>NC_141348.1:15908671-17212838 GCF_057382095.1 Aulonocara sp. 'chitande type north' Nkhata Bay
GAGAGGACCCTGCCCTTATTTGGCAGCATGTCATTGTAGGATTTAAATTGAATATAGTTAGACTGATTGACTGGATTAGAGCCTGTGTTTGTGTGTCCCTCTGTGCATTTGTGTTTCAATATGCCTCCATATTTGTAATTTTGTAAGTTATTGCTATTCTGCTAAATCATAGTATTTCTGGTACTTTTTGGTACTTGTGCTAAATACAGTATTTCTGCTAAATTATAGTATTTCTGCTTTATTATACTATTTGTGCTAAAACATAGTATTTCTACTAAATGTAGTATTTCTGCTTTTTATACTATTTGTGCTAAATTATAATATTTCTGCTTTTTATACTATTTGTGCTAAATTATAATATTTCTGCTTTTTATACTATTTGTGCTAAATTATAATATTTCTGCTTTTTATACTATTTGTGCTAAAACATAGTATTTCTACTAAATGTAGTATTTCTGCTTTTTATACTATTTGTGCTAAATTATAATATTTCTGCTTTTTATACTATTTGTGCTAAATTATAATATTTCTGCTTTTTATACTATTTGTGCTAAATTATAATATTTCTGCTTTTTATAGTATTTGTGCTAAAACATAGTATTTCTACTAAATGTAGTATTTATGCTTAATAATAGTATTTCTATATACTTCTGCCAGGTCCCCAGGCAGCCAATCCTCTGTGAGGACTGAGACATTCAAATTTTCAAATCAGGGCCTGCACAGTTTCCCAGCCAATCAAATAAGTGTCCTGAGGCATTCAAATTTGCATATTGGGGCCTTCGTGGCTTCTAAGCCAGCCAATCATATCTGAGGGCTGAGGAATTCAAATCCACAAATCAGGGCCTGCACGGCTTCCCAGGCAGCCAATCATATATGTGGCCTCAGGCATTCAAATTTGCATATTGGGGGAATTCGTGGCTTCTAAGTCAACAAGTCATCCATGTCGTAAATCTCTAAAAATTCACATTTTAATGATAAATTGTAAACACTGGAAGATTCCCCCATCTCTTCTGAACAAAACGGTGTAAGAATGACCGCTCTAGCCCCTACGGTTTGGAAATTATGGTCATTTGTTTGAGGGGAGTCCTCACTATGAGAAATAGGCTGCAATAATCCTGTGCCTCTCTCTGCTGCGTGTGTAAAAAGATGCACCTGTTTTGGCGGGAAAAAGTACACAGGCTCTCTGATTGGTGGATTCAAATTCAGCAGCTCCCAGGCTGACCTAGAAACTTACTTCTCTCTCCCTGTGCATTTTTTTGCTGATTTTTTCATTTAACAAGTATATTTGAGGGACCCTCAGCATGTTCAGCATTTTTTCAGCTGTCCATTTAGCTTTTCCAATTTTTCTGTTTAACTTATTACTATTGTGCTAAATCATACTGTTTCTGCTATTTCATAAGATATTGTGCTTAATATAGTATTTCTGCTTTTAATAGGATTTGTGCTTAATATAGTATTTCTGCTTTTTATAGAATTTGTGCTTAATATAGTATTTCTGCTTTTTATAGAATTTGTGCTTAATATAGTATTTCTGCTTTTTATAGGATTTGTGCTTAATATAGTATTTCTGCTAAATTATAGTATTTCTGCTTTTTATAGTATTTGTGCTAAAACATAGTATTTCTACTAAATGTAGTATTTATGCTTAATCATAGTATTTCTATATATTTCTGCCAGGTCTCCAGGCAGCCAATCCTCTGTGAGGACTTAGACATTCAAATTTTCAAATCAGGTCCTGCACGGTTTCCCAGCCAATCATATATGTGTCCTGAGGCATTCAAATTTGCATATTGGGGACTTCATGGCTTCTAAGTCAGCCAATCATATCTGAGGGCTGAGGAATTCAAATCCACAAATCAGGGCCTGCACAGCTTCCCAGCCAGCCAATCATGTATGTGGGCTCCAGGCATTCAAATTTGCATATTGGGGAATTCGTGGCTTCTAAGTCAACAAGTCATCCGTGTCATATATCTCTAAAAATTCATATTTTAATGATAAATTGTCAACACTTGAAGATTCCCCCATCTCTTCTGAACAAAACGGTGTAAGAATGACCGTTCTAGCTCCTACGGTTAGGAAATTATGGTCATTTGTTTGAGGGGAGTCATCATTATGAGAAATAGACTGCAATGATCCTGTGTCTCTCTGTGCTGCGTGTGTAAAAAGGATGCACCTGTTTTGGAGGGAAAGAGTGCACAGGCTCTCTGATTGGTGGATTCAAATTCAGCAGCTCCCAGGCTGACCTAGAAACTCACTTTTCTCTCCCTGTGTGTGTGTGTGTGTGTGTGTGTGTGTGTGTGTGTGTGTGTGTGTGTGTGTGTGTGTGTGTGTGACAGAGAGAGAGAGAGAGAGAGAGAAAGGCTTTTAATGGGATGATCTCATTCTAAGATTTAAATTCAATATATTTAGACTGGTTGACTGAATTGGATCTTGTGTGTGTGTCTCTCTGTGCATGTGTGTTTTCTTATGTGTACATATTTGTGATTGTGTGGCTGTTATAGATTTTTTTGCTGATTTTTTTCATTTAACAAGTATAGTTGAGGGACGTTCAGCATGTTCATCATTTTTTCAGCTGTCCATTTTTGCTTTTCCAATTTTTCTGTTTAAGTTATTACTATTGTGCTAAATCATACCATTTCTGCTATTTTATAAGATTTGTGCCAAATACCGTATTTCTGCCAAATATAGTATTTCTGATTAATTATAGTTTTTTCTACCAAATCATAGTACAGTATTTCTGCTTTTTATAGGGTTTGTGCTTAATAAAGTATTTCTGCTAAATTATAGTATTTCTGCTTTTTATAGTATTTGTGCTAAATTATAGTATTTCTGCCAAATTATAATATTTGTGCTAAAACATAGTCTTAATTTAAAATGACAATATTCATAGTTCATCACAGTGTCTCTGGTAAATCACAATATTTCTGCTCTGTTGTACTATTTTTCTAAATCATAGTGTTTCTGTAATGTTTAAGTATTTTTGCCTAAATATATTCTTTCTGTTATCTTATACTATTTCTCCTAAATTCTTGTATTTTTGAGAAGTTATCATGTTTCTGGTAAGTTACAATATTTCTGCTAAATTCTGCTATGCTATTGTATTTCTGCCAAGTATTATGTTTCCTCTAAGATATTGCAGTTCTACTAAGTTATTCCATTTTAGCAAACTTATTTTGCTTCTGCAAAGTTTTTACAATTTCTGCAACTTTTCAGCTTTTTCAGCTAGTTTTTGCATACAGCTTCAGCTTTAAGCATCCACACTGCATTTTCGCAGGAAATGCAAATTTTTCTAGTTGTGTGGATGCTTTAAGCATCCACACTATTGAGTTCCTGTTTCTCTTTATTCTTTATTATTATTATTATTCCGGGTGTTTCCGTACACTTTTCGCCGTAGAACTACTTCCACAATTTTCAGCCGATTTTCACCATTCAAATTTTAAACTATTCTGCTATTTTTGCTCTTTCCGGCTATATCTTTTGGTATTTTTAACTATTATACTTTTTAAAATATTCCACTTTTTTCCTTTAATTTGTCCCATTGAAATTAATGGGAAACTTCAGCAATTCTGCTAAATTTTGCTTGTTTTTGAAACTTAACTACTTCCTCAAATTTTCACCTAGAACAACCATTCAAACTTTAAAATGTTCACAAATTATTGGGCTATTCATGTATGTTTCAGCTTTTTCAAATATTTTACCGTTTTACTTTTATGGCTCTTAAAGTTTTGAGTTGCAAAATTGTGATTTTTCACAAAATACATGCGTTGTTATGGTTGCTATGCTCTTGGCTTCCAGTGTGACACTGAAGCTTTTGCAGCCTTCTCTTCATGTCCGAACAACTGTTTGCTACTTCCTCAATTTTCACTCAACTTCCACAAATTATACATCAAAACGTAGGTATTTTTGCTGGCTTTCAGAAAATGTCACTATCATTGTTGTGGGATTTATAGAATTTTGGCAAATCTCCTCAGACCAACACAAGGTCTCAAAACTCTGCATAGAAAGTCAATGGAGAGCTTGTTCAAAATCATCGCTGGATTTCTGTAATGAGAGGCATATTCGAATCGTCATATCTCCTTAACGAAGCAAAGTTAAGACATGAGGCTTGTCCCGGTATATCTTCAGACACTCCTGACGCTCACAATTCAAGAATTTCTTTCTCACCTATTACCGTTCTGAAATGAGTTGGACTTGTTTGAGGGTAGGAAATTCGTCCTTCGCTCAGATTTCTTCAGATTTCAAACTGTGGAAATGAACCACTTTTTTCTCTCGTCATAACTTTTTGTTGGATTTCCACAGAGACCTGAAAATTTCCATGATTGTTCACCAAAGCCTGCTGTCTCTTACGGTGAAAGAATGATATCGATACTCCAAATAGATTTCGAGTTAGAAAGCGTTGTTTGAGGGCAAGTCAAGGCAGTTTTTGCTTCGCTCTACTCAGTTATGGTGCATTACAAGTCAAATATCTTTAATAATTCATATTTTAATGATAAATTGTAAACACTGGAAGATTCCCCCATCTCTTCTGAACAAAACGGTGTAAGAATGACGGCTCTAGCCCCTACGGTTAGGAAATTATGGTCATTTGTTTGAGGGGAGTCATCACTATGAGAAATAGGCTGCAATAATCCTGTGCCTCTCTGTGCTGCGTGTGTAAAAAGAGGCACATGTTTTGGCGGGAAAACGTAAACAGCCACTCTGATTGGTGGATTTAAATTCGGCAGCTCTCTCCCTCTGTGTCTGTGTGTGTGTGTGTGTGTGTGTGTGTGTGTGTGTGTGTGTGTGTGTGTGTGTGTGTGTGTGTGTGTGTGTTTAGTGGGAGAGAGAGGACCCTGCCCTTATTTGGCAGCATGTCATTGTAGGATTTAAATTGAATATAGTTAGACTGATTGACTGGATTAGAGCCTGTGTTTGTGTGTCCCTCTCTGCATTTCTGTTTCAATATGCCTCCATATTTGTAATTTTGTAAGTTATTGCTATTCTGCTAAATCATAGTATTTCTGGTACTTTTTGGTACTTGTGCTAAATACAGTATTTCTGCTAAATTATAGTATTTCTGCTTTATTATACTATTTGTGCTAAAACATAGTATTTCTACTAAATGTAGTATTTCTGCTTTTTATACTATTTGTGCTAAATTATAATATTTCTGCTTTTATACTATTTGTGCTAAATTATAATATTTCTGCTTTTTATACTATTTGTGCTAAATTATAATATTTCTGCTTTTTATACTATTTGTGCTAAAACATAGTATTTCTACTAAATGTAGTATTTATGCTTAATCATACTATTTCTGCTTTTTATAGGATTTGTGCCTAATATAGTATTTCTGCTTTTTATAGGATTTGTGCTTAATATAGTATTTCTGCTAAATGTAGTATTTATGCTTAATCATACTATTTCTGCTTTTCATAGTATTTGTGCTTAATATAGTATTTCTGCTAAATTTAGTATTTCTGATTAATTATAGTTTTTCTACTAAATCATAGTACAGTATTTCTGCTTTTTATGGGATTTGTGCTAAAACAAAGTATTTCTACTAAATGTAGTATTTGTGCTTAATCATACCATTTCTGCTTTTCATAGGATTTGTGCTTAATATAGTATTTCTGCTAAATTTAGTATTTCTGATTAATTATAGTTTTTCTACTAAATCATAGTACAGTATTTCTGCTTTTTATGGGATTTGTGCTAAAACAAAGTATTTCTACTAAATGTAGTATTTGTGCTTAATCATACCATTTCTGCTTTTTATAGGATTTGTGCTTAATATAGTATTTCTGCTAAATTATAGTATTTCTGCCAAATTATAATATTTGTGCTAAAACATAGTCTCAATTTAAAATTACAATATTCATAGTTCATCACAGTGTCTCTGGTAAATCACAATATTTCTGCTCTGTTGTACTATTTTTCTAAATCATAGTGTTTCTGTAATGTTTAAGTATTTTTGGCTAAATATATTCTTTCTGTTATCTTATACTATTTCTCCTAAATTCTTGTATTTTTGAGAAGTTATCATGTTTCTGGTAAGTTACAATATTTCTGCTAAATTCTGCTATGCTATTGTATTTCTGCCAAGTATTATGTTTCCTCTAAGATATTGCAGTTCTGCTAAGTTATTCCATTTTAGCAAACTTCTTTTGCTTCTGCAAAGTTTTTACAATTTCTGCAACTTTTCAGCTTTTTCAGCTACTTTTTGCATACAGCTTCAGCTTTAAGCATCCACACTGCATTTTCGCAGGAAATGCAAATTTTTCTAGTTGTGTGGATGCTTTAAGCATCCACACTATTGAGTTCCTGTTTCTCTTTATTCTTTATTATTGTGTGGATGCTTTAAGCATCCACACTATTGAGTTCCTGTTTCTCTTTATTCTTTATTATTATTATTATTATTATTATTCTTAGGACTTCCGTACACTTTTCGCCGTTAAACTACTTCCACAATTTTCAGCCGATTTTCACCGTTCAAATTTTAAACTATTCAGCTATTTTTGCTCTTTCCGGCTATGACTTTTGCTATTTTTAACTATTATACTTTTTAAAATATTCCACTTTTTTCCTTTAATTTGTCCCATTGAAATGAATGGGAAACTTCAGCAATTCTGCTAAAATTTGCTTGTTTTTGAAACTTAACTACTTCCTCATACTTTCACCTAGAACAACCATTCAAATTTTAAAATGTTCACAAATTATTGGGCTATTCAGGTATGATTCAGCTTTTTCAAATCTTTTACTGTTTTACTTTTATGCCTCTTAAAGTTTTGAGTTGCAAAATTGTGATTTTTCACAAAATACATGCGTTGTTATGGTTGCTATGCTCTTGGCTTCCAGTGTGCCACTGAAGCTTTTGCAGTCTTCTCTTCATGTCCGAACAACTGTTTGCTACTTGCTCAATATTCACTCAACTTCCACAAATTATACATCAAAACGTAGGTATTTTTTCTGGCTTTCAGAAAATGTCACTATCATTGTTGTGGTATTCATAGAACTTTCGCAAATCTCCTCAGACTAACACAAGGTCAGAAAACTCTCCATATAAAGTCAATGGAGAGTTTGTTCAAAATCACCGCTGCATTTCTGGAATGAGAGGCATATTCGAATCGTCATATCTCCTTAACGAAGCAAAGTTAAGACATGAGGCTTGTCCCGGCATATCTTCAGACACTCCTGACGCTCACAATTCAAGAATTTCTTTCTCAACTATTACCGTTCTGAAATGAGTTGGACTTGTTTGAGGGTAGGAAATTCGTCCTTCGCTCAGATTTCTTCAGATTTCAAAGTCTGGAAATGAACCACTTTTTTCTCTCGTCATAACTTTTTGTTGGATTTCCACAGAGACCTGAAAATTTCCATGACTGTTCACCAAAGCCTGCTGTCTCTTACGGTGAAAGAATGATATCGATACTCCAAATAGATTTCAAGTTACAAAGCGTTGTTTGAGGGCAAGTCAAGGCAGTTTTTGCTTCGCTCTACTCAGTTATGGTGCATTAGAAGTCAAATATCTTTAATAATTCATATTTTAATGATAAATTGTAAACACTGGAAGATTCCCCCATGTCTTCTGAACAAAACGGTGTAAGAATGACCGTTCTAGCCCCTACGGTTAGGAAATTATGGTCATTTGTTTGAGGGGAGTCGTCACTATGAGAAATAGACTGCAATAATCCTGTGCCTCTCTCTGCTGCGTGTGTAAAAAGATGCACCTTTTTTGGCGGGAAAACGTAAACAGCCACTCTGATTGGTGGATTTAAATTCGGCAGCTCTCTCCCTCTGTGTCTGTCTGTGTGTGTGTGTGTGTGTGTGTGTGTGTGTGTGTGTGTGTGTGTGTGTGTTTAGTGGGAGAGAGAGGACCCTGCCCTTATTTGGCAGCATGTCATTGTAGGATTTAAATTGAATATAGTTAGACTGATTGACTGGATTAGAGCCTGTGTTTGTGTGTCCCTCTCTGCATTTCTGTTTCAATATGCCTCCATATTTGTAATTTTGTAAGTTATTGCTATTCTGCTAAATCATAGTATTTCTGGTACTTTTTGGTACTTGTGCTAAATACAATATTTCTGCTAAATTATAGTATTTCTGCTTTATTATACTATTTGTGCTAAAACATAGTATTTCTACTAAATGTAGTATTTCTGCTTTTTATACTATTTGTGCTAAATTATAATATTTCTGCTTTTTATACTATTTGTGCTAAATTATAATATTTCTGCTTTTTATACTATTTGTGCTAAATTATAATATTTCTGCTTTTTATACTATTTGTGCTAAATTATAATATTTCTGCTTTTTATACTATTTGTGCTAAAACATAGTATTTCTACTAAATGTAGTATTTCTGCTTTTTATACTATTTGTGCTAAATTATAATATTTCTGCTTTTTATACTATTTGTGCTAAATTATAATATTTCTGCTTTTTATACTATTTGTGCTAAATTATAATATTTCTGCTTTTTATACTATTTGTGCTAAAACATAGTATTTCTACTAAATGTAGTATTTATGCTTAATCATACTATTTCTGCTTTTTATAGGATTTGTGCCTAATATAGTATTTCTGCTTTTTATAGGATTTGTGCTTTTTATAGTATTTGTGCTAAAACATAGTATTTCTACTAAATGTAGTATTTATGCTTAATCATAGTATTTCTATATATTTCTGCCAGGTCCCCAGGCAGCCAATCCTCTGTGAGGACTTAGACATTCAAATTTTCAAATCAGGGCCTGCACGGTTTCCCAGCCAATCATATATGTGTCCTGAGGCATTCAAATTTGCATATTGGGGCCTTCATGGCTTCTAAGCCAGCCAATCATATCTGAGGGCTGAGGAATTCAAATCCACAAATCAGGGCCTGCACGGCTTCCCAGGCAGCCAATCATATATGTGGCCTCAGGCATTCAAATTTGCATATTGGGGGAATTCGTGGCTTCTAAGTCAACAAGTCATCCATGTCGTATATCTCTAAAAATTCACATTTTAATGATAAATTGTTAACACTGGAAGATTCCCCCATCTCTTCTGAACAAAACGGTGTAAGAATGACCGCTCTAGCCCCTACGGTTTGGAAATTATGGTCATTTGTTTGAGGGGAGTCCTCACTATGAGAAATAGGCTGCAATAATCCTGTGCCTCTCTCTGCTGCGTGTGTAAAAAGATGCACCTGTTTTGGCGGGAAAAAGTACACAGGCTCTCTGATTGGTGGATTCAAATTCAGCAGCTCCCAGGCTGACCTAGAAACTTACTTCTCTCTCCCTGTGCATTTTTTTGCTGATTTTTTCATTTAACAAGTATATTTGAGGGACCCTCAGCATGTTCAGCATTTTTTCAGCTGTCCATTTTGCTTTTCCAATTTTTCTGTTTAACTTATTACTATTGTGCTAAATCATACTATTTCTGCTTTTCATAGTATTTGTGCTTAATATAGTATTTCTGCTAAATTTAGTATTTCTGATTAATTATAGTTTTTCTACTAAATCATAGTACAGTATTTCTGCTTTTTATGGGATTTGTGCTAAAACAAAGTATTTCTACTAAATGTAGTATTTGTGCTTAATCATACCATTTCTGCTTTTTATAGGATTTGTGCTTAATATGGTATTTCTGCTAAATTATAGTATTTCTGCCAAATTATAATATTTGTGCTAAAACATAGTCTCAATTTAAAATTACAATATTCATAGTTCATCACAGTGTCTCTGGTAAATCACAATATTTCTGCTCTGTTGTACTATTTTTCTAAATCATAGTGTTTCTGTAATGTTTAAGTATTTTTGGCTAAATATAAAGGTAATTCTGCTATGCTATTGTATTTCTGCCAAGTATTATGTTTCCTCTAAGATATTGCAGTTCTGCTAAGTTATTCCATTTTAGCAAACTTCTTTTGCTTCTGCAAAGTTTTTACAATTTCTGCAACTTTTCAGCTTTTTCAGCTACTTTTTGCATACAGCTTCAGCTTTAAGCATCCACACTGCATTTTCGCAGGAAATGCAAATTTTTCTAGTTATTATTATTATTATTATTCTTAGGACTTCCGTACACTTTTCGCCGTTAAACTACTTCCACAATTTTCAGCCGATTTTCACCGTTCAAATTTTAAACTATTCAGCTATTTTTGCTCTTTCCGGCTATGACTTTTGCTATTTTTAACTATTATACTTTTTAAAATATTCCACTTTTTTCCTTTAATTTGTCCCATTGAAATGAATGGGAAACTTCAGCAATTCTGCTAAAATTTGCTTGTTTTTGAAACTTAACTACTTCCTCATACTTTCACCTAGAACAACCATTCAAATTTTAAAATGTTCACAAATTATTGGGCTATTCAGGTATGATTCAGCTTTTTCAAATCTTTTACTGTTTTACTTTTATGCCTCTTAAAGTTTTGAGTTGCAAAATTGTGATTTTTCACAAAATACATGCGTTGTTATGGTTGCTATGCTCTTGGCTTCCAGTGTGCCACTGAAGCTTTTGCAGTCTTCTCTTCATGTCCGAACAACTGTTTGCTACTTGCTCAATATTCACTCAACTTCCACAAATTATACATCAAAACGTAGGTATTTTTGCTGGCTTTCAGAAAATGTCACTATCATTGTTGTGGTATTCATAGAACTTTCGCAAATCTCCTCAGACTAACACAAGGTCAGAAAACTCTCCATATAAAGTCAATGGAGAGTTTGTTCAAAATCACCGCTGCATTTCTGTAATGAGAGGCATATTCGAATCGTCATATCTCCTTAACGAAGCAAAGTTAAGACATGAGGCTTGTCCCGGCATATCTTCAGACACTCCTGACGCTCACAATTCAAGAATTTCTTTCTCAACTATTACCGTTCTGAAATGAGTTGGACTTGTTTGAGGGTAGGAAATTCGTCCTTCGCTCAGATTTCTTCAGATTTCAAAGTCTGGAAATGAACCACTTTTTTCTCTCGTCATAACTTTTTGTTGGATTTCCACAGAGACCTGAAAATTTCCATGATTGTTCACCAAAGCCTGCTGTCTCTTACGGTGAAAGAATGATATCGATACTCCAAATAGATTTCAAGTTACAAAGCGTTGTTTGAGGGCAAGTCAAGGCAGTTTTTGCTTCGCTCTACTCAGTTATGGTGCATTACAAGTCAAATATCTTTAATAATTCATATTTTAATGATAAATTGTAAACACTGGAAGATTCCCCCATGTCTTCTGAACAAAACGGTGTAAGAATGACCGTTCTAGCCCCTACGGTTAGGAAATTATGGTCATTTGTTTGAGGGGAGTCGTCACTATGAGAAATAGACTGCAATAATCCTGTGCCTCTCTCTGCTGCGTGTGTAAAAAGATGCACCTTTTTTGGCGGGAAAACGTAAACAGCCACTCTGATTGGTGGATTTAAATTCGGCAGCTCTCTCCCTCTGTGTCTGTCTGTGTGTGTGTGTGTGTGTGTGTGTGTGTGTGTGTGTGTGTGTGTGTGTTTAGTGGGAGAGAGAGGACCCTGCCCTTATTTGGCAGCATGTCATTGTAGGATTTAAATTGAATATAGTTAGACTGATTGACTGGATTAGAGCCTGTGTTTGTGTGTCCCTCTCTGCATTTCTGTTTCAATATGCCTCCATATTTGTAATTTTGTAAGTTATTGCTATTCTGCTAAATCATAGTATTTCTGGTACTTTTTGGTACTTGTGCTAAATACAGTATTTCTGCTAAATTATAGTATTTCTGCTTTATTATACTATTTGTGCTAAAACATAGTATTTCTACTAAATGTAGTATTTCTGCTTTTTATACTATTTGTGCTAAATTATAATATTTCTGCTTTTTATACTATTTGTGCTAAATTATAATATTTCTGCTTTTTATACTATTTGTGCTAAATTATAATATTTCTGCTTTTTATACTATTTGTGCTAAAACATAGTATTTCTACTAAATGTAGTATTTCTGCTTTTTATACTATTTGTGCTAAATTATAATATTTCTGGTTTTTATACTATTTGTGCTAAATTATAATATTTCTGCTTTTTATACTATTTGTGCTAAATTATAATATTTCTGCTTTTTATACTATTTGTGCTAAAACATAGTATTTCTACTAAATGTAGTATTTCTGCTTTTTATACTATTTGTGCTAAATTATAATATTTCTGCTTTTTATACTATTTGTGCTAAATTATAATATTTCTGCTTTTTATACTATTTGTGCTAAATTATAATATTTCTGCTTTTTATACTATTTGTGCTAAAACATAGTATTTCTACTAAATGTAGTATTTCTGCTTTTTATACTATTTGTGCTAAATTATAATATTTCTGCTTTTTATACTATTTGTGCTAAATTATAATATTTCTGCTTTTTATACTATTTGTGCTAAATTATAATATTTCTGCTTTTTATAGTATTTGTGCTAAAACATAGTATTTCTACTAAATGTAGTATTTATGCTTAATCATAGTATTTCTATATATTTCTGCCAGGTCCCCAGGCAGCCAATCCTCTGTGAGGACTTAGACATTCAAATTTTCAAATCAGGGCCTGCACGGTTTCCCAGCCAATCATATAAGTGTCCTGAGGCATTCAAATTTGCATATTGGGGCCTTCGTGGCTTCTAAGCCAGCCAATCATATCTGAGGGCTGAGGAATTCAAATCCACAAATCAGGGCCTGCACGGCTTCCCAGGCAGCCAATCATATATGTGGCCTCAGGCATTCAAATTTGCATATTGGGGGAATTCGTGGCTTCTAAGTCAACAAGTCATCCATGTCGTATATCTCTAAAAATTCACATTTTAATGATAAATTGTTAACACTGGAAGATTCCCCCATCTCTTCTGAACAAAACGGTGTAAGAATGACCGCTCTAGCCCCTACGGTTTGGAAATTATGGTCATTTGTTTGAGGGGAGTCCTCACTATGAGAAATAGGCTGCAATAATCCTGTGCCTCTCTCTGCTGCGTGTGTAAAAAGATGCACCTGTTTTGGCGGGAAAAAGTACACAGGCTCTCTGATTGGTGGATTCAAATTCAGCAGCTCCCAGGCTGACCTAGAAACTTACTTCTCTCTCCCTGTGCATTTTTTGCTGATTTTTTCATTTAACAAGTATATTTGAGGGACCCTCAGCATGTTCAGCATTTTTTCAGCTGTCCATTTTGCTTTTCCAATTTTTCTGTTTAACTTATTACTATTGTGCTAAATCATACTGTTTCTGCTATTTCATAAGATATTGTGCTTAATATAGTATTTCTGCTTTTAATAGGATTTGTGCTTAATATAGTATTTCTGCTTTTTATAGAATTTGTGCTTAATATAGTATTTCTGCTTTTTATAGAATTTGTGCTTAATATAGTATTTCTGCTTTTTATAGGATTTGTGCTTAATATAGTATTTCTGCTAAATTATAGTATTTCTGCTTTTTATAGTATTTGTGCTAAAACATAGTATTTCTACTAAATGTAGTATTTATGCTTAATCATAGTATTTCTATATATTTCTGCCAGGTCTCCAGGCAGCCAATCCTCTGTGAGGACTTAGACATTCAAATTTTCAAATCAGGTCCTGCACGGTTTCCCAGCCAATCATATATGTGTCCTGAGGCATTCAAATTTGCATATTGGGGACTTCATGGCTTCTAAGCCAGCCAATCATATCTGAGGGCTGAGGAATTCAAATCCACAAATCAGGGCCTGCACAGCTTCCCAGCCAGCCAATCATGTATGTGGGCTCCAGGCATTCAAATTTGCATATTGGGGAATTCGTGGCTTCTAAGTCAACAAGTCATCCGTGTCATATATCTCTAAAAATTCATATTTTAATGATAAATTGTCAACACTTGAAGATTCCCCCATCTCTTCTGAACAAAACGGTGTAAGAATGACCGTTCTAGCTCCTACGGTTAGGAAATTATGGTCATTTGTTTGAGGGGAGTCATCATTATGAGAAATAGACTGCAATGATCCTGTGCCTCTCTGTGCTGCGTGTGTAAAAAGGATGCACCTGTTTTGGAGGGAAAGAGTGCACAGGCTCTCTGATTGGTGGATTCAAATTCAGCAGCTCCCAGGCTGACCTAGAAACTCACTTTTCTCTCCCTGTGTGTGTGTGTGTGTGTGTGTGTGTGTGTGTGTGTGTGTGTGTGTGTGTGTGTGTGTGTGACAGAGAGAGAGAGAGAGAGAGAGAGAAAGGCTTTTAATGGGATGATCTCATTCTAAGATTTAAATTCAATATATTTAGACTGGTTGACTGAATTGGATCTTGTGTGTGTGTCTCTCTGTGCATGTGTGTTTTCTTATGTGTACATATTTGTGATTGTGTGGCTGTTATAGATTTTTTTGCTGATTTTTTTCATTTAACAAGTATAGTTGAGGGACGTTCAGCATGTTCATCATTTTTTCAGCTGTCCATTTTTGCTTTTCCAATTTTTCTGTTTAAGTTATTACTATTGTGCTAAATCATACCATTTCTGCTATTTTATAAGATTTGTGCCAAATACCGTATTTCTGCCAAATATAGTATTTCTGATTAATTATAGTTTTTTCTACCAAATCATAGTACAGTATTTCTGCTTTTTATAGGGTTTGTGCTTAATAAAGTATTTCTGCTAAATTATAGTATTTCTGCTTTTTATAGTATTTGTGCTAAATTATAGTATTTCTGCCAAATTATAATATTTGTGCTAAAACATAGTCTTAATTTAAAATGACAATATTCATAGTTCATCACAGTGTCTCTGGTAAATCACAATATTTCTGCTCTGTTGTACTATTTTTCTAAATCATAGTGTTTCTGTAATGTTTAAGTATTTTTGGCTAAATATATTCTTTCTGTTATCTTATACTATTTCTCCTAAATTCTTGTATTTTTGAGAAGTTATCATGTTTCTGGTAAGTTACAATATTTCTGCTAAATTCTGCTATGCTATTGTATTTCTGCCAAGTATTATGTTTCCTCTAAGATATTGCAGTTCTACTAAGTTATTCCATTTTAGCAAACTTCTTTTGCTTCTGCAAAGTTTTTACAATTTCTGCAACTTTTCAGCTTTTTCAGCTACTTTTTGCATACAGCTTCAGCTTTAAGCATCCACACTGCATTTTCGCAGGAAATGCAAATTTTTCTAGTTATTATTGTGTGGATGCTTTAAGCATCCACACTATTGAGTTCCTGTTTCTCTTTATTCTTTATTATTATTATTATTATTCTTAGGACTTCCGTACACTTTTCGCCGTAGAACTACTTCCACAATTTTCAGCCGATTTTCACCGTTCAAATTTTAAACTATTCAGCTATTTTTGCTCTTTCCGGCTATGACTTTTGCTATTTTTAACTATTATACTTTTTAAAATATTCCACTTTTTTCCTTTAATTTGTCCCATTGAAATGAATGGGAAACTTCAGCAATTCTGCTAAAATTTGCTTGTTTTTGAAACTTAACTACTTCCTCATACTTTCACCTAGAACAACCATTCAAATTTTAAAATGTTCACAAATTATTGGGCTATTCAGGTATGATTCAGCTTTTTCAAATCTTTTACTGTTTTACTTTTATGCCTCTTAAAGTTTTCAGTTGCAAAATTGTGATTTTTCACAAAATACATGCGTTGTTATGGTTGCTATGCTCTTGGCTTCCAGTGTGCCACTGAAGCTTTTGCAGTCTTCTCTTCATGTCCGAACAACTGTTTGCTACTTGCTCAATATTCACTCAACTTCCACAAATTATACATCAAAACGTAGGTATTTTTTCTGGCTTTCAGAAAATGTCACTATCATTGTTGTGGTATTCATAGAACTTTCGCAAATCTCCTCAGACTAACACAAGGTCAGAAAACTCTCCATATAAAGTCAATGGAGAGTTTGTTCAAAATCACCGCTGCATTTCTGTAATGAGAGGCATATTCGAATCGTCATATCTCCTTAACGAAGCAAAGTTAAGACATGAGGCTTGTCCCGGCATATCTTCAGACACTCCTGACGCTCACAATTCAAGAATTTCTTTCTCAACTATTACCGTTCTGAAATGAGTTGGACTTGTTTGAGGGTAGGAAATTCGTCCTTCGCTCAGATTTCTTCAGATTTCAAAGTCTGGAAATGAACCACTTTTTTCTCTCGTCATAACTTTTTGTTGGATTTCCACAGAGACCTGAAAATTTCCATGATTGTTCACCAAAGCCTGCTGTCTCTTACGGTGAAAGAATGATATCGATACTCCAAATAGATTTCAAGTTACAAAGCGTTGTTTGAGGGCAAGTCAAGGCAGTTTTTGCTTCGCTCTACTCAGTTATGGTGCATTAGAAGTCAAATATCTTTAATAATTCATATTTTAATGATAAATTGTAAACACTGGAAGATTCCCCCATGTCTTCTGAACAAAACGGTGTAAGAATGACCGTTCTAGCCCCTACGGTTAGGAAATTATGGTCATTTGTTTGAGGGGAGTCGTCACTATGAGAAATAGACTGCAATAATCCTGTGCCTCTCTCTGCTGCGTGTGTAAAAAGATGCACCTTTTTTGGCGGGAAAACGTAAACAGCCACTCTGATTGGTGGATTTAAATTCGGCAGCTCTCTCCCTCTGTGTCTGTCTGTGTGTGTGTGTGTGTGTGTGTGTGTGTGTGTGTGTGTTTGTTTAGTGGGAGAGAGAGGACCCTGCCCTTATTTGGCAGCATGTCATTGTAGGATTTAAATTGAATATAGTTAGACTGATTGACTGGATTAGAGCCTGTGTTTGTGTGTCCCTCTCTGCATTTCTGTTTCAATATGCCTCCATATTTGTAATTTTGTAAGTTATTGCTATTCTGCTAAATCATAGTATTTCTGGTACTTTTTGGTACTTGTGCTAAATACAGTATTTCTGCTAAATTATAGTATTTCTGCTTTATTATACTATTTGTGCTAAAACATAGTATTTCTACTAAATGTAGTATTTCTGCTTTTTATACTATTTGTGCTAAATTATAATATTTCTGCTTTTTATACTATTTGTGCTAAATTATAATATTTCTGCTTTATTATACTATTTGTGCTAAAACATAGTATTTCTACTAAATGTAGTATTTCTGCTTTTTATACTATTTGTGCTAAATTATAATATTTCTGCTTTTTATACTATTTGTGCTAAAACATAGTATTTCTACTAAATGTAGTATTTCTGCTTTTTATACTATTTGTGCTAAATTATAATATTTCTGCTTTTTATACTATTTGTGCTAAATTATAATATTTCTGCTTTTTATACTATTTGTGCTAAATTATAATATTTCTGCTTTTTATACTATTTGTGCTAAAACATAGTATTTCTACTAAATGTAGTATTTCTGCTTTTTATACTATTTGTGCTAAATTATAATATTTCTGCTTTTTATACTATTTGTGCTAAATTATAATATTTCTGCTTTTTATACTATTTGTGCTAAAACATAGTATTTCTACTAAATGTAGTATTTCTGCTTTTTATACTATTTGTGCTAAATTATAATATTTCTGCTTTTTATACTATTTGTGCTAAATTATAATATTTCTGCTTTTTATACTATTTGTGCTAAATTATAATATTTCTGCTTTTTATACTATTTGTGCTAAATTATAATATTTCTGCTTTTTATACTATTTGTGCTAAAACATAGTATTTCTACTAAATGTAGTATTTCTGCTTTTTATACTATTTGTGCTAAATTATAATATTTCTGCTTTTTATACTATTTATGCTAAATTATAATATTTCTGCTTTTTATACTATTTGTGCTAAATTATAATATTTCTGCTTTTTATACTATTTGTGCTAAATTATAATATTTCTGCTTTTTATACTATTTGTGCTAAATTATAATATTTCTGCTTTTTATACTATTTGTGCTAAAACATAGTATTTCTACTAAATGTAGTATTTCTGCTTTTTATACTATTTGTGCTAAATTATAATATTTCTGCTTTTTATACTATTTGTGCTAAATTATAATATTTCTGCTTTTTATACTATTTGTGCTAAATTATAATATTTCTGCTTTTTATAGGATTTGTGCCTAATATAGTATTTCTGCTTTTTATAGGATTTGTGCTTAATATAGTATTTCTGCTAAATTATAGTATTTCTGCTTTTTATAGTATTTGTGCTAAAACATAGTATTTCTACTAAATGTAGTATTTATGCTTAATCATAGTATTTCTATATATTTCTGCCATGTCCCCAGGCAGCCAATCCTCTGTGAGGACTTAGACATTCAAATTTTCAAATCAGGGCCTGCACGGTTTCCCAGCCAATCATATATGTGTCCTGAGGCATTCAAATTTGCATATTGGGGCCTTCATGGCTTCTAAGCCAGCCAATCATATCTGAGGGCTGAGGAATTCAAATCCACAAATCAGGGCCTGCACGGCTTCCCAGCCAGCCAATCATATATGTGGCCTCAGGCATTCAAATTTGCATATTGGGGGAATTCGTGGCTTCTAAGTCAACAAGTCATCCATGTCGTATATCTCTAAAAATTCACATTTTAATGATAAATTGTTAACACTGGAAGATTCCCCCATCTCTTCTGAACAAAACGGTGTAAGAATGACCGCTCTAGCCCCTACGGTTTGGAAATTATGGTCATTTGTTTGAGGGGAGTCCTCACTATGAGAAATAGGCTGCAATAATCCTGTGCCTCTCTCTGCTGCGTGTGTAAAAAGATGCACCTGTTTTGGCGGGAAAAAGTACACAGGCTCTCTGATTGGTGGATTCAAATTCAGCAGCTCCCAGGCTGACCTAGAAACTTACTTCTCTCTCCCTGTGCATTTTTTTGCTGATTTTTTCATTTAACAAGTATATTTGAGGGACCCTCAGCATGTTCAGCATTTTTTCAGCTGTCCATTTTGCTTTTCCAATTTTTCTGTTTAACTTATTACTATTGTGCTAAATCATACTGTTTCTGCTATTTCATAAGATTTGTGCTTAATATAGTATTTCTGCTTTTAATAGGATTTGTGCTTAATATAGTATTTCTGCTTTTTATAGAATTTGTGCTTAATATAGTATTTCTGCTTTTTATAGGATTTGTGCTTAATATAGTATTTCTGCTAAATTATAGTATTTCTGCTTTTAATAGGATTTGTGCTTTTTATAGGATTTGTGCTTAATATAGTATTTCTGCTAAATTATAGTATTTCTGCTTTTTATAGGATTTGTGCTAAAACATAGTATTTCTACTAAATGTAGTATTTATGCTTAATCATAGTATTTCTATATATTTCTGCCTGGTCCCCAGGCAGCCAATCCTCTGTGAGGACTTAGACATTCAAGTTTTCAAATCAGGTCCTGCACGGTTTCCCAGCCAATCATATATGTGTCCTGAGGCATTCAAATTTGCATATTGGGGACTTCATGGCTTCTAAGCCAGCCAATCATATCTGATGGCTGAGGAATTCAAATCCACAAATCAGGGCCTGCACAGCTTCCCAGCCAGCCAATCATGTATGTGGGCTCCAGGTATTCAAATTTGCATATTGAGGAATTCGTGGCTTCTAAGTCAACAAGTCATCCGTGTGATATATCTCTAAAAATTCATATTTTAATGATAAATTGTCAACACTTGAAGATTCCCCCATCTCTTCTGAACAAAACGGTGTAAGAATGACCGTTCTAGCTCCTACGGTTAGGAAATTATGGTCATTTGTTTGAGGGGAGTCGTCATTATGAGAAATAGACTGCAATGATCCTGTGCCTCTCTGTGCTGCGTGTGTAAAAAGGATGCACCTGTTTTGGAGGGAAAGAGTGCACAGGCTCTCTGATTGGTGGATTCAAATTCAGCAGCTCCCAGGCTGACCTAGAAACTCACTTTTCTCTCCCTGTGTGTGTGTGTGTGTGTGTGTGTGTGTGTGTGTGTGTGTGTGTGTGTGTGTGTCTGTGACAGAGAGAGAGAGAGAGAGAGAGAGAAAGGCTTTTAATGGGATGATCTCATTCTAAGATTCAAATTCAATATATTTAGACTGGTTGACTGAATTGGATCTTGTGTGTGTGTCTCTCTGTGCATGTGTGTTTTCTTATGTGTACATATTTGTGATTGTGTGGCTGTTATAGATTTTTTTGCTGATTTTTTTCATTTAACAAGTATAGTTGAGGGACCTTCAGCATGTTCATCATTTTTTCAGCTGTCCATTTTTGCTTTTCCAATTTTTCTGTTTAAGTTATTACTATTGTGCTAAATCATACTATTTCTGCTATTTTATAAGATTTGTGCCAAATACCGTATTTCTGCCAAATATAGTATTTCTGATTAATTATAGTTTTTTCTACCAAATCATAGTACAGTATTTCTGCTTTTTATAGGGTTTGTGCTTAATATAGTATTTCTGCTAAATTATAGTATTTCTGCTTTTTATAGTATTTGTGCTAAATTATATTATTTCTGCCAAATTATAATATTTGTGCTAAAACATAGTCTTAATTTAAAATTACAATATTCATATTTCATCACAGTGTCTCTGGTAAATCACAATATTTCTGCTCTGTTGTACTATTTTTCTAAATCATAGTGTTTCTGTAATGTTTAAGTATTTTTGGCTAAATATATTCTTTCTGTTATCTTATACTATTTCTCCTAAATTCTTGTATTTTTGAGAAGTTATCATGTTTCTGGTAAGTTACAATATTTCTGCTAAATTCTGCTATGCTATTGTATTTCTGCCAAGTATTATGTTTCCTCTAAGATATTGCAGTTCTGCTAAGTTATTCCATTTTAGCAAACTTCTTTTGCTTCTGCAAAGTTTTTACAATTTCTGCAACTTTTCAGCTTTTTCAGCTACTTTTTGCATACAGCTTCAGCTTTAAGCATCCACACTGCATTTTCGCAGGAAATGCAAATTTTTCTAGTTATTATTATTATTCCGGGTGTTTCCGTACACTTTTCGCCGTAGAACTACTTCCACAATTTTCAGCCGATTTTCACCATTCAAATTTTAAACTATTCTGCTATTTTTGCTCTTTCCGGCTATATCTTTTGGTATTTTTAACTATTATACTTTTTAAAATATTCCACTTTTTTCCTTTAATTTGTCCCATTGAAATTAATGGGAAACTTCAGCAATTCTGCTAAATTTTGCTTGTTTTTGAAACTTAACTTCTTCCTCAAATTTTCACCTAGAACAACCATTCAAACTTTAAAATGTTCACAAATTATTGGGCTATTCATGTATGTTTCAGCTTTTTCAAATATTTTACCGTTTTACTTTTATGCCTCTTAAAGTTTTGAGTTGCAAAATTGTGATTTTTCACAAAATACATGTGTTGTTATGGTTGCTATGCTCTTGGCTTCCAGTGTGCCACTGAAGGTTTTGCAATTTTCGCTTCATGTCCGAACAACTGTTTGCTACTTGCTCAATTTTCACTCAACTTCCACAAATTATACATCAAAACGTAGGTATTTTTGCTGGCTTTCAGAAAATGTCACTATCATTGTTGTGGGATTTATAGAATTTTTGCAAATCTCCTCAGACCAACACAAGGTCTCAAAACTCTCCATATAAAGTGAATGGAGAGCTTGTTCAAAATCATCGCTGGATTTCTGTAATGAGAGGCATATTCGAATTGTCATATCTCCTTAACGAAGCAAAGTTAAGACATGAGGCTTGTCCCCGAATATCTTCAGACACCCCTGACGCTCACAATTCAAGAATTTCTTTCTCACCTATTACCGTTCTGAAATGAGTTGGACTTGTTTGAGGGTAGGAAATTCGTCCTTCGCTCAGATTTCTTCAGATTTCAAACTGTGGAAATGAACCACTTTTTTCTCTCGTCATAACTTTTTGTTGGATTTCCACAGAGACCTGAAAATTTCCATGACTGTTCACCAAAGCCTGCTGTCTCTTACGGTGAAAGAATGATATCGATACTCCAAATAGATTTCAAGTCACAAAGCGTTGTTTGAGGGCAAGTCAAGGCAGTTTTTGCTTCGCTCTACTCAGTTATGGTGCATTAGAAGTCAAATATCTTTAATAATTCATATTTTAATGATAAATTGTAAACACTGGAAGATTCCCCCATCTCTTCTGAACAAAACGGTGTAAGAATGACCGCTCTAGCCCCTACGGTTTGGAAATTATGGTCATTTGTTTGAGGGGAGTCCTCACTATGAGAAATAGGCTGCAATAATCCTGTGCCTCTCTGTGCTGCGTGTGTAAAAAGAGGCACATGTTTTGGCGGGAAAAAGTACACAGGCTCTCTGATTGGTGGATTCAAATTCAGCAGCTCCCAGGCTGACCTAGAAACTTACTTCTCTCTCCCTGTGCATTTTTTTGCTGATTTTTTCATTTAACAAGTATATTTGAGGGACCCTCAGCATGTTCAGCATTTTTTCAGCTGTCCATTTTGCTTTTCCAATTTTTCTGTTTAACTTATTACTATTGTGCTAAATCATCCTATTTCTGCTATTTTATAAGATTTGTGCCTAATATAGTATTTCTGCTAAATTACAGTATTTCTGCTTTTTATACTATTTGTGCTAAAACATAGTATTTCTACTAAATGTAGTATTTATGCTTAATCATCCTATTTCTGCTTTTTATAGGATTTGTGCTTAATATAGTATTTCTGCTAAATTTTAGTATTTCTGCTTTTTATAGTATTTGTGCTAAAACATAGTATTTCTACTAAATGTAGTATTTATGCTTAATAATAGTATTTCTATATATTTCTGCCAGGTCCCCAGGCAGCCAATCCTCTGTGAGGACTGAGACATTCAAATTTTCAAATCAGGGCCTGCACAGTTTCCCAGCCAATCAAATAAGTGTCCTGAGGCATTCAAATTTGCATATTGGGGCCTTCGTGGCTTCTAAGCCAGCCAATCATATCTGAGGGCTGAGGAATTCAAATCCACAAATCAGGGCCTGCACGGCTTCCCAGCCAGCCAATCACATATGTGGTCTCAGGCATTCAAATTTGCATATTGGGGAATTCGTGGCTTCTAAGTCAACAAGTCATCCATGTCATATATCTCTAAAAATTCATATTTTAATATTAAATTGTCAACACTTGAAGATTCCCCCATCTCTTCTGAACAAAACGGTGTAAGAATGACCCTTCTAGCCCCTACGGTTAGGAAATTACGGTCATTTGTTTGAGGGGAGTCGTCACTATGAGAAATAGACTGCAAAAATCCTGTGTCTCTCTGTGCTGCTGCGTGTGTAAACAGATGCACCTGTTTTGGTGGGGAAAAGTGCACAGCCTCTCTGATTGGTGGATTCAAATTCAGCAGCTCCCAGGCTGACCTAGAAACTTACTTCTCTCTCCCTGTGTGTGTGTGTGTGTGTGTGTGTGTGTGTGTGTGTGTGTGTGTGTGTGTGTGTGTGTGTGTGACAGAGAGAGAGAGAGAGAGAGAGAAAGGCTTTTAATGGGATGATCTCATTCTAAGATTTAAATTCAATATATTTAGACTGGTTGACTGAATTGGATCTTGTGTGTGGGTCTCTCTGTGCATGTGTGTTTCCTCATGTGTACATATTTGTGATTGTGTGGCTGTAATAAATTTTTTTGCAGATTTTTGTCATTTAACAAGTATATTTGAGGGACCCTCAGCATGTTCAGCATTTTTTCAGCTGTCCATTTTGCTTTTCCAATTTTTCTGTTTAACTTATTACTATTGTGCTAAATCATACTATTTCTGCTATTTTATAAGATTTGTGCTTAATATACTATTTCTGCTTTTATAGGATTTGTGCTTAATATAGTATTTCTGCTAAATGTAGTATTTATGCTTAATCATACTATTTCTGCTTTTCATAGTATTTCTGCTTAATATAGTATTTCTGCTAAATTTAGTATTTCTGATTAATTATAGTTTTTCTACTAAATCATAGTACAGTATTTCTGCTTTTTATGGGATTTGTGCTAAAATAAAGTATTTCTACTAAATGTAGTATTTGTGCTTAATCATACCATTTCTGCTTTTTATAGGATTTGTGCTTAATATAATATTTCTGCTAAATTATAGTATTTCTGCCAAATTATAATATTTGTGCTAAAACATAGTCTCAATTTAAAATTACAATATTCATAGTTCATCACAGTGTCTCTGGTAAATCACAATATTTCTGCTCTGTTGTACTATTTTTCTAAATCATAGTGTTTCTGTAATGTTTAAGTATTTTTGGCTAAATATATTCTTTCTGTTATCTTATACTATTTCTCCTAAATTCTTGTATTTTTGAGAAGTTATCATGTTTCTGGTAAGTTACAATATTTCTGCTAAATTCTGCTATGCTATTGTATTTCTGCCAAGTATTATGTTTCCTCTAAGATATTGCAGTTCTGCTAAGTTATTCCATTTTAGCAAACTTCTTTTGCTTCTGCAAAGTTTTTACAATTTCTGCAACTTTTCAGCTTTTTCAGCTACTTTTTGCATACAGCTTCAGCTTTAAGCATCCACACTGCATTTTCGCAGGAAATGCAAATTTTTCTAGTTGGGTGGATGCCGTAGGCATCCACACTATTGAGATCCTGTTTCTCTTTATTCTTTATCCTTTATTATTCTAGTTGCTCCGTTTCTTTGCCGCTTAACTACTCCCTCAGTTTTCAGCCGATTTTTACCATTCAAACTCTAAACTGTTCTGCTATTTCTGCTTTCGACTGCTATATCTTTTGGTACTTATTACTATTATACTTTTTAAAATATTACACTTTTTTCCTTTAATTTGTCCCATTGAAATGAATGGGAAACTTCTACAATTCTGCTAAAACTTGCTTGTCTTTGAAACTTAACTACTTCCTCATACTTTCACCTAGAAACTCCATTCAAACTTTAAAACGTTCTCAGATGATTGGGCTATTCCTGTGTGATTCAGCTTTTTCATATCTGTTACCGTTTTCATGTAATGACTCTTTAAGTTTTCAGTTACAACTTTGTGATTTTTCAGAAAATACATGTGTTGCTATGGTTGCTATGCAATTAACTCCCACTGCACACTCGTCCGTTCTGAATTTTCTCTTCATGTCTGAACAACTCCTTGCTACTCGCTCAATTTCCACTCAACTTCCACAAATTATACATCAAAACGTAGGTATTTTTGCTGGCTTTAAGACAGTGTCACTATAATTATTGTGAGAGTTACGTTTTTTTCACAATTTGCCTCGAAGTGACACATGGTCTAAAAACTCCCCATTCAAAGTCTATGGGGAGGTTGTGAAACTCAGAGCTGAAATACTGAAACTGAAGGCATTTTCAAATCGTCATATCTCCTTAACGAAGCAAAGTTAAGACATGAGGCTTGTCCCTGTATATCTTCAGACACTCCTGACACTCACAATTCAAGAATTATTTTCTCACCTATTACCGTTCTGAGATGAGTTAGACTTGTTTGAGGGGTGGAAATCTGTCCTCCTCTCATTTTTCAAATTCCGAAAATGAAGCCGTTTCTTCTCTCGTCATATCTCCGCGACGGAGATACAAAGAGCTATGTAAATCGCAGTCAAAGTACACCAAAGTCCGCTGATTCACCCAGTGCAAGAATTATGCTTCTATCCCACCTAGTTTTTGAGTTACACGACGTTTTGTAACTCCAAAAAACGGCGTTTTTCGCGTCTCACCGCGATCTAATTCTGACTCCTCATCACCCTTTTTTTCAAAGCGCCCGCCCCCTTAGAGGTGGCGCGATTGGTAATGACACCGCTCTTCAGACCAGAGGTCGTGGGTTCGATTCCACCTTGGCCCACATGTTTTTTTTTTAACTACAAATTTATACACTATCACAGACCGGTAATTCATATTGATAATTTATTACAATTCTGCAAAGTTTAATGATTTTAGCAGCTTTTCTAATATGGACCTCAGATTCTGGTTAACAGTCTATGGCAGAAATACATACAAGTACACAGCCTGATGAAGCAGACAGAAGCAGTACCTCTGATTGGTTCCGCAGTTTCACCTCTTATCAGCACAAATCTCACCCTCTTCTGCTGTTTTCACCTCTTTTCTGCTAATTTGAGCTTCTGTTCCACAGTGCACTCAGCCTCTTCTGCTGTTTTCATTAGAATTTTAAGCTTTTCCACCTTTTTTCAGTTACGTGAGAACCAGTTTGGCTCAATGAGTAGCTGAAAAATATCAGCCTCTTCTGCTGTTTTAGCAGGATTTCAGAGTTCAGCTTTTTCACTTGTTTTAAGCACAAATTTCAGTTTCTTTACCTCATTTCACAACAAAGTTCTTCCTCTTCACCTCTTTTCTGCTAATTTGAGCTGCTGCTCCACAGTGCACATTTTCCCTCTCATCATATCTTTGCTTGTGACCAGAACTCATTTGGCTCAGAGGGTAGGGCATCTGTCGTGAGACCCGGTGGCAGAGGTTCGAATCCTACCTGTGACAGCTGCTACACATGTTCACTGCTTGCATGCGCTCTGCTTTCTTGACACTCTCCAGTGTGTCATTACACATACAGCCATCTTCAGCAAGCACTTCTGCTTCTACACTTCTTTTCAACTCGGCTTTTTGCTTCTTTACCTCTTTTCAGCAGAAATTATTCCTCTTCACCTCTTTTCTGCTAATTAGAGCTCCTGCTCCACAGTGCACTTAGCCTCTTCTGCTGTTTTCATTAGAATTTTAAGCTTTTCCACCTTTTTTCAGTTACGTGAGAACCAGTTTGGCTCAGTGAGTAGCTGAAAAATATCAGCCTCTACTACTGTTTTAGCAGGATTTCAGAGTTCAGCTTTTTCACTTGTTTTAAGCACAAATTTCAGTTTCTTTACCTCATTTCACAACAAAGTTCTTCCTCTTCACCTCTTTTCTGCTAATTTGAGCTTCTGCTCCACAGTGCACATTTTCTCTCTCATCATATATTTGCTTGAGACCAGAACTCATTTGGCTCAGAGGGTAGGGCAGCTGCCGTGAGACCCGGGGGCAGAGTTTCGAATCCTACCTGTGACAGTTGCTACACATGTTCCCTGCTTGCATGCGCTCTGCTTTCTTGACACTCTCCAGTGTGTCATTACACATACAGCCATCTTCAGCAAGCACTTCTACACCTCTTTTCAACTCATCTTTTTGCTTCTTTACCTCTTTTCAGCAGAACTTCTTCTGATTCACCTCTTTTCTGCTAAATGTTTAGCCTTTTCACCTCTTATTAGCACAATACTAAGCAGCTTCTGCTAATTTCACCAGAATTGTCAGTCTCTCCACCTCTTCTTTGTAAGAATCAGTTTGGTCCAGTAAGGTGAGACGCCGCCTATAGATCAGAAAGGCCAGGTTCGAATCTCGCTCAGGGCAATGTTTTTTGTTTTTTCAACTTTTTCTGCTTTTTTCAGCAGAAATCTTCAGCGTAAGGCATCCACACAGCATTTTCGCAGGAAATGCAATTTTTTCTAGTGAAGTATTGAGTTCCTTTTGGGACTTTTTGGCACTTAACTACTTCCACAATTTTCAGCCGATTTTCACCGTTCAAATTTTAAACTATTCTGCTATTTCTGCTAATTCCTGCTATGTCTTTTGGTATTTTCTGCTATTATACTTTTTAAAATATGAAGCTTAATTTGTCCCATTCAAATGAATGGGAAACTTCCACAATTCTGCTAAAACTTGCTTGTCTTTGAAACCTAACTACTTCCTCATACTTTCGCCTAGAAGCTCCATTTAAACTTTAAAATGTTCTCAAATTATTGGCCTATTCCTGTATGATTCAGCTTTTTCAGATCTTCTACCGTTTTACTTTTATGCCTCTTTAAGTTTTCAGTTGCAGCTTTGTGATTTTTCAGAAAATACATGTGTTGCTATGGTTGCTATGCAATTAACTCACAGTGGACAGTGAAACTTTGCGAATTTTCTCTTCATGTCCAAACAACTTCTTGCTACTCACTCAATTTCCACTCAACTTCCTCAAATTATTCATCAAAACGTAGGTATTTTTGCTGGCTTTCAGAAAATGTCAATATCACTGTTGTGGAAGTTACAGATTTTTATCAAATCGCCTCAGATCAACACAAGGTCTCAAAACTCTCCATTCAAAGTCTATGGGGACTTTGTTCAAAATCACAGCTAGAACTCTGTAATGAGAGGCATTTTCAAATCGTCATATCTCCTTAACAAAGCAAAGTTAAGACATGAGGCTTGTGCCAATTCATCTTCAGACACTGCTGACACTCACGGTCTAAGCAGTTTTTGCAGTCATCTTACCGTTGAGCCATAAATTACATTTGTTTGAGGGGTGGAAATCTGTCCTCTCATTTTCCAAAGTCCGAAAATGAAGACGTTTCTTCTCTCGTCATATCTCCGCGACGGAGGTAAATCGCAGGCAAAGTACACCAAAGTCCGCTGATTCAGCCAGTGCAAGAATTATGGTTCTATCCCACCTAGTTTTTGAGTTACACGACGTTTTGTAACTCCAAAACACGGCGTTTTTTGCGTCTCACCGCGATCTAATTCTGACTCCTCATCACCCTTTTTTTCAAAGTGCCTGCCCCCTTAGAGGTGGCGCGATTGGTAATGACACGGCTCTTCAGACCAGAGGTCGTGGGTTCGATTCCACCTTGGCCCACATGTTTTTTTTTTAACTACAAATTTATACACTATCACAGACCGGTAATTCATATTGATAATTTATTACATTTCTGCAAAGTTTTATGATTTTACCAGCTTTTCTAATATGGACCTCAGATTCTTGTTAACAGTCTGTGGCAGAAATACATACAAGTACACAGCCTGATGAAGCAGACAGAAGCAGTACCTCTGATTGGTTCAGCATTTTCACCTCTTATCAGCACAAATCTCACCCTCTTCTGCTGTTTTCACCTCTTTTCTGCTAATTTGAGCTTCTGCTCCACAGTGCACTCAGCCTCTTCTGCTGTTTTCATTAGAATTTTAAGCTTTTCCACCTTTTTTCAGTTACGTGAGAACCAGTTTGGCTCAATGAGTAGCTGAAAAATATCAGCCTCTTCTGCTGTTGTAGCAGGATTTCAGAGTTCAGCTTTTTCACTTGTTTTAAGCACAAATTTAAGTTTCTTTACCTCATTTCACAACAAAGTTCTTCCTCTTCACCTCTTTTCTGCTATTTTTAGCTTCTGCTCCACAGTGCACATTTTCCCTCTCATCATATCTTTGCTTGTGACCAGAACTCATTTGGTTCAGAGGGTAGGGCAGCTGCCGTGAGACCTGGTGGCAGAGGTTCTAATCCTACCTGTGACAGTTGCTACACATGTTCCCTGCTTGCATGCGCTCTGCTTTCTTGACACTCTCCAGTGTGTCATTACACATACAGTCATCTTGAGCAAGCACTTCTGCTTCTACACTTCTTTTCAGCTCATCTTTTTGCTTCTTTACCTCTTTTCAGCACAAATTCTTCTGATTAAACTCTTTTCAGTAGAAATTCTGCTGATTGAACTCTTTTCAGCACAAATTCTTCTGATTAAACTCTTTTCAGAAAAGTTTTTCAGTTTTTTCTGCTATTTTCAGCAAAAACCTCTTTTCAGGAGAATTCTGCTCATTCAACTCTTTTCAGTAGAAATTCTGCTGATTAAACTCTTTTCAGTAGAAATTCTGCTCATTCAACTCTTTTCAGTAGAAATTCTGCTGATTAAACTCTTTTCAGTAGAAATTGTGCTGACTGAACTCTTTTCAGTAGAAATTCTGCTGATTGAACTCCTTTCAGTAGAAATTCTGCTGATTAAACTCTTTTTCAGTAGAAATTCTGCTGATTAAACTCTTTTCAGTAGAAATTCTGCTGATTAAACTCTTTTCAGTAGAAATCGTGCTGATTGAACTCTTTTCAGCAGAATTTTCACCTCTCTTCTGCCCAAATTCTGCTTATTCACCTCTTCTGAAACATTTAAGCCTTTTCACCTCTTATTAGCACAATTCTCCGCCTCTTCTGCTCATTTCAGCCCAATTGTCAATCTCTCCACCTCTTCTTTGTGAGAATGACATTGGTTCAGTGAGCTAAATAGCTGCCCTTAGACCAGGAGGGCCAGGTTCAAATCCTCATCAGGGCAACATTTTTTTTTCAACTTTTTCAGCTTTTTTCTGCAGACATCCTCAGCGTAAAGGCATCCACACAGCATTTTCGCAGGAAATGCAAATTTTTCTAGTTATTATTGTGTGGATGCTTTAAGCATCCACACTATTGAGTTCCTGTTTCTCTTTATTCTTTATTGTGTGGATGCTTAAGCATCCACACTATTGAGTTCCTGTTTCTCTTTATTGTGTGGATGCTTTAAGCATCCACACTATTGAGTTCCTGTTTCTCTTTATTCTTTATTATTATTATTGTGTGGATGCTTAAGCATCCACACTATTGAGTTCCTGTTTCTCTTTATTCTTTATTATTATTCTTAGGACTTCCGTACACTTTTCGCCGTTTAACTACTTCCACAATTTTTGTGCTATTTTCACCGTTCAAACTTTAAACTATTCAGCTATTTTTGCTAATTCCTGCTATATCTTTTGGTATTTTTAACTATTATACTTTTTAAAATATTCCACTTTTTTCCTTTAATTTGTCCCATTGAAATGAATGGGAAACTTCAGCAATTCTGCTAAAATTTGCTTGTTTTTGAAACTTAACTACTTCCTCATATTTTCACCTAGAACAACCATTCAAACTTTAAAATGTTCACAAATTATTGGGCTATTCAGGTATGATTCAGCTTTTTCAAATCTTTTACTGTTTTACTTTTATGCCTCTTAAAGTTTTGAGTTGCAAAATTGTGATTTTTCACAAAATACATGTGTTGTTATGGTTGCTATGCTCTTGGCTTCCAGTGTGCCACTGAAGGTTTTGCAATTTTCACTTCATGTCCGAACAACTTCCTGCTACTTGCTCAATTTTCACTCAACTTCCACAAATTATACATCAAAACGTAGGTATTTTTGCTGGCTTTCAGAAAATGTCACCATCATTGTTGTGGGATTTATAGAATTTTTGCAAATCTCCTCAGACTAACACAAGGTCAGAAAACTCTCCATATAAAGTGAATGGAGAGCTTGTTCAAAATCACCGCTGGATTTCTGTAATGAGAGGCATATTCGAATCGTCATATCTCCTTAACGAAGCAAAGTTAAGACATGAGGCTTGTCCCCGAATATCTTCAGACACCCCTGACGCTCACAATTCAAGAATTTCTTTCTCACCTATTACCGTTCTGAAATGAGTTGGACTTGTTTGAGGGTAGGAAATTCGTCCTTCGCTCAGATTTCTTCAGATTTCAAACTGTGGAAATGAACCACTTTTTTCTCTCGTCATAACTTTTTGTTGGATTTCCACAGAGACCTGAAAATTTCCATGATTGTTCACCAAAGCCTGCTGTCTCTTACGGTGAAAGAATGATATCGATACTCCAAATAGATTTCGAGTTAGAAAGCGTTGTTTGAGGGCAAGTCAAGGCAGTTTTTGCTTCGCTCTACTCAGTTATGGTGCATTACAAGTCAAATATCTTTAATAATTCATATTTTAATGATAAATTGTAAACACTGGAAGATTCCCCCATCTCTTCTGAACAAAACGGTGTAAGAATGACCGCTCTAGCCCCTACGGTTTGGAAATTATGGTCATTTGTTTGAGGGGAGTCCTCACTATGAGAAATAGGCTGCAATAATCCTGTGCCTCTCTGTGCTGCGTGTGTAAAAAGAGGCACATGTTTTGGCGGGAAAAAGTACACAGGCTCTCTGATTGGTGGATTCAAATTCAGCAGCTCCCAGGCTGACCTAGAAACTTACTTCTCTCTCCCTGTGCATTTTTTTGCTGATTTTTTCATTTAACAAGTATATTTGAGGGACCCTCAGCATGTTCAGCATTTTTTCAGCTGTCCATTTTGCTTTTCCAATTTTTCTGTTTAACTTATTACTATTGTGCTAAATAATACTATTTCTGCTATTTTATAAGATTTGTGCCTAATATAGTATTTCTGCTAAATTACAATATTTCTGCTTTTTATACTATTTGTGCTAAAACATAGTATTTCTACTAAATGTAGTATTTATGCTTAATCATACTATTTCTGCTTTTTATGGGATTTGTGCCTAATATAGTATTTCTGCTTTTTATAGGATTTTTGCTCAAACATAGTATTTCTACTAAATGTAGTGTTTGTGCTTAATCATCCTATTTCTGCTTTTTATAGGATTTGTGCTTAATATAGTATTTCTGCTAAATTATAGTATTTCTGCTTTTTATAGTATTTGTGCTAAAACATAGTATTTCTACTAAATGTAGTATTTATGCTTAATCATAGTATTTCTATATATTTCTGCCAGGTCCCCAGGCAGCCAATCCTCTGTGAGGACTGAGAAATTCAAATTTTCAAATCAGGGCCTGCACGGCTTCCCAGCCAATCATATATGTGTCCTGAGGCATTCAAATTTGCATATTGGGGCCTTCGTGGCTTCTAAGCCAGCCAATCATATCTGAGTGCTGAGGAATTCAAATCCACAAATCAGGGCCTGCACGGCTTCCCAGCCAGCCAATCATATATGTGGTCTCAGGCATTCATATTTGCATATTGGGGAATTCGTTGCTTCTAAGTCAACAAGTCATCCATGTCATATATCTCTAAAAATTCACATTTTAATGATAAATTGTTAACACTGGAAGATTCCCCCATCTCTTCTGAACAAAACAGTGTAAGAATGACCGCTCTAGCCCCTACGGTTAGGAAATTATGGTCATTTGTTTGAGGGGAGTCCTCACTATGAGAAATAGGCTGCAATAATCCTGTGCCTCTCTGTGCTGCTGCGTGTGTAAAAAGATGCACCTGTTTTGGCGGGAAAACGTAAACAGCCACTCTGATTGGTGGATTTAAATTCGGCAGCTCTCTCCCTCTGTGTGTGTGTGTGTGTGTGTGTGTGTGTGTGTGTGTGTGTGTGTTTAGTGGGAGAGAGAGGACCCTGCCCTTATTTGGCAGCATGTCATTGTAGGATTTAAATTGAATATAGTTAGACTGGTTGACTGGATTAGAGCCTGTGTTTGTGTGTCCCTCTGTGCATTTGTGTTTCAATAAGTTATTACTATTCTGCTAAATCATAGTATTTCTGGTACTTTTCGGTACTTGTGCTAAATACAGTATTTCTGCTAAATCATACTATTTCTGCTTTTCATAGGATTTATGCCTAATATAGTATTTCTGCTAAATTATAGTATTTCTGCTTTTTATAGGATTTGTGCCTAACATAGTATTTCTGCTAAATTATAGTATTTCTGCTTTTTATAGGATTTGTGCTTAACATAGTATTTCTGCTAAATTATAGTATTTCTGCTTTTTATACTATTTGTTCTAAATTATAGTATTTCTGCTTTTTATAGGATTTGTGCTTAATATAGTATTTCTACTAAATTATAGTTTTTCTTCTTTTTATAATATTTGTGCTAAAACATAGTATTTCTACTAAATGTAGTATTTATGCTTAATAATAGTATTTCTATATATTTCTGCCAGGTCCCCAGGCAGCCAATCCTCTGTGAGGACTGAGACATTCAAATTTTCAAATCAGGGCCTGCACAGTTTCCCAGCCAATCAAATAAGTGTCCTGAGGCATTCAAATTTGCATATTGGGGCCTTCGTGGCTTCTAAGCCAGCCAATCATATCTGAGGGCTGAGGAATTCAAATCCACAAATCAGGGCCTGCACGGCTTCCCAGCCAGCCAATCACATATGTGGTCTCAGGCATTCAAATTTGCATATTGGGGAATTCGTGGCTTCTAAGTCAACAAGTCATCCATGTCATATATCTCTAAAAATTCATATTTTAATATTAAATTGTCAACACTTGAAGATTCCCCCATCTCTTCTGAACAAAACGGTGTAAGAATGACCGTTCTAGCCCCTACGGTTAGGAAATTACGGTCATTTGTTTGAGGGGAGTCGTCACTATGAGAAATAGACTGCAAAAATCCTGTGTCTCTCTGTGCTGCTGCGTGTGTAAACAGATGCACCTGTTTTGGTGGGGAAAAGTGCACAGCCTCTCTGATTGGTGGATTCAAATTCACCAGCTCCCAGGCTGACCTAGAAACTTACTTCTCTCTCCCTGTGTGTGTGTGTGTGTGTGTGTGTGTGTGTGTGTGTGTGTGTGTGTGTGTGTGACAGAGAGAGAGAGAGAGAGAGAGAGAGAGAGAGAGAGAGAGAGAGAAAGGCTTTTAATGGGATGATCTCATTCTAAGATTTAAATTCAATATATTTAGACTGGTTGACTGAATTGGATCTTGTGTGTGGGTCTCTCTGTGCATGTGTGTTTCCTCATGTGTACATATTTGTGATTGTGTGGCTGTAATAAATTTTTTTGCAGATTTTTGTCATTTAACAAGTATATTTGAGGGACCCTCAGCATGTTCAGCATTTTTTCAGCTGTCCATTTTGCTTTTCCAATTTTTCTGTTTAACTTATTACTATTGTGCTAAATCATACTATTTCTGCTATTTTATAAGATTTGTGCTTAATATACTATTTCTGCTTTTATAGGATTTGTGCTTAATATGGTATTTCTGCTAAATGTAGTATTTATGCTTAATATACTATTTCTGCTTTTCATAGTATTTGTGCTTAATATAGTATTTCTGCTAAATTTAGTATTTCTGATTAATTATAGTTTTTCTACTAAATCATAGTACAGTATTTCTGCTTTTTATGGGATTTGTGCTAAAACAAAGTATTTCTACTAAATGTAGTATTTGTGCTTAATCATACCATTTCTGCTAAATTATAGTATTTCTGCCAAATTATAATATTTGTGCTAAAACATAGTCTCAATTTAAAATTACAATATTCACAGTTCATCACAGTGTCTCTGGTAAATCACAATATTTCTGCTCTGTTGTACTATTTTTCTAAATCATAGTGTTTCTGTAATGTTTAAGTATTTTTGGCTAAATATATTCTTTCTGTTATCTTATACTATTTCTCCTAAATTCTTGTATTTTTGAGAAGTTATCATGTTTCTGGTAAGTTACAATATTTCTGCTAAATTCTGCTATGCTATTGTATTTCTGCCAAGTATTATGTTTCCTCTAAGATATTGCAGTTCTGCTAAGTTATTCCATTTTAGCAAACTTCTTTTGCTTCTGCAAAGTTTTTACAATTTCTGCAACTTTTCAGCTTTTTCAGCTACTTTTTGCATACAGCTTCAGCTTTAAGCATCCACACTGCATTTTCGCAGGAAATGCAAATTTTTCTAGTTATTATTATTATTCTTAGGACTTCCGTACACTTTTCGCCGTTAAACTACTTCCACAATTTTCAGCCGATTTTCACCGTTCAAATTTTAAACTATTCAGCTATTTTTGCTCTTTCCGGCTATGACTTTTGCTATTTTTAACTATTATACTTTTTAAAATATTCCACTTTTTTCCTTTAATTTGTCCCATTGAAATGAATGGGAAACTTCAGCAATTCTGCTAAAATTTGCTTGTTTTTGAAACTTAACTACTTCCTCATACTTTCACCTAGAACAACCATTCAAATTTTAAAATGTTCACAAATTATTGGGCTATTCAGGTATGATTCAGCTTTTTCAAATCTTTTACTGTTTTACTTTTATGCCTCTTAAAGTTTTGAGTTGCAAAATTGTGATTTTTCACAAAATACATGCGTTGTTATGGTTGCTATGCTCTTGGCTTCCAGTGTGCCACTGAAGCTTTTGCAGTCTTCTCTTCATGTCCGAACAACTGTTTGCTACTTGCTCAATATTCACTCAACTTCCACAAATTATACATCAAAACGTAGGTATTTTTGCTGGCTTTCAGAAAATGTCACTATCATTGTTGTGGTATTCATAGAACTTTCGCAAATCTCCTCAGACTAACACAAGGTCAGAAAACTCTCCATATAAAGTCAATGGAGAGTTTGTTCAAAATCACCGCTGCATTTCTGTAATGAGAGGCATATTCGAATCGTCATATCTCCTTAACGAAGCAAAGTTAAGACATGAGGCTTGTCCCGGCATATCTTCAGACACTCCTGACGCTCACAATTCAAGAATTTCTTTCTCAACTATTACCGTTCTGAAATGAGTTGGACTTGTTTGAGGGTAGGAAATTCGTCCTTCGCTCAGATTTCTTCAGATTTCAAAGTCTGGAAATGAACCACTTTTTTCTCTCGTCATAACTTTTTGTTGGATTTCCACAGAGACCTGAAAATTTCCATGATTGTTCACCAAAGCCTGCTGTCTCTTACGGTGAAAGAATGATATCGATACTCCAAATAGATTTCAAGTTACAAAGCGTTGTTTGAGGGCAAGTCAAGGCAGTTTTTGCTTCGCTCTACTCAGTTATGGTGCATTACAAGTCAAATATCTTTAATAATTCATATTTTAATGATAAATTGTAAACACTGGAAGATTCCCCCATGTCTTCTGAACAAAACGGTGTAAGAATGACCGTTCTAGCCCCTACGGTTAGGAAATTATGGTCATTTGTTTGAGGGGAGTCGTCACTATGAGAAATAGACTGCAATAATCCTGTGCCTCTCTCTGCTGCGTGTGTAAAAAGATGCACCTTTTTTGGCGGGAAAACGTAAACAGCCACTCTGATTGGTGGATTTAAATTCGGCAGCTCTCTCCCTCTGTGTCTGTCTGTGTGTGTGTGTGTGTGTGTGTGTGTGTGTGTGTGTGTGTGTGTGTGTTTAGTGGGAGAGAGAGGACCCTGCCCTTATTTGGCAGCATGTCATTGTAGGATTTAAATTGAATATAGTTAGACTGATTGACTGGATTAGAGCCTGTGTTTGTGTGTCCCTCTCTGCATTTCTGTTTCAATATGCCTCCATATTTGTAATTTTGTAAGTTATTGCTATTCTGCTAAATCATAGTATTTCTGGTACTTTTTGGTACTTGTGCTAAATACAGTATTTCTGCTAAATTATAGTATTTCTGCTTTATTATACTATTTGTGCTAAAACATAGTATTTCTACTAAATGTAGTATTTCTGCTTTTTATACTATTTGTGCTAAATTATAATATTTCTGCTTTTTATACTATTTGTGCTAAATTATAATATTTCTGCTTTTTATACTATTTGTGCTAAATTATAATATTTCTGCTTTTTATACTATTTGTGCTAAAACATAGTATTTCTACTAAATGTAGTATTTCTGCTTTTTATACTATTTGTGCTAAATTATAATATTTCTGGTTTTTATACTATTTGTGCTAAATTATAATATTTCTGCTTTTTATACTATTTGTGCTAAATTATAATATTTCTGCTTTTTATACTATTTGTGCTAAAACATAGTATTTCTACTAAATGTAGTATTTCTGCTTTTTATACTATTTGTGCTAAATTATAATATTTCTGCTTTTTATACTATTTGTGCTAAATTATAATATTTCTGCTTTTTATACTATTTGTGCTAAATTATAATATTTCTGCTTTTTATACTATTTGTGCTAAAACATAGTATTTCTACTAAATGTAGTATTTCTGCTTTTTATACTATTTGTGCTAAATTATAATATTTCTGCTTTTTATACTATTTGTGCTAAATTATAATATTTCTGCTTTTTATACTATTTGTGCTAAATTATAATATTTCTGCTTTTTATAGTATTTGTGCTAAAACATAGTATTTCTACTAAATGTAGTATTTATGCTTAATCATAGTATTTCTATATATTTCTGCCAGGTCCCCAGGCAGCCAATCCTCTGTGAGGACTTAGACATTCAAATTTTCAAATCAGGGCCTGCACGGTTTCCCAGCCAATCATATAAGTGTCCTGAGGCATTCAAATTTGCATATTGGGGCCTTCGTGGCTTCTAAGCCAGCCAATCATATCTGAGGGCTGAGGAATTCAAATCCACAAATCAGGGCCTGCACGGCTTCCCAGGCAGCCAATCATATATGTGGCCTCAGGCATTCAAATTTGCATATTGGGGGAATTCGTGGCTTCTAAGTCAACAAGTCATCCATGTCGTATATCTCTAAAAATTCACATTTTAATGATAAATTGTTAACACTGGAAGATTCCCCCATCTCTTCTGAACAAAACGGTGTAAGAATGACCGCTCTAGCCCCTACGGTTTGGAAATTATGGTCATTTGTTTGAGGGGAGTCCTCACTATGAGAAATAGGCTGCAATAATCCTGTGCCTCTCTCTGCTGCGTGTGTAAAAAGATGCACCTGTTTTGGCGGGAAAAAGTACACAGGCTCTCTGATTGGTGGATTCAAATTCAGCAGCTCCCAGGCTGACCTAGAAACTTACTTCTCTCTCCCTGTGCATTTTTTGCTGATTTTTTCATTTAACAAGTATATTTGAGGGACCCTCAGCATGTTCAGCATTTTTTCAGCTGTCCATTTTGCTTTTCCAATTTTTCTGTTTAACTTATTACTATTGTGCTAAATCATACTGTTTCTGCTATTTCATAAGATATTGTGCTTAATATAGTATTTCTGCTTTTAATAGGATTTGTGCTTAATATAGTATTTCTGCTTTTTATAGAATTTGTGCTTAATATAGTATTTCTGCTTTTTATAGAATTTGTGCTTAATATAGTATTTCTGCTTTTTATAGGATTTGTGCTTAATATAGTATTTCTGCTAAATTATAGTATTTCTGCTTTTTATAGTATTTGTGCTAAAACATAGTATTTCTACTAAATGTAGTATTTATGCTTAATCATAGTATTTCTATATATTTCTGCCAGGTCTCCAGGCAGCCAATCCTCTGTGAGGACTTAGACATTCAAATTTTCAAATCAGGTCCTGCACGGTTTCCCAGCCAATCATATATGTGTCCTGAGGCATTCAAATTTGCATATTGGGGACTTCATGGCTTCTAAGCCAGCCAATCATATCTGAGGGCTGAGGAATTCAAATCCACAAATCAGGGCCTGCACAGCTTCCCAGCCAGCCAATCATGTATGTGGGCTCCAGGCATTCAAATTTGCATATTGGGGAATTCGTGGCTTCTAAGTCAACAAGTCATCCGTGTCATATATCTCTAAAAATTCATATTTTAATGATAAATTGTCAACACTTGAAGATTCCCCCATCTCTTCTGAACAAAACGGTGTAAGAATGACCGTTCTAGCTCCTACGGTTAGGAAATTATGGTCATTTGTTTGAGGGGAGTCATCATTATGAGAAATAGACTGCAATGATCCTGTGCCTCTCTGTGCTGCGTGTGTAAAAAGGATGCACCTGTTTTGGAGGGAAAGAGTGCACAGGCTCTCTGATTGGTGGATTCAAATTCAGCAGCTCCCAGGCTGACCTAGAAACTCACTTTTCTCTCCCTGTGTGTGTGTGTGTGTGTGTGTGTGTGTGTGTGTGTGTGTGTGTGTGTGTGTGTGTGTGTGACAGAGAGAGAGAGAGAGAGAGAGAGAAAGGCTTTTAATGGGATGATCTCATTCTAAGATTTAAATTCAATATATTTAGACTGGTTGACTGAATTGGATCTTGTGTGTGTGTCTCTCTGTGCATGTGTGTTTTCTTATGTGTACATATTTGTGATTGTGTGGCTGTTATAGATTTTTTTGCTGATTTTTTTCATTTAACAAGTATAGTTGAGGGACGTTCAGCATGTTCATCATTTTTTCAGCTGTCCATTTTTGCTTTTCCAATTTTTCTGTTTAAGTTATTACTATTGTGCTAAATCATACCATTTCTGCTATTTTATAAGATTTGTGCCAAATACCGTATTTCTGCCAAATATAGTATTTCTGATTAATTATAGTTTTTTCTACCAAATCATAGTACAGTATTTCTGCTTTTTATAGGGTTTGTGCTTAATAAAGTATTTCTGCTAAATTATAGTATTTCTGCTTTTTATAGTATTTGTGCTAAATTATAGTATTTCTGCCAAATTATAATATTTGTGCTAAAACATAGTCTTAATTTAAAATGACAATATTCATAGTTCATCACAGTGTCTCTGGTAAATCACAATATTTCTGCTCTGTTGTACTATTTTTCTAAATCATAGTGTTTCTGTAATGTTTAAGTATTTTTGGCTAAATATATTCTTTCTGTTATCTTATACTATTTCTCCTAAATTCTTGTATTTTTGAGAAGTTATCATGTTTCTGGTAAGTTACAATATTTCTGCTAAATTCTGCTATGCTATTGTATTTCTGCCAAGTATTATGTTTCCTCTAAGATATTGCAGTTCTACTAAGTTATTCCATTTTAGCAAACTTCTTTTGCTTCTGCAAAGTTTTTACAATTTCTGCAACTTTTCAGCTTTTTCAGCTACTTTTTGCATACAGCTTCAGCTTTAAGCATCCACACTGCATTTTCGCAGGAAATGCAAATTTTTCTAGTTATTATTGTGTGGATGCTTTAAGCATCCACACTATTGAGTTCCTGTTTCTCTTTATTCTTTATTATTATTGTGTGGATGCTTTAAGCATCCACACTATTGAGTTCCTGTTTCTCTTTATTCTTTATTATTATTATTATTATTATTATTCTTAGGACTTCCGTACACTTTTCGCCGTTAAACTACTTCCACAATTTTCAGCCGATTTTCACCGTTCAAATTTTAAACTATTCAGCTATTTTTGCTCTTTCCGGCTATGACTTTTGCTATTTTTAACTATTATACTTTTTAAAATATTCCACTTTTTTCCTTTAATTTGTCCCATTGAAATGAATGGGAAACTTCAGCAATTCTGCTAAAATTTGCTTGTTTTTGAAACTTAACTACTTCCTCATACTTTCACCTAGAACAACCATTCAAATTTTAAAATGTTCACAAATTATTGGGCTATTCAGGTATGATTCAGCTTTTTCAAATCTTTTACTGTTTTACTTTTATGCCTCTTAAAGTTTTGAGTTGCAAAATTGTGATTTTTCACAAAATACATGCGTTGTTATGGTTGCTATGCTCTTGGCTTCCAGTGTGCCACTGAAGCTTTTGCAGTCTTCTCTTCATGTCCGAACAACTGTTTGCTACTTGCTCAATATTCACTCAACTTCCACAAATTATACATCAAAACGTAGGTATTTTTTCTGGCTTTCAGAAAATGTCACTATCATTGTTGTGGTATTCATAGAACTTTCGCAAATCTCCTCAGACTAACACAAGGTCAGAAAACTCTCCATATAAAGTCAATGGAGAGTTTGTTCAAAATCACCGCTGCATTTCTGGAATGAGAGGCATATTCGAATCGTCATATCTCCTTAACGAAGCAAAGTTAAGACATGAGGCTTGTCCCGGCATATCTTCAGACACTCCTGACGCTCACAATTCAAGAATTTCTTTCTCAACTATTACCGTTCTGAAATGAGTTGGACTTGTTTGAGGGTAGGAAATTCGTCCTTCGCTCAGATTTCTTCAGATTTCAAAGTCTGGAAATGAACCACTTTTTTCTCTCGTCATAACTTTTTGTTGGATTTCCACAGAGACCTGAAAATTTCCATGACTGTTCACCAAAGCCTGCTGTCTCTTACGGTGAAAGAATGATATCGATACTCCAAATAGATTTCAAGTTACAAAGCGTTGTTTGAGGGCAAGTCAAGGCAGTTTTTGCTTCGCTCTACTCAGTTATGGTGCATTAGAAGTCAAATATCTTTAATAATTCATATTTTAATGATAAATTGTAAACACTGGAAGATTCCCCCATGTCTTCTGAACAAAACGGTGTAAGAATGACCGTTCTAGCCCCTACGGTTAGGAAATTATGGTCATTTGTTTGAGGGGAGTCGTCACTATGAGAAATAGACTGCAATAATCCTGTGCCTCTCTCTGCTGCGTGTGTAAAAAGATGCACCTTTTTTGGCGGGAAAACGTAAACAGCCACTCTGATTGGTGGATTTAAATTCGGCAGCTCTCTCCCTCTGTGTCTGTCTGTGTGTGTGTGTGTGTGTGTGTGTGTGTGTGTGTGTGTGTGTGTGTGTGTTTAGTGGGAGAGAGAGGACCCTGCCCTTATTTGGCAGCATGTCATTGTAGGATTTAAATTGAATATAGTTAGACTGATTGACTGGATTAGAGCCTGTGTTTGTGTGTCCCTCTCTGCATTTCTGTTTCAATATGCCTCCATATTTGTAATTTTGTAAGTTATTGCTATTCTGCTAAATCATAGTATTTCTGGTACTTTTTGGTACTTGTGCTAAATACAATATTTCTGCTAAATTATAGTATTTCTGCTTTATTATACTATTTGTGCTAAAACATAGTATTTCTACTAAATGTAGTATTTCTGCTTTTTATACTATTTGTGCTAAATTATAATATTTCTGCTTTTTATACTATTTGTGCTAAATTATAATATTTCTGCTTTTTATACTATTTGTGCTAAATTATAATATTTCTGCTTTTTATACTATTTGTGCTAAATTATAATATTTCTGCTTTTTATACTATTTGTGCTAAAACATAGTATTTCTACTAAATGTAGTATTTCTGCTTTTTATACTATTTGTGCTAAATTATAATATTTCTGCTTTTTATACTATTTGTGCTAAATTATAATATTTCTGCTTTTTATACTATTTGTGCTAAATTATAATATTTCTGCTTTTTATACTATTTGTGCTAAAACATAGTATTTCTACTAAATGTAGTATTTATGCTTAATCATACTATTTCTGCTTTTTATAGGATTTGTGCCTAATATAGTATTTCTGCTTTTTATAGGATTTGTGCTTTTTATAGTATTTGTGCTAAAACATAGTATTTCTACTAAATGTAGTATTTATGCTTAATCATAGTATTTCTATATATTTCTGCCAGGTCCCCAGGCAGCCAATCCTCTGTGAGGACTTAGACATTCAAATTTTCAAATCAGGGCCTGCACGGTTTCCCAGCCAATCATATATGTGTCCTGAGGCATTCAAATTTGCATATTGGGGCCTTCATGGCTTCTAAGCCAGCCAATCATATCTGAGGGCTGAGGAATTCAAATCCACAAATCAGGGCCTGCACGGCTTCCCAGGCAGCCAATCATATATGTGGCCTCAGGCATTCAAATTTGCATATTGGGGGAATTCGTGGCTTCTAAGTCAACAAGTCATCCATGTCGTATATCTCTAAAAATTCACATTTTAATGATAAATTGTTAACACTGGAAGATTCCCCCATCTCTTCTGAACAAAACGGTGTAAGAATGACCGCTCTAGCCCCTACGGTTTGGAAATTATGGTCATTTGTTTGAGGGGAGTCCTCACTATGAGAAATAGGCTGCAATAATCCTGTGCCTCTCTCTGCTGCGTGTGTAAAAAGATGCACCTGTTTTGGCGGGAAAAAGTACACAGGCTCTCTGATTGGTGGATTCAAATTCAGCAGCTCCCAGGCTGACCTAGAAACTTACTTCTCTCTCCCTGTGCATTTTTTTGCTGATTTTTTCATTTAACAAGTATATTTGAGGGACCCTCAGCATGTTCAGCATTTTTTCAGCTGTCCATTTTGCTTTTCCAATTTTTCTGTTTAACTTATTACTATTGTGCTAAATCATACTATTTCTGCTTTTCATAGTATTTGTGCTTAATATAGTATTTCTGCTAAATTTAGTATTTCTGATTAATTATAGTTTTTCTACTAAATCATAGTACAGTATTTCTGCTTTTTATGGGATTTGTGCTAAAACAAAGTATTTCTACTAAATGTAGTATTTGTGCTTAATCATACCATTTCTGCTTTTTATAGGATTTGTGCTTAATATGGTATTTCTGCTAAATTATAGTATTTCTGCCAAATTATAATATTTGTGCTAAAACATAGTCTCAATTTAAAATTACAATATTCATAGTTCATCACAGTGTCTCTGGTAAATCACAATATTTCTGCTCTGTTGTACTATTTTTCTAAATCATAGTGTTTCTGTAATGTTTAAGTATTTTTGGCTAAATATAAAGGTAATTCTGCTATGCTATTGTATTTCTGCCAAGTATTATGTTTCCTCTAAGATATTGCAGTTCTGCTAAGTTATTCCATTTTAGCAAACTTCTTTTGCTTCTGCAAAGTTTTTACAATTTCTGCAACTTTTCAGCTTTTTCAGCTACTTTTTGCATACAGCTTCAGCTTTAAGCATCCACACTGCATTTTCGCAGGAAATGCAAATTTTTCTAGTTATTATTATTCTTAGGACTTCCGTACACTTTTCGCCGTAGAACTACTTCCACAATTTTCAGCCGATTTTCACCGTTCAAATTTTAAACTATTCAGCTATTTTTGCTCTTTCCGGCTATGACTTTTGCTATTTTTAACTATTATACTTTTTAAAATATTCCACTTTTTTCCTTTAATTTGTCCCATTGAAATGAATGGGAAACTTCAGCAATTCTGCTAAAATTTGCTTGTTTTTGAAACTTAACTACTTCCTCATACTTTCACCTAGAACAACCATTCAAATTTTAAAATGTTCACAAATTATTGGGCTATTCAGGTATGATTCAGCTTTTTCAAATCTTTTACTGTTTTACTTTTATGCCTCTTAAAGTTTTCAGTTGCAAAATTGTGATTTTTCACAAAATACATGCGTTGTTATGGTTGCTATGCTCTTGGCTTCCAGTGTGCCACTGAAGCTTTTGCAGTCTTCTCTTCATGTCCGAACAACTGTTTGCTACTTGCTCAATATTCACTCAACTTCCACAAATTATACATCAAAACGTAGGTATTTTTTCTGGCTTTCAGAAAATGTCACTATCATTGTTGTGGTATTCATAGAACTTTCGCAAATCTCCTCAGACTAACACAAGGTCAGAAAACTCTCCATATAAAGTCAATGGAGAGTTTGTTCAAAATCACCGCTGCATTTCTGTAATGAGAGGCATATTCGAATCGTCATATCTCCTTAACGAAGCAAAGTTAAGACATGAGGCTTGTCCCGGCATATCTTCAGACACTCCTGACGCTCACAATTCAAGAATTTCTTTCTCAACTATTACCGTTCTGAAATGAGTTGGACTTGTTTGAGGGTAGGAAATTCGTCCTTCGCTCAGATTTCTTCAGATTTCAAAGTCTGGAAATGAACCACTTTTTTCTCTCGTCATAACTTTTTGTTGGATTTCCACAGAGACCTGAAAATTTCCATGATTGTTCACCAAAGCCTGCTGTCTCTTACGGTGAAAGAATGATATCGATACTCCAAATAGATTTCAAGTTACAAAGCGTTGTTTGAGGGCAAGTCAAGGCAGTTTTTGCTTCGCTCTACTCAGTTATGGTGCATTAGAAGTCAAATATCTTTAATAATTCATATTTTAATGATAAATTGTAAACACTGGAAGATTCCCCCATGTCTTCTGAACAAAACGGTGTAAGAATGACCGTTCTAGCCCCTACGGTTAGGAAATTATGGTCATTTGTTTGAGGGGAGTCGTCACTATGAGAAATAGACTGCAATAATCCTGTGCCTCTCTCTGCTGCGTGTGTAAAAAGATGCACCTTTTTTGGCGGGAAAACGTAAACAGCCACTCTGATTGGTGGATTTAAATTCGGCAGCTCTCTCCCTCTGTGTCTGTCTGTGTGTGTGTGTGTGTGTGTGTGTGTGTGTGTGTGTGTTTGTTTAGTGGGAGAGAGAGGACCCTGCCCTTATTTGGCAGCATGTCATTGTAGGATTTAAATTGAATATAGTTAGACTGATTGACTGGATTAGAGCCTGTGTTTGTGTGTCCCTCTCTGCATTTCTGTTTCAATATGCCTCCATATTTGTAATTTTGTAAGTTATTGCTATTCTGCTAAATCATAGTATTTCTGGTACTTTTTGGTACTTGTGCTAAATACAGTATTTCTGCTAAATTATAGTATTTCTGCTTTATTATACTATTTGTGCTAAAACATAGTATTTCTACTAAATGTAGTATTTCTGCTTTTTATACTATTTGTGCTAAATTATAATATTTCTGCTTTTTATACTATTTGTGCTAAATTATAATATTTCTGCTTTATTATACTATTTGTGCTAAAACATAGTATTTCTACTAAATGTAGTATTTCTGCTTTTTATACTATTTGTGCTAAATTATAATATTTCTGCTTTTTATACTATTTGTGCTAAAACATAGTATTTCTACTAAATGTAGTATTTCTGCTTTTTATACTATTTGTGCTAAATTATAATATTTCTGCTTTTTATACTATTTGTGCTAAATTATAATATTTCTGCTTTTTATACTATTTGTGCTAAATTATAATATTTCTGCTTTTTATACTATTTGTGCTAAAACATAGTATTTCTACTAAATGTAGTATTTCTGCTTTTTATACTATTTGTGCTAAATTATAATATTTCTGCTTTTTATACTATTTGTGCTAAATTATAATATTTCTGCTTTTTATACTATTTGTGCTAAAACATAGTATTTCTACTAAATGTAGTATTTCTGCTTTTTATACTATTTGTGCTAAATTATAATATTTCTGCTTTTTATACTATTTGTGCTAAATTATAATATTTCTGCTTTTTATACTATTTGTGCTAAATTATAATATTTCTGCTTTTTATACTATTTGTGCTAAATTATAATATTTCTGCTTTTTATACTATTTGTGCTAAAACATAGTATTTCTACTAAATGTAGTATTTCTGCTTTTTATACTATTTGTGCTAAATTATAATATTTCTGCTTTTTATACTATTTATGCTAAATTATAATATTTCTGCTTTTTATACTATTTGTGCTAAATTATAATATTTCTGCTTTTTATACTATTTGTGCTAAATTATAATATTTCTGCTTTTTATACTATTTGTGCTAAATTATAATATTTCTGCTTTTTATACTATTTGTGCTAAAACATAGTATTTCTACTAAATGTAGTATTTCTGCTTTTTATACTATTTGTGCTAAATTATAATATTTCTGCTTTTTATACTATTTGTGCTAAATTATAATATTTCTGCTTTTTATACTATTTGTGCTAAATTATAATATTTCTGCTTTTTATAGGATTTGTGCCTAATATAGTATTTCTGCTTTTTATAGGATTTGTGCTTAATATAGTATTTCTGCTAAATTATAGTATTTCTGCTTTTTATAGTATTTGTGCTAAAACATAGTATTTCTACTAAATGTAGTATTTATGCTTAATCATAGTATTTCTATATATTTCTGCCATGTCCCCAGGCAGCCAATCCTCTGTGAGGACTTAGACATTCAAATTTTCAAATCAGGGCCTGCACGGTTTCCCAGCCAATCATATATGTGTCCTGAGGCATTCAAATTTGCATATTGGGGCCTTCATGGCTTCTAAGCCAGCCAATCATATCTGAGGGCTGAGGAATTCAAATCCACAAATCAGGGCCTGCACGGCTTCCCAGCCAGCCAATCATATATGTGGCCTCAGGCATTCAAATTTGCATATTGGGGGAATTCGTGGCTTCTAAGTCAACAAGTCATCCATGTCGTATATCTCTAAAAATTCACATTTTAATGATAAATTGTTAACACTGGAAGATTCCCCCATCTCTTCTGAACAAAACGGTGTAAGAATGACCGCTCTAGCCCCTACGGTTTGGAAATTATGGTCATTTGTTTGAGGGGAGTCCTCACTATGAGAAATAGGCTGCAATAATCCTGTGCCTCTCTCTGCTGCGTGTGTAAAAAGATGCACCTGTTTTGGCGGGAAAAAGTACACAGGCTCTCTGATTGGTGGATTCAAATTCAGCAGCTCCCAGGCTGACCTAGAAACTTACTTCTCTCTCCCTGTGCATTTTTTTGCTGATTTTTTCATTTAACAAGTATATTTGAGGGACCCTCAGCATGTTCAGCATTTTTTCAGCTGTCCATTTTGCTTTTCCAATTTTTCTGTTTAACTTATTACTATTGTGCTAAATCATACTGTTTCTGCTATTTCATAAGATTTGTGCTTAATATAGTATTTCTGCTTTTAATAGGATTTGTGCTTAATATAGTATTTCTGCTTTTTATAGAATTTGTGCTTAATATAGTATTTCTGCTTTTTATAGGATTTGTGCTTAATATAGTATTTCTGCTAAATTATAGTATTTCTGCTTTTAATAGGATTTGTGCTTTTTATAGGATTTGTGCTTAATATAGTATTTCTGCTAAATTATAGTATTTCTGCTTTTTATAGGATTTGTGCTAAAACATAGTATTTCTACTAAATGTAGTATTTATGCTTAATCATAGTATTTCTATATATTTCTGCCTGGTCCCCAGGCAGCCAATCCTCTGTGAGGACTTAGACATTCAAGTTTTCAAATCAGGTCCTGCACGGTTTCCCAGCCAATCATATATGTGTCCTGAGGCATTCAAATTTGCATATTGGGGACTTCATGGCTTCTAAGCCAGCCAATCATATCTGATGGCTGAGGAATTCAAATCCACAAATCAGGGCCTGCACAGCTTCCCAGCCAGCCAATCATGTATGTGGGCTCCAGGTATTCAAATTTGCATATTGAGGAATTCGTGGCTTCTAAGTCAACAAGTCATCCGTGTGATATATCTCTAAAAATTCATATTTTAATGATAAATTGTCAACACTTGAAGATTCCCCCATCTCTTCTGAACAAAACGGTGTAAGAATGACCGTTCTAGCTCCTACGGTTAGGAAATTATGGTCATTTGTTTGAGGGGAGTCGTCATTATGAGAAATAGACTGCAATGATCCTGTGCCTCTCTGTGCTGCGTGTGTAAAAAGGATGCACCTGTTTTGGAGGGAAAGAGTGCACAGGCTCTCTGATTGGTGGATTCAAATTCAGCAGCTCCCAGGCTGACCTAGAAACTCACTTTTCTCTCCCTGTGTGTGTGTGTGTGTGTGTGTGTGTGTGTGTGTGTGTGTGTGTGTGTGTGTGTCTGTGACAGAGAGAGAGAGAGAGAGAGAGAGAAAGGCTTTTAATGGGATGATCTCATTCTAAGATTCAAATTCAATATATTTAGACTGGTTGACTGAATTGGATCTTGTGTGTGTGTCTCTCTGTGCATGTGTGTTTTCTTATGTGTACATATTTGTGATTGTGTGGCTGTTATAGATTTTTTTGCTGATTTTTTTCATTTAACAAGTATAGTTGAGGGACCTTCAGCATGTTCATCATTTTTTCAGCTGTCCATTTTTGCTTTTCCAATTTTTCTGTTTAAGTTATTACTATTGTGCTAAATCATACTATTTCTGCTATTTTATAAGATTTGTGCCAAATACCGTATTTCTGCCAAATATAGTATTTCTGATTAATTATAGTTTTTTCTACCAAATCATAGTACAGTATTTCTGCTTTTTATAGGGTTTGTGCTTAATATAGTATTTCTGCTAAATTATAGTATTTCTGCTTTTTATAGTATTTGTGCTAAATTATATTATTTCTGCCAAATTATAATATTTGTGCTAAAACATAGTCTTAATTTAAAATTACAATATTCATATTTCATCACAGTGTCTCTGGTAAATCACAATATTTCTGCTCTGTTGTACTATTTTTCTAAATCATAGTGTTTCTGTAATGTTTAAGTATTTTTGGCTAAATATATTCTTTCTGTTATCTTATACTATTTCTCCTAAATTCTTGTATTTTTGAGAAGTTATCATGTTTCTGGTAAGTTACAATATTTCTGCTAAATTCTGCTATGCTATTGTATTTCTGCCAAGTATTATGTTTCCTCTAAGATATTGCAGTTCTGCTAAGTTATTCCATTTTAGCAAACTTCTTTTGCTTCTGCAAAGTTTTTACAATTTCTGCAACTTTTCAGCTTTTTCAGCTACTTTTTGCATACAGCTTCAGCTTTAAGCATCCACACTGCATTTTCGCAGGAAATGCAAATTTTTCTAGTTATTATTATTCTTAGGACTTCCGTACACTTTTCGCCGTTAAACTACTTCCACAATTTTCAGCCGATTTTCACCGTTCAAATTTTAAACTATTCAGCTATTTTTGCTCTTTCCGGCTATGACTTTTGCTATTTTTAACTATTATACTTTTTAAAATATTCCACTTTTTTCCTTTAATTTGTCCCATTGAAATGAATGGGAAACTTCAGCAATTCTGCTAAAATTTGCTTGTTTTTGAAACTTAACTACTTCCTCATACTTTCACCTAGAACAACCATTCAAATTTTAGAATGTTCACAAATTATTGGGCTATTCAGGTATGATTCAGCTTTTTCAAATCTTTTACTGTTTTACTTTTATGCCTCTTAAAGTTTTGAGTTTCATTTTTTTGATTTTTCACAAAATACATGTGTTGTTATGGTTGCTATGCTCTTGGCTTCCAGTGTGCCACTGAAGCTTTTGCAGTCTTCTCTTCATGTCCGAACAACTGTTTGCTACTTGCTCAATATTCACTCAACTTCCACAAATTATACATCAAAACGTAGGTATTTTTTCTGGCTTTCAGAAAATGTCACTATCATTGTTGTGGTATTCATAGAACTTTCGCAAATCTCCTCAGACTAACACAAGGTCAGAAAACTCTCCATATAAAGTCAATGGAGAGTTTGTTCAAAATCACCGCTCCATTTCTGTAATGAGAGGCATATTCGAATCGTCATATCTCCTTAACGAAGCAAAGTTAAGACATGAGGCTTGTCCCGGCATATCTTCAGACACTCCTGACGCTCACAATTCAAGAATTTCTTTCTCAACTATTACCGTTCTGAAATGAGTTGGACTTGTTTGAGGGTAGGAAATTCGTCCTTCGCTCAGATTTCTTCAGATTTCAAAGTCTGGAAATGAACCACTTTTTTCTCTCGTCATAACTTTTTGTTGGATTTCCACAGAGACCTGAAAATTTCCATGATTGTTCACCAAAGCCTGCTGTCTCTTACGGTGAAAGAATGATATCGATACTCCAAATAGATTTCAAGTTACAAAGCGTTGTTTGAGGGCAAGTCAAGGCAGTTTTTGCTTCGCTCTACTCAGTTATGGTGCATTAGAAGTCAAATATCTTTAATAATTCATATTTTAATGATAAATTGTAAACACTGGAAGATTCCCCCATGTCTTCTGAACAAAACGGTGTAAGAATGACCGTTCTAGCCCCTACGGTTAGGAAATTATGGTCATTTGTTTGAGGGGAGTCGTCACTATGAGAAATAGACTGCAATAATCCTGTGCCTCTCTCTGCTGCGTGTGTAAAAAGATGCACCTTTTTTGGCGGGAAAACGTAAACAGCCACTCTGATTGGTGGATTTAAATTCGGCAGCTCTCTCCCTCTGTGTGTGTGTGTGTGTGTGTGTGTGTGTGTGTGTGTGTGTGTGTGTATGTGTGTGTTTAGTGGGAGAGAGAGGACCCTGCCCTTATTTGGCAGCATGTCATTGTAGGATTTAAATTGAATATAGTTAGACTGATTGACTGGATTAGAGCCTGTGTTTGTGTGTCCCTCTCTGCATTTCTGTTTCAATATGCCTCCATATTTGTAATTTTGTAAGTTATTGCTATTCTGCTAAATCATAGTATTTCTGGTACTTTTTGGTACTTGTGCTAAATACAGTATTTCTGCTAAATTATAGTATTTCTACTAAATGTAGTATTTCTGCTTTTTATACTATTTGTGCTAAATTATAATATTTCTGCTTTTTATACTATTTGTGCTAAATTATAATATTTCTGCTTTTTATACTATTTGTGCTAAATTATAATATTTCTGCTTTTTATACTATTTGTGCTAAAACATAGTATTTCTACTAAATGTAGTATTTCTGCTTTTTATACTATTTGTGCTAAATTATAATATTTCTGCTTTTTATACTATTTGTGCTAAATTATAATATTTCTGCTTTTTATACTATTTGTGCTAAATTATAATATTTCTGCTTTTTATACTATTTGTGCTAAAACATAGTATTTCTACTAAATGTAGTATTTATGCTTAATCATACTATTTCTGCTTTTTATAGGATTTGTGCCTAATATAGTATTTCTGCTTTTTATAGGATTTGTGCCTAATATAGTATTTCTGCTTTTTATAGGATTCGTGCTAAAACATAGTATTTCTACTAAATGTAGTATTTATGCTTAATCATAGTATTTCTATATATTTCTGCCAGGTCCCCAGGCAGCCAATCCTCTGTGAGGACTTAGACATTCAAATTTTCAAATCAGGGCCTGCACGGTTTCCCAGCCAATCATATATGTGTCCTGAGGCATTCAAATTTGCATATTGGGGCCTTCATGGCTTCTAAGCCAGCCAATCATATCTGAGGGCTGAGGAATTCAAATCCACAAATCAGGGCCTGCACGGCTTCCCAGGCAGCCAATCATATATGTGGCCTCAGGCATTCAAATTTGCATATTGGGGGAATTCGTGGCTTCTAAGTCAACAAGTCATCCATGTCGTATATCTCTAAAAATTCACATTTTAATGATAAATTGTTAACACTGGAAGATTCCCCCATCTCTTCTGAACAAAACGGTGTAAGAATGACCGCTCTAGCCCCTACGGTTTGGAAATTATGGTCATTTGTTTGAGGGGAGTCCTCACTATGAGAAATAGGCTGCAATAATCCTGTGCCTCTCTCTGCTGCGTGTGTAAAAAGATGCACCTGTTTTGGCGGGAAAAAGTACACAGGCTCTCTGATTGGTGGATTCAAATTCAGCAGCTCCCAGGCTGACCTAGAAACTTACTTCTCTCTCCCTGTGCATTTTTTTGCTGATTTTTTCATTTAACAAGTATATTTGAGGGACCCTCAGCATGTTCAGCATTTTTTCAGCTGTCCATTTTGCTTTTCCAATTTTTCTGTTTAACTTATTACTATTGTGCTAAATCATACTGTTTCTGCTATTTCATAAGATTTGTGCTTAATATAGTATTTCTGCTTTTAATAGGATTTGTGCTTAATATAGTATTTCTGCTTTTTATAGAATTTGTGCTTAATATAGTACTTCTGCTTTTTATAGGATTTGTACCTAATATAGTATTTCTGCTTTTTATAGGATTTGTGCTTAATATAGTATTTCTGCTAAATTATAGTATTTCTGCTTTTTATAGTATTTGTGCTAAAACATAGTATTTCTACTAAATGTAGTATTTATGCTTAATCATAGTATTTCTATATATTTCTGCCAGGTCCCCAGGCAGCCAATCCTCTGTGAGGACTTAGACATTCAAATTTTCAAATCAGGGCCTGCACTTTTTCCCAGCCAATCATATATGTGTCCTGAGGCATTCAAATTTGCATATTGGGGCCTTCATGGCTTCTAAGCCAGCCAATCATATCTGAGGGCTGAGGAATTCAAATCCACAAATCAGGGCCTGCACGGCTTCCCAGGCAGCCAATCATATATGTGGCCTCAGGCATTCAAATTTGCATATTGGGGGAATTCGTGGCTTCTAAGTCAACAAGTCATCCATGTCGTATATCTCTAAAAATTCACATTTTAATGATAAATTGTTAACACTGGAAGATTCCCCCATCTCTTCTGAACAAAACGGTGTAAGAATGACCGCTCTAGCCCCTACGGTTTGGAAATTATGGTCATTTGTTTGAGGGGAGTCCTCACTATGAGAAATAGGCTGCAATAATCCTGTGCCTCTCTCTGCTGCGTGTGTAAAAAGATGCACCTGTTTTGGCGGGGAAAAGTACACAGGCTCTCTGATTGGTGGATTCAAATTCAGCAGCTCCCAGGCTGACCTAGAAACTTACTTCTCTCTCCCTGTGCATTTTTATGCTGATTTTTTCATTTAACAAGTATATTTGAGGGACCCTCAGCATGTTCAGCATTTTTTCAGCTGTCCATTTTGCTTTTCCAATTTTTCTGTTTAACTTATTACTATTGTGCTAAATCATACTGTTTCTGCTATTTCATAAGATTTGTGCTTAATATAGTATTTCTGCTTTTAATAGGATTTGTGCTTAATATAGTATTTCTGCTTTTTATAGAATTTGTGCTTAATATAGTATTTCTGCTTTTTATGTGATTTGTGCTTAATATGGTATTTCTGCTAAATTATAGTATTTCTGCTTTTTATAGTATTTGTGCTAAAACATAGTATTTCTACTAAATGTAGTATTTATGCTTAATCATAGTATTTCTATATATTTCTGCCAGGTCCCCAGGCAGCCAATCCTCTGTGAGGACTGAGACATTCAAATTTTCAAATCAGGGCCTGCACGGTTTCCCAGCCAATCATATAAGTGTCCTGAGGCATTCAAATTTGCATATTGGGGCCTTCATGGCTTCTAAGCCAGCCAATCATATCTGAGGGCTGAGGAATTCAAATCCACAAATCAGGGCCTGCACAGCTTCCCAGGCAGCCAATCATATATGTGGCCTCAGGCATTCAAATTTGCATATTGGGGAATTCGTGGCTTCTAAGTCAACAAGTCATCCATGTCATATATCTCTAAAAATTCATATTTTAATGATAAATTGTCAACACTTGAAGATTCCCCCATCTCTTCTGAACAAAACGGTGCAGTGACCGTTCTAGCCCTTACGGTTAGGAAATTATAGTCATTTGTTTTGAGGGGAATCCTTAATGGATAATGTTTATATATATATATTTGTCTTTAAAACATCTTTGCAGACTGACTGTCCTGGACTGGTTGTTGTTGTTGTTTTTTTTCAGGTCTGGTGAACTCAGCTCTTTGGTGTTGGTGTTCAGGAGTAGAGCCTTCTAATAATATTTATTCAAGTTATAGATTTAAAGTTCTGCGAGTTTTTTCTGTAGCAAATAAATATTGTATAGAATATTTAAAATCACCTACATTTTTGATGTTTACAATGCCCATTGTGTGTAATACTGGAATTTCCTACTACCCGTGAACGCCTCATCTTTTACCTGACTGCCGGACATCCGCCTTTCCGCACACTTCGCTGAGTCCGCTCTGGGTGAGTGCTGCTCCTCTGCTTCTCCTCTTCTCTCCTAAATGTTTATAGTCTGTTTGTGCGATTTAACGAGTTCTTTTAGTGATTTATAAAGCCAACCGAGGTATAACTCATATTAGAGTAACACAGTGGTTGCTTTTTCTTAGTGAAACTTTGTCATTTTTGTATGTAAAAGGAGTGTTTGATGAGCTAACAACCCGATGCTAATGCCTAGCGCTCCTTTGAGCCCAGTGTGAAATGAAAATTTGACTGTGAACCACGGTTATTGTGTTGTTTTATTAATTACATTTGGTGTGTTTGTCAGTCTGTTACATAAGGTGCAGTTAGTTCTCTTCACAAATCAGTTGGTTAAAACAGCCTCATTCTTTATGCTGTAAAGTTTTTAACGAACCGCCATCTTAGATTCAGTGTCAGCTGTCGGCAAGATCAAAGGAGCCATTTTACCGCCTCTGACCGAACACGGGAGAAAAAGAGTCACGTGTGTGCAGGTCTTGTGGGTTAATTAAGACAAAGGAGGGGGGGAGAAACTGAGGATTAAACATAGGCTATGTCCCCACATACACGGGTATTTTTGAAAACGGAGATTTTCCGTTTCTGTTTTAAAAAACAATCCCGTCCACACATAAATGCAGAAATGAAGGAGAACGCTGCTAGGAACATGCCAAAGCAGCAGGTGGCGCTATATTCCTAACCGTGTAGAAATGTTGGCCAATCAGAAGTCTAGAAGCCTCGGTGGGAAATGGTAAACAAAGATGGGGCATAGAAGCAGAACCGAGTCATATCTGTGGGGGGACAGTAACTGTGTGCGCATATGTAAGCATTTAAACACTGCAGAGAGAACAATTAACAGTAACCGTATTGTAGAAATGCATTTCACCGAAACAATAACGTGGCGCACAGTGTGACGTCAAAAAAGGCGCTGCGTTTTCTCCGTTTCCCTGTCCACACATAAATGCAAAAACGGAGTTTTCGAAAATATTCTGGCAAGCGTTTTTAGTTTTTCAGTGACCGAAAACGCCGTTTAAGTGTGGACGAAAGGTGCAAACGCATAGAAAAATCTCCATTTTCAAAAGTACCTGTGTACGTGTGGACATAGCCCAAGAATAATAAGAACTCCTAAACAGGAGACTTTAATTTTTAAGAACTGTTTAACAAAGGCTTGTTTGTGCCAACCTAAATCTGCAGCACAGTTTAAATTCTCACTTTGTGGGAAATTAATGAAATAAACAACAGCCCACCTTCACATAAATAAAATATGGCAGTATATTATTATTAGTATGGTACATAGATATTTATTTTAAAACTACAGCATATTTACTATGATACTATGTGCAGTTGGTAATATTTTAGGAAGTAGAATTTGAATGCAGACCACCTCAAATATTAAAGCCTTAAAAATATGTCGTGCAGTTTTTCATGTATGAGTGTTTTGCAATCTTAAATGAGATGTAGACCAAAGAAAACAGAGGAGAGTTGTTGTTTGTACTCCAGCTGTAGTAAACAAAGAAGTTTAGTGAATCTTTTTGACAACAGAGAGTGATGCAGTATTGATGCTGATTTGAGTTTTCTGATCCTGTATTTTTGTTCTTTGTCTTTTGTTACACAGAGTGAAATAAAGCTTGGTTTTGCCTTTGCTGGTAAGTAAACAGTGATTGTAACTGAAGCAATATGAAATTGGGATTGTGTAACATTTTTAGCAATTTACATACAATAGTTTGGCTTTTTGTGATATCTTGCCATTTGCTCATGGGCAAAAACACATTTAGGATTTATAAGCAGTAAAGCCCCCCCCCCCCACTAGATCTCTGAGTGTCCCTAAAAATGTCCCTGAAGTTTAATAGGCCATTTATGTCTAATTTTAAAGGCTTATCAAAGCATTTCTGTAGTAATTATTGTTTTTATTACACATGTTAAGGCCATTTGAGACTCTGCAATTAAATTTTGCCCTCTTTAGACTAAAGTGAGTTCATTTTGTCTGAGGTACAGTGCTGGGAAAAGTCTTTCTTCCTTGCAGATTTATTTTGTTCATGCTTTTTTGTCACATGTTTCAAATCATCTAACAGGGATGATATGAATAAATACAAAAAAGCATTTTAAAGTGATGATTTCACGTATGAAGCAGAGAAAACCAAACCAGCGCTATCTGTTCTAATGTGAGAACATGCTGGTCTCTAATACCCAGCTGTGGAAGCCCTGATACGAAGAACTACCATCAAGCATTTATAGTATCAAGTATTATTTGTGATTGTTGCACGCTTTGAAACTGTGATGTTATCATTTGATCAAGTGTGCAGTGCGAGCAAATCATTGCTTGTGGTATCTGCTGTGTTATGTAATAGCACCAAAGTATTAGAGCTTTACGTTCATGAGGAATTTCTGTGGAATTGCAGATGGATAAAACGACACATCACCTTAATAAAGACAGAAATCTTTAATAAGGTGCAGAAAGAGAAGATGGGGTGTTTATAGTAAAGCTGTTGTAAACAAAGAATTTAACAGATTTTTTTTCCCACTACAGATTGTGATGCAGTATTGACTCTGATGCTGATTTCAGTTGTCTGATTCTGTATTTTTGTTCTTTTGTTACAGAGTGAAACAGAACTTCGGTTTTGCCTTTGCTGGTAAGTAAGCAGCAATTGTAACTGCAGTAATATGACATTGTCACTGTGTAACATGTTTAGCAACTTACCTAACGTAGTTTGGTTTTTGTGACATTACCATTTACTGATGGGCAAAAACAAATGGTCAGAATTTATACCTTGTAGCAGCAAAGGCCCCACACATGACCTCTGACTGTCCCTGAAGTTTAACAGGCCATTTGTGTCTGATTTTTATGTTTGAACACAAACAACTGTTTTTATACAGTTGTTCATGTTCTCCGTTTGTTTATGGATTTACCTAGCAGACATAACTATGAACGCATTTTAGGTGAGTTAGTGTAAGTGGTAGCTTAAACACTTAAGAGCACCACAGTTGTTGATTTATATCTTCACTCATATTCTGCTTATGTATTACATTAAAGTCAGACCACTATAGAAGTATTTTTGCCTGAGTGAACAGAAGTGGTACGTTAAACATTTAAGCAATAATAAAAGACTAAGAGAACCAGAGTTGTGAGTAGGCAATGTTGTGTATGTTAAAGCCTGTGTGTAATTTTTGTACACTAAGTTTAAATCAGTTTCTTAATAAGTTGCTTGATACAATGTGTTTGAAAATTATATATAAAAGGGAAATATTGCAAAATACAAAAAGATTCCTGCCAACAGGTACAATGGAAGGACTTTTTATTATAATTTTTAAGAAATTAATTGCAAAAATGGCGTGCCACTGTTGTTACTATAACATGTCAGAATTTACATGTATTTTAGGATTTACATATTCAGATCAGAACTAAAACCTAATGAGGTTTTCCGTTGATTCTAACAGTTGTGGTTTTTCCACACTTTATTAAGCACTGACTTGTGATAGAAAATGATGGAGCTAAAAAGCCATAATCTGTACCAACAAATATTGGTGCCTCTTCTTTGCACTTCTGTAGTATGCATGCCTTTATTACACATGTTATCGTCATGTGAGACTCTGTAACTAAAGTTTGTCCTCTTTAGACTACAGTGAGTTCATAAAGGCTTGAAGAAATTGAGGATCTTACTAGTTATTTCATGTCACAGTAAATTGGATTGTGTGTGAAGAGGTTCAACAGTGTAAGTCATTAAACAGTGATCTGATGTGTTGTTTCCTTTCTCTAGGATACTGATCTGATCGTCGCAAGTCTGGTAAGTATAGGTTTTGTCTGCAGTACAGTGCTGAGAAAGGTCTTTCTTCCTTGCAGATTTATTTTGTTTATGCTTTTTTTCACATGTTTCAAATCATCTAACAAGGATGACCTGGATAAATACAAAAAGCAGTTTTAAAGTGATGATTTCATTTTTGAACCAGAACAACCTGGTCTAATGTAAAAACATATTGGTCTCTAATACCCAGCTGTGGATGCCCTGATAGCAACAATTACCATCAAGCATTTACAGTAACTGGTAATGACTGGTTTACATCACTGGTTGATTTTGGTCCACTATAATTTCAGAATTGTCTTAATTAGATCCAAACAGGACAGGCAAAAAAAGAAAAGAAAAAAGTCTTAATTAAGGCCCAATATAGGGTTTTCAAGTCATACCAAGTACCACGGTGGTTAGCACTGTTGCCGCACAGCAAGAAGGTCCTGAGTTTAATTCCAACATCAGGCTGGGGTCTTTCTGTGTGGAGTTTGCATGTTCTCCCGGTGTTTGCGTGGGTTCCCTCCGGGTACTCCGACTTCCTCCCACCGTCCAAAGACATGCAGCTTGTGGGGATAGGTTAATTGAATAATCCAAATTGTCACTAGGTGTGTATCTGCGAATGAATGTGAGTGCGAATGGTTGTCTGTCCCTGTGTGTTGGCCCTGCGACAGACTGGCGACCTGTCCAGGGTGTACCCTGCCTCTCGCCCTATGACAGGTGGGATAGGCTCCAGTGCCCCCTGAAAAGGATAAGCGGAAGCGAATGGATGGATGGATGGATGGATAGGGTTTTCAAGTCATACCAAGTATCTTAATTTCATTAAAGTCCAGACTGATTCGTTTACACCAAGTGTTTTGTTTCATTCATTCAATTGGACTTGCTTGTGTGCTTCAGATCCTAAGTGTGATTAAACTTAAGCCCAGGACCTGATGAGTTGATGTAGGTCCTGAAGTAGTAAAGGAACTCTGGGACATCACAGTAACAGCACCATGTTTGACTTTAATGCTGGTGTTTTTCTCTCACTATAGATGATTCAGTTTAGTGCAGTTAGTCAGCACAGCTCTTGGTTATCATCGAGATCTTATTAGGCAACTTGTTTTTGCCTGTTCAGGTACAACGTCTGGGAGGGTTTCTGTTTTCTGGGGTCTCCAGATCCTTAGAAATCTCTTTGTAAACCTTTACAGAACTATATGTGTTTGTTTCACATTAGAGCAGCTCACGACTAGCAGTTTAGGGACAATTAAATATTCACATAGGGCAGGGGTCTCAAACTCCACTCTTCAAGGGCCGGTGTCCTGAAGCTTTTCCACGTGTCCCTGTTACAAAACACCTGAATAACATTTGTAGGTCATTAGTGAGAGTATAGAATTTGACTGTGTTGAAGTGGCATCCCCGAAGACTGTTCAAATTTAAGTAATTTAAGTGTTTGGAAAAATGTACTTCTAAAAGTACTTTCATTGCATCATGTTCATTCACTCATGAGCTGCTATAACATGAATCAAATGGCTGAATTACCACCTCAGCATGCAGTCACGTTCTGTAGAGTTTTGCTAATGACCTACTAATGTTATTCAGGTGTGTTGCAACAGGGACACATAGAAAAGTTTCTGGACACCAGGCCTTAAGGACCAGAGTTTGAGACCACTGGTGGTAGGGCATGGTGGATTTCAAAAGCTTCTTCCCTTAAATCACTGCCTAAAAAATGCTTTTTGTAATTTGTCATAATGACTTGCAAAATATAGGTGGGATGAAAACATAAACATAAGACATTTTATAGTGGCCTGATATTTTTATCAAGGCTGTTTTTTGAAAATAATCCTGCCCTAATTTACAAAAGATGAACTGTCTGAAAGTCATGTTTGTTTGTTTGTTTGTTTAAGAAATGTGGGAATCTCCAGCAAAGATCTTACATGCACCAGCTCAGATACAGCACTCACTTCTGTTCTTTTTATCATGAAATGATCTACAAAGAAATGATCATCATACTAAATTTTGCTAATTAGGCCTTTATATCAGCTATGATAAGTTTATTATAGATTTAGTGTAGTGCTTATTGCTGTGTATCAAACATGCCCCAAATGTGACTGAAATATGTAGAAACTGCTGTGTAGAAACTAGCTGTCTCCAAATTTCTCATTTTGCCAAAATTCATACAGAGTGACCTGAAACTGTGCTGTAACCTCAGTGTGTTGGTTTTGTTGGACCATTTAATATTTACAGTAAGTTACTGTAGCAGCACGTCTTAGTTTGAGTTTATAGACTTAGTTTATTGTTTTAATAGAATGTAAAAATGTCCTTATAACAGTTCCACCATCATTTGTTAAACATTGTCATTCTGTTCAGTCCAATAATTTACTGTAGAAGTCTTTAGTATTTAAAGCCCTACATGTATTGTATTTTTGAGATTATAAGGCATAATGTCAATAAACAAGCCTGTTTTTAAGGCAGATTAAGCCAAACAAACAGTCAGATAAGTCAAACTTTATTCAAGTCATTCACAAACAACTCTCAACACTGTTCAGTTGTAACACATAAAATACAGAACAATACACTCTTTCAGTTCATTCCTCATCCACAAATCCATCAAACTCTTCATGGGTTGATCAGTTTGAAATCTGCTTCTTAAGCATGTCTCTTAGCACGTGCCAGGTCCTTGTACACACACCATAATGTTATGTTGAAGCACCGTACGAATTACTCTACGAGGGTCCTGACTATGGTAGCCATAATGCTCTGACAATACATCAAGCAGCACAGCTTTGTAGCTTACGAAGTCTTACTAAAATATTTGACAGAATTTTGAGCGCTGTGTACCACAGAAATCCCGTTTGAGGTCAGTAAGCATAACCAGAATCGATACGCTAGGCACATTGTATGTTTTTGAGATAATGACAGGATTTTAGGTATGCCATATAGTCTGAAGAATATGGTAAATCCAAGCATGTTGGAAATATGACTAATTCCAGTCCTTTTGTGTCTTACAGGTGACCTGCTGCAGAAGATCCTCTCTCTCTCTATCATTATAAGCAATTCTGTCTATCCTATCACTCTCCCAACTCTATCTAATTTGAAAGCCATTCTATCTTGTATCCCTCTATCCCTACTGCTCTATCTAATTTGAAAGCCATTCTATCTTGTATCCCTCTATCCCTACCGCTCTATCTAATTTGAAAGCCATTCCATCTTGTATCCCTCTATCTCTACTGCTCTATCTAATTTGAGAATCCAAGTTTTGAGAATCCTTTCAGAATCCAATTTTCAGAAATCCAAGTTACCAGAACTTGATCTATCTGTTACAGAATTCTGAGAGATCTCTGCTCTCACTGCTCTTTCTTTCCTGTCATTAAGCTCTCTCACATTCAGTCATTTTGCTTTAAATTACAAGTTGAATATACAGTAGTAGAATTACAGTACAGTAGAACTTATAGTAGAAACTACTTACACAGCCCTACATTTGTCATTTTAATTTTGCATTAGACTTTAGTTTGGACTGCTAGTTTGGCTTACTTTGATCAATTGTATAAAATATCACCTTTTTATAAGTTTATTTGTAATAAGATAATCTGGTTATTTTGTAATACATACATTCAGATAAATAATAAATCAGATCCAGTCTGTTAGTCTGTTTCATTGGCTATAACATTTGACTGCAAGTTTATAGTATTATTATTTAAGGACAAACCCATTTTGTCACTCAGTGTAAGTATTCAGTCAGTATTGTCATCGAGAAGTGCCTGAGGACCCAGACTTCCTGTTTCCTGACTGCTGCAGAACATCCAGCTGAAGAAACCCCGTTTCTAAAAGAGCTACAATAAAACGGACCAAATTGTTTCCAGAGAACTTTGAATTTCCTTTATTTTGAGTTTGGAGTACAAATCAGCTTTTTAACATCTATTCATATATTCATAAAAACATTTTATAGTATAATAGTACATTTCTCAGATTTAACAGTAACTTAAGGAGTTATAAGTTTTTCTGTTTCAAGGTTCAGTTTTGTTTATATTTGTGTATAAACACATATAAGCTCCAGATTGTACTTCAGCAAAATGCCAAGAAAAAGTCAAAGGTCGCAGTCCCAGAAGCTTAGATGGCAAAAGCAGAAAGAACAGGTGAATGTTTCTCAGAGCAGTGAGCAGGTAAAGGTGTGTGTTTCAGCTTTTCCCAGCACAGAAGTGCAGAGCAGTGTTCAGACAGCCACAGTGTCTTATGCAGATGTGGTAAAGAGAAGTGTTCCCTCAGTGTCTGTCCCAGAGCCTGAAGTTGTGCAGGTAATCCAGACTGAACCCCAGCTAACTGTACAAACACAGCATGATGGAGAGACAGCCACAGTGTCTTATGCAGATGTGGTAAAGAGAAGTGTTCCCTCAGTGTCTGTCCCAGAGCCTGAAGTTATGCAGGTAATCCAGACTGAACCCCAGCTAACTGTACAAACACAGCATGATGGACAAGCTCCAGGACAGTCTCATGTACAGGTTACAAACAGTGAAAGTCCACGAGTGAGTAGCGTCTGTGCTTCCCGAAGCCAGGCTTCTCCTAGGTATGGAAAGTACCGGAATCAGCAATGCATGGCTAACAGTTTGGTTTTCCTGTCATTCTTACACGAGGATGAATTTATTACCAGAGCAGATCTAAACCGTGTGTTGGACAAAGGCCATGCCGTCTATTCAGATGCCAGACTGAGGTTTGTGAACAGTGTGTTTCTAGCCTGCGATGAACTTCCCTCAGTTGTTACCAGCCGCACACACGAGTATCAAGTCGACATGTCTCAGTTTGCTCATTACGGCACATTTGATGGTACAGATCACTTTCCGAGCCTTGAACAGGGATTACAGCGTTTGGCTTCAGAGTTTCGCTATGCTTTGCTAGTCATGGGAGGAACAGTCATCGCTGTTAGCAGGCTGACTTCAGGTGAATATGCATATTTTGACCCTCACCCACGTAAGTCTACTGGTATGCCATTGTCGCTAAGTGTAAGTGGTGGAACTGCAGTTATGTTGAAATTCACACGTCTTAATGACATGATTGACAGGATCAAACGTTTGTACAGAATGTTCAGCATCGCACCAAGCTGTACTTATGAACTACAGCCCATCGAGTTTCACAGTGAAAACGCTGCTGACCAAAGAGATGCTAATCAAACCACCGAATACAGACAAACAGCTACAAGTGCACCAGCACCAGCTTTAAATGAACGTGTTCATGAATTAAACTCCGAAATATACACTGAGCAGACACGGAAACCTGTGGCCAAAGATTTAACCAGTGAAGTAATGTCATCCAGAGTTGATTCTTCAAATGAGACAGCTGCTCCCGGAAAAAAACATCCTTCTGATTATTTTGAAAAGAAAACCTCTGCATCTTCTGTGAGAGAAACTCCGGTAACACCAGATTCTGTTCCTCAGAATGATTCAAACAGTGCCTCCAGTTCAACTAAGATAACAGAGGAACTCTCAGATAAACTGCTGAAACGTAATAAACAGGAAAGGCAAAAAATGAGGAGAAGATTATTAGCCCAACAAAAGCTACCACAACGAAAGGAAAATCAGAAGACGAAAGAAAGGCAGATGTACAGGTTTGATGAAAGCTTCAAGACAAAGAAAAAAAACTCAACTAAGAAGTGTAATGATCCTGATCACAGACATAAAAGGAGTCTGTACAAAAATGAGCTGTATAAATTAAATGCTACCTATAAGGAGAAACACAGAGAACATTTGAGAAAGATGTATAGAGAAAGTGCTAAAATTAGAGAGAGAAAAAGAGAACGTGTCATAAGGACATATAGAGACAATCCCCTATTCAGAGATAAGCAGAAGGAACGTATAACAAGAACGTATAGAGAGTCTCCTATATTCAGAGAAAAGCAGAAGGAACGTATAACAAGAACATATAGAGAGTCTACCATATTCAGAGAAAAGCAGAAGGAACGTGTAACAAGAACATATAGAGAGTCTCCTATATTCAGAGAAAAGCAGAAGGAACGTATAACAAGAACATATAGAGAGTCTCCTATATTCAGAGAAAAGCAGAAGGAACGTGTAACAAGAACATATAGAGAGTCTCCCATATTCAGAGAAAAGCAGAAGGAACGTGTAACAAGAACATATAGAGAGTCTCCCATATTCAGAGATAAGCAGAAGGAGCGTATAAGAAGAATATACAGAACTTGTGCTGAATTCAGAGAAAAACATAAAGCTTACATGAGGTCATATGTATATAACCTATATAAAGAAAGTGAAGAATTTAAAAAGAAAAAACTATCTTACATGACTAAGCGTTATGGAGAAGAGAGACGATTTCAGCAACAACACAAGGACAATATGAGAGAACGAATGAGAGTAAAATATTGGAACGGTTTTTCTTTCAGACAGATGCATAATATCAGATGTGCAATGAATATAAAACGGAAATATCGCCAGATGCATCGACCAGCTGAGACTTTACAGTGTCATCCAGAGAACACTTTAATGAATGAGGCCATATCTTGTTTCAGATCAAACATTAAGTCAGCACCATCTTATGTTTGTACTGTTTGTCTAAAAGCTTCTTTTCCTAATCAGGTGAAAATCTGCAAAAGAGAAAATTACTCAAAACACCAGACTGTAGCTCATCAGTGCCTAACTGGTAAATATGTTCATGTGTGTGATGAAGCATGTCATGATCACTGCAGCTTTCCTGTTGAGAGAAAAAAAGAGTATATCTGTCACACATGTCACAGTTCCCTCAAAAGTGGATGCATGCCCAGGCTTGCTGCTGTTAATGGTTTAGAACTGCAGGATATTCCAGCTGAACTTTGTGATCTCAACATTCTGGAGAGACATCTGATTGCCAAATGCATACCATTTGCTAAGATTATTCCTCTTCCAAAGGGGAGACAGAGACTCATACGTGGTAATGTGGTGTGTGTACCATCTGAGGTCCAACAAACAGTTGACAGTTTACCGAGGATCAGAAGCCAATCACAGATCATGAGGGTGAAATTGAAAAGACGACTGTGCTACAAAGGCCATCAGCTGTTCCAGACTGTCACCTGGTCTAAACTCATTCAAGCTCTGCGTAAACTGAAACAAATTCATCCACAGTACACAGATATTGTTATCAGAGATGATGCATTGCTTTGTGATCCAACGTTACCTGATGATGACAGCAGTGATGAAGCCAGCATGGCAAGTGATGATTATAATGAAGCAGATTTAATGGAAATTGACAACTATGAAAAAGATGCCCTTTTGTGTGAAAGTGAGTCTCAAAGTGACCAAGATATTAATATGCAATCCTGTGATGAACAACCAGAGGAACAAAATCCAGATGAACCAGAAAATGATTTGAGCAATGGAGGTTTTGCTCTAGAAAGTTGTCTGCAGCCTGTAGACATTTCAGAAGAGATTCTCTGTTTCACTGATAACACATATTGTGTGGCTCCTGCAGAAAGAAACAATCCTGTTAGCTTCTTCAGAACTCCTCATTTGGAAGCCATGGCATTTCCTGTGCAGTTTCCTACTGGTCAGAATACACTGGATGAAAAGAGACGTCTCAAGCTCACACCAAGTGCTTACTTCAAGTCAAGGCTTTTCAACATTGATGCAAGATTTGCTAAAGACACAAATTACTTGTTTTTCTCACAGTTTGTCACTGAAATACATTTGGCTAATTCCAGCATGACAATACAGCTAAGGAAAGGTAAAACTATGACCAAAGATGGACGCAAAATCACATCAGGAATGTTACAAAGTAAGACAGAAGTAGAGAAGCTGGTAAGAAATAAAGATGCAATCAGATTTATGCAGCCACTCAGAGGAACTCCAGCTTACTGGCAGAAAACTACCAGAGATCTATTCAGCATGGTTCGCCAAATAGGAACACCTCAGTTCTTTGTCACTTTCTCTGCTGCTGAGATGAGATGGCCTGAAGTGATTCAAGCAATAAAGAGACAGCAAGGTGAAGAGGTTGATTTTGAAGCCCTGGACTGGTCAGAAAAGTGTGAAATTCTAAGATCAAATCCAGTAACCACCATGCGAATGTTTGATAAACGTGTTGAGGCTTTGTTCAGAGATTTGCTTTTTTCTCCTGCACAGCCCCTTGGTGAGATCATTGATTACTTTTACAGAGTTGAGTTCCAGCACAGAGGTAGTCCACATATACACATGTTGCTGTGGATTCGAGAAAAGGTAGAAGCAGATGTGGATGATGACCAAACTGTCTGTGACTTTGTGGACAGATACATCTCAGCTCAACTCCCTGATCCAGAAAAACAACCTGAACTGCACAAAAAAGTCACTGAGCTACAAAAGCACAGCAAAAACCACACAAAGACATGCTTTAAGAGTGTGAACTCTGGTTGTAGATTTGGGTTTCCCAAACCACCAGCCACAAGAACAATGATTGTGAGACAGGATGAGGATTCAGACACTGAAGCTGCAAAAGCCAAACTCAGACCTTTGTTGAACCTGCTGAAGGAACCTGAAGCTGCTTCCCTCACCATAGAGCAGATTCTGTCACGATGCAACTTAACAATGAATGAGTATGAACAATGCCTCCAAGACATAAACAAGAAAACAGCTCTGATTCTGAAACGTGACCCAAATGAGTGTTGGATCAACAATTACAACCCAGACCTGCTTGAAGCCTGGAACTCTAATTTAGATGTCTCATTCATTTTGAATGCCTATTCATGTATAGAATACCTCTGTAAATATATAACAAAGAAAGAATCTGGCCTCTCTGAATACCTGAAGACAGTTATTGACAACTCTGATAAGAACACCGTCAATGAATGTGATGAAATGAGAGCTGTGATGCAAGCTTACTCAAAAAAGAGAGAAATCAGCGCACAGGAGTGTGTGACTCGAGTCTGTGGCCTAAAAATGAAAAAATGTTCCCGCAGTGTTGTATTTGTACCAACAGATGATAACCCAGTAAAAATGAGTCGGCCCATGAGCTTCCTGGAAAGCACAACACACGACAGTTGTAATATTTGGATGACAAGTTTGAGTGATAAATACAAATGCAGACCTGAGACCCCAGAATATGAGGAAATGTCACTGGCTGATTTTGCTGCCTTGTGCAGGTTGGTGAGTGGTCCAAATGAAGGAAAAGATGTGCTTCCTCTTCTAAACCAGCTTGGATTTGTACAAAGGCGAAAGAATGATAAACCAGCTATAATCAGATATTACCACTGTTCACAGGAAAAAGATCCTGAGCAATATTATGGTCGACTGTTGAGACTTTACCTTCCACACAGATCAGAGCAGGAACTGAAACCACAAGGGTTCCAAACCTATCAGTCCTTCTACAACTCAGGTTTTGTACGACTTCCATGTTCAGACCACAGTGAGTCTGTGAAACGGATTGTGAAAAGAAATAAAGACAAGTATGAGAAGAACTCTGAGGATATTGAGAGTGCACTGGAAGAGTTTGAACAAAATAGGGATGTTGTGATTGATGAATGGTGTAATCTTGCTCCTGAATCTGAAGTTGTGAGGCTGCAATGCGATGAGAATCTTCCTGAGAGACATTCTGATGATGAGAACGAACAGGAGAATGTTCCCGACTACAGTCGTCAGTCTGATGCTGTAACAAAGATCAGAGCCGTCAGAGAACAACCTGCAGTAGATCCAGCCGTGGTACGTGTAATGTATCAGAATCTGAACCAGAAGCAGGCCTGCGTGTTCTATGCCATAAGAGACTGGTGTATTCAGCGAGTTTGTGGTTTGAACCCAGATCCATTTTTCTTCTATATCAACGGTGGTGCAGGAACTGGAAAGTCACATCTGATTAAGTGTATTCATTCTGAAGCATCAAAGATCCTGAGCAGACTGCCTGCTAATGCAGAAGAAGCTGACATATCAAATCCAACTGTTTTACTGACTTCATTTACCGGTACAGCAGCTTTTTCTATCAGTGGCTCTACGTTACATTCTCTACTGAAACTACCCAGGAGTCTGAAACCACCCATTCAAGGACTTGGTAACCAACTGGATGAAGTCAGATCTGAGCTGATGAATGCTGAAATTATTGTTATTGATGAGATTTCAATGGTTTCAAAACCCCTTTTTGCCTATGTGGATGCAAGACTGAAACAAATCAAAGGCACTCAGAGACCTTTTGGTGGAATGTCAGTTTTAGCTGTTGGAGATTTTTACCAGCTGCCACCAGTGCGACAGTCTAAACCTCTCTGTGTTTACGATCCAGAACAGATTGACCTATGGCAGGAACATTTTCAGATGATCACTCTAACCGAGATCATGCGTCAGAAAGATGATGTGGCCTTTGCAGAGATGCTGAACAGGATTAGAGTCAAAGAAAAGACAGATGAGCTTTCTCAGTGCGACAGAGATTTGTTGTCACAGGCTGTGACTGCACCAGAAGAATGTCCAACTGAGGTCTTACACATTTATGCCACCAACAAGAATGTGGAATCCCATAACATAGATACCCTGAAGAAGCTTCATTCAAACATCATAATAATCAATGCAGACGATTTCCAGAAGGATAAATGTACAGGCAGAATGGAACGAAGAGACAAACCATTTACAGGTGGGCGAAATGATTTACCTGACACTCTGAATGTTGCTGAAGGAGCTCGAGTCATGCTGACCAGAAACTTGGACACACTAAACGGTTTAGTCAACGGTGCTTTTGGTATACTGGTAAAGGTGGTGAGATCTGAAAATGATGGACACATAATTAAACTGGGGCTCAGGATGGACAACCGGCAGCCTATGAGACACAACCGCAGTGCTAATGCAGCTTCTGATGATCTGGTTTACATTGAGAGAGCAGAGGAGAGTCTGAAGTTTAAAGGAGCAGTACGCAGACAGTTTCCTGTAAAGCTAGCATTCGCCTGCACAATTCACAAAACTCAGGGTCTTACAACACAGACAGCTGTAGTTTCAATGAAGAACATTTTTGAACCAGGTATGGCTTACGTTGCTCTCAGCAGGGTGACGTCTCTCAGTGGACTCTATTTGCAGGACTTGGATGAGAAAAAGATTTACGCCAATCCCGAGGTAACTGCAGCGCTCCAAACCATGAGACAAGCCAGTGTTGAGGAAATGATGCCTCTTCTTCAGGTCAGAGAAACAGCCAGCAGACTTGACACTCTTACACTGATCCATCACAATACAGAGGGTTTGCCATCTCACATCAGTGACATCAAGAGTCATCATGAAATGTGTTTAGCAGATGTTTTGTGTCTCACTGAGTCTCACCTTCAAGGCTCCTTTGTTGCAGACAGTCTTCATTTGGATGGCTACACCATGTTCAAACGCAACAGACATGTGTCCTACACAAACTTTCCTCACATGGCCAGCAGAAGTGGTGGGGGAGTTGTTGTGTATTTGAGGAATCATTTTCAGGTTCAGGTAAAACAGTATCTGCATAATGTCACTGATCTTGAGTTTTTAGTGTTGAAGGTTCAGGCTCCATTCCCTGCACTCATTGCTGTTGTGTACAGACCCCCTGACTACAGTTTGACACCATTCATGCAAAACCTGGTAAGTCTTTTAGATTCACTTGAAATAATGGACTGTCACCCAATAATTGTGTGTGGAGATTTTAATGAGAACCAGTTGCAGAGTGGAAGAAAACAGATTCTGGAGCAGTTTCAGTCGAGAGGGTATTCACAGCTGATCACTTCTGCCACTACAGACAAGAACACCCTGCTTGACCTCATTTTTATTTCTCAGCCACAGAAATGTCTGTATTCAGGTGTTCTGAGATCATATTACAGTTACCACAACCCTGTCTTTTGTGTCCTGTCCTCGAGCCAATCATGAAGTCGTCTGGTGAGTTTTGAAACAATTACAGATCATGTTTGTTACAGAGTTTACTGATTGTAGAGCATGAAAAAGATTTTTCATTGAAAAAAGGGTCTTCCCTACTCTGTCTGTCAGAAGACCCTTTCTTATTGCAATGTTATTAATCATTTCACCAAATCATTGCTGAACTTCATGCAGAGCAGAGAACATCTGCTATCATGCACCTCTGATCTGAAATGTGCTGCAACATTTGATAAACCAACATCATGTTTTAAATGACTAAATCTTTTTACTATGACGTATGTAGCTCAACAAACGAGATCTTCCCCTCCAAGGGCTTTAAAATATGAAATAGTAAATAAATAAATCCCAGATAAATGCAGGTATTTATTATGATGACATACACGAATAAATACAGACAATTATATTTTCTTGATTATAGTAGATTTTGTAGAATCAAAAGTTTTTGTGATGAATGAGTTTTTGCTTATCATGTTTTACAGGTAAAAAATGTCAAAAGTTTTAAACTATCTTTAGGCTACCAGAGATGTCTATAATGATACATTATGTAGAGAAAAACATTAGTACAGCTTACAGAATATGTATAAAAACTGATTTAGAAGTAAATGGATAGTTTTCTGAAAGTTCCCGACTACAGTTTAACACCACCCACCCAGCTCAGCCCCCAAGTGTCTATGTAATGCTGGTATGGTGTGTGAGTTTGACTTGGCCTTTATCCGGGTGGGTTTGGGTTTGGGTGGATAAAGGCCAAGTCAGAATGCTCTGAGCAGCTGGAAAAAGCTGCTAATAAACAAAGACATCAGAAAGTGTGGGCTTTAGGTGTAGCCCCCGCTTTCTGATGCACTAATTAAACTTAGTAACCGACACCCCATACCAGCATTACATAGACACTTGGGGGCTGAGCTGGGTGGGTGGTGTTATAAGCACGTGTTTTGTTAGATATATTTTTTCAGATAGGGCACAGTCTCCTTTGTGGGAAAACCTTCAAACTTCACCATCCTCAGCTGAAACAACAACATCTTAACACCATCTTCATGAACTGCTGAGCCAAACCTGATCCATCAGTGCTGGACTGCACAGATAACTACATGCCACAAGGAGACTGCTGTGTTATGAACTGCCATACCAGTGTGTCTTCAATGGAGAAGATGACACACCCATCACCTGACCTCCTGCCTGATCTGGAGACCATCATCATGCTGCCACACTACAACCTCTGAGACCATCAATGATGACTCCTACTGAGGAAACTGTATTTCCTGTCAGAGATGCTCAGTGATCCTCAGAGCAGAGAGAGGTATGATTCTTTATCTTTGATAAAAAATGTCAGTGTTTTTAATTCAATTAATTAATTAAAATCCTGTTTATTGAATAAACAATTCCACACTCAAATGATTATACTTGTTGACACTTTTTGAGTTTTAATTGACATTATGGATTACAAATCTATGCTTTTTCTACTCTGTCTCTCTGTGCAGGTATTGCTGTCTTCTGAGTTCTTCAGTGTCCCAACTGAGACATTCAAACCTCATTGCAGAGCTCATGTCTTTCCTCACCATCATGTAAGTGTGAGATTGCTCTGGATTCTGGTTATGTGGCCCGCAGCACCTATAAGGTATTTCAATATTGTTCATTGTATAACTTATTTGTAGTTTTTAGGCCTTAACACAAATAAAATGTTCCTTTTTCTGTATTTTTTAGAACAAGCTCGTCCAGTGTGCCTGCATTCCAGCTTCACAGAAAAGAACATCAGACACCAGCGAGGGAGGATAAGAAAGACAGACACAACAACATTGTCATCCCCTATGTGGCCGGTGTATCAGAAAAACTCAGGAGAGTTTTCTCCAAATACGACATCCCAGTGTACTTCAGACCCAGCAAAACACTCAGACAGAAACTGGTTCACCTGAAAGACAAAACTCCTAAACACAAACTTAACAATGTGGTGTATGCTGTACAGTGCAGCGAGGAATGCCCAGACTTCTACATCGAAGAGACCAAACAGCCACTTCACCAGCGCATGGCACAACACAGAAGAGCCACCTCCACAGGACAAGACTCAGCAGTTCATCTGCATCTAAAGGACAAAGGTCACTCTTTGAGGATGCCAATGTTCACATTTTGGATAGATGGAGGAGTGAAAGAAGCCATTTACGTCCACTGTGAGCGACCATCTTTGAACAGAGGCGGTGGTTTACAACACCAACTGTCTGCCATCTATAATCCAGTTTTGAGTTCCCTCCCCAGACACTGTAACGTCCACTCACATCCTGGGAGTGGGCGTGGGTGATTTCCTGACCTCAGGAAATCACATGATAGGGTGGGGCCAGGTTTCACAATGAGCTCACCCAAAACCCTGGCTGATTGGGACCCACACCCACTTTCACACCTTGGCTCATGTGATTAGGTAGAGGATCATCAGGGGGTTCTTTGTCCCTGTTTGTGGAGAAACTCACATTGGGTTTAAATCTGGGACTCTCCACCATTGACCCTTAGAACTGAAGAAGCTTCTCGGATGAGAGGTGAAACGTCTTCAAGAAACTCAAAGAAGTCCAGACGCTTTTCTTTCCAAGCTCCTTAGACTTCACTTGTGTTAATTACATTTTATTTGTTGTTGTTTTCTTTTAGATTTATATGCAGTGATTGGATGTGGTGGAGCTTTGTTAACCGCGTGGAAAACATCTGTTTGTGATGATATTTACAATGAGGCTTTAAGGTGATAGTTTCCATGTAATTTCAATCCTTTTACTAAGCAAAAACATGTTTGCAATTAACATATTTTTTCAGTTTTGTCTTTTGGATTTATGGTTAACATTCCTCTGTGACAGCAAATACTAAACTGGTCCAAGTAACCAGCATATCATTGGTCAAAGGCAAAAAGGACCACATGTCACACTAGCAATGAATTTGTGACTGTGTTTGTGTTAGTATAGAGTAGGTCTAACAGTGGTTTTCCACATCTGCTCTAATATATATAGATAATGGGTCAGACATATAAAGTCATTTTGAAAAGTTCATAAAGGTCATTTATATGTGTTCCTCTTTATCATTTTATATCAGGTCACACAGCTGACTTGAGTTTTGATCAGAGTAGAACCATAACATTCATGCTAATGGTTCTACTGTTTACAGTTACTTTATGATGGATTTCACCCTGGTCACAGCACTATGTGAAAAGCTGTTAGAGGTAAAGTTAAGCCAATTAATACCTCATCATAAGTCACTCTCTAATGCAGGGCAGTGATTATTATTCACTGTAATTTATTCCACAACAATGTTCTTTATTTGATTCTTTAAATATGCACATCGATTGTTTGGCTGTGTGACTCTCCACACCTGAAATATATCACAATGTGGACTTCATTTCGACAGTATTTTGTAGATTGGTACCATATTTATCATCAAATCATCTTGTGCATTTATTAACTAAATGTTGTTTGTTTTTGTTTTTTTGTTTGTTTGTTTGTTTGGGGTTTTTTTGTTGCCATTTTTACATTTCACCAACTGTGTAAATTCTGCAATTTTACTTTGGTTTTGTTTCACATCAGTTTATCTGCTGGCTGGTAATCCTGTCTTCCTTCTCTCACCCCAACCGGTCGCAGCAGATGGCCGCCCCTCCCTGAGCCTGGTTCTGCTGGAGGTTTCTTCCTGTTAAAAGGGAGTTTTTCCTTCCCACTGTCGCCAAAGTGCTTGCTCATAGGGGGTCATATGATTGTTGGGTTTTTCTCTGTATCTATGAAGCGCCTTAAGGCGACTTTTGTTGTGAATTGGCGCTATATAAATTTAATTGAATTGGTTTTCTTCCTTTTCTAATGTTTCTGGTCATTTTTCACAGTTAAACAAGTAACTTTGAGGTTACTTCATCATTTTTAGCTTTTATCTGTTTACAGTTTTTTCCTAATAATTACATTTCTGCAAAATTATAGCAGTTCTGATAAGTTGTAATATTTCTGCCAAGTTATTAATTTTCTACTAAATTATATCATTTCTGCTAAGTTATGTTATTCTAAATTATTACATTTCTGCTAAGTTGTAGCTTCTGGTAAATTACAACATTTCTGCTGAATTGTTATGTTTCTTCTAAGTTATTGCATTTCTGCTAAGTTATTGCATTTTTGTTAACTTGATGTTGTTCTGCAAAGTTATTAAAATTTCAACAACTTTTTAAAAACTAGCTTTGATTTCTTCAGCTTCTTCAGCTATTTTCAACTATCTTCAGCAGACAGCTTCAGCTTTACAATTTCTGCAACTTTTCAGCTTTTTCAGCTACTTTTTGCATGCAGCTTCAGCTTTAAAGCATCCACACTGCATTTTCGCAGGAAATGCAAATTTTTCTAGTTGTGTGGATGCTTTAAGCATCCACACTATTGAGTTCCTGTTTCTCTTTATTCTTTATTGTGTGGATGCTTTAAGCATCCACACTATTGAGTTCCTTCTTGGTGTTTCCGTACACTTTTCGCCGTGGATCTACTTCCACAATTTTCAGCCGATTTTCACCGTTCAAATTTTAAACTATTCTGCTATTTCTGCTAATAACGGCTATGTCTTTTGGTATTTTTCACTATTATACTTTTTAAAATATTAAGCTTTTTTCCTTTAATTTGAAATGAATGGGAAACTTTGCAATTCTGCTAAAATTAGCTTGTTTTTGAAACTTAACTACTTCCTCATATTTTCACGTAGAACAACCATTCAAACTTTAAAATGTTCTCAAATTATTGGGCTATTCAGGTATAAATCAGCTTTTTCAAATCTTTTACCGTTTTACTTTTATGCTTCTTAAAGTTTTGAGTTGCAAAATTGTGATTTCTCACAAAATACATGCGTTGTTATTGTTGCCACTGAAGGTTTCGCAGTCTTCTCTTCATGTCCGAACAACTTCTTGCTACTTGCTCAATTTTCACTCAACTTCCACAAATTATACATCAAAACGTAGGTATTTTTGCTGGCTTTCTGAAAATGTCACTATCATTGTTGTGGAATTTATAGAATTTTGGCAAATCTCCTCAGACCAACAGAAAGTCGGAAAACTCTCCATAGAAAGTCAATGGAGAGTTTGTTCAAAATCACCGCTTGATTTCTGTAATGAGAGGCATTTTCGAATTGTCATATCTCCTTAATCTCCTTTGTGCTAAACCAGAGTATTTGTGCTGAAACACAGTATTTCTGCCAAATGATAGTATTTCTGTCAAATGATAGTATTTGTGCTAAACCATAGTATTAATTTAAAATGACAATATTCATAGTTCATCACAGTGTCTCTGGTAAATCACAGTATTTCTGCTATGTTGTACTATTTTTCTAAATCATAGTGTTTCCGTAATGTTTAAGTATTTTTGGCTAAATATATTCTTTCTGTTATCTTATACTATTTATCCTAAATTCTTGTATTTTTGAGAAGTTATCATGTTTCTGGTAAGTTACAATATTTCTGCTAAGTTCTGCTATGCTATTGTATTTCTGCCAAGTATTATGTTTCCTCTAAGATGTTGCAGTTCTGCTAAGTTATTCCATTTTAGCAAAGTTCCTTTGCTTCTGCAAAGTTTTTACAATTTCTGCAACTTTTCAGCTAGTTTTTGCATACAGCTTCAGCTTTAAAGCATCCACACTGCATTTTCGCAGGAAATGCAAATTTTTCTAGTTATTATTATTATTATTCTTAGGACTTCCGTACACTTTTCGCCGTAGAACTACTTCCACAATTTTCAGCCGATTTTCACCGTTCAAATTTTAAACTATTCAGCTATTTTTGCTCTTTCCGGCTATGACTTTTGCTATTTTTAACTATTATACTTTTTAAAATATTCCACTTTTTTCCTTTAATTTGTCCCATTGAAATGAATGGGAAACTTCAGCAATTCTGCTAAAATTTGCTTGTTTTTGAAACTTAACTACTTCCTCATACTTTCACCTAGAACAACCATTCAAATTTTAAAATGTTCACAAATTATTGGGCTATTCAGGTATGATTCAGCTTTTTCAAATCTTTTACTGTTTTACTTTTATGCCTCTTAAAGTTTTGACTTGCAAAATTGTGATTTTTCACAAAATACATGCGTTGTTATGGTTGCTATGCTCTTGGCTTCCAGTGTGCCACTGAAGCTTTTGCAGTCTTCTCTTCATGTCCGAACAACTGTTTGCTACTTGCTCAATATTCACTCAACTTCCACAAATTATACATCAAAACGTAGGTATTTTTGCTGGCTTTCAGAAAATGTCACTATCATTGTTGTGGTATTCATAGAACTTTCGCAAATCTCCTCAGACTAACACAAGGTCAGAAAACTCTCCATATAAAGTCAATGGAGAGTTTGTTCAAAATCACCGCTGCATTTCTGTAATGAGAGGCATATTCGAATCGTCATATCTCCTTAACGAAGCAAAGTTAAGACATGAGGCTTGTCCCGGCATATCTTCAGACACTCCTGACGCTCACAATTCAAGAATTTCTTTCTCAACTATTACCGTTCTGAAATGAGTTGGACTTGTTTGAGGGTAGGAAATTCGTCCTTCGCTCAGATTTCTTCAGATTTCAAAGTCTGGAAATGAACCACTTTTTTCTCTCGTCATAACTTTTTGTTGGATTTCCACAGAGACCTGAAAATTTCCATGATTGTTCACCAAAGCCTGCTGTCTCTTACGGTGAAAGAATGATATCGATACTCCAAATAGATTTCAAGTTACAAAGCGTTGTTTGAGGGCAAGTCAAGGCAGTTTTTGCTTCGCTCTACTCAGTTATGGTGCATTAGAAGTCAAATATCTTTAATAATTCATATTTTAATGATAAATTGTAAACACTGGAAGATTCCCCCATGTCTTCTGAACAAAACGGTGTAAGAATGACCGTTCTAGCCCCTACGGTTAGGAAATTATGGTCATTTGTTTGAGGGGAGTCGTCACTATGAGAAATAGACTGCAATAATCCTGTGCCTCTCTCTGCTGCGTGTGTAAAAAGATGCACCTTTTTTGGCGGGAAAACGTAAACAGCCACTCTGATTGGTGGATTTAAATTCGGCAGCTCTCTCCCTCTGTGTCTGTGTGTGTGTGTGTGTGTGTGTGTGTGTGTGTGTGTGTGTGTGTGTGTGTGTTTAGTGGGAGAGAGAGAACCCTACCCTTATTTGGCAGCATGTCATTGTAGGATTTAAATTGAATATAGTTAGACTGATTGACTGGATTAGAGCCTGTGTTTGTGTGTCCCTCTCTGCATTTCTGTTTCAATATGCCTCCATATTTGTAATTTTGTAAGTTATTGCTATTCTGCTAAATCATAGTATTTCTGGTACTTTTCGGTACTTGTGCTAAATACAGTATTTCTGCTAAATTATAGTATTTCTGCTTTATTATACTATTTGTGCTAAAACATAGTATTTCTACTAAATGTAGTATTTCTGCTTTTTATACTATTTGTGCTAAATTATAATATTTCTGCTTTTTATACTATTTGTGCTAAATTATAATATTTCTGCTTTTTATACTATTTGTGCTAAAACAGTATTTCTACTAAATGTAGTATTTCTGCTTTTTATACTATTTGTGCTAAATTATAATATTTCTGCTTTTTATACTATTTGTGCTAAATTATAATATTTCTGCTTTTTATACTATTTGTGCTAAATTATAATATTTCTGCTTTTTATACTATTTGTGCTAAAACATAGTATTTCTACTAAATGTAGTATTTATGCTTAATCATACTATTTCTGCTTTTTATAGGATTTGTGCCTAATATAGTATTTCTGCTTTTTATAGGATTTGTGCTTAATATAGTATTTCTGCTAAATTATAGTATTTCTGCTTTTTATAGTATTTGTGCTAAAACATAGTATTTCTACTAAATGTAGTATTTATGCTTAATCATAGTATTTCTATATATTTCTGCCAGGTCCCCAGGCAGCCAATCCTCTGTGAGGACTTAGACATTCAAATTTTCAAATCAGGGCCTGCACGGTTTCCCAGCCAATCATATATGTGTCCTGAGGCATTCAAATTTGCATATTGGGGCCTTCATGGCTTCTAAGCCAGCCAATCATATCTGAGGGCTGAGGAATTCAAATCCACAAATCAGGGCCTGCACAGCTTCCCAGCCAGCCAATCATGTATGTGGGCTCCAGGTATTCAAATTTGCATATTGGGGAATTCGTGGCTTCTAAGTCAACAAGTCATCCATGTCATATATCTCTAAAAATTCATATTTTAATGATAAATTGTCAACACTTGAAGATTCCCCCATCTCTTCTGAACAAAACGGTGTAAGAATGACCGCTCTAGCCCCTATGGTTAGGAAATTATGGTCATTTGTTTGAGGGGAATCCTCACTATGTGAAATAAACTGAAAGAAGCAGGTCTATGTCTCTGTGCTGCGTGTGTAAAAAGATGCACCTGTTTTGGCGGGAAAACGTAAACAGCCTCTCTGATTGGTGGATTCAAATTCAGCAGCTCCCAGGCTGACCTAGAAACTTAGTCCTCTCTCCCTGTGTGTGTGTGTGTGTGTGTGTGTGTGTGTGTGTGTGTGTGTGTTTAGTGGGAGAGAGAGGACCCTGCCCTTATTTGACAGCATGTCATTGTAGGATTTAAATTGAACATAGTTAGACTGGTTGACTGGATTAGAGCCTGTGTTTGTGTGTCCCTCTGTGCATTTGTGTTTCAATAAGTTATTACTATTCTGCTAAATCATAGTATTTCTGGTACTTTTCGGTACTTGTGCTAAATACAGTATTTCTGCTAAATCATACTATTTCTGCTTTTCATAGGATTTATGCCTAATATAGTATTTCTGCTAAATTATAGTATTTCTGCTTTTTATAGGATTTGTGCCTAACATAGTATTTCTGCTAAATTATAGTATTTCTGCTTTTTATACTATTTGTTCTAAATTATAGTATTTCTGCTTTTTATAGGATTTGTGCTTAATATAGTATTTCTGCTAAATTATAGTATTTCTGCTTTTTATAGTATTTGTGCTAAAACATAGTATTTCTACTAAATGTAGTATTTATGCTTAATCATAGTATTTCTATATATTTCTGCCAGGTCCCCAGGCAGCCAATCCTCTGTGAGAACTTAGACATTCAAATTTTCAAATCAGGGCCTGCACGGTTTCCCAGCCAATCATATATGTGTCCTGAGGCATTCAAATTTGCATATTGGGGACTTCATGGCTTCTAAGCCAGCCAATCATATCTGAGGGCTGAGGAATTCAAATCCACAAATCAGGGCCTGCACAGCTTCCCAGCCAGCCAATCATGTATGTGGGCTCCAGGTATTCAAATTTGCATATTGGGGAATTCGTGGCTTCTAAGTCAACAAGTCATCCGTGTCATATATCTCTAATAATTCATTATTTAATGATAAATTGTCAACACTTGAAGATTCCCCCACCTCTTCTGAACAAAACGGTATAAGAATGACCGTTCTAGCCCCTACGGTTAGGAAATTATGGTCATTTGTTTGAGGGGAGTCCTCACTATGAGAAATAGGCTGCAATAATCCTGTGCCTCTCTGTGTTGCGTGTGTAAACAGAAGCACCTGTTTTGGTGGGGAAAAGTGCACAGGCTCTCTGATTGGTGGATTCAAATTCAGCAGCTCCCAGGCTGACCTAGAAACTTACTTCTCTCTCCCTGTGTGTGTGTGTGTGTGTGTGTGTGTGTGTGTGTGTGTGTGTGTGTGTGTGTGTGTGTGTGTGTGTGTGTGTGTGTGTTTAGTGGGAGAGAGAGGACCCTGCCCTTATTTGGCAGCATGTCATTGTAGGATTTAAATTGAATATAGTTAGACTGGTTGACTGAATTGGATCTTGTGTGTGTGTCTCTCTGTGCATGTGTGTTTCCTCATGTGTACATATTTGTAATTGTGTGGCTGTCATAAAAATTTTTTCAGATTTTTTTCATTTAACAAGTATATTTGAGGGACCCTCAGCATGTTCAGCATTTTTTCAGCTGTCCATTTTGCTTTTCCAATTTTTCTGTTTAACTTATTACTATTGTGCTAAATCATACTATTTCTGCTATTTTATAAGATTTGTGCTTAATATAGTATTTCTGCTTTTTATAAGATTTGTGCTTAATATAGTATTTCTGCTAAATGTAGTATTTATGCTTAATCATATTATTTCTGCTTTTCATAGGATTTGTGCTTAATATAGTATTTCTGCTAAATTTAGTATTTCTGATTAATTATAGTTTTTCTACTAAATCATAGTACAGTATTTCTGCTTTTTATGGGATTTGTGCTAAAACAAAGTATTTCTACTAAATGTAGTATTTATGCTTAATCATACCATTTCTGCTTTTTATAGGATTTGTGCTTAATATAGTATTTCTGCTAAATTATAGTATTTCTGCAAAATTATAATATTTGTGCTAAAACATAGTCTTAATTTAAAATTACAATATTCATAGTTCATCACAGTGTCTCTGGTAAATCACAATATTTCTGCTCTGTTGTACTATTTTTCTAAATCATAGTGTTTCTGTAATGTTTAAGTATTTTTGGCTAAATATATTCTTTCTGTTATCTTATACCATTTCTCCTAAATTCTTGTATTTTTGAGAAGTTATCATGTTTCTGGTAAGTTACAATATTTCTGCTAAATTCTGCTATGCTATTGTATCTCTGCCAAGTATTATGTTTCCTCTAAGATATTGCAGTTCTGCTAAGTTATTCCATTTTAGCAAACTTCTTTTGCTTCTGCAAAGTTTTTACAATTTCTGCAACTTTTCAGCTTTTTCAGCTACTTTTTGCATACAGCTTCAGCTTTAAGCATCCACACTGCATTTTCGCAGGAAATGCAAATTTTTCTAGTTCTTTATTATTCTTAGGACTTCCGTACACTTTTCGCCGTGGAACTACTTCCACAATTTTCAGCCGATTTTCACCGTTCAAACTTTAAACTATTCAGCTATTTTTGCTAATGCCGGCTATGACTTTTGCTATTTTTAACTATTATACTTTTTAAAATATTCCACTTTTTTCCTTTAATTTGTCCCATTGAAATGAATGGGAAACTTCTGCAATTCTGCTAAAATTTGCTTGTTTTTGAAACTTAACTACTTCCTCATATTTTCACCTATCACAACCATTCAAACTTTAAAATGTTCACAAATTATTGGGCTATTCAGGTATGATTCAGCTTTTTCAAATCTTCTACTGTTTTACTTTTATGCCTCTTAAAGTTTTGAGTTGCAAAATTGTGATTTTTCACAAAATACATGTGTTGTTATGGTTGCTATGCTCTTGGCTTCCAGTGTGCCACTGAAGGTTTTGCAATTTTCACTTCATGTCCGAACAACTTCCTGCTACTTGCTCAATTTTCACTCAACTTCCACAAATTATACATCAAAACGTAGGTATTTTTGCTGGCTTTCAGAAAATGTCACCATCATTGTTGTGGGATTTATAGAATTTTTGCAAATCTCCTCAGACTAACACAAGGTCAGAAAACTCTCCATATAAAGTGAATGGAGAGCTTGTTCAAAATCACCGCTGGATTTCTGTAATGAGAGGCATATTCGAATCGTCATATCTCCTTAACGAAGCAAAGTTAAGACATGAGGCTTGTCCCCGAATATCTTCAGACACCCCTGACGCTCACAATTCAAGAATTTCTTTCTCACCTATTACCGTTCTGAAATGAGTTGGACTTGTTTGAGGGTAGGAAATTCGTCCTTCGCTCAGATTTCTTCAGATTTCAAACTGTGGAAATGAACCACTTTTTTCTCTCGTCATAACTTTTTGTTGGATTTCCACAGAGACCTGAAAATTTCCATGATTGTTCACCAAAGCCTGCTGTCTCTTACGGTGAAAGAATGATATCGATACTCCAAATAGATTTCGAGTTACAAAGCGTTGTTTGAGGGCAAGTCAAGGCAGTTTTTGCTTCGCTCTACTCAGTTATGGTGCATTACAAGTCAAATATCTTTAATAATTCATATTTTAATGATAAATTGTAAACACTGGAAGATTCCCCCATCTCTTCTGAACAAAACGGTGTAAGAATGACGGCTCTAGCCCCTACGGTTTGGAAATTATGGTCATTTGTTTGAGGGGAGTCCTCACTATGAGAAATAGGCTGCAATAATCCTGTGCCTCTCTGTGCTGCGTGTGTAAAAAGAGGCACATGTTTTGGCGGGAAAAAGTACACAGGCTCTCTGATTGGTGGATTCAAATTCAGCAGCTCCCAGGCTGACCTAGAAACTTACTTCTCTCTCCCTGTGCATTTTTTTGCTGATTTTTTCATTTCACAAGTATATTTGAGGGACCCTCAGCATGTTCAGCATTTTTTCAGCTGTCCATTTTGCTTTTCCAATTTTTCTGTTTAACTTATTACTATTGTGCTAAATCATACTATTTCTGCTATTTTATAAGATTTGTGCCTAATATAGTATTTCTGCTAAATTACAGTATTTCTGCTTTTTATACTATTTGTGCTAAAACATAGTATTTCTACTAAATGTAGTATTTATGCTTAATCATACTATTTCTGCTTTTTATGGGATTTGTGCCTAATATAGTATTTCTGCTTTTTATAGGATTTTTGCTCAAACATAGTATTTCTACTAAATGTAGTGTTTATGCTTAATCATCCTATTTCTGCTTTTTATAGGATTTGTGCTTAATATAGTATTTCTGCTAAATTATAGTATTTCTGCTTTTTATAGTATTTGTGCTAAAACATAGTATTTCTACTAAATGTAGTATTTATGCTTAATCATAGTATTTCTATATATTTCTGCCAGGTCCCCAGGCAGCCAATCCTCTGTGAGGACTGAGAAATTCAAATTTTCAAATCAGGGCCTGCACGGCTTCCCAGCCAATCATATATGTGTCCTGAGGCATTCAAATTTGCATATTGGGGCCTTCATGGCTTCTAAGCCAGCCAATCATATCTGAGGGCTGAGGAATTCAAATCCACAAATCAGGGCCTGCACAGCTTCCCAGCCAGCCAATCATGTATGTGGGCTCCAGGTATTCAAATTTGCATATTGGGGAATTCGTGGCTTCTAAGTCAACAAGTCATCCATGTCATATATCTCTAAAAATTCATATTTTAATGATAAATTGTCAACACTTGAAGATTCCCCCATCTCTTCTGAACAAAACGTTGTAAGAATGACCGCTCTAGCCGCTATGGTTAGGAAATTATGGTCATTTGTTTGAGGGGAATCCTCACTATGTGAAATAAACTGAAAGAAGCAGGTCTATGTCTCTGTGCTGCGTGTGTAAAAAGATGCACCTGTTTTGGCGGGAAAACGTAAACAGCCTCTCTGATTGGTGGATTCAAATTCGGCAGCTCCCAGGCTGACCTAGAAACTTAGTCCTCTCTCCCTGTGTGTGTGTGTGTGTGTGTGTGTGTGTGTGTGTGTGTGTGTGTGTGTGTGTGTGTGTGTGTTTAGTGGGAGAGAGAGGACCCTGCCCTTATTTGACAGCATGTCATTGTAGGATTTAAATTGAACATAGTTAGACTGGTTGACTGGATTAGAGCCTGTGTTTGTGTGTCCCTCTGTGCATTTCTGTTTCAATAAGTTATTACTATTCTGCTAAATCATAGTATTTCTGGTACTTTTCGGTACTTGTGCTAAATACAGTATTTCTGCTAAATCATACTATTTCTGCTTTTCATAGGATTTATGCCTAATATAGTATTTCTGCTAAATTATAGTATTTCTGCTTTTTATAGGATTTGTGCCTAACATAGTATTTCTGCTAAATTATAGTATTTCTGCTTTTTATAGGATTTGTGCTTAACATAGTATTTCTGCTAAATTATAGTATTTCTGCTTTTTATACTATTTGTTCTAAATTATAGTATTTCTGCTTTTTATAGGATTTGTGCTTAATATAGTATTTCTGCTAAATTATAGTTTTTCTTCTTTTTATAATATTTGTGCTAAAACATAGTATTTCTACTAAATGTAGTATTTATGCTTAATAATAGTATTTCTATATATTTCTGCCAGGTCCCCAGGCAGCCAATCCTCTGTGAGGACTGAGACATTCAAATTTTCAAATCAGGGCCTGCACAGTTTCCCAGCCAATCAAATAAGTGTCCTGAGGCATTCAAATTTGCATATTGGGGCCTTCGTGGCTTCTAAGCCAGCCAATCATATCTGAGGGCTGAGGAATTCAAACCCACAAATCAGGGCCTGCACGGCTTCCCAGCCAGCCAATCACATATGTGGTCTCAGGCATTCAAATTTGCATATTGGGGAATTCGTGGCTTCTAAGTCAACAAGTCATCCATGTCATATATCTCTAAAAATTCATATTTTAATATTAAATTGTCAACACTTGAAGATTCCCCCATCTCTTCTGAACAAAACGGTGTAAGAATGACCGTTCTAGCCCCTACGGTTTGGAAATTATGGTCATTTGTTTGAGGGGAGTCCTCACTATGAGAAATAGGCTGCAATAATCCTGTGCCTCTCTCTGCTGCGTGTGTAAAAAGATGCACCTGTTTTGGCGGGAAAACATAAACAGCCACTCTGATTGGTGGATTCAAATTCAGCTGCTCCCAGGCTGACCTAGAAACTTACTTCTCTCTCCCTGTGTGTGTGTGTGTGTGTGTGTGTGTGTGTGTGTGTGTGTGTGTGTGTGTGTGTGTGAGACAGAGAGAGAGAGAGAGAGAGAGAGAGAGAGAGAGAGGCTTTTAATGGGATGATCTCATTCTAAGATTTAAATTCAATATATTTAGACTGGTTGACTGAATTGGATCTTGTGTGTGGGTCTCTCTGTGCATGTGTGTTTCCTCATGTGTACATATTTGTGATTGTGTGGCTGTAATAAATTTTTTTGCAGATTTTTGTCATTTAACAAGTATATTTGAGGGACCCTCAGCATGTTCAGCATTTTTTCAGCTGTCCATTTTGCTTTTCCAATTTTTCTGTTTAACTTATTACTATTGTGCTAAATCATACTATTTCTGCTATTTTATAAGATTTGTGCTTAATATACTATTTCTGCTTTTATAGGATTTGTGCTTAATATAGTATTTCTGCTAAATGTAGTATTTCTGCTTTTTATAGTATTTGTGCTTAATATAGTATTTCTGCTAAATTTAGTATTTCTGATTAATTATAGTTTTTCTACTAAATCATAGTACAGTATTTCTGCTTTTTATGGGATTTGTGCTAAAACAAAGTATTTCTACTAAATGTAGTATTTGTGCTTAATCATACCATTTCTGCTTTTTATAGGATTTGTGCTTAATATAGTATTTCTGCTAAATTATAGTATTTCTGCCAAATTATAATATTTGTGCTAAAACATAGTCTCAATTTAAAATTACAATATTCATAGTTCATCACAGTGTCTCTGGTAAATCACAATATTTCTGCTCTGTTGTACTATTTTTCTAAATCATAGTGTTTCTGTAATGTTTAAGTATTTTTGGCTAAATATATTCTTTCTGTTATCTTATACTATTTCTCCTAAATTCTTGTATTTTTGAGAAGTTATCATGTTTCTGGTAAGTTACAATATTTCTGCTAAATTCTGCTATGCTATTGTATTTCTGCCAAGTATTATGTTTCCTCTAAGATATTGCAGTTCTGCTAAGTTATTCCATTTTAGCAAACTTCTTTTGCGTCTGCAAAGTTTTTACAATTTCTGCAACTTTTCAGCTTTTTCAGCTACTTTTTGCATACAGCTTCAGCTTTAAGCATCCACACTGCATTTTCGCAGGAAATGCAAATTTTTCTAGTTATGATTAGTTTCCCCACCAGAAGAATGCGACGTTCTTGCCAGAACATTCCCAAATAATTGACCACGTTTATTAACAGATCAATTTTCTCCACAGTTTTAGGGTGAGCTAGAATAGATATATGGTTTCAGTAATACGAATAAGAGCGCAACAGCATAGAGACAATGACGATCACACTCATAATTTCATTACGTTAGTGCACCCATCGCTCCGCGTCCTGACCCCCAACCTTAACGCTACATTGATGTCGAGAGTCTCTGACACAGCTGTGCTCTGCAGCACAGACACCCTGCTTATCTGTGATTCGGCCAGACTGGTGTTGAACTCCAAAGACATGCGCGGGGTTAGGTTAGTTGGCTGTTGGTGTGAGTGGTTGTCTGAGTCTCTCTAATAACCCTCCAACAGACTGGCGACCTGTCCAGGGTGTACTTTTGCCCTATGACAGCTGAAATACAACCTGAATAAAATAAGTAGGAGAAAATGAATGATGTTTATGAACTGTAGTTAATGTAGTCAGACAATAAGTTACCGAGCAACAGGCCACAAGTCTTGGTGCAGAATCATACTAAGATTTAAAAAATAAAATGTTGGCACTGGTGTTTGAAACAGTATACTGTCAGTAAGACTGGAGCAACTGCACACATCTGGAAACTAATAACTAGAGTAGTTAGTAACATTTTGTTACTGCATCCATTTAGCCAGGTATAATTAGCATGTCTACATACATGTCATTTCTAATGTGGTCCTATGTGGTATGTTGTAGTACCAGTGCCTGAGAACACTGGTATGGAGGGGGAGAACGCACCTCTTTACTGTATTTGTCGGAAACCAGACATCAACTGCTCCATGATGTAAGTATATATCAGTTTTATATTTGCAGTATGCGCAGTAGGGGTGGGCGCTAGCTTCCGCAATGTTATCAGAGTTTGTTTGTTTTTTTTAAATGAAGATCTTCTATTTCGAGAAAACTACCAATAAGGATATATGCACAGATCTAGAAAACAATACTGTAACATTTTATTGATACTTGCAGTTTGGAGGAAGCAGTATTTGCAAGTGTAACTAAATTCCAGGCATTTTTAATCCTTCTTTTCATATCTGTCACGGTCTGCAGAGACATGCCATGCGGTGGTGTGTGTAATGGACCCAGGTGGGTACACAAGTGAGTAGACGGGAGTGAACTTAACAGAAAGCGAGCCTTTATTATGGCTGGAGACAAGGTGTACAAACAAAGCAAGGATAGCGTGGCTAGGCTATAACTAAACTGGGAAAACTAATACTGTGACAAACTAAGGAAACTCAGAGACTATGATGTTCGCTGCAAAGACTGACCGGGAAAACATGGATGTGAAAACACAGACGACGCGACACGGACTGTATGAAACACAGAGACTAAATACACATGAGGGATGATCAGGGGAAGTGGCCACACATGGGAGCACAGCTGACACACATGAACCTAACGACAGGACAGGAGAGGTGAAACTAAATACACTGACATTGAATACAGACTTTCAAAGTAAAACAGGAAACATGGAGATTAGACATGACATGAACTAAACATAACCATGCAGACATGACTCATGACAGGTAAACGCACGAACCAGGGAGACTGAGTACAGTGGAAGATGACAGAAGCGACAGCATGAACTTGACAACACAAGACACACAGACATAAACACATGAAGGGCAAGGGAGGCTTAATACAAGGGTAATATAATTACAAATGAGCTGGAATAACTTAATGAACCTAAACAAACAATAAACATCAAAATGGACTAAACACAAAACACTGGGTTGCATGACCCAGGACCACGACACTATCAGCTTTTTTCTAGTTGTCAGTGTGAACCAAGGTGTCAGCAGCAGCATTATAGTGCAAAAGTAGTGACCCAGCATAGATCAAATGTAAGCACAAAAGTAGCCAAGGTAGTGTTTTTCCTGGAAATTTTAAGTGAAAGGATAAAGTAACTGCTTACCACTTTAGTTTAACAATGATTAATGAAATGTAACCGTGTAACTCATCAGCAGTCTGCACAGTATGGTCACATATTAAAACTGAAGAATATGTTGTACTTGTTGTAGTGTTTCATCATGGGTCCAGTTTTTACCCAGGTGCTTAAAGCCCTTCTTTACCCTCATGTAACACCAACAGTAACTTCCAACCACTATTTCCTGTTCCTGTCAGTCAAACAAACAGACGACAAACATCTTCTATAAACAGGAATAATGTCATTTTATCGGATTAGAAAACATCTAATCTAGCGTTGATATTACACTGCTGTTTAGTGTCTGGCTGATCTCAGTGTCACCAAAATATCTGCCCTACATGTCAAACAATGAGAGAACTTGAAACAGTAACATCACCTAGCAGCTTATTTTAATTAGTGCTAACGTTTTGTTTGCTGGCTAACATTGCTATTATTATAGTCACAGTTAATTGACTTTGAATAGCTTTATTTCAAAAGTAATTTTACAATTTCACAGCCATTTAGCTGTGTTAACTGTACATGCTGTAGGTCATAAGGCGTGCATGGATCATTTTTATAATCAGCCTCTTATCTTTTGTCCACCACAGGCTTTGCCATGATAAATTGGTCAGTTGACAACCAGGAGCCGTACACCTTAACCTCAGAGGCCAGGACATCCAGGGGCAGTGTGAACACGCACTTGCTTAAATGGGACGCAAGACGGACTATAGAGGGCCACCCGCTTGCCAGACAACCAAGTGCTGTCCCTGTCCACGGCCAGTGTGAGAAGGACTCTCACTAAAGTCAACCCACACAAAGCTGCTGGACCAGACAATATACCTGGACGCGTGCTCGGAGCCCGTGCTGACCAGCTGACTGATGTCCTAGCGGGCATCTTTAACATCTCCCTGAGTCAAGCTGTTGTGCCACAGTGCTTTAAAACCACCACCATCATACCTGTCCCCAGACCTTCCCAAAGCCTAATTCCACAATGATTGCCTGAGCCTATTCTTGTTAAATGATGAAAAACTCAAAGGCACGTTTGGGCAGTGGATCTGTGTGAAATCAGCAGCTTGCAAAACGAAATCAAAATGTGTGCTATTGATTCTAAAAATAGAAATCACAATAAAGTTCAACATTTACTAAAACCGCCATTCAGTCATCTGAGAGTCTTTACTCATGAAATTATAACGGTTAGATGAATGTATATGCAGTGATTTACTGATCAATGATAAAAGGGGAGATTTATGCAATAACGAAGACTGTCATGAAAAGTATTTGGCATCTGATCTCCTGTAACCTGCGGAGCTAAGCTGTTTTACCAGCTCTGCTCTCTGATTTTTCTTTTTTCTTTTATGAAAAAACACAAGTTGTCAAAGTTATTTGTTTGCAAATGTATTTCAGAAATATCGACATACTTTTTTTAATCAGCAGAAACTTTATGTCAGTAGTGCAAAAACCTGCACTGATCTGACCTCATTTCTTCCTCATCCTGATTCCTGACCTGGGAAGGGAGAGAAATATTTGTTTTTGTTTGTCTTCTTGTTTTATTTAATTCCTTGTGGGATTTGGATCCAACACGTAAAGTATGCATATTATGCACACACACAAACACACATGCAGCTATTACCCATTTCTTGTATTCTTGAATAAAGACATTGATTTGACACATTTAATTAGTGACCAATTGTTTTTATTGTTCAATTATTAAGAAAAAAGAAAAGGTGGGGGTGGGTGGGATGGAAAGTAAAGGGAGAGAGGAGAGAAAACCCCAACAATCCCCTCTGAGCAAGCACTAGGCGACAGTGGATAGGAAAAACTCCCTTTAAAGGAAGAAACCTATGACAGAACCAGGCTCTAGAGGGGGCAGTCAACTGTCGGGACTGGTTGGGGGGTGATTGTGAAAAGAGGGGAGGGAGATGGGAGAGGTGTTAGTAGTTAAGGGGGGGGGGGGGGGATTAAGCTGGAACAGAGGTGGGAGAGGAAGAGGCGACATTGGCAGTACTGAAAGAAGGAGTGTTCCTCCTCCAGAAGAAGCAGAAGCGTTTTTTCTTTTTCTTCAGCTGCTCTTCCACGAGCACCTTTTTCTCGAGGATGAGGATTTTCAGCTCCTCGATTGTTTCGGTGTTTTGCTTCTGCAGCTTGTTGCATTTTTTCTCCACTTCTTCTATTACGGCTTGTTTTTCTTCCAACCTTTCTTTCAGCACTTTAGATGTTGCCTCCTGTTTCTCAAACTCCTGGAGAAGAAGTTTTTCTTCTCTCTGCTTATTGACCAGCTGTTCTCTCTCTTGAAGCAGGTCTTGATATTTGTGCAGTGTCTCTTCGAACTTTACCTGCAGCATCCTGTTGTTTCCCTCCATGAGCTGGAGTTGGCACTCCATGTCTCCCTGCTTTCTGTCCAGCTGCTCTTTCTCTTGCAGGATTTCTTTATTTTGTAGCAGAGCTTCATCAAGCTTTCCTTGCAAGCTTTCATTTTGTTGCTTGATGCTCTGCAGATTGGAATCCATTTCTTTTTGTTTGATTTCTTGTTCCCTTTTTTCTTGGAGAAGCTTCTCATTTGCTTGCTCTGTGCGATCAAGCCTTTTTTTGTCAACATTGTACATTAGCTCCATGTCTCGGAGATTGGAGTGCAGCCCTCTCTTCTTCGTGCTGTCTTTCATCTTCTCCTGGAGGAGTTTTCTATTTTGCCGCAGAGCTTGATCAAGCTTTCCTTGCAAGCTTTCAATGTGTTGCTTGATGCTCTGAAGCTTGGAATGCATTTCTTTCTCTTTTAACTCCTTTTGCCTTTTCTCTTTGAGAAGCTTTTCATTTTCTTGCAGTGTGCGATCAAGCCTTTTTTTGTCTACACTGTACATTAGCTCCATTTCTTGGAGATTGCTGTGCAGCCCTCTCTTCTTCATGCCGTCTTGTTTCTTCTCTTGGACAAGTTTTTCATTTTGTTGCAGGGCTTCATCAAGTTTTCCTTGGAGCTCCTGGTTCTTTTTGTCCATGTCATGGAGATCCTGTTGTTTCCCCTCAATAATAGCTTCCTTTTCTTGAAGCTGGTATGACAACTTTTTTAGTTGAGCGCTCTTTTGCTCATTTTCCTCCATCAAGAACTTAATCTTCTCTGCGTTTCTGAGCGCTTCATCCTCCAGTTCTTCCAAACGCTTTTCCTCTAGTTCCACTTGGTCACACCAGGGAAGAGAGGAAAGGGAAGAGTCTAGTGGCTCATCCCAAGGAAGAGCGTATGGGTCAACTTCTTGTCCCTTTGGATTTTTTTGAGACATGTTTGGTCTGGATACAGTTACAACTGCAAAGGATCCAAATATTTCAAAAGGCTTTTCTGGCGAACGGTTCAATGCTGCACACATCAAGGCTGCGAGAAACGGACTAAAAGTCGTTGCTCTTCACCCCTATTTATAGGTTTTTGGATCAAAGGAAAGAATGGTGGTAAGATTCTACGTGTGTGACGTCATAATTCTGTAAGGCAATGAGGTTGTCACGTGATATTTTTGGAGGAGGGCATTTTTCAACTTGGACAAATTATCAGTAAAGTTTCAATCTCTGTTATTTTTCCCCAAAAAACGTGTTGTCGCAATCATGTTTTCTACTGTAATTGGTGCCAACAGATGGCGCAGTTTAAAGTTGGCTGTTACTCTGCCCAGGCTGCTACCATAGAAGAAGAATGTAGACCAATAGTACTTTAACGATGTCCGCTGATCGTTTCCGTGTAAATCTTAGCATTGCTTTAGCCGTCAAGCTAAAGGTTTAGCTTCATACTGCCATATTTTCAGAGTAACAAAATATTTAAACGGTCTCAGATCATGGTGAGTATTTGAAAAAATGTTTATTTAATGTGAAGCCTGTGATGTGGAAAGGTTAGCAAGCGTAATTTTGCCTATTGTGTTATACACGGGTGCTTACATCCGAGTAGTGTTGATCTTTTCTAAGGTCCATGGGTTTATCCAACGAGCAGCTAAGTCACCGTTATATCTGTAATTTTGTGTGCAACGTCTTAATGCAAAAAAACAAAACAAAAAAAAACAACCCACAATGCGTTTTTAAGCTCTCTCTGCGTTCACTGTCTCTGCAAGTGTCAAACTTCCTCGCTTTAGCTGATGCTAACCAACATTAGCGCTTACGGTTCGTATATAAACACAACTGTCAGCCCTTCACTTTTGGTGCCGACAACATTTTGAGCATTTTCTACAGTTTGTGAAATGGTCGCCATTGGCATTACATGCCAGTAGTGTTCGCTAATTGACTTTACCGGGGATTATATTTATTACAACGTTACTGCGTGGAAGTGATCATAGTGTATGCTTATGAACGTGAGTGGTAGGTGTTATTAGTGCGACTTTACCCTTAATTAGTTTTCCCACCGGAAGTAGAGTTGTTTATGCGACGTGATGGCTAGAGCAGTCCCAAACAATCGATTGCGTTTCTTAACAGACCAATTCTCTCCAAACTTTTAGGGTAAGCTAGACTCGAGATATGGTTGCAATAATACGAACAAGAGCGCAACAGCATATTGACAATGGCGAGGACTTTAATATTTACATTGTGTTAGTGCACCCATCGCTCCGCATCCTTAACGCTACATTGATGTCGAGAGTCTCTGACACAGCTGTGCTCTGCAGCACAGACACCCTGCTTATCTGTGATTCGGCCAGACTGGTGTTGAACTCCAAAGACATGCGCGGGGTTAGGTTAGTTGGCTGTTGGTGTGAGTGGTTGTCTGAGTCTCTCTAATAACCCTCCAACAGACTGGCGACCTGTCCAGGGTGTACTTTTGCCCTATGACAGCTGAAATACAACCTGAATAAAATAAGTAGGAGAAAATGAATGATGTTTATGAACTGTAGTTAATGTAGTCAGACAATAAGTTACCGAGCAACAGGCCACAAGTCTTGGTGCAGAATCATACTAAGATTTAAAAAATAAAATGTTGGCACTGGTGTTTGAAACAGTATACTGTCAGTAAGACTGGAGCAACTGCACACATCTGGAAACTAATAACTAGAGTAGTTAGTAACATTTTGTTACTGCATCCATTTAGCCAGGTATAATTAGCATGTCTACATACATGTCATTTCTAATGTGGTCCTATGTGGTATGTTGTAGGACAGTGAAGTGTCTGACACTGACCATGTACCAGTGCCTGAGAACACTGGTATGGAGGGGGAGAACGCACCTCTTTACTGTATTTGTCGGAAACCAGACATCAACTGCTCCATGATGTAAGTATATATCAGTTTTATATTTGCAGTATGCGCAGTAGGGGTGGGCGCTAGCTTCAGCAATGTTATCAGAGGTTTTTTTTTTTTTAAATGAAGAGCTTCTATTTCGAGAAAACTACCAATAAGGATATATGCACAGATATAGAAAACAATACTGTAACATTTTATTGATGCTTGCAGTTTGGAGGAAGCAGTATTTGCAAGTGTAACTAAATTCCAGGCATTTTCCATCCTTCTTTTCCTATCAGCTTTTTTCTAGTTGTCAGTGTGAACCAAGGTGTCAGCAGCAGCATTATAGTGCAAAAGTAGTGACCCAGCATAGATCAAATGTAAGCACAAAAGTAGCCAAGGTAGTGTTTTTCCTGGAAATTTTAAGTGAAAGGATAAAGTAACTGCTTACCACTTTAGTTTAACAATGATTAATGAAATGTAACCGTGTAACTCATCAGCAGTCTGCACAGTATGGTCACATATTAAAACTGAAGAATATGTTGTACTTGTTGTAGTGTTTCATCATGGGTCCAGTTTTTACCCAGGTGCTTAAAGCCCTTCTTTACCCTCATGTAACACCAACAGTAACTTCCAACCACTATTTCCTGTTCCTGTCAGTCAAACAAACAGACGACAAACATCTTCTATAAACAGGAATAATGTCATTTTATCGGATTAGAAAACATCTAATCTAGCGTTGATATTACACTGCTGTTTAGTGTCTGGCTGATCTCAGTGTCACCAAAATATCTGCCCTACATGTCAAACAATGAGAGAACTTGAAACAGTACCATCACCTAGCAGCTTATTTTAATTAGTGCTAACGTTTTGTTTGCTGGCTAACATTGCTATTATTATAGTCACAGTTAATTGACTTTGAATAGCTTTATTTCAAAAGTAATTTTACAATTTCACAGCCATTTAGCTGTGTTAACTGTACATGCTGTAGGTCATAAGGCGTGCATGGATCATTTTTATAATCAGCCTCTTATCTTTTGTCCACCACAGGCTTTGCCATGATAAATTGGTCAGTTGACAACCAGGAGCCGTACACCTTAACCTCAGAGGCCAGGACATCCAGGGGCAGTGTGAACACGCACTTGCTTAAATGGGACGCAAGACGGACTATAGAGGGCCACCCGCTTGCCAGACAACCAAGTGCTGTCCCTGTCCACGGCCAGTGTGAGAAGGACTCTCACTAAAGTCAACCCACACAAAGCTGCTGGACCAGACAATATACCTGGACGCGTGCTCGGAGCCCGTGCTGACCAGCTGACTGATGTCCTAGCGGGCATCTTTAACATCTCCCTGAGTCAAGCTGTTGTGCCACAGTGCTTTAAAACCACCACCATCATACCTGTCCCCAGACCTTCCCAAAGCCTAATTCCACAATGATTGCCTGAGCCTATTCTTGTTAAATGATGAAAAACTCAAAGGCACGTTTGGGCAGTGGATCTGTGTGAAATCAGCAGCTTGCAAAACGAAATCAAAATGTGTGCTATTGATTCTAAAAATAGAAATCACAATAAAGTTCAACATTTACTAAAACCGCCATTCAGTCATCTGAGAGTCTTTACTCATGAAATTATAACGGTTAGATGAATGTATATGCAGTGATTTACTGATCAATGATAAAAGGGGAGATTTATGCAATAACGAAGACTGTCATGAAAAGTATTTGGCATCTGATCTCCTGTAACCTGCGGAGCTAAGCTGTTTTACCAGCTCTGCTCTCTGATTTTTCTTTTTTCTTTTATGAAAAAACACAAGTTGTCAAAGTTATTTGTTTGCAAATGTATTTCAGAAATATCGACATACTTTTTTTAATCAGCAGAAACTTTATGTCAGTAGTGCAAAAACCTGCACTGATCTGACCTCATTTCTTCCTCATCCTGATTCCTGACCTGGGAAGGGAGAGAAATATTTGTTTTTGTTTGTCTTCTTGTTTTATTTAATTCCTTGTGGGATTTGGATCCAACACGTAAAGTATGCATATTATGCACACACACAAACACACATGCAGCTATTACCCATTTCTTGTATTCTTGAATAAAGACATTGATTTGACACATTTAATTAGTGACCAATTGTTTTTATTGTTCAATTATTAAGAAAAAAGAAAAGGTGGGGGTGGGTGGGTGGGTGGGATGGAAAGTAAAGGGAGAGAGGAGAGAAAACCCCAACAATCCCCTCTGAGCAAGCACTAGGCGACAGTGGATAGGAAAAACTCCCTTTAAAGGAAGAAACCTATGACAGAACCAGGCTCTAGAGGGGGCAGTCAACTGTCGGGACTGGTTGGGGGGTGATTGTGAAAAGAGGGGAGGGAGATGGGAGAGGTGTTAGTAGTTAAGGGGGGGGGGGGGAATTAAGCTGGAACAGAGGTGGGAGAGGAAGAGGCGACATTGGCAGTACTGAAAGAAGGAGTGTTCCTCCTCCAGAAGAAGCAGAAGCGTTTTTTCTTTTTCTTCAGCTGCTCTTCCACGAGCACCTTTTTCTCGAGGATGAGGATTTTCAGCTCCTCGATTGTTTCGGTGTTTTGCTTCTGCAGCTTGTTGCATTTTTTCTCCACTTCTTCTATTACGGCTTGTTTTTCTTCCAACCTTTCTTTCAGCACTTTAGATGTTGCCTCCTGTTTCTCAAACTCCTGGAGAAGAAGTTTTTCTTCTCTCTGCTTATTGACCAGCTGTTCTCTCTCTTGAAGCAGGTCTTGATATTTGTGCAGTGTCTCTTCGAACTTTACCTGCAGCATCCTGTTGTTTCCCTCCATGAGCTGGAGTTGGCACTCCATGTCTCCCTGCTTTCTGTCCAGCTGCTCTTTCTCTTGCAGGATTTCTTTATTTTGTAGCAGAGCTTCATCAAGCTTTCCTTGCAAGCTTTCATTTTGTTGCTTGATGCTCTGCAGATTGGAATCCATTTCTTTTTGTTTGATTTCTTGTTCCCTTTTTTCTTGGAGAAGCTTCTCATTTGCTTGCTCTGTGCGATCAAGCCTTTTTTTGTCAACATTGTACATTAGCTCCATGTCTCGGAGATTGGAGTGCAGCCCTCTCTTCTTCGTGCTGTCTTTCATCTTCTCCTGGAGGAGTTTTCTATTTTGCCGCAGAGCTTGATCAAGCTTTCCTTGCAAGCTTTCAATGTGTTGCTTGATGCTCTGAAGCTTGGAATGCATTTCTTTCTCTTTTAACTCCTTTTGCCTTTTCTCTTTGAGAAGCTTTTCATTTTCTTGCAGTGTGCGATCAAGCCTTTTTTTGTCTACACTGTACATTAGCTCCATTTCTTGGAGATTGCTGTGCAGCCCTCTCTTCTTCATGCCGTCTTGTTTCTTCTCTTGGACAAGTTTTTCATTTTGTTGCAGGGCTTCATCAAGTTTTCCTTGGAGCTCCTGGTTCTTTTTGTCCATGTCATGGAGATCCTGTTGTTTCCCCTCAATAATAGCTTCCTTTTCTTGAAGCTGGTATGACAACTTTTTTAGTTGAGCGCTCTTTTGCTCATTTTCCTCCATCAAGAACTTAATCTTCTCTGCGTTTCTGAGCGCTTCATCCTCCAGTTCTTCCAAACGCTTTTCCTCTAGTTCCACTTGGTCACACCAGGGAAGAGAGGAAAGGGAAGAGTCTAGTGGCTCATCCCAAGGAAGAGCGTATGGGTCAACTTCTTGTCCCTTTGGATTTTTTTGAGACATGTTTGGTCTGGATACAGTTACAACTGCAAAGGATCCAAATATTTCAAAAGGCTTTTCTGGCGAACGGTTCAATGCTGCACACATCAAGGCTGCGAGAAACGGACTAAAAGTCGTTGCTCTTCACCCCTATTTATAGGTTTTTGGATCAAAGGAAAGAATGGTGGTAAGATTCTACGTGTGTGACGTCATAATTCTGTAAGGCAATGAGGTTGTCACGTGATATTTTTGGAGGAGGGCATTTTTCAACTTGGACAAATTATCAGTAAAGTTTCAATCTCTGTTATTTTCCCCAAAAAACGTGTTGTCGCAATCATGTTTTCTACTGTAATTGGTGCCAACAGATGGCGCAGTTTAAAGTTGGCTGTTACTCTGCCCAGGCTGCTACCATAGAAGAAGAATGTAGACCAATAGTACTTTAACGATGTCCGCTGATCGTTTCCGTGTAAATCTTAGCATTGCTTTAGCCGTCAAGCTAAAGGTTTAGCTTCATACTGCCATATTTTCAGAGTAACAAAATATTTAAACGGTCTCAGATCATGGTGAGTATTTGAAAAAATGTTTATTTAATGTGAAGCCTGTGATGTGGAAAGGTTAGCAAGCGTAATTTTGCCTATTGTGTTATACACGGGTGCTTACATCCGAGTAGTGTTGATCTTTTCTAAGGTCCATGGGTTTATCCAACGAGCAGCTAAGTCACCGTTATATCTGTAATTTTGTGTGCAACGTCTTAATGCAAAAAAACAAAACAAAAAAAAACAACCCACAATGCGTTTTTAAGCTCTCTCTGCGTTCACTGCCTCTGCAAGTGTCAAACTTCCTCGCTTTAGCTGATGCTAACCAACATTAGCGCTTACGGTTCGTATATAAACACAACTGTCAGCCCTTCACTTTTGGTGCCGACAACATTTTGAGCATTTTCTACAGTTTGTGAAATGGTCGCCATTGGCATTACATGCCAGTAGTGTTCGCTAATTGACTTTACCGGGGATTATATTTATTACAACGTTACTGCGTGGAAGTGATCATAGTGTATGCTTATGAACGTGAGTGGTAGGTGTTATTAGTGCGACTTTACCCTTAATTAGTTTTCCCACCGGAAGTAGAGTTGTTTATGCGACGTGATGGCTAGAGCAGTCCCAAACAATCGATTGCGTTTCTTAACAGACCAATTCTCTCCAAACTTTTAGGGTAAGCTAGACTCGAGATATGGTTGCAATAATACGAACAAGAGCGCAACAGCATATTGACAATGGCGAGAACTTTAATATTTACATTGTGTTAGTGCACCCATCGCTCCGCATCCTTAACGCTACATTGATGTCGAGAGTCTCTGACACAGCTGTGCTCTGCAGCACAGACACCCTGCTTATCTGTGATTCGGCCAGACTGGTGTTGAACTCCAAAGACATGCGCGGGGTTAGGTTAGTTGGCTGTTGGTGTGAGTGGTTGTCTGAGTCTCTCTAATAACCCTCCAACAGACTGGCGACCTGTCCAGGGTGTACTTTTGCCCTATGACAGCTGAAATACAACCTGAATAAAATAAGTAGGAGAAAATGAATGATGTTTATGAACTGTAGTTAATGTAGTCAGACAATAAGTTACTGAGCAACAGGCCACAAGTCTTGGTGCAGAATCATACTAAGATTTAAAAAATAAAATGTTGGCACTGGTGTTTGAAACAGTATACTGTCAGTAAGACTGGAGCAACTGCACACATCTGGAAACTAATAACTAGAGTAGTTAGTAACATTTTGTTACTGCATCCATTTAGCCAGGTATAATTAGCATGTCTACATACATGTCATTTCTAATGTGGTCCTATGTGGTATGTTGTAGGACAGTGAAGTGTCTGACACTGACCATGTAGCAGTGCCTGAGAACACTGGTATGGAGGGGGAGAACGCACCTCTTTACTGTATTTGTCGGAAACCAGACATCAACTGCTCCATGATGTAAGTATATATCAGTTTTATATTTGCAGTATGCGCAGTAGGGGTGGGCGCTAGCTTCAGCAATGTTATCAGAGGTTTTTTTTTTTTTAAATGAAGAGCTTCTATTTCGAGAAAACTACCAATAAGGATATATGCACAGATATAGAAAACAATACTGTAACATTTTATTGATGCTTGCAGTTTGGAGGCAGCAGTATTTGCAAGTGTAACTAAATTCCAGGCATTTTCCATCCTTCTTTTCCTATCAGCTTTTTTCTAGTTGTCAGTGTGAACCAAGGTGTCAGCAGCAGCATTATAGTGCAAAAGTAGTGACCCAGCATAGATCAAATGTAAGCACAAAAGTAGCCAAGGTAGTGTTTTTCCTGGAAATTTTAAGTGAAAGGATAAAGTAACTGCTTACCACTTTAGTTTAACAATGATTAATGAAATGTAACCGTGTAACTCATCAGCAGTCTGCACAGTATGGTCACATATTAAAACTGAAGAATATGTTGTACTTGTTGTAGTGTTTCATCATGGGTCCAGTTTTTACCCAGGTGCTTAAAGCCCTTCTTTACCCTCATGTAACACCAACAGTAACTTCCAACCACTATTTCCTGTTCCTGTCAGTCAAACAAACAGACGACAAACATCTTCTATAAACAGGAATAATGTCATTTTATCGGATTAGAAAACATCTAATCTAGCGTTGATATTACACTGCTGTTTAGTGTCTGGCTGATCTCAGTGTCACCAAAATATCTGCCCTACATGTCAAACAATGAGAGAACTTGAAACAGTACCATCACCTAGCAGCTTATTTTAATTAGTGCTAACGTTTTGTTTGCTGGCTAACATTGCTATTATTATAGTCACAGTTAATTGACTTTGAATAGCTTTATTTCAAAAGTAATTTTACAATTTCACAGCCATTTAGCTGTGTTAACTGTACATGCTGTAGGTCATAAGGCGTGCATGGATCATTTTTATAATCAGCCTCTTATCTTTTGTCCACCACAGGCTTTGCCATGATAAATTGGTCAGTTGACAACCAGGAGCCGTACACCTTAACCTCAGAGGCCAGGACATCCAGGGGCAGTGTGAACACGCACTTGTTTAAATGGGACGCAAGACGGACCTCACAGCCCTTTGTTCCTTCAGTGGGCTGGTTTCAGTCATTATGCAAATGTACTGTTTATAAGGTTGGGGAAACCTGCAGTCAGCTGAGACTGAAGAAGTCACTTGGATGAGTGACGAAACGTTTCTCCCACAAAACGCTACGTCCAGATGAACAAAATCAACTTTTGGAGATTTGCATAATGACTGACTGTCACGGTTCTGGGTCCGTTGGACCCAGTATTTTGAGTTTATTATATTTGGTGTAATTTTGCATCAGGGATTGTTTTCTTGTTCTCTTGTGTTAATGATGATGATGATTATGATGTTTATTATTAGAGTTTCATGTTTGTGTTTAGGATTTGTTCTTCGGTTGGGTCTGCTTAGTATATGTCTAGTTCCATGTGTCATTTTCTGTCTGTCTCTCAAATGTCAAGTCTGTGTCTTAGTATGATGGTTTCTTGTTCCTGTTTTATTGTGAAGGTCTGCGTCTTATGTTAGTGTGGGCAGCTTGGTTCCCCCCGTCTCGTTAACCCTGATCTCTCCCAGCTGTGTCTCCCTCCTGTTGCCCATTCGCTGATTACCACCCTGTGTATATTAGCCCTGTGTTTTCCTGTGCTCAGTGTCGCGTCGTACCCTGTTTCTGTTTCATGCCAGCAATAAAAGCTGTGGTTTTAGTTACATTTCGTCTCGGAGTCCTGCATTTGGATCCACATTTCCACCTCCCCGCACACAGAGCCCTGACACTGAAACCAGCCCACTGAAGGAACAAAGGGCTGGGAGGTCAGTTTATTCATCATAATTATGCAAATTCTCATGTCCATTGATCAGCAACCACTCTCATTCAAAAAGGCATCTCTAAAATGTAAAAGTGAGGACAAGTGAAGTTTTGCAAAGTACAATTAGATTTCCAGACATTTGATGATACAGTCACGTTGCACTAACTCTTAGATAAGTGGCTAGGGGTTCTCCAGAAACTTTGTGGGATCTTCTTGAGTTTAAAAAAATCTGCTATTCTGACCAGACAGCCAGCAGGGAAAGGTTTGCAATCAAGAGATAAGCTGAGAGCTCAGTGTCAACATTAGTGGGCCTGTATTGAGGAGAAAAGATCTATTCCAATAGAAGGAAATCAAACACTTAAACACTTGGAGGGGTGGAGCAGTGAGTTCAGGGTGTGGTGTTAGAGCAGGCTGACCCACACAGCTGTTCTCCATTACCTGGTCACGCCTTCCCTGCTTCAGTAGGATGCTGGGGTCTAACAGGAGAGCAGTGTGCTGTAATGGGACAAGGCAGCTGCACAAGAAAATATTGTAAATAAAATCATCCACGTGCTTACAACGCGGTGTGCCTTCTTATTGTGATTTCGTTTACAAAACTCGTGCAACATTACTGCATTACTAATTTTTCTAGTATCTGTTCTTGAGTAATTTCAGATCTCTCAAACTAGTGGCTGACCAGCTGGAGGGGTGGGAGAAAAGTCCTCTCTGGACAAAATGTCACTTTGATACAGTAATAGAGAAATGCATAGTTGAGTTAACTCGCATGCCTTTGAAGACACTGGAAAACCGAAAGGCAACATGGTGAACATGAAAACACGAAGATCTACAGCTAAGACTTGCACACAAAACTGTGCTGTAGCTGCTCATTTAAACATATGTTGGTACAGCTGCTTCAATGGACAACATAACTGTAAATGAGTGTTTGACAGAGTAACGTTTTTTTCCTCATTCGGGAGTGAATCCACAAACTTTAAAGTAGCGCCACAGGGTATGTAAACTTTCCTTGCAGAGAAGGAAACTACATATGCATTTGATGTTGGATAAATGGACACTGTACCCATGTCCTTTTACTTATATGTACATATACTTTTTATTTTACTCCAGCAATTGATCCTCCAGTTCTAACCATAGCCTCTTTTTCGTTTATTTTTTGATAACGCTCATTCTTATATTAAAACTTATGTTAAACTTCTTCAAATTAAATCTTGGATGATTAGTCACTTATTTCCTGATCGATCAGCCTTTATCTTGATTTTAATCTGTCATTACCCCACTCTTTATCAGGAAATAAAGAAAATTCAAAGGTCATCTGTAAAAAAAAAAAAAGAAAAAAAAAAGCATGGATTAGGACTCTAACGTCAGCCACAGAGCTGCATTTAGGCATGTTGCAGTTCAAATTGAGCATCAGAATAGGCAAAAAAGGTGATTTAAATGACTCTGAACATGGAATAGTTGTTGCTGCCAGACCAGCTGGTCTGAATATTACAGAAACTGCTGATCTACTGGGATTTTCCTCACATATCAATCTCAGAATAGGTTTTACGGACGGCTTTGACCTCATAGGAATACAACAGTAGCTCAAATAACCACTTGTTATAACCAATGTATGCAGAAGAGCATCTCTAAATGGACATCACACTGAACCTTGAAGCAGGTGGGCTACAGCAGCAGAAGACCACACTGGGTGTCTCTCCTTTCAGCTAAGAACAGGAAACCGAGAATACAATTTGAACTAAACTGGACAGTAAAAGATTGGAAAAACATTGCCTGATCTGATGAGTCTTGATTTCTACTGTAACATGCAGATGGCAGAGTCAGAATTTGGTGTAAACAACTTGTATCAACAGTTCAGCTTGTTGATGGTGGTGTAATGGTGTTGGGGAACACTTTGGGCCTCTTCATACCAACTGAGCATCATTTAAGCACCACAGCCCGCCTGAGTATTGTTACAGACCACAGTGCACTGTGGTCATAAAGTACTGTGTACTGTCTGATGGCTGCTTCCACCAGGATTACACTATGCCATAAAGGTCAGATCATTTGCAACTATTTTTTTTTTTTAACATGACAGCGAACTCATTGTACTCAAGTGGTTTCCACAGTAACCATCGCAGTCCACTGAGCACCCTCAGGATGGTGTGAAATGGGAGATTTGCATTAGTGGTTGCTATGATGTTAATATGGAGCAAAATCTCTAAGGAATGTTTCAAGCAACTTCATCTATGCCATTGAGAATCATACTGCACAGCTAAGCTCAGAAGCCAAAATTTAATGCTTTAAATAGGATGCAGGGTATGCAAATTATCACATGATCAGGCTCCTCAGGTGCTTAGTCACCCTTAAGATGACTGTACTCAGAAACATGATGAGCAACCAGTGAGAAGTATAAAGGGCTCTATCTAAATCCCCATTTCGGCAAATCGCTTTTTGTCTGGATTTTAACTGAGATCATTTACACCTGGAACTCTGAGTAATGCAATTCTGGATGATCTGCTGCTCTCTATTCAATGGTTTTCTTGTGACTTGCCAACTTTGCTGTTGTTCAGTTGTGAGCTGTATTGTGCAGACTGTGTGTTGTACTACCTCTGCTGTGTTTGTGGTTGAGTTTCATGTATTTGAAAGACCACGGGCCTTTGCAAATAAGCTACGACTATAAATTCAGTGTTGTGTTTCTGGCACACGCTTATACTGATACACGATAAAACAATAAAACAATAAAACAACAAAATGAATCCACATTCTTTCTTTCTTTCTTTCTTTCTTTCTTTCTTTCTCTTTTAAAACCTTATAGTAAAAGCAAAATATTTCCATCCATATCAGTGGGCTGACAACTTCATTAACATTACCATGTAAGTCCACTTTTTCATTGATTATTAAATCTTATTTTCACTTAACACCAGTTATTTCCTCATGCTCACACAAACAGGATTTAGGCTGGCTAAAGTTCATATTAAACCAGTTTGACACGATGTAGTGCTGCCCCCTTCTGGATTAAAGGGTCACTTAACCAAGCTGTATTTTTCCAGCACCACAGGCAATAGAGGAGGATAGGTACATTGTGTTCTCATTTCTCCATCACCCCGGTATTTATGACCAGGAGGAGATAAGCACAGCGTGAACATCAGTACAAAAAACACACAATGCATAGCAACAAGACGTGAATAAATCCTAATAATACAACAGACAATTCTGTCGGAGAGAAGAGGATGAAGTGCACAGCCATTTCTGAGCATCCAGTGCTGTTGTGCTTGTAACTAACCTCAGCAAAGCCAGAACCACACACACATACAAAAAGTTACTATGCTGTTGCAGTGGGTATCATTTTACAGTCGCTCGTTATTGTTGATACTGAATTATAATGCAAAAAAGAAACAAGCCTGCAGCACAGCACAGCGAACGCCCACTAAGTAAGCATTTTTAATGTAGTTTATTTTTTTATATGCATCTATATACATAAACATTTACAATGCAGTATATGCTATAGAGGTACAACGATAGTAACACTGTAGGTGTGAGCTATAGGAAACGGGTAGAAAAGCTGAACAGTACTCAAACATGTGCTTTTGATATCATGCTGCTTGTCTGATGATGGATCTTCATTCTGAAAGGAACAGATAATGCCATTGGATGGGTTATTTAAGAGAAACTGCATCTGATTATGAGTGAAATCCTGTGGCACGAGTGGCTGAGATCACTCTAATACTGTGAGGATGAAGGTAGTTTGACAGCATTTTTAAGAAGCTTTTGTATAATAAAGCAGCCAAAGTATGATTATATCTAGCAGCATATATATACAGCATTAAAAAAGGCCCTCATAAAAATGGCACAATAACATGTTCTTATGTGAGTGCACAGTAACTGACCTGTTCAAAAATACTATAAGGTTAAAGTATATGTAAGAATAGATTAAAAAGCAAGGTCCCTCCGTACAGTACTGTGATAACATAAAGAGTGAGGCACATTCATCATCACTTGCAAAATGCACTGCATTCAACAGGAAGAAAGCAACTGGCACTTCAGAGCTGTGTGAAAAATTTCTAAAAGACTTTTAAAAAATACAAAGTATCTTCAAAATTGTTCATCCTTTGACAAATGCTTTAGAGCGGACGGCATGCCGAGGGTCATTTCTTCACTTTGCAGATTCAACACAAGAGTAAAACTGTGTAAAACTCCACAAGAACAATAATGTACACATACTATGATGATTAAAACGAACCCTTATTGGGGACATCGTGAATCACAATTTTTATACAGATAAATCATCTAACTCACTTCAGTATCTGCAGCGTATACTTCACAATATATATTCAGAATACCAAGTATCTCTCCGTTCCCCCTTTACAAGATATGCATACTACCCTGAAGCAAAGGTTATTTTTCATGTCTTTGCAGTTACCATGCATAACTGCAACGAAACTGATATGAAAGGACGTCTCCTGCAGAAGACAAAGAGTGGTTTAACAGTCCAGTGGAAAGTCGGGTAAAATACACCAGAAAAGCAAAAAAAAAAAAAAAAGGAAAAAGTGCAGACATCTGAAAAAAAAAGGTGAAAACAGAAGAAATAAAATTTTTTCTCTCAGGTGACGTATTTAAGGTATCTGAGCTGCTCCTGAAGGCTCTTGTGAAATCCGACTCGAGGATTCTGCTGCTCTTCTCCATACAGCAGAATTCCTTTGAGGAAAAATCTCCCAGGTGTTTGAATTGTCACTCAATATCCCACAAAAGGCCTGATGTGACGAATCCTTACTGATGGACTGAGTTCACATGCAGCAGGTAGCTTTGCTGCAGTCACGGAGTGGATGCGTCATTTATTTAACTTAGCAGATGCTATAAAATAGTGGCCTCCTCCATGGCATTGACCCATCTGAAACACAAAGAAGTGGAGCATTAGACCTTCGAACTCATTGTCTTTTTTTTGACTGGATTTGAAAGTCAGCTTATGTCACAGATCAGAGGTCAAGGTGTGTTTTTCCCAGTGTTTTTCTGTTTTCTCATAATTATGATACTAAATTGTTAATATGAATATTAACCACTTTGTTTTTCGTGGAATATAATCAACAAATTAAATCTTACAAACTAGATCATAAAACTCAGCGGCTTCTTTGTCTTTTTTTATTTAACAGGTTTGTATGATTTGCACTCGTGTACACCTTCTGCTCATTCTCTTTATCAGCTTGTTTTGATTTCAATAGACTATTTTACTGTGAAACACTAAAAAAACATGATTAGTAGTTTAGTAGTACTTTTAGTGCCATTTTTATCAGCAAAAACTTGAAGTAATCATGTATGACTTTATCCCTCTCCACATCATTGTGGAGGAATTTTGCCCACTTTTCTTTACAGAGTTTCTTCAGTTCATCGAGATTTACTGGCATTCATATATGCACAGCTCTCTTAAGGTCCCACCAGAGCATTTCAATCAGGTTGCGGTCTGTGTCTGAACTTTAAATGTTAAAAAGGCTCTCTTTTATTGTTGTGACACGCTTATATTTAACTTTAAGCAGAAAAAAAAAAAAAGGATGCAAATCTTCGTTAGGGAGTCAGAACAGATTTCACGGAGCGCCGTGAGAATGAATCCATTTTATTTGATATTTAAAAGAAAGTGCCTTGGAGTTATTTTTCTTTTTATGTCATCCCATCCCAGGAGCCCCTCAAAGGAATCCAGTTTAAATCTTGGAAGACCTCCTGCTCAAATACTTTTCAAAAATAAATATATATGCACTCTTTTGAACTGTTTTTACAAGCAAAAAAACCCGACAACCTACAAAACAGGGCTGACAGTAAGTAACAAGTGAATTCAAATAAATTGTCATGGCCCATTATAATAATTGATGCCTTTTGTAAATCTCAAAGTCAGTTGGAAGAGAAACGAATCCACTTTAACAAACACAGCCTGCCACCTCCACTCTTTGCCAGTAAAATGGGGATGCTGCAAACTGCCACGTATTTATTAAAACAAAAAGTGCATTAATAAGCTTGCTGTCAGCCTTCACTGAGTCACACATTCTACCAAAACAGATCAGCAATAGAGGACATAAATGCAGATAAACGAGTGCAAACATTAAGAGAAGACAGGAGACTTGTTAACGGTCAGTGCAGCAATCTTACACGAGAAAGCGAGAATGCATGGAGAGTACATTATGCTGCACTGCAGGAGATCAGCTGCTCACTGCCTGCTGTCTAACATACCACACATGCCTTGCTACAGCTCCCTGGTGGTCCAGTGATTAAGATTTAGAGCTCTTGTTGCTGTAGTCTGGCTATGATTGCTAGTCAGAGAATGTGCTTTTAAAAGACACTCCATGAATGTGCTTGTAAAAGCTTTTGCACTGACCTGCGAGCAGTGTTTTGATCATCTGCTTTGAAGGTGTAGTAGAGTGTTTTCTTGTGGTACAAATGGAATACGTTACTGCTTTCTTCTCCCTCTGGCCTCTCAGTCAGCTTGACGGTGAAGCCCTGCAGAGGCAGACTCTCTGAAGCCACTTTATCCTGAAGGAAGCAGGCACAAGTTAAAAATGCCAATCTGGCCGTCAGCAGCAACAACAACTTAATAAGTTGCTCGTGCTTTGAGGAAAACAAAAGACAAAAGAAACAGAGAGAGAGAGAGGGAGAGAGAGAGAGCACAGAGATTCCCTTTATTAGTCAATAAGTGTTCTGCTCATGAGGCTGAAAAAGTTAAAGAAGTGGATATGTAGTTAAATAGCTGTCATGCACTCGAGAAGAGCTGGATAAAGGCAATAAGAATGTGTGAATGTGTTTGGGGCTGGTGTGGGAGACTCTGTGCCCCCTCACCTCACTGGCTGTGAAGGTGTAGAGCACCTTGTCTTTGAGGAGGAACCACAGTCGCTTCCACTTCCTTTTGCTCTTCTTCCTGCGCTGCAAACTCCCACTCATGGTGGAGCCCTCCACACCAAGTGACACCTGCAGATAATTGTAATTTATTAGACATTCAGAAACTCTAATAACAGGGATGATGAGTCAGCTGTTTGTTGCAGCTGTAAAGACAAATGAAAGGGTACAAAGTAGTGTGAACCCTAGTGGCAATTTCTGTGCACTGCAGGAAGCAGCTGGACTAGATTCCAGTGATGCCAGTACACACAGACATCTTCCATTCACACAGCTCCCTGGTGGTCTAGTGGTTAGGATTCGGCGCTCTCACCGCCGCGGCCCGGGTTCGATTCCCGGTCAGGGAATAATCTTTACTTTCCCCAATAATACAAGAGTATGTGGGATATGAATGTTTTTACAAGGTTTGCCTAAATATCACAGTGGTCCGTGTTACTTTGGTAATAAGAAGCAATACTCTCTTGCTTATAAAATAGTTATCAGGGTTTGAAAAAAGGGTAGAGATAACAGGCAGCGAGTAGTTCACCTGGGTCAGAGGGGATATGCTCTTTCGGGACTTCCACAGACTAGGCGGCTGCAGACTCTGGAAGACAGCGGAGAGGGGACGACTGGCCCGGTGAGTCCGAGGGCTGGAGTTATCACAGGCAGCTGACACACTTCCACCTGCAGGCAAATGCAAACTCATTTCCTTATCGAGGTAAACAACTGGAAATAATAAGGTTTACATTGTACAGTGAGTTTTGAAACAGGCACCAGGAAAGCTAAGCTTCACCTCTTTTCCTGAGCTCGGCATAACAGTGATCGCACACTTTAGCCAGTCTGTCTTTGAGGTACTTCAGAGGATATCTGTTTCTGGAACAAGCCCGGCACACCACCTGTGCGGACACATCAGTGACATCGTGATACATCTACAGTGAAAATCTCCAAAGTAACGGTAAAGTATGGTAAGATTATGTCCCCAATATCCCCAAACAAGTTTACAGCTAAACGCCAACCACGTTCGAGTGAGAGCAAACTTTGGGTCTGACCTTGCCACACGCATTGCAGTGGTGTCGTCTGAGAGTGAGGCTGAAGTCGGAGGTGCAGTTCATGCACATCATCACATGAGAAACTGGCACGAGGACAGGTGCAGCCTCGCCCAGCGCCATCCACAATTTCTCACGGGCCTGATTGGACAGCGATGTTGAGATGTTACAGCACGAATAAAGCTCGCTTTTTCAGAATTCAACTCTTAACCCTGTAAAGCCCGAACCACAAAATAATTGCCAGAAAAGTCTTTTTGTTTTCAAAGCTGAGAGAGTTTATTGAATCTTCTGACAAATACATATCATAGGAGTTGAACTGCAAGTTATTGCCAGCAATAATAAGTAGACAGGGCTTATAAATGGTAATTTATTTAAAAAGTGAATCATCAAACCCTTCTCTTAGCTAATTCTGCACCCTTTCTTACAATGACTCAGATGAAAGTTCTCTTCTATGACAAATTGTATTATGTTACACTGAAGTTATTTTTCCTACCTCACTGCAGGGCCCGCCAAATGTGCAGAGTCCCGCCGCGTGGTCCGCTATGGCTCGACTTAGCGTGTGGAACCAGTCCTCCCTTTCTCCAACAGAACTGAAGAGAAATACAGAAATACAACACACCTGATGCCCCTGATGTGCCTGACTGAATGTGTAGATTTCTTTGGAAACGACAGCCATTGTTCACATCAGAGTTCTGAATGTCAGCGGCTCACCTGGCAGAGAGTGTAATAGTGATGTCGGACACCTCAATCTTAAGACAGTTCAGCACATTGCCCAGCGTGGGTTTGCTCACCTGTGTGTGACAAACAAGACCAGATCACAGTGCAGTAAAAAGCAAAAAAGCAAAACGTGTTTATGAAACTTGGAAAAGTTCATGTACCTTCATCCCTGACAGAGACAGTGTGTTCTTGAGCCTGTATTTCCCATCCTGCTGAGGGTAGGTGTACAGCATTATGTCGTTCATCTGAAGGAGAAAAAGGAAAGAAAATATAAGAGGTATAGAAAGATTTCACTATTTGAGATATGATGGCTTATTCTCACAACATTTACTGAAACTGCCAACATTTAAAAAAAAAACAAAAAAAAAGAGAAACAATAAATTAATTCATAGTATTTTTTATTAACTGATTTATTTGTTGACTAAACTTTTGATTCGTTGTAGATTTTTACAGTTTCTTCTCCTGATGAGAAAATTATTTACCTCGGATGTAATATCACCTGCTAACACAAGGTGGTAGTGTTATATGAACTTAAGCACCACAGCTGCCCAAAACAGCACCGAGGGTAGAGCTGGTTAAGTACTAGGCTGTGTTTTCACAGCACACTCACCTCTGTGCATCCTGTCAGCACAGAATTCCCATGTATGCACACAACAAAATTAGGCATTACTGTAAGGAAAATGTTTATTTTCCTGTCAAACCTGAGGTATTTGAATCCCCTGAATTCACCAAGAGTCTATTGTGTTCTCACAACACAGACAAAAGAAATGACATCATCGGTCACACCTTATGTGTGCTCTAAACATCCGCTGGGGCCTTATAAGCAGCATCCAGGAATTCTCCACCCTGCTCTGGACTCCGGGCCTCCCCTCGCCTTCACAGCCTTCTTAGGCTACGCTGAGAACCAGAGCTGGGTGGAACTGGCCTCCTTCACCACAACAACAACACTAACAGCAGCAGTAACGCATTTCATTGGACGACTGGCTGGAGACAAAACACTGCATGATAGCCAAGCCCGAGCCCTGCCTACGACCTCTGTGCTCGAGCCGCCGCAGCTCTTCTGCTCCACCCTGCACTGCTCATTTACTCATTCCACAGAAATCCAAGCAAGCGCCAAGTTAACAGATTTCACAGACATGACCCACGAGACGCAAATTATATCCACTTGAGCAACCAAGACATTTACTTTTTTTGACAGTGGCATTTCATCTCCTTCCCTAAAAGCATCACCTCCTTTACCTGCCCCTTTTACTCTTTCCCTCTGACATCTCTCTAGATCTCCATCCTCCCTCTTAATCCCTCCTCTCACTCACTCAGCCTGCTTTTCTTTCTTTTGTGAGCCCTGGCTTGTGACATGGGTGCTGCTTCTCTCTGTCACAGAGGTGGTTGATTGCTTTCATCGGCGCCGTTTGTATTTCAGTTTCCCATTAATAACACCTGAACCTCTGGAGCTGTTGGCTTCAAGGGAGCAAATAGCTTTATAGTCCTAATAGCCTACAAGTATCAACCACTAACATTTTCAAGCTAGAGCTTATCAGTTTAAAAACAGCAAGAGACTGATGGAAGAGAACAAAATGAATCCTGAGTGTCTCAAATGTTACATGCTACCTGGAACACTCTATGGCAAATATGCTGCCCATGGAAATTCATAACATGAGACAGCACTGATTGCACATGAAACAATAGATGGGACTTCTCTATTTCACATTATGTGTTTGTGTAGCACCACCACCCCTCCTCCCTGCATTCTACAGGGTGTCTGGCCTTCACTTCGCTGTCAGTCCCCTCCCAATACACAGGAAGTCGGCATCTAGTGACCCACACCAAACATCCTGTAAGGAAGTGGGGCCCTGGAAAACAAGTCCTGGGAGGGGAGGAGGGGAGAGGAGGAGAGTGGAGAGGGAGGCCCTTGGCTAGATGGGTGTGGTGTTTAGTCGAGGTCTTACAGCCTTGGCCTTGTGCCCCCCACCCTTCCCCAAAACCTCACCTAACTTGTGGCACAACCCTGTCCAACATTCCTCCACATTTTCTGCAGACCACGCCAGCATTCATTTTAACATTACCTAAATAACACTGCAGGTGTTTTCTGTCCTCGTGCTGTCCATCCACACCTTGCTTAAAACCACACGAGTTTCTTTTGAACTCTAACTGAGATGGCACTTTCCAAAGATACTGAAATCACGAGGCTTTGTTTTGGTAAACGTGTGTGAAATAATGCAAAAAGCACTTGAAAGAAAGGTCAAGCTATAGCCAAATGTTTGATTAAGTCACTCAGGATAAATATTAAATACGCTACTTTGAACAAAGATTGGCACCCAACTGATTTATTGGTGAGGTAAAACTATTGGCTGATATTAGATATTTACCAGTCTTTCAGCAAAGGTTAATAAGGCTAATACATAAAAAGAAGAGATGGGAGAAACAACCTTCCACCATGTTACGAGTGTTTACATTGCACAGTTTGTCCACCACATTTCCTTTAATCTTTCCTATGATTAGCCTTTTTTAAAGATAAGCTAGGCTAATCACAGCTAATATTAGACCATTTCAAACTACTGAAGAAACAAAATAGTGAAATACTTTTAAGCTTTAACACCAGTAGTGTCCGATGTAATGCCATTACCAGAAACAGGTGCCGAGGTTGCCTACTTTTCCTGGAGACCTTCATGAGTGTGCCCTCTTTGACAAACATCTGCCAAAAGAAACAGTATAAAAGCTTTGCATGTTAGGTTGATGTAATGTTGTTAACTAATCCTTACAAGGGTGGGGGGGTCATGACCAGTCTTTTTTATGCTTTCAAAGTGACCTCAGAGATCTGGCATTCAGATTTTGGTGTTGCTTTGTTTTTGACAGTGCAGCAGTAACGCTGTCAGACAGAACTACACGATGCTCACCCTTCCAGGTTTCAGAAGGTCCCTCTTCCCTTTCACGCTGTATTCAATGTGGACCAGACGCAACAAGTTTTCCTGCAGAAGAAGAGAAGCAGGAAGTTAGCGAGAGAGAGATTATCTAGTGATTGATGGAAGAGAAGACAAAGAACTGAACCATCCCTGTTTCTCTGTGTCTGCCATCCCTCACATTTTTAGTATCACATCCCTTTCCGACTCCCTCCCTTTCATGCCCAAAGAGAGATGTGCTACCACCGTCTGTCAGTCTCTGTGTGTATGTGCGTGTGTCAGGGCTTGTGCACAAATGAGAAAAAAAGTGTGATAAACACAGGAGGTAAGCCAAAGAGCCACATGGGAGCTCAGCAGTGAGGTGGGGTTGCCAGTTCATTCACAAACCATTCCCTCCCTTATAATTATCTCCATGAAGAGATAATGTGTGTGTGTGTGTGTGTGTGTGTGTGTGTGTGTGTGTGTGTGTGTGTGTGTGTGTGTGTGTGTGTGTGTGTGTGAGGGTGGGGGGGTCATATTCACCCTTTACACTGCTCCCTTTGTAATAAACACCTGGGACTTTCTGATGACATCATCTTTCCTTGCCTCTTGCGTAAATCAACAAGCTAAATGCCAAAAAAAGAGGAACAGAGCTCCCCTTCACTCCTGCAAGTCGTTTGGAAGAAGGATTCACGTGGGAGAAAAACCTCAGCTGTCTAATCTTGTCACGCTTGAAAATTGTTCTTTCATTGCCACGCAGAATAAAGACGCAGCAACTGCAACGGTGAGCTGTGAATATGTCAAACTCAACAGGGGCTACACAGTCTGAATGTAAACTCGCGGGGTGTATCCTGACTCAGAGACTCACCCCCTGTTTCAGATTGTCGTTGGCCTGGTCGGCTACCTCGGACACAATCACCAAGGCAGCTGCAACACAAACAGAGAAAGAAAAAGAGAGAGTGTTGGAACTTGGAACCGTCTCATTGGCTCTGACACAACAGCCAGGCACCGATACAGCTGCGTGCAAGTGTGCACGCGTGTGTCAGCACAAAGCATGCAGATTTACCCTGAGTGTCCTCGTATTCTTTGGAATCAGGAGAGAGGTTGTTCAGGTAATCTGGAGAAATCAGAGAGAAGATATGAAAACAAGACAAGGTAAAACAAGGTTAAATCTGAATTTGCAGGTGTGAAGCATCTACAGTTGTCTGGCCATAACTAGTGGTACAAATGAAACTGTATCTTTAAGTCCAACTTTTGCAAAAATACACACTGTTGAAAATGAGTGGTGGACCCCAGACAGCCCCAGCCCAGTATAACTCCTGGGATGCACAATACTATGCTGAGTGGCTACTGTTAGCTGATGTCAGCAAACCTGGCTGGTTAAGCTGCCACATAATTGCTCCAAGTGGAAACAACAGCTCATGTTAAGCATAAATAACACTTTGTCTTACAATTAAATATGTGCATATGTGCGTTTATGTGTTACCTGTGAGTAGCATGCGGTATTGAAGCACTCTCACTATAACCTGCAGCAGCTGGTGTTTCAGTGGGACTTCTGCTTCTTCTGGGCTTCTTGTCTGCACAGACACACACACACATATTGGAAATTTTAGAGGCTTGTAAAAGATCATCCATGACTAGTCTACATGGAAAAGTTTTTATTAGGGGTCATTTGTTGAATTGTACACTGCAGACATATTATTTCCGCAGAACAAAATTATTGTGAAATTAAATACCTTCTCCCACAAAAGATCTCACCCACATAAGAGTGCAACGGTGCCCCTGAGCTACACACAAAGAGCCGCTTCTCTGGCTCCCAAATAAGGTTAACCACTATTAGTCAGTGTTGCAAGTCAAGGGCACAAGTGACCAAAGGAAACCTATGGGACAGGATGACCTTAAAACATCTTTTCCACCAGTGTATAAAAACCTGAAGCGACTCCCATTCTTCTGCTCGGTGCAGTCATTTGCAGGTGAAAGGGGACAAAAAGTGGCACAATCAGAGAGAGCTTTAGAAAATCAATCAGGATCTAATTGTCTCTGACAGGTATTTATGCCCTAAGCGGTGGAGAAGCAGTGGGGGTCTGTGTACTGTCTGTGTACACACACACACACACACACACACACACACACACACACACACACACACACAGAGTTTTTTTTCTAATCCAATGAAGTCCCATCCTTCATTAGCGAGGCACAGATAGCACCCTGCGGGAAACAGCATCTTCATCTTATTTACACCACACAAACGCATACACACTCGTGCACACACAGGAGCCCACGCAGACACAAACACCAGCTCTATCATCCAATTTCAGACGCATTCACACGTGCGTGCAGTGTGCAAATGATGGATCCCTTCCCACGTACACCCAGGCCGTGGTTGGTGATGAGATAACGCTGATTGGGGCTCTAAAAGGGGAGGGATGCGATATGACTTAAACACACCGCTTTGTCTTCATTATCTGAATTGCAGGAGTCAAAAAGTAACAGAAAGCTGAGGCCTCTTCTAGTGACGTCCACTCACCTACTCCTAAGGTTTCCGTGTATGAAGGTGTGGTTGGTTTTTTTTACCCCTCAGCTTCAGCCTTTACTTTTCTGTCTTCCTTCTTTCCTCCTCTCCCACTGATCACTGCATGATGCATTGAGAACAATAATAACTAGCTCTCCATTCTGTTTTCAGAGCATCCGCTCCACTCAAGTGTTGCTTGTAAATTGTCATCCAATTGACACTTGTAAAGAGGAAGTAGCTTTCGAGAGATGGTAATTAGCCTGCAGTTTGTTTGGGTGAGACCAAACGAAGGGGGAGAGAGGAGCGAATGTGCGATGCATTGTGCTGGCAAATAAACACCTCCACAGAAACGCAGAGATAAAAAAAAGAAGCCCCACACCTCTCACACTCTGTCACGGCCAGCTGATTTGCTGCCTGCACACAGAACTGATCTAATTGGGGAGTTGTAAAGGAGGCTGTGGCTCTAATTAGCTTCTGTCTGCCTCATTGCCCAGCTGCCTTTACAAGGATTTCACTCCATCGCTCTCTCTTCCCCCTATCGCTCTCTGTCCACCTGCTGCACAGCCTCCCACTGTCCCCCTAGGCTTCTGGCACAGGAGGAAACACGCAGCGTTTACACACATCTACGCTACCGCATGAATACTAATCCAACCCGAAGTGCTGTGGAAGGAGATTTCTGAAGTGTTTGCAGTTGAATGACATCCATGCAATTTGTGAATGACAATCGCCCTGCAAAGACAATCAGACACACACATGAAGGGACACAAATGAATTGGTAACAGAGGTAATGGGTAACACACAAGCACACCACGCTGTGTTGGCTCACGTGGTAAACGAGCAACACTGGCCGTCCAGAGGAGACTGTAATCCTGTAAGGGTCGAGCAGTGATCTGATCAGGGTCTGTGGCTACTTTATCACTGTCATCACCACATCCACAATGAAATTGCTAGCACTTATGCTGCAGCACTTTGGCTTGTGGCATTAAAAAAGCAATTGGCCGGGAGAGTGGAAAAAAGGAAACGGAGGTGTTGAGGGGAGGTAAGCACTGAAAATAGCCAGATCTAATGAAGATTGACTATTTTTAAATGCAGAAAAAAGAACAGCAAGCTGTGAGTACAATTACCCAAGTCAATGCTTGTGCTTTTTTGTAGGTATAATGACTTGAGATGTGCCACACAACCAGTATTAAACAACAACACAGCATCTCTCAGGAGCAGGAGCAGGTACAGTGTGCCTGTATGATTGTCTTTGCTCTCCCTCAGCCCTCTTTCCTCCTGATTACAGTGGGGTCACAATCACCATGTAACTCCCAAAGCAGTCCTTTGGTACAGCACAGCATTCATCACCCACACATAATGCCCTGGTGTGGGACTGTGGGAAGGACAGACTCCAGGTTACATGCTTATATGTAATAAGGGAAAAGTAAATGCAGGTTGAATATACAGTGACAGCTGGAGCGATCCTCCCAGGAGAATTTAATAGCGACTGCCACTCCGGGTGATACTTTCGGAGATGTAAGGCCAACCCCACATAAATCATTCAGACCAATCAAGCCATTCACGGCATATATTCCGGGTAAGCAGCAGTTTACGATGTGAGAAAAGGAGCTTATAGCCCCTTCATGTTGAGGCACGTAATTGACTTTGATCAAGGATATTTAGAGCCGAGCTTGTCCAAGTGTGGAAACATGTCGCAAGATTACGAAAGGTCGGTGTTTACTGTCCGTGGCTGCGAGTCATTTCTCAACTTCGCTCCCCCCTATTTATATTTGATCGGACAGAGCCAAAGTTTTTCTTTCTGGGAAGAGGCAGCTGCTGTTGAATATTCATGAGCGAAGACAGTTGGTGCCTTGTCCATTCATTTTTCTTATCAAACCACAAATGCTCGGAAGCATTGTGTCAGGCACTCATGGCGAATCAGCACACGGCATGGAGCTGGTGACGCATGCATTTGGTTACAGAGGAGCTGAGCTGAATAGGTAACATGAGGCAGTGCTTTCTAATGATCTGTACTCTGATGAAACCAGAGGCAGATGAGGCTTATATAAAGACTCAATCATTTGAATGCTGTGTATGTGAGTTTATCTATATGCTTTCTTAATATACTGCGTCTTACTCAAAATATGTCAGTCGTGGTTGTTACCCGCTCAAGCTGTACATGTTCATATTCAGCAGGAGCACAAAGTAAGGATTATTAAGCGGACCATGCGTACAATTTTTTGAAAACAGTGATGAAATTAGACCACAGATCCTATTAGACTGAGCCTTTGCTGATCCCTTCACCCAAATCCAACCTCCTGGATGAAGAGACACGCTGGCAAAACAATGAGTATTTGCTGTGGAGTGGGTATAGAATATGCGAGCATGGCAGCAGAAAGGTCAGTTAGATGAAAAAGAGAGGGGATAGAGGGGGTTTAGAAAGGCCAGCGTCTCCCTGTGGAAGCTGGGTGACAAAAATAAAAGCAGAGAGCTGTAAAGTAAGCACCAGGGGAAACACTAGGTTTGATTTCTGCACCCTGATTTACTTTCCCTCCATGAATATTTAAAGTAAACCTGAGATTTTACTTTTGTTTATGTTTTAAAAAAAATACTGGATCATTTTTAGTGAAGGCAGCACGGTGACAAGGTGGTTAGCACTGTTGCCTCACAGCAAGAAGTTCAGTGAGTTCAATTCCACCATCAGGCCAGGGTTTTCTGTGTGGAGTTTGTATGTTCTCCCCGTGTTTGCGTGGGTTCTCCCTGGGTGCTCCGGCTTCCTCCCACAGTCCATAGACATGCACTTAGTGGGGATAGGTTAATTGAAAAACGCTAAACTGCCCATAGGTGTAAATGTGAGCGCGAATGGTTGTCTATGTGTTAGCCCTGCGACAGACTGGAGACCTGTCCAGGTTGTACCCTGCTTCTCGCCCTAAGACAGCTGGGATAGGCTCCAGCCCCCCCGCGACCCTGAAAAGGATAAGCGGAAGCGAATGGATGGATGGATGGGATCATTTTTCTGAACCCAAGCTTGCAGAAACAAGAAAACAAAGGAAAAATTGCAACAGAAAGAGAAAGTTGGCAGGAAGCACGACAAAAAGCTGTCTTTACTATGTGTATGCATTTTAGTCAGTCTGTTCAGTGTCTTACCTCAAACGTCTTGACGATTTTGGCGAAAGCCGGGTTTTTCCTGCAGCTCTCCTCGAGCAAAGACATGCTGCGGTCGTACTCGGAGATGTAGGTGTCAAACGCGCTGAAGTTGTCCCGACGTGACAAGATCACATCTGCAACTTTTGGACTCTCCTCCCTTCACAGTGGATAAAATCAGCGATTAAGTGCATGCTCTTTAATCACTCCAAGTCATTTTCTTGTTAAAGAAAGAGTCCCACACAAACATCCAAAGTCTGTCAGCTGAGCTCCAACTCGACATGAACTTTATTCCAGCAACGCTTCAGTTACTCAAGCCACACATTTCTCATCGGGATGTTTGAGAACCTTTAATGAGCAATTAATATATCCGTTGTAGTTGCAGCTTAAATTTAGTGTATCAACATGAGCCCATCATCGCTCTTTCCATCTTGGCTAAAGAAATTAATGCAGTTTTTTTCCCCAGAAATCAGGATGCAGCAGACCGTAGAAGAGCATAGATCTATGCTTAGCAGCAGGTAACAGGTGCTACCTTTGGTTGAGGAAGAACCCCTCTGTAATGAAACGATTATAACTGGCCTTTTAGAGTGGTGTTTTTTTTATTTTTTTTATTTTTTGCCTGTCCCATTTGGTTCTTTAGCCATCAGAATTGTTGTCTGAAGACCAACAAGGATACCCAATGGATTTATTTTGCCAAATGGATCATCGTGGCATTGCCGTATTGGTCCATTTGATCGACCTTTGTTTTTATTATTTCTTTTATTTTATTTTCAGTTGTTACAGACGGGACAGACATGAGTGAGAGATAGGAAAGGGAGAAAGAAAGAGGAAGGAAAAGAAAAACAGAAGGGGAGAGGGACAGTGAGAAAGGGGGGGGGGGGGAAATCTCCTGGATCACCTGTTGAGAGAAAAAGAATAGAAAACAAGCAAAAAAAACCCAAAGCAACATACTAAACACAACACCATCGCATTAATCTAGCTAAGTGTAAACAGCAGTAAATACTAAATATTCAATGTTGTTGTGCAGCACGCAGGACAGACAGCGCACAATGTGCTTTGAAGTAGCAGCCAAGAAAGGTGTAATTTAAGTCTACGAACAGTGAACACGCGTGTGCACACCTATGTGGATCAGCGCGCTTGTATTCAAATGGTTTCCACATGTAATGGTCTGCAAGAGGATGTAGAGAGCCATAGCCCTGTCCCCCAGGGCATGAAGCAGGCATGGAGGAGATCCAGGCCCCAGACATCCAGAGGCCCCAGAGTGCGAGAGCCCAAGGAGGCGTCACCCAGTAGCCACCGAGCAGAAGCTAGAGGGGGCTGCACCGGCGTGCCCGCCGGCTCTGCCGGCACCAGCTGTGCCAGAGTGAACCGAGCCGCAGGCCCAGAGGCCAGAGGCCTGAGTGGTGTTTGAATGTTTCAGAGTGATTATTAGAGTCTCAGTGGACAGTAAATTAACACGACTGTAAAAGTTTCTACAGTTTCTCTCTTCTTACCATTGACTAATACGCTCTTCCAGCTCAGTAAAGATGCTGCTGTGCAGGGTGTACACCTCAGGCAGCACTCCCAGTATTTCCCCCAGCCTCTGCTCCTCCAGCACTGGCTCTCCTTCCTCATCCACCGCCTCAGTAACTGCTGACCTAAAGTCCTGCATAAGAGAGGGAAAACAGGATTAGTGAGAAGAGCGTTTTTTAGTTGTTGTTCTTTTATTTAAGAAGACAAATGTATGGAGCAAAAGGGGGAAAAAGGTTCAAGGTTCAAGGTTCATTATTTGTCACATGCATAGTTATAGAAGTATAACACACAGTGAAATGTAACCTGACACGCTCCTCGACATGTGCAAAAATTGTGTGTGTGTGTGTGTGTGTGTGTGTGTGTGTGTGTGTGTGGGGGGGGGGGGGGGTAGAGGAAGAACATACATATATATATATATATATATATATATATATATATATATATACACATATACACACACACATATATATATATATATATATATATATATATATATATATATATATATATATATATATATATATATATATATATATATATATATATATATATATATACACATATAGTATATATATTGGATGAATGTGCAGTAGTAGCAGCAAGCAGGTGAATTCTGTACATTAATATGAATAGACATCTGACATCAGACTATTTTACAGAAATGGAGGAATTTGTCGAGAGGCTTGAAGAAGGAAGTAGGTGGTTGGGGGGAAGGGGTGTGAATAGGCAGGAGAAATGAAAGGTACAGAGGAATGAGGAACCAGGAGAAAAATGGAAGGAAGGTCAGATCCTCCTTAACATCCTTCCTGCTGCCCTCTCCTCGTATCATCTCATTACTTTGGTCTTTGTCCAGGCATTCAGGAAAAGTGGCCTTGCTTGCACAAGAGCTGTGATCCAGGTGCTGTTGCGTAATGACCTTACTTAATGATACACTCTTATTCTGTACATAGTTCATAGCTTTTAATTTCTAAGTGTACACTAATATACAGTGAATTAGGGTCCCTTAAATCCATTCGCTCACATAAATAATGTGCAATATGTAGTTATAGCTGCGGCGTCAGTGACTAAAAGGATGAATATGAGGAGTTATGGCAGGGAAAACCAAGATCAGAGGTAATTTATCTACTCAGCGAATAAGTAGGTGAGTCATTTGGAGCTGCCAACACTGGTTAAAAAATATCAGTTTCCTTCATAAGCAAAGCTTTGTGTGAAACTACTGTCTATAAAGGTGAGGTGAGTCTGTGAGGTAGAAGTGCATCAATTCCTGTTCTGGGTAAAGCGCAGCCATAAAACAAACAGAGATGTCCCACAGACCCGTCTGATAACGTGGTGACACCGGGCGCTTCGCTTCACGCCGTCCATCACACACAATCGATCTTGGTGCGAGTTAACATTCATCACTTCTCACACCTGCTTTTACGGTTCAGGTCAAATTCCTCTACACGCACACAAACACAGACACCCTCCCTCAGATCCATGGATGAATGAGCTTTAACCAGCTTTTTTTTTTGTTTGTTTTGTTGCCCATTAACTTGCAACCTTCTCTCAATTTTCCTCACGTAAAGCAGGTCAACAAGCACCACGTTAAGCACTCGGCTGAGCAGCCAGTCATGCTTGGTGATAATTCGGCACAGAGAATCTGTTCAGAGGTCAGCAGGTGATAAATGAGAAAAAAAATATAAAAATAATGATAATAATAATAAGCCCGGGCTTCATATGCTGAAGCAGTTATGGGGGAAAGTCATAGAAGAGGAGCACAGCCTCCCTTCCTATGTGGAGGCACGGTCCTGGAAATTCTTTGTGTTCTTGTTATTCCTTATCAAACAATGGAACAATAGCTCATGTGCCTCTCACTTTACGCTGCGCCTTGTTTTTTTTCCCAGACTGTGTGTTTGTACATGTTGTGCCGCTGGAGCGTTCCGCGGCTGGAATATCTCTGTTTCATTCTAATTATGAGATCAGCCTGCATAAAAACAGTGACTGATATCTCAAAAGACCACATTTCTGAAGTCTGAAGAATAACAACACCCCCATGCATTATGCAAATGCATGATTAAAAACCTGAAAAGCCTCAATGTCACCTCTGAAAGGTGTCAGAAAAGGTGGTGTGGTGACACTGAGGAGGAATGCGAGGTTACTCGGTGTCTATTAAATGGCAATTTCTGGTAACATAATAATAATTTACATAGAAGAAAAATGTTCATTAATTACTTGCTGAAACGTCTCATCGCTGATGCACTGATGTCCAGCATATGTCTCTGCCTGCACTTTGCCACACATCCTGCTAATTAGTATGACTGAAGATCATGATGAGACTGCAGATATATGATAATGAGTTGGGCCCATTGCATAATATTTATATTAGTTGCTGTTTAATGGCATCAAATTAGCCATTACGCAAAGCTGCTACGGTGCACTCACGGCAGGCGTTCATAAATCATGGTGAAGGGCCACACATAAGAAATTCAGGTTATGACCTTATTCAAGGTTAGAAGGTACAGGCTGACTGATGGGCTTCCCCGGCTTCAATGACTCTGCCTGTCAGATTTGTACTGGCAACCATCACCTTAATAGCCACTTCTCCACACCGTGTTTTCACTTCTAATGCACGAGTTCTTTAAAAAAAAAAAGTGAATTAAATAAAAGTTGTCACTAAAGGTCATTTTAGGTGTCAAATATCCTTCTTTGTTTGTACCTCTGCGGGGATGTGCTCTTGTTATGACAGGCAGTGAGTGAGAAACGATGGGAAGAGGTGACAACAGTTGGCTGCGATGCGTGGCCGCCCTCTGGCTCATCACGGCTCACTTTCAAATCCTCTGTCCAACAATAACTTTACTTGTTCCTCTAATGAGAGGGAAATTCGCCACTGGATGACACAACACGGTCACGAGGAACTTGAGGTGCGCGCAAAATATAAAAAAGGACCCTCCTGCTTTGTTTTTTTGTTTTTTTTCGTGACCTTCGGGTGGCAGATTGCCATTCGAGGGTGGGGATGTGCACGCACACAGTGTCAGATGAGTAAGGACGCAAGGACGGCATCATTAGGAACGCTGCGTCATCTTACAACTGACCACGCCAGAGTACTACATGTCAACTTTGTCAGAACCAGGAAGTAGATCTTGCTGCAACAACACTGATAAACCTGAACGGACCCATACAAAGGTGGAGGGGGGTGAGGGAGTGAGAAAAAGGAGACAGAGACTGGGGAGCAGACACACAGGATATGATGTTATCAAGACAGTTTAATAGGCCTTCAAGCAGGAGAGATTTTAAGCCTGTGTGACACTTTTGTGGCGTGTGCTGGTGAATGTCCTCTTACCTCCTGAAGGTGCTTCAGGCCGCTGATGTGTCTGAAAACAAGAAGAGAAGAGAAGCATTAGATCTAATTAAACTGTGGGGAGGAATTTACAACCTTCTACACAACTAAGTTCTTTTTTTCCCATGGGACTCATTTAATTATTTAAATTATGCATGATGGAAAAACTACATCAGTGGAATGGTTAAGTGGGCAGCAGGGCAGGAGCGAGACTGGTGAAAGACACTTGTGTAATTGGCTGTCAGTTACTCTGCATGCAGCTTGATGAACGAGGGAGAAGAAGGCGGGGATGCAGTTGGATGGAAATGGAGAGCAAAACGGGGGGCGGGGGCATAAAAATAACAATATTGTATTAAAAAATAAATTAGATGTCGATAGAGGACGATGCTTGTGATGACGTGGAAGAGATGTGGCTCAAATTGGAGGAATCCACAAGTGCGGGCAACTCACAGTCTCTCTGAGTCGACGAGCTCTTTGGCGATGTAGAACGCTCGGGATCGGCCATCAATCTGCGTGACAGGGAGGGAGAACGGCGGGAGACGAATGAACACGGTGCATGTTTAAAGGCTCTCTGTGGACACTTACTGCTCTCGAACGCTAATGCGCAGCCAAGCCACGCGGCAGACGAGGAGCCCGACAAAAACTCAGATCCACTTTTTTGTAGATTCTTGCTGTCAAAATAAGACTGATTATTTCATTACGCTGCAGCGCAGACGTGAAGGTTTCCTGAAAATACGTAACTTTTAAATTGAGATGCATTATGTATGAGAGCCTGTGTGTGTGTGTGTGTGTGTGTGTGTGTGTGTGTGTGTGTGTGTGGTGACAACAGTGCTGCCCATTGATTTAGAAGCTAATCAAAGGGCTACAAAACATCCGAGCCAAAGCATAACACCGGAGCCTTTTAGGGATTTACCGGTACAGCTCCTGTGCTTGTCGGCCTTATTTTTGTTCCTATGTGCTGCATTTCACAAATACTGCATTAAAGTCACACGATCCTCATTTCCTTGAAATAAAACCAAAACAAAATGCAATTAAATGAATCTGTTCCTGGGGCCAACAACTAAAACCTCACTTTTTTCCTCGTTGCATTCTCTTCTCATTTATTGTGGCTTTTCTTTGAAGAAAGGGAGAACAAGGAAATGAATGTCACATAACGAGAGCAGGGGGCTGATGCAATTGTGATAGCAGCAGGATGGGTGGGGTCCATCTTTGAGCTACTGTAAAATGTCTGTTTTCTACTATACAGAAATTGTTTACCCCTCATTTTTCGTTTTTACTTTTGTCAAAGGTCTGATAATTCAAATCTAGCACTGTCAACAAAATAAAGCAGGACTTCAGCTTTTCATCTAGAGCTACTAAACCAATTAGCAGGTCATGGGGCTAAATAAACCACTTTCTCTCTCGCTTTCACTCGTTTTCACATCCCACCACCACTCACCTGTCGTTCATAACCCTGCTCTACTGCCCCCTCTTCCTCCTCAGAGGTACGCCCGTGGTCCTCATCCGCTGACAGCCCAGCAGAGACGGGGTTCATTGGGAAAGGCTCTGTGTAGGCACTGCCAGGGGGAGAAAAAAGTATGAAAGCAGCAAGACAGCACTGGTAATGAAATATGACATATGAATTATCTAGTTTGATGAGAGGCTTTATCATAAAAGCAAATCTTAACCAGGAAGATGCTGAATATATTCAACTGGGATTTCAAGGTAGCACAGAGGACGCATTTAGCACATTTACTGTAAAAAGCCACCGTATTCTAATGGGGCTTCCTTTAAAACACTAAGGATTACTGCAAACTCCCTGTAATTGTGGGTTTTGCTTTTTCCTGTGTGCATCTCTAAGCATTTCTGTCCTCATATGGAGCCCTCCAGAGGGATACTGTAATCCCTTTCCTGATTTGTGCTCTTCACAGATGGCACGTTTGTGTATGTGCGCCGGTAATCCTTTAGTGAGCTTCTACACCTGAGAGGGGCACGTTGTAGGTCACTTCACATTTAATCCCTTTAAATGCAATCTGTGCTAATGCCCTCTGGCCCATTAAGACCCATTCAGTATCCTAACAGTCACACTGTCAGTAAGATACCTGAGTAACAGTTACTGGCAGAGCAGCAGTATGACATGTATAGGACAGGTATAATAGGTGCTGGGAGCACTGCCTGTGCTCTAATGAAACACACATTACTACACTTTAAATTCTAACTCATGTTAGTGAGCTCTACTTAATATTAAATAAAAAGCACCTCAATATACATGAGTTTAAGTGACTAGAAAATAAATCAGTTCACAAAATATACTCTCACACTATTAGTAGAGCCAAGATCTCATTTTTGTCACAGTCACTGAGCCTCATACATGACTACAAGAACACAGCTTTAATTAGCATTAAAAAAATGACCCTGAATGTGAACACTCGCTGGCACTCACTAATAGCTACAGGAGTCTCAGTCATGGTGGCCTAAACAAACCTCAGTGCTGTTCTTGGCAGACACTGGAAATCACATTACATTACTCAACAATTACAGCATAGCAAAGTTCAGAATTTTAACCCAGGAGTAAAAACTGATCATATTGATCAGTTTTTACTCCTGGTAATGACTCAAGGTGGAATATAAGTAAGAGCTGTTTTGCATTTAAGTTGTATTTTATTATTTTAACCATTATGCTGAAAAAAAAATCATAACTGGGATAAAGTTTACCTTCAGAACTTTGTGACAGAAGCTTAGCACTGGTAAACATCTTCAAATATTTTCATTTCTTAGACCTAAAAGTTTAAAAATGGTGTGTCTGAACATTTCTCACACCACAACCTTTTTGCTCTTTATTACCTCACTTGACCTAGTAAAAGTGGGATGGCAACCTCCTTGTGACTAGGAAAAATTGGTGGTTGCCTGGTGATCACATTGAATTATTTTGTTGTTTGAGATAAATGAAAGCAGTTACAAGGACCAACTGCTGACCCAGAGGTTGAGGCATGGTGAACCTCTGGGTGTAATCACAAGGCGACTGCACTGGTTGCCTGGTTGAGTGAGTATTCAGTCAGTTTAAATCAAACTCTGGTTTAGTTTCCTCGTTGGTGCAGTCTGTTTGTGCAGATGTGAACACGGTAGTCGCACTTGGGTGCGGAACGAAACAATGGCACTGAGACCCTTTGGTGGAGGTGGTCTTGGTGCGGTTCTAAACGAACTCCAGAGCGCTTTGTTTAAGATGTGAACATGATCGGACCTTCAGTCGAACCAACTACCAGGTATGCGCTGCAAGCATAGCTAAAAAACTTCCCATAGCCATGAATACTTTGTATTCTGGGATGCAGCAAGGCACTATAGGTGTGCACAGGTCTGTACAGGATAGCAACTATGTATGAAATGAAAAGACTACTGGGACCAGAGTAAATGAACTACAGGTGTGCAAACTTGCCTCTTTACACTGGAGGACTCGATTCCACTGGTTGCCAACTGCTTGTATTCTGGTTATATTCCCATGTAAGAACAAGATTGCTGAGTTGCTGTTAAATCGCTGTTGTGAAGCAACTACATCACTATCTGTGGAGGAAGTTTCACATCTATCTATTTTCTGTCTTATTGCCATTTTAATGCTGTCTTGGTGCACCAATGTTGCTTCAAGACAGTAGCTGACTGGGAGGGATCGCAGACCTGCCTCCTGTCACATCAGCCACAAAGCTCTGGAGACAAACGTCTCCCCCTAGCATTGTGTGATTGGCCACATTTACCTAACCTGACTAGATACACTGTGAAGCACGCAGTTCAAAATACTGCTGTGAGCTGGAAAAACACACACTTTAATCTAACTATCAAGTAATATTTAATCTGTGACTCTTAAATGACATTGAGTGTGAATCATCGTCTGACCCTGTGTGACCTTGAATTGGACCTGTTGGAGAAAATGTAAATGACCTGATCTTTCCTTGTACCTTTTCCTCATTACTTGCATTTGCTGCTGTGTGTAATGCTTTTGTTTGGTCTGCTGTTTGTTCTTGGTGTGGCATGCCATTTACACGGCCTGCTGCCAATCCTCCCACAGACCTGAGGTTCATTAGTCTGCAATATTTCTAGCCAGGCTGTTCCCTCCAGTCTCTGCCACACTTATGTGCTACTAAAGTTAAGTCCAAGTAGACATTCACAAGTGTTAATAGTTATTGCTAGCTGACCTTGTGTCTCTGTGCATCCGGTTCTTGACCTCTCTGTTTGTCTGCCTGCCTCACTCAGGTCTCCACTCACACTACTGTTTTCTTCACCCCACCAAATTCAAGCATGATCCTCCTTCAGTGACACAGTGAAGGAGGAAAGCATGTGAGATAGATTCTCACATGCATTCCTTTAATCAGTGTTTTTATTGATGCCTCAAACAGCCCTCAGCGCAAACTGAGAGTAGACCAAAGGTTAAAAGAGGTATCCCCCTGGACTTTAACTCCGTTCACTTACACATACTCAGTCACTCACACACACACGTGCACACACAGACACCAATTGACCTCACTGGTTTGGCTGGTGAAAGCACCTCCAGCCTGGTGACCTTAGAGAAGACAGGTCAGCCTGGATTGCGTGGGTGATGCTGTGAACAAAGAGAAACGGTGGGGGAATGGATAGCTCCTAAGCTCAAAGTGAGATCAATTACTTCAAACATCCAAGACAAACTCTCACCTTCACCTTTTCACCTTCAACCTTGAACGGCAGAACAATCTTTGTAAACAAACCCTCTGTGTGCGTTATGGATACTTTACACTGGCCAAGAGCCGTTTCCCAAACAAGAAAATGTGAAAGGCACACACACACACACACACACACACACACACACACACACACACACACACAATGACTGCTGATTTAAAATATACTGACACTTTAAAAACAGCCCATTTTGCCCTATTTTTACTCTAAAGAGTGGCATGCCAAATTTAAACTTCAACCAACTAAATACATAAATGCCATTACCATATTTAAACCAGCAAATATGAGTTTTGTAATATACTAATTCATTAGGCCTTTCACAAGACCATTAAGGCAATGCTATTACGCCAGCCGACTGCAATGTCCCCTGTTAATGCGACAAAGTTAAATCTACTGTGTCAAATTCCGAGGAAGACACAATGGCTCTCTGCTAAACGGCCGATATTCCACCAATCTGCTGCGAATTTGGCGATGCTTGTAATATGTAATTCAACTGAGCTAAACGCTGAGTGTTAAAGTATATATTTGGACCAATGAGACAGGCCTTTTCCCTCTCCTAATGGCACTATTACAAGAAATAGGACCAAAGGAAAAGCTTCATTAGCTTGCTAACTATTGAAGACTGGGATACTAATGGGAGGATTAAGAGTGTGGGAGCAGTGCTAAATAGCTGTTTTTCTGTTTTTAGAGAGGACGATTACATATAGCCTGTGGCTGTTGTGTAGCTGAAACTGTGAGAAGAACACTTGCTGTATTGCTGCTGTCTTCCCTGTGATGTGATCAATAGGTTGAGGTTATTAATATTTCCACATCGTAATTGGTTGCAATTCCTTCCATCCGTATATAGAACAGCATTATAACTCCTGTTCACTTCTGGTTGATTCATCCTTAATGCTGCTATACTTTGGGCCAAGATGCCGAGAGTCTGGGGATGGTCTTGATAAACTGGAACAACAATAACATCGGACCTGACATTCCTGACTGCACCACACCTCGTTCTGCTATTCAAGGGAAAGTCTGCGAGCCTCCACCCCACCTCGGTGACCCCCTTCTTCCCACTTCGTTCTATCTGTCCTCCCCTCTCTCCACCTTGCTGCCTCCCACCAGAGCCCAGCCCTCGTCCTGCATTTCCTGTAAACAGGCTGGTGGGAAGCTCCTAGGCTGGACGCTTCCTCCCCGGGGATGACCTGGCAATGACCTCAGAGTGACTGGCACCAGGCCTGGCCAAACCAGTGACACACCCTGTCCACCACCTCGCTACACAGCCACCACCCAGTGCAACAATGTACTTAAGATGTCTCCCTCATCACTACTAACACTAACATAACAGTGGGTGGAGGAGCTGTTTCAGAGGCCATGCCAAGGCTTTGTCATCACTCTGAGGAGGTTCACGTTGAACCGTTTGAAGTGAAAATGATGCCAAAAGATAAACCACAGATGCATGTGTCACTGAGCTCAGCACAGTGGAAACCTTTTACTGTGTGCATAGTGTGGGCAACATATTTGCATTATTACTGTAAACCTACCTGGAAGTGCTTTGAGGTACCTGAAGGGACACTTTATGCTTCGTAATTTGAGCACAGTCCTAAATCCTGGACTTTCCTTGCTAAAATGGTTGTTTGCCAGCTCTCATTTGTTACTGCAAGGGCTACTTGGCAAACATTATTCTGCTGAGGCTGCACACTCAGCATGAGACTCATCTTTGATAAAGCACACAGAGCTGTAACTTAGTATGCGTGCACATATGCATATACACACCACTTACAAACAAACATCTTGTATAGGGCTTGGAATAAATCATTAGTGCACCTTTTCCTTATCCATTGTACACTATGGTAGCTTGCTAATGAACATGTCTCTTTGCTTTGCCTGAATGCCTGTGTTAAAGTAGCGTCTGAATGCTGCTGGACATTAATCACATGCGTGGAAACAAGCCAAGCCTGTAAGTTCTCCTTAAAATGCATGTCTGCGACTGCAGGCATGGTCCTTTTGTGTGCACTGCTTTGGGGCCACTTGGCCATTTTCCTCACCACAAAAACACACTTTTTCCTCTGTGGGTCTACAACCACATTGACTGTTGAATCTTTCCTCAATAAATCACTGCCTCCGTCGGCTTGGTGGCCTGGGACAGTGGCAAGTGTCAAGATTTGAAAAGAGTTTTGGGCAAGATGTACACATACACGCAGACAAAAGCACCTACACCAACTATACAGGACTTTATTACTGTGGGCAGTAAAACATAGGTACACACATGCGGTATATACACTCTGACATGTATGGATACACTAAAGAGTGACCCTGGCAATAGATGCCTCTCCAGGGGAACGAAGAATAGGCAAGGTGACTGGACAGATAGGCTTTTTGCATCCTTGTGAGCGCTGTGAGACCTCTGGCACACAATGAGCCACATTGATAGCATCATCAGGAGACAAAAAGCCACGGGAAAGGGCTTGAAACGCAAATGATTTAAAATGATGTTGAAATATGTATATAAATATGTATGTTGGTATGGGGAAAATGAACAGCTGCATACCTGGAGAAGAAGCTTTGTGTGGCTAAGTGTTACGAAGGACAAAATTTGCTAATAAACCCATAAAACAAACTGTAGATTTGATCATTAAATAAAAAAACAAAACAAAGGACACTGCCAGAAATAAGGGCAAATTAAGGAGGAAGCATTCTGTCCCAGGATCATCTTAAACATTTCACAGAGCTCTTGGTAATGACCCATCTCTTTGACCACACAGAAGTCATCAAACACGACTCTTTTATTAAGACTGGGGAAACACTGAGGCCTGCAGTGGCTGAAGCTGTGCCACAGGCTGGGGTAATTTGGCCCAGTCTGATCTCGGTGATTCCTCACTCTATCACGCACTGCAGTAAACCCTGCTGCCCCTCAAGGGTCCAATGAAAGAGGAGCACTCAGGAGAGAGCTACTTTAATAAAAGCCCTCCTGAACTTAACTATCAGTGTCAGGTACAGGAGAGCAATTATACCACAACTGTTCTCGCTCTCTTTTTCCTGTTCCTACTGCCCCCACCCACCACCTCACTTGATCGCTATTCTCTTTGTTTTCTTACTGATCAGCTCCTTTTAGTCACACCTCCCCTCCCCTCACGCTCTCACACTTTCTTTAGTGTTCGCCACTTCTTACATGTGAAAAAAAACCTCCTCTCAATTTTTGCACTTTTAATTGCATCCATAATGACTTTCTCTAATGTGTGTAACCTGCACTCTGCCAGCTACGCAATTGCCATTACCTGTTCTATCTGCTCAGACTTGCAGAAGAAGCAGCACCACCACCAGATGTGACCTCTAAATCCACCAAATGGAAAATCAGGAGTAAGCTCTCCCATAAGCATTGTCTTTCTTCCCAAAGCCAGTGATGCCTGACATAGCAGGCTGCTCATCTCTCACACACAATGTCTGTCAGCTGTTCTAGGGTTAAGCCTGGACTCTTGCGTGCATTGCGCTGCCCCTAACAACTCAAGCTTTACTCACTTTAAAACTGATTCCAGTGACAGATGCGCTCTCTTGTTCTGCAGACTGCAAAATGAACAGGCAGAATAAGCTTTGTTTCTAGACTGGCTGTTAGTAGTTTTTTGTAGTGTATTAAGGCCAGTGCACTCCAATTCATAGCATATGGAGATTTTCTTTAGCCTAGATGTTGGGATGCAGCTTTAGCCCCAGTGCAGTACAGAAAGATGTGATATCCTTTGTGGTGCTCACAGCCATAAAAAAAACACTGATAGTTGTTTGTATTGGTCTATATCTGGGATTCTAAAGATACACCCACCAGGCAGGTAGCGGTCCTCGGTAAAATACACTAAGGTACATTTCATTTATCGTTATTGGCAGAAAATGACAAAGGAAGCTTTTTGATTGAATTTCTTTAAGCCTCGTTCAGCCATCAGATTAAACATTTCCAGTGTACACAAATAAAGCTGGGGTCATGACAACTCTAAAATGGTTAAAAACCTATAAATCAGCAAATACCAACAGAGGAACCAGATCTGACCAAATACGTTTCATATAATAACCAAATATTTTTAATGTTTGAATTTTTCTGGCTGTATAAACTAGGCACTCAGTTACCGAACCTTTAATAACTTTGGTCTATATTGTGTAGCACTTGCGTGTTCATCTTTGTATGACTGTATGCATTTAATGCATTTAATAAGATGCCACTATAGATGGTAGGGTGTGAGGTAACATCTCTTTTAGAGCTCAGATGAAACAAGCTTTTCAAAATCTTGGTTTTAAAACTAAATCATTTGAAGAGCAGCTGGATTTTTAATCTTACCTTTCATTGTCCGATTTCGATGGCTGGGGTTTGCTGTCAATCCCAGGGAAACTGTTCATATCCACATAGCCATCATTCTCATTGCAGGGGACTGTTGAACGGTTTGGATCCTCAAAAAACTCAGTAACAGTGTGGGATCTAGTGGGTCTGCCTGGGATCTGGATGTTCTCATAGTCTGAGCTCATGGCTGGGATGTTTTCGTAGTCTGAGGTATCTGCACTGGGGAACGAGATAGAGCGGGGTTTGGTCAAAGGCAGCGGCATGGCAGAGCGGCGAGAGCGCTCCTCGAAGGACTCCACTCTAGAGACGCTCCTGCCATAAGCTTTGGGGTCTCCTTTCCTCCTGTGCTGGTCTTTATAAAGGAGAAAGGTGGATGGGAGGTCTGAAGGACGCTGCTGAGGTTTCACCATGCGGGACTGGGGCTGAGGAGAGCTCCCAGTGCTTCTGCGATCAAGCTCGATGACTCTCACTGGACCGTGGTGGCTTGACTCAGAGGAAGAACGCGAAGAGCGGACACTTCCATCACTGAATCCCTTTGAATCTGTCTTTTTCTTGAACTTCAGAGCTAAAAAGCGCTTAAAGGAGGACTTCTTCTTCTTAGGTAGGTCACTGGGTTCGTGTTGGATGAGGAGGGATGGGGAACTCTTGGTAACTGGTCTTTTAGTGATGTAAGCCAGCTCAAATGGTGGAGGGATGTCCACTAGAGAAGTTGGTGTGGAAACACCACTGGAGGACTGATGGCTACGCTGGGAGAAACTTCCAGAAGAAGTTATCATACATGGAAGGGAAAGGGTGTCATCCTTTCTCTTCATCCTGATTTCATCTTTCAATGATTGACCCATCTCAAGTGGGCTGCTCAAGGACACGTCTGGGCCATCTGCAGACCGTGAGTATAACAAGAAGCGGCGAGACTTCATAGATGGAATCACACAGTTTATACCTGCTTGCTGGGGGTGGCTGGTAGACTCACTGTACTTGTCCAAGGACACCGTGTAGTAGTCATGGGTCTGGTATTCCGTCCCTGTCTCCTCTGGTACCGTTTCCGGGACATAACCAGGAACTTTCCCAGAATAGGATCGTGATCGAGTGACTATTGTCTTTCGATCAAGTGTCACAAAATTCTCCCCTTCTGAGTCAAACCCTGCCTCTTCATAAATATGCTCTTCACTATCGGAGTCTGTGTCTTCATAATAAGGCACAATATGGCAGTCCAGTTCCTCTATGTCTTCTTCAAAGGCCTCGGTCGTGTGGGCAAACACCACCCTGTTGGTTAGCTCTGGGGTTCGGCCCAGGTCTAGGTCAGCTGGCACTGTGATATTACACAACCTGAGCCGAGGCTGGCAGCTTTTTCTTTGGCTGCGCAGAGCCTGCTCTCTTTTGGCGTTTCTTTCTTTTGCACTTTTTACTCGGAAATGCTTCTTTTCCTCTGCTTCCTCTTCATCGTCATCACCTATCTCGATGTAATCCTCTGATGAGACACACTCTACCTGCTCAAGGTCATCGTCTTTAGGGCAGAGTGAATCATCAATGTTTGCATACTCATCTGCTGACTCGCTGTCCTTTGTCTTTTCTGTGTGCTCGTTTGACTGTTCAGTGGCCTCATCGATGTGCCCCAGTTCTGAAAGTGCCTGCTTATCCTCCAACTTGTCCACATCATCTGATGACACATAGTAAGGTTCCTGGTTAGAAGCATAGCCTGTTGTGTGCTCTTCATCTGTGGTAGAAGGCTTCCCATCAGTATCATCCTGATTCCACTCAGGGTCAGCAGTGTCAGTCACATCTCCCGGAACAGCTTGTATGACAGAGTAAGGCCCAAACACATCCTCCGTGCTGGATGTGAATCGGAAACAGCCGGAAGGATCCTTGGTTGCCCGTTCTGGTTGCCAGACCTCGGTGTCCCCTGTTTCAGCTGGGTCGCATGACTCACATGTATCACTAGCATCGTCTGTGGGACCAATCACATCGTAGGGATATTCCTCAGTTACAGTTGGAAGCATGCTGAATCCAAAGGCAAACCCTCCACCTGTCAGTTCATTCTCATTTATAAGTGAGTCATGGTGCAGATGCTCGTCACTTTCTTCACTGACTTCCTCCTTCGGTTCACTGTTGTTGAGTGACTGGGTTTGATCAGCGTCTGATTCCTCTAAAGCTTCATCTGAGTGTTCTGCAGGCTCACAAAGTATTTCAGTCTTTTCAGTTAATCTCTTCTCCTCTACTTCTTCATCCTCCTCTCCTGCTTCTTCTTCTGTTTCAGTTTGAGAAGGTGCTGGTGTATTCTCATCATCATCAGTGCGACTGCCATCTTCAGGGGAGTTCAAGTCAGTGTCATCATTTTCATTCTCAGTAGTGTCAACAGTGGAAATATCATCTGCTTTGACTGTGTCATCAGAGCCGATGCTGTCTACATCACCGTTATTATCTAATATTTCTTCTTCATTTTCTGATTCCTTTTTAGTTTCTGTCTCTATTGTGTCCCCTTTGTCATTATCCCCTTCCTGTGCCTCACTTTTCTCCTCTTGGTCCTGATTCTCCATTTCATGGAGCTCTTCAGTCTCTCCATCAGAGTGAGCCACATCTCCATTACTGAGACTCTGCTGAGCACAGGGCTCCCCCTGTGGGTAAGGCTCATACAGGGGTCTGGGCTTGGGGGCAACAGGAGGTTTTGGACCTTGGACAGTGGGACAAGGTCTCGACATTAGCTTGGACTGCACTTTGATGGTGAGATGACTGCGGACCTTTGGTAGAGGGACTTGCAGTGGATTTTGAAAATCTGAAGAAAGTGAGAAAATTTAAAGAAATTAGTGACGCAAATAATATTTGCCATACTTTGCAAGCTTGCGCTGAGATAAAACATGTGGCTTCTGCTGCTGTGTACACTGCTAAGAGGAAACCTTGTACACTGTAGTAGTCAGTGACACGCAGAAAGCTGCAGGGGACACAATCAGCAGGAAAAATAACAGAGCCACAGGGTACTTAGAGAAGGAACAATAACATTTCCCATCTAGGAAATGACACATGCAGATTGGCCAGTTAAAGCAGGATTAGATAATGATGGGCTGATTACGGTGAAAACTTTTCAACTAAATTCATAAGAATTCTTCACACTGCCATATGTGTATTTAAACAATCTCATAAGATATGATTAAGGTGGTCATACCTATAATAACTTTATTTTTTTTACTATTAAAATGAAGTAGGTGTTAAATTGTGTTAATTCAGTGAAGAGCAATGCTTGTGAAATTTATAATTCTAATGAAACACACCCATACTTAACAAAGTGTGTATACACCCCTGGTCTCTTCCTGTTATTTAGTACCTGCCCTGACGCACATCCTATTAAACCCTGTGTGCACCCTGGTTATCTCTTAGTGTTCCCTCTCTCTCTCTGTGTGCCAGTGCACTCTCCGTCTCGTTTATAGCATATTCTTCCAACACTTTGACTTTTTTTCAGTAATGAAAAAAAAAAAAAAGAATTCCAGGTTCATTAATCAGGCCAGCCGAGACAACATGAAGGACTCCACGCAGGTTAGGGAAAGGACATTAACTACACCCCCCATCATTCCTCCATAAACCTCTTTAGGAGTACATATTTTCACAACACAAATGCACTTCCTTCTCGCCATTCTTCCCAAACACCCAGAAGCACAAGCGCATATGTAAGCACACACAGTTTTTCTTTTCTTTTTTTCCTGAAAGAGTGTGTCGAAGAACAATAAAAGAGGAAGAGAAAAAAAACAAGGATGCCAGTCTGACAAAGCAACCGACTGCAAACAACAGGATATGGATTACGCAACAAGAATTCAATTAGAACAAATGCTTGAAAAACAAAGGAAGAGATAGACACTGGGACCTTGACAGTGCCAAACTCTCAGGATATGATTTCAGACTGAGTCCTTATTATGAATACCAACCATAAAAATCACACCGAACCAGCCTAAAATCTAAAGCGAGGAGGCTGTCATAAAGAAACTGATAATTACTGTTGAGATTCTGTTTGAAATTTTTCACTTAAACTGAAGGCTAAACCTTTCAGGACAGGTGACCTTTTATCCAGAACAATTGGTTTGTGCACTTTCATAGAGATGGATTATAATCCTAATTCCAAATCTAATACTATAACAGGACATTTTTCCTAGTGGAGCCCTCCACTGGGAACTGGCCATAACGGGTCTGTGATTTAAACCACTCAAAAAGTGTTATAAACAGATAATTCACATGAAAAAAGATCAGTAGACGTGTGACCAAACTATCAAACTAACTAAAATGTAACGGACCAGATCATTTCCAGTCATACAATGAAAATCATCCTGTAACGTGCAAAGCAAGTAGGTGCAATATAACTCCAGGCACCATTAACCAGATTCACAGTTTAACACTCTTGCATTAACACACTTTTCATCATGTAAAACCAAAAGTTGCCTTTCTGGTGTGTTCACGCAAAAGCTTATGTATTTCACAACCAACCTGCGTTCATTCTTGGACATCATCATACACGGTAAGCGAAAGTTATCCTCATTTTTGCCCACACGCCGATCGTGCTTCTCCAAATGACGCGGAAACTTAATCCAAACGCATCGCCGGAGAATCAAGTTGTGGAGGAAGAGGAGCAGAACATGTCATCTTTATCTTCTCCAGTGGTGGTCGACTTGTGCAAGGTGCCTCTTCTCGCAGAATGAGCAGCTGAGCTTTGAGCTCGAGTGCTGATGCTACAGCGGACGCTGCTGTGTGGAAACGGGAGGTGCTTCCTGGCGCTTCCTGAGGCAGGATTACAGAGCGCAGCGCGGACTCGAAGCGCGATTCAGCCCCACTCAAAATGCACTGCACACCAATTTCTCTCAGCTACTGTGGAAGTTTTGGCACTGACGAATCAGTGTACTTCACCACACGAGTGGCCGTCCTTTGCTCCACATATGCGTGTAAATGTTGCCATACAGACCAGCAGGGTCAGATGGAGTTGAGAGAGATTTGTTCAGTAAATATGAAACTATAAGCCACAATTCATCTTCAGCACCGTATCGACCCGATGGACATCTTTAAATCTGCAGCTACATTTTTATTGTTTTTTGCATGGAAAACAACATCTGTTCTTTGTGTGTGTGCGTGTGAGGTGTCTTTTCATTGACATGTAACTGATGACAGTTGGAAGATCCACAAAGTTAGATAAGCTGTTCAGCTGTGTCGCTGCATACTTGTCGTGCTTGGAGCATCACTGGATTATCTAATCAGAAATGAAGCAGTTTTTCTCCAGTGTGTTTTGCTCATGGAGCATTTCCTGAACTAGAACAGTGCATAGAAAGGCTCCTAAAAGCAGTTTCCAAAAACAGTTTCTCTAGGACGCCAAAGCTTTTGCTATTGGCTGGGCTTCCTGGCCCGGCATCTGTGGCATGATTGAATGAATGCAACCCTTTAAAAACCTCTCTTCATAACAGGAAACTGCTCTCCCAGTTTCCTGCACAACAGGCACCACTTCCTTAGCAACAGATGGGAAAGGTTGGTAATGTTAACCCCTTAGGTAACCTCCAACAAAGATGATTGACTGGTGCTCTGCAGAGCACGATGGTTCGAGGAATAGAAAAACTTCAAACAGCTTAAAAGTGGGGCTTATGGTGGGATTCCAAGGACACCTTGTGCAACATGGGGGGACTGGGACCGTAGCCCACTTAGGGGTCTCTGATTTGACAGCTCCCAATGCTGGTTAAATGCCCACACTTAGAATAGGAGGAGCTCACCTCTTTCTTCCTGCTTTTCTACCCACTTGAAGGTCAAACAAAGCGGCATACCTCAGGGATTTCTACAGCGCAGTTGAAGTGGATAGTGATAGAGCAGAGAAGCACAATGAAAGAATCATCTAGTGTATCACCACAGGGCTCTGGTCTTCACTGCTGCGCTGGCGTACAGACCCATACATTATACACACTGGAAAATTCCCATTCCAGATGGTTTGGTGCAGAAGGGACCAGACTTTGCTGCAGGTGCAAAGAGAGTGTTCATGTCATAATGACTCCATGTTATCTTTGCTCTTCTGTGGGTCGTCTAATTAAGAAATATAAAATAAAATTACTGCTTGCTATTATACAATTCCTGAATTATTAACTGTATCACCATAGAGGATGTTAAATATGAGATTATTTCACTTGGAAATGTGACCGCAGCATTTGGTGCAGTAATTAAACTCTTTATTTGTGTATGATGCTGACTAATGTATTTTTCAATACGGTACAGCAAAACAATTTGATCACTGTGACTCAGTTGTTCCGCTGCCAATTGTTAGATTGTGAGGCTGTAAAAAAAACATAAATAAAACTATTGTGGTATGCTGAAGCCAAGTGGGGTTTTTTTTTGTCAGTAGTAGCACATTTATAGCTGCCGTAAAGCAACCTTTTGTTTTTCAATTGGATGACTAAAGATAGCTCCGGTCTGGTCTTTTGGCAGTGCCAATGTGCCACCCTCAAGAGTATTTTATTCACAATTGGTGCGCATGACCTTTTTTTTGTGTGCTTTCATTTGTGCAAAATGTGTTTTGCTTTTGCTGGGTGTGCAAATAGAACCTGTCAAGAGTATTGTGTCATGCTCTTGCAGAAAAGAATGGCTTCAGTAGTAAATATCTCCACCAGATGTGGCACAGACGGTCAAAACATGTTTTTGGATGGAGAACACAAATTTCCTGGACAGCCTGTGGCTGTGCACTGCGCTCTGTCACCCCACCTGGAACATGGCTTGACTGGAAGAGAGAAGGGGACAACGGTGATATTATTGAGAAAAACACGCTGTAGTAGCAGAAAAACAAACTGACTTGATCTCACCCCGCACTCGCCAGCACACCCAACACCAAACAGGAAAGGGATTGGGCAAAGGGGTCAGCAACTTGTTCCCAGAGCTGACACAATCCATAACACCTGCTTTACAAGCAAATCACTAGACTCAGTGGATGGTTTGAATGTATTTATTCCTCTGAGAGAGCTGCGAGATATCACAGTTTAATGCAGCTGGTTGCTAGAAAGCACATGTGTGACACAGATATGTGTGTCAACGAAAGAGAAACTTTTGCACTGAATAATTTTCCAAGAAAGCAGACCAGTGAATTAAGCAGCCATGCAGTCAAACTGCAGTGCATTATTGATTAATGTGATGCTTGAGAACAATCAGGCAGAGGTCTTTCACCCTTTAAAGCGACCTCTAACACCTTTATAATTGGAAGGCAAAGCGTTTGACTCCTGCAGCGGATCGAACAATCATCGACGTGTTTTATTGATCCCCAACTGTGAACCAGTAAGGACAACAGTGCTCTTCAGAGACTTTTGAATAGACTCTGATTTTGAGACTTCACAGCAGACGAGGTGAATATGACAGGACAACAGACTTCATTACAAAATGCGAGGGGAGATTATTTCAGGATTATTTTTCTTTTTCCAACAACTGTGGCAAGACAAAGAAAAAAAATCATGATTCATTATTAAAAATGAGCACATCAATGTCTCTTGAAGCCATCTTGAAATTTTTATGCCTAAAATACACACAAAAAACATTTTTTGCAATCTGAAAGAAAACCCTGCTGTCAGCAATGTTTCCTCCAACTCTTTCAACAAGGCAGACCCCATCTCCAAACTCCCTCCACTAATTTTGCTTGCACACACAGATACATATATATATGGCTATACTGCATGTATAAATGCAGCTGAGCTTTACAATAAGCAGACAGACCCTGGGCATCAGCACAAATAAGCAGCAAATACAGGTTTCATTCCCCAAAGGGCCTTTAGGAGTCTACAGCACATCAATCAGATTACCTCGTATCACCACTGACATCTGAACAATAAAGTACATTATATCAAATTTAGGAATATTCAAGCTCTGTTACTGTTTCAGATCTGTCCCTGCCACACTGTAAATTTCATGCTCTCGTAAGCACTTTGTAAAAATGCAACATAAGTTTTCCAAATCATGATTGAGTGGTGCGTCAGTGGCGAATTAGGTCATGCTATCTTTCAGAAGGTCTGTTTGTGTTAAGTCTAGGCTACTCAAAGATAAAGTGAAAGCACTGTTGCATTCCCAAAAAAACAAAGTATTATTGCTCTGTAGTAAAAGGCCATGGCTCTGGAACAATAGCTGTCATATTGTCGTTAATTAGCCTGAAGCCCAGAGACTAGGCCAGACCCTGATAATGGATGAATTTGTTATTCTTTTTTCTATATTGCAGTGGAGGCAAAAACAGTGCACCACTCAAGGAGTTCTATAAAAAGGAGCATCTGCGTCCTCAGAGGCCTTTCATTGTGACAGACTGATGAGTTATTGTCTTTATCTCTGCAGGTTCTTACCGAATTATATATTTCCGTAATCTGTGCAGCGTGCTTTTGTTTATCGCTTTAATAGCGCTCAACACTGAGGTCCCATGTGACAATAATAACATGAATTCCCTGGACGGGATCCGCTCTGAGCATGTAAAGGCGCGTGTGTGCATGTGCTGTGCGTGTTCATGCAATTATGTGGCGTACATGTCTCCACACGAGCACGCATGTGTTGTGTGCTATCCACTGTGACCAGTCTGCTTGTGTATGCCACTAAAGGAACTGGAGAGAAAACAATAGGATCGTGAAAAAAAGTCCCGAGCCAGAATTTACTCTTCCTGTGAGTGTTTTCACATTTCTCAGCCAAAGGAGACTGGGAGGATGCAGATACTCCTGCTAGTGAAACACACGTCTTTGGCAGAGCTTTTATATAGTCTCACGCAAGTCTGGATGAAGGTGCAAGCACATTGTGCATTGAGTTATGCAACAACGTGGAACACAAGAAAGGATTTCATTTAACCCCATGGACAGGAGTTAGATGTATTAGAATGGCCGTCATTAGCTAGAATGCCTCCACTCCAGTTTATTTTTGACAATACGTCAAAGCTGCAAATGAAAATATCATGCTTTAGGCTGCTTGAAGCCGTCGCATAAATAAGGAGACACATCCTGTTCAATGGCAGCACTAAAACATACGTCAAATCTCTGATAAATATAAATGAGCACTATTCATTCCAAGCAAACGCCTGCACAAAAACTTTTTGTTTCAACAACAATGGTAGCCACACACGCACGTTGCAGCAACAACATATAACATATCAGCGGGGCTTTCCACTTTCTTCTGACAATGCACCTTTCAAGATATTGTCCTCGGGTGCAGATACGAGTGACCGATGTCTGCGTGCATGCGTGTGTGCGCTCAGCCCTCCATTATCCAGATAGCTGCATCAGAGTGTGTGGAAAACACAGATGGCTGTTGCTTTTGCTTCTTGTGTGACCTTTTACACAAAGATAACAGGGTGGTCTCTTATCCCCACGACCCCTCCCCCTCTTCCCCCGAGCCCCCCAAAAAACAGCGAGGCCTGGCAGCTCAGACAGAGGACTTCCTCCCTTCGAGCTGTCTGATAGAACAATATCAACAGCCAGCGCCACAACCTTCCTTTTGTGTCTCCAGTAGGCTTTTGTTTTGGAATAATTAAGTCCTTTCTAATCACGATGGGTCCCTAACTGACAGGATATGAGAGATCTAGAGTACATTAAAATAAGATTAGGTTCAGGTAATGATGTAAGATACATTTAAACTATCTGGTCATATATACATGCATTTTTCACTGGCATTAGACACACTGTTCCCATCACTGCAGTGCACTGCAGTAAGCTTAAGAGCCTGAAACTGATATAAGATTGTTTTATAAAAGTTGCATTGCACTTTTCCTCTTATAATTTGTCGTTTTTAAAAAGAACTGGCACTTAAATATCACTTTATTTTAATTAACATTATTAACACTATAAGCTACATTTATCAATAGATTCATAAATGACTTTAAGCACTTTCTCTCACACACACTCACACTGCCATGGATGCATCTGTGACAATTCAGGGTCCAGGATTTTGCCCACTTCAACATGAAAACTGAGCAACAGTTTTCTCATTTACCATCTTTTACCAAACATCAGTTGATGGAGATATTATAGTTGATCAGATTTATTTATGCAATTACTCCAAATCTACTCATCATAGTTTGCATCAGGCAACTTTTGCTCTTTAAAGGAATTTCGTGAGGGTTATTTTGCCCTTTTTTCACTGCAAACTGATGCACAACTTCCCTTCATATCACCGTGACGCTCCCATTGGCAGGACATTACTTCCCTGGAGCACTGGCATTTATTTGGAAACACAAGGTGACTACACCAGAGCCTGTTACCATGTAGACTTGAATTGAGAAAAAACTTGACTTTGAGTCTTCTTTGTTTTTCAATCCTCTTTTATGCTGTTTTTTTACTTTTTCTTTGTTCTTCGTTTTATCTCTTTCTCATGAACAAACACCCAAGGGGCAAGAGCGGTTTAGCTGTCCTGTCTCTGGTCAAAAATTTTGCTGAGGCGGTTCCAGCTGGGGCTTTCTGTGTAGTCTCACACACAGAGAGAGCCTCGGGGGACGAGTGTTGTTGGGGGGGGAGGGGGGTTGCACAGGATGCTTCATATACAAACTGGAGGGTTTTCGACGACATCAGCACAAACAAAGCACGCTCAATTTTCAATTATGGAACACCGCAAAACCAGTAAAGTGTAGAATATGCAGGAGCATATATATGTGATCATGTTAAAATCATAATAGCAGCGCATAGGTCACAACATCGGCTCAGCAGTTTGGTTAAACTAATGATTATGAAAAAAGAATCTTTTGCAAATTGTGTCTAAAACTAATTTGCAGCAGCAAAATCCTTTTAATTACAACGTTAGTATAATTTGATCATTTTTTTTAGCTGGAACAGAAAATGTTGTTAATTTATGCATTTCATAAGTTGCAAAAATATCAGTACTGAAAATACAGATATAATGCTCAATGACAAACTTTTGAAACTATAAATAACTGGTGAGACCACAGCACTCTGCAGTGTTTTATGAATCATAAAGATTGTGGCTTGGCTTAATTCTGAAAACATCCACAGCAACCGGACACACTGTTTATTTGCATTAATCTTAAACAAGTTGTGATTCTTTCCATATGCATTAGCCTTTATCTATAAAACAAACAAACATTTGTGTGCCAAAATCAAACCACAGACCACAATCCAGTCACTGACTATGTTGCCATCTAAGCATAATTGGAAGTACAGCTTAAAAGACTGTAAATTTTGGCTATAGGGCGACTGTTGGTGACAAACAGAGGAAGGAGAGTGCACTTAAAAGAACATTATCTGAAAGTGATATCTGCCCCAGGTGACAGGTGTCAGTCAGCAGGTATTGCTACTATATAGTGTTTCCATAGCAACATGGAGGTCAAAAGGGTGAACTTTGATACAAAGAACCACATTCGATCGTTACTGTCGTCACATCGCATTGGCTTGGTGATATTGTGCTGTCATTATTTGGAGCAATGAAAATCCTTCTTGCACGCTCTCCTGGGACTCACTTCTCACCTCACCCCTCATTGACCCAGTGGCCATTGTCTGCAATGCCCACACACTTGAGCGTGGTCTAAGCTCTGCTGTGTTGTATCGCCTTATGAATCCAACACTGTGGCGCCAGAGCAATAACAAAGATTTAGATGTCAGGTGATGGAGCCACTTTAGGCTTAAGTAGGTAATAAAGATGTATCGCTGTGAAAAAAAAGTGTCTCCGTGTCAAGAACGTAAAGGCTGAAATATCTGTTTATAATTCATGTGTCTGTGTGTGTGCGTAGGCAAACAGATATTTTATCTATTGTTTCATTGTCCTCTAATGAGGTTAAGCGGCACCTAGATGCAGAGCACAGCTGAGGTCATAGCCAGACAGCCAGACAAAATAATTCGGAGCATTCGTATATGTCACTTTTTTAATTCAGTCGAGCTTGCGTCCTTAAGAAGCCAAATTCAACCCAAAGTACTAAGTAGTAAATGTGCAAACACTTATTCCTTTAAAATTTTGGTTCCAAGGAGCCATACATTCTTGAATTTTTTTGAAGTGGGCTCCATCTAAAAACCTCATGGGTTTATGAAGGTCTTCCAAAGTTCTTCTTTTAACATTGGGTGCTTTGTAACTCATTTTCAGTCCAGTGCCTATACCAGACCGTTTTTAGAGGAATGTTTTTTTTTCATTGTTTAACACTGACCTATGAACCATTCAAATATTAAAAAAGAAACCTAACTCAAGGGATGAACCACTCTACACATAACAGACAACTTAGCAAATAACCAATTTTCAAATTGTATATTTGGGTGGCCTGTTGCAAAAACACATCATTTGTTCCCAATTTTTTGAATATATGAAAAATGCCAAAGATAACACAGTTCGACAGGCAAACGATCAACAAACAGCCATTAGCCAAACTCTTGGCATGTCTTGGCATGGTCTGCAGCAGAGCCATTGTTAAGTAAGGGAAATGGGGATAAAAGGCTGAGGTGTGCCAAATTACACAAGAACTGGACTGAAAGTCAGTGGAAACACATCTTATGGGGTAAAATTTTGGGTTCAAAGTCATCAGCTGTTGCCAGTGTGTCCATGGGAGGTTCAATAGTGAGTGTCTACAGCCAACTGTAAAACACAGTGGAGGCTCTGTCATGTTTTGGGACTGTATTTCAGTCAGTGGTGTTGAGGATCTTGTCAAAACTGAGGAATTATGAACACAGAAAAGTGCCATCAGACTTTAAACCGCCATGTAATACCATCTGGAAAGCATATGTTTGGCATTACAATGATCCCAAACACACTGCCAGTGCAGTAAAAGCATATCTGGAGAGAAAAAGACACCATGGAGCACACAATTAGTCAAGGATTGGCCTCCCCTGACCTCAGACCTTAACTTTACTCAAGCAGTGCGGGATCTTCTTGGCAGACAATAAAACAAATGGAAGGCAATATCCAAAAACCTGAAGGCGGTTACAATTGTTTCTATGTGTATTTGCACATTTTTCAATCATCCATCACCTATTTCCCATTATCCTTGCAAAAAGAAGTCACGAGTGGCTCAAGACTTTTGCACAGCACTGTATCTAACTGAAATACATTTTATAATGGAAGTGACACCCAGACCAAACTACACTCAACAAAAATATAAACGCAACACCTTTGTTACTGCTCCCATTCCCCATGGGATGGACTTAGAGACCTAAAATTCATTCCAGATACACAATATAACCATCCCTCCCAAACAGTGGTCACAAATCAGTCCAAATGTGTGGTAGTGGGCACATCTGCTATATTGAGATAATCCATCCCACCTCACAGGTGTGCCACATCAGGATGCTGATCTGACATCATGAGTAGTGCACAGGTGTACCTCAGACTGCCCACAACAAAAGGCCACCCTGGAATGTGCAGTTTTTTGCGCTATTGGGGGTCTGGGGACCCAGAACCGGTCAGTATCTGGTGTGACCACTATTTGCCTCATGCAGTGCAACACATCGTCGCATGGAGTCTATCAGATTGTCAATTGTGGCCTGTGGAATGTTGGTCCACTCCACTTCAATGGCTGTGCGAGGTTGTTGGATATTCGTGGGAACTGGTACACGCTGTCGTATACGCCGGTCAAGCACATCCCGAACATGCTCAATGGGTGACATGTCCGGTGAGTATGCTGGCCATGCAAGAACCAGGACATTCTCAGCTGCCATCTGCCCTGAACAATGTGAACCATGATTCATCCGTGAAGCGCACACCTCTCCAACGTGCCAGACGCCATCGAATGTGAGCATTTGCCCACACAAGTCTGTTACGGCGACGAGCTGGAGTCAGGTCAAGACCCCGATGAGGACGACGGGCATGCAGTTGAGCGTCCCTGAGACGGTTTCTGACAGTTTGTGCAGAAATTGTTTGGTTGTGCACACCAATTGTTCCAGCAGCTGTCTGGGTGGCTGGTCTCAGACGATCTTGGAGGTGAACCTGCTGGATGTGGAGGTCCTGGGCTGGTGTGGTTACACGAGGTCTGCGGTTGTGAGGCCGGTTGGATGTGCTGCCATATTCTCTGAAACGCCTGTGGAGACGGCTTATGGTTGAGAAATGAACATTCAATGCACGGGCGACAGATCTGGTTGACATTCCTGCTGTCAGCATGCCAATTGCACGCTCCCTCATTGCTTGTGGCATCTGTGGCATTTTGCTGTGAGACAAAACTGCACATTCCAGGGTGGCCTTTTGTTGTGGGCAGTCTGAGGTACACCTGTGCACTACTCATGATGTCAGATCAGCATCCTGATGTGGCACACCTGTGAGGTGGGATGGATTATCTTAATATAGCAGGTGTGCCCACTACCACACATTTGGACTGATTTGTGACCACTGTTTGGGAGGGATGGTTATATTGTGTATCTGGAATGAATTTTAGGTCTCTACGTCCATCCCATGGGGAATGGGAGCAAAAACAAAAGTGTTGCGTTTATATTTTTGTTCAGTGTAAAACGACTGAATGAAATGTGGGCGATCACATTAGATATAGCTCTTTTTCGGGGCACAAAGCTGTCGTTATCATCATCAGAGACTGAGTTAAAAAGCTATTTGTGTATAGCTTGTATCCTACATTAAAACAATTCAGCCTTGGAGTGAGTTGTGTAAGACGTCAGTGTTGTAAGTCATAATATTTGAATACTCCTATCATATGTATCATTTCAAAATGTAGCTTCAAGAGTATCACTATCAAAAAAATTAAATTACTTATCAATTGTTTTTACATTAAAATGAAAGTGATAAAAAAAGTAACATTTAGAAAAGTACAAGCATCAGTGCTCTTTCCATTGTAGCAGCCATAGGTCCCCACTGTGAGAAAATCTGTGTCTTCAAGCAGTATGCACATTTTATGAGGTCCATTAAAAAGTTTGTGCTAACACCGACATAAAGAGGCCATAAAATGCACAATATCATCCTTGGGGCAACCCTCGCTATTGGATTCCTGTTTTCTCAGGATGGACACATGCTTATTGTGCTAAACCAAACCTTGCTCTCTTTAACACCTTTCAGCGCTTTCCCCCTTCATGCCTTTGGGATATGTGTATTTGTGTGTGTACATGCGGGGAAGCGGCCCACATTTTATCTACAGCGGCACTTTTCATTACTCTCATAAGGTGAGGTCAAAGGGTCAGGTCTTACAGCGTGGGTGCACAAGTATTGTCAGTGAAATGAGATGTAATATGTGGCAGAGCAGTTTTTATATATATATATATATAAAAGTGGCTTTGTGGCAGACACTGAGCCGAGCAGATGGTGACAGGCAGGGAAATGAAGCTTTAGGTGACAGCTGAGATGGAGCAAGAGATGTCTCAGTCAGATAGATAACAGCAAACAGCAGAGCCGCTGATCCCTGCAGAGACCGTCAGCGGAGCGAAACATAAATCACAAGACGGACACATTTACACTTGTAGGCAACGTGATGACCAGACAGGCGAACAGAAATTTTCATCAGAGACGTGCTTTGAACATTTGAGATATCAAATTTGATGATATTAAAGCAAACTTCTAAAACACATTTCCTTTTACGCAGCTGTGACCACCGTCCTAACCTGCGGAGGACAAGGATGTCCCAATCTCATCTCAGATGTGCATCCATTACTGTGTGGAATTATAATGGGACAGAGTCACCACAAGGGCAGAGTCAAACACTAACATGATTATGGTAATGACTGCCAACAGCTACTCCTCCAAGTGCAAGGGAGATGGCACTGAAAAAGCCAATTCCTAACAATTAATCAAAACACATAAGTAGACATAATGTCATTGACTTTCACTTTTGGCAGACAAGTGATTGGTGAATATTGTTGATACCTCTAAAGCTATTCAATCACTGTGATGCAGGTGGTTGGAGGTGGAGGAATTTGGCAGGCTATGATACATCATGTCAACATTTACCTTACACTTTGTAAGCAAATGTAATTAGCCAGTATCACAGTTTCTCAGGTCTCTTGCATGTAAAATGGTTGGTTGCATTTCGGATTTAACTGACCGAAGGTGTTCCTGCTGTGATGACAAACTGCAGTTTTCCTCTAATGTGATGTGGAAAACTGCTGAAAATGATGCTTTTAACCGTGTAAAGCAGGAGGGCAGCGAGAAGTTTTGACAGTGAAGAAATAGAGGCTAAATAAACTTGAGTCCTCAGCTATGCTAACAGCTCTATGAGAGCTACCTATAGAGTGTATATGAAAGATGAATGAAGCCACCATGAAATCACCCACTAATTCCTGCACTACACCTCTTTGTCCAGAAGTGAGGCCTAGCGTGCAACTGTTGGCTACAGATGCCTTTGTCAGCACACCGGTCAATCAAAGCCCAACTTTAGGCCTTAGCAAAAATTCAAATGGATGAGTTCTTTAATAATAATGGATTGGATTTATATAGCGCTTTTCAAGGCACCCAAAGCGCTTTACAATGCCACTATTCATTTAAGCATCTCCTTAGGAGTTATTAATTATTAAAGAGGAAACTATTCACTGAGGTTAAGACCTTTTTATATCACTTGGTAAACTTGCTATTAATGCTGTTAGCTTGGATATTTTAACATCGGAATTTCTGGGGACTGACTTATTTTTAGAGCCAGTCCCATGTGACCAGGGACCTGCAGCTTTGCCACTTAAGCAGTGGTTTAATTTTTCAGTTCTGGGAACTAATGCTTGACTTTCAGTCATGCTAGCAGCACTGTGAAGTTGCACATGCACAGCTGAGCTTTTAGCTAAATGCTAACATGGCAGCAAAGGTAATCTGTCCACATGTTTATCTTAGTTTAGAATGACCAGAAGGGATGGAAATTATTAGAAATAGATTAGTAAGAGAGGCAAAGATGAGAAGGCTTAGACATGCTGAGTTGAGAGACTGTGGATATATGGACAAAGAAAGTTGAAGATGGAGCTACCAGGCAGGAGGAAAAGTGGAAGACCATGGAAAAGATTGGATGTAGTGACGGAGGACATGCAGAGGGTTGGTGTGACAGAAGAGGAGGCTAAGGATGGATAAAAAAATTTTTTGTCTTCTTCGTTTGTGCGTCTAGGTTGATCTTTGCTTCTAGTCCTTGGTTCTTTATGATTTTAGTTTCTTTCTATGTCCAGTCCTTAGTCTAAGTCTCATTCTGCGTCTCCTGTCTTGTGTGTGTGATGTTCAGTTTTCTTTCTCCAGTCTCATCAGTCTGATTTTGTTCAGCTGTGTTCCCCAGGTGTGTCCACTCCATCCCAATCTCCTCTTGTGTATTTATTGACTGCCTCTCCCTTGGCTCTTAGTCGTGTTCTCCCTGGTTGTAGGTGATGTTCATCTGTTTTCCTTCCAGTCAGTACATCATGTCCTGTTACTGTTTACTTTTGCATTTTGTTTGTTTGTTTGTTTGTTTGTTTGTTTTTTTACCATTTTACCAGCAATTAAACTGTGATTTTGAGTTTTGTTCTGTTTAGCTGAGTCCTGCATTCTTGGTTGCCACACACTTGCTTAAATGACAATTTGCTGAACGCAAAATACAGCCAAGGCAATGTCAATGTCTCTTTGGTAATGACCTTGGGATCAAGTGAAGTGAAATGGACCAGTGTCAGCAGTAATGCAGGCATGTACTCATCTTCTGAACAAGAGCTGAGTCAAAAGGTGAAGCTTTCAATTTACCAATCTAAATTTCAGCCCTCACCTACAACCATAAGATTCGAGTAATGATTGAAAATGTAGGGTTACAGAGATGTGGCAGAGTCAGCATTAGACTTTGCATTAGACTCTACAGTTGACTCTGTGGCAGAGTCAACTGTAGAGTCAGCATTAGAAATAGAGTGAAGCACTTGGACATCCAGACAAAGCTCCCTGTACAGGTGTTACACATTGCTCAAAGGAGACAGTTGAGGTGGTTTGGGAATATGGTCAGGATGCCTGCTGCCCACCTTCCTTTGAAGGTTTGGAGATTATAGATCGCATCTTGCCTAGAAAAGCCTTGCGGTCCCCCAGGAGTATCTCAAAAGGGGTGACAGGTTTAAGTGGAAGATGATGGATGCTCTGTGAGAAACCAAAGAAATCTTGATGATGGTATTAAAGGTCAGAGAATGAGCAAAGAAAATACATTCCATTTAAAGGAGGACACGAATGCTGATGTTATTAATACAGCATTATAAAAATGTCTTGTACACAAGGAGCTTTTATCCTAAAACTAGGCTTATCTGAGTCAAGTGTAAAGCTTATTAAAGCAACACTTTCCTGGCATGCCATCCTTCTGATTGGGTCTGCTCACTAGAGCAGCAGTTACCTGCATTGGGTGTAAAATGCCACTTTTTTTTTTCACGGGAACATCCCACCTCAGCACATACGCTTGGTGATCTGTGTGATCAGTCGAACATATGCTTCAATGCAAGTGTTCAGTACTTTGTCCACAGAGACAGATGGTGCTGTCTCTTTTTCACCCCCCCCCCCCTTTCTCTCCCAATCCTCCCCCCTCCCCCCCCCTTTCTTTAAAAAAAAAAATACATGGCTTTGATTTATGTTCTCCACCCATTAGCAACTTTCTCTTTTCACCCCCTTTCTTTTTAATTGCCACAGTATTTTAGTCTGTCACCACTTTCTCTTTAGGCTTTTGGGTAGGAAATAATAGGAGAAAGAGCTATTTGTAAGGTTACAATAAAGCTGTTGTAGTATGTGGCTGCAGGGTTTGAATTTAGTGATAAAGCCTATCTTGTGCTTTTCTACCTGAAGCTGCACCTAAGGGCAAGATTGGCATCTAAGAGGATTTTATTTAAATATATATATATATATATATATATATATATATATATATATATATATATATATATATAAAAACACCCAGCACGCCCCTGCGGGCGGTTTATCCTTCAAGCTCGGGTCCTCTACCAGAGGCCTGGGAGCTTGAGGGTCCTGCGCAGTATCTTAGCTGTTCCCAGGACTGCGCTCTTCTGGACAGAGATCTCCGATGTTGTTCCCGGGATCTGCTGGAGCCACTCGCCTAGCTTGGGAGTCACCACACCTAGTGCTCCGATTACCACGGGGACCACCGTTACCTTCACCCTCCACATCCTCTCGAGCTCTTCTCTGAGCCCTTGGTATTTCTCCAGCTTCTCGTGTTCCTTCTTCCTGATATTGCTGTCATTCGGAACCGCTACATCGATCACTACGGCCGTCTTCTTCTGTTTGTCTACCACCACTATGTCCGGTTGGTTAGCCACCACCATTTTGTCCGTCTGTATCTGGAAGTCCCACAGGATCTTAGCTCGGTCATTCTCCACCACCCTTGGGGGCATCTCCCATTTTGACCTCGGGACTTCCAGGTTATACTCGGCACAGATGTTCCTGTACACTATGCCGGCCACTTGGTTATGGCGTTCCATGTATGCCTTGCCTGCTAGCATCTTGCACCCTGCTGTTATGTTTTATATATATATATATATATATATTATGGAATGCCCTTTAGGAAAATATTATATATATATTCCAACCAAAGTCTGAATATATAGAATGATCTTTTGAATATATAGAATGAAGCTTGAATATATAGAATGAAACTTGAATATATAGAATGATCTTTTGAATATATAGAATGAAACTTGAATATATAGAATGATCTTTTGAATATATAGAATGAAACTTGAATATATAGAATGAAACTTGAATATATAGAATGAAGCTTGAATATATAGAATGAAACTTGAATATATAGAATGAAACTTGAATATATAGAATGATCTTCTGAATATATAGAATGAAACTTGAATATATAGAATGATCTTTTGAATATATAGAATGATCTTTTGAAAATATAGAATGAAACTTGAATATATAGAATGATCTTTTGAATATATAGAATGATCTTTTGAAAATATAGAATGAAACTTGAATATATAGAATGAAACTTGAATATATAGAATGAAACTTGAATATATAGAATGATCTCTTGAATATATAGAATGAAACTTGAATATATAGAATGATCTTTTGAAAATATAGAATGAAACTTGAATATATAGAATGATCTTTTGAAAATATAGAATGAAACTTGAATATATAGAATGATCTCTTGAATATATAGAATGAAACTTGAATATATAGAATGATCTTTTGAATATATAGAATGAAGCTTGAATATATAGAATGAAACTTGAATATATAGAATGATCTTTTGAATATATAGAATGAAGCTTGAATATATAGAATGAAACTTGAATATATAGAATGATCTCTTGAATATATAGAATGAAACTTGAATATATAGAATGATCTTTTGAATATATAGAATGAAACTTGAATATATAGAATGAAACTTGAATATATAGAATGAAGCTTGAATATATAGAATGAAGCTTGAATATATAGAATGAAACTTGAATATATAGAATGAAACTTGAATATATAGAATGAAGCTTGAATATATAGAATGAAGCTTGAATATATAGAATGAAACTTGAATATATAGAATGATCTCTTGAATATATAGAATGAAACTTGAATATATAGAATGATCTTTTGAAAATATAGAATGAAACTTGAATATATAGAATGATCTTTTGAAAATATAGAATGAAACTTGAATATATAGAATGAAACTTGAATATATAGAATGATCTTTTGAAAATATAGAATGAAACTTGAATATATAGAATGAAACTTGAATATATAGAATGTATGAACCTCATTTTTAGAGATGATGTGTTTCTGAATTCTCTGCCTTTACAAAATGGCATCAGCTGAACTATTTCAGTACTTTTTAGAGCTTGACAACTGTTTTGCGACAGCTGTTCAAACTGCAAATGGTAGAAATAATTTGAATTTATACTACGTCACCTTGAAGAACACGTTTTCATTATTGCAACATTTCTAGTGCTCATGAATAATGTTCAACAAAATGTTTCTGGGAGAAGATTATGCACACTTCTTGAGGGAATTTATCAATCACTGATGGAGATGTCAACTGAGCTAACACTTCGAGCAGAAGCTGAAGCACATGTTATGGGCTCATTATATCATTCTACATCTCAAAGAGGAAGGTCAAGGTAAGTGATAAAAATGGAAACAAATTCATTCATAATGTGTATGGCACTTGAAAGAGTCAAGAGATGGCAAACAAGATAATGAATGCAAGAAATAAGAAAGAAGTTAACATATTTCTTCTTTTGTTTCTAACTCTTTTAGGTACAACATACCAGCTACTCAGCTGACTGACATGCGAGAGTTGGGGTTTAGTTGGATGGCCATATCTCAAATGTTGTCAGTAAATGTTGGAACACTGTACAACCACAGGATACAACTAGTGGACTATGGAAATTTGCAATTTGAACAGCTGTCGCAAAACAGTTGTCAAGCTCTAAAAAGTACTGAAATAGTTCAGCTGATGCGGCTCTTATTTTCAGAATGCAATTAAAACAATGTACAAAAATATGAATTGCTCCATCAAATTAGAAGCAGGTACATCACCTAGGTTTAACTTGAACCGCGGTATCAGGCAAGGCTGCCCCATCTCCCCATACTTATTTCTCATCTGTGCTCAACTCCTCTCTGATTATATTAAACGCAGTCCTCTGAAAGGTATAACAATTGCGGATGAAGAAATATTCATTAGTCAACTTGCTGATGATACCACTCTCTTTTTAAAAAATGCTTCACAGGTGCAGATGGCTATTAACACAATTAATGCCTTTTCTTTAGCTTCAGGACTCCACCTAAACATTGGCAAATGTGAACTGCTTGCCCTTAGAAATTGTACCAGTCTATCTATTGCTGGCATCCCAGTTAAAGAGTCTGTCACTTACCTTGGTATAGTCATTAATAAAGATCAATCCACCAGGTGCTCCCTTAATTTCACTCCAATTTTGGACAAAACACAAAAAAAGCTAAATGCCTGGTTGCAGCGGGATTTATCCATTAAAGGGAGAGTTTTACTCACGAAAGCAGAGGGTTTATCTCGTCTAACTTATGCTGCTTTGTCTCTTGATGTAAATAAAGAAACCCTGGCAAATATTGACAGACATCTTTATAATTTCATATGGAAGAATAGAATTCATTATATTAAAAGATCAGTTTTATCCAACTCATACCAACATGGTGGAGTAAACTTTCTTGACTTCTCCTCATTAAACAATGTGTTTAAAATAAACTGGATTAAACAATTTTTCAGGAACCCAACCTCAATTTGGAACTTTATTCCCAATTATATTTTCTCAAAAATTGGTGGTCTTAACTTTCTTTTGCTTTGTAATTACAATATTGATAAAATCCCTTTAAAACTATCCAACTTTCATAAACAAATGCTTCTTTCCTGGTCATTGATTTATAAACACAACTTTTCTCCACATAGATACTATATTTGGAACAATAGAGACATCTTATACAAACATAAATCTGTGTTTTTAAGTAATTGGTTTGATAATGGGATTCATCGTGTTGCACAACTTATAAATCCAGCTGGAGGTTTACTCTCTTACTCAGAATTCTTGAATACATATGGTCTTCCTGTTCCACCAAAGGAATATGCCGTAGTGTTTGATGCTATCCCTGCTGGGGTCTTAATGTTGTTTAGAAATCCTGTTGTTAGTGATTTGACCCCTTTACCACTGGATCCTGCTGCTACTTATGTCGGTCAGGTGTGTTTCCCCTCTGTAAGGAGGAAAAACAACCGTGAAATAAGAACTCTGTTTCAAAAAGACAGAACTTGTGTCCCAACGGCTGTCGCCTATTGGAATAACTTATACCAGGACCTGGAATGGGAGAAGATTTGGACCTTACCATCGAAATTTCTATTAAATAACAAAGTAAAGGAAATATCTTTTAAAGTTATTCATCGTTTTTACCCAACTAGGTCTTTTCTTGTACGTTATAAAAAGGACATTGATGTTAACTGTACATTTTGTAATTGTGTGAAGGAAGATATTTCTCATTTATTTTGGTCATGCTTATACACGAGTCTTTTTTGGCAAGAATTTTGTGTTTTTGTTGTTTCCTTTATCTTTTCTGAGTTCTCTCTTTGTTACGAGAATATATTGTTTGGTTTCTTTAAGTACCCTATGCACAGGGCGAACGAATTTTATTTGGTTAACTTATTGATATTATTGGCTAAATTTCATATACATAAATCTAAATTTTCTAACGCAAAACCATCCTTTCGGTGCTTTTTAAATGAAACCAAACAATATGTTAAAACCATACAACATTCTCAAAATCAAAAAGCTGTCAAAACCGTAAACCTATGTTCCCTGTTCAATATTATGTGATCCTATAACAGACTGTGTCTATTTTGCTTTTTTATACGAATCCCCTGACATTGTATTTCATATTTTGTATTTGTATTTTGTGCTTTGTCAATAAAAAAAAAAAAAAAAAAAAAAAAAAAAAAAAAAAAAAAAGTTCAGCTGATGCCATTTTGTAAAGGCAGAGAATTCAGAAACACATCATCTCTAAAAAAGAGGTTCATACATTCTATATATTCAAGTTTCATTCTATATATTCAAGCTTCATTCTATATATTCAAAAGATCATTCTATATATTCAAGTTTCATTCTATATATTCAAGTTTCATTCTATATATTCAGAAGATCATTCTATATATTCAAGTTTCATTCTATATATTTAAGTTTCATTCTATATATTCAAAAGATCATTCTATATATTCAAGTTTCATTCTATATATTCAAAAGATCATTCTATATATTCAAGTTTCATTCTATATATTTAAGTTTCATTCTATATATTCAAGTTTCATTCTATATATTCAAAAGATCATTCTATATATTCAAGTTTCATTCTATATATTCAAGTTTCATTCTATATATTCAAAAGATCATTCTATATATTCAAGTTTCATTCTATATATTCAAAAGATCATTCTATATATTCAAGTTTCATTCTATATATTCAGAAGATCATTCTATATATTCAAGTTTCATTCTATATATTCAAGAGATCATTCTATATATTCAACTTTCATTCTATATATTCAAGTTTCATTCTATATATTCAAAAGATCATTCTATATATTCAAGTTTCATTCTATATATTCAAGTTTCATTCTATATATTCAAGTTTCATTCTATATATTCAGAAGATCATTCTATATATTCAAGTTTCATTCTATATATTCAGAAGATCATTCTATATATTCAAGTTTCATTCTATATATTCAAGTTTCATTCTATATATTCAAGTTTCATTCTATATATTCAACTTTCATTCTATATATTCAAGTTTCATTCTATATATTCAAAAGATCATTCTATATATTCAAGTTTCATTCTATATATTCAGAAGATCATTCTATATATTCAAGTTTCATTCTATATATTCAGAAGATCATTCTATATATTCAAGTTTCATTCTATATATTCAGAAGATCATTCTATATATTCAAGTTTCATTCTATATATTCAGAAGATCATTCTATATATTCAAGTTTCATTCTATATATTCAAGTTTCATTCTATATATTCAAAAGATCATTCTATATATTCAAGTTTCATTCTATATATTCAAAAGATCATTCTATATATTCAAGTTTCATTCTATATATTCAAAAGATCATTCTATATATTCAAGCTTCATTCTATATATTCAGAAGATCATTCTATATATTCAAGTTTCATTCTATATATTCAGACTTTGGTTGGAATATATATATATATAATATTTTCCTAAAGGGCATTCCATAATATATATATATATATATATATATATATATATATATATATATATATATATATATATATATATATATATATATATATATGTTTCATATAAAGTACCCTAAATATCTTGAGGGATGTTTCTGTTTATCTTGCTGGTTCCAAGTTATTGAAAACTCTAAAACCACACTAAACAGTAATCTTTTTCCTTTAGCTTCATTTATGTTTCTGTCACTTTCCTCGTAGCACATGGTGTAATACTTCAACCTCAATACTGCCATGGGGGATGTGCAACCAAGACACATATGGCACTTATCAAACAACAGTATCTGTATTTCAGCGAAGGCCTATCACCACTGCATTATCTGAAGATCCCCCCCCACACACACACCAATTAGTTAAACTGCAGGAATGTCTTAAAGACATAAAGACCTGGATGGCCGCTAACTTTCTGCTTCTTAATTCAGATAAAACTGAGGTTATTGTACTCGGCCCTGAAAAGCTTAGAAATATGGTATCTAATCAGATTCTTACTCTGGATGGCATTACCTTGGCCTCCAGTAACGCGGTGAGGAACCTTGGAGTCATTTTTGACCAGGACATGTCCTTCAACGCACATATTAAACAAATATGTAAGACTGCTTTCTTCCATTTGCGCAACATCTCTAAAATTAGAAATATCCTGTCTCAGAGTGACGCTGAAAAACTAGTTCATGCATTTATTACTTCCAGGCTGGACTACTGTAATTCATTATTATCAGGATGTCCAAAAAACTCACTGAAAAGCCTTCAGCTAATCCAAAATGCTGCAGCAAGAGTCCTGACAGGGACTAGAAAGAGAGAGCATATTTCTCCTGTTTTGGCTTCCCTTCATTGGCTTCCTGTTAAATCCAGAATTGAATTCAAAATCCTGCTCCTCACATACAAGGTCTTAAATAATCAGGCCCCATCTTATCTTAATGACCTTGTAGTACCATATCACCCTATTAGAGCGCTCCGCTCTCGCTCTGCAGGCCTACTTGTTGTTCCTAGAGTATTTAAAAGTAGAATGGGAGGGCGAGCCTTCAGTTTTCAGGCCCCTCTTCTGTGGAACCAGCTTCCAGTTTGGATTCGGGAGACAGACACTATCTCTACTTTTAAGATTAGGCTTAAAACTTTCCTTTTTTCTAAAGCATATAGTTAGGGCTGGACCAGGTGACCCTGAATCCTCCCTTTGTTATGCTGCAATAGATGTAGGCTGCCGGGGGATTCCCATGATGCATTGAGTTTTTCCTTTCCAGTCACCTTTCTCACTCACTATGTATTAATAGACCTCTCTGCATTGAATCATATCTGTTATTAACCTCTGTCTCTCTTCCACAGCATGTCTTTATCCTGTCTTCCTTCTCTCACCCCAACCGGTCGCAGCAGATGGCCGCCCCTCCCTGAGCCTGGTTCTGCCAGAGGTTTCTTCCTGTTAAAAGGGAGTTTTTCCTTCCCACTGTCGCCAAAGTGCTTGCTCATAGGGGGTCATATGATTGTTGGGTTTTTCTCTGTATCTATGAAGCGCCTTGAGGCGACTTTTGTTGTGATTTGGCGCTATATAAATAAAATTGAATTGAATTGAATTGAATATGTGATGTGTGCGACCACATCAGAAGAGAACAAAATTTACTAATCCCGCAGGATGGTCAGTGTGTTGTGGATTTGGTTTGCTCAAGTGGTCTTCAAGTGGGTGATGGTTTGCATTTATTAGAACTGAGGGAATGGCTTAGTCCTGATGGAGTCCTATCGATCCTCCGTCAACATCCCACATGCTAAATCCTCATCTTGACAGCTCTGATTGAACACTTTACAGATATTTGCCTGTGGGTTGTGTGTGACAGTTCTACGTTAGAAGTACAAATTGACTACAGCACTTCTGCACTTGTAGTCCAGGTCTTAGGGCCTGAGAGGAGGTTGTGTGGCCTCCATCTTAGTGCAAATGTGATATTGTTGTCTCAGTCTGACTGCCATTGCATGTCTGATATTGTGAGGGTCTTGGCCTTGTGAAGAAGACTGTGATTTTTTTTTTTACTGATGGACTCAAACTGGAAGCCAAACCAGGTACTACAGTCGTTTTCAGTTGAATACTGTAGTGTGCTGAACCATTAATTAGTGTTGATATGTTTTTCCAGATTGGTATTTCAGTGAGAAGCTTTCATTTTAGATTGCTAGTGCTTATCAAACAAGCTAATAATGTGCATGTTACGGTCTCCAAAATATAGCATAGTACTAACGACAACCATCTGTCCCCTGCTGTGTTAATAGATTACTTCACTTTGAAAACAAGTAAATTAACTGTAGGGAGGCAAAATAAGAAACTCAAAAAGCAAACAGATACATTAAAAACTAAAGGGCCTGCTCTAGGCTGCTCATAAATTGTTTGCAGTGAAATCTGTGCACTTGAGTCAATTGCCATTTTTTTTCTACATACCTGTGTGCACAAGCTGTTTGTTGTGTAAATGATTTTGACTCCCAGCAGGAGTCTTTTCCTAGTATCTGATTCAGTGAGCTTGCATGTACACTTTAAGTAATGCTGGTTTTGCAATAGTAGTTGCTCCAGAAATGCACCCACCAGGACATTTTAGGAACAAAAACAAATGTGGGATGATGTTTTTAAACCATAAATTTTGTATACGTCTTATTGTCTTCTCTTCAGGGTAGCACTTACTTACCTTTTTCTATCCTTACATTTTATGCCCGTTGTTTATTACTTTCTCTTTACAAGAGACAAACAACTGTTGGCAACTCATAAACTAGGTTTTCAATAAAAAAAAGTTATCCAACTCCCCCAGTGGCAGAAGATTTCAAGGGCTTCTTTTATAATCAAGCATTCTGGTGACTTTGTGCCGACTATTGTGATCACTGGCAGAACCATTATCTACTTCTACAGAGAGATATAAACTTAATGAGTCAGCATAATCTCATTTTCCACAACATTATTAATCTGTTCCTCTGCAGCTGTTATCAGGAGGGGAAATCTGTTCAAAATGAATGGCTATATCATGCTTGTTGCAGTCACGGTGCAGGGTGTTCGTCGCGTCTCACTAGCTAATAATGAACAAAAAAAGGTATGATATCGTCTGTGAAAAATATATTAGTGTTATGAAACAAGAAGAAACCTTAACTTATACTTTTTGATCTTGCAGTGAAAGACATGAGATCCTAGGAAAAGAATAGCAATATGCTGATTCAGATGAGCTTTAATTGTGTAAATAAGCAGCTGCGAAGTCTTAGTGTCCATATGCACAAAGACAAACATGTGTGTTGAGGGTTAATCTAGCATTGTAGCTCTTCCACCAAATTCAAAAAGTTACCGTGTGCATGAAAATATACTTATAATGGATAATTTGAGATCAAACTGCCTGGCACACCCCTCTCACCCACAGGCGAAGACTACAGCTGTGGGCATGCTGTTTTTGGAAAAGCTGTAAATCCCCACTAGATGAGGTGTAATGAGGGAATGCTGAGCTGATCCCCTCTGTCTGGGCTTAATATGGTAATACATGCCCCCACAATGCCCTGGCCATGGGCAGAAAATACAAGCAGGATTTACTCTCTTTATTACCTCGGTAGAGCATTTAATTTCCTGGGCATTTGGGTGGGTTTGTGGTACAAGCAGGCGGGTGTCATGACTGGCAATCACTCAGGGTGATGCTGGGAGACAGTGACATACTGAGAGATACAGAGAGAGAGAGAGAGAGAGAGAGATACAGAGAGAGAGAGAGAGAGAGAGAGAGCCTTTGTTTGTTATGTTGAACCACAGCTGCCCTGGGTTGAGAAACGGGATGTGTGCAATGTATACTTGTAGCTGTTAAATATAAATGTGTGGGTGTCCCTTTGTTTCTGTGTAATGTAAGATACATTCATTAATGCATAAAGAGACAGCTATTACTTCACTGAGAGGCCCACAGGAGCAGATGACACTGTTTGCCCATCATCCTAATAAATAAGTTAGCATCCAAATTGCTTTAATAAACATTCTCCTTTTAGTTGTGCATTTGTTATGGTGGCAGGGGAGAATGTGAGCTAGACACTAGCTGGCACTCTGCTTGCATCTGCACAAGGAGAAACACAAATATGCCATTACAGCTGAATGAGTGAAGTGAACGTACAGGTATAATAGTTTCTACAGGTGAGAGGATGGGGTAGGAAGCTTTCTGTTTACCCTGTTAGTTAATTTAATCTTCTTTTACACTTTTTTCCCCCCCACAAGTGATTTTTTTAAGTGCTTCGCATGCTGCAAAGTTCACCTCTCATTTATTGTAATTATGGGTTATATTCCTTGCATAGTTCAGCCTTATGTAGACATCATTTAAAGGTTATGTGGGCTGTAAAATGAAACTCCATTTTCATTCTTTTATTTTCTCTCTGCTTACTGTGTAGTTACACAGTAATATGCCTATAAATTAGAGGAGTTCTCTTTTCAGTGTGATTACAAAGCAAATGTTAGGTAAGGAGACTGTAACCTTATTAGTAAAATGTGTTTATGGATTAAATTGTCTTGGCCATCAATTTAATATTTTACATCCCCCAAAGTACTCTAATAAAATGGAATAAAATGTTACTACTCTTTTCATTAGGTGACATAGACAGTTGTTATGAATGCATTTAAAAATCAATTATTGCTTCAGTAAATATCACTGATATGACCAGATAGAAGGCAAATATTAAAAAGCTAAATAGATTTTATTAGAGATGCAGTGAAGCTGGTACAATAGAAGAGCCTGTTTTACTTTTACAATGCAAATCTCGTGAGCGTTATCACTTTAGTGCAGTTATGCTGCCAGCTAGGCTGCTGAGTATTTCAGTATTGCAATCTTCTGTGCCTGCTTTGTGTGAATGTTACCGGAATACATCTCAGTGCAGTGATGGAGGAGATATGCTTTAAGTTGCTTGTGGTTTCTGAATTCTTGCCAGTGTTGCGGAGACACAGCCATCCAAACCTGTGGCCTCTCCCCTCAGTCATGTTCTCATTGGAGAGGAAGGATATACCCCACTTCCTAAAGCTCCACCCTGGCCCATGCTCTGTAGAGGAAGAGGGAGAAAATAAAACGAAGGGCCAAAAAACTCCTAGTGAAACCTTAGGGTGGGAACTAGCATGACCCTAACCCTCTATTTTGGAGAAGACAAAATGTACTTTTTTGGGGGGGAAATAGTTTTTGAAATGTCATTTAGAATGATTATTTTCTTGTCTTCTTGTTGCCAAGACCTGGGAGAACGATTAAACAATACATATCTGGATTGAATTGAAGGTTACTTTTAGGGTTGGGGTCATCACAGATGATGACTTGGACCTCAGAGGGGTCGAAGTCCTCATTCAAACAAAACTTGCCACAAATAAAGAGGTCAGGAAATCACTGATGCAGTTTTCATTTGTTGACTAAATGACTTCTGTAGTAACTCTGGGCCTTAACTTGTTCTGTCAAAAACTAGAATACTAGGAGCATTAAGGATGTTAAAGCAGAAAGAAAACTACATTTCCTGTTCTGTTGAAGGCATTTGAATGGGAAATCAATGAGACTTCTTTGGGGTTGTGATATATTTTCTGCCCTACAGTGACATAAGAGTAACACGTGACAAAGTGGTGAAGCGCACCTCTTTCTTGTCGTTTATGGACTGCTGGTCAATAGGTTTAAGAAAAAAAAAAGTATGTTCTCTGTTCTGCATTTTCTTCTATTTTATGTTTAGTTTTATGTTTTGCAAGAGTTGTTTGTCACTTAATTCACTTCTGTGAGGAAACAGTAACTGCTAAAGGACTGGATGTTGTCATTACTATGTCTCCTTCAGGCATGCAAAGGACAACGGGGATGGAGGAACAGTAGAAATGGCAGAGCAGGAAGCATACCGAGGAGGCCAGGAAATAGGAAGTACAAGCAGGAATAAAAGCAGTTGAAGTAGTCAGAGGGAAATTCTGTCTCATGGTCTTAAGGATTCCCGTAATTCCTCTGGAGTCCTTGAAAGAAACCTAGAATTAGCCTCTCCCAAATATCCGTTAAAAGCAATATATCAGCGTTGCTATCAACACTACACAGATGTACACCAAGAAAGATGACAGATTTTCCAGATGCTAGAACAAATAGCAATAAGCTACTTGTTCCAAACCTATCCCCAAGGTAAAGTCTACTACTAAGGTATAGATGTCTCAACTCAAGCAAGCAAGAGTCGAAATGAAAGTAAAAGAATTACAGAGAAAGAGAGACCCCTCTCCCATGTTTGTACATTGTTAGTTTCTTAGCTTAAGATAAACTGGAGAAGCAGTGACATCAAAAACTCACTAGCATAATATATTTCATGTGATTCATTTCCTGTGTACTTCCAATTTTCTGTAAAGACAAGATAATGAAACTAATCATCTACTGACTGAAGCTTTAAATTTAGTGTAAGGAGGAGTGTGGTACACTATATATAATGAAAAGTAACAGTCCCTTTAAAATCTAACAAAACAACAGTAAATAAATAATAACATAGTGCTAAATACACCCAAACCAGTGGAGTGGCTGTGTTTAATGAGTTGAGTTACATTTCACTGAGCACAGCTGTATGCCTTTTGCTTTAAAGTCACCTTATAGTTATTGCTTTCAATGTTTAGCTCTCCCTCCAGTGCAGAAATAACTCTATTGGATAAAATTGGGAGGTTAAATGAAAAGAAAGAAGAAAAAAAAGAAAGCAAAATCACAACAACAACAAAACACCATGTGCTGCAAGGTCAGAGCGAGTCCCCCTCCCACGTAGGCAGGAAGTGTCAAGCACAAATTGTCTGTGGGCGCTGCCCATCAGCAACAGGAAGAACAAAGTGCAAACCAGCAATGACGCCACACTCCTCACATCATAGGATGATGGATTATTTTATTTGAACACCTTGGAGACAGTACAGCCACCCTGAACTTTCTATTTCACTTCACAATGGTGGCAACAATGCTAGCCTAAAATTAAGAGCTGTTTCCATACTGTTCAAAAAAGGAGTAGGATCCTGTAATTACTTTTAAAGTATACATTTAGTGGGCTTTTAATCTTCTAAATTGTCATTATAAGGCAAATTTTAGATGAGCTCTGTATCTTTCCACTTCTCCTGCCACACTAAGGACATCTCGACAGACCAAAAATCCATTGACCCAACCATAAAAACAGCAAGGGTTCATTTTCACAGCAAATATCTACTCGCAGAGCATCCTGGTAATAGCCAAGTGAAAACACTCCAGACAGCTTCAGTCAAAGGTAATCCATCATACGCTGAATAAATCTTGTATCACGTGCAGCACATTTCCTGGCTACATTTCCTACTTTAAAACAGAAAAGTGTGCAGGGTGGATTTTCTTTAATGTGAATGTATTCACACTTGGCAACCATTTAGATGCACATCAGCAAAATATACTGTACTAGATGTATGGCTATGAAGATAACTCATAGCACCCACAGGCACAAAAACACACCCACACTTGCTGGCATCCCACAGTATAGCAGGACAACACTGTTTTGTTGAGTGTATATAGAGTCTAATTATATTGTGAGCAGTGGCGATAAATCACTGGAGTCTTAATCAAAGCACTAGAACAGAGAGAGTCATCAATCACCTACAACAGCACAACACAACATCAGCCTGAAGCCTCTCCTTGTCTTCTTGGCTGGCAGCCCTGCTTTGCGCCTAACTAGGGCCATATCGCTGTGACACATTATCATTAGCACAATCAACTCTACTTTGGATGTCCTGACAGAAAGCAATCAGATGGCAAATGGATATGAGATATATGGAGCTATAAAGCTGACAAACTCTGATTCCCATGTCACTGCATGCAGAGGAGAAAGCAAAAGATCTCTTTCCCTGTTTCCCTCCTCTGAGGTTCTTCTTCCGAGCAAGGTGTCATTGTTTTGATAGCCTGCCACGATCTAGTGAAGGCCTGCTTAATTCTGATCTCTTCGGTCTTTGCATGAACCTTAACTGCAGTTGGCTGTGATGGATCGCCAAGAGTAGGGTCACCTCAAAAGCACAGTAGTGACATTCAAAATGTCCCAGCTTAAGGTGGGGGAGTGACAGATGGCATTTCAATGGAATCTATAAAAATGTGTCAGCACCAGAAGATTTTGACTTTGCCCTACTTTTCAACTAGTGTACATCTAAAATAACAATACAGGGAAAGCCAACAGAGCTGACACTGCTGCAGTCTGGAGCATACCTAACACCTTAATAAAGTGCCCAGGAGCAAGAGTGTGATTGAGACCCACGGCAATGGGTTTCAGTCATAACCAAACTGGTTTTCAAGTGTCTTCTGGGATTGTATTTCCTTTTTTTGATGAAATGTTATCACATCATTCTGCTGTTTAACATGAGAGCATGTCCGAGGTTAAATGAAAGAGGACAAGGCGGATAGCACAAATCGAGAGAGAGAGAAGGGCTGAGATGGTGGGCAGTCAGCTATGAAGGACATGGCCACAGCAGTTATTTTTAGTAATCAGTTTTCAGAGGCTGTCATTCGGAACACCTCATTAAAAATCAGTTTGTTAAAAAACCCTCCAAAAAACACCACCACATTCAAATCAAAGAAACTCTGAGGCTCGTGTCCTGCGCACATATGAGCACACACCCCAGCATCAAATATTATGAGCTCATAAGGTTATCAGCTATCAGTGCATACATTAGCAGACTGCTGGTGACCTCTGTAGGAGACACCTTTTCCACATTTGCTTTAATTTTAGAGGCGGTGTAGACAGGTGGATTAATTATGTCCACAAACCCACAGGCACCACTCTTAAAATGCAAAGAGGCCAATCCAAGGTTTATTAATCATTCGATAATAAGAGATTCATTAACACGATTTGGATACATTAAATCAGATGCTTAAGGTAGATGCCCTTAAGTAACATAATACCAAGATTTAAATTTCCTGTCTCATCACTGCAGAGTGGAAAACAACGCAAAGCAACAAATTAATTACTTTTTATGTAGGGTAGTAGAAATGCAGAAGAAAGGGTGCTGTATATTTTAGGACTTTATTCTCATTCAGTTACTTTGCATCCACTGCGGACGATAAGATTAATTCATCAGATAGTTTTATCCCATTCGAGCAGGCCATTTCGCTCTTTAATGCTCATTAACTGGTTTTATAGATGATTGCTAGTTGCAGGGCTAAAGCACATAAACCGGAGCAATTATCAGGTAATTACTAGTATAGACTTTATTTAACTCTCAATGCCATTGTTAACCTCCAGTGCCCCACGGTGATTTAGAAAAGTTACACTAAGATTGCATGAAAAGTATCAGCATTCGAACAACTGTGCTAAATACGATCGCTAAAAATTGATTTCAGTGATATACAGCGACGAGAGTCTAAAGTAAGTGTGCACAAATATACTTCTTTAATCATTTGGCACTAACAAAAATAACTTGTTTTATAAATGAATGAAAAAAAGATTCATACTGGATACTTCACTGTGGTCCAGTGTTATAAAAGCTTTAAATCATTATCCTGTTAAGCGATAGAGCCCTCTAGCTGTATGTTTCTCCCTATATGTGTCTCAATAATCTCCTGATTTTATCCTGCAAGGTGCCCTATGGCACACACAGCAAAGCATCCCCATAAGACAACTGAGCCGCCTCATAGATCACAGAGGGCAGGGCGTGATGCTCCTTAAAAGCTTAATTCTCTCCTGTGAACATGATGACACTTACTTTTTGTTTCTTCTGTTTGAAAAGCAGCTGCTCAGTAAGGATTATAGAAAAGTAGAGTTTTTGTAATGTCTCCCTTTCAAAAGTGGGCTTTTCCTGTTGTATTCAGAAAGGGGCGCACAGTACAGTCAGGGTGTTTTGATCTTGGAGGTCAAGTAGTGTATGTTTTGAAGTTTTTGTTGTATTTTTTTCCTGTGTCAAATAGGCTACAGCCACATCTAAGGAGTTTAAATATGGTCCCATAAACTTCAATGTCATACAGAGATCAGATGTTAGCAGAAGAAATTGCAGCCTTTACCAAGACCATGCATGGCAATTATTTTCTTCCTTTTCTCTTGTTTTGTTTCTTGTCTCTGTTCACTCTGGTGAACACAAGAGCATAAACATTTTTTAAATTTTAAATAGCCTGAACGACACAACACAAGATTGAGAATCCCTGTATTACAAAGCAAAGGCAATAACCTGCGTGAAATGTCACATTTCACGACATATTTGTGGAATACCCATAAGCATTTAATGCTAACAGTTTTTTTTTGTTTCCTTGCATGCCCAGTTGACAATATGATAGTGTTTAGCACAGATGTTTTAATTTCAACACTTATCAGGATGAACTGAGGACCACTTCAGTAAGGTATACGGTGTAAGGGTACTGTATTGAACCAATATGGACAGTATTGATACCAGTACTGGCATTGGTTTCAAATCGATGCTAGGTGATAGGATCGATACTTTGTTTTTATCAGTATGTATTATAAATGAATGAATGATGTCAAATAATTTTTTTGGAGGGGGGTGAAAATATATAAACATGCACTATTAAAAACGTCTGAATCGTTTTGTGTTGACTGTCACATCTATTTTATTTATAGCCTATTGCACATGTAAACAACAGATGATGAAAGCTTGAAAAGCTGAAAGGTGTGTTTTGTTACATTTACTAATTATTGTGAACAGTAAAAACATTACAGTGGTTGATGGTCATTAAAATGTGTTCAGAATTTGAAAATGAATAATTCATCTCATAAATCATGGCACACTGCCCCCCGACCCGCTCTACTTAAGCAGCGGTATTGCAAACACTGGCCCTTGATTTACTTGGTACTGGATCAATACTAAAATGTGCAGTATTGCCCAGCAATACAAGTTTGCGCTTGAAAACTGGTGACTTGTAAAGCCGTAAGGTAAATGCTACCATCTGTTGGAACTTCGATGTAATTTCCGCCTTTATGACCGACTGTTGACAATGCAACCTTCATGATAATGGGAATATTGAAATTCCACCTAAATAATAAAATTACAACTAATTTATCTTATATAGATTATATGCTCTACAGCCTCTAGCTGCGGGACACATTAATTCTAAAACTGTAAACCAGAACATTGTCAACAGAGACTTTTATCCGACAGTAACGCTATTGTTGGCTGACAGATTTCTTGTTTACTACTGCTAAATTGGACATTTGAAGTTACTCAAAGATGGCGGAGACGGACGAGCCGTAAGTAGCTGCCGAAGAAACAAGCAAGAAACCCCGAAAGATGCTTTCAAGTCACCTTAATCTGCGAAAGCACAGCATGAATCAACCTTCTTTTATTCTCTCTTTTTAGGGAGAAGAAAAGAAGGAGAGTAGTGGAGCTGACTGAGAAGTTAGTGATCAATTGGTAGAACTGGCGCAAGGTTTGAGGTTAACATTAGGAGGAAGGTTAACATTAGCTAGACGAAGAGCTAAGCTAATGCTGGTTGTAAATGAAACTTGTGAGTAGCTAGTTGACAGAAATATCCTGCCTAGTTGACAGTGAATAACTAACACGTCTGTATAGTGAATTAGTAGTGGTATTATTAATCTCTGTGCGAAGTTTGAGGTCTGTTGTACCTCCTCACTGTTGACATGTTAGCTATTCACTTAGCTTAGCTGCCGGCAGGCTGGGAGCTATTCAGGCAAGAGATATTACCCAAAATTCAGTGGGTCAGAAACGCCCACCCGTGAGACAGGCAGTTTTACTAAGATGTTTAAAGGGGACAAATTATGCTCACTTCCAACTCTTTGCTGACTCTTTTTAATCTTGGACTCTTTTCAAGAAGTTCATATTTTTTTCATCTTATATTGGACCTTGGTGTAGCCCAGGCATTCTGTCCAAAGCCCTATAATCACTTTCAGCGAGCGCCCTTTAAGGGAGCTTTCATCTGATTGGCTGCTCTTCACAACTAGAAAGTTTTAACTTGAGGTCGGTGGGGCTTTTGTGGTCACGGCCAAAGTTGTGTGCCCGAGATGACCATATAAGTAGAAACAAGCTTTTGAAACTGAAAGCTTTTGGCTCAAAGATTTGGCCATGTTTAATGTGAGCATCCGCTGTTGCAACAACTATGAAACTGCATAATAGAGCCGCTTTAAAAGAGTCATATGTGAGAGAACCGAGGTTGATGTAGAGTAGAGTAGACATTAAAACATAAGGTAATGATGCCTACTTAGTTTCTTAAAAGTCATTTAATTTTCTGCTGTAAATAGCGCTCTTCCTGTTAACATTAATCACAACATTGAGCATAGGATTTGGTTCTTTTCCATGCTGTACAATTTAAGTAGCGATAAACATTTTTATGTTATGGGGCCATATGTTGCCATGCATGCACTATTTAACATTTTTGTCAGAGATACTGTTGATAATGCATCCTAAACATGAATGTCATCCTTAGGATGTTGGTGGATGGAGACACTGGAAGCACCTCTGACTGGGATGACCGTTGGAACCATATCAAGAAGTTTTTGGAAAGATCAGGTCCATTCATGCATCCTGACTTTGAACCCAGCACAGAGGTAATATTTGCAGTGAGGAATCTGATACAGATATGTCATTTTTTCTGTCCTGTGGCATATTTGATATCTCTGATATGAAATGTATTCTCCTATTTTAGTCCTTGCAGTTTATGTTAGAAACCTGCAAAATCTTGGTCATTGGTGCTGGTGGTTTGGGATGCGAGCTGCTAAAAAACCTGGTATTATTATTATTATTATCATTATTATTATTATTATCATTTAAATGGTATAATTATAATTTCAGTGAATAGTTCGTATTTAATTTTCATCTTTTTGTTCATCTTGTGGCTCAGGCCTTATCAGGCTTTCGCAACATTCATGTTGTTGACATGGACACCATTGATGTTTCCAACCTAAATCGACAGTTCCTCTTCAGGTGAGTAGAATCAGTCAGTTCTGTGTAAAGGCTGATCCTTACTGTGTTACGTTTTATCTTTGATTTTCATGTGTCTGTAATTTTCACTAGAGCTAAAGATGTAGGTCGACCCAAGGCGGATGTTGCTGCTGACTTTATAAACAGCCGTGTGCCTGGATGCTGTGTAATCCCGTATCCTTTTGATTGAGCATCTATTCTGAGAGTTCAAATGCTTTATCACGTTCACATGGCTAAAATTTTAACGTACAGTCATTGTGGACAAAATGTGAAGAATGTTCAGATATTACAGTTTAAGAATGCAAAGACACCATACTACTTTTCTGTGATGCGAACAATATGAAGTGAATATTGTGTTAAAACCCAAACCTTTCCTAAATGTTTTGTGCAGCTATTTTAAAAAGATTCAAGACTTAGATGAAACATTCTACAGACGTAAGTATCAACAGGGCAATCCATTACTGGCTTTTGTAATGTCTGAATGGATTTGCTCACTTGAGATTAATTTTGTTTCACATTAAATATCTCACTGCAGTTTAATTTATTTTTTTAAGTGTGTGCAACTTACTCTAAATGAAAAGCCATTGCACCCCTTAATAGAATAGAGAAACATACTTCACATGTCCACTTTCCTATGATGTAAACCTGCTTCTTAATGATCTCACTTGCCATTAGCAATTTACTTGTTAACTATAGTTACTTGAAAAAGAAAGTTTTCACAGGACCCCACAAAATCCTATAAAAGTCCTTTGTGATATTCTTAAAACCCCAAGGGCTACAGCAATGTTCCCTCTAATTTTTCATGTGTCTGAGCAAACACACAAACTCCCTGAGCGGTCCCTTGGACCACTGTGAGCAACATTAGACGTCTGCACTGTGGTCACGCCAGCATCAGATCCATCCAAGTTACATGGTTTATTAAAATAATCAAATTACAGCATTTATGTTAGACTACTTTTAATTAACCTCTTTAGCCCACTTACAATGAAAAAATTAAAAAAAGTCTTGTTCATGACCTGTGCAGCATGTTAACACTATTGGAAGTAAAAATAACTTGATCTCCAATTATGAAAACAAAACTTTCTTCTTTTTTTTTTTCTTTTTTTTTTATAAAGCTCTGACTTGTATTATGAGTATGAGTCTGTGGTCTGGGAGAGAGTCCTGTAACTCTGTCTGTAGAATACAGTATATAATGACCAATGTTGCGCAATTAATTATATAGTTACTTCTTTAAAAAAGTAACTGAGTTTTGCAAACAAAGTTTTTTTTACAGCTGTTTACCTAAAATTGCAGCCAGGGTTTTTTTTTGTTTTTTTTTAAATAAACATTTCAAAGTATTTACAGCAGCGGTCCCCGGGCCTCGGACCGGTACCGGTCCGTGAGTCGTTTGGACCGGGCCGCAAGAGTTGAGGCTCAGGTGTGAAATGTATGGTTTTCAGGATTTTTATCGGTTTTTAGCATTATTTTGTTATCGTTTTTAACGTTAACTCGGTTTTCCTGGGTCTTTTCACATGTGTTATGAATAAATCTTCTTTTTTTCGGTACCGGTACTATTTTTATTTTGTTGTATTTATCCGCGACGCTTTAAAGGCTGGTCCGTGAAAATATTGTGGGGCATGAACCGGTCCGTGGCGCGAAAAAGGTTGGGGACCGCTGATTTACAGAACAATCAGCTGTTCTGCATCAAATTTGATGCCACACAAATTATTTGTGCCACTCCAAAAAATAATTTCTGCCCACTATGAGATAAAGGAGAACAACAGCCTGATACCTGCAGGCCTGACAACAGGAGATGTATCACTCCTGTAACACCTGTAACATTCAGCAGTCGCCTCATTGTTCTGACACACACAACAAAACTATTGACTACTTATCATGTATCTTATATATGTACAATATAAGAGTGTATGCATATTACTGAATGTGTATACTAATATGTATATCTACTTGTGTATATATGTGTGTGTGTGTGTGTGTGTGTGTGTGTATACATATTTTAAAAATTAAATAGAGTAAACGATAAAATAAAATGTATAAAATATACAGAGGTTGGTAGTTGGATATTGTGCAAAACAAGTGGCATTAATGTACAGTATGGAGTGCATAATGTTGAAGTTCCAGTAGTGAAGGTGAGGTGTCTATGAAATGTTCAGCAGTCTGATGGCCTGGTGGAAAAAGCTGTCTCTCAGTCTGCTGGTACGGGACCGGATGCTGCAGAACCTCCTTCCTGATGGAAGCAGTCTGAACAGTTTATGGCTGGGGTGACTGGAGTCCTTGATGATCCTCCCCGCTTTCCTCAGGCACCGCTTCCTGTAGATGTCTTGGAGGGAGGGAAGCTCACCTCCAATTATCCGTTCAGAGCACCGCACTACTCTCTGGAGAGCTTTGCAGTTGTAGGCGGTGCTGTTGCCATACCAGGTGGTGATGCATCCAGTGAGGATGCTCTCAATGGCACAGTGATAGAAGGTCCTGAGGATGCGGGGGCTCATGCCGAATCTTTTCGGTCTCCTGAGAAAGAAGAGGCGCTGCTGCGCCTTCTTCACTGTTTTGTTTATGTGTACTGACCACGTAAGATCCTCAGCCAGATGTACACCAAGGAAGCGGAAGCTGCTCACTCTCTCCACAGCAGCGCCGGTGATGGGGGTGGTGTACTTCGCTGCACCTCTGGAAGTCCACTATCAACTCCTTTGTCTTTGTGACGTTGAGGGTGAGATGGTTGTCTTGACACCAGTGGGTCAGGGCACTGACCTCCTCCCTGTAGGCCGTCTCATTACCTTTGGTGATAAGACCCACCACTGTAGTGTCGTCTGCAAACTTCACAATGATGTTGGAGTTGCTAGTGGCCGTGCAGTCGTAGGTGTAGAGTGAGTACAGGAGAGGGCTCAGTACACACCCCTGTGGAGCACCAGTGTGATGGGGGATGAGGTGAAATGCCCAGTCTGACCACTTGGCGTCTGTCAGACAGCAAGTTAAGGATCCAGTTGCAGAGGGAGCTGCTCAGTCCTAGATCCTGCAGTTTCCTGTCCAGCTTCGAGGGAACGATGGTGTTGAATGCTGAGCTGTAATCTACAAACAGCATTCTCACATATGTGTCTCTCTTCTCCAGGTGTGAGAGGGCAGTATGTAGTGTCAGGGCTATGGCATCATCAGTGGACCTGTTGTGGCGGTATGCAAATTGTAGATGGTCCAGTGAGTCGGGTAGTGCAGAGTAGTTAGTTTTTCACAGAACTCTATAGAATCCATAAACTTGATACACCACTTTTTGATACCTCCACTTTTTTGACATTTTCTTCACAAAATTTGAATTAAAAAAACCAATTAGATTAGAAAACATAGAAAATTGGATTTGACTTTGTCCCTCTTTCTATCTTTACCTAGAATTCCATATAATTGTGTGTGGATTGGACTCTATTGTGGCGAGGAGGTGGATGAATGGTATGCTGGTAAGTTAAATCTCTTTATTGTGATCTTTAACATGATCTGTTTAGCTTTGCACAGTTGAAAAATGACTGGATTTCTATCTGTAAGATAATGCTAGCTAAAAGGAACATATTCTAAATGTAAACTCCGTGTTTCTGTTTTTTTTGTAGCTATCTTTGCTGGTGTATGAAGATGGTGTCTTAGATCCATCATCCATCATCCCTCTGATTGATGGTGGGACTGAAGGCTTTAAAGGCAATGCCAGAGTCATTTTCCCTGGCATGACAGCCTGCATTGACTGCACCCTTGAGCTTTACCCTCCCCAGGTAAGGTAGCAGATGTTTGTCTAAAATAATGATCATAGCCATGAGTTAATTATCTTTCAGAACCAGATCCCAGTCAGTTTTTCAGTGCTAAACCCAATCTGTGTCTGTAGATCAACTTCCCCATGTGTACAATAGCCTCAATGCCTCGTCTGCCAGAACATTGCATTGAGTACGTGCGAATATTACTATGGCCAAAAGAGATGCCCTTTGGAGGTAGGAAGTCACACCATATTACCGGTATATTTTTTTTCAATAATAATTACAATTATGAGGTAGTCAAACATTTGAACAGAAAGTATGTTTCAGTTTTTGTTTATTTTATTATTATTTTTTGTTTGTTTTGATGTGGATTAGATGACGTGTCTCTGGATGGAGATGACCCAGAACACATCCAGTGGGTGTACCAGAAATCTCTGGAGAGGGCAGCAGAGTTCAGCATAACAGGAGTCACATATAGACTAACACAGGGTGAGCTTGCATAAATAGCATTTCTGTGGCCATGAGGTGACTGTTACTTTTCTAGCTACTCCTGTGGAAGATGAGCCAAGTAATATAAAACACAGCAAGTTGATGGTGCTTTCAAACTCTTATCTTATTTTGTGTCAGTAAAACATTAAAACACTCCCTAAAGTTCATTCAGATCAGATGCTTTGTACAGCTTTTCTTTCTTTTGCCCAAACTGCATTTTCCTCTTTGTTTTCTTTCATGATTAGAGATATAAAAAACTAATTGGCTTTAAATGTTTCAGGGGTTGTTAAGAGGATAATCCCTGCTGTAGCATCCACAAATGCTGCCATTGCTGGTAAGTAGCTAACACTGAATAAATGTAAGACCTGTGGACCTGATTCCTCTATGAACAATTATAAAAGTTAATCATTCACTCGTAGTGCTCTGTAAATAGCATTCGTTTTTTCTCTGCTTTATTCGATGCAGCTGCTTGTGCAACTGAGGTTTTCAAAATAGCATCAAGGTGAGTTTGCAGGTTGTTTGCCACATGTCAAAATGTGTTTAAAAACTGAATGCATATTTCACAGTTTCTAATAACATTGCTATTACCTTTTTGCATGCAGTGCATATTTACCTCTGAATAATTACATGGTCTTCAATGATGTTGACGGCCTGTACACCTACACCTTTGAAGCCGAAAGGAAGGTTTGTGTCTGACTCGCATCTGTTAGTTCATGACAGACTTGCCTGTTTGGATAATGCGTGCATGTTTGTGGTTATTACTCTTATTACAGGAAAACTGTTCAGCTTGCAGCCAAGTACCTTCGGACCTACACTTTTCGCCATCTTCCAAACTCCAGGAGGTGTTGGACTACCTGACCGAGAGCACCTCCATGTACGTTTACCTCACTTACTGTGATGTCCTAATATTAGTTCCCACCTTGTTTGTATCACACTACCAGCTATATTCAATTTACTTTATGTTGCAATGCCTCCAACAACCAAATACAATGGATTTTTTTCAGACAAATGAAATCACCTGCCATAACAACAACGATGGATGGAAAGAATAAGACTTTATATTTACAGGTAATTAACCTCCCATTTAGTACAGTTTTGTATTCTAGTTCAATCTTTGAGCAATTTGAGGTGTTTTCTGGAGAAGTTCAAGTTTTGGTTGTAGCTGAAGTATTTTGTTTTACAGTCGGTTGCTTCCATTGAACAGAGGACGCGGCCTAATCTGGCCAAAACCCTGAAGGGTGTGTTGGTTTATTTACTGAGAATGTTTCCACATTGGTCAGATGAGTTCACTGTGAATGTGCTGACTCACTTATGTTATGAACATGTTTTCCAGAGCTGGGGCTGGCTGACGGACAAGAGCTGGCTGTAGCTGATGTCACCACACCTCAGACTGTGTTGTTCAAACTCTGCTTTACCTCATGAGACAGAATCAAGCACCTCTGCAACTCATCTAAAAGCTACAACAGTTTACTGCTTATTCAGTCAAAATGTCAACCATTATAACCTATTTAACTGTTCCAGTACAAATATTGACTAAAGTTAACATTTTCCACTGAAAAGCCAAATCTTAGTTCAAACTTGGTTATGTTTTGGTGAATAATTGATGTCAGATTTCTGCATTAATATTTTGCTGGAGCCTATAGCATGTTCTGTGCAATGACAGATGCAAGGGTTATTGTTTTAAGATTACTTTGTACTTGTTTTACAAATGAATATTTATTTATTTCAACTCATTTTTTAGATGTTTAGCCACGGAAGTGGTAAAACACATCGACAATGATGATGTGTGAACTGGAATAAAATCTTTTTTTTGTTTGTTTTATTAAGTTTGTGTGCACTTAATGTGTGGCAGGAAGAGGAAAGACAAGTGGGGTTTTTTGTGATTTATTAATTAATTATGCAGTAATTCACACATCTATGTTCCTGAGGAAATACATTTTATACATTCATTTTAATATCTTCTATTCATTTAGACATTAAATTTGACTCTTGTTTGATAACTTAAAAGGAAAATGAAAAGAATAATTATAAACAAATATTTGTAAATGAACTATTAATCTATTAAATAAAAATCTTTTTTTTTAAAGAAAAACTGATTTTCAAAATCTTGAAAAAAAAGGAAAATAATGGATTCAAAATTTGAATTGGTAAAACCATATAAAACCACCTTTCCTCCACTTTTTTGATTTAGTGTCCTTTTCGTTCTAGGATCAAGGTCAGTCACTGCCAAAGGTTCTTTTATTCATATTAACATATATTTTTAACAGTAGTGAGTGCCTTTCACAATTACAAATATAATTCATTGGTATTTTCAGTGGTTCACCAGTTTGACTGTGTGTGTGTGGAGGTAGTCATATTGGAGAGAACACAAATGATCAGTGAGAACATTATCAGGTACCAGTACCTCTGAAATGGGAACAAAAGTGCTCAAAACACATAAATTCCCTGCTGTGACATTGCTGTAGGGTCAGTGAGTGACTGTTTCAAAAATAAAATAATAATAATGGATTTATATAGCACTTTTCAAGGCACCCAAAGCGCTTTACAATGCCACTATTCATTCACACACTGGTGGAGGTAAGCTACAGCTGCCCTGGGGCAGACTGACAGAAGCGAGGCTGCTATATCGTGCCATCGGCCCCTCTGGCCAACACCAGTAGGGTAAAGTGTCTTGCCCAAAGACACAACGACCAGGACAGGGAGCCCGGGGATCAAACTGGCGACCTTCCGGTTACAGATACGCTTCCCAACCCCCTGAGCCACGGTCGCCCCAATAAAACAATGCCCCCTTAGAATTTTGTAATTCTGATCTCAGTGACTACTATAACTTTATAATGGGACAGCAGCATATCTGCTAGAGATTAAAACTGATCTCAGAGGTTGACCTCAACCCCCTAGAGGTAAGACCACTTTGCTGATAGGATAGAACTATTGTTACCACACTATAAAAAACGACAACAAAAATCCAGTACAAGGTCATAAATGAATGTGAAGGCTTTTTTTGTATTATTTAGAGTTATTTTTCTGTATTTCTTAACTACTAAAATTAATTGTTGGAGCAAGAACCCCAAAAGAGGGGAGGGGGGCATTTACATTGTAGATTCTCTTTAAAGGCATCAAAATTATGTAATAAACAAAAAAATGTGATATAACCCAAAACATGCTTTGTATTTTAGATTGTTCAGAACAGCCACCTTTTGCTTTGATTACTGCTTTGCACACTCTTGGCATTCTCTCACTGAGCTTCATGAGGCAGTCACCTGAAATGGTTTTCCAACGGTCTTGAAGGAGTCTCAAGGTGCTGAGCACTTGTCAGCCCTTTTGCCTTCACTTTGCTGTCCATCTCATCCCAAACCATCTCAATTGGGTTTAGGTCACGGGACTGTGGAGGCCAGCCCATCTAGCAGAGCACTCCATCACTCTCCTTCTTGGTCAGTTAACCCTTACAGAGCATGGAGGTTGTATTTATATTCCACTACTGTTTTGAAATCTCGCAACTCAAATCTCATCTATATTGTCCTAGTAAGGCTACCAGAGGGGGCGACCATGGGAGGACTCTTTAGGACAGGCTATGCTACTGAGTATTGCTATAGCCATGTACGCTCCTGCTACGGTTCAATAAAGCAAGTGGTGTTGAAGATACCCCATGTCTTATTACTTCATATCATGACAGCTACTATACGTCATTAACCTTTCTCTTCTATAACTAATAGGGTGTGGTTTGTCCTGTCTCTGTATGTTTTCCTTTTTCACATCTTGTTCCATTAACAGCCCCAGTTGGACCCAGCAGAAGGCTGCCCCTCCCTGAGCCTGGTTGTGCAGGAGGTTTCTTCCTGTTAAACTGAGGTTTTTCTTCCCTGGTCTTGCTAATTGCTTGCTCACAGGGGATCATTTGATTGTTGGAGCTTTTGTCTTGAGAACTGTAGTTGGAAATTATTGGCTATATGTGGTTTATATAAAAAACTGAATAAAATTTAAGTTAATTTGAACATAACTTGTAACCGAACTTCAGTTGTCTAATCCAACAGACATACAGCACGATAAAATAAATAAGATGCTACAAAATCAACCAAATATTCAGTTGAGGACTGACTATTTTGAGTCTCCTTTCTGATTCGTTTTCTTGATTGTGGATTATAACCTGTTCATTTGACTGATTATACAATTTGCCATGTCTTTACTTGTCCAGGTCTGAATATAACACTGGTGTCAATGTTTTGGTGTGGTAGCATCTCCAGTGATACGATGAAAAAAGAAATACTTCAAAATCAAGAGGAAAAATTGGAGAAGCACTAATGTTAGGGGTTTTGTTACTATCTAAATTCTCCTGTCCTCTTTTTCTGGCATGCTGAAGCGTCCTCCGTCTGACTATGAACCTATACGTAACCAAATGTATCCCGTAGCATGACAGTAAATCTCTTTTCCTAAACTGCAGGGATCAGGCTCAACAAAACCATGCACCTTCTTCCTGTTAGGCGTTAGCTGTGTTAGCTGTGTTAGCTGCTCAATTAAAAAAAAAGAAAATGACAGATAAACCGAAACAAAACAAAGAAAATGTATAAATTCTACTAGATTTGCTTCTATCAAACAGGTGGAGCCTAGGTGTCTAAATCTTCGAAAACCTCTCCTGCAATGTCAACATCTCCACCCAACTCAAAAAGCCATCAACAGCAGTTACTTACTGAGGTCCCCCTCACATCCAAAATCTACCAGAGGAACAGGTCAGCAGGTGTTCTATTCATTTTTTTTAATCTAATCATTTTTATGTTGTTTATATATAAATGTTAACACAAAAGCTGTTAATGTTTTGTTATATGGTTCCATCTCTAATTAGATCACCTGTATTTGTGGTGCAAAGCCAATTTACACTTGATATTAAACATCTTTGTAATTTTCTTTTTTTGGATGAGGTGGAAACAACTAGAAAATGTGTTATATAGATACACACTGTTGTTGCTCATTTCCTAGAAATTAGTTAATATTAATGTATGGTTTGCACCACTTAACCAAACTCAAAACCATGACCCCAATCTCTGCTCCAACAGTTCAGATGATCAGCTGGGTATTAAACATGGCAGGTGCTTGATAAATGGATCAGAATCAGGTGTTTTAGAGCAGTTAAGCACCTAAAACCTAAAACAAGCAGTCTCAAATACCAAAGTTTAGAGGCACTATCAGTATTGCCCTAAGAAAGGTGATTTAACTGCATAGTATCCCTGAGGCAACAAACCAGAAAATACTGTTTTAGCAAACAAATTACATCAAAATCCACCTTTAAATAACCAAATATTTTTCCTCACATTTTCAAGCACATTCACATATTTTTAAATATAGATATTTCCAATTAAATGTGTTATAATGAGATTATTCTTAGCAGGAGTTGGCACTACGTCCTATGTGGATCTGGTTCCCAAAAGGATTGCTCAAGAGCCAGGGTAAACTTCAGAAGCTTAACATATTTACATACAGCCTTTGAATGCCAGGGTTATATCACAACAAAAAAACCCCAATATATATATATTTTGTTCATGTTCTTATTTTCAGACCATATTGCAATGTCCTTTCTCTAAAGCTGAATTTTCGGTTTTCCTTCTAAGAAAGTTCTTTGCATCAATCAAACAAACATTTTTGGTTAATAAACACTGATGAAACGAATGACAAATGGTTTCAAAGTCAAACTCTCTTTTACTCCTTATTTTACTCGTATCCTCGGTTAATAAATAAAACACAAAAATAGATTTAAGAGACAGTTTAATAACCAATGATACCGTTTACTGGCTGATAGCTGTCTGTTGTGCTAATATTTACGGAGGGGGAGGGGCACGGACGCGCTTCTTCGCTGGGTTACGGCTCAGACCGGATAATGACGTCACTGTGCTACGTGGAAAAGGAAGCAGCGAGCAAGCTAATGCTAGCATTGCTACAAGTTGTGAGCGACCAAAACAAACGATGACAACCAAGGAAAGTAGCCGTGAAATTTGGGATTAAACGTGAGATTGGTCTGAATTTGCGATGGTTGCAGAGTTCTGGGGATAACTGTATTCCTGCATGACTGACCTTTGGCGTGAAAGCGATTTTGAGGGCCAGCTTGTCAGTTTTCGATCCGAAACTATAGTGCATTGGTACTGTCCATATACACCAAAGGTATGCATTGCTAACTAGCTGTTTGGTAACTTGCTGTCATCAAAGCTTGGAGTGGACAGTCCGTTTTTTGACAGTGCAGATTATTCCCAACCAGTCGGCGTTGATTATATATCTATATAAAAAAATGGAAAAACGGAAAAAATAAACGTATTCTTCTGCTGACGCTGAATTCGCTCTAACATCCGTGTTACAAATCCTGAACTTGGAGTTTGTTTGCTGTCTTGCCTTATAAGCAAAATGAGTTGGTTCAACGCATCTCACCTGTCCAGCTTCGCTAAACAAGCTTTAACATCAGCTCAGAAGTCAATCGACCGAGTTCTGGACATCAAAGAGGAGGACCAGTGGGGTGGTACAACTGTAATGCCCCACCACGGTAAGTAATTAATGTAATATAGCGTGTTAACAGCTAATGTTGATGTATGTAAATGATATGCAAATGTAAAATTAGAAGCTAAAGCTATCGAAAGACTTGACATAAATAATCTTTCTCAGCAGATGTCACATTACCTGGAAAGCTTTCATTAAGTGGAGGCTGGGGGTTGACACAGTGGGAAGCACCCACTGAGGAAAAGACCATCACACCACCCCCTTCATCGGAAGCCATCACTACTCCCGTCACTCGTACTGTTGTGGATGAATCCGAAAATTTTTTCAGTGCCTTTTTGTCACCTGGAGATTCACAGGCTGTCACCAAAACTCAGGTTGTGTCAGTACCCCCTACTAAGTCTCAAAGGCGGCCTCAAGAGAAAGAAAAGCAAATCAAAGAGGCTGTTGTCCAAAAAGATGTGGAGAGTCAAATGTCATTCGTGGTTGAGGATCCTCAATCTGGACCTGCTGATAAGATCCATGAGAGTCAGAAAGCTGGTGAGATCCAGGTGGTGGAGATCAAGCCCTCACCAGCAGACACTGTCCTCCTGCAGCCAGTTTCTCCTGTTTCCTCTTCCAGTGATCTTCCTTGTGACTCTGACAGTAAAGCAAGCAGTGTGAAAACAGATGCTGACTCAGTAGTTTCTGTTGACTCAAAAGCAGAGCAGTCACACACTTCAATAGAACACCAACCAGAGAAGGATACCACAGATTCCCCTCAACCTAAGAGTGCTGCCCCTTCTGATCCGTCACCTCCCGTATCCACTAAGGAAGTACTCCTAGAGCATAAAGACTCAAAGACAGAGGATCGTCAGAATGATACACCCTCTCCTCCAGTTAGTGCTTTCTCCTCAGGAACCTCAACCACCAGTGACATTGAAGTGCTTGACCATGAGAGTGTGCTGAGCGAGAGCTCAGCCAGCTCTAGACAAGAAACCGGTGAAGGAAAGACTGGCCTTCACCTAATGCAGGGCTCCTTCCAGCTTCTCACTGCCTCCACATGTGGAGATTTTCCTAGACTAGAAGACTACCCAAAACTCACAGAGAGCTGTGGTTCCTCCTCAGATGCATTTGAGCGTATTGATTCCTTTAGCGTGCAGTCACTGGATAGCCGGAGCGTCAGTGAGGTCAACTCGGATGACGAAATCCCTGGCAGTCGGACTCTAGCATCCGTCACTGCGGGTCCTGCCCCTTTAACAGTGCAACAAGCTGAATGTCAGAAGCAGGAAGGTGGAGAGGCAGCAAAGGTAGATGAGAAGGAAGAAGATGACGAGGAGGGATTCACTGAAACAATGCGGGAGCAGTCGCTGGATGAGATGGAGGAAAGCGGACGAAGTGCGACACCTGTGAATAGCGAGCAGCCCGAAGACTTGACAGAGCAGGAGGCTAATCTCACACTGTCTGATGCCACCGCTGCAGCTGAAGAACAGATCACTCCACCAATCACTGCAGAAATGAAAAGTGCCTCAACTGTCCAGATACTGGAGCTTCAGAAGGTAACCAAATGCTGTCTGCATCTGGTCCTGTCATTTGAAAAGATTGTTTATGCAATGCACATACTGCCAGATCTAGTTGGAAAAAGTCCATATTGCTTCTAAAATCCATTGAATACAACCTGCAAAATGGTTACTGCTCAAAGAAGGGTAGGTTTTTATCTGTAACTGAAAAGTAATGTATAACTGATGAAGTGGCAAATGAGTCACATTTAAAAATAATAAATTTACAAAAAACATTTTTAGCATAGTTTTTCTCCTCCATATGCAAGAAAGGGAGAAATTGCTTTGTTAGATTGTCATGTCACAGCATCATGACAGCTTGTGAACTGTACAGCGCTTGATCTTCAGCGCATTTAGTGTGACTTTAGGTACTTTGTTTTTTCTGTTTAAGATTATTTTAAAGCTTCTTTTTAATCAGCAATTTTGTTGAATATTTGCTTAAGAAAGGACTAAATCGTTTACTTGGTTGTATTAAAAGTAGTCATGGATTTATTTTCAGTGAATTGAGTAACAGTGCTTATAATCTAAGTAATGTTTCTCTTTATCCATAAATATGTATTTACCTGACAAATTGGAATCTTTATTGATAAACTTTAAGAATTTCGCTTCTTGTTAAACAGAACCAAATGATTTCTTTTGCGACATTTTTAGAATCTTCTGTAAATACAGAGCATGTTGTGGTCACGTTATAGGTTATTGATGAGCTATCAGGGCGTCTTGAGAAGAGAGAGTCTCAGCTGCTGGCAGTTAGCAAAGACAAGGCCACACTGGAGGAGGAGTGTGACAATCTGAAAGAGTGAGTATGAGGCAGACACCTGGTTCACAAAGGAAGTGTAAACAGTCTTGCCAGGAGTGCTGGTCTTCCAGATATGTAGGTGAGATGAAATGTCACCAGCATAATGCCACTGTGCAAACACTGAGCAAGCAAGGGGAGAATAAGTCAATCTGATTTAATGAAATGGATTTCTAAATTGGCATGACAGTACTGTAAGAGTCTGCTAAGAATTTCAAATCCTTTACTTAAAAATTAAGTGACTCTGAATTGTCATACTAATCTACTAGTATGGATTTTTAAACGCTGGCTTGGTCTTGAGGTTGTCTTTCAAAATGAGCTTTTAAACTAATGAGGTCTTTCATCCTCCAGTGAAGTGATAGGTCTGAAGGAGGAGAGCTCCACTGTTCAGTCCCTGAAGGAAGAGTTCACCCAGCGTATAGCAGAGGCAGAAAGGAAGGCTCAGCTGGCCTGCAAAGAGAGAGACATAGCTAAGAAGGTAATGCTAAGAGCTCTTAGTCTGTGACTTGTTAACTTGTGATTAACAAAATAAATGAAAGGTGCTGACCTTTCATGTATTTCTCCTACCACAATTACTTCTAGATGGACAATTAAAATTTTACATGTCCAAAATTTTTGTGGCAAAGATTTTATTTTATTCTTTTGGTGCTGTAGGAGATAAAGGGTTTGCGAGAGGAGCTTTCCACAAGACTAAACGCCAGTGATACAATGGAGATCATCAAGGAGAAGGAGGAGCAGATCAGAGGTCTGCTGGAAGAGGGTAAGACTTGTTTATGGAACATGTTTTTTTTCCACCGCAACCAACAGATGGCATAATCAACACTTGGTAGGACAGTAGCTCTTACTTGTTAGGTTATTACTGATTAAATGGTAAATGGCCTGTATTTATTTAGCGCTTTACTAGTCCCTAAGGACCCCAAAGCGCTTTACATATCCAGTCATCCACCCATTCACACACACACATTTTAGCCACAGCCACCCTGGGGCGCACTGACAGAGGCGAGGCTGTCGGACACTGGCGCCACTGGGCCCTCTGACCACCACCAGTAGGCAACGGGTGAAGTGTCTTGCCCAAGGACACAATGACCGAGACTGTCCAAACCGGGGCTCGGACCGGCAACCTTCCGATTACAAGGCGAACTCCCAACTCTTGAGCCACGATCGCCCCACTTAGCATCACATATCGGCTTTGTTAAAGTGTCTGAGTAGGTTTTTATTTTTCTCACTTTTAGGTGAAAAGCTGTCCAAACAGCAGCTACAGCACAGCAACATCATCAAGAAACTGCGTGTGAAGGAGAAGGAGAGTGACACAAAGATCACCAAACAACAAAAGAAAATCAAGGATCAAGAGGAAGAGCTGAGACAGCTCCAGCAGGTAGGGATTTGGGATGTGTTCAATACTACACTTGAATAAAAGTTCATACCCAACTGTTATTTAAAGCATTTTAGTTTTAAGGCAGTTTAGTTTGAGTTTTTGTGTTTAATTTCATTTTCCTGGATCAACTTATTTTGTTCTCTCTTCCTTCCCTCACCTTTAACCGATCACGGCTTCCAGTTCTTCCTGTTAAGAGGGAGTTTTTTCTTTTCACTGTCGCCAAGTGCGTGTTCATATAGGGTTCATCTGATAGTCGCTATTATTTTAGGGTATTTTACTAGAGATGGACCGATCCGATATTACGTATCGGTATCGGTCCGATACTGACCTAAATTATTGGATCAGATATCGGAGAGAAATAAAAAATGTAAACTGATCCATTAAATATCAAAAAAGCACCTCACAAAACTTGCGACACAGCGTAACTTGGCTCATAACGGTAGCACGTCGGAGCAGTGTGCGTCACGTGATAGTGCTGCTGTGTGTATTTGTAGCCAAACCGTCATTTCATCTCCGAGGAAGTGATCCCAGAGAGAAGTAAAGCAAATGTGTAAGTTCATCTCTGAATGTTTGTAAAGCATTCCCGCGTTAAGCTTAACAACATATGGACCAACTGCCTCTCTCTCTTCCTTCCTCTCCTGCTGCTACTTCAATCAAGAAACTGATCAATGATCAGCTGATCGGCTTTTCTGTCGCGAGTCCGTCTCTCTTCTTTGTTTTTGGCCCACTTCGCGCCAGAAAGAGGAAACCAGCAGCTGAACAACAGCAGCACGTTTCAGCTTGATAATCTGTTGTTAGAATTTATTTATTATTACTTTCTACACCAGGATCTTTTTCTACGTAGCTGACGCTGGTAACTGTGCAGGAGCCGATCTAGCAAAGTTTAGCCAGGGGGGGCGATAGGGCATTAACAGGGAAAAGGGGGCACAAAGACATACTTTTCTTTCTTATTCTCATTTAAAATGTTGAGCTTTTAATAAATAATTATCCGAATCTTACACCCAAAGTTTTAATCTGATGTAGAATATATAGAAGTCCATTACTGTATATAGTAACTATTAAGTCTAATATACCCTAGTAAGCTATACTACTTTTTCCTTTGGGAAGATACCATCTGTGCAGTCTGCAGTTCTGTTGAAGAAAGATGTTGAATCTATTTAATTATTGTAGAAAATGTTTTTATTTCTGTGCATTTTTTTCTTCACACTGCATCAAATTAAAGTTGATTACGTCGATTAAGCATCACGAGGTGGAGGGTGTTTCCCTATTTTTTTTTTTGCTGGGAGTTTGCAACCCTATTAGTTAGGTTGCTTAATATTTCTGCTAAGTACTCTTTAAAATACCAGAATAGAAAGGATGGAGCAGGTTTAAGGTTATTAGATTGATCAGTTTTGCTGAACTATGAAATATTTTGGGTGCAGTGTATTTTTTACATACAGGTATATCAGAATAGCTTTAGTGTTTGTTTTTGTAACTTGAGTATGAACTTATACAAAAAGCTGCAAGGTATTAAAAAAACGTTTTATTGATTAAAAAACACTATATCGGATTCATATCAGTATCGGCAGATATCCAAATTTGTGATATCGGTATCGGACATAAAAAAGTGGTATCGTGCCATCTCTAGTATTTACCTTACAATGTAAAGTGCCTTGAGGTTACTGTTGTGATTTGGGGGTTTATATATGCAATTTAATTTAATTTACAATAATTTTTAAGAAAATGTTATCATAATTTTTAATTAAAAACATAATATTAATATTATTAATTCTTTGTTTTCAGTGTTTAGTGGTTAAATCTTATGTTGGAAGAATCAAAAGGTACCTGTTAATTAGTTTATAATTAAGCTGAACTTGCTCGTAATTGTGCTGATTGGGAGCGTTTTTATTCTTCAGCTCTCATTTTATGGGAATTCATTTGGTTTTATTACAAGAGGGGTTTACTTTTATTGCATGTTTTGGCATGTCCTTTCAGTAATGGTACTAGATGGGGCTTGTTTTAAAAATGAAAGTAATTCCAAAATGCTTTCAAGCTCTCAACAGCCTCCTCTGCCCTGTTTTAAATGAAAAAGCCCCTTGAATCATACTCTTGAGACTGTGGAAAATAAAAATGTCACTTTCCAAAATGATGAGTAAATGCACACCTTAAGAACACTGTTACATTTGCTTACACTGTTAAACAATGCTGCTCATACTAGTTTTCTCAGTTTGTTATGGTAGTGTGGATTATGGCTTCAACATGGTCACGTGTAACGTATGGTATGTCAAGCCAAAGTCTTATACTTTGTTTTCTTGCAGGAGATCTAAAGAAAACAATGTTGTAAATCATGGCATTTACTAGTCATTTATTACTGGTAAATGTAACATGATAAAGTCACTTTTTCTCAGTTGTTTTTTTTTCTCAAACACATTTGTATCTCATTTGCCCATCCAGTGTAGACAATTATTGATATTTACTTCAACTATAAAATGATCATGGTTTCCTGTTATGTGCAGGTTCTAGATGGAAAGGAGGAGGTGGAGAAACAGCACAGAGAGAACATCAAGAAGCTGAATGGTGTGGTGGAGCGCCAGGAGAAGGAACTGAGCAGGCTGCAGTCAGACACTGAGGAGCTGCAGGAGAAAAACAGGAGCCTCGAGGCTGCTCTGGACAACTCTTATAAGTAAGCAAACTAACCTCATAAGCTTGCGACATGACAAATTCTTTGCAGATCCTAAATGGTCACTGTATTCGTAAAGACATTCATATGTTAACCAGAGCTATTAGAGTGCACTCATCCATGTTGTTTTCTTTTTGCAAAGTTTTTTCTCTCCCTATGTTTCCCTTGATACTATTTCCTCATTGCCATATTTACACTGTGAAGACACAAATTTTGGCCAAAAGCCAAAAACTAATTTGTGTAAGTCAGGCTGATTAAATGTTTTACAACCACGAGTTGAACTTTGATATGTATTTTAAAACAGAACAAGCCATGTGGTTGTTTTTCCACATGCCTTTCATTTAAAGTGACAATTCATGGCCATGCTCGTTCCATGTACACTAAGGCTACGTTCACACTGCAGGTGTTAATGCTCAATTCCGATTTTTTGATCAAATCCGATTTTTTGTCTGCTTGTTCACAATACAAATAAAATGTGACAGCAAACGCTCTCTAGTGTGAACGGTCAAAGCGGCCCGAATGCTCAAAAGAAGACGTCACACACAACGCGCTCTGTTTATACCCAGACCAAATAGTATTGTTTGACTGATGGCCCTTAATATAAAGACTTCGGACTTTACGTTTCCCAATTTTTGTTTTAAGTTATTTTATTTACATAATAATGTAGATAACCTAATAATTATCCTTATTGCTGTTTTAGAGGAGCGGTGCTTCAAAGGATGGCTGCAGATTTCTGTCAGAATCTGCAGATTATACAGTACAAATAACATGCTCACGTTTCTCCAACGTTGTCTTCCCAACAGTTTCACTAACATCTACGCTTGATGGCCAGGAAGCGTTTGCAATGTCTTCTCCGGAGCTGATAATTGGCGTCTGTCTTGTGTCAGTGACGCAAAAGACAGATTTAATGTGACATGACCATTCACACAGCAGTCGCTTTCTAAAACATCGGATATGTATCGGATTCAGTACCACATACGAAAGTGACCCAGCTCTGATTTGAAAATTCACACTGTCATACCATGATCGGATATGGGTCGCATAGGGTCAAAGAAATCGGATTTGATGCGCTTTCACCTGCAGTGTGAACGTAGCCGAAGGCATCTCATTATTATATTACCTTAGAGCCGGGACCACTCTAAATAAATATACATAGATACATGTGCTGATTGTAATATTTATGGAAAGTCACAGTGATGATGGTCTTCTTCAATATCTCTGTTAGGGAGCTAGCAGAACTACACAAGGTAAATGCCAGCAGAGCCAGTGAGGCTGAAGAGGTGGCTCTGAGCAGGGAGACTCAGGCCAGAGAACAGCTGAGTCTGGCTCTGGAGAAGGCTCAGGAGGAGGCCAAGATACAACAGGAAGCCCTAGCAAACCAGGTAACACTGGGCCACACACTAAATATATAAAACACATGTGATAAACATCAACTATAAGATACTCAACATTATATTGTTGTCTAATGCTGTGTACAGGTGGCTGACCTGAGGCTGGCACTGCAGAGAGCAGAGCAACAGCAGGCCAGGAAAGAAGATTATTTGAGAGAGGAGATCAGTGAACTTCAACAGGTAGCATACTATTTCCAACTAAATTATCTCAATAGACGAAAAATACATTTTGATAGAAGAAAATAATTTTACAACAATTTCGTGGTACATGTACAATGACAGTAAAGAGCTCATCTTTTTTTAAATATAGCAACAGAATTCTTTTTTTAATGCATGCCATCATTTCTTGTCTTCTGTCAGAGACTTCAGGATGCAGAAACTAGGAACCAGGAGCTCAGCCAGAGCGTTACCTCTACCACGCGACCTTTACTGCGACAAATTGAAAACCTACAGGCCTCACTGGGTGGTCAAACGGCCTCGTGGGAAAAACTTGAGAAGAATATCTCTGACAGGCTTGGTGAGACTTAGGGATTTAAGCTTTTACACCATGTCTGTGTAAAACAAACAGCAAATTACAGTATCGTAGAAAGTGGGGAATAAAAGCTTGATTTGTTTTTGCACCCCCTCTAAACAGCGGATGCCCAGGCGCAGCTAGCCATTGCTGTGGAGAAAGAGCGATCAGCAACAGAAGAACTGTTGTCCATTAAGTCCCAGTTAGCCTCTCTGGAATCCCAGAATTCCTTGCTTCGGCAGGAGAAAGCCAGGCTTCTGGCACAGCTGGATGCTGAGAAAAACAAGAGGGAGAAATTGGAAGATGAGAGCAGCAGGTAATAAATTTAAAAAAACCAACCAAACAAACTGGAGTCTACAGGGTTAAGTGCTCATGTAGATCATCCCCATCATCATGTATACCGCGTTTACTGTATGTGGCTTATATGTGGAGTTAAAGTAAACATATGTGTGGTTAGTTTGTTTGATAATTATCAATTTTTGCCGTTTGGTTGTTGGTGGCTTTTCTTTGCTTTGCACAAAAAAAAGTGTTAGTGTGACTGTCAAAAATGGGATTGTTCTCCACGTTGTCAGAGAGGCTTTGTGTAGAACTTAGAGCCTGACTTTGAATTTCATTTGTCTTTTTTCGCTGTGGTTTTTCTTATTGGTTCCAAAAACCTGCTTTGAAACATCAGTTAACAACACAAAGAGTTTGAGCAGCACAATGAAATGCTGCATTTATTGCATTAGTTGCTCTGAATGAAATGAAATCTCTTTGGTTGTGGTTTTATGTTGTGCCAATAGAAAAATATTCTGTGTCAAGATTAATGGTGAAAAACATCTTACAGTCTCTGCTAGGCTTTGTTTGTAGATTGCAGTTTGGTTTTGTTCTTTCATATGTATGTGAAAAGAAATGAGTAGCTCGGGTTTTTCTCAGTGAGACAGGAAAACTGAGTCACAGTAGTCTCGCTTGTAATGCTAATCCTTCCTGGAGTGCTTTTGTTTTTCAACAAAGCCATTTGTGACTGTGAAGCTGAGGCCCCTCAACACCCACTCATGTGTCAGCACGTGGTTTCAGTGGCAGACTGTTTTCTTTGATGAGGAAAGCAGAGGGTGTGGTGGGGCCAGTGGCGCAATGGATAACGCGTCTGACTACGGATCAGAAGATTCTAGGTTCGACTCCTGGCTGGCTCGTCACTGTTTTTGGTCTTTTAACAAAAAACAAGTTGTTGGAAATATAAATACATTAGATATAAACCTTTCTTTTTTCTCCCTGAGGAACCATGTAGAAAAGTAGAAAAGTAATCCTTTATATCACACAGTTAGGCTTTCATTTGTAGCATTTCACAGATGTATTGCACTGTTTTTATTGCTGTTTAATTTTTTTTGGTGACTTCTTGCTCATTTTATCAATGTAGGGATCGTGTTGAATTGGAAAACCTGCAAGGAGAACACAATCGAACGTTAGAGGAAACAAAGAAAGAAAAGGTACCAAAAAAGCTATTTTCTACTTATGATGTTGTCCTGTATGAAAATGATTTCTCATGGGCATCTTTTTTTTTGCTCCTTCTACCAGTTACTGCTGACTAATCAGTTAGAGATGGAGAAGATGAAGGTAGAGCAAGAAAAGAAGAAATGCTATTTGGCACAGGAAGCACTCAAGGAAAAGGTTTGAGAGAATCTCTTATGTGTTGTTTTTTTTTCCTTTTCTTTTCTGTTTTGACTTTTCTTCATTCAGTCATGACTTCATTATTTCAATTGTGTCCTATCAGGAGCGAAAGGCCACGACACAATCAGTTGGAGAGGCCCTAGCATCATCTACACCCTCCTTGTCTCGCTCCAGCTCGATGAGTGGGGCAGACAATGGGCTGCACACTTCTGTTCTTTCACAGGTGCATTCTACTTTTCTCATAGAGGTAGTTAGGAATATGATAAAAAAGGTTAAGCTCTGTAAACTGAAGATGAGTTTTTAAATGCTGTGATGTCCTTTTGTACATTATTTTTCTCCTTCTTCTTAATCCATCTGCAGGATGACTCTTTAGACCATTCACTGGGCACTATGACTATGTCCATGTCGATGAGTGGGACCAACCTGTATGAGGCGGCCAGACTGTCTGGAGGCTCCAGCATCATAGAAAACCTCCAGTCTCAACTCAAACTGAGAGAAGGAGAGATAGCACAGCTGCAGGTAATGTCGAATTAAAATTTTAGTGATTAGGCTGTTGCTTCTGCTATCAGCAAATGCACGCAGTTATTTGTACTGCACCTCACCTTTTTGTCCTTTTCTTTTTCTCCCCTTTTTAGCTTGAGATCGCTAATCTGGAGAGGAGACGATCTGTGATGGCACAGGAGCTGGTTCGACTCACAAATCAAAACGATGAGATGGAGGAGAAGGTGACAGAGATCCCCAAGTTGAAAGTTCAGCTGAAGGTACAAGGCTGTACAGCGCAGGGAATTAATGTTATACATTTTCCATGCTGCCAGATGTCAAAACTTGAATTGAATCATATTTCCTCTTGAGAGGGCTTATTTGCAGAGTGTCTTCTGATTATTGTGGCTGTGCATTTCAGGATCTGGAGCAGAGGCATAACACCATTCTGCAGATGTATGGAGAAAAGGCTGAAGAAGCAGAGGAGCTGAGACTGGACCTTGAAGATGTAAAGAATATGTACAAAACCCAAATCGATGAATTGCTGAAGAACCAGAAATAAACCAGTTTCCTTTACGTGTTATTTTGGGGCACGAATCAGCTGACAATATCAACAATAAATGCATTCACAAGAAACAATGAGGTAGAACTTTTAAGTTGAATCACTGTGTAAGAAGGAAATTCATTCATATTTGTTATTTTGTTTTAATTGATTATCATATGCTTTATTTAAGTGTCAATATTGGAATTGTGCAAAGCATACAATGAATACAGAATCAGTATGTGAAGAATTGTCGACGTTGACTTGACTCGTCCATCTGGAATCTTTGGGAGTTTGCTTTCAAAATTTCTTGTGATTGAACCTTTAACATAGTATTGTATAGTTTAAATTGTATGAGCTGGTGAAGGTTTTTTCACTATATGAATTCATCCAACATTTCTTTATAATCAGAAAGGTTTAAGATATATATAAAATGTATTGTACAGAGAAATTTATGTATTGTTCTTAACACCTTACAGATCACAAAGTGTGGTGTAGGCCTGAGTAGTCTTTGAGTGAAATCCTGAAGATTGGATTTCAAACTTTATACATATGTAAATTAATATACATTTATTAGGTTAGTAAAAAGTAAGTTGGTTCTTTATTGTTAAATCACACAGAAGATCGAATTTTCATTGCATTCAAATAAAACACTACATCTCAGTGCAACACAACAATAAATCTGTTCTGAACAATTCTATGTGTCTCTTTCACTTTTTGGCAAGACTAAAACTTAAAAAAATGACTGATACAAATGACTAATGCCATATTGTAACACCTAGAATGTGAGATGATATTCTGAAACTGAGTGGCCTTAGTTACATTTGAATAATATTCTGTAAGAGACAAAGCACATTAACAAGTTTGCACTGAATATTTGTGTTTTTATTATTAAACTGAATGATGTATTTTGTAATAACGTGGAGTGTGGAGAGCGTTATAGTGCCGTTTACTATCAGAAAACTGCGGTGGACAGCGCCACCCTATGGCCGAATGTTCGTATTACATGCCGGTGTAAGGTTTCCGGTGTTATGGCGACCGCCGGTCACTGCATCGCTTCAATCTGGGGAAAGCAGACTGCATTCAGGTAAACTGTCTCTCATATAAACTTATAGCAATCTTTTATAGGCAACCACTGATAAGGGTCTCGTTTCTTTTAAAGGTTTTGTTTATCGGAAATGTAAAAACATTTTTTCTTGCTCCTTTTCTTGTACTGCCTCTTTAGTCTATCTTAAAATTAACGTTAAGGGGGCTCCTTGTCTTTGTCAAGAACTTAAAGGCTAGATGTTAGCCTCTGCATAGTATACTTCAGTTACCGGTCAGCCTCAGTTCGTATTTTCCTTTTTTTTTATCCACAGACGAAGAAACGTTTAAGTAATGCGTTATAATCACAACAACTCCTCAATCTCATCTCACGTGCCTGTTAGGTCACTATTGACGGTCGCGACGTAGAGGTAAAGTTTAGTTAACTTGCTAATTGACCGGAAGCTAGCTAAAACTTAAGAATTAATTAAACGCTCTAAAAACGAAGTTTTCATGCGCTCGGAGAGCTCCTGCACGTCAGAAACTCGAGGAAATGAAGCCAGATTTCTCAAGGGCTTTTTTAAAACTACTCCTTTTAAAGATTTAAAATATACCTAACCATAATCGTAAAAAATAGATACAATTCGTCGGTGACGTGTTTTAGGCTTACTTGTGTTCCACAGGTATTACTGAGTTTGATCAATATATGCTTAGCCGGTGCTTTGATGTAGCGCTCTTAATTTCATGTCTCCAGTTACATCAGTACCACCGCCTTAACGTCACACACATTTAAGCTTTACCTAACTGTGTCAACGTTACCACCAGGAGAATATGCAATTAATGACCGATAACGTTAACCTTCACCACCTATTGTTACCAAATGTGCAGCATAAGGCAGTTTCCTCGTTTCCTTCCCTTCATTTGAATGTGAAACTGTGTGGGAGCCATTTGTTATACAGCACAATGTGGTATCTGCTTTAAGAAAGGTCACACTGTACTATTCAATCATCAGTCAATGGTATTGGGACGAAGGCTCCAGGCTGTGCAAGAACATGCATACTTTTGACAAAATAGCATTGATCATGCAAATTTGGCTGTTGTGTAAATACCAGGTACTGCACTGGCTACCTGCATATTAGGTCACATTATTACCAGTGAATATTTCTCATTTGGCCCTGCAGCCTCAGTTGTGCTTACTAACGGAGAAAGGTCACTAACACTAACAAAAACAAAAAAACAAAAAACGTTTCCTTTTGTGAAGCTTAGATCTGCCCAGAGCTACACTCCCATGCACTTGCTTGTACCCACATGCTTGTATACTCCAGTGTTAAGTTTTACCCATTGCAAGTCTGAGTCTGTTTCTCTGCCTCTTGCCTTTTCACAGTGTGCGGTGAAGGGAAGCATCTATTTCGCATGTCTGTGTAATTCTGACTATGCTGCTCCTGGTAGCACTGAGCATAGTTTTTTCACCCTTTGTGGTAATCACTGAGACGCCTGAAAACCCACACCACAAACCACCAACACCAACTCTCAACTACAGCACGATCTCCCTGCCACCAGAGCACGTACCCTATTTCCTGAACAACAACAAGAGGGTCGCCAAGCGATGCCGCCTGGACCCGCTCTGCCCTTTTAAAGTAAGATATGAACTTGGTTGGAGTTAATGTTTGTTCTTTACTTTACTTTCAGAATACGGTAAAAAATATAACAGGTAACCTTGTTAACTTATGACTCACATGAAAATGGTTAATTAATTATTTTGCCTGTGAGTATAGGCATCATGCGAGCTATTTCCTTGTGATCCACACAGTAGTAATTTTGAAATACAGGATTTCTGTGCATTGGTTTAATGGATATTGTTTTCCTGAACTCAGAAAGAAGAAACTTAACAGTTTATTTTGCTTTGTCTGTGCTTCTTTACAAGAGAGAGACTCCTCTAAATAGAAGCAGCTGAATTAAAAGCTTGTTAAAATCATATTTTGGTGAAACTGCAAACCTTCCACGTGGTTTTTGTAAGACTTAAGTGAATAAAGTTAATTCTGTTAATTCAAAATAACTACACAACTAAGTGCCTGGGGCCATTGCTTCTAGACAGACTTTGCATCAGCTTAGTTAGGTTAGTTAGGTAAATGGATTAGCAGATAATCCATCACCACTGCTGTGTCTTTCACATTGCATATTACATTCTGTTTCTAATGGATTTTCTAAAAGAAAGATAAGATTTAATGTAACTTTTCTTTATTTCTTTCTCTCTCACACCCTCTCTCTCCTACATACACACACAACACTGCTTATATTAATTTGTATTTTGACAACAGGATGCACTCCAGGATCTGTCTTTTTGTTGGGGTTATGAGAAGAACTGTGATCCAGAGAAACGCTTCAGCTATCCTATGTGCACCAAAGCTGACTCTGGATGGTACTGTCCCTCACATCATATTCAGTGAAATTACCAAAGTTATTGTCGTGATTTTTAAATTAAGAAATTTTGGATTTACTGAGTTGCAGTGTATGTAATTTTCCACAGTATAAGTGGTTTCATGCAAAGTGTGCGTCATCGATGGTGTAATGGTTGTGCTTTTGCTGATTTGTCTGAATCTGTCAGGGCCCGTTCACTGGATGCCGCCCAGGAACTTTTCTGGAAGCAGGCTGATTTCGGCTACGTCAAAGAGCGCCTCTCTGAGCTCAAAACACTCTGCAAGGCTACCCGGCCAGTAAGTCTGCTCATTTCCTTAGTTCCCACACGCCTTTGAGTCAACAGGAAGAAACAACAGGTAGAAATAGACGCAGTATTCAACAGGAGTCCACAGACAATGAGCCTAAAATAATTTCAAGTTCAAAAGCAGTGGTATAGAGAGAACCTAGTAAAGAGGCCACTCTCATGGCCTTTAAGGTCCACATTTTGCTGGTCACCTGAATACTAAATATTTATGAATTTGCATTTCAAGGGGGACTCCTCATTAAAGTGTTGTAGTCACATTAGATTCTGCAAGGCTACAAATCTTTACCTGGACTTACGAAAGCCACGCAGAAGTCATGAGAGGTCAGTGCAATTTGAAAATACAGTTTTTATTTTTATTTTTTTAAACATCAATGAGTATGCTTTGAAAGTCAACTGTGTTTATGCTGCAGGTACAAAGAGGACTTCATTCAGACAGGAGAGATTGGTGGACACTGCAAACTCATCAAGGAAGCACTTGTTGGAGAGGGCGACCACAAAAGCCCCTTGCAGTCTTGGTGAGGCAGGACAGATACATTCACATGAATCCTACACTTAGCAATCAAACTACAATGAATGGCTTCTGTTGAAATCTTGAGCTTGTGTTAATAATCTTCCGGAGCCACTGTTAACAAAAGAAAGCTGGATGTTTGTCCCACTGATTTCCTTGATTTACAAATATAAAACACAACACATCCACAAATAGGGATGGGTATCGTTTAGGTTTTATCCGATACCGGTGCCAAATCGGTACTTTTGAAACGGTGCCGGTGCTCAAACGGTGCTCAAACCGGTGCTTAAAGAATGGAGAACACAAAATTGGTCCAAAAACCTCTCATGTTCAGCTGGTTTTTTGTAAAAAGATAACAATGTTAGCCTTTTCTGCAGCTACAAACTTTATCCAAAAACCTCTCATGTTTAACCGTTTCCCTCTTTTTCTTTGGTCATTTTAGCCTTTTTGGCCAGGGTGAAGGGAGTATCTGCCATCAAACAAGAAGACAGCCGCATGTAGCTATGATGATGTTTGCTAGTTCACCTTACATGCATTAATGTAATAACGTGGTTAGCCTACTCAACGTAAATTACACACGAACAACATTAAGCTACTCACGCAGAGAAGAACGGCTGCTGCTGCCATCATCATCCGTCATCATTTCTGCTACACTGGCAGGGCTAGGGGCCAGGACTCTATTCTTCGGGTTTTTGGGGATGTTGCTAACTCCGGGTCCGATAACAGGCAACCCACCCGCAGTAGATGCGCTCGGTGTGAGGTCTCGCAGCAAGCTATCAAATACGGCGCATTTCTTGGCTTTTAAACAGATGATGTCATTTGCAGACTTTTAGGAGTAATCCCAGCCTGTTTAGGTCTGAGGCTAAATCTCAAGCGGTTCCTGTAGTCTGCCATCTTACATGCCACCTGCTTATACTCACGTAGCAGCTTCAGGCAGTCCTTGCCAAAGGGAGGCAAAATGTCTGGATGGATGTTCAACCAACCGCGTAAGGAAATCCGACAAAGTTGATTGTGCTCACCTGGAAACTGGAAACAGTATAAACAGAATCAACATTGTGGGATTTTTCTTACCTGGATGTTTTGAGCCTGCATCAAGAGATTTTGCTTTCTGGAATATTTTGAAGGATTATCTTTGAATTCTGCAGGCGATCGAAGTGTGACCTGACCTGACCTGCCCTTTCAGGGATCATTGTAGGGGGCCAGTGGCGCAATGGATAACGCGTCTGACTACGGATCAGAAGATTCTAGGTTCGACTCCTGGCTGGTTCGCAGTGCGTGCTTTTTTTTCGTGTTGGAATGGATACGCTCTTAAATATTGTACAAATTTGGTCAGAGAACAAACTTTGACCTCACCTGACCTTTTGATTTTCTTGGCGGGGGGCCAGTGGCGCAATGGATAACGCATCTGACTACGGATCAGAAGATTCTAGGTTCGACTCCTGGCTGGCTCGAAGTGTCTGCTTGCTTTTGTGCATATTGGGAGCAATGCTGTCAGTTTCGGAGGGTGAAAACCACCGAGGCACAGCGTTTTCAGACAGTGCATCTGAGCTCCTCTGATACTCCTAAAACCATAAGGGATCACCAAAGGTTTTCCTTCAGCCAGAGCTTGTCCTTCGTCTCGCTCAGTTCCCCCGTAGCGTTCTTTGGGTACCTTCCAAGGTTTAACAAATATCCAGCTAGAATGATCACATTTACTCACAGCAGCCAATCTCATGGTGTTCCCTCTGTCTTATAGCGTCCTGATGACATCTAGGTCGTGCTAGGTTGTGGATGATGAGAGTCAAACCTTAAGTACTGTAAGTACTGTATGCGTTGGCTTACACTATGCAATGACTTTCAAATGTCCCCTATTACTGATGGCAATTTCCCAGTCTAAGAAAGCTAGCGTGTCATTTTTCATATCCTTCCTGGTGAACCTGATGTGTTTTTGCACCACCTTAATGTCATCTGTGATTGGTTTTACATCCCGAAATTTGACTTTCACCCAGGCGTCATCCACATATTTGAACCAGTGGTGTTCGAGGACAGGATGACTCAGCAGTCTTTGTTTCCCACTTCCTGCTTATAAGAGTTAGCCACAATGGGTTAAACTGGGGAATTCATGGTGCACCCACACACTCACACTTTGTTGGTGTTGAGGGTGGTCCTGTCAGAGGTGGGACCAAGTCATTGTTTTGCAAGTCTCAAGTAAGTCTCAAGTCTTTATCCTCAAGTCTCAAGTCAAGTCTCAAGTAATGTCAGGCAAGTCAGAGTCGAGTCTCAAGTCACTGGTGTAAAAGTCCGAGTCAAGTCACAAGTCTGAAACTTTGAATTTCAAGTCCTTTCGAGTCTTTAAAAAAAAAAAAAAAAACGAAAAAATAATGTTGCAGTTATGCTAAATGTAAATATTAGACCATGTAATTTTTAAATCTGTGTTTTTCTCAACACATGACAAAATAGTGAACTTAGAAAATATACACAAATTGTGAAATTGCACCTCTTTAAAATGCAGCTCAATTAAACTTAGCTCCAAGAATAATTTTCACCGACAGTTCTGAGATAAGCTGCATGTTGTTCTTGGATGCGGTTGTAGGACCAGCTTTAAAATCGCATGACAAAAATATCATACATATTAAAAAAAAACTGCATCACCAACGTAGCCTGGACAACATTTGCTAGTTAGATGAAGTCAGCTATCTCATCGTAGCATATTTATATGCATATTTATAATCATACGGCTCTTGGAGTGAGTGCATACACTCATGAAGTTTAGTAACTTCAGGTCACTGCAACAAGCCCAGGTACAGTTTACCGACGGATGGGTGCAGGACCTTGAAATGCACCGTGTAGAAAGTAAAGACCATCGTACATATCATAAGTTTACCAGTCTCACAAATCGTCGTCATAAATACACATTCCTTAACCGTTTATTAATAGGACCTTTGAGCTCAACGGTAATTAATTAGCAGTGGAAATAATTTCTGGTAGCATCACAGAAATGTAGCAGTGACAACAATACTGTATGCTGTAATCGTACTGGGCAATTAGTGATACAAAAAACCTGTTTTATCCTGTGAATAAAAGTATATGTTTTTGTCAATGTACCATAATAACAGAAGCGAAACGCAATATTGTGTCAGGACAATTCACTATTTATGCACAATAAACAAAGGAGCATAGCGCGACAATTTCTGTTCAGCGCCAGACTTGCTTGTAACCTATATCACCAATTATGTTATGAAAATGACGTATTAACTACAACAGAAGACTGACCTTCGTGTAAATGCTTGGAGCAGACTAACCTGTGAGCTGGAGTGTTCTGGGACGTTATATTTGGTCTTTGAATGGCTGCAATCCAGGCCATCCGTCGCGTCTTTGTTACTTCGGAAACATGGCTCGAACAATTTCTCTTCAACGACGTAATCCGATAACAACCGATCTCTTTACCCGTCGGCTTCCCGTGGCTGTCATGCGACCGGCTATTGCAGTTAATAATACAACAGCTTCTTGACATTTTTGTGTTTCTTTTTATCGCTGTATAACTGATTTTAATTGAAAGCCTGCGTGCGCTAGTACCGCTTGCCACGAGTTCCCAGAATCCTTTGCGGTTCTACCCGTGAATGACGTCACATTTTCAATCTCTATATAATATGTGTGTTAAATTTTATATTTGGGGTAAAATATCAAGTCTTTTCAAGTAAACCGGTTCAAGTCCAATTCAAGTCCCAAGTCATTGGTGTAAAAGTCCAAGTCAAGTCACAAGTCTTAGAACATTTTTTCAAGTCAAGTCTAAAGTCATAAAATTAATGACTCGAGTCTGACTCGAGTCCACACCTCTGGGTCCTGTTGGTGAGGGTGGGGTCATCCTGTAAGCTCTTGTGAACTAGCACCACTTCTTCGGTAGCTGTAAGACAACGGAAGAGAGTTCTACCATTGTAAGTGACCGTAGTGTCCTCTGCCTACATAACGATATGGCTGACCTTCTTCATGAAATCCATAGCGTTCTGAGGATGGCGTTTCCAGCTGCCTACCGACGGCTTGAGGACCGAAGCCAAAAGCCTTTCGATATTGTATGTAGCACAGTTGATCGTGCAGACAATGGGTCTTTAAATTACCTCCTGTTTATACAACTTAGGCAAACAACAGAGACTTGCTGTAGCTTCCAGACAAAATCTTTGCTCACTTGTCCACATCCTTGGTGTTTGTCTCTTTAACTGGCCTTGGAGGACCCGCTCTGTCGCATGCCAATGTGTCTTGTGCACAGTAAGTAGATGAGCCTGCCTCTACTCCCTGGTCTTAGGCTATTTATGCAGTGTTAGACAGCATGAAAAGTATGACTGAATTCACTTCTCAGTGAATTCAATCACCTTTGAAGCTTTTTGTCATCTAGAAGAGTTGCAAGTCTTTTTGGGCCCAGCTCCTCTTTTGGTTTTAAAACATGGTAGGTAAATCAATGTTTCTCACCAGTTCGTTTAGCATCTGATTCTGTGGCTTTGGGAAGATTTTAGTAGCTTGGAGGCCTTAACTTAAACTCCCAGAGACCAGCCATTTGGCTTTTCTACCTATAAAACCTGGAGAGTTGCCAAATGGCTGGTAGGCTTTTAGCTAAGCTTTAGCTTCAGCCAAGTGGAAGCAAAATTGGCTAGTCATTCATATGTATATTAGGTTGTTACCTGGGAATTCTGGAGGGAGGGGAGTGGGGGTGTGTGATTGAGGGCGTGGGGGAGCTGCTAAAAGCTGTGGACTTCCTTTTGTGTTTCATCTTGATGCATTCTCAATCATCCAGGGAAATAAATCTCCAAAAGTCACCAACTTGGAGTGTTTCAGTTTGCCATCTTAGGGAGAAATAAACACACATGGGTGTATGTCCTTTGTTGCTGAGATTTATTGATAAAAACAGTACAAAAAACCAACCATTTGTACACATATTTACAAATAATAATAAAAAGTGAGTGAGTACATTTCAACATTTTCAGCAATCACTCACAATCCTGGCACTGCCATGGTATCTGTAGTCTGCATTTACCACATGTGTATCTGTTGCAGTGAACACATCGCACAGTGGCATGATTGTTCTTGCATTTGTGTGTTTGTGTCCCAAACTTGTCAGGTTTACTTGCAATATACTGCAGGAAACAGCACCGAGTCTTTGATGGGAAAAGCTGTTCATCAACGGTGATATGTAGACCAGGGTTGTAGCACGTGATGCAGTTGGTGACAAATGATCCCCACACACTGGAAATTGCAGCGAACTTTGCTCGATCACTGCGGGTGGACTTGTCATCAAAGCGTAGGTGTTGCATGATGTCTTGGAAGCGGTTTCGTGCCATAGTTCCAATTATCTGTGGGTTTCCCAGGTTTGCTGACCAGCAGTCATTTAGAGATGGAACCCTGGTAACCCCCCGCAAGATGCATGGCCAGACTAGACTGTCAAAAGATACATGCGAAAAATAAAAAGTAATATTAACTGGCACCATAGAAAAATCGTGAACTGGTTCTTGTAGAAAACCGGTACCCAGCATCCAATTTTTTGAATTTGCTAGTCTGCTTGTTTATCCATCCGATTTCAGGTTGTGTGCCAGAGGAGGGAAATGGCATTGCAGTATATGGTGTGGATATGGACATAACTTTTATTTTTATTGCACAACACCGCGATGGTAAAGTGGAGGAATTCATTTTTCTTGGTGTAATTAACATACTGCATTACTTTTAGGGAAAGCATTCAGTGTAATGTGTGTAATAATTACTTTTTCTGAGTAGAGATCCGAACACTGATCACAACAAACATGCAACAACATTGTATCAATGTAATGTCTTTCGTATGCAGCTTAGCAATGGTGGTCATTGTCAAAGTGAATCAATGAGGAATCGAATCAGTAAGTGATATCAATAATAGAATCATAATTACTAAATTCTTATCCATTCCCATTCCTTGTTCACAGTACTCAAATGGACTCCACAGTCACCAGATCTCAATCCAGTAGAGCACCTTAGATGGGAAATGTGCATCATGGATATTCGCTGACAAATCTACTGCAACTGTGTAATGCTATCATGTCAAAGTCTAAGGAATCTTTCCATCATCTTGCTGAAAATTAAGGCAGTTCTGAAGGCACAAAGCCCGTAAATATGTGTACAAATGGTTGGTTTTTTGTACTGTTTTTATCAATAAATCTCCGCAACAAAGGACATACACCCATGTGTGTTGATTTCTCCCTAAGATGGCAAACTGAAACACTCCAAGTTGGTGACTTTTGGAGATTTATTTCCCTGGATGATTGAGAATGCATCAAGATGAAACACAAAAGGAAGTGCACAGCTTTTAGCAGCTCCCCCACGCCCTCAATCACACACCCCCACTCCCCTCCCTCCAGAATTCCCAGGTAACGACCTAATATACATATGAATGACTAGCCAATTTAGCTTCCACTTGGCTGAAGCTAAAGCTTAGCTAAAAGCCTACCAGCCATTTGGCTGCTCTCGGGTTTTATAGGTAGAAAGGTAGAAGCCTGGCTTTGCAGGTGTTTTAAACAGATGATGTCATTTGCAGACTTTTAGGAGTAATCCCAGCCTGTTTAGGTCTGAGGCTAAATCTCAAGCGGTTCCTGTAGTCTGCCATCTTACATGCCACCTGCTTATACTCACGTAGCAGCTTCAGGCAGTCCTTGCCAAAGGGAGGCAAAATGTCTGGATGGATGTTCAACCAACCGCGTAAGGAAATCCGACAAAGTTGATTGTGCTCACCTGGAAACTGGAAACAGTATAAACAGAATCAACATTGTGGGATTTTTCTTACCTGGATGTTTTGAGCCTGCATCAAGAGATTTTGCTTTCTGGAATATTTTGAAGGATTATCTTTGAATTCTGCAGGCGATCGAAGTGTGACCTGACCTGACCTGCCCTTTCAGGGATCGTTGTAGGTGGGCCAGTGGCGCAATGGATAACGCGTCTGACTACGGATCAGAAGATTCTAGGTTCGACTCCTGGCTGGTTCGCAGTGCGTGCTTTTTTTTTCGTGTTGGAATGGATACGCTCTTAAATATTGTACAAATTTGGTCAGAGAACAAACTTTGACCTCACCTGACCTTTTGATTTTCTTGGCGGGGGGCCAGTGGCGCAATGGATAACGCATCTGACTACGGATCAGAAGATTCTAGGTTCGACTCCTGGCTGGCTCGAAGTGTCTGCTTGCTTTTGTGCATATTGGGAGCAATGCTGTCAGTTTCGGAGGGTGAAAACCACCGAGGCACAGCGTTTTCAGACAGTGCATCTGAGCTCCTCTGATACTCCTAAAACCATAAGGGATCACCAAAGGTTTTCCTTCAGCCAGAGCTTGTCCTTCGTCTCGCTCAGTTCCCCCGTAGCGTTCTTTGGGTACCTTCCAAGGTTTAACAAATATCCAGCTAGAATGATCACATTTACTCACAGCAGCCAATCTCATGGTGTTCCCTCTGTCTTATAGCGTCCTGATGACATCTAGGTCGTGCTAGGTTGTGGATGATGAGAGTCAAACCTTAAGTACTGTAAGTACTGTATGCGTTGGCTTACACTACGCAATGACTTTCAAATGTCCCCTATTACTGATGGCAATTTCCCAGTCTAAGAAAGCTAGCGTGTCATTTTTCATATCCTTCCTGGTGAACCTGATGTGTTTTTGCACCACCTTAATGTCATCTGTGATTGGTTTTACATCCCGAAATTTGACTTTCACCCAGGCGTCATCCACATATTTGAACCAGTGGTGTTCGAGGACAGGATGACTTAGCAGTCTTTGTTTCCCACTTCCTGCTTATAAGAGTTAGCCACAATGGGTTAAACTGGGGAATTCATGGTGCACCCACACACTCACACTTTGTTGGTGTTGAGGGTGGTCCTGTTGGTGAGGGTGGGGTCAGCCTGTAAGCTCTTGTGAACTAGCACCACTTCTTCGGTAGCTGTAAGACAACGGAAGAGAGTTCTACCATTGTAAGTGACCGTAGTGTCCTCTGCCTACATAACGATATGGCTGACCTTCTTCATGAAATCCATAGCGTTCTGAGGATGGCGTTTCCAGCTGCCTACCGACGGCTTGAGGACCGAAGCCAAAAGCCTTTCGATATTGTATGTAGCACAGTTGATCGTGCAGACAATGGGTCTTTAAATTACCTCCTGTTTATACAACTTAGGCAAACAACAGAGACTTGCTGTAGCTTCCAGACAAAATCTTTGCTTACTTGTCCACATCCTTGGTGTTTGTCTCTTTAACTGGCCTTGGAGGACCCGCTCTGTCGCATGCCAATGTGTCTTGTGCACAGTAAGTAGATGAGCCTGCCTCTACTCCCTGGTCTTAGGCTATTTATGCAGTGTTAGACAGCATGAAAAGTATGACTGAATTCACTTCTCAGTGAATTCAATCACCTTTGAAGCTTTTTGTCATCTAGAAGAGTTGCAAGTCTTTTTGGGCCCAGCTCCTCTTTTGGTTTTAAAACATGGTAGGTAAATCAATGTTTCTCACCAGTTCGTTTAGCATCTGATTCTGTGGCTTTGGGAAGATTTTAGTAGCTTGGAGGCCTTAACTTAAACTCCCAGAGACCAGCCATTTGGCTTTTCTACCTATAAAACCCGGAGAGTTGCCAAATGGCTGGTAGGCTTTTAGCTAAGCTTTAGCTTCAGCCAAGTGGAAGCAAAATTGGCTAGTCATTCATATGTATATTAGGTTGTTACCTGGGAATTCTGGAGGGAGGGGAGTGGGGGTGTGTGATTGAGGGCGTGGGGGAGCTGCTAAAAGCTGTGCACTTCCTTTTGTGTTTCATCTTGATGCATTCTCAATCATCCAGGGAAATAAATCTCCAAAAGTCACCAACTTGGAGTGTTTCAGTTTGCCATCTTAGGGAGAAATCAACACACATGGGTGTATGTCCTTTGTTGCTGAGATTTATTGATAAAAACTGTACAAAAAACCAATCATTTGTACACATATTTACAAATAATAATAAAAAGTGAGTGAGTACATTTCAACATTTTCAGCAATCACTCACAATCCTGGCACTGCCATGGTATCTGTAGTCTGCATTTACCACATGTGTATCTGTTGCAGTGAACACATCGCACAGTGGCATGATTGTTCTTGCATTTGTGTGTTTGTGTCCCAAACTTGTCAGGTTTACTTGCAAAATACTGCAGGAAACAGCACCGAGTCTTTGATGGGAAAAGCTGTTCATCAACGGTGATATGTAGACCAGGGTTGTAGCACGTGATGCAGTTGGTGACAAATGATCCCCACACACTGGAAATTGCAGCGAACTTTGCTCGATCACTGCGGGTGGACTTGTCATCAAAGCGTAGGTGTTGCATGATGTCTTGGAAGCGGTTTCGTGCCATAGTTCCAATTATCTGTGGGTTTCCCAGGTTTGCTGACCAGCAGTCATTTAGAGATGGAACCCTGGTAACCCCCCGCAAGATGCATGGCCAGACTAGACTGTCAAAAGATACATGCGAAAAATAAAAAGTAATATTAACTGGCACCATAGAAAAATCGTGAACTGGTTCTTGTAGAAAACCGGTACCCAGCATCCAATTTTTTGAATTTGCTAGTCTGCTTGTTTATCCATCCGATTTCAGGTTGTGTGCCAGAGGAGGGAAATGGCATTGCAGTATATGGTGTGGATATGGACATAACTTTTATTTTTATTGCACAACACCGCGATGGTAAAGTGGAGGAATTAATTTTTCTTGGTGTAATTAACATACTGCATTACTTTTAGGGAAAGCATTCAGTGTAATGTGTGTAATAATTACTTTTTCTGAGTAGAGATCCGAACACTGATCACAACAAACATGCAACAACATTGTATCAATGTAATGTCTTTCGTATGCAGCTTAGCAATGGTGGTCATTGTCAAAGTGAATCAATGAGGAATCGAATCAGTAAGTGATATCAATAATAGAATCATAATTACTAAATTCTTATCCATTCCCATTCCTTGTTCACAGTACTCAAATGGACTCCACAGTCACCAGATCTCAATCCAGTAGAGCACCTTAGATGGGAAATGTGCATCATGGATATTCGCTGACAAATCTACTGCAACTGTGTAATGCTATCATGTCAAAGTCTAAGGAATCTTTCCATCATCTTGCTGAAAATTAAAGCAGTTCTGAAGGCACAAAGCCCGTAAATATGTGTACAAATGGTTGGTTTTTTGTACTATTTTTATCAATAAATCTCCGCAACAAAGGACATACACCCATGTGTGTTGATTTCTCCCTAAGATGGCAAACTGAAACACTCCAAGTTGGTGACTTTTGGAGATTTATTTCCCTGGATGATTGAGAATGCATCAAGATGAAACACAAAAGGAAGTGCACAGCTTTTAGCAGCTCCCCCACGCCCTCAATCACACACCCCCACTCCCCTCCCTCCAGAATTCCCAGGTAACGACCTAATATACATATGAATGACTAGCCAATTTAGCTTCCACTTGGCTGAAGCTAAAGCTTAGCTAAAAGCCTACCAGCCATTTGGCTGCTCTCGGGTTTTATAAGTAGAAAGGTAGAAGCCTGGCTTTGCAGGTGTTAAACAGATGATGTCATTTGCAGACTTTTAGGAGTAATCCCAGCCTGTTTAGGTCTGAGGCTAAATCTCAAGCGGTTCCTGTAGTCTGCCATCTTACATGCCACCTGCTTATACTCACGTAGCAGCTTCAGGCAGTCCTTGTCAAAGGGAGGCAAAATGTCTGGATGGATGTTCAACCAACCGCGTAAGGAAATCCGACAAGGTTGATTGTGCTCACCTGGAAACTGGAAACAGTATAAACAGAATCAACATTGTGGGATTTTTCTTACCTGGATGTTTTGAGCCTGCATCAAGAGATTTTGCTTTCTGGAATATTTTGAAGGATTATCTTTGAATTCTGCAGGCGATCGAAGTGTGACCTGACCTGACCTGCCCTTTCAGGGATCGTTGTAGGTGGGCCAGTGGCGCAATGGATAACGCGTCTGACTACGGATCAGAAGATTCTAGGTTCGACTCCTGGCTGGTTCGCAGTGCGTGCTTTTTTTTCGTGTTGGAATGGATACGCTCTTAAATATTGTACAAATTTGGTCAGAGAACAAACTTTGACCTCACCTGACCTCTTGATTTTCTTGGCGGGGGGCCAGTGGCGCAATGGATAACGCATCTGACTACGGATCAGAAGATTCTAGGTTCGACTCCTGGCTGGCTCGAAGTGTCTGCTTGCTTTTGTGCATATTGGGAGCAATGCTGTCAGTTTCGGAGGGTGAAAACCACCGAGGCACAGCGTTTTCAGACAGTGCATCTGAGCTCCTCTGATACTCCTAAAACCATAAGGGATCACCAAAGGTTTTCCTTCAGCCAGAGCTTGTCCTTCGTCTCGCTCAGTTCCCCCGTAGCGTTCTTTGGGTACCTTCCTAGGTTTAACAAATATCCAGCTAGAATGATCACATTTACTCACAGCAGCCAATCTCATGGTGTTCCCTCTGTCTTATAGCGTCCTGATGACATCTAGGTCGTGCTAGGTTGTGGATGATGAGAGTCAAACCTTAAGTACTGTAAGTACTGTATGCGTTGACTTACACTATGCAATGACTTTCAAATGTCCCCTATTACTGATGGCAATTTCCCAGTCTAAGAAAGCTAGCGTGTCATTTTTCATATCCTTCCTGGTGAACCTGATGTGTTTTTGCACCACCTTAATGTCATCTGTGATTGGTTTTACATCCCGAAATTTGACTTTCACCCAGGCGTCATCCACATATCTGAACCAGTGGTGTTCGAGGACAGGATGACTTAGCAGTCTTTGTTTCCCACTTCCTGCTTATAAGAGTTAGCCACAATGGGTTAAACTGGGGAATTCATGGTGCACCCACACACTCACACTTTGTTGGTGTTGAGGGTGGTCCTGTTGGTGAGGGTGGGGTCATCCTGTAAGCTCTTATGAACTAGCACCACTTCTTCGGTAGCTGTAAGACAACGGAAGAGAGTTCTACCATTGTAAGTGACCGTAGTGTCCTCTGCCTACATAACGATATGGCTGACCTTCTTCATGAAATCCATAGCGTTCTGAGGATGGCGTTTCCAGCTGCCTACCGACGGCTTGAGGACCGAAGCCAAAAGCCTTTCGATATTGTATGTAGCACAGTTGATCGTGCAGACAATGGGTCTTTAAATTACCTCCTGTTTATACAACTTAGGCAAACAACAGAGACTTGCTGTAGCTTCCAGACAAAATCTTTGCTCACTTGTCCACATCCTTGGTGTTTGTCTCTTTAACTGGCCTTGGAGGACCCGCTCTGTCGCATGCCAATGTGTCTTGTGCACAGTAAGTAGATGAGCCTGCCTCTACTCCCTGGTCTTAGGCTATTTATGCAGTGTTAGACAGCATGAAAAGTATGACTGAATTCACTTCTCAGTGAATTCAATCACCTTTGAAGCTTTTTGTCATCTAGAAGAGTTGCAAGTCTTTTTGGGCCCAGCTCCTCTTTTGGTTTTAAAACATGGTAGGTAAATCAATGTTTCTCACCAGTTCGTTTAGCATCTGATTCTGTGGCTTTGGGAAGATTTTAGTAGCTTGGAGGCCTTAAACAGATGATGTCATTTGCAGACTTTTAGGAGTAATCCCAGCCTGTTTAGGTCTGAGGCTAAATCTCAAGCGGTTCCTGTAGTCTGCCATCTTACATGCCACCTGCTTATACTCACGTAGCAGCTTCAGGCAGTCCTTGCCAAAGGGAGGCAAAATGTCTGGATGGATGTTCAACCAACCGCGTAAGGAAATCCGACAAAGTTGATTGTGCTCACCTGGAAACTGGAAACAGTATAAACAGAATCAACATTGTGGGATTTTTCTTACCTGGATGTTTTGAGCCTGCATCAAGAGATTTTGCTTTCTGGAATATTTTGAAGGATTATCTTTGAATTCTGCAGGCGATCGAAGTGTGACCTGACCTGACCTGCCCTTTCAGGGATCGTTGTAGGTGGGCCAGTGGCGCAATGGATAACGCGTCTGACTACGGATCAGAAGATTCTAGGTTCGACTCCTGGCTGGTTCGCAGTGCGTGCTTTTTTTTCGTGTTGGAATGGATACGCTCTTAAATATTGTACAAATTTGGTCAGAGAACAAACTTTGACCTCACCTGACCTCTTGATTTTCTTGGCGGGGGGCCAGTGGCGCAATGGATAACGCATCTGACTACGGATCAGAAGATTCTAGGTTCGACTCCTGGCTGGCTCGAAGTGTCTGCTTGCTTTTGTGCATATTGGGAGCAATGCTGTCAGTTTCGGAGGGTGAAAACCACCGAGGCACAGCGTTTTCAGACAGTGCATCTGAGCTCCTCTGATACTCCTAAAACCATAAGGGATCACCAAAGGTTTTCCTTCAGCCAGAGCTTGTCCTTCGTCTCGCTCAGTTCCCCCGTAGCGTTCTTTGGGTACCTTCCTAGGTTTAACAAATATCCAGCTAGAATGATCACATTTACTCACAGCAGCCAATCTCATGGTGTTCCCTCTGTCTTATAGCGTCCTGATGACATCTAGGTCGTGCTAGGTTGTGGATGATGAGAGTCAAACCTTAAGTACTGTAAGTACTGTATGCGTTGACTTACACTATGCAATGACTTTCAAATGTCCCCTATTACTGATGGCAATTTCCCAGTCTAAGAAAGCTAGCGTGTCATTTTTCATATCCTTCCTGGTGAACCTGATGTGTTTTTGCACCACCTTAATGTCATCTGTGATTGGTTTTACATCCCGAAATTTGACTTTCACCCAGGCGTCATCCACATATCTGAACCAGTGGTGTTCGAGGACAGGATGACTTAGCAGTCTTTGTTTCCCACTTCCTGCTTATAAGAGTTAGCCACAATGGGTTAAACTGGGGAATTCATGGTGCACCCACACACTCACACTTTGTTGGTGTTGAGGGTGGTCCTGTTGGTGAGGGTGGGGTCATCCTGTAAGCTCTTATGAACTAGCACCACTTCTTCGGTAGCTGTAAGACAACGGAAGAGAGTTCTACCATTGTAAGTGACCGTAGTGTCCTCTGCCTACATAACGATATGGCTGACCTTCTTCATGAAATCCATAGCGTTCTGAGGATGGCGTTTCCAGCTGCCTACCGACCACTTGAGGACCGAAGCCAAAAGCCTTTCGATATTGTATGTAGCACAGTTGATCGTGCAGACAATGGGTCTTTAAATTACCTCCTGTTTATACAACTTAGGCAAACAACAGAGACTTGCTGTAGCTTCCAGACAAAATCTTTGCTCACTTGTCCACATCCTTGGTGTTTGTCTCTTTAACTGGCCTTGGAGGACCCGCTCTGTCGCATGCCAATGTGTCTTGTGCACAGTAAGTAGATGAGCCTGCCTCTACTCCCTGGTCTTAGGCTATTTATGCAGTGTTAGACAGCATGAAAAGTATGACTGAATTCACTTCTCAGTGAATTCAATCACCTTTGAAGCTTTTTGTCATCTAGAAGAGTTGCAAGTCTTTTTGGGCCCAGCTCCTCTTTTGGTTTTAAAACATGGTAGGTAAATCAATGTTTCTCACCAGTTCGTTTAGCATCTGATTCTGTGGCTTTGGGAAGATTTTAGTAGCTTGGAGGCCTTAAACAGATGATGTCATTTGCAGACTTTTAGGAGTAATCCCAGCCTGTTTAGGTCTGAGGCTAAATCTCAAGCGGTTCCTGTAGTCTGCCATCTTACATGCCACCTGCTTATACTCACGTAGCAGCTTCAGGCAGTCCTTGCCAAAGGGAGGCAAAATGTCTGGATGGATGTTCAACCAACCGCGTAAGGAAATCCGACAAAGTTGATTGTGCTCACCTGGAAACTGGAAACAGTATAAACAGAATCAACATTGTGGGATTTTTCTTACCTGGATGTTTTGAGCCTGCATCAAGAGATTTTGCTTTCTGGAATATTTTGAAGGATTATCTTTGAATTCTGCAGGCGATCGAAGTGTGACCTAACCTCACCTGACCTCACCTGCCCTTTCAGGGATCATTGTAGGGGGCCAGTGGCGCAATGGATAATGCATCTGACTACGGATCAGAAGATTCTAGGTTCGACTCCTGGCTGGTTCGCAGTGCGTGCATTTTTTCGTGTTGGAATGGATACGCTCTTAAATATTGTACAAATTTGGTCAGAGAACAAACTTTGACCTCACCTGACCTTTTGATTTTCTTGGCGGGGGGCCAGTGGCGCAATGGATAACGCATCTGACTACGGATCAGAAGATTCTAGGTTCGACTCCTGGCTGGCTCGAAGTGTCTGCTTGCTTTTGTGCATATTGGGAGCAATGCTGTCAGTTTCGGAGGGTGAAAACCACCGAGGCACAGTGTTTTCAGACAGTGCATCTGAGCTCCTCTGATACTCCTAAAACCATAAGGGATCACCAAAGGTTTTCCTTCAGCCAGAGCTTGTCCTTCGTCTCGCTCAGTTCCCCCGTAGCATTCTTTGGGTACCTTCCAAGGTTTAACAAATATCCAGCTAGAATGATCACATTTACTCACAGCAGCCAATCTCATGGTGTTCCCTCTGTCTTATAGCGTCCTGATGACATCTAGGTCGTGCTAGGTTGTGGATGATGAGAGTCAAACCTTAAGTACTGTAAGTACTGTATGCGTTGGCTTACACTACGCAATGACTTTCAAATGTCCCCTATTACTGATGGCAATTTCCCAGTCTAAGAAAGCTAGCGTGTCATTTTTCATATCCTTCCTGGTGAACCTGATGTGTTTTTGCACCACCTTAATGTCATCTGTGATTGGTTTTACATCCCGAAATTTGACTTTCACCCAGGCGTCATCCACATATCTGAACCAGTGGTGTTCGAGGACAGGATGACTTAGCAGTCTTTGTTTCCCACTTCCTGCTTATAAGAGTTAGCCACAATGGGTTAAACTGGGGAATTCATGGTGCACCCACACACTCACACTTTGTTGGTGTTGAGGGTGGTCCTGTTGGTGAGGGTGGGGTCATCCTGTAAGCTCTTATGAACTAGCACCACTTCTTCGGTAGCTGTAAGACAACGGAAGAGAGTTCTACCATTGTAAGTGACCGTAGTGTCCTCTGCCTACATAACGATATGGCTGACCTTCTTCATGAAATCCATAGCGTTCTGAGGATGGCGTTTCCAGCTGCCTACCGACCACTTGAGGACCGAAGCCAAAAGCCTTTCGATATTGTATGTAGCACAGTTGATCGTGCAGACAATGGGTCTTTAAATTACCTCCTGTTTATACAACTTAGGCAAACAACAGAGACTTGCTGTAGCTTCCAGACAAAATCTTTGCTCACTTGTCCACATCCTTGGTGTTTGTCTCTTTAACTGGCCTTGGAGGACCCGCTCTGTCGCATGCCAATGTGTCTTGTGCACAGTAAGTAGATGAGCCTGCCTCTACTCCCTGGTCTTAGGCTATTTATGCAGTGTTAGACAGCATGAAAAGTATGACTGAATTCACTTCTCAGTGAATTCAATCACCTTTGAAGCTTTTTGTCATCTAGAAGAGTTGCAAGTCTTTTTGGGCCCAGCTCCTCTTTTGGTTTTAAAACATGGTAGGTAAATCAATGTTTCTCACCAGTTCGTTTAGCATCTGATTCTGTGGCTTTGGGAAGATTTTAGTAGCTTGGAGGCCTTAAACAGATGATGTCATTTGCAGACTTTTAGGAGTAATCCCAGCCTGTTTAGGTCTGAGGCTAAATCTCAAGCGGTTCCTGTAGTCTGCCATCTTACATGCCACCTGCTTATACTCACGTAGCAGCTTCAGGCAGTCCTTGCCAAAGGGAGGCAAAATGTCTGGATGGATGTTCAACCAACCGCGTAAGGAAATCCGACAAAGTTGATTGTGCTCACCTGGAAACTGGAAACAGTATAAACAGAATCAACATTGTGGGATTTTTCTTACCTGGATGTTTTGAGCCTGCATCAAGAGATTTTGCTTTCTGGAATATTTTGAAGGATTATCTTTGAATTCTGCAGGCGATCGAAGTGTGACCTGACCTCACCTGACCTCACCTGCCCTTTCAGGGATCATTGTAGGGGGCCAGTGGCGCAATGGATAACGCATCTGACTACGGATCAGAAGATTCTAGGTTCGACTCCTGGCTGGTTCGCAGTGCGTGCATTTTTTCGTGTTGGAATGGATACGCTCTTAAATATTGTACAAATTTGGTCAGAGAACAAACTTTGACCTCACCTGACCTTTTGATTTTCTTGGCGGGGGGCCAGTGGCGCAATGGATAACGCATCTGACTACGGATCAGAAGATTCTAGGTTCGACTCCTGGCTGGCTCGAAGTGTCTGCTTGCTTTTGTGCATATTGGGAGCAATGCTGTCAGTTTCGGAGGGTGAAAACCACCGAGGCACAGCGTTTTCAGACAGTGCATCTGAGCTCCTCTGATACTCCTAAAACCATAAGGGATCACCAAAGGTTTTCCTTCAGCCAGAGCTTGTCCTTCGTCTCGCTCAGTTCCCCCGTAGCGTTCTTTGGGTACCTTCCAAGGTTTAACAAATATCCAGCTAGAATGATCACATTTACTCACAGCAGCCAATCTCATGGTGTTCCCTCTGTCTTATAGCGTCCTGATGACATCTAGGTCGTGCTAGGTTGTGGATGATGAGAGTCAAACCTTAAGTACTGTAAGTACTGTATGCGTTGGCTTACACTACGCAATGACTTTCAAATGTCCCCTATTACTGATGGCAATTTCCCAGTCTAAGAAAGCTAGCGTGTCATTTTTCATATCCTTCCTGGTGAACCTGATGTGTTTTTGCACCACCTTAATGTCATCTGTGATTGGTTTTACATCCCGAAATTTGACTTTCACCCAGGCGTCATCCACATATTTGAACCAGTGGTGTTCGAGGACAGGATGACTTAGCAGTCTTTGTTTCCCACTTCCTGCTTATAAGAGTTAGCCACAATGGGTTAAACTGGGGAATTCATGGTGCACCCACACACTCACACTTTGTTGGTGTTGAGGGTGGTCCTGTTGGTGAGGGTGGGGTCATCCTGTAAGCTCTTGTGAACTAGCACCACTTCTTCGGTAGCTGTAAGACAACGGAAGAGAGTTCTACCATTGTAAGTGACCGTAGTGTCCTCTGCCTACATAACGATATGGCTGACCTTCTTCATGAAATCCATAGCGTTCTGAGGATGGCGTTTCCAGCTGCCTACCGACGGCTTGAGGACCGAAGCCAAAAGCCTTTCGATATTGTATGTAGCACAGTTGATCGTGCAGACAATGGGTCTTTAAATTACCTCCTGTTTATACAACTTAGGCAAACAACAGAGACTTGCTGTAGCTTCCAGACAAAATCTTTGCTCACTTGTCCACATCCTTGGTGTTTGTCTCTTTAACTGGCCTTGGAGGACCCGCTCTGTCGCATGCCAATGTGTCTTGTGCACAGTAAGTAGATGAGCCTGCCTCTACTCCCTGGTCTTAGGCTATTTATGCAGTGTTAGACAGCATGAAAAGTATGACTGAATTCACTTCTCAGTGAATTCAATCACCTTTGAAGCTTTTTGTCATCTAGAAGAGTTGCAAGTCTTTTTGGGCCCAGCTCCTCTTTTGGTTTTAAAACATGGTAGGTAAATCAATGTTTCTCACCAGTTCGTTTAGCATCTGATTCTGTGGCTTTGGGAAGATTTTAGTAGCTTGGAGGCCTTAAACAGATGATGTCATTTGCAGACTTTTAGGAGTAATCCCAGCCTGTTTAGGTCTGAGGCTAAATCTCAAGCGGTTCCTGTAGTCTGCCATCTTACATGCCACCTGCTTATACTCACGTAGCAGCTTCAGGCAGTCCTTGCCAAAGGGAGGCAAAATGTCTGGATGGATGTTCAACCAACCGCGTAAGGAAATCCGACAAAGTTGATTGTGCTCACCTGGAAACTGGAAACAGTATAAACAGAATCAACATTGTGGGATTTTTCTTACCTGGATGTTTTGAGCCTGCATCAAGAGATTTTGCTTTCTGGAATATTTTGAAGGATTATCTTTGAATTCTGCAGGCGATCGAAGTGTGACCTGACCTCACCTGACCTGACCTGCCCTTTCAGGGATCATTGTAGGGGGCCAGTGGCGCAATGGATAACGCATCTGACTACGGATCAGAAGATTCTAGGTTCGACTCCTGGCTGGTTCGCAGTGCGTGCATTTTTTCGTGTTGGAATGGATACGCGCTTAAATATTGTACAAATTTGGTCAGAGAACAAACTTTGACCTCACCTGACCTTTTGATTTTCTTGGCGGGGGGCCAGTGGCGCAATGGATAACGCATCTGACTACGGATCAGAAGATTCTAGGTTCGACTCCTGGCTGGTTCGCAGTGCGTGCATTTTTTCGTGTTGGAATGGATACGCGCTTAAATATTGTACAAATTTGGTCAGAGAACAAACTTTGACCTCACCTGACCTTTTGATTTTCTTGGCAGGGGGCCAGTGGCGCAATGGATAACGCATCTGACTACGGATCAGAAGATTCTAGGTTCGACTCCTGGCTGGCTCGAAGTGTCTGCTTGCTTTTGTGCATATTGGGAGCAATGCTGTCAGTTTCGGAGGGTGAAAACCACCGAGGCACAGCGTTTTCAGACAGTGCATCTGAGCTCCTCTGATACTCCTAAAACCATAAGGGATCACCAAAGGTTTTCCTTCAGCCAGAGCTTGTCCTTCGTCTCGCTCAGTTCCCCCGTAGCGTTCTTTGGGTACCTTCCTAGGTTTAACAAATATCCAGCTAGAATGATCACATTTACTCACAGCAGCCAATCTCATGGTGTTCCCTCTGTCTTATAGCGTCCTGATGACATCTAGGTCGTGCTAGGTTGTGGATGATGAGAGTCAAACCTTAAGTACTGTAAGTACTGTATGCGTTGGCTTACACTACGCAATGACTTTCAAATGTCCCCTATTACTGATGGCAATTTCCCAGTCTAAGAAAGCTAGCGTGTCATTTTTCATATCCTTCCTGGTGAACCTGATGTGTTTTTGCACCACCTTAATGTCATCTGTGATTGGTTTTACATCCCGAAATTTGACTTTCACCCAGGCGTCATCCACATATCTGAACCAGTGGTGTTCGAGGACAGGATGACTTAGCAGTCTTTGTTTCCCACTTCCTGCTTATAAGAGTTAGCCACAATGGGTTAAACTGGGGAATTCATGGTGCACCCACACACTCACACTTTGTTGGTGTTGAGGGTGGTCCTGTTGGTGAGGGTGGGGTCATCCTGTAAGCTCTTATGAACTAGCACCACTTCTTCGGTAGCTGTAAGACAACGGAAGAGAGTTCTACCATTGTAAGTGACCGTAGTGTCCTCTGCCTACATAACGATATGGCTGACCTTCTTCATGAAATCCATAGCGTTCTGAGGATGGCGTTTCCAGCTGCCTACCGACCGCTTGAGGACCGAAGCCAAAAGCCTTTCGATATTGTATGTAGCACAGTTGATCGTGCAGACAATGGGTCTTTAAATTACCTCCTGTTTATACAACTTAGGCAAACAACAGAGACTTGCTGTAGCTTCCAGACAAAATCTTTGCTCACTTGTCCACATCCTTGGTGTTTGTCTCTTTAACTGGCCTTGGAGGACCCGCTCTGTCGCATGCCAATGTGTCTTGTGCACAGTAAGTAGATGAGCCTGCCTCTACTCCCTGGTCTTAGGCTATTTATGCAGTGTTAGACAGCATGAAAAGTATGACTGAATTCACTTCTCAGTGAATTCAATCACCTTTGAAGCTTTTTGTCATCTAGAAGAGTTGCAAGTCTTTTTGGGCCCAGCTCCTCTTTTGGTTTTAAAACATGGTAGGTAAATCAATGTTTCTCACCAGTTCGTTTAGCATCTGATTCTGTGGCTTTGGGAAGATTTTAGTAGCTTGGAGGCCTTAAACAGATGATGTCATTTGCAGACTTTTAGGAGTAATCCCAGCCTGTTTAGGTCTGAGGCTAAATCTCAAGCGGTTCCTGTAGTCTGCCATCTTACATGCCACCTGCTTATACTCACGTAGCAGCTTCAGGCAGTCCTTGCCAAAGGGAGGCAAAATGTCTGGATGGATGTTCAACCAACCGCGTAAGGAAATCCGACAAAGTTGATTGTGCTCACCTGGAAACTGGAAACAGTATAAACAGAATCAACATTGTGGGATTTTTCTTACCTGGATGTTTTGAGCCTGCATCAAGAGATTTTGCTTTCTGGAATATTTTGAAGGATTATCTTTGAATTCTGCAGGCGATCGAAGTGTGACCTGACCTGCCCTTTCAGGGATCATTGTAGGGGGCCAGTGGCGCAATGGATAACGCGTCTGACTACGGATCAGAAGATTCTAGGTTCGACTCCTGGCTGGTTCGCAGTGCGTGCTTTTTTTTCGTGTTGGAATGGATACGCTCTTAAATATTGTACAAATTTGGTCAGAGAACAAACTTTGACCTCACCTGACCTTTTGGTTTTCTTGCCCTTTAAGATTAGTTTGTTTACTCATCGCGCCAATGGTAGGATAATTATATAAATAATAACCAAATATTGTTCCAGGTCCGTAAAAGTCCTAACTACATGTGTCAACTGCTATTACATATTTACAGTTACATAATCCTTGAAAGAAATAGATAGTTAATGTATGTTTCCACCTAGCGAAAATTTACAGTTTTATAGTTATAATTCTCAATGAATTTTTCATTTCACTTGATTATTAATCTTCATAAATGCCCATGAAGTGTTATGTGAAGCTTCTTCAAGTGAGCTAAGCTTATTGCATAACATGATTTTGTCGTTGCAGTTAACAGTAAACACTTGTGACAACAGCTTAGAAAATTATGTTTTTGTTTTCTGATATAGATTATTCTGCATCACTAAATCTTCTAAAAGAATAATTTGTTTTGATGTCTTAATTTGTGTGTTTGTTTTTATTGGTGTGTTCATATGTTTTTTTCATCATGTCCTGCCTTTCCAGTTACATATATAATTTTTATAATTTTATAATTTTTCTGTTTTATTTACAATAGTTGTTTGATGTTTTTGTAGGTATGCTGAGCTGCAGACATACACAAATCTGGATTTTCATCCCATAGAGGATGGTTACTGTGACCTAATAGTTGAAAAACCTACAGTTTTCATGAAACTCGATGCTGGTGAGTAATAAAGATTTACTGGACTCAAATTAAAGCCCTGAAACCTTAACAGAAAGCTTGAATCTTTTACTCTTACTATACTTGAAACTGACGCATTTAAAACCTCATTTAAATGTTGCAGCAATGTATTGACAGCATTTTTTCTGCTTTTATCCACACAAATGAATACTAGTGATATTTTTTGTCTAAAATCAGAGAAAAATTAAAATTAAAATTAAAATTAAAGAAATCAAAATAGATAGTTCGCAGTCTGCCTTAAATGTGACTTTGCATTGAGCAGTCAAGCACACTGTGTTTGTGTCTACCAGCTTGAATAGGAAACCAAGTCAAGGTGAGATGGAACTTTACCAACAATAACACTATTGTATGAGGGGTTCAGGGTAGTGAAAACATGGAATAGGAGTTGTTACATAGCAAAGACATCGTAGAGAAGCAACAGGTATAGGCCATCGCCAAGATGAAAAGATTAAAAGGAAGGTGAAAATGTAAAAGCTCTGTGAGCTATTCTCATATCCATATTTGATTCTTTAATTCTACTAGAGCAGCTTTGCATGAGTCACAACTCAGAATAATCTTTATTTGTCTTATACTAACCGACCGGTTATTTACTTTGATCATGATTTTTGCTCTCTTTAGGCCAACTCTCTGAGTGTGCCTTCGAAACACAAGCTTTGGTGTTGTACAGGGCCACAGCTGAGATGACAATATTAGTGATATCCCATTTCTATGACATTATAGAGATCTGAGAATTAAAAAACTGTCTGAAAGTGTAACAGTATAATATAATAATAATTATTATTTATATATATATGTATTTTATTTGTTTGTGTAACAGGGGTGAACATGTACCACCATTTCTGTGACTTCATCAACCTATACATCTCCCAGCACATCAATAACTCCTTCAGCTCAGATATCAACATTGTCATGTGGGACACGGTGGGTACCTGATGCTTGCCACTGCTGTTTCAGTGGTGGTTTTAATCTACAATGGGTTTGTTAATTAATTATTTCCATTTAAGGGAAATAATAATGGATAATGAAGTAAATACAATAACTAATAAATAAATTAATAACCTTCCAAATCTTTGTTTTGCTGCACTTAATGCCTAAAATGTTTATGCCACACTTGTCTGTCAGAAGAAGACACAGGGCTGGAGTTTCCCGTTGTCTATTTCCCCATGAATTTATAAACGCCTCTTTCAGAGTTAGAGAAAACTGGCAGGAAGAGGGAAAGCAGTGACCTTTCATCACAAATTGCACAGTGCTGCAAGCTGCCGCATAATAGTGTGGTAATAGATTTTTTGTACAAAAGCAAAACTTCAGAAGAACTGCCTCTGGTGGTGCTTGAGGCATAATGTAGTTAATTTGGATTTTATTGCTTTGTTTTTTTTATTTCTGCTGTGACAGAGATTGAATCAACATTTGTTGCCCATTTTATATGTTTCTCCCAGAGTTTTTATGGTTATGGAGATCTGTTCAGTGAAACGTGGAGGGCCTTCTCAGAGTATGACATCATCCATCTGAAGACTTTTGACTCAAAAAGAGTAGGTATAATCACAACTCTGGCAAACCAGGTATTTTTAGAGGTTCAGGAGAAGATGCCCTGTACCTACACAGCTGTCCTGGAAAATAATTTTGACATTATTCTCTGTTGCTGAGGCCAAAATATAGATGTTCTACCTTTTCTTTGGTGTTTGAACTGCACTATATTTACATAGTCTTACTAATTGCTTAACATGGCGATACACTAATTGACTGGGCAGAGACCAGAATCAGAAAATTATGAACAAATTCAGCCCTGAAATTTGTTCAAATAACAAATTGTCACCTCACCTTACATTTGCTCAGTTTCAGAGGGGGTCAGTGGCACAATGAGCTCAGATGTTCTTGGGTTTGACTCCTGACTTGCTCTGAATGTGTGTGCTCTTTTTGTTTGGTGTTTTTTTTCTTCTTTTTTTCTTTTGGTAGTGCAAAGGATGCTCTCATGAATGTTTTGAACGATTAGTCAGAGATCAAAGTCTGATCTCACAATTCTCATAAAGAATTAATTTATTAAACTAATGAAATCAAGCCAAGTTGCTTAAGAATGGCACAAGAAAGTGCTTCCTAGAGAGTAGAAAAAAATTAGAGTTGATCATTGTTTTAAAGTCAGCTTCCACATGTTTAGGACGATACTACTATTTGCATTTATAATGGCTGAAAATGAAAAATGTGAAAAGTAAAGAAGAAATGGCGGAAATACTCTTCAACTATGTTCTGAGTGTTTATATGGCATAGTTTTCCACAAGAGGGCACTCTGTAAGATCTTTGTTGGCAACACACATATTTGAAATGCCAGTGGTTTGATGAGGGGTAAGGTAAATAAAAAACTAGGAATAACACATGTTAGGAAAACCTGTTTATGTTTAACATGTGTGAAAGGTAAAGAAAACATCCTCGATATTGTAATATCTTATTTTTAAATCCCCAAATATTGGTAAGGGTATCAATCCTTATCAATCCTTCTTATTCTTACTTTTATTTTTTCATGTCTATTTAAGCGCAATTTATGACAGTATGTTTGCACTGAAGCACCGCAGCAATTTCCTAATGTTGTAAACCTGCTCAACATTTGGCAATAAAACCCTTTCTGATTCTGATTCTGATTCTGAATCCTAAAAATCCTTTACTGGTCAGGATCTAATATCATTCCAGTGTCACAAACAATGTGCGGTTTTTGAAAGAGTTGAAACCATCAGGGGATTGTTTGGCTTTTCTGATATGGTAGTACAAGTGTTGTTATAGACTCCCAATACATGCATGCATGTAGATGTCATTATTACAACTTGACAATAATTTCTGCGTCATATCAGATAGTTAAAGTTTGATCTCTTCCCATTTGTGTATAGGTTTGCTTCAAAGATGCCTTCTTCTCCCTTCTCCCAAGAATGAGATATGGTCTTTTTTACAACACTCCTCTTGTAAGTTACCCCCCGCATGTGTGTGTGTGTATGTGTGAAAATTAGTGTAACTACTGAGATTCATATATGTATTTGCTATATGAAAACTGCAGTGTCTTACATCTTCAAACCTGCTTTGTTTGCGTCTCTATCTATTTTTATCTCACATTGCATATATTTAAAGGTCTTTCCTAAATTCAAGATATCTGGTGTAGTCGTAAACATGCAGTTTAGGTCAAATATTTTTGTAATATATTCAAAGGCTCAGCAAGTGCTTATGTTATTTAAATGATAATTCCAAGGAGATTACTACAAAGAGGATCCCACGTAAATATGTGTCGTCCTGTGGTTCCAGCCTTGAGGTGTGAAATATTGATAGGTCAGCCTCAAGCTGCTTTTGATTGCCCCTGCTGCACATCATGTTTATATTCATGTGCTCACATTTACAGCTGCAGTACAACGGTGTGTATGTGATATTCTAAAACCTGAGAAATGCCTCATCTCATATGATACTCACTCCAGGGAGATAAGCAAATATCTATACAGCTGTCAGTTTCCCTATGTGTGTAATATACAGTATATATTTCTTTTATTATTTCTTTTTATCACCGTCCAGAGCAGTAATGTGATGGTATTGCTAGATTCAATTAGTTTTTACTTCATTTCAAATTTCAGAGTAGTATTTATGTATGACTGCATACATATTCTAGTACAATATTTGATATTAAACCGTTAAAAAATAGTTATATAAATGTATGTAATATATAAATTATAAATGTTATTGAAATTGACTCTTTATGTACTGTGTTAATGACAGATCTCAGACTGCTACAGTGAAGGGATGTTTCGGGCATTTTCCCAGCACATCCTGCATCGACTCAACATCACACAAGACAAGCCAAAGGTAGGAACAAAATCTCTAGGGAAACACAGCAATTACTTTTCCTGTGTCCGAGTTATACCATATAATATACATAACACCAAATAATTTCTCATAAATAACATTATGGCTGCACTTCACCACTATAGAGAACCTGTGAAAGCATTCAGAAGTTTCTTTCTTGTGCATAGATCATACTGCTACTGAATCAAGCCTTTGAACAATTATTTTGGTTAAAAAGTTTTCAGTTAAAAGCTCGTTTGCGACCACTTCTGTGGACTCACTGTTTGCATAACAATTAAGATACTGTTTCTTGAGCAGACTTTAGGGAGAGCAGTAGTGCCTCTTACCCTATGTATTCACAATAAAATTGTGGGACTATGTAAGATAAAAGTACTTACTGAGCTGCTTTGGTGGTCTCAGGTAAAATTTGATTTGCTCATTGATATCATGGGTTTGATTCATGGAAAAGGCTAAACTGTAATCAGTGGGACATTGACTAATACATTCAGTAAATAAAGACTAAGCATAAGTTGGATGTATTTTAAATTTTTTTCTTTGCTAATGCACGTTTATCTCATCTTATAATGTCTATATTAAAATGTTTATTTTTCTGTAAAGCCATTTTCAGAAACAGCAGGTCTGATGCAATGGGTAATGCCTCTTCAGGCTACGAGTTTAACAGTAAGAGCAGGTAAAACATTATGAGTGAAGGATGGTCTCCTTTTGAGGGATTTATTGCCACAGGTTCAGGCTGGTGTCTGTTTATTTAGTCTTTGTCTTTGACTTCTCTAGAGAGGTGGATGGGACTTTTGTCTTCTGTTAGAATTGCTAAGCTTAAAGACTAACAAAAGCACAAATAGGAACAAAACATTTTGCACATACATTTTAACATTTTCCCCCAGTGACATTGCTTATTTTATTGTGTCTTACTTTGTCTTAGCTTTCATGGCACTTAATGTTCTTATTTCTTTTACTCTTTTTGTGTACAGTATTTTGTGACTGTTTGTTTGTGAAAAGCACTTAATAAATAAACTTTACTTATTTTATTTACTTACTTGCTTACAGCTACAACCTGTGGACAAGGGTCTGGAAAGTTCGTCATAGAGCCTACAAATGGCCAATGCACTTTAAGAACCTGTAGATTTTATTTTTTTTCTTGTTTTTTTTTACAGTTAACATGAATACGTGGAAGCAAATAGCCCACCGGTAGAAGTGTCTTGAATCTTCTGCAGCCAGAGTCTCGTTAATGGTCTAGTGGTTAAGATTTGGTGCTCTTGCTGCCATAGTCTGGATTCAATTTCTGATAGGGAATGTCAAGTTTTTTCCCAGGTCGCAGTTGAATACCCTAAAAAATTTCCTTTTCCTAATTCCGCTTCTTTTCTACAGCGGTTAGCTCAAGGCTTTTCATATTGTATGATTATAGCCCTGTAAGACAAGAGGGTCTCTCTCATATCGCTCTCTTTTTCTAACTGCTTTTTCCTCACTTTGGTGGAAAATGTAATGAAATCAAGGAAAGGTTTGAAGAAGATTTTACAAGGTCTTAGGAAAATAGAAGCATGTTGCTTAAAGAATCCCAACTGCACTTACCAACTCCCTAAGAGCGTGATGGGAGATCTGTGCCATTTTGAAACTATTTACTGATAATTCAAAATGCTTGCAATAATGGAAACGGAACTATGGCAAATCGTAAAGGTGGTTTATTTTAATACAGTGTAATACAACCTATAATCTTCACTCAAGGCAACACCTGAACAGGAAGAAGATTTCGCTGCAGCATTGAAAACAATTTATCAAGTTAATGCATGAGGTGGAAAACAGTTTTAATTAACATTTACATGGTCTGTTCTATCTCTTGTGTTTTGTTGATCACTGCTCTAAGTAGTAGGACGGTATTATCGTCTCTCCTTTCATTAAGGATAGTCCACTGTAGCTTATGCTAAATGAGGTAATTAAGAAACAAGGTAACTAAATTTTCTTTGTATCTGGACACAAATACTTCCAGGGAACCTTCCTAAGCAAAACTGACTATTCGGCTGCACCCATAATTTGTAGAAGCAAATTACACACGTGGACGCTCTAATGCTTGGCAGTTGAGTATTACACCGACATTATGGATGTGCACTATAAACTTCAATAGGAAGTCTTTAGGAATAAGGAAAAGAAACATAATTTCCTCTTCCATATTCTGTAAGTAACATTCAGAAACATCTGGCCCAGACTCTGCAAAAGTCCACGATCGATGCCTTTAAAAATGTTTGCCTTGATGGCACCTCCTCTTTTGCACTGAGTCTGCCATCATTTGCCATCAGCAGTAAGTGTAACATAACCACGATGTTGACTTCTACAATAGTTGATTGGTTATTGGATACTAAGTGCATCAATGACACTACACCTACCCCAACACCCACCTCACCCCAACCTGATATAGTACTTTCTGAAAGAGTACACGCATAACTGTATACTGACAGTGCCATGCACTCACTTCCTTATTCATATTCTTCATCTATAACTCTCCAGACCTCCTCATAAGTGCTTTATGGTGCCATGCTTGTAATGATTGACTGTATCTTTATGACCAGCGAGGCCCGATAACTTCTTCCTTCCTGTGAAGCAGCTCATTGGGTATTCATATTCTTCACTGGAAATATGCTAAGAGGCTTTTCAGTGAGACACGGGGCTACGGGCGATAGCAGGCTGGCAACTGAATGAGAGGTCTTCCCAGCCCTGACCCTCTTCCCAGCTCTTTCTTTCATCCTTAGATTAATGACATCAGGCAGAAACTCACGCTGCTCTCCTTTATTGTGTCCTATCCATTTGCTACTGCCATCCCACTCCTTCTATCTCACCTCATCTTAATTTGCTGTCTTTTTGTTTCGCTCAATTGGCTTTTCCCCAATACTCTTTGAAATATATTTGAATTCGAAAAAGAGAAATTGTGTCTGTACTGATTGCATATATAATTACCACTGAGGTATAATAGTTTGGTTTTTTTGTATTTAGATTATTTCACTGGTTTGAACTTCCTGCATTTATTTTGATGATAAGCTAATGAAGGGCCCTTACTGTTTAACAGTATGTTACAGATTGTGACCCCTCCAAAAGTCTAAATACTCTTTCTGATCACAAGATGGCAGTAGTAGACCGTGAAAAGAAATATCCCTAAGCTGGCTGTCTGGACTAATAAGATTATTTCAGGAAAAAAAATCTCATTGTCACATTAAAAATTGGACTCTAAACGTGATTTTAGGCTATTGAGATTATCCACTGCGCTGTAAGTGCGTTAATTTGTATGAGCACCATGTTTTCCCAGCTGTCTATCTCTTGTTTGTCCTTGGCTGATTGTTTATTGGGTGCGTTGCTGTTTCCAGGAGGGGCGTGTTCGTGTCACCCTGCTTGCACGCAGCACAGAATACAGAAGGATACTAAACCAAATGGAGGTGAGTCCAGCACCACTGGCCCTTCTCTTTGTCTCTTTCTTCCTTGTACCTGTTCTTCACTCTGCAGGACAGGCGGCACAGAACTCTCCTGTTTTCTTACCGCTTGTCCTCCTTTTTCTTTCTCTTTGTCTTCTGTCTCTTTTACATTTCTGTCTTTACTTTATACAACTCCCTCACACCTCCTCCTTCAGCTATCGATTTACTGCCCACCTCTGTTAAGTGCCTATTTAAAATCTTATTTGTTATAAAAAGTATGAGTAAAAAACAAGGCTTGTGATTTATATTGTCACTGTCTGTATTTGTTTGCTGTCTCATTGATCACAGAACCTGTTCTTTTGTTGTTGTTACAGCTGGTAAATGCCCTCAAGACTGTGCCTTCACTGGAGGTCAATGTGGTAGACTACAAATACAAGTGAGTTATAGAGCGCTGGCTACACGAGTCTAGGAAGCTTTCAGTGCTGCTCAGCATTGGTCACCACACATTGTTATACAGCTGTGTGTAAGAATAAAGGAATCAGTCACAATGACTGATGTGTAACTCATTGTCTGTCTTTCAGGGATGTTCCCTTCCTGGAGCAGCTGAGGATCACCCACAACTCTGACATCTTTATAGGGATGCACGGGGCTGGTCTCACCCACCTCCTCTTCCTCCCTGACTGGTCTGTCATCTTTGAGCTGTGAGTGACATTGTCCATCTGTGTGTCAGCTGTACACATGCATGTGTGTATAGTTGTGTGTATGTGTGAGTAAAAGCCAGGTGGAGCACAGGCACGGGGAGAGCAGTTTGTTTTGCAGCCTGCTCTGTCCAAAGTACCCCTCAGCCACTTGGTATATGACTGTGAAATACTGTCTAATTAAGCAGCTCGTCATCACACCTGGCAATCCTCAGCAAAGGAGCTACTTGAAATGTGTGTGTGTGTGTGTGTGTGTGTGTGTGTGTGTGTGTGTGTGTGTGTGTGTGTGTGTGTGTGTGTGTGTGGAAGCATAGAGAGAGTTGGGTGTAGATTTTGGAGGGTGACACAAAGGAAGAAGCACTGTGTGCATAGAGAAAGAGAGACAGAGAGAGAGAAATTGAGCTAGAACGAGGGAAAGAGAGGCAGATCGAGGCGAGCAAGAGATAAAGTGTCTGCATCCGTCCCTCCTAGATATAACTGTCAGGATGAGAGCTGCTATCGAGATTTGGCTCGGCTGCGGGGCATTCGATACGTGACTTGGCAGAAAATGGACAAAGTGCTCCCACAGGACAAGGTAGGGGAAACTCCTGTATACGCCATTAGCTTCCCAGTACCCCAGCAGCAGCTTTGGTAATTCATCTCACCTGTGTAACATAAGTGTACACACACTTAACCTCACATGTGCACACTGAATTATGTGCAGTTATTGGTGCAACAGAACAAATGTAAAGACTTCATTTCGTACTTATATAACATCTTTGTCCTCTTCGTGTAACAGTGAGGTTAGCGTGTAAACACACACGCCTATGCTCTTATGTTGTCTTTCTCCTGTGCTTCTGTGTTTCACACATCCTCTCTAATGCTTCTCTCAGGGTCACCATCCCACCCTTGGGGACCATCCGAAGTTTACCAACTACTCCTTTGATGTGGAGGAGTTCATGCGCCTTGTGTTGGAGGCAGCCGATTATGTCACGCACCATCCTAAATGGCAGCGCCGTGCCCTTCGTGATGAACTCTAGAGCGTCTGTGAGTGGACCGAGGGGGCGCAGACATCTGGCTGCTGAAGAACTCTAAACTTTAACCTGCTTTTTTCTGTGATGGGAAAAAAAACTTCACATTGGCAGAGTAATCGTTAAGGTATCTTGAAAGGTTGCCACATTTACCAGTGAATCACAGTGGTGCAGCGGGTTTTTTGTCACCTACTATCTGCTGCATTGACAGGTCTGGATGAATGAAAACAGTATGGCGGACAGCTCGAGTTTGAATGGCTTTCACTAGCTCTATTAGTGTCAAATCAGTTAAAGGACTAGGCGTGTGTAGTGGAACCATCTGGAAAGCAATAAGATGTGTCCTATGCTTCTTCATTACCTCCCTGCGTCTGCTTCATTCCACGTCGCCAGAGTTAGCAAATGAGCAGCTGTTACGACATTCCTTCACATGCGACATCTTGTCCCATTTGATCAGTGTCACGTTGACGGGAGCCTCTAGAGTTGTTGACAGTCACGCTAGAATTTCTGCGCACATCCTGCATAAACCAGTCTAATACGGTGAACAGTATTCACATGCTGGATTCTCACATCCAATTTGACACATCCAGTTGTAGTCTGACATTTTGAAATCGTGGTTTTAAGTTACAATCTCATCCCAAACACATAGAAGTCTAAATGGTAAGATACAGCATGTGTGTTCCCTACTGCCATGATGTATTTTCTGTTGTATCAGTATTAATGTTTGTGTGTTTAAATGCAGGAATAGTATTTAGAACAGTAACGGTGCATACACGTATGTGTATGTTGTATGTTAGGATGTATGTGTATGTAAACCTTAACACTCCAAACATACTGATAAAGACTGTTTTAGGATGAAAAGCAAAAATATTTAACTGGCTTTGCAGCTCTACTCTTTGCTGCTGGATCTTTATTTAAATTTGACCTGGTTTTCTTTAATATTTGTCACATTTATTATTTAAAAATATGTTGTGCTGGTTTGATTGAATACCTTTTGATGCCAATGCCTTTTTCATTATAAATTCCTTTGCATTTTACCAAAGGAAAGTGTCGTTATGGTCAAATAATGAGAGTGCTGCTATTATCTGTTACCTTTTCCAGAGACTTCTGAATGCTGTTAGTTTTGTATTTTACGATAAATTTGTCTGAATTGGAATGACACTTTGCATGCAGTCTGGTGCTATCCACAGGAGTATTTTGAGCGATCACAAGAAAATGTTCATATTTCTTGGCCTCTGAGCCTGATGTTTTATTTATCCATGAGACTGTGTTGGACTGAGTCAGACACTTGGTTGGGGCTTTCCTAGACTTGCGGGGAATTTCATATTCAGGAGCTGTGTTAAATTTTAAAATAAATAATTTTAAAAAAACATGCTGAAGCATATCTTTGTGTCTATGTAGGCCATATTAGGCATCAGAGATTTAATTCATCTTAATTTAATCAATCATCTTTTGAAGTCTGACCTTGGAGGGAAAAACTGAAGCCTCTGCCTTGCCAGTTCTTGCTGATGCCAGACAGCTCTTTGCTGTGGGTTTCATTATTTTACTGAGTTCAGGTCTAAGGAGGGAAAGGGCTCCTCGCAAAAGGGCACTTGTTCAGTTTTTACTGTCACCGTAATAAATCTGGATGACCTCAAAAACTACCCGAAGTACCCGCGTGACGGATCGTGGCCACATGGGGGCAGTACAACACCACACATGAGGCCAAATCACCAGCCTGCGCTGTGTGATCGTTCCTGACAGACTTGGTTCAACGGTGTAGACACCGAGAATAATTTATTCACAAACGTACCCAGTGGGTCACAAAGAGACAATATTTGTTCAAAAGCGTTTGCTTCAATATCCCAAGTTTGCTGTCAGCAGTCGTTCTCCTGCGTGTTCTTTTCGGATGTTGTGTCTGAACTTTCAGAGTATTGACAGACACCGGGCCTGTCTGGGATGGACACTATTTATGGCCCTGCTCGGGTTACTGCCAGTGACCTCGTAAAGAAATGAAGAATCTTGATGCAGAGGGGGATCAAAAGCAGAGGAACCAGGATGTCTGTTTTCATTAACCTTCATGACCGCTGCGAATCGATGAGTAAGTCATGGTTTTTAGCGCAAAACTGACCAAAGCGCATTCAAAATGGATCGTCTGCCTGGAAGAGAAGGCGCACTCGGTCACCCAAATAATTTCCAGCATGAGATAAACTGCAGAAAGTTACAAGTACGTAAAACTTTCCCTATGTGTGCGCACACGACAGCTTTTGTTCAGGGTTCCTTCTCTTGCCTGTCAGGTCTTGCCTTTCTACCTTAGGCCTCAGTTCAGACTTCTAAGGATGCACATTACGGCTATTCCCCGTCATGAAAATGTGGATTTTTTTTTTTCTTCAGTGAGAATTAATAATAGCGTCAAGATGATGAGAGCGATTTCAAATAAAGACTGAGGTTTAATTACTGGATGGAATTCCAAACAAAGCGATTGGATCACGTCTGAGCCGTCAGTCCTTCATTCTTTCATAAAGCCATTTCTTGCTGTAATTTGCAGCACGATCATTAGCATAGTCTAATATATCTCAAAAGACAAACATTTCTCACGCCGAACCCAGACAAATCAATTGCAGCCCGCTCATCTTACCATGGCCACTTTTCCAGGCGTGCCCACACCAGAAAAAACAGTGCATTTCAGCAGGATTAATGCAGGAATATCGATCAAGTAGTAAGAAATATTCCTCAAGTTATGAACAGACATTTCCATAATGTTTTTCTCCCCTGTTATTGGGGTGGGGGTGGGGGTGGAATAATTCCAAACGATATCCTATAACCCTGGTCTCTCTCTTTACATGACATGCCAGGAGGCCTTCAAGCATATACTCTTACTTTTTCCACAACACAGAAGGTCATTTCTGCGACCTTTAGCATTTCATGTTAGCTTAAACGCCAAAACGGTTTGTTTTGTTGTTGTTGTTTTTTTTTTTAGGAAAAATAAATCTGGTGACTTTGAAATCTCTAAATGCAATGTGAGGTAAAACGCAAGGAAATTTAATTTCACACCATTCGGCGCTTTCCAGAAAAGTGGCCAGGTCCACATGATGCAGCTTCCTTTTATACTATCTGACCCTCTGACGAACGATAGATGAGATAAGTGCTGTGGGCTGTTGCATCCATTAGCTGCCTCACTTTAAGATAAAAGGCCTCAGATCCCCACTGGGACACACGGGTTCAGGACTGTATTACAATCACTTGCCGCTACAAACAGGATATAGTATCAACTTTTTCCCCGCCCCCTCCTTTACTTACCATTTACACCGTTAAACCACTTTTATCTCCAAAGTGGATTAGCCGCTTGACAGCAAAGTAAATCCACAGAAAAGCCCGGTGACGGAACACCGGAACAGTCTGGAGCTGTCCAACTCGCTGAATTTGTATGCAGTGCGTCTGGCGCTCTCCGTGGTGCTGAAACTAGGAAACTTGCTTCGGTTTAATGTTTTTTTATCTGGATCTTGCGAGTAAAAGTGCTGCATGTACCTCACTCCTTGCAAACCTACATCAATGTCTAATCTGTTCTCAGTTCAAAGCCAGACAGATCGATTTGTAATAGATTCAAGCAAAGATTAATCGGTTCAAAGCAACACACTGGACTTTCTCACTCTATACACAGGGGGCAAAAATGGTCCCAAGGTGCTTAGGGCAGTGTCAGATGAAGGTGCCTGAGATTACCTATGCTTCATGATGTGGTTCACGGCGCGTGGTTCATTTTTGTATAAATTTTAAAGAAGCAATAAGAGAAAAAAAAAAGCCATAACCTCAAAAAATACAATTAAAAAAACAACCTCAGCGGACACTGAGTCCATCTTGTCGCGCAACAATGCTGGCAACAAGAAGACAAGGAAGACATCTGAGTCTGTCTGATAGCCCTTACTTTTGGGTCGTTAGCAGGCATCCACATCCCCAAAGTCTTAACGACTGCAAATGCAGCGCAAAGCAATCAATCGCCATCAACACACAAGAATATTCTGGGGATGGAATAATTGATAGGCTGTCTCCTGGTGCGTAACGGAGAGGCTGCGGTGATTAAATTCTGTTTAACATCTTGGTGGGTGAAAGGGAGGTGGTGATAGTGGGTAGTTTTACATCATCCGCGTGCATATCCGAGCAAGGAACCTATAAGTATTGACATCCACACACTGTTTGTAACATGAGCGAAGTGTTGGGGCGAGGTGGGCTATTATTTGACGAGCACAGGTCAGCGATTTTTGCACAGTCGCGCACCTGTCAGTCACTCGGGAACAAAAGCAGACAATCCTACTCACACACACACACACACACACACACACACACACACACACACACACACACACACACACACACACACACACACACACACACACACACACACACACAAGGGTACACGAATAATGAAGTGGCGATAACTGAAGTGTGAATGTTCAGCTTGTGATCCCTACTAGGCAAATCCATAGAAATCATTGATGTGCATTGTACGTGTACTTCGTACCTTAACAGACACCGAAACTACTGATCGGCTTAAACAAACAAGCCAAAGTGGGAAAAATGATCTAAAATCCTTTTAGGTCGACATCACTGATTTCTCATTCAAATATGATTTGCAACTTGTGCCATATAGCTTATGTCCTGAAGAAATTTCAGGACTTAATATAACCTCAGCGTTTAAAAATTCTGGAAATCAAAAGTGAGATGGAACACCTTAAGATTAACTAATGGCAATCCAAAACCCCCACAAACCAAACCAAACCAAAAAAACAACCCACTGACGTGTGTCTCATCTCTCCTTGGACCTATACGTACGGTCCAGGCTACTTGTAAACTACATGACATCAGTGAGGAAGAAGGGGTGTACTAGGGAGCTGGTGAACTGGGCGGGCGCTGTTGCACGTGTTCTGAATGGGGAAGACGGGCTCGCATCGCATTTCTCAGGTCCAATCGATCCCTGCTCGGGAGGAGCGACGGGAGAGCAACTATCACTCCTATATCACTATACCATCACTCTCATCAGCATCTCCCCGGCGACTATAACGCCTCTGTGTGACAGACTCACATAACGAGATGAACTTGTGCGGAGTGTCATCAACCCGGTGTCGCTTTGGGGGAATTACGCACTTCTGATGACTTTCTCCTCAGTCTGGTTCTGAGATGGGACTCAACGAGATCATGGCAAGTTGGAGCACGTCCTTATTACGCGATCCCTGTCTTCTAGCCCGGTTTCGGAGGGTTGGCTCTGCGGAGTGGCAGCATATCTCCTCACTCATTCTTTAGCGTGTTTGTGCGCGGGTACCCGGACGGAAGACTTACTAGGATTGCCCTGTTTGGTGTGAAAACAAAACGCCTTGGAGTTGAAACAGAAAGTGGCAAAGCTCTACTATCGCCTCACCTGGACTCTGTACAGCTACCAAAGATCATGCCATCGCGGTTATAGATTTGGGTAAGATGTTTTACCCCCTTCTCTTTAGATTAAATTAGTATAATTCACGTTTAAGTTCTCTTTGTCTCCTTCATAACGCGCGGTCTGTAGGCTAAAGCGTAAAGGCTAGGGTCGGAGGAGGACTTTCTATGTGGAACATTTTTCTATGTCGAGCAGGGAGAGAAGAGGTGGCGACTGACTGGCAAACTGAAAGCAACTTTGCTGCTGTTTGGCTCAGAGCGCAGCGGACACGCTTTGCTGGGGAACGATGTGTTATTAACAGCGTAATTTTCATAGAAAACCTCGCCGATCTCCTGATCACTCATGTCTCCTCATTTTCATAGCTTTGCGTAAAAGAATGGAACACGCGACGAGCCCGTTCAAACGGCCGTCCGTCCTGTGATAATGTGCAGCGCGTGCCGTTAGAAAGATCGCGGAAAAATGAGGTGAGATTGATGCAGTGTTTCATCACTGTGAGGTTAAATAAGCGATCGGTTCCGCTTAGCACCTATTGAGTGCTCCGCCAGGCTGATCCGCTGACCAGACTCTTTTTGCTCGCCTTCTAATCTCTTTGCATGGATTGAGATCGGCTGGGAATAGCGGGGCGCGCGCAGCTCAGACGTAGAAGAGAGAAATGAAGTGCCGCCGGGTTCTCCAAGCAGATTGCGCACGGAGCCAAGGAGGTGTGTTGCAGAACCTAATGGCCACACTCTATTGGGCGTACACGCACAGAAGCGTCTCTCTCTCTCTCTCTCTCTCTCTTCTCTCCCTTTCTGTGTGTGTGTGTGTGTGTGTGTGTGTGCACTAGACAAAGACACACACACACACACACACACACACACACACACACACACACACACACACACACACACACACACACACACAGCCCGAGTGGGGAAAATTACTCGGTGCATGTTAATGGGCGCAGTAATGAGACCCAACCCCTATCGTGTTGTAATTGTTAGTCATCCTTGTCTCCACCCTCCCTCTCCCTTCCCTTCCCATCCCATCCCATCCCATCCCCTCCGCCCTCCCTCCCTCTCCCTCCCTTCGCGTGTATCCCTGCCCATCCTGTGGCTCGGCTCTGCAATTTGTACTGTATTGTGTAATTATTTCCCCATTGTTTTGAGTGCGCCGGTAGTGGCACTCCACAGAAAGCGGTGTCATTAGTGTGACAGGGCCGACAGGCGAGGGAGAGGGGAGCCTGGTGGAGGGGATCGGTCCGGAGACTTAATTCTCATTGACAGTCACATTAACACAGGAGCAGCACTCTTAATCCTGTGGAGATTACTCTCTCCAACCTGACTCCCTGTCACCCACCCATCCTCCAGGGGCTCACTTACTCACACGCTGTGACAAACACCTGTAAGAGGGTGGCACTCTGATATCTGTGCGTCTGTCTGCAGTGGATGGCTTCTCCTCTGTCTTTGTCAACCTTTTCCACCCTTCACCCCCTCTGCCTCTCTTCCTCCGCAGCCCCCCTCCAGATCCACGCACATACACAGTTTTCACACACACAATTTTATCATCCATACCCTTCCCTTTTCTCCCCCTTCCTCTTGTAGCAGGTCCCAGTGATGGGACAACAGGTATCCTCTGAAGACTATTCTGCTCTACATGTCTCAACAACCTCCTATCTACTTACCCCACAGAGAGCTGATTGGGATGACTGGATGGGAATGAGGTGGGAGGGATGGATTGTGTGCATTTGTGATTGTGCATGAGGACACAGCCAAGCAGAGAGGCCACGACAGCGAGGAGGAGGAAAGGGAGAGCAGGGGAGGCGAGAGAAATGAGCTGGAGAGACAGAAATGATGATGCAAGGGAAAGATGTGTATGTGCGAAAGGGAGAAACAGAAAGCCTATATGTGAAATGACGTGTGTCTGTAATAGCAGGAACTCTGCACAATGGCATCTTGTAAATCTGTGTACTTGTTTATGTGTGACGGAGGGGTGAACACTGCATATTTGAGATGATGATGATGATAATCTGTGCATGTGTGTAAAAGGTGTTGTGGGTGATATGTGAATAAGCAAGAATTAGACATGTAGGACTGATGAGGTGACAGCAGCGTGACAGATTGGAGCTCACCTCCACATGTACGCACACACACACACTGGCATAAACAGATTTCTGTGATAAGTGGATTCTTCCTGACTAAGAGGAGGAGGAGGACAAGGAGTGGTAGAAAAAAAAGACCAGAGAAGAAGACTAGAGAGGCATGTCACTGTCCATGTCACCGGGAGAGGGATAGGGGAAAGGACCCTCATTTGTAAATGACAATGTCCTGGACAGCTTTTCATTTCAGGCAGCTTCTGGGGATATTGAGTCAGAAAGCATGAATAGACGTCATGTAACAGCACTGGAAAATAATGCCGTCACTCATCGTCATGAAACCAGGCTCAGTGAAAGCAAGCTCTAAGAGGACTATTGTGTCTTCTCAAAAATATGAGATCCATGACTTTAATGGAGGAAGGAGCGACATTAGATCAATAAGTAAGAGTGTGGTATGCATCTCACTTTTGTTTCAACCACAAAACCACAAGTGGACAGAAGTCATGACCTGTGGTGAAAAAAAGAGTAAAGTTCAGCTGGTGCTTACAGGCCAGGGGGATAACATTTGATACATCATTAACTGTGAAAGGTGGCTTAGAGTAGAATGATATCCAGAGTGTATCTATCGGTTAATGAACGATACATCAATTCAATTCAATTCAATTCAGTATGTATAGTACCAAATCACAACCTCAAGGCACTTCATATTGTAAGGTAAAGACTCAACAACAATACAGAGAAAACCCGGGCAATCAAACAAATCCCTTTGAATTAGCACTTGGTGACAGTGGGAAGGAAACACTCCCTTTTAACAGAAAGAAACCTCCAGGAGCCATGCATCACACGCTTCACTGTACTTTCTAATAAAAATGACCTCAAACAAACATTTTATCAGATTATGAAAGCATTTTAAAGCATCTCATGTTTTAACGTTTTCTTTCACACAGCAATCATTTTCTCATAGTAGGCTCCAGCTGGTCCCGGCAGTAAAGATCTCTTGTTGGAGGGCCACAGTTGTTCTTTACCTTTCATCCTGTCCTTTGTCAGACAGTCAATCAGTTGAAGACAACAAGGCCTTGGCTTTTCTGTGTGGTGTCATAACACCAGCCCTCTGACTAAGTCTAGCAGGTCTTGCATAGACTGGTAGCTTACACCGCCACATGAAAACTCCTGCTGTCCAGCTCAAGAGAAATGGTGAAAGACATAGCCGTGTATTTCAAACTTCTCACTTGTCTTGAAAATAGTAATTTGACTAGGAGTTATTGGATTATTGTCCACTTTGTGTCAGGAGCTTTTAAAGAATCTGTCATGTACTACTGAGGGGTTATTTTTTTAAAACAGCTGTTTTGCTAGTATATTTTGGAGTAATTCATTTATGTTTTAATTTGAGTCACTTCCAATTGGAAGAGAGTTTCGAGAATGCCGTCATCCCTTTGCAAACACTGAAAATAACTCCACCTTACAGCCCTCAAGGTGATATTCTCTGTAGCTCCGACTCACTTTGACCATGACAAATCTCCCTAAGTGATAGTAATGATTGTAATTGAACAGGCACAGTTGCAACCCACAGTGCTCTATCTATCACCTTGGATGCAATATGCTGCTTCCACTTGTGTGTGTGTGTGCTTGGATTTTTTTTTGTGTCCATCTGTGTGTGTCTCTTTGAGAGACTGCGTGTCCCTGTTCGCGGCCCCTCTGGCAGCTGGCAGATGTGCTGTTAACTGTGAGCGACAGTGTGAGTGTGTGAGTGGGATTATGAAAAGCTCCCACTGTGCTGTGCTGCCCGGGTCCACTGTAAAGCCGCTGCGAAGAAGCCGTGTGGCGACGGCAGAGCCTGGGGCGGTCATCACAGCAGCCCTCAAACAACGCAACAGCTCGTGAGGGGGAAAGAGGGTTTCACCCCTGCGGGATTGGAGCTTTAAAAGGGAGAAGTTGTGAAGAAGAGGAAGGGATAAAAAAAACAAACAAAAAAACCCCCACAGAGTTGAAAGAGAGGAAGTGAGAGAGACGGCCTAATGCGGGAGCTGAATGGGATGCTGAAACTGAATGAGTGTATAAGAATTCAACAGGGAGGAGCATGATAGTCATGAGACGGTCAGAGGAATGTGTGTCTGTGTGTAGGGAGTAATGGGAGAGAGAGAGTAAATACCCCAAATCAATTCAACTTAACCGTAATTTGCTGTAAATCATGCATGAAGTGGAATTGTGCAAGCGTGCTATCTGTTGCCCATATTCCCCTGTATTGAACAATATATTATTTTTCCATCGGATCTGGGGCCCTCTAAAAAACATAGCACCATGGGTTCATTTAAAAATGTGTTTCCTCAAATGCATTTTGTGGACTCAGAGACAACAGCTAACTCATGCACAAGGACACTAATACATTTGTGCAATCTAAAATCCTCCTAAAGGGTTTTATGTGTGGTGCGAGCTTCCACATGGAATCACAGGCACTGGTGTAATTGCATTAAAAATTTCCTTTGTTGGTAGATCTGTCCCTGATATCTGTGTATGATCCTCACATAGAATTGCTTTGTGAGAGTGTGAGGAGGTTAAAGGCCCCGCCTGTCTCAGGGGAGCACAGTGATATGGTGTCATGCCCCGAAGACTCAGAGACAAATTAATTCACTTATTGACACTGCTGACACGTCTCAGTGACTTTGTAAAATGAACAATTGATCCCCCCCCCCCACACACACACACCTCTCTCATACTCTCGGCCTCTCTCTGTTTTCTCTGACTTCTTTTCCTCCTTTCATTCCTTCCACTCTGCTATTTCCACTGTCTACAACTCTTTTATCTGTAAGCTGCTTCCTTCCCCCTGCTTTCACCCTACACGCACCAACCTCTCTTTTTTAATTTGACTGGCCAATTGACAGCCATGGCACGTATGGTAATTAATATAATTACACACAAGCTGGTCATTAACAGGAGTGGGGACTGAAATAATCAAGATGTCACTTGTCTGCATATCTGAGTTTCAGTGGGGATGTGCTCAGACAGCAAGAGAGTGAGAAATAACGTGTGCGTTTGCACGAGTGTGAGGGAGAAGAAGGGGAAAGGGAATGTGCTCCTTTACCTGTGTGTGTGTTTGTGTGGGCATTTAATTAAAACAATTGTGTGAACGAATCTAGCAGCCCAGAGAGTGTTCAGAGAGTGTTTGTCCAGTGCTTTTTTCTGGGTCAAAGCAGTACGCACAACTAGAGGCCAAAAGCTCAAAGAAAATCAAAGCCAGCGCCACATCAAGGCTGTTTATTTTCCATTAATCATAATTTGGGCACAAAACAAAATGAATGGCTGCTGCTCTCAGGGGACTCTCTGTCAGGGCCCGGGTCTCCTTTTGTTTGGCTCCAGGCCGCCGTTCAATACCAGCAGCCACAGAAGAAGGGTCCAGTCAGAGTTAGCAATACACTGCAGCATGCACACTCTGCTCTTGACTCTTTCATTTTCTTATTCTTTGCACAGAAAGGTGAAGGGTTCTGTCACTTTATTACTACACTAGGTCATGCTGTGTCCTTCCTGCCTCACTGTGGTTAACCAGTTTTCTTCTTCATATAAGGCTTCTTCTATGGCTTGGGGAAAACAAGAAGTATATAACATATACTTACAATGAAAGCGTAAAGAAAGAGAAAACAGACAAGGAAATATGTACACAAGACTAAAAAGTTGCTTTCCACATCATGCTAAAACCATGCAGACACACTGAGTGCACGATTACTAATTTGGCACTGAAAAAACCGCGACCGTGAAAAGCTACTTCCTATTTGTTTCTGTGCACGACACGATGAGTAAAATGTGAAAACCTGCTATGCAATCATTCTAGCACGAAGGCAGATCAGTTGCGGAAATGGAGAACTTACTGAGCGAGCAGAGCAGTACATAAAGATTGTGCTTCACCCCCCTAAATCACAGTCTCTACTTGTTTTTTTCTTCTTCTTTATCACAAAAGCAAGCTATGGCTAGAATAAAAGAGGAGTAACAACAAGAGAGAAGCATCAATACTGCAGATACCTAGTTTGTCTCGAGTGGAAAGGGGGGAAGAAAAGCTGCCAAAATGGGTGTGGGTGTGTACAATCATCAAAAAGTGTCTCCTATTCTTTCCTCCTTTCCATCCATCTTCCACCGCTGAGGGACACTGACTTTTAATGGCCTTTTATTGCTTTATTAGGGTGCGGCAGATTTACTGCTGGACCGTGCCTCTGTCTGTCAGCAGCTCTGAGGAGGATTTCTCTGATCTATGTTGGCTCAAGCTGGCTGTCTAGGTTTTAAATGACAAACTGAGGAAACCAGGGAGTGGGCCTTGGCCACAGACTTGTTGTATTAGTGAGCTAATGTTTATTAGCCTGTTAGTGCCTACGCTTCATCCCCTTTTGTAAAACAACTAACAGCGTACTCCCTCTCCCTGCCGCCCAATTCAGTGGAAGAGGATGCTAAAACACTTTAATGACACTTGTTAGCAATGTGGGAACATGACAGGTACATTTAGCAACCTTAGAAGTGTGTCTGCTGAGTTAATCTAACTGTACAACAGGTGTGATCTGCATAGATGGGTGTATCAGTAAAACGGCATGTTTGTGAATGGGTGACATGTGTACACCAGCTTATGAGCGGCATCCAGACTCCCAGGAGTGGCTGGTCGCCTGCTGCAGCACATGAAACGTATAGTGGGACTCTGATCATTTCTGGCTTTTATCTATGGAAGTGAAGGAGTGGAAAACAGTGAGGGAGAGGAAGTAAGATAAGTGCTGAAAAGAAGGGGATGTAGAAGTTGGCAGAGAGAGAATGAGAGCGGAGCCAAAGAACAACCTTGGAAAACACACCAAAGAATAGAGACACAAAAATAGATTCACTCTCTAGCTTGCTGCACATACCGCTCTAAATACACGTATATTTCTTGGCCGCCGGATTCTGAGACGATAGTTTGTGCAACAAGGTGGGATTTAGACTTAAGTGCAGGCCGATCAATTGAGTCATAATGGTACCTCAGTGCCAAGGCCATTCTCTGAACTCTGCAGTCGATACCAGTGCCAGGCAATGGTCCCAAACTCAAACTGTTGCTTACAACTCTGTCTCTCCTCTCTCTCCGTCTCCTCACCTGGCCATTTCAGCAAATGTGGGGTTTTCCATTTAATTGCTTGCTGATTTATTGGAGGAAGAAATACAGTGGAGGAGGTGTGATGTTGCGGGTGGATGACAGTAAACAGATTCAGTGTTGCTCTGTATCTTTCAGGTGCCTTCTGACCCCCCCACCATAAAATATTTATAAGAATCATGTGCTATGACGTAGTATTAATCCTCAGCTGCTGTGTACCTCACACAGAGACCTAGTGCAGATTTTATTATGCAGTTATGCACACTGTCATACTGATTCTGCCAAAGACTATACTGAAACGCCTGTTCATAATATGTTAACAGTACAAAACAAACTAAAACAAAGTAATTTAGGATTTTAGGCATCAACTAAAAATTCTGTAGACGCTGTTGTTAATGTGAAAACAAAACATGCCTCAGTTCTGAAGATTTTCTGAAGGGTGGCCTGGATTTTATGCGTGCCCTTCATGTGTCTGACTCACATGCGTAATGTCTGACATTTTAAGATGTCTTCTTCATTATGAGTTGAAGCAGAGAGATTGTTGGGGTGTCATTAGAATTTGCAGTTGGGAGGTATTGAAAAAAGCAGAGATGCTGATCTGCACACTGAGGAGAGAAACGAAAAGGCACAAACGCACACACACACACATAGACACACACACATAGACACACATGCACGGAGGCAAGAATCCTTTGGCGAGCAAGGGTGAGGAGGAACAAACAAGAAGCAGGAAGAAAGTGAGCTGGGCAAAGGAGGACAGACAAATGCAAAAGGCTGTGCCATATGAATGCATACCGCAGTGTTAATTTAAGTTTGTACATTGTGCCTCACTGTGTGTAATAAAGTGCATTTGTGTGTGGGCACACACCAGCTCTATCTGCCCAGCGACCCAGAGGAAATGGCAAGGAGCACCATGCCGTATTGGTTTTAGAGCTGAAAGCAGACAAATATATAGAAGCAGAACATTACACATCCTAACTGAATGATAATACTGTGCATATCGGCAGAAATCTGAAACGCTTCACGTAAGATTCCACTGGGCTTTGTGCTTTTGCCCGTTTCATTTTCAATATCTTTCCGCCTTAGGGAGATGCACTTTGTTTTACACTGATATGCTTTTTGTCTGCTTGGTCTTTGTCTGGGCAGAGAAAATCAGCATACTGAGATGCTGGTGTGATGCTTGTGTGGTCTACAATCTTATTGTGTTGTTTTTTTGTGTGTTCACATTTATTGGAGTTCACCCAGAGACCACGTTCATGTATCCGGTAGCTCTACTTTTCTGTTTTCTTTGAATTTTGTATTCTATTTAAATAGTTTTAAATTCCAAATAAACCACTAAAATCCAATACTGAAAACCAATCTTGCCTAAGTAAAAAGAGTCTCATGAAATTGAAGATATTCCACAAAAAAAAAAAAAAGAAAAAATAATTTTTTTGTTAGATTCTGTTCAAGGTCCTTGTATTATCTATTTGCTGAAGAAACAGTACACAAAGCTCCTGCTAAATATGTAATTTGCAAGGATTATTTCTGAAAAGAATCACAAAGAAACAAAAACAAGACAAATAATATACTGTTTTTATGTAACTGATCACGAGGATCTGTCCATACATTATTTGGCTTGCAGTGATGTATGTGCAAGCTATTCATGTAGCTAATCAAATAAACATGCACATGTAATATAAATGTATATTTTATAAATATATTTTAAACCCATAAGACCCATTCAGATCTTACACAGTTAAAAAATGCATATTTATTTGTAATATTGATTGCACAGGGACAAAATGTTTATGATCTGACAGCAGTAAATATCTAGCATTTAAAATAAAGCCGCAATTGGCCCAATACAGCCAACATAACACAAACAGTCAAACCTAAACAACTATCATTGCCTCTCGCCGTGTAGTGTTGGGCAGACGAGCAGCATCTTCAGTCTTGGGGTAGTGTCAGAGGAAAGGCCTTGGGATCATAAAAAATTTAATGTGCAGTTCATAATGTGAGTCTATGCTCATTTAATTTTTATGTTAATTTCATCCTGCTTATTTTGATTGTGTTACTTTATGTGTTAGTGAAATGTGCTCAGCAGCAAGAACGCTCAGCTGTTGTTAGTTGCTGAGAATTCCTTCGTCCAAACCACCATGTTTAATGGATCGCCATCATCTTTTTGGTGGCTGGCGAGGCAAACATCAGCCTGTCAGTCAGTCGGATGGCTAAACTATCCCGTCAATAATCTGAAGCAGACTTCAACAGATACAAATCTCCTTCTTGTTTCTCATTCATTTTTAAAAGACATTATTTAATATTACAGAAAATTTCACAAAGCCTGCCTATGAACACTGGTACATACAAAGCAAGAGACACTGAAGCTATCAAATAATGGTATGGCGCCTGTTTTTTGCAGTTCTGCCGAGCCGCGACTTCCTGTGCTGCCCTGACAAATGATATAATCTGTGAGTGACAAACAGCACGGTGTCACGGTAAACCCTTCCTGCGGGAAGTGTCTTAGCCTTTTATTTCTGATGCACAGCAAACATCTTTCCTGATGAGGTCAGAGACTGTATGCGGTATAATACATGCAAGTATAATTTTGCAAGTTCACGGGTGCATGTTCGTGATTGTGCACGCGTGCGTGTAGAGCACGGGCAGATGATGCTGTTCGGATGCAGGGCACACAGGATGTATTTGTGGCAGAGGTAGGATCGTCTCATTGCATGACATTGCGTGTCAGTCCTGTGTGTGTTTTCTGCAAGGAGTGACACAACCCAGGCCTCAAGACCTTGCAGGCGCCTGGTGAGGGAGGATGTGGAAGTGATGATACAGAGGCAGCGATTATTTTAGAAAGAGTGAGGCTTGATGTTCTTAGATAAACTTGAGGATGTCGTTACACTGTTTGCTAAAGTGTGCATGTCCTTCCTGCCAAACAACAAGCTGATGATGACCAGCTGAGCCCCACGCACACGTCATCTTGCTTTAACATAATGTCACCAGAGACTTTGGCCTTTTACTGCAGTGTGTATGTTTGCTGATTCACACACTTATTCACAAATAGATACAAATAGATCTAGATATACAGTATATATAAGGTACATTTATTACACAGTTAAAAGGCTACAATCTGTGATCTGTGTGAGACACAATAAAGGTGACAGTATTGCTGTTACTGATGGCATATTTCACTGAGTCCCAGTGGGCTGCATCTGGAGACCACACACACACACACACATAAACACACATTCATACATATACACATGCACAACTGTGCTCTCTTAATGAGTGTTTCAGAGAACAAAGCTGATAAAAATGCATGCCATAACCCAGCCTTTAAAAAGGAATGTGAAATAGTCTTGCATGCAATTGTACAATCATGCAGTGTGCCTGATCCCTCCACACAGCGCACACAACTTGGATACTGTACTAGAAAAAAAAACAACAACCCAAAGACACACACATACATATACATAGACAGGAGTATAGATACTGTGATACAAATATAAATTGAAAACACACAAACAATATCTGTTTGTGTGTATCTGCCCTCTTCTCTCTAACCCATGCTGCTGCTGCCTTCAATGATAATTCAATAATAATAACTCATTCACATGATCTTTTGCTCGCTTTCACTGCCCAGCTACTTTCTCACTCTTGCCAAAGCAACCTCCTGTTTTCATGAGATTCATGCCCTTTGCTGTTTGCTTCTTTCCCACTAGGGGGCAGTGGTACTACATAGATGGCTGCAGGTGTGGAGGGAGTCCTATCTACTCGGGAAGTTTCTCAGCATGTTAGCGGACTGAGCTGCATATCAATGAGTTATGATGAATAATGAAGGTTCGAGGAGGGAGAGAACATTTTGTTATTAATGTGAATGTGTTGTCTTTCATTTAGATTGCAGAGTTTGTCCCTTTGTAAAGAGAGGTGTGTTGACACACTCTTATGGCGGGATGGTAATTTACTCAGTGTGTGGGTATGAGAGTGTGCAGACAGCAACATGCATCAGTAGCTGTCACTCAGCTGTAATTAGAAGGGCCTCTCTTGCTGTCCTTAGATAGGCTTTGAATTTACTTAGCAAACACTGTGTAAATGTGCTCTGTGTGTGTGTGTGTGTGTGTGTAGAGAGAGGGAGAGAGAAAAAGGCTGTGTTCATGGCTTGTTTGATCATCTGATTTGTTGCAAGAAAATGTTTTAGACTGCTTTTTTTTGGCATGTTTCTGTTAAACAGACCTATTTTCTACCCAGTTTAATTTTTAGTGTGTTACACATGCACGTTTTGAGTTTTTTGATTAGTGTATTTACGCACATGACAGAGTGTGAGGGTTTGTGAGGGAGAAGGGGAGAGACGTGTGATGTCTAGAGTGGGGATCACATTCAGCCTGGGGGTAGGTGAACCTATTGTAAACAATGGATCTGACAGAATCTGGGCCTTCACATCTCCGCCCCCTGTGCGTGCGGGTGTATGCTTGTTTGTGTGTGTAGACCTTCATGCAAGGCCATCCGAGGCCACCGAGGAACTCCAGGGCAGCCTGGCCTCTCTGACTGAGCATGTCTTTGTACCTCCTTTCTCCAGAGCCTTCTTCTGTTTGAGGTGAGGAAAAGGTGGAAGCAGGAGGAAGAAGAAAAGGAGGAGGTCATTTGAGGTGGTGCGCGTGAATGCAGCCATGGCCTGTAGCCGCTGTTCATAAAGAAGCCACACAGTGGAAGCGAGACCAAAGGAGACAGATGACCAACAGGTGAGATGGTGTCCCGCATCACCTACTGGCAAGTGAAACACATCTGGTGCTGCAACTAATTACTGTTCTGTGGTTTTTGTTAACTAAGTCATTGTTTTAACAATAAAACAGAGTAATTATATGACTTGACAAGTTCCTACAATTCAAGGTAACATGGTGAGACGCTTTCATTTTTTTCCCTTAAATTAACTGATAAATAATTAATCAGTAGATTAGATAAATGAATAACTTTATTTTTTTCCAGCAAATCCAAAGTTTACTCAGTGTAGCAGCTCAGATGTGAAAACCTGCCTAAGTTAAAAGCTTTAGATTTGGGTTGTTTACCACAAAAAAACAAACAAACAAACAAGAAATTGAAACAATTCACCTTTGGCCTTTTTGGACATGTTTAACAGTATTAACCAGCTAATCAAGAAGCAACAGCAGAAAAAAAGTCCAATCATTAACATAGTGATTAGTTTCAGCCTCTTACCATGTATTACTGTTTCTGGGTTACACATGTTTCTCTGCTCTAGCTCTTGTAAAGTCAGCCCTTTTGTAATTTGCAGCTCCAAGAAGAAAATTTGAAAACTTTATACTAACAGGATGCTTTTAGCACACAGGTCCCGCAGTTCCTATATCTAAGTCTTCCTGTAGTATGTAGGAAGGACATTTTTTGCAGGCCTAGTCTGTTCTCAAGCTTCTCATTGCTTCCTTTGACCTTTGACAGTTACCTCTCACATTGTTTCTGCTTCTTGGAAAAAACAATATTTTTTGTGTGCTCTGCTGTTGCCTCCTGTTTTTTTTTCTCTTCTTGTTTTGGGTACAGGTTGTGACCCCTCACGATGACCTTTTCCTCCTCTTCTCTTCCATTTGTGCCTCTTTTTGCTCCATTCCCTCTCTCTCTCTCTCAGGATGAAACTGAGGGGGAGGTCAGCTTGGCCTTGGCAGGTGGCCTTCCTTGTTGCCTTGGTGATGCTCTACGTTGACCCAGTGTCTGCTGGCAACCGTAACCATCGGGGACCGACAGGTACACCAGGTCTCGATCCAAGCTCCCCTTCCAACACCAAGAGAGGTTAATTACACTGTCACTTCAGAGGTGTAACACATGTTCCCTGAGCCTGTCGCTGACTGAGCCATCCACGTCCTGGAGGAGGGGGACGAGCGGGCACAATTTGCTCCGTTTCCCAGCATGACAGAATGTAATCTAGACAAGACCTCGTTTTAGTCTTGGATGCAAATACGTCTCTATTTGAGTGATCCAGCCTGTACAGATACAAATGGCACTTAAGCTGTCAGGGGCTGTCAACACAAATAGATCAGTGTGGGTGAGATCTGATCTATTCAGAGTGCAGACATGCAGCAATTCGGGGCCAACGCTGTGGTTCTCAAGAGGCCTGTTAGTGGTTTAGTGTTCGCAGTGCCATAAAACAGGGTGTATGCCTCACGCTGAAGAGACCCGTCGGCTCATGACTTCTAATCCTCAGGCTTATAATTGTCAATGCTCACATTAATATGCACAACTCTGCAGCGCCCGCTTAACTAGAAGAAGAAGATAGAGACCATGGCAAGCGCTGACTTAATTCAGGCCTGCGAGCTACATCTCTACTCTAGCTTTAATTTCCATAAGTCATGGAGACAAGCCACCCTAAGCAAAAAAAAATAAAAATGACCAACACAGTCTTATTAAAATTTCATTGAGGCTGACAACGGGGACAGTTGTGCTGAGTCACAGCATCTTGTGCTACAACTTGTTGGCGGCAACCTCCCCTGTCACCTCTTCCTCGCTCTTAATTATGACAATTTCTTTAATTATCTCAGTTTCTTCACTATTGCTGCTCGCGATTTGCAAGGTGACCTTTATATGCCACAGAAAATGCTACCAGCATCCAGTCTGTTCACTGGCTGATGGCATTAGTTTCCTTTAGACAGAGAGGAGGCTGCCTGCTTATGGCAGGGACACTACTAATTGCAGGCCTTGTGTGTTGTGAAGGTCAGCATCGGTGCCTGCCCTCTTCTTAGTTTCTTTCTCGCGGTAAAACAAGATGTCTTCCTCTGAAACTGACTCGTGCTTTTTATTTGAGGGTTTCCTCTAATTGCTGGAAGTTTAGGACTTTTCAGTGATGAATACAACATGACACTCATAATGCCGAGGCTGAGGAATAATTGGCTGTGTGTTATGAGGGCTGTAAAGATTTTCCAGAGGCAGTTTTACTGCTGTTTTGTTTTCCTGATCATTCAGACATTTGCTTGTTCCTTGCGGTTGTACCATTTGCTTCCACATGGTGGCTCTATAGGTCAAAAAATAGCCAGTGTTGGCTCTCGGGCAATCGGTATTTTTTCAATCAAGCAGACATAACACGACTAAGTGTTTTTAGAGGAAAGGAAGAACATAATCTCTGTAGCTCAGGTTAACAGCACAACGTGCAGATGATTCATTTGGCGCGGTTAGTAGCCGTCTTCTTTGCACACCTGCAAGACACACTCAGCACATGAGAAAGATCATCTAGCATAAGTCTTGCCTTCACAGCTCATTTCTCAGTTTGCCCCCTCATGAGCAGAACAAAGCTGTGTAGCAACACATACTTGAACACAGCTCCATTTTTTAATGCTATTCCTTTGGACACACACCATTTTTTCTTTTTCTTTCTTTTTTTAAAAAGGCAAATAGAGAAATTCATAAGCTGCATTACAGGAGCAGTAAATGTGATCCAAGACATACCAGTGTCATGTACTGTTGAAACATCAGCCTTTCTCAATGGTAAAGTCATTGTCTGCGCTCATACAGCAGTGCTTCGCAAAAATATCTGAAATTCTCTTTTCTTTTCTCGGTTGAATGCTTGAAATTAGATTATTTGAGATTAAATTCAATCACTGCCTTGCAGAACTGATATATTTCCATACACTCTTATCACAGCTTGTTATAGCACACTTAATCTGGGAACCCATCAGCTATTGCCTGATATGCAGATATCTGTTTACAGAGATTAGAGGGTGGTTGGCAAACCACACATTTTGTTCTTGTGGAACAGTTACTAATCTGGCAACCCATCATAAATCAATTTATAGCATGTTGATGGCTCTTCTTTGCCCACCCTGTTCATGCCAGGAGCCTCCTTTTAGCTTTAAACGGTCTCTGTTAGACTTAAACAAACATTACGCCACATCTGCATGTCCATCTCTTTGAGAATACTGCCTGTTTTTGCCTCCCCTTTAGGCTGTTTCTAAGATGACTCCTCAAAAAACATACCAGGCAAGGTCAAGGGAGTAGGATTTATTGGGGATACTTTTGTTCCACAGAAGCACCTGTTGTGATATTTAACATAAATCTGTGTTGGGCCTGGTGTGGACTTGTGAGACATTGATCCTGTCAGGATTGATGGGTGGTGCAGGCCTGGAGTAGAGAGGAGATGGAGCAAAGAAGGTTAAAGAGTGGGCTCAAAAAGCAGAAAATAGGAAGATATGGAAATTTAAAAAAATATAATTTTTGAGTATATTTTGTAAAGGAGAAGTTATGAGACCTGGTCTTGTGAGCTTGCTCTGTTGAAACTTAAAACTTGACCTGTGCGCTCTACCAGAGATAGTCAGTATGTCTTTGCTAAACTGGCATTGCTGCCTCTGACAGATTTGCTAGATACCTGGCCTTTTATAGCAATGTGCATGCTTGTCAGGTATTGACAAGGGATAGACACAGTTTTTTTTTTTTTGATAAATTGTACAGTGCTGCTGCTTGCCGGTGTCTGTCAGAATACATCAATCGCCTCGCTAACCCATCAGTTCAAGGGAGCTCCGTTTGCCGGCCGCCCGGCTCTCTCCCTTTCGCAGGAATAGAAGCGTTTAGCCTTGCCAAGTCTTTTCATCTCAGGCTCTATTTAACCAAGATGGCCATAACAGAATGATTTAAAGGCAGCACTATGACATTAGATACACTGTTATTGTATGTATATAGCTGGAAGCTGGCTGCTCACCACATGAATTTTAAGCAGATAAAGGGTGAGAAGCAGAGGCTGAATGGGAAGGTAAAGGGCTCAACTCTGAGGGCTCACAGTTGAGCTTCAGTTGTTAATACTCTTACTGATACTGTTCTGATGATCAGACTCCTTTTTTTGGTTCAACTTTATTTTGTTTCTTCTCAAATTATCCTCTGAAAATGTTCCTTTTAGTGGTAAAACTCAAAGCATGCAAATGCAAGCTAACAAGTTGGGCAACACAGGACAGCACCAAAAGAATTTGATGATAATGAAGGCAGAGAAACACATTTGTGCACATATCCACATGCCACCGGTGATATGGAACAATAGGTGAGGAACAAAGGGAACAGAAATGAAGTGATGAAGCTCTAAAAGCATGATAAGTTTTTTTTGTGCAGTTAGTTTCACAGCAGCAGGCTCGACTGTAGGGTGCAGGTGAACTACATGATTTCCTACACAACTGTTGTACTGTCGCTTTGAGTCCTGTGAAACAGACTTGGTTTTTATATATGAAAGAAGAATCAAACAATTAAAGTTTCATTATTTTACTTTACTTTTTACATCAGGATGCACTATATTTGGTTTCACTGAATAGCTCGCACTAAGAGTGGCTGTCAGATTCAGCCTTGTGAAAACAGGCTTTACGGGAGACTTTTTGTTGAACTCTAACCTATGGAAGCCCGTTTCCGCCACTAAATAAAAACAAAAAAGCTAGTATCCATAACTCTAAATTTCGAGTTATTTTCTCGAAATTTCGAGTTAGCTCTGCCAATCAAAAATATACGTGAATGAGGTCGCTTTCTTGTTACCCGGAAGCATATGGCGCAGAGGAACGCGCACTCAAAAACGGATCCCAACAAATTGGCGCTTTCGCGAGTACGTTTGCTGATAGTAACACCATGTGATTCAGCTAATAACACAGGGATTTCATCATTTGTGTAGCCAGGCTGAAAACACTCAGCAACCTGTGCATTCACGACTGGATGTAATACCGGTAGCTTAGCTGTAGCATTTGTAGCTGAGGGCTTCAGCTTCCGGGTAACAAGGAAATGACGTCATTCACGTAGATTACTGATTGGCAGCGCTAACTCGAAATTTCGAGTTACTTTTCTCAAAATTTTGAGTTTATAAATCGAAATTTTGAGTTAATAAATCGAAATTTTGAGTTAATATGTCGAAATTTCGAGAAAATAACTCGGAATTTTGAGAAAATAACTCGAAATTTTGAGTTATGGATCTGTTTTTTTTTTTTTTAGTGGCGGAAACGGACTTCCATACTAACCAGATTAAATATTGTAATAAGATTTTGGTGACACGTTGGAAGCATTGTGTGGATGAAACTGTACATGAAATGACCAAATGTGAGCTACATTTTAAATAAAATTTAAATATGGCATTAGGTCTCGCCCCTAATGGGAAGCCAAATTGCCACCTATGCCCTAAAATATGCAATTCTTTAAAAGCTATTTCACTTTTAATAGTATCATAAGCAGACAACATAAATGTATATGGGAACTGTATCATATATCACATTAGGGTCATTTTTTTCATGGTATTGTGCTGCATTCTCCAGAGTGAGAAAACTACAGTGGCCCTATGAGGCCAAATGGACTGCAATTTAAGAAAACACCAGCAATAAGAAAAACACTGCAAAAAAACACAATACACAACGGAAATAGGAAAAACAAGAACAGAAATAGGAAAAACGAAAACAGAATTAGGAAAAACAGATTTCCAAAAGCACAAGGGAAGTGTTTCTGGGGAGACAATAACCCGACGGACCAGTTGCAGGAACCAAAATATGCCAGGTAAGTGTGTTTTAATCTCATGATTCATGTAATACTGATGGCGGATTTTCAGGCTAATAGTTAGGCTAACACACTTCCCTCTCATCCTTTCTTTCCTGACAAAACCGATAGATCCTCCACTTCTTTTAAGTGTCTCCCAGCGCAATTCCTAGCATATTTTGGTTCCTGCAACTGGTCCGTCGGGTTATAGTCTCCGCAGAAACACTTCCCTTGTGCTTTTGGAAATCAGTTTTTTCCTATTTCCGTTTTTCCTATTTCCGTTGTGTTTTGAGCACTTTTGCAGCTTTTTTCTTATTGCTGGTGTTTTCTTAAGTTGCAGTCCGTCTGGCCTCTCAGAGCCACCGTAGCGAAAACAAAACTACTGCAGAAGTACTAAAAAATGCAGTTCCTAAACTGGCCACTTGAGGTCTGCTCCGAGAGCATGTCAATCCCCATAGAGTACCATGTTAAAGGGCTCAAATTGATAGCGTTCAGAAGCAGAAAACTAAACACTGGTTTTGAGCATACTCACTGTGCTCAGATGACTCAAATGCAGATTTCGACTGACAGGTGTGCCAACACAAGCCTGTTTAGGCTTCACTAATCCCACTTACTATTCTGATCCTCTTCATCATGTTTTGTACCATCTGGGGCATTTTGGAAGTATCTGCCAAACCATCCAAAAAATTTGTGCTTCAGTCTTGGTGCGTCAAATTCTAGTATTTTATTAGTTTGTTACTTAACGCTAATTAAGATAACTAAAGATAACTAAAATGCTAATTAGCAGATACATGAATCTGTGCAGTTTGATAACTTCTCACTTCACCCTCTGATCTAAATATGGTTAACACAAAATCAGTGTTGATTTTGACAGCAAATTTTCATCTATAGTTTTAGTCATTATTGAGGCAAATCCTAAATATCATGCAATACAGTGGAGTAAATCTGAAGTATGCTATACATATTTTCCTTGACATCAAATGTTTAATCTGTCCATGTGTCTACTCTTCTTTCGTCCCAATCGCTGACATTTTGTCACGTTTCTATGAGAAACAGGGAGCATTGGAACTCCCACTGTGGAGATCAAAGTGTGCGCATCTAATCTTATTGCACAAGGAGATTAATTCTGACTGACTCACTTCCAAACTTGTCCCGCCTTTTTACACAACTTAATTAGTTCTGATTGGATATTGTCTAGTAGTTTAGTTATTAGTTTTTTGCTTCGGTATCGTCTTGTTTTCGTCAGGAAAAGAGGTCATTGATGAAAACTATGGAGAAAATTATTAGTCAACAAAATTAACACTGCATTTTGAAGCTAACATGTTAACCATATTAACATTGTACCTTCAAAATGCAAAGTCTAGAATTTTGGCGGTTGACATCATTTATACACAGTCAGTATTTGCCAGCAGTGAAGTAGCCCAAACGGACTATTTTGCAGCTTTCTAATATGTTGTATTATTTAATTTTGTTTACTTTGTTACTGTTATTACTGTCTTGGAGCAACTATGATCACGTAATATCTTGTGGGATTGATAAAGTATTCTGATTCTGATTAAAGCACCAGCACCTGCCTCACCTTTCAGACCCAGAGACTGTGTGTGCATATGCTCATAAACTCACTGTCACTAGGGTTGCAAGCCTGTTGTTTTCTGGTTGAACTGGGCTTCTTTTGACATGTTCCTGCAGTCCGCTGGTTGGATTAGACCCATTGTGCATGAAAATTGCATTCATGTCTATAAAAAGCAAATGTTTTATTTTACCCAAATCCCACCAAACTGAATCCAAATCAACACGTTAAACCACACTATCACACTTACTGTGCACACACATGCACATAAACACTCCAAGTGAAATGCTCTGTCCTCATTTAGTTATATTACTCCCCACAAAGACTATATAGGAACACTGTATGATTAACATTACACTATGAGAGAGTGAGAATGAGAGTGTTTGCAATGATACCAAATAAAAGCTTTACTTTCTTGTTTCTGGGCAACAAGAGTGGGCGATGTTGAGTTGATTCCTCCAGCACAGTTGTGATGGATTTATATAGCACTTTTCTAGTCCTATTGACCACTCAGAGCACCAAAAGGACGCATCCTTTTAAAAAAGATTTTTTTGATAGAACCTTTTCCTACGACCCCCACTTATTGATTCATTAGAGGTGCTAAAGTTCAGTGTCGTGACCTAGAGCACTTCACATACAGACTGCAGGAGCCAGGGATTGAACTGCTTTCTGATTAGTGGATTGTACTACTTGCCTGCTGTATGGCTCCCAAACCTTTTACTGACTGAAGCATTTTTATGCTGAATGGTAGAACCACAGCCAGATCTAACTGCTGGCTACCATACATGCTTACAAACTTATCAGTGAATCAGCTCATCTTGTATAATATTTTCCAGAATTCAAAAATTCAAATTCAAATTCAAATTCAAATTTTATTTGTCACGTACACAGTCATACACAGTACGATATGTAGTGAAATGCTTGGACAACTGCTCGTGACCTAAAGAAAACAAAAAAGGAAAAGGCTATGAATAAGATAGGAAATAAATATGAAAAATTAAAAAGGGTAAATTTAACTAGGAAGGAATAAAATATAAATTAAGGTTAAAAATGAAATAACTGTACAACACAAATTAGAATGAAGGGTAAATTTAACTGGGAAGAATAAGATAAAGATAAATATATAAATTAAAGTTGAAAATAAAATAACTGTACAACAAAATACACAATACACAATATAGAACTATATAAGAATGTATGAAGAAATCTAAATCTAAATAAATATATACACAATAACAGCAGCTGTACAAGTATTAACCGGAAATGAAGAATATAGTGACCAGTGTTGTGCAAAACCAAAGTCCAGAAAGTCCAGTGTGTGTGTAAGAACCATATGTGTGGGTCAGTACTGTGTGGTGGTGTGATTGAAATTAGTTTATTATATTTAAAGGCTATTTTACACCTAAACACTGGACAGTTTTTGCTCCTACTGAAGCAAATCCCTTCACCATTATATAAAAACTGTATTTTATTTTTTTATTTTTATCTTTTTATTGTTACATTTTAGCCACATAATGTTTCACATCAACAAACCACAGGCAGTCTAAGCAAAAATATGTTTCGGTATGCAGTGTGTTGTGTTGCTCCTCGATGAACGCGACAGTGGCAACATCTAAAATACTCTGAAGTTGTTTAGAGTGTCCTTTAAACTGTCTATGAAAGAAAGCCTCTTAAAGCATTTACTTGAAGAGCACCTTGGTCTCTTTTTCTTCTTCTTCTTCATTAAGCTGCATATGTATACTTTAAGAAAACCCAGCAGAGGCTTTCTGTCTCCTGTCTTCCTTAAATAATGGAAATCACATTAAGAGAAGGATGTGGGCTGTTCTCATACCTTACATCAGCCTGAATTTGCCTCATTTGCATCCATTTATACTTCGTTGAGATTTTAATTAGGGTACGTGCCACGGACAGACAAAAAGAATGTGCATAAATGAAGCTGGGAAGGGTTTATCATCCACTGCTCAAACATACCCTCAAAGCTTTAAAGTTTTCAAACGTAAACATCTTCTGCCCAGTCCTGATATAGGCAATAAAGAGAGAAGGCCAGTGTACCTCCTGACCTCATTATGCCAGCGGAAGGCGAGCTGCTCTTTGTTCTCTCTGCTGCCTGTGACACTGCTTTCCCTCCTCCTGCTTGACTCTCTTCCTCTCTTTCCTCTCTCGTGCTAACAAGCTGCCTTTTTCCTGAGATAAGGCCAGCAGATTGAGCAGTCTTACTCAGTTCCAGTTCTGCAACAGCAGCAGAATAATTTCTTATTTATTTTGTACAGGCTATAAAATTGTGCTTGAATTAGATTTTCTTATTTTTACGCTGTTACTTTGAGCTTCAGTTGTGATTATTGCTGTTGTAACTATGACTTAATGTGTAGTTCTTGTCCATTTGACTTGTGCTGAGTTTGATCTTTTCTTGATTTTTATCATTAAACAGAGCCTATATATATGTTTGCGTGTGTCAGTGAGTGCATGTGCAGTGTGCACGGGTGTAATCCGGCAGCTGCTCCAGCCTCAGGAGAGCCCGAGACAGAGGAGTGAGGGAAATGAAAGTGGAGGGATGATAGCGGAGGGGCGCCCTCGGAGAGCCAGGGATCATTGATGGGGCTCTCTGGAGAAGAGAACAAACAAACTTTAAATCAGAAAGGATGAGAGGGGCCATGGCCTGCAGAAATGGAACCCTCTGCTGAGTGTGTGCGCTGTATGAGTGTGTGTGCTTGTGCACACTTTTGTGTCTGCCTGCAAAGCCCATTCAGCTTACCATGAAAAGTTTTGGAGTCTGGGTATAGTCACGTACATAAATGAAATCTGGGCTTATGGTACAGTATAACCAAGGTTTTTCCAGGGCTGTAAAGAGGCTTATAGGTAGTTATGTCGCCAGCAGGGTTTGCTGTGCTCTGGAAACGGTGCCAGAGACTCTCAAGAGTGCACAACAAGCTTTGAGAGGGAAGATAAGGCAGCTGGAATCCATTCAGAAGCCATAAGCAAAGCTTAGATTCACTAAACATTGTACCCAACAGTTTTGGTTGGCGCATTTTCCTTTAGGTAGGCACAAAAACCTTTCTGCTAAGGGATTCATGGGTTTATTCATGTGCTGAGGGGAATGTAACATTAACACAGACAGTGCGCATTACACACTTCTATGCATTACTATGTAACATAATTTACAAGTCATCCTTGCTGCCTTGTACATGTGACAGATCAAGTTAAAGTATAAATGGTTGCTCTCGTGAGCTTACTCCTAAAATGAAGATACAGTCACCTTTTAGTCCCTGAAGACTCTGAAAAGAAATCATGTGTGAGGGGGCAAGATGTTCAGAAGGAATTCAACAAAAAATACTGAAACACTCACACACATAGTACCACATTTTGCCACTGTGCAGAAAGCTTTGGGTTTGCGCTACAACCCCTCAGGTTCGTTTGCTGTCCGGAGAGTCTTATAATTAACCAGACCAATGCCTGCTGGGAAGTGAGAAGCTAATAAGAGACATTAGAGGTGGCTGGTTTGTTGGAGGTGTCAGGTAAAAACAATTATCCTCACATATATCATGACTTTAAGAAGCACACACAAATGCAAGGAACCAAACACACAGACAGACGTGCATGGAGATGGAATGATAAAAACAAAAATGCGGATGCAAACGTGACAGCGATTTCCTCTAACTAAATAAAGTGCACACGTCTCTGCTTAGATCAAGTGCCTTGTCTGAAAGGAGTCAAAAAGAAATGATTATTTTTTCATATGCTGTTTGCTTTTTTTAATTTCCCTCCATGCACACCATCACGAGAACAAGAGTCACCTCTGTGACAGAGTTAATGAGGGCGCTGGGCTGAGAATAAAAGCAAAATATCACTAAAAAGTGTTTACTTATGAATCAAAGACTGAGACCGGAATAAATCGAGGAGTTTAAACAAAAGTAAATTATTCAGCAGATCTGTTTAATCCTCAGAAAAGCTGGCCCGTATTTGATTGTTATTTGCGGCGCAAATGTGTTTGAATTTCGACTCGATTATTTTCAACAACAAATGCCAAAACACCAACAAAATCTCCCTTACAGTCGATGAATTTCAAGCAAATAATCCCCCCACCCTTTTTTCCCCTCCTTCTCTCTCTCTCTTTCTCTCTCTCTCTCTCTCACAGCATCATACCAAGTGAAGCAGGGGACATGTGAGGTGGTGGCGGTGCATCGCTGCTGTAATAAGAATAAGATTGAGGAGCGCTCTCAAACCGTCAAGTGTTCCTGTTTCCCGGGGCAGGTCGCTGGCACGACCAGAGCCAGACCCTCCTGTGTGGAAGGTAAAACTACGTGTGAGTGTTAGTGTGAGTGTGTATATCAGGCCAAGCGTCTCTTCCAGTGGTTCCTCATTTATACCAAACAAATCCCGATGTGAGAATCTCTTGAAATGAAGTAGAATTAGTGATTCTAGTGGAGCTGATCACCGACCAACAGCCTGAGTGGATGTTTGGGCTGAAAATCAGCCCCGTCTTCTAACAGCGCACAGGCCTGAATTTGTTGGGCATCGTTGCTTTGTGAAACACATAAACAAGTAGGGTGTGCTTTCGGTTTCTGTGTTTTGTGCATCATATTGCAGACATCTCCCCCACAACACTGCAGCAGAGTCTCTCCATTTCTGCCAGATCTTTTTGGTATCTGTTGGAAACCTTTGCGAGCGTGACTGGAATTCCAAATGAAGATTTTGCAGGTTTGGACAGTGCTTCGCTGCACAACATGTTTTTGTAATAATTGACACGCTGCTGAATCCGGCGGGGTCACGAAGGCTAAAAATGGTTTTAATTATCTTGCATCATTAAAGTTTCTACATGAAACTTCTCACCTAAAACAAATCATTACTAGATTCATTTTGGAGATATTAGAAACGTAAATAGATGAGTTTAAATTTGCTGCCAGGTTGGATTCTGTCTGAAAATGACTTTTTTTTAATGGCACACTGCTGCTGGATTGAAAATGTATTTTCAGTTTATTTCCCTATAATAGAAGGAGTGAGATTGAGAGTGAATTCACACCACTGTCTTTACTTAAATTAAGATAGGATGTTTACTGGAAAATGAATGTAAAGCACCTTTAAGTGGGTCTTGAGTAATAGGATTTTTAATGTGTTAAAGTAAACCTGGATATATCTCGGTCCTCTTTCACCAGCGGTTTGGGGTTCATTGCATCCCAAGGAGATAACATGAAAAGTTAAAGCCACTAATGCCGGTAATGTTTCTCCTTGCCTTGCTAATTCCCCCATGCTATATGAAAGGAGAATCAAAAATATGACATCAGATTGGATGATTAAGCTGCGGTTTTAAAGGAATGCTGGTATATGGGACAGCTTAACGTTTCATATCCAGTCAGGCCGCGCGAGTATTTGACAGATGGTGATAGAGAAAGTATTTTCTTTGCATGTTTTTATGGGTTCAGACAGAACATTTGGGTGATTAGCGAGAGGAACGTTTTTATAAACAAATAAAAGCATGACATCAAACCCTTATGTTGGTTATGATTTTCAAGTCAACAGTTAAATAAAAATGTTGGATTCTGAAAAACGACAACAACAAAAATATCATCAAGCTAATTAATCATCCACAGACTTTCGCTCAGATACACAAATGTGTCTGTTTATACATGCTGAGTGTGCGGCTAGTAGCGAAGATGGACAGACGAAAGCTGAGGGTCGTTTTCATAGACCTCTGTTGCACCCGTTTGTCCGCATCGAGAGCTGCTGCCCAGCAAGAAACAAGCAGTGTCACTGACCCCTATCATCCGCAGACGCTCCACTGAGATCAGACACACACACACTGTGTCAGCCAACCTCATCCAATCGCACTGTATTAGCCCCCTACCAGAAGAAAATACACAGTTGTTTAATACGTGAGCGGAGACACTACCTCTCCAAAGCATGAGGGTAATTCATACTGTTAACGTCACCTCGGGAAGGGGACTGGAAGCTGATTCCGCACTTGCAAACAAATAAGTAATGAATCTACACAAATAGAGTCTTTGATGTGAGATCTGTGGGCAAACTTGAAGTGATGTCTCTTTTTTTTCTGTTTCAGATTTGGAACTAGATCAGATTTCACAGCGTTTGGTTTATTTTCCATGAAAAATAGCGTATTAGCCCCATTATCACTCTAATGCTGTAAATTAATGATATGGTAATTAACAAGAAGGGTAAAAAACGAGCCAAAACAAATCTCATTCACCCCGGCTCGCTGTTTGTTGACGTCTATTGACAGACAGTGCAGCACACAAACAAGAACTACTCACAGTCATTTAGTTTGGCAAATAGCAACTTCTTATTAAAACGCACATTATTTTTGACACGTGGTTCCCAATCCTACAGCTGTGCTATTGCTACATACAATCGGCTTTAATACAACTTCCCATTTTCATTTGAGTCTTCGTTTTATCTGACTTTGCAAATGCCCGCACGCTTTCCACCTTTACTAGTCAGGGCTGTGCACACACTGCCAGTCTGTGCCAACCTCCAGGCACTGAGTTGCTATTGCTGCGCGTGACCAGTAGACGGTGCTTTCCCCATTGAAATAACTTTAGTAACAAGCATACCTGCTGGTTCATTTCAGCACCATTTTCACCCAATAAAAAAGTAGATTTGTTTTTTAACCTCTTTGATGAGTTCCAAGATGGGAACTATTGCTTGATAATGATAAAACCAGGCAACCATAGCAAAGATGATTGGCTTTGTAATGAAAGCCAGGATAAACAAGGAATCACGTGAAACTTTGCTAACCCTTCAGAGCAGGCACTGCACTGATTCCTTGCTTTTATTTGTTTACTTCAAAGACGTGGTCTCGTTTGCTAAAAGGAGGAGTGACACTAATGAGAACCTAATGCACTCTGCGTGTGATTGAGAGTTAGTGATGGATTCTTTTTGATGGTCTTAATCACTTTTTTCGACTCACACGCACGCACAGACTGCGCGGTTCTGCCGTCACACCGGTCACGAGGCTTTCTAATTTTCTATTCAGATCTCACCTCGGAGTCTCACCTCCTCTCACTTCCAAATCCAGTGCTCAGCAGCACTTATCTCATGAGTCAGGCTTGACCTCTGAGTTCACAGTTCCAAAAGATCTCACCTCATCCAGGGTTTTCTTACGCACACAAACACACCTCAGTGCACGCACACATCCACGCGTGCTTCTCTCTCCCCTTTTTTTGGCTGGAGCACTGATGGAAAGAGACAACCCCCTCTCAGCAGGTAGCCTTTGTAGAAAAGCCATAGTGTAAATGGAGTTACATTATTGATGCTGGCTGAAAGAGGAGTTAATGGTGAGAGGTCCCATTACTGGGCTGCTGCACTGCATGGTGGGATACGCTTTTTCAAGTGAACTCTATTCATCACAACAACCCTGAAACCCACTTCTGTATTGGCTTCTTTTCTTTTTCTTCTCTGTTGGAATTAGCGCTGGTGGCGTGTGAGAATAAAGGGTTTGTCCTGCAAAAAGTAAGGTCATTTGGAGAAGCCTAAATCTGCGCGTGAAGAGTTTGCAGAGGTAGAATTGTTAACCGGAAAAAAAATAGAAGTCAAGCAGTGAAGCTCTTTTCGGGCTAACGCTGTAGGAGAAATGCACCCTGTCCACTTCTGAGTGGCTCACATATATTTTATATTTATATATCCTAAAAAACAAACAAAACACAGGTCGATGTCAAGAAAAGAAGTGCAGTAGCAGAGTTATGTTATGGAAATGTTTTCCTTGGTGTCACAGTACGCTAATCTATCTTTGAAGGACAGGAACAAACTGTTGCAAATTGTGAACAGTAACAGCAGCTTAGCCCAGAGCCTCTTTATACCAGACAGCTACAGAGGATGACCAGTTCCATCGTGAATGCTGACGGCCACCCCTTATTTGACGAGGTTAGCAGTCCCTAAATGCAGGACAAAGCTGTAAAGAAACAGCTTTGTCCCATGTTGCTATTCTTTATCTGAATAAGTAATATCGGTTCCATTGATTTTTAATTTGTGATGTATTATGATATTGTTTTTAGCTTCTTGGCCTTTTTTAAAATTGTATTTATTAGTCTGAAGGTTTGCAGTTGGGGTTGTAGTGAAGCCTGGAGCCCTCTCTCTTTTCTCTCTTTTATTTTTCTCACCATGTGTTTGTGAATATTGTCCAGGGTCTGTGTTTGATGTCTGGTAGAAGGGTTGTCTGCTCTTTTAACTGCAAAACAAATATGCCTAGAGGTGCCAATAAAGGAACCTTGAACCTGAAGATTGACCAGATTCACTAGATGTAAAGGTCCCAATTGTGAACACTATCACACAGTGTGAATTTATTGATGTAAGCAGCAATTTTAACAATATGTCATAATAAATAAACAAACCTCTGCACTTGTATCATCAGAGTAGCACCGGCATCCATCTGATCTGCTTTCTCTGGAGTACACTTCTGTACAAAAGCAGAAAGTTGCTCATAAAGTGAACTGCATGTTTTTACGGTGATTTTTTTGGGTACCAGACAAAATGACTTTAAATCTTTTCACAGTCACTGTCATTAAAGTATGTTTGGCGGTGGGGAACGAGAGAGAGCACGGCGACCTGATAAAAACGGTGGCTGAGTGAATTTTGCTCGCTGTGTGATAGATATGGTGACAGCCAAACTGTGTTTCATTGCTGGGCCAAGAAATTTAGTTAAGTGTTTCAGCACACATCAACCTGCTGTTGTTTACAATAATATCTGCTCCTTAATGTCATGCTTTTGAAATTTTGCCAATCTGTTCTGGTGTATGTGCATAACCATAAACCGCGTGCAGTCTTTGCCTGACAGTTATACCAATGTGTTTTTCACTTTTTTGCTTCTTCTTCTTGTTTTTTGTCCACATACCTGGGTGTGCTGGCATGGATGTGCGAGCTGGGGCAATGGAGATAAAGTGTGTTAGTAAATCATTGTAGAAAGAGATGGATGCCGCTCTCCAACTGCTTCTGCACTTCAGGATCACTGAGTGGAACTGTTACAAAGCCTGGGAGCATTCATATATGTGGGTCCACCTCCAAACTGCCTATGGGTGTGTATGGGTTTGAGTACATGGAGGTGCATCATATTCCCTTTAAATAGTGATGACCTCGGAGCAAGGGCACAGGAATGCTCTGATTGTGCATTATAGCTTACACTTACTGCACATTTGGGACTGTATAGATGGACACATGAAAACCACATTACATCTATAGTGCTCAACAGACATGTGCGCACATATAAATGTGTAAGCACCCAGACACAGACACAAAGAAACCCTCCTCTGCTGTAGTGTATATATTCAGCTGCTCCATCGTGTGAGTTCAAGCAGTGCCTTTGTAAAGTATTAATGGGGATACACTCCCACAGACACATGCTGTGCGCACAGTGTGATAGGATGTCCTGGCTAACATCAAACAGGCTACAGCATAGTTACACAATTGGATAGGTAGTCATTAAATTAGTTTTGTTATATCAGAGGCTAATTGGTTACTTTAGATGAAAAGGTTAGGAGTCAGGGAAGTCCCTTTGAACTTGGTGACTTTTTTGCATTCAATGTGACAGATACATTTTTTGCCCACTGATGAACTGAGGACGAGGTGGGAAAAGGCTCAATCCATCAAAAAAAGGCTGTATGGATGAAAATGTACATTTTTTACTGTGGTACATCATAAAAGTAAAGGTCATGAGAATAATGAATAATGTACTATAATATAGCTAAACTATATTCATTACCATATCTCACCCTTAGAGGGTAGACCCTGAGTAGAGGTGCTACATTCAAAGCAGCCAGTTTAGGTGTTTGGGCATCTGACCAGCATGCTGCCTGAGTGCCTCTTGGTGAGGTGTTTTGGGCATGTCTAACTGTAGGGAGGCCCTAGGGTAGACCCAGGATATGCTACTGAGGTTGAGGAGGAAAAGAAAGAGAAATGATTTAGATTATGCATAACAGTTTTTTTGTCTTTTGAGAGTTCGATTGTGTTGACCTGGTAAAAATCAGAAATTAAAGCAGTGTTAGAAATCAGGTTTATATTTTTGGCATCGAGGTGAATGGAGGTGGTGTTTTTTTTTTTTCAGTCAACGCTTGTTAATTCACCTGCTAAGCTGGAGCACAGCATGCATTCTTGAAGTGCTAATTGGCAAGAATCAAGGCATTGCATACAATAACTGAGCAGCGTTGTGCCACAGGGATGTGAACAAAACATCTTTTTGCTTTCATGCAGTGGAGAAGGAGACCTGCAATTTCAACTTTGTCCACTTGATGTCACAAACATTACAATATCAATGCAAGCAGTGGCAGAGAAGGCATGAACAGAGGCGGCGCTGGGATGAATGCTCGTACGGCTGACATGCTTGTTTGCACACACAAAAATGAAAAAAGTGAAGCTGCAGCTGGCAGAATGCTGAGTGACATTTACCAGGTGTGTGCTAGATTGACATGTTGTGATCAGTAGCAGGCGAGCAAAAGCTGTAGGCACCCTCGTAGCATAAAGCATCCGCAGACCTTATTTCGACAACCCAGGAGACTCAATGAGAGCCAGGGGAATAACATACTGTAGCTCCAGTCCCTTCTGTTGCCTAATCACCTGCACCTTAAACAAAGCCCTGTCTAGACGTTTGCCCTCAGCTGATCCCATGCTGAAAGTTTGCAGGAGAACTTAAAAGGCATTCTGAGTGCAGCTTCTATAACGACTGCGAGTAACTGTGATGAAATGTATGCCTGAGCTGCAAACCTTTTTTTAATTAGCATGGGCACCTTTTGTGAATATAAATGTTGAGTCTTAATGAGACTGATGCAATTAGAGTACGTAGAGCTAAGGGGGAGTTCATGTGTTAAATGCATTTTTCCCTGAAAAAATGTCTTTCTGTTTGACGAACTTGGCAGTGATTCATTTTCACTGGTACTTGTTGAACATTATTGTGAAAAAATTACAGGCAAGACTGTGGAGACACAGTGGAAAGTCGTCATTGTCACTTTAGCTTAATAATTTTAAAAGCAACTCAGCTGATGATTGTTTTTCCACTTTGTTTTGTTTTGTAAGAGAGACTTTAACTGAGACCAAAGAACAACTGTTACATGAGTCACGAGTCATGTGGTATGAAGCAGCAAGCAGTAGGTACTTAATGTTGCTCCCTTATTTCCTGTGGAGCCCCCACATCGGCTGGATCTGCCTATTGCTCAGGTGCAGAATTTTGCCACAGATGTCCTTCCTGATACCCTTATGTGCTCGCTATGTCTCAGGCCTCAGTCACACAGGCTGAGAGACCTGTTGGCGACCATCTGGCAGCCGCTGATCATGAGGGGGAAAATGTGCACCTCCTGACTAGTTGTGGATCATTTCTTCGGGTTTTCCTGCCAGTCACTAGCATGAAATGGATCACAAAGATGTACATGATGCTGCACTGAAACGCCTGTTGCAAATGCTTTGGATGGCAGCAGATTCCCACCTTTGTTGTCTGTAGCTTGCATGGAAGACACTAACTTGTCTGTGAACACTTGCTAATTCCTCTCTGAGCTAAAATGAAACAGTGTGATGCAAACTGGAAACGGAGACCATTTGTCTTCAAAGTAAAAGTTGTCCTTATCGCTGCAACCAACACATCCCAAAAGGCACAGATTTTCTTCGAAGGAAAACATTCTCCACTGCTTGGTGAGTAGTTTGTGTCTGCAGACAAGTTGGCGTCTCCCATGCAAACTACTGGGTGACAATAGCAGTTCCAAGGAACTTTTCAGTTCAGCACCATATACACCTCTTTCACCAGTTCATGTGACCAATTTCAGGTTAGCAAATGCCAACAACCTCCAGCAACTGAATTTTTCCTTTTTTTCTGATGACCAGTAGCTACCAGGGTGGGTCACTGACAACTGTGTGGGGCTTTAGCATTTGATTTCAAAGTGACTGCCAGCAGCCATCATTTACTATTGACAACCAGGGGAATGCACATTTTTCCTGGTGGTTGCCAGATGCTAGCCGACGGGTCTCTAGGCCTGTGTGTTCTGAGCGCTAAGACAGCACACAGTCTTCCATAAATCCATCATGTATTGCTTATATGCTCTTTTTTGTTTGTTTTTGTACATAAAAGGCATATGTATATGCCATGCAGTTTGAGAGTTTTGATAGTGATAGTGGACGAAGTTGATTATTTTTGGACAGGTCGCTATTTAAGCCGGTTTCTGGTCTATGTGCTAAGTTAAACTAGCTGGAGGCTGTCTGTGGTTTCATATTTACTGTAGAGGCTCACGAGGGTCAGTAGTGTTAATATAAGTGGATTAGTGAACTATTCAAGATGACTATCTAAATCTTCTAAATGTAAATATTGAATTTCAGTCATTCAAACCGTTGCGCACCTGAAAAGCTTCCTACTGGCCTCTAAACTTCCTCCATCAGTACAGCGAGGAAAAATACGGCTCCAGTGGAGATAATTTCAGAACTAACTGGTGCACAGTATTGCTGTAATCTTTTTACCATTGACCTGTTGAGATCTCTGTCTGAATGCCGTCCAGTACTTGAATTATCCATGACATCACAGGCCACGTACAAACTCGTGTCCATTTTCTCACTTGACAGGCAGGTTCTTATGTGTCATGCCCCACCCTCCTAGTAATAGCATGAGATAAGGTGCAATAAACACTAACTCCATAATAGCACTCAAAGGCCATGCCTAGTAGCTCTATATAACACTCGAGCAGTACAAAGCACTGTCGTTGACACTGTAATGGCCACATTAACAATCATTACACAGCCATTGGTTTTTAGAACCGCTTACTGCCACTGAGCTCATGTATCATAACAATGTGTTCAACATTAGCCTCATCATAGCGGCGAGAGGTTTTTTTGTGTTGACTGGGCAGCTTCAAGTTAGCTTTCTGCTTCTCGCCAATTTCCACTCCGCCTCAATTTGCTACTCTCCTCTTCCTGTGTTTTCTTTGTTTGATCTGCTCCTTTCACCACTACAATCAGTGATAGTCATCCTCAAACGGCCTCTTTCCTTTGCACCCTTCACTCTGCCTCCCCGAGTTCCTCTCACTGCTCATTTCCTCACTACAAAGATGTTTTCTTGGTGAACAGCTATTATTTAGTCTTGTCTCCCTCCCTCCCGCCCTCCTCTCCCTCTTTCTCTTAGTGGCACTGTTTTCTTCTCCCAGAATGCTTGAGAGAATTGGCCCATGTTCTTTTGCATTATGCAGTTGAAAGTCAATTTTCCTCACAATACCAGCTTATCTCATTCATTTGTTGGAAACAGCAGATATGAAAAAAAATTCTTTCTAAACACCATCAGTCCAGCAGCTTAATGATGATGAAGTTGGGGAGATGGGATTCTTTTTTTCTTTCTGCATTCACCTTTGAGACTAAAGGATGGGCAGATGATGAGTTAGGAGAGCGGGGACTGAGTTATTCTCTCTTATTCTGTCTCTTGTCTACAAGGTGGGGTCAAATGATCTGTGAGATTTGAGTGCCAGCTGCTAAGATGGAGGAAACTTTAGCTTTTAATAGCGGATAAACTATAGCTCAGCCCAGACTGCATCCACTTTCCTACCTGTGCAACAGGATCCAGTAGCTCAAGACCATATTTACCAAGTCAGGTACATTTTCAGTCGTGTGAGGACATGCTTGAAAAACTATAATAACATGACATTCACAAAAACATAGATTCTGCACTGTATAGATGTGCAGTCAAATATGAGCGAATGTGCGGCATTGACCATGTTACCTCATTGTTCACCCACATGAGATATTATTGCATTAATATGAACCATGGCACTGGAACTAAGTGAATATGTCAGATGTCATACCGTTATTCTACATATAAAAGTGTCAAACCACGGCTGGAATGACGGTGGGAAAGTGTTTTACCTTAACGTGATCAGTTTTCATCCGAGACTACAATAAGAGAAGAAGGGTGCATCAAGCTTTGTTCACTGAAACACAGAAAAACAGCTTTTTAACAGACCCAGGAGTTGATAACAAAGAACCCAACGCCACAGCAGTTCTGTCAAAGCGGCAGCTCTCTGAAACATCATCATGCTGGGATGATTTGAGTTATTAGATTTGGTTCAAATATGTCCTTGACTGGATGCTGCCATTAATCAAAACTTAGGTAATTCTAATAATTAGAATTATTTCGTTTAATACGATTAGAACAAATATGAAATCTCCACAAGTGTTTTGTTTTTGTGATCCTGCATGCATATCCTGCCGTCCAAGTTTTTCTTAGTTTGAACAGAATAAAAGTTGTTGCAGTCGATAAATAAAACACAGCTTCTAATTGTTTGCTTTAGTACAAAGAGCTCTTTTTGCCCTACAAAAATCATACAGCACTTCAGAATCAGCATGTTGTCTTAAATAAATGAGCCTTTTTTTTATTGATAGAATTTCTTCTTCATAATCCTATTTTTCCCTTGGTCTTATGCAATATGAATAATGCTGGTTCCATTCACTTAATTTGTTTTGCTGATTTTGCATGTAACAAAAGGCAATTAAATGATAAGCAGAAATTTCATTTGAATTACAGGAAGTGACTGTCAGCTCCTCATGCAAATTCACACATCTGCACAAGAAGCAAAAAAAAAAAAAAAAACACAAACAAGTGAACATCAGCAGTGTTGCAGGAGGGAACTTTTCAACTCTTCTCATTCTACTTATGAATACAAAAAAACCCATTAATCTTTATTCACAGTGTGCTGTCCATGGTTCTGGTGGTTTCCAGTGATCAGTGTTAATTATTGCATGGTGTGCTGGTCACGTTGGTGTTGTAAATTTGCCTTATTCTAGCCTTTTGCTCTTCATGTCATATAATCCATTTACTAACCCTCCGTCTTTAATTTTCTCTCTGAACATCCGCTCACTACTCCAGCGTCCATTGTAGCCCAGAAGTGGTGGTGTCAAATGCAGCCATGTATGGATGGGGAGGAGTGTAAGGTCCTTCCTGACCTGACCGGTTGGTCCTGCAGCACTGGCAACAAAGTCAAAACCACCAAAGTAAGAAGAATGCATTTGTCTGTTTGTCTACACCTGCCTGCTCTCTCTCTCTCTCTCTGATGTGAAATCACTGATCAACGCTTCTCCTTTTCATGGATTTCTTACCTGTGTTTTTTGCGCTTCTGCACCGTGACCTACGTGCAGTGTGTAACTCTAATTATAGCGTAGCCTTTGAAATCTTTTCATCAGCGTGCTACAACAAAGCGTGTGAAATTATCGGTGCTCACATCAAAAAGTCCCACGAGAATCATGTGATGCCCAAAAAAAAAAAAAAAAAATACAAAAAAATGCATGTATTACCAACCTAACTAACATTTGATGTAGATAGATATGACCTTGATCTTCAATTCAATTGATTTGTTTTGTCTGTGAAACATCTTGCTTGAATTAGTGTTGAGTAAACAAACTTTCAACTTGATGACTCTTGCTAGTGTTCGTATTGTATACGCCAGTATATGAAAAGAAAAAACTCAGAAGGGCTTCCCAAGAAAATTAAAGTTGATCTTGTAAACAGAGATTGTTTGGATCTTCAAAATGCCCACAGAAGACCGCAGTCTAATTTAATCACTTATTTCAGAGATCATTATAAATTACAAAGAAAATACAGCGCTAATCAACAGGCAAGCCTCCAGGTGATTGTTTGTGGAGCTCCTGTAGCCGTATCTCTTCAGGTAAGACGAATCAAAAAGAACAAAAAACAAAAACAACCATCACAGTAAACCCGAGACCTCTGTACAGTCTACCCCACACAACCGCCATGTGATGTCGAGTAAACTGATGCTATTCATATGAGATAAATTGATTTAAATGAGGGCCCTTCATGGCCCTTTGTAATCTGCTGAAGTGTGAAAGTTAATTTGTGGGTCTGACGACCGGGCAGTGTGTGTGCATGCGCCAGAGTGCGTGCCGTGGGATGGAGCAGGTGTTTATTTACAGGTGAAATATAAAAAGAGAAACAGTTGGACGGGAAAGCGGCGCAGGCGCCATAAGACTAATTGCTCAAGAGATGGCATAACAGAACAACATCTGTCGCATTCATTAGAATGCATTATGGCTGGGGCCTTCCACAGAGGCTTCACAATTAAGAGTCGTAATTAAATTGGTGAGTGGGGTAGACTGAGGAACAGAGGCACTGCCGAGCTCAGTCACAGGCAGTGGAATTAATGACCCTGGGCCTAACACCAACTCTGGGACTGATAGGTGCAATTATCCCTGTTTTGTTGCACGTTGCCGTCTCTCTTCTTCTTCACTCCCGTCCTCTCCTTTTTGTCCCTCCTACCTTGTCTGATGAGGCCTTTAAGCTAACTGCATCAGTGGACATTAATTGTGAATTTGCAAGGTGCTTTGGGACTGGCGAGCAGTTACTTGGAGACTTGGTGGCAGATGTCACTGTAGATAGTTGCAATGAGACATCGATTCCTTGGCAACTGCTCACACGGCCCTGCTCTCTTACTTTCTCTGCAGCTCTGCTCTTTACACTGGGTCTCTCTTTATTCCTCTGACCTCCTTGTACCACCTCAGCATATTATTCACCATGATGATCAGTATATGTCAATCTTTCTTTCACTCCCACACGGCGTAGGTGTGTTGTAGAAAGATGCATAGATTGCCTGACTGAGGCATCATCATTTAACAAGAAACAGCAAAAACACCACACCATGAGATCTGTATTTTCATTCTTACTTAATGTAGTTTTATTTGCAGGAGTGGAACAAGCAGAATTAATATTTTATGCATGAACATATCTGGTCATTATACAGCATAAACACACACCGCACTGGGTTTGCTGGGAAACAAGTTCTTTACATCTGCAATTACACTCCTTCAGCTCTCTGTTCAAGTGTAAACAAACCATTGCAGCTCCAAGACATGTGAAATTCAGCTTAACCAGTTGAGACACTGTTGGTTCTTGCAATCAGACCACCGGCTAGACTGCCAACAAGCTCTTTTGGTCCAATGAAAAGGACACAGAGGCTGAAATACAAAGGAAATTGTTTGACTTTAAATATTCACCCCTGACATCCGATTGTCTCTTTCAAATAGAAACATTTGTTCAGCCACTGTGAAGCACTTCATGTGATTAGATGTCTCTGCGACCCTGATTCTCTTCTCTTCTCTCTCTTTTTTTTCTTTTTAGGTCACCCGATAGCAAGAGAGCCACCGAGCCATGAGGAAACATGAAGCTTTCCATGTGGAAAGGATGGATGACTCACACATATTGTATTTACTGTAAGATGCGGGAAAGGAAAGGACTGCTGTCAAGATATCCATCACAAAATAATGGGATCAAACGTACTCATCACAAACTATGTTCACTTGGCAACATGGAGCCACGTGTACAGCATATGTAATATGCTGGTTGTTGAGACCAATGGACTACAATCAGGGTACCAGTGGACAATAAGGCGACTCTTTTTTCCAATAATGAACAGTTTGGATTAATCAGAAACGTTTGATTTCAAACTCCAATTAAGCATTTCAAAGTATATATTTCAACAAAGCTTTCTGGGACGAGCGTAAGATGTGAACTAGAGGCGGCGCTGAGAGTGTTGCTGGACACGGTTCAGACCTGTTGAACATATACTGGAAACACTGGCGGCAGTCTGGATGGGTACATGAGAGTTAGCAGCTTATAACTAGCAAATAGCAAATTAGATTTAAACGGCTCTTGTGGGTCAAGTCACTACCACAAAGACTGTTTTGCGGGAGTCATTTTGCAGTTCTAATTAGGAATTGCAATAGGATCATAACAACATATTAAAAATTCATGTAAGATATTTGCACTAGTCGAAGCCGTTTGGGAATGTTTTGTTTTTCTAGATATCTCTCATCTTTTTGCTGTGGATGTCACATGAAACTGAAGGTGAGCATTTTGTAAAGTGTCTGACACTTGAAGTAGATAAATATGTATATCACACCTCACTCATTCTGAGTAGTTATTTGTTTAAAAAAAAAGGCTCAGACTGTCGAGCTTCACTTACATACAGCTTGGTACAATATGAACTATTAAAGTGTGATTCATCCGTCTCATTTTTTTGCCCAGAGAAATTTTCCAGGCTCGGCCTTCAGAGTTATATATCTTTGATCTGTTTTATTCGGTACTGCGACATCTCTTATTTTGACTGTTGAAAGGAGGACCATAAATGCTCAAACAAGTGTGACCTGTTCTAATGTTGTTATTTCTTTCTTCCTTCTTTTTTTTTTCCTTGCTGAAAATGTTTTCCAAATATTCTGGTTCTTAATCTTTAAAAGCACCACAGATACAAACCCACCGCACGATGAGGTTTCTTTTTAGCTTCTTTTTATTAGACGTGTTAGTTTTTTTGCACGCACGTTGCCTATCCGGTCGTTAAGTCTGACGTCACAAGCCGTGTCTGGGCCTAAACTCCGCTGCAGGTCCATATATCAAACGATCACTATGGCATTACTGAGAGTTGAAAAACTGTCTAAAGTCTTTCATCTTTAATAAAATGATCAGCGTTCTGCTCTACCAGGTGTAACAATTGAGTTTAACATCCAGGCATCCATGAAAACGGAATTTATGACATAAGTAAAGTAAGTAAGTAAAGTTTATTTATTAAGCGCTTTTCATAGACAGGTAGTCACAAAGCGCTGCACACAGAGATTAAAATAAACAATACGATAATTAGCAAATGCATGATATACACAATAGGCCTATAGAGTTTAAATGTAAATCAAAAATATAAAAATGTAAAAAAGCATTGGTCAACAGAAAGCTTGTTTAAACAGTAAAGTTTTTAACTGTTTTTAAAGGATTCCACAGAGTCAACCAAACGTAGTTGTAGAGGTAAACTGTTCCACAGACATTTGACAACGGAGTTAGAAGTTAGCAGGAAGTTAGCTCGCTAGCTTCTATCTAAATACGATATAGCATGTCCTGACTGCGGGGTTTTGGAAACAAATTAAAACGTACAGCTCTGTTATCACTTCCAACATAAATGAAGACAGAAAACTAAACAGCAGTGACGTTTGTAGGGTTACTGAAGTTGGGCTAGCTGGTATATAATGATGTGCTACGTGACCGCTAGCGACACAGCTATGTTAGCATAATATTAACAAGCTAACTTTTTTTCCACTCGATAAAAGTTAACATGAGTGTTCTCGGTGGTCAGGAACAAATGTAATCGCATGGCAGGATGCTGTAAAAGGACCAAACTTCAGCCAGGAGAACAACTGAGATAATCCATCCACAATACGAGGTTAGTCATTCATATACTGCTGCATGGGCTGGGCTGTAGTTACATCCTAAGGTTTTAAAACTGAGCTTAAATAAATGATTAGCGGTAATAAAAGCCGAGGGAGGTCAACAGGGATCACTGACTGTTTTAGGAGCTTTTTGAGACTAAATAGAAGAAAATACAAAACATTAAACATGTTAACAACACAAAAGCCATATTAAACGCAGACTACTTTAGGCCCGGAAGTAGGATTCGTCACGTCATCGACCGGATTGATTTTCTCCAGAATTACCCTCCGTATCAAAGCTTGGGTGAGACATACTGAAATAATTGCCACAGATAATGGCAGTTCAACATTTTGCAAACATGTTTTTTTTCTGTACAAGGCTCGATCATTACAGCCCTGAGTGCAGTAGCATTGCGCCCTGTACAAACATCATAAATCTCTCTATTATCTTTGTCCATTCTCCCCCATTCCACCCCCCCCCCCCTTTCTTTGAATCTTTCTCTCCTTCTCTTGTGCCCTCTCCTTCTCTCTTTTTTCCCACTGTAATGTCTCTGAAACAAATGATGGCACAGATGAAAGTTTTCACGCAATCTACCCCACGCACTGTATCTTAATTTCTCAGCTGTTCGGAGTAGTTTGCAGCTTTTTGCACTGATGCTTTCCAAATCATAACCCCGCCCCCCACCCTCCCCTCTTGTGGACACACAACCAAAAGAAAGTGTTTTTCAAACTGCATCATTCTGCCTCTCTGATTTGTGAATGTCTTGGGTTAGTGTGCCCAAGGGTGAGCCTGGTGGGGGCTGCTCCTCTGTGAATGAGAGCCTCTGCTTTCAGACATGCTGCCTTGTGAGCTATGATAAATTTGTGGGAGCTGAGCAGCTAACTCTCCGGCTCCAATGCCGAGCTCTGAGCCAGAGGGAGCTTGGGGACAGCAGGGCTACCGGTTGCAGGCAGTTCCACTCTCTCATTACTGAGAGGCCTGGATAGCACTGGGCTTCTCTCGGGAACACTGACATGGAATATTTTTAGGCTTACGATGCAGCACTGCAGTTAGGCCAGTCACACCAAACTGCCCTCTTTCCACGAGCAGCGTATCAGCAACAATGGTCCTTTGGAGAGGGAAATATGATGGCATCCTGTAACTGCATTCACGCTCAAGCAAAAACACCTACGTCCACATGAGCTCATTCTTTTTTAAACTTTTTTCCGTTTCATGCATATGCACACGGGCGTGGGAGAGCTGGAATTCGCAGAGAAATTGGCAAGCCTTAATTACAGCAACCAGAAGCTAATGGAAAGGTCTTGAGATCTGTGCAACATCAAACTATATGGTGGATCTGTTTCCCATTCGCCCCTCCTTCCCACTCTCTCTTTCCCTCCCTCAGAGAATTCATGTTCTGTAGATGAGCCTGGCGCCTTGCTCCCCTTCGTCCTACATGGCTCTCTGCAGCAGAATCAATATTTGAGGACTATTTGCGCCGCTCCCCGGTGGCTGGGGTTTGACGCTCCAGCTCCACCTTCAGTTTCAACTGTGTTTAGAAAGACAAAAAAAGAGCTGCCAGGGACAGATTCAAACCTCGTCCCAGGTCACCAGTATTTAACGAGAAAATCACCAGAGTGCACCGTATGTACTTTTACTATTGCTGTGCTGGACAACCAACTCTGCAGCAGAGAAGCCACACACTACTCTGCACAACACTCCACTTGTGCTAGTTTATAAGAAGTAAGTCTAAAAAACCCACTAAGAACCCTTGAGGTATCTTGGAAGAATTTATATTACCATTTTCACCTTTAATGATGCTACACTGAATGCAAATTTAGCAGACATCAATGTCTATGCAAGGCTATATACATTATCCATTCTTTGTTTTTAAAAAAAGCTTAAACCCTGCTTCCAAAACCTTTGTTGCTAGCTAGCTTTTAAAAAATGATGAAAGAAATGTATTCTATGTATAAACTGTGCTTGCATCACATTATCTAGTGTGAAAAATAATCTTGTTTTTAACTGGAAGGGGATGTGTCTTAGTGTGTCAGTGGGGGTCTAACCTCAAACACCCCGTTGAGACTGGAAGCTTTCATCTCCATGGGTTAGCAACTGGTGGGACCCAGAGGGTAGGATCCTTAGAAGCAAACAAGCAGCATGGAAGAAAAGACTGCAGAATATCATACTAATGAGAGGATAGATAGCTGGAGTAAAAATGGAAAACAGAAGAATGACAAGATACCTACAAGAGATAAAGAGGTACAGCTGTAGTGTTTTGAGAAGTGGGGGAGAGTCTGAGGAGACTTTTAAGTATTTATTTGTTCATGTGTGAAGTCTGGTTGGTCAGCTCCAGAGAGGATGCATACATCATCAAACCAAACACCAAAAAGTCCATCGTCACACTTGTTGAAAATTTGTGCAATCATTATCTAACGAGGGAGAAAAAAATGGATGAAAAGCTTTTGTCTTATTCATCATACTTTGTCAAGTCCAATTTGCATTAGCCTCTAGCCACGTCTGACAAATATGGGTTCAGGATTCATTTTACGTGAGAGCTGTAATCTTCAGATGAAGTGAGTCGGTGAGAGGCAGGTGAACTTGACTCGGTTGTAGGAAAAGAAGAGTTCGCTGTTGCAGGAGGAAGAGGCTGGAAAGCCTCGCTGTCTGAAAGTGACACTGATTTAATATAAGTCAGAGGCAGATTAGCAGATGAAGAAGATCTGATTGGTTTTATTGTTGCTGGATGGCACTCGCTGGTCTCGTCACTGTCACTTCAGATGGAACAAATCAACCCGGGCCAAAGTGTTTCCTTCAAGAGAGCAAATCATTTTAGCCCAAAACCATATTATTCACACCACATCTAATTGCATTCAGGCCTTTTATTATTGCTGAGCTCACTTGAGAGCACAATGCAGTAATTTGCCTTCATTTTGAATCATGGGGTAGGATGTTAGAATAGTGCAACAGCAATAGCCGTCACGTGGTTTTTATTGGCCACCACAGCTGGTTGGCTGTCAGGTGATGGTATGGGGATTAATTGCATTATCTCCAGTCTCTTACCCAGCATAGAAAATGTGACAAAACACCCTAACATAGCCCATTAAAATTCTATGAAACCAGGAAAAAAGAGAGGACAAACAATCAAAAGCGTCTTTAATATTCATTTTGTGGCAGGCCTGCGACTGGCCGATATTGACGGTGGAGTGAACGGGGGGAGACATTAACATCTTCTCCCTCGCTGCTTCCTTTCGCTGAGCCGTCCCTTGCTGCGTCGTCAAACTCACTTATCTCTCTGAAGCAATTAGCCACTGGAGGCTCCATTGACCTGAGCCTTTGTTAGACTAACGGGTTACATTAGCATGGCCGTAGCCTGGCAGGCTTGGCAATGCATGTGTCGTTGCCAGTGCGAGCAGCACTGATAAAGAGGGGCCCTGCAGTCTGTGGGTGTGTGTGCACAGGAGGATTAAGGAGCTATTATTAACATATTAACTGTCCATTACCATTTTGGCACTTATACTGAATACCTAGTATATGCACTCTGTATATATGTATACTATACACGTGTTTGCTGCAGTCCTGTTTACATAAGGAAGGTGTCTCATATCTGAGTCAATATGGTTTTCTCTGCATTTATGCTATGGCATTCAAAAAATTGAGAAGCTGAATGCAAAGCAACACTGATAATGTACACAGTAGATATCAGACTTCAACAATATGCGTCCTGATGCACAATATTCCATTGTATTTGCTGGCGTGAGGTGCATACATACAGTAGAAGTGACAGATTTAATTCTGCCTACTGACACTTTAAAATTCCTCAGATATGCACATGACAGTAAAAACACTGCTTGCTCTCTCAGCTGAACATATAACAATAGAGAGACCATGCACTTATTAATCAGAATGTTTTTTTGTATGTAATTTGTATAGTATATTTTTTTTTCTCTCATTTCTTTTCTAAATGTACTTGTATATTGTTCACATGTTGAAATAAATTACCAATCAATCAATCACTTAGCTGGGGAATATGGTATGGTAACAGTGCTATTTAAAGCTCACGTCTATTTTGTGAATATTGCATTTACTTTACTGTCACACTGTATGACTGCCAGCTCCAGACCATATAACAACAGAGGGTCCATATTTAGACAGCACATAAATATGCATTGAACTCTCTGATAAACAGCCAGCATTTACGTTAAGCAGAGAAATGGGCTACTACTGCTAGAGTGTTTGCACCAATGACAACAAAAGCTAAATTTGCAAGCATTATTCATAATTAATTATCATAGTGTGATACTCCTTCCTTATTTACCAAATTAATGGTTTGTTTTCCTGAGAAATGTCTCCTGTCTGGCATGTTGGGTGGAGAAACAGCATCCTCATAAATTTCCCTGGCAGGTGGGGCATGGAGAGAGTGATGAGACAGAACAAGGGAGGATCAAACACAAAGAAAACCATTAGTTCCACTGACTCGCTGCTGATTTTTACAACTTTAAAGTCATTCCTTGCAGAGACCTTGCAAATTCTACCATGCTGTGGTACTTGTCATGTAACGTGGAGTCAAGCTCATCCCCCAGCTAGCCACTCTTTGCTCTACAACCATGTGTAAAACAGTGGGTTTTTCCTTCATTCAACTTTATGCATCATTGAATTATGTAACAGTGGTTTTGTGTCCAAATTGTCAACTATAATGGATGTCTTCTCTTGTCATGTCATATTTTCGATTAGGCTTAAAGCAGCACTTTGCCGATGCTTCTCGTGTAGCCATTGTCAGCTTTTAGAAAGTACAGCTCCAACAGAGCGTTAAAATGAGGTTGTTGTTACACTCAGCTTATTTAACCCTTGTATGGTGTTCGGGTCTGTGAGACCCGTGTTCAGTTTTTTTCAAAAGAAAAATTAAACAATTAATTATTTTTTCACGTGTAAATGTGTTGTGTCTTTCCACTCACTCCACTTGATTATAACTGATTTATTTATAACATTTTATATAAAAGAAAAACGAGAAGCACATTAATTCATAAATGTGATCTAACAAAGGTAAAGGGAAAAAATTAACCATGTTTGCTGTTCACATGTCTTGTAATTGGGATGAAGTAAACATCTGTTGAGTAATTTAACATAAAATTGTTTGATAGTGTTAATTTGGAAAGCCAAAACTCTAGCGGGTCCACCAGACCCATGAACACTGGCTGAGTAACAAAAATACGAACACCACACAAGGGTTAAGAAGGAATTTCACTCTTAGCTGTAAGGTCTGGTGGGCAGACAGAATCTGATATAAGATGGGAAGCATCCGAGCATTAAGAAAACCTCATTCAAAATAAAGCTCGCACTTTTAATAAAACAAATCACCTCGAAAAATTGTTACGGCCCAAGCAGCAAAGGCATAGATAACACAGGAAAAATGTCTTCAAAAATGGGCTTTTTAAAATTTTTAACCCCCCAAAAAAGAAAGTTCAAAATATAATTAGCAGGGCCATAAAAGAGGTCAACTAAACGCAATGCTACTCAAAAAGTAACTTCCAGAAACTCAACCAAACAAACTAAACACATGTTAACTCACAAACTGACCTAAACACAAAGACACAAGAGGCACAAAATAACATAAGTAAACTAAAACACCCCAGTTTCTGAAATGCACTTGGTTGGTCCTGCTGAGCAGGCTTGTACTGTCAAAATCCTCAGCTCTTGGCCACGCCCTTTCACCCAGACAGGAAACAGCCACCTCCCCAAACCAGGAAAGATAGAAAATTTGTATAACAGAACACATTTTTATGATATCACTGTTAGGTTTAAGTAAAGACATTAACGAATAACATTATTGAAATAAGTGCAAGCCAAACTAATGAGATATAAGGTATGGACTGATTTTTTTCCCATGTGTGGCAGATGCCATCGCAATAATAATGAAATGTTAAATAAAAATCTTTTGATTTGCCCAGACACGAGTAGTAGATTTAAAAAAAAAAAAAAAAACAGTGACAAAAACAATATAATTGCAGCCTGCTTTGGAATTTGCATACCTGTATTATAAAGTTAGCTCTAAGTTAAGTGTGCAAGTGAGAAATAACTGAAAACAATAGGTGCTCAAATTTTACGCTGCGGTATAGAAGTAGACGCCACTTTATCATGTTATGTGTGTACAGAAAAAAAACTGTGAGAAAATTCATTGACATATAGGAGCTGCAGGCTTGCTAGAGGAGGTGGCGCTTTTTTCTTTTTTTCTTTTCGTATAATAAATTGCACTGAGAAACAATGCTGGTGCTTTCTGTCCACCAGCTATCCTGGTGCTCTGCAGAATGATTTTTAGACATATATTTTCAGAGTCTTCTGAGCGTAGCTGCGCATCTGCTGGGACTGGCAGCCAGATGCTGTGCCCTCAGCCAGACCTCAGCCCAGATGACAAGCTCCACAAGCCGTGATTGGCGTCTCTCATCGCGCTCTACCCTGTTCACCCTCATAGCTCAGGGCTTTCTGCCGCTCCGGCTGCCTCTGTGCCAGCCTGACAGATGCCCTGTCGGAGCAGATGTGAGTGGTGTGGAAGTGGTGGGGGATGGCAGAATAGAGCTAAATCACTGTGTAATCAACGTGTGTGGCTGGGAGGTGATGGGGGCTCAGCGAGCACGCAAACATTTACAATTGGCCAGGCAGTCCTTGTAAACAGGAGTGGTTGTACAAAAGAGGCAGGTTGAATAATTGATAGCATGTAAGAGGATCTGGCTTTGGGGGATTTTGGAGCATTGATTCTGGCTGAGAGGGAGTGAGAAGGGGAGAAAGTGAAAGGCTTTCCTGGTGCCAACCTGTATAAATGCTTCTCTCTTTCCCTTAGACCCCACCTCTGCGCTTGCCAGGTATAGTTTTTCGTGTCCGCCTCTGTCTTTTTGTAAAGCTTTTCTGTATGAAATAGTGGGTAGGCCCTCATGCCAGTGCCTGACAACAGCATAGCCAGAAACAAACAAAAGAGCAGATGGCGGCAATGAGCAAGAGTGAGAGTGAAAGAATAGAAAGAAATGATAGAATGAGAGGGATGCGGGACAATTTACAAAAGTGAGAGGGAAACAAATGGGACAACCAGGCCCAACAGCGCCAGTGAAGAGGTAGAGGGAATGCACAAAATATGAAAAAAGAAAACCCAAACACTACTAATATAAATGTGGGAGAGTTAACCTAGATGAAAACCCCAATAATCAGATTTTACACACAAAATCAAAAATACACGCACCACATACTGTGGTAACCCCTACATCTCACCAGCTGCGGGGCTCATAAAAAGAGCTGATATAAATAAATTCACCAGCTTGGTTTCAAGCCCTGCTCTTAGTCTGCCAGCAAGCACAAACACACAGGCATGCACAATGCAAATGTGCAGCAACGAACGCAGACGAGAAGCACACACAAGCCACACACAGCCTCTTTTGACTTTGCACACTTCACATTCACAGCATGTCCGCAGACTGAGAAACAAGCTTATCTGTGGTTGTTTCGCTCGAGCTCTACTTTGCAGCAGCAAGAGAAAATGTCTTGAAGTCTTATTCTTGTCTCATCAAACAGAATAGGTATCAAGATGTGGCATTTCACAACACCGGTCACTTGTAAATGTGCTGCTGCCTTGTTATTGTTGTGTAAGTGATGGGCACTCACTCTTCAAATGCAAATTTGTCTTTGAACGAAGTTGCACAGCTGTACCATCAGCTGCTTTGACTGTATATTGCCTGCTTTTATCAGAATCCATCAGAATATTGCACTCCAATGTTGTGCGCTACAACGTTGGAATAATTCATACATCAAAGTCCTAACATATTCACATTTGTCTTCATACTCGAATGGCTGTGATTGCTGCGGTAATTTGAAGTCCTCGGTCTTAAAGTCTTCATGAAACTCTATGCAATTAGCTATTATGGCTATGCTAATGCTTCCCCTCCTCTTGGCAATGGTCTTAGCTTTCCTGTGAAGTTCATATATCATGGGGAAGGTATGAAAATAAGAACCTTTGCTTTTTATGTAGCCGGGTGGAAGTTCGATATTATGGGACATGCCACTGGATGGCACTGTTTTTCTTTTGGGGTACCTCTGAGAGCGGAAGGGATCATGGGGATCTACGGAGACATGCACGAGTGCTAGCTTGCATTGGTGTTATGTGGGTGTGCAATGCCTTTTTTTCGCTGCGTGATCTGTTTTGAACGCAAAGTGTGCAACAGTTAAGGCACCAGGAGTAGCTGCCACCAACTTCGCCGTTCGTCTCAGAGGGATCCATATTCCGTTTTCTGCTGGATTAATGCACTGTATGTATTTGAGTTCACACTTGTATTATACTATCTCTGTGGGTAAGAGGGAAATGTACCGTGTTAACTGTTTAATCTTGGCTCTGTATCTATGCAGGAGAAGCCACTACAGTTATTTTTGCACTGCTAAGTTTTGTTTTATTTATGTTTGGGTTTATATCAGACACGAAATGACGCTAGATGTCCTTGAGTTCCAGATGCTGATAAAGTTGGGGAAATAACCTGCAGTAGCAGTGGGTTACCAGAGCACAAAGCTGTTACTGGATAGGAGCTGTCTGTAACAATTTTATTTCTTTATTTTTACAACCTTGTTATTTTCTTCTGAGCACTTACTTTATCATTCAGATTAAAAGAACCCCAAAGATAATCTGTGTTCTGGGCTGGTTAATTTAGCCAGGCTACATTTATTTGCTTTTTATTTGCTTTATCTTTAGTTCAAGTAAGGCCCCCTTTTATGCATGAAGTAACTGAGAACAGTGGGTGGCTTCTCCGAGACAAGAGACATGTGTTTGTTTGGCATTGGGTGGGTGGGTTACATCATCTAACTGTCCGCCTCATGGCCATGCACTCCTCAGTGCCGAAACAAAGACAACGCGCTAAGACCATCATCAGAGGAAATTAGCTCAGTAGCACTGAAAGCGCTCGCTTCTCACAATAGCCAGTGGCCATGCTAAATCATTAGCCTGTCACTTCGTTGGGGTTGAGTCCAATTATTCTCTCAATCCGCCTCCAAACCAAATTGCATTATTGCAATTATATCCATTGCATGACATATTGTCATTGCAAGGGCGTATAAGATGGGAAAAGGAGGAGTGGGGCTAAAAAAAAGAAGGAGATGGAAGGGGAAAATAATTTTGGTGGCATTATCAAGCACTGAGGAATGTCTCCATCTTTGCTAGCTGGCTCTTTAAAAGGGCACATTGATTATGTTTTCTGCTTTAATGGATGTTTCCAGGCTATTTAAACTTCTCTCCCGATCACCCTTCCCCACACTTTTTTTTTCCAAGTAAGATTTTCCCTTGTTAGACTTTGTTATAGGACCAATCCATCTAACTTGTTACATAGATTTTTTTGCTCTTCTTCTCGCTTTCTCGTCACTCTCAGCGTATATCTGCACACTTTTCCCCTGTCTTCCTTTCACACATCTCTCAACACATCTTTTTCTCTCACTGCACCCTTGTCATCAAGCTGTCAGCGCTAATCAGGGCAGGGTGCAGTTGATTGCAGTGCATCAGATCATTATTGAGACCTTCCACTCTGATGAAGTCCGAGGTATAATACAGTGCAGTCCCGTCAGCCCCGTCGGCAGTCATGTTGGAGTTACCTGCTTGTACTGTAGATCACAGCTACTGCCAAGAGATTCAGCGCTGCCCCTGGGTGCATCATGCTGAGGTGTTCAGCAGTTACACTGACCGTCTTCATATTCCTACACTCCAATGTCTTACTTGCTACAACTCTACTTTCTTACTATACGATTAAGTACCCCAAGCGAAAGATATTCTTTTGCAGTCCCACTGTTACTTTTGAGATCGTTTAAGACATTTTAAAAAAATAGACTTTACTTTTCAGCCATTATTCTTGTGTAGTCAGCGCTCACGCTACCCTTCTCACTGTCTTTTCCTTCCCTATTTCTTGCACTGGATAACTCTGTGTATGTGTTTGTTAGTGCGCCCTTGTGCCTGTCTGCAGTGAGACCTTGGACCCAGATGTAATTAGACTTGGTAATGATGTTTACAGCTTAAGCCCTCTGCTAATGATAAATGCACTTGACGTATGTAAGTCCAGACTACACATGAAAAAGACAGTGTGGGACATGCCCCATTTCAGTTAGTCAGCCATCACTAATGTATCGTACTTTTACACCCTGGACCTTGTGCACATGAGAGGCATGTTCTCAGAGCTGCTTGGAGTAGCCCCCATTTTGACAGCTAACAAATTAGTCTGTAAATATTCAAACATTCAAACTACAGGAAACATACTGACTAATCTTACACATCACTTGCTGTTTGTGATGCCTGACATATTTATTCTGAGGACTCTTCACCAGTTGATGGCACAGCTCCAGAAGTTGTTGGTCAAATCATTCTAAAAATAATCCTTCTGTTGGTCACAGTGAAATGTCCCTAAGACAGGTGTGGAAATGGACCATGCATTTAACACTGGCATAAAGCCAGAGGCTTGACATTATGAAAGAGAGAGAGATGCCGTGCTATCGAGACTCCTAACCACCTGCTCTCTCTCCTTGCTCTCTCTCCTGCCTAGCGGGTCACTATGGACACACTTAGAAGACCTGCACTTAAACTCCTTGGAATCAGAGTCAAATAAAGGTCCCCACTTACTAATCCGCTCAGTGTGTGTGTTTCTGTGTATGGTCCTGCGTGTCCTTGTGTGTGCTGAATACACTCGTCTAGCCCCCGGGGAGTGAGATCGTGGGATGGTTGGGGCTAGGTGTATGGTGATATGACAGCGCTGGGGCGGAGCAGGGCCAGACGGTGCAGCTCCATCTGTGGCCCTTCTGTTCCTTCACTACCTGACCTTTGACTGTCTTTAGGTGTTACATGACAAGGATATCTGAGCCATGGCCCTTTAGGAACACTATTGCTTCACACTCACTCTATACACACAGGTAGCAGTTTGTGCATAAATAAATCACACCTCAGACACAAAGTCATGTGTATGTGTTTGTGTAAAAGGGTGCTTCTGGGTAAGAGGAGATTTTGTAGCGGCTCTGATTCACACTTGACACTGTGCTAAAGAGAGAGGGAAAAAAACTGTCACTTCACAGTGCTAATTTGGGTGTAATATCCCAAAGTCAGCCAATTCACAGAGGAGAGGAGAAAGAGAAAATTAAGCATCTGCTTCATTTCCCTAACTGGCCACAGCCAGACTCATTAACAAGAACTATGCTCATCCAGAGAGGCTCTACTCATAGAAACATGCAAACAGCCAGTTAAAGAACGAGAGCAGACTGTAAAAATCTGCATCACTGCTCACCTCCATTTATAAAGTCATAGAATCCAAGTGAGAATCTTTTAGAGAAATTACACAGCAGATTAGTGCAAACCAATGGTGATTACTTAAAGGAACCCTTCATAATCTAAAATTGAGCGATATTCCTGACAATGCTGTTTATGCGTGCTTTGAGTGAGTAAGAGCATCCTGCATTAACTTCCTAGGTGAGGATGGTAAGCTGCGAGGCCAGCTCAAACAAAGCTCTCTATCACACTGTTGTTGCCTGGCAAGATTTCTGGGTCACTGAATGTGAGAGCTGAGCTCATAACCAAATGGCTGTTGTCGCTGAACAGATGGGATACAGCGACTGTTTGTTGCCGTGGCAATTGCAAAATTTTCAGTTAAGGGGGTTATAGAGAGACACGAGAATCAATTAGGTTCGGATTGGGGCAAAGTTCTTACATTTCATTACTGACAGCCTAATTACAGGGGAATAATGTTCTGATAATTACATTTGCAATAATTAATACACTTACTGTAACAAAAGGAGCGCCGCGAACACACTCATCAGCTAATAGCTTATTACTTAGTTGATACAATCAGCCATTCTGTAACGAGGGATGACGGAGCTACAGAAGTAAGAGCAGAACAATAGAGTTTGCCAATGCAGATGTCTAACATCAGAATATATTCTGAAGAGTCTAAAAGAGTCTGAAATGCATGGCTGTCAGTAAGAAATACCAATGAATCTATTAGCATTTCATGTAAGTGATGAGTGACATAAGCACTCAGCATTAATCTGCGCTAACATGGATTGAAATATTAATGAATACATGAGTGTCTTCTCTTACCTTTGATTCAGCTCTCTGTGTGCTGTATGTGTTTAATTAAGCACCGAGTTAAAACATCTTTTTTGCAAAACCGATGGAATTCATAAGATTTACCCAAGGCTACCAGTAAACACTGCAGCAAACACTTCAATAAACAAAGCTAGCCTTAGCAAAACATACCCAATGATCCTAAGGGCTAAGACAAGCAAGATGTTTAAGGTTTGTTGAAGGAAGCAAGACTGTCCAATTATGTTCACATTTCATGGATTTCTTTGGGGCAGCGAGGACGGAAAAGACTGAAATAAGAACTCTATGTTCGTCAGTGATCCTACACATCCGTTCTATCGCTGAGGTCCCTGCCAGGCTGAGGGAAGTGTTCATTAGTACAACATGTTGGAGGGACATCAGTGCTGAAGGCAGACGCCAGACACGCCAATCAAGGCTGTGGGTGGACAAGGTCGTCCTTGACTCCAGGTAAGCTATCCTAGTTGTTGCTTTTTCAGCTGAGAAATATGGATCACAGTTTATACAGCTCAGACTTTTTTCAGGTTTTGTGGGAGAGAACAAGCAAATGTCAATGGGCTCCTGCAGAGGAGGTTTATATCGAGTCCTTAGTAAACAGATCATTGATTGCTTAGATTTTAATGTTTGTGCCTAGGTGATGAAAAGGGTGCAAACATAAAACTCCCTGACTGTGTCTTGAAAGTATTCCCTTTAATATCTGCATGCAAATAAACTGAGAAAAAAATAACTACTAAGGGGAAGGTTTTAACATATTTAACTGTTTTAACATATTACAGTATTTATAACTTAGCTTACATGTTCAATGATCATCGATCTGGTATTGATTTTGTATGTAAATAGCTGCAGTATTACATATATGTAGATGTGTCTCTCTACATATATGTAATACTGTTGCTGTTAGTTAGCTGCAATTTTTCCAGCTTCATGAAAATTATCCTACCATCCCACGCTGTAGCTGGTAATTTAAACCCATGAGAAAAGGCTACATTTTAATTAGTTTTTGCATGCTTGGCAGGTAATGCACAGGAAACCCTGGGTCATGATCAAAGGAACTATAAATGCTTATTAGAAAAAGTTAACGTCATCGATATCCACAGGGAAAGTCATAAACCATCTCCTTATTATTGCTCTCGGACACCTTTGCTTATGTGAAATGGTGTTGTCTGCAGCAGTATAAATGTTGGAAAAGCCCACGAGACCTGACTGCCTGCCCTGTTCTCAGCTGCCTTGACAGATGTCAACATGTGAACAATTGTCCTTCGGTAAAACTCCAGTGGGTTGGGTGATATGTGTCTATATATGATGTAAGCTTTGGGAAATGCAGAGTCCTTGAGAGTCTGAGGCTTTGTTTGAAAAAAAAAAGTGTTATGTTTTCTTGTGATCGCCAAATCTGGTGTAATTTTTAACATTCAAGAGGAAAAGGCTTCAAATAAAGACTAGACAGATGCAGATAACACAATAGGAATTTAACAAATTTTGCATCTAACAATCACAACATGAAAGATTACAGTTTGTGTCTATTACTGAATATTTACTTACTGCCCTCCAAAGATTTTCTATGAATTTCGCATAAATGCATTTTGAACTGCATTCTGAATTCTGCTCTCGCTGTGTGATGACCGTTTATGTGGTGTCTGTGGCAACTGTGTGTTTTGTCAGTGTCATGTCATGTGTAATGCTAGGCCCAACTTTAACTTGCATGCAATCCTCTCTTCAAATACCTGGGCCCTTTTTCAGCACAGCAATCATCAACCTGGGTATCTAAGCCAGTGTGTGCCAGTTGTTGGTGTCTGTCTTGTAGAATTTGAGATTTTTGTTCAATGTGTCTTTATACCTCAGGAGTGGGCACCCAGAACACCTTGTACTGGAACAGAGTATATGATCCTGTACTCTTTGAAAATGAACTGGTCCAACGCTGAATGGTGTTGGAAATGTTTCTAAAAAAGTTGTCATGAGCAATGATCATTTAAACCCTGTTTTGAATTTGATCAAAGCTGAGCATTTCAGAAAAGTTCACAGAGACAGAACTTCTTTTAACACCAATTTACTAATAGCAGACCAGTTGCAGGAGACCAGTTGCCATAATTTAGAAAGCCTGATGTTGCTTTTTCTTTCTTTAGTCTTTGTCATGCAGCAGTTGTGGGAATTTCTTGTTCTATCTGAGAATTGTTTGGCTTGTTGGTAAGTCCCACAGTAATAATTTTAATATTTTATGAACTAAATTAAATTTCCTAACAACAACTAAATACATGCCTAGCAATTAAATGTTAGGCATATATTTATTGTTTTGCAGGTTTTCTAGTAACTCGTGCACACTGTGCTGACCACTAGAGAATACTCCGCCTATATTCACGTGTCAGTGCAATTCACATCTAAAATCTGGTTTATTGCTAATTTGGTAAGCTATAGGAAAACAAAGTCTGACATGTATAAAGTACGGTATATGTTTTTGGATGCTATTTAGGTTTACATTTAAAACATATTAAGAAAAGAGTAATAGTTTAATTTTGGCTATCTTCTAGATTTAAAATGATGGTTCAACAAATCAGATTCAAAGGTGACTGTCAAACAGCAGAGGTAAAATAGGCAGACACATTCAGACACTTTCAGCCTGGTGCACACTGACTGCACACAGTAGCAAGGAAGATGCTTCCTATCAAAGGGCTTTAGACTAGTGCTTTCTTTTCAAATTATGGTCCCTTAAATCACGAGACATCATAATTCAAAACACACATCCTTATTTGAAGCGTCAGAGCTCTTCTCTTCACTAAAATGAGTTGCTTTTTAAGTTGACCTTTTAGTGTCTGCCAGCAAATCTTGTGCATCATTGCAGGAAGCTGTTGGAAGCAATGGAGTGAGTCCTGACTTGATCAGACTATGTGTCTGCCAGTCTGTCTGTCTAGCAGACAGGTATATTGACTTTCATTCATAAGACATATCTCGCCGTTTGCTCAGGGTAAATGTTAGCGCCATGACTATGCTTGACTGATGCTGAATATCTTTCTCAAACCATAAGTAAATAATACCCTCATGAGAAACCCTGGTTAGGTGGCTACTGGCTGTCAGTGGGGCATTCACACCTCTATTACATCTGGCAGGGCATGACACAACTCAGCCTGTTATTTACAGCTGCTCACATTCTGCATGCTGTATTTCTGACAGTCTGGAAGTTCTCCAGCGTCATCCATTTCTCGGGGAAAATATGGAAACAGACAATATTTATCTACTCAATAAATTTACTTAAAGTTACCATCACTTGCTGGACAAAGAAACCATTTTTTTTTCTGTACACTACCACAGTGGGTTTTAAATCAGCCAATCCAGATGTGATTGAAATGCAGATTTCAGCTTTCACTCAAAGGGTTTTACAAACATTTTCTATTAACCAGCCCAGAAACACCAAACGGACACAGACGAAACCCAAAGTGGATGATGACAGAATTATTTCTCTGGTTAAGACACACATGTTCACAAGAAGCAAATCAAGAACACTCTACAGATACATCTAGCACCTTCAGTCACTGCTGTCTACAAACAAGAGACACGGTCATGAATGGAAGTGCAATAAGGTGTAAACCATCGGTTACACTCAGGAACAGGAAGGTCAGACTAGACTTTGTCAGAAAACATCTAAACGAGCCTGCACAGGTCTAAAGCATTTTTTGACAGATGAAAGCAAAATTAATTTGGATCAGAATGATTGGAAGAGAAAAGTATGGAGAAAGGGAGAAAGAACCAAAACATAGCACATTATCTGTCACATATGTAGGTATCATTATTGAATGGGAATGAAGGGCTGCTGGTGGAACCAGGCCACTGGTATTTATTGATGATGTGACTGCTGCTAAAAGTAGCAGGATGTATTCTGAAGTGTACAGGTCTATACTCTCTGCTCAGATTCTGCCACATTCTGCAAAACTGATCAGGTTCTCAGTGCAAATGCATAACCTGAGTTTCTCAAAGAAATGAGACATTCTTCAATGGCTAAATGAGGCATGTTATTATCACCAACAACAGCAATAATAATAACAATAATCACCATCATAATCATATTGAGTATGTTAGTTTGTCTGATTCAGCCTCTGTAAATGGGGGACTGTGTATAAATAGGTCTGTAATTCTGAAACCTTGTCAAACTCTTGAATTAAAGTTGAAACTAAAACGTGAATCACATCTTAATTATTTGACTTAAAATTCAGTGTGACAGTGTACAGAGGAAAAACTTCATAATTTTGTCTTTGTCTCGCAATATTAGGGATCTAAATGTAAACCCATCTGTTTGTTTTTTATATCCTCTCACTAATATTTTGGATTATTTCTAGCTTGTCAAAATCAAATCATCAATCACTTTTTATTTAAACCCAGGTGTCATCCACATACCCTAAACAAAGACTTGCTGGTGTTTCAGGGTAGGATAACAGAGGACTCTTTTCTGCTTCTTCCATGTGCAAGTTGTACACACTGGGTCAACTGGGGAACCCATGGCGCACCCATGTTTCTTCCTGTAGTGCTAACCATGGTATGTGAAATAGGTGGAATGAAGACACAGATCCAAGAGCAAACACACTTGGTCAGTGCTGAGAGTGGTCCTGTTGCTGAGGTGGGGATCATCCTGTCATCTCTTACGCACTACCTCCACTCTTTCAGTGACTGGAACACAAGTGAAGAGAGATGTAACATCATTCAAGCCCATGAGAGTACATCTTTCACCATCTTACAATGCTGTCATTGCAGCCATTCCCCAACTCTCATTGATCAATTGCCAGTGATCAATGGTCTTTAATCAGTGGTTGTTGACGAATGGTCGTGACAATTTGCATATTAATGATCAAGAAACTGACCTCACAGCCCATTGTTCATCAGCGGTGCTAGATTCAGTCATTGTGGAAATGTATAAGGTTGAGGAAACCTGCAGTGAGCTGAGACTGAAGAAGTCACTTGGATGAGTGACAAAACACTGAAAGCGCTACGTCCAGATGAACAGAATCAACTTTTGGGGATTTACTTACCTGGATGATTGAGTATGCACCAAGATATGATCTCAAATGGGTGTAAAAAAACATCCCCTGTCATCTTAGATGGGTTTTAATAAGTTCTTGCATCTAATGCCTAAACTAAAAAAAAACACCTTTTTAATCTCTGCTCAGGGATCATTGTCAAATTACTCGTAGAATGTCCACCAAATGTATATTTTATGAATACGTTGGAGAAAGGCATTTGTGGTTTTCAAGTCATACTTTAAATGCTAAAGACATAAAACCTTGTGGGTGAATCCCAAATATTGTGAGTCCACTGTATTCATGCTTACAAAAGGAGGTTTTCTTATCGGCCTAACTGCAAAGACACTTGTCGGCACATCTTTGCAAGTAAGTGGATAAGGAAAGCATAAATGTGTGAAACCCAGCTGTTTGTGTAGTTGTATTGTGTTTTATTTTGTAATGTTGTTTAGTGGTATCGTGACATTGTTCTCAATCCAGAGAATAAATGGTCCCAGAACAGATAGGGAAAAAATGTAAAAAAAAAACAAAACAAAAAACAGGTAGGTAAATTATTCTCCTATTGCTTAAAAGAAGGATAAGTGTATTCAGGTTAAGCAATAACTAAATGATTAAGTCTTTGATTTATTTAACATGCAGATTCAGCTATCATAAACCCACAGAATTTATTAAAATTGCACAAAAAATGTATTATCTATATTGAATCGAAATGAATGGAAAAAAAAGCATATCCGCAACTTTGCTTGTGTCTGTTTTTCAGTGATAAGGCATGAAATAAAAATTAGTGGGCAAGTAAAAAATGTAATATTGTGTTGAATTCCGTCTGGAAGACTGTCATTGTCATTCTACTTTCTGAGAATTTCTTTGTGAAAAGTTTCTGATCCAAGAAATAGTCAATACACTTTCTGTCTACATCACACAGAAGACTTTGTGTTAAATCCTGAGAAATGTCTCTCTATCAGTATGTAAAGAATATGCAGCACTGTAGGTGTGTCTCAGCACAACCTTGAGATATAAAAGAAGGAAACTGCTTAAACACTTGCGACATGTGTACAATACTCTTCTGTTAGGAAATATCATTAGTAGCATCTACATTCAGTTATGAAACTTATATGACTTCCCAAGTTGGAATCAACTGACTTGGACTTTTGCCATTCTGAGGCTTCATTGCAGCCTTTTGGAGGGCTGGTTTCACTCTCCTGGGTCAAGCCATGGCCCTTCCCAGTCTGCCCATGTAGGATAAAACAAATGAAGGGGAACTAATGGTTTAACCACAATTGCAGTACTCTGGAATTTTTGGAAATTAGTATAGCAGTGTATTGTGGTGCATTTGCAAGTGAACAATAATTTTTCTTGCAGCTGCATTCAGTCCCCATATTTGTTTGTGCTTGTATGCGGTTGAATGCACGCGGCATAGACACACAATAATGCATTGTATGTAAATTCAAGTAACCCTGCATAGTGTGGGCACATACAAATGACAGACACAATATCTAGGACAGCTACACTGGAATTCAGAACACAGACTCAAATGAACTACGACCTCAAATATTATCATAAAGTGTAGATATTGCAAAATTGATCGAGTATTTCTCAGTCAGCCTCTGTGAGGCAGAGGGGTTCAACCTGAGGTTCATGCAGAACATCGCAGTTTTTCTCACAATGATCAAGTTAAATGCAAAGCGGTTGGGTTGCATTGTATACAGATGTTCTCGATATTACGTGTACTCTCTGCAGGTGTAAACACAATTACAAACACACTCGCTCCCCCTACCTGTCCCTCCAAATATAACACAAATCAATTAGAATTCACTTGAGAAATTAGTTACCTTCTGTTTGCTTCCCTCCACTAAGCTTTTCATCAAGCATCACTGGGAGAGAGCAGGAGGTGAACCGGATCTTATGATGACAGCATAGCAACATAGACATTATGGTCTGCCAGAACTGTGCTTTGTTTTGGATTGCCATTTTGACTTCACACAGGGACGTCTGCGCTCCCCATTGTTTACAACATTCAAAATTGGTGATCTGGCAGCTGTATGATATTCGTGGCACTTTTCATGTATGAAAACCAGGCATTATCTCGGCTTTTGGTTTACACTGCATCTCTCCGCTCCCTCCCTCTACTCTGTAATCACTGGCTTTTCAGTTGAAACAATTATAAACACACATCATTGAGCGTCATTGCATAATGTCGTTGGACATCGCGTCACAAGAAGAGACCATAACCCAGCCCTTAATCTCTAAGCATGTTGAAATCTTATGATTTCTTATGTTCCTCTGTGCCTGCGAGTAAGAACTGCGGCACTCATCTTCTGTTTTGGTGGCTCAGTGACTAATGCCTCGGCCTTATCTTTTCCTCTTTCAGTGCTTCGATGTGTCATACAGTGTTCCTACCTTCTTAAAAGATCACATTATATCTGGAATGTAGTTTGATTTTTACCTCCACCTACATAAATGACTATACTTGTTGCTTTATGATGGTGGTATGTCCAATTATGGATTAATAAGAATAATGTAACATCAGAGGCTTTGATTAAATTACACTCAGTCCCCTGTCAGCGACTTTGTCACAGGGCTATCTATCCAAAGTCTCCTTTAATCTGATTGCTTCATGTGGATCACAAGTGGATTTTCGTTACTCTCTCAGCCCCCACTTTTCATGTTTTATTAATGTCATATGCTGTCGAGTTGGGTTCTCCTAACTGACTTACCAAGTCATCCTTTTCCTTGTCACAAATCAAATTAGCCCAGGCTGTGATTAATCATCAGGCAGAGCACCCAGTGAAAGGGGGCTGACACCTTATTAATTTCCTTAATTACATCTTGTATTAGGTTTCAGAATCGTCCCGTCTAATTATGCCGCCTTTGACTCCCAAGTCTTTCAACCTGGCTACACAAATAATTTGTGCAACCAGGGGTATTTAAATGGATTTCATTTAATGTAGGCACATGTGATTAATGTAATAAAGATGGGGACAGGAGCGAGTTGTTGAGGTGGAAGATGGTGGAAAATTTGGAAAGGTAGGTTACACGTAAAATGGGCGTTATATCATCTTGTGAAGTTTGAGTTATATTTCCAGTAATCAGTCTTCACTATAACACTGATTTCATTGCTTTATTAAAGTGAATAAATCGCTGTAATATCGCTGGAAGGTTGTTGTTAAGATAGATTTGAATGTATATAAAAGAAACTATTATGATCTGTTTAAGCTCACATGTTATGTTACATGTTATTGGCTCCACAAGTGACAAAACACGTTTTTAAAGGCTATAATTTCCTTCAGATGTAATCTGGAAAATACTGGTATATTGCTTTTTAGGATGTAGTAAAACAAATATCTGTCTGATGCAGCAGAGAGCTGCGCTTTCGGGTAGCGGAAAATTATGAATCAGCTAAATGATCAACGCATTTTATATGAGCTCATGGATAGGCTTGCAGAGCTTTGCTGCCACTGTCATTATTTGTGTTTAGAAGGCAATTCTGGAGGTGCTGAAATGAAAAAAAGAGATTATGTGCCTGAGTGCACGCACTCTGCCTATGAATCATAGGAGAAGGACTGTGCTGTTTAATCGATGACACATTCCAGGCATTCATTTACTAAGTTGTTCATATGGGGAACGACTTTAAGTAGTTTTGCTCTGAGCACTTCAGGAAAATGCACTGCCAGTGTTACACGAAATGAGAGCAGTGGCAGGGGACATTCCTGTAACAGCCTACAGCAGACTGCACCGGGGGATCACAGCTTCTCTCTAGCTGAACCTTATGCACTAATGGTTCGCCGCACTCAAAAAACCCAGCTTTATTTAAAACACACATAACGGCTGATGTCATTTTTATTTTATTTTGGCTTTATGAAAATATAAAAACTGCACAGTAGATTAGACAAGGCAGTTTCACAGCACTGGTCGAGTGTGCACTGAATGTCTCTTGATTAGGATATACGATGAAACCCCCCCAAAAAAACCCTTCCTTCATATTTCAGCAGCTCTATTGACTTTGTCAGTTTGCATTATGAAAGCATTGTGTCACCTACAGGTATTATGTATACACAGGCCTATTTGTCTTCTATCTACTGTCTGCGAGGGAAGACAGACCGAGAGTTAACTTTGCGACAGCTCCCAGAAAAGCTAATACAGAATAAAGATATGAAGAAGCTATTGTAGGGATGGTGTGGTGTATAATATCAGCTGACATGTAACTAACTGTGAATGTGAAAGTGGTTGCAGCTCACTTAGATTATGAAACTATATGAGATAAAAACAAGATGTCTTAGTAGACGGCACAGAGCCAGAGGGCCACGAGCTGTTTCTAGCTAATAGATCCACGAGGGACAAGAAGCGAACAGGGCACTCGTTGGATGTTATGCATTGTGGCCACGTTAAGTTTGTCTGATTTTCTGTAGCTGTCGTGGTTGTGGTCAGTGGATTGCATTTATATAGCATATTTTTGGTGTTTTTCTTACTGCTCAAAGTACTTTAGGCTGCAAACCCCAATCGCATAGCACTATAAATCTTTAACCACTTTGTATATCTCACATTTACCTACAGGCAATTTAGAATCGCCAATTAACGCAATGCTCTTCCGACTGTAGGAGAACACTGGATCACCCAAAGGAAACCCACACAAGTACAGGGAAAGCATGCAAACTCCACACAGAATTGCCCCAAGAAGGTTCAAATCAAGAAGCGACAGTGCTAACTACTACACCAGTCTTCCACCCTGCTGTACAATACCATAAAGGCAAGCCATATAGAGACGTAGATCTTCCAAAATGCTATGCTATTTCATATGAAACATACAAATATGAGAGTCTATTGCTTAATTTATAGGCTAATTCCAATAACTTCCTTTTAAACCTATAAATATGTAGTTGGAAGCATTGGGTCACACACTGAGATGTTAAAGCTCAGTTGTATCACAACCATGTCTGTGTACAGCCAGCACGTTTGACCATCTATATCCAGTCACTGATGAAGTCTGACCAATAACAAGTATTGTGCCGATGGCACAAGCAGCAGTGTCTCACTTCCAGTGTGGATCAATGGCCGCCGCCTTGAGGCGCAGACACCATTCTATTTGGGATGATAGCTTGGGGGAAAAAAATCAAGGTGGGAAAGGTAACACAAAATAGAAAATACCCTGGCTAGTCATACCCAGGCACTGTCGTGGGAATAACATCTAAATTGATTTCTGCATCATGCTCATCTTAAAATTCCAATCTAGCAGCGAGGTTTGCAATACTGGCTGCTTAGGTAAAGGCATGTGTTCAGCCCCTTTGTGTACTTGTGTGTGTATATGTCAGTTGCCAGGTTAAGGCGATTTTCTGAAGAATGTATGCCACTATAAGGTATGCTTTTATGGCCCAGATAGCACATCATTCACATTCAATTATTAAACAAGATTTCCACACTGGACTACTGGTTGCAATCGTTTTTTAAAGGTATGCCTGCTTGTGTTCTCGGCACTGTATTCAGTCTGAGTTTAGCACCGACGTACTTCATCTGCCGAGGGGAAATGATCGTGTTGAATCTGAATGAGGCATCGTTGGCCCTCCGGGATGGCTCCGTCTCCTTGTGGCCTAAAGACTGTGTCCTTCACAATCCCTGCTTGCCCTTGTGCCTCTAATTTGCATACCAGAGAAAGAGGCAGCTCATTGGCTGAGAGTGGAATTGGGGAAAGTGGTTCCATCCTGCAGCCATCAGAAAATCACCTTTACCATTAACCCAGACTAAAGACTCTGCTGAGACTGTGCTATATAACCGCTCAGCTTGTACCTGACACAGGAGAGAATAGCAACAATTCACTTTCTGTCTAGTCAGTCCATGGATTTTTATGTGTTATTGTGGATTTTACATACTTGGTGTTCTGCGTCATGCTGTAATCACAAGGATTCACTTTCAAATTCAGAAAAGAGGAACTTTTTGTGAGACGGCCTTGAGACATGATATAATGTGGAAGAGACAGATCAGAGAATGAATATGAATTGTAGCAATTTATTTGTGAAAATGTTTTAAATTTATTAGATTATGGCTTAATCGAATTTTAGGATTTCTATTATTCGTGAAAGCCTGTGTGAGGACAGAGCAAGGACTAAACATGTATTTGGTATTTGGCCTTGGTGTATTACTAGCCTAACGCTAGTCTACAACAGTAGAACTGTTAGTAATTTCCAGTTTAAGATTCAGTTTGATCATCCAACGGTACTATTTGTTCAAATTGAACCCACATTTACAGGATAAACCCAATTGATTAGGAAACTCAGGTAACTTAATGGAGAACGAGAAAAATGGAAATTGCATGAACTCGATGACATGGCAAAACTTTTCAGGCAGTGTGTGGGCAAGACAAATGCTCTAGTTTGCCTTTCCATCATCCAAACTTTAGATAAGTTCACTGCAGATATTGTGTGTGTGGGCAGGTTTGGACTGACGGCACAGTGCTTTGTCTCTGGCAGGCAGCCTGGGGGCCAGGCCAGTTGTGAACTGTCTATACAATTGTGGACAAACAACATGAAATTGTATCTGACCTCTCCTTAAAAATGCCAAGGTACAATCTTCTCTGCAATCAAAGCAGCATCTGTCTGTCTATCTAGCAGATAGACAGACAGATAGATAGATCTCTGATATGTATGTCTTTATTTCTTTACTGTATGATGTAATTGAAGCCAACACCAGAAAATAGCTGTGTCGTATTTACTGGTCTGAATTATAGTACTCTGTGGTGCACTGGACATTTTATGAAAAAAATAACGCAATAAAAAAAAACACAAATTCAACACAAACAAACAGCCTTTTCAACCTGTGAGATGTGCTGTGTGTCCTCATCCTGCGTTGTGTCCTGCATGAAAACATTATTTTGCATTTTATAATCATTAAATTTTGAATACTGTGAGATGTACAAGCTAAACTCATGTGACGTATTCGTGTACTCTGCGGCCCGGAACAAGAAGTTAACTCCTCACTCCTTCCAGTTCGGCTCTTGGTCATTTATTCAGAAGTGGCAAACAATTGAGAAACTGTGTGTTTACAGCTGTCCCGCTGTGTGGATTCAGCACTATGAAAAATGCTCTCTGTTTAATGGGAAAGTGTGAACTGTGAAATCTCCCAGGGAGGCTGCTCTGTGACGACATCGGCGCCCCTTGTGGGACATGAAATGTCATCCTCAACGCTCGGCCATTCAGCATGTGCAGCATGATGGATTTTAGTTTGCTGCGTTTTGGGTTGAAATGGGAGACGAAATAAGGTGAAGAAGTGTAAAGGAGCACGGAAATAAATTATCATTATGGCAGCCGCTGACAATCATAGACAGGCTAGTCATTTGGCTGACAAGGGTATTGGTGGTTGGTGGGTACGGTTAAGTGTCATGGGACTAGAACAGTGATGTATTGCATACCCATCAGAGTATGTGCTCATTTGTTACAAACAATGGTGTACAGCAGGGGATTGGTGTGTTTCACTTGAAAGTATGCGGTTGAATCAGTTTCAGCTTTTGTGTGTGTGTGTGTGTGTGTGTATCAACTTTGTGTTTTGTCACCACTACAAGTTCTTTTTAAAAAAAGGTGTGATGAACATGTTAGCTGTGACAGTGCTGCCACTGCTCCCATTTGTTGAGTTCAATAATTAAAAGGATTAATTCTACTCTGTCTGATACTGTGCTATTACATTTCATAGAAAATGGGCCACTGGTAATAATGCCCAAAGTTGCAGAAAATAGCTATCATTGAGGGGAAGTTTTAGTGTCATTAATGATTTTCGAACACTCTTAGTTGCCCAGCTCTAGTGAATGATCATTATAAAGCTGATATTCACCGTGACTCATGGCCATAATGACTGTAATTATAGGCCACAAAGCCCCCACAGGTAAGGAGTGTGCCCTTTCCACAAATTATAGGTTGCTATCCAAAATGATTAAAGAATATGAATGTGATAAAGTGCGAAGACAGAAGTGCCGTCAAAGAGGAGTGAGGCTCTTTATGAAAGCTCCTGAAAGCAGCCAAGCATTTACCTTCTATGCAGGGCAAAAGTTTAGGTTTTACTTGAGATACCCTTGGAAGTTACAAGTGCAAGTTTTATAAACAACACTGGCCGACATCTTGCGCGCACATCTCGGCTGCATGAAAAGGGTTGTCCTTGCTGTCAGGCGTTGATTAGCCATCCAGCGTGATGTGGTCATGGCTGTCTCCCTGTCTCAGTGGGAGGTCGGCAGGACTTGATGGATGTCTCTCTTTTGAGATTGTACAGTCCTGTGGCGTGGGAGGAGGACCTGGCCCCGCTTATTTATTCATGCTGGGCTCCTTTCTGCTTTGTCTAAAATGGTGCAGGACCTCCCTCCACAGCACGACTCCATCATTTCTGGATAGAGCTAAGCAGTGCATAAAAGAGAATGAGAAAAGGCAAAAGGAAAAGCACCTCTTCCGTTTCTGATCCCCAAGCACCTTTTAAGCAAAAAAAAAATCCACTTAGAACTGCATAAGTAGGAAGGGAGAAATCGCTTGATTTCCTACACGAGCACCGAATTTGAGGATAATCTTCACAGTACGTCGTCGCAGGATGTATTTCTCCCAGACTCTGGGTCTAAAATACACACACACAGGGATGTGCGTGTAAAAAAAGACAAACGTTTATGGCAACAAAAAAGCACCCGCAGACAGGTCGTGCATATGCACAAACTCCTCTACTGTTTCATTTTCTTTAGTACAAGCTAAATAAGACTTAAGGACGGCCAATCCCAATAAATAGGAGAAAACAAAGACGGAAATGACCCATTCAGGAGGAGAAAGCAGTCTCTCTCTCTCTCCTTTACTATATTCCCTCATGATTCTGGCAAGACCACTGGGAGATTGATGTCTCTGTCTTTTTCATACCTTCTGTGACTGCTCAGCGAGGCACCGGGCTCCACGAAACTAGCCAAATTCCTAAATGATGAATGTACACTAGTGCATCCACTGGGACAAGAAACGAATCTAATATCTGCCGAGAGAGGAGGTTGATATTGAAAATCATCTGGAATTTTGCCTGGCCTGATATTGGAAATCCTTATTCTAATTGCATGAATGAATTGAATGCTCTGTTTTGATAAATCCACTCTGCCAGCAAGGGAATTGTATAAATGAAGCATCACAGATCCGTTTGTGTTTACCGCATGTGTGTGTGTGTGTTTGTGAGTGTGTCTGTGCCCGTAAGTCATTTTCATACCCGTCCTGTGCCGTTCTTGATTGCTTGTTTACTCAAGCAAAAACTCTGTTCACAATGTTAACATATAAAATAAATGAAACTCTGACGAGATCTTCCACCCACATATTACAACATATCAAATAGTCGTAAGAGGAACATTTTTCAAAATATCAGTCACCTTATGGAGAAATGGGAGGCAGCATATCAGTATAGAAAACCATTTTTATTTCTCATAAGGCTGTCCTGTAATGTACTTATAGCTACTGGGGGATAACTATGTTTCTCCTTTGTGACTAATACTTTCTCACTGTCACTTTGAATAAATCATCTCTCTGGTGTGTGTAAGAGGAACATCTACATTACAGACACTCTCACCCGTGACCACTCTCCGCTGCAGAAACGTAATTGTCCTATTATGGTCAGAGTTTCTCTGATGTGTCTGAGGGGAAAGGTCACGGGTGGGTGTTGCTGCTTTCTTTAGTGAGGCAGTTCTATACAGTGTTTTCCTCAGCTTTACTGAAACAACAAGCGCTTTCTGGAGTAACCAAACAACATTGCTGAATGACAAAAGTGAGCAGAACTTATTTTTATGATTCCGTTGTGGCTTTTTCCCCCAATGCGAAGCAGTCCTAGACACACCGCACCGTGACGACAGCCTCTGGCTCACGTTCAAGGGTTATTCAGGATTCCAACACGGGCTTGAAATCTGTAAATATATTTTTCAGCTTCTTGGATCTGTCAGCTTAACATGTAATGTATTTATATATGTGTATATATACACAAATTATCTTACATACAAAGAAAAGAAGTGCTCATGAATTTACACTGGGCATGCCCACCAATAAAAGTCAGAATGTTCGTCGTGGAGGATGAGCGTGAGGCCATGGGGTTGACCCTAAAGCCTCTCTGAGAGTCTTCATTAATCGACCTTTCTAGCGGTAACAGCTGACAGTTTCCTCGGTGCAGCCACAACAAAGCGATCAGCCTCAGGTAGTGAGTCAAATACAAATGCTTTCCACACAGAAATAAAAATAAACCGACGTAATTTCCCCCAATGTGCCCTCAGTTCCACAGATTCAGGTTCAGGTCTATGAAAGTTTGCCAACAAGTTCACCCTCAGATGGGCGGGGAGAACGTCTTCAAATTATGTTTTAACAACCTCTAAATAGCCCCTGCTAAGCTGCTTCAGTTCTGAATAGGGAAACAGAGTGAGGGAAGAGTAGGTCAGAAACTGGCCACAGCTGTGTGGAAGAGGAGAGTCACCAACATGGAGCTCATTGATCAAACACGGGATTAGTCTGGTTTCAAATCCTTGGCATCACGCGAGCAAAGCTGTTTTTATCTGGGTGGATATCCTTTCTATGGTCCCAGGTAATCCAGTCAGTAGCCGTGGATGTAATAGTTTTAGTCCATTCGATGAGAAGAGAAAGGGTACATGAGGGGAAGGAGCCTGGCGCTGAGCCCTGCAATGGGAGCTCTCTGTTAGGTCCTGGGATGAATCTGCAACACAGAGGAAGAAGAGGAGAGGAGAGAAAACACACATATGCTTAGATCGAACAAAGGCATACAAGTGTGTGAGGATTAGACCCCGAGGAATTGCTTCGTTCGCACGTTTAAAAAAAACAACCAAAAAACGAGGGGAGTCTTTTGAGCTGTGGAGGCTTTGTACAGCCCCGTCTCACCTCCTGATTTATGCTGTGACAGAAAACGGAAAAACAGACAGCTTATATGCTTGGAAACCACACTGAAGATGGAGGGTTATTTGGCATTTTTATGTGTACCAGGATAAATCAGCAAAATTCTTTGCATAGGAAACCCTGGTGTGTTTCCATGCTGTGCATGTCTGCTTCATGGTATAATTTTTAGCATATTTTTGCCTTTAACATTGAACAGTTTTGCAGGCCCCCTCACAGCCTGCTGCAGCACCTTCATTTGAACCTTAATAGTCAGCCAGCCAATTTCAAACGACCTGATAAAATAACGTTGGCTTTTCTAAATGGGATTGGGGGCCCCTGCTGTGGAGTCTGAGCTGTCTCGCCATGACTCTGGTTCAGGGACTCTTATTCAGCCCCAGTTGCAGATCTGGACACTTTTCAATGCTCCGTTGTACAGCCTTGAGACTGCTATTGAAAGTCCTGCTTTTCAGCATCCTGCTCATCCTGAAGCTCAATAAAAACGGTGCGCACGATGTCTGCAACAGTTACAGTTGTCGAGTTCCTTAATCTCTTTTTATTGTCGCAACAAAAGCATGAAAGAGTTTCATCACATTTCTGACTTATGTTACTGCTTTAAGAGTTTACATTAAAGAAACATCATGTTTCTCGCGCACGGCGGTGCCAATTAGAAATCCCATAATCCTCTTCAACAAAGAAACACACTCATGGCATTTCCAGCAGTCTTGGCAGGTGGCAACCAGGTGTATGAATTTAATTATGGAGGGTGCTGTGTTGGACTCTGTAATCTCTAACTCACAGTCAGAGCTCCAGTAACTTGTACATGCCAGTAAGCAAGCCATGTGACTTTGTTAGCTGTCCTTCCTCAGTAACAGTAATGTGCACCTATATTCACTCATTCCATTTATGAGGAGGTCTTATGATTAATATCTGAAACCATACGAAAACATGTGCATCTGAAAATATAATGCAGTGCAGCCATAGCACCGACAGACTTGTTATTGACTTGACAGAATAATTGAATGCAGCGGCAAAGTAAGAATTTTAGCAGGCCATTTATTTCATCTTTGAGCCGTAATTCAATTTTGTTGCAAAACACCGATTTGACACCAGTTGTAAATGAACATCAGCTCATTTATGCAATTTTCAAGAGCCAAGAATCATCCATTATTCTGCCTTTCTTCCCAGCAGAGTGGTGGATTTTGTCTTCAGGACATTTAGTATTTAAAAAATATATATTTAAAGATTTTTTTCTGGTTTCTCTGCAACATTTCTGGCAGATACCTTAGTCTGGGGCAGATATAGACAGTTTTTTGTTGACAGTATTTCAAGAAAATCTGTAACGTGTCTTCTTTTTAAAACATATACCAGATATTAATGCATTATCTGTATAAACTAACAGTAGAAGGAAAATATATTTAAAATGTCAGCTGAACACAGAATTGTTCATTCCAAATAATGTTCATTTTAGCATCTATTTTATCCAGTAGCATTTTAATATTTTGTTTACTTCTTTTATAACTTATATGCAGTCAGTTGCACAATTGTAAACATTTCATGTAAAGAGAATTTTATAGATTTTACTTAAAGATGCAAATACAACTTCTGGAAAAAAGTAGCGTGTGAGTGGTAACAATCACACTGACTTATTTGTGTTTTAGGGATTTTTTTTTTTAATGCAGTCGTTAAATCGTCTGACAGGAACAGCAGGATTGATGTAGTCACCTTTTTAACTCTTTTGAATGATTCACCGCAGCTGTTATTATGTATGCTTTAAATAGCTACTCGGATTTAATATTTCCTCCTCCGGGTCTCTTTCTCTGTATAGATTCTCAATTTTTCCCAATGATTTTAAACACTTCCCCCCCCCTCTGGGCTCATCTGTCCAGCATTTGCATATGTATGATCTACTGTCTGGTGACATATCAAAATTACCTCTGCCAGAACAAAAGCAGTAACAGGTTACACCACTGAGGATCACTTTCGGTCTGAAATGCAATCCACCAGAGGTTTGTTAGCGGGAAGAGAAGGGTTGTATGCAAATGTCGTCATTTCAACCCACATATGCATGTAAGAGCAACTAAAAGTGTCCTCTGTTCTTTTTTGTCCCCTTCAAGCAAACAGTGCAGCGAGCACAAGTGGAACGCTCAAGGATTTCCTGCCTGTTCCCATCTTTGCTGGCAACTTAGGTGTCTGCATTCTAATTTGCTGGGTGCATTAAATTGCAATTTGCTCAGACTTCAGTTAGTAAAAAGACCCAAGGACAATTGCCTTAACAAAAGGATTTAGTGCAAACACAGCCTACCCTTTCCCCTTTCTTGTTTAGTGCTGAACAAATCAATCATGCTTGCTCAGAAACCACTTGAAATAGCACTAAAGAGGACCCTCTGAAAACAGAAGACTCCAGACAAGAAAATACATCAAGATCCATTTAATGTGACATTGACAATGGATAAAGAAAAGCAAATGAACATAAATTAATCAGCAGCACTTGGAATGAACTCCTTCACCATTACTATGTACAAATATGTCATAAGGATGACAATCTGGGCACTTTTGGGAGTCTGAACCGCATCTGTCAGCTTAGAGTCTCATCCTTTAACAAAGTGGATATCTCAAACAATGCACTGTTTATGATTAGTTTATAATTTTTCTGTTTGTCATCGTGATGACATTATACAAAGCTGAAGGAGAAAGAAGCGTTGTCAGGCTCAGAGATGGAACGAATCATTCCTGGGTGAAGCTGGACTGTATGCGGCACGGCCGTTTGGAGTTCATTTTGATCAACTTCAGAGCTCGATCTCCCGATTTGACAAATTAGATGGTGAAGCATCTGCTGGCAGGTCACTTTTGCTCTCGGGCTATCTCACAGATGGGCTACATCCTATCACAGTGTGTTATTTTGCTTGAAAAAGTGCCCTCTGCTCCTTTTAATAAGGGACTTGCGGCACACTGAACAGCAAGTAAATCATGTCAGACTAGCTGGAGATGGAACACACTGAAAAGTGTGAAAGATGGTGCTCCACTTAAATGTAACGCTTTGCACTCACTAATCTGAACACTAGTGGAAATATTGTGTCTTTATACAGTTTAAACAACTTCTGTAGATGAATAAGAAACGTTTGCTGCAGTGTGAAATCACTAGAAAAAGTTCAAATTCATGGGATGCGGGATGACGCTCGTATTAGATATGTATCACATTCTCGCTTTGATAGTGACAACATATTGATATTCACTCTAGTACACTAACAATGAGGTTATTAAATGGATGTAATTTTTTTTCTCGCTATCATCAAGCGGGGAGAAGAATGAATAAGAGAAAAGATGCTTCGATTACAGCCTCTCTCATTCTGCCTGTCTCTTTTAAGGTGTGTAATTGTTTGGAGGGAGCAGAAATGGATTGATCTATTTAGCCAGTGGAGCGGGTAATGCAGATCTATGGTGGGCGAGTGTTTTGGAAGGTGCTCCCCAGCCTCGCTCTCACTGTGACTTCCACAAACAATAGGGCCTGCCTTGTCTGCTGATACAGAACAGGCAATGAAGGGCTCCCTCTCTGAAAGACATAAGGAAAGAAAAGAAGAAACATGGGTGTCAGGCACTGGCTTTTTGCTTCTTGCTTCTTACTTTGAATGCCAATTTTTTGTGAACGATGATGATGATGAAGCCTGTCTTTGGCTGTACATGTACGCACGCCTGTCTCATTGTGTTTCACTTGCGCGTTTCAGAACCAAATAAAAACTTCTAGGTGGAACAAAATGACTAGGAAAAAGAAAACACGCCGCTGTGTTGTGAGTTTGGTGGCTTGTAAAGGAACAAATACAAATGAGGCAATTTGGCCTGAGAGGCAGGTGAATGAGGAATGTTGATTAAAAAAGAGAGCAGAGTGCAGGATAAAAGCCCTTTCATGTAGCCTGTGGGCTATGCTGTGTGCTGATAGCTGCTTCAACAAGACCCTCTGAGGGGGATCAGGACATCAAGTGGCCTCTGATAAGAAGCCACACAACGAAAAGGGAAGAGATCTGCCCGCCAGCCTCAGTTGTGCACACATGAGTGTACCCGTACAAACACAGACATATCAAACACATCAAACATGTGCGTGCATACACAACTAGGAGCACACACACATGGAGGAGCAAGTAGCATGTCACAGATTAGTGCCTAATGGGATTGGCAGACCGGTGCAAGGCGCTGTAATCAAACCCACACAGTGGCCGATAGCAAAAAACAGGACATGGAACAAAGGAGGCAATGAAAGGAAGAAGGACAGATCCTGCCATTACACACTGATCACAGACAGCAAGGTTCTGCTAAGAGGCGGACCCGACTCTGTGTGTGTGTGTGTGTGTGTTTCTACAGTGCTCTGTGAATGCGCTGCTATAGCATGCTGTATGCATATGTATGTTAAGCCATCTGCGCACTAAACATTTTACTGATACATGAGCCACAGTTTCTGTAAAAAACTTTGCAGCAACTTGCTTATTATTTATGCGTGCTCTGCCTGCGCTTGGTGATAAATATTTACAGTGGGTGGCGGTGCGATCAGTATTTGTGTCACGCCTGCCTAATCATGCACGGCATGTAAACACACACTTGATTATTTCGCACTGAGTATTTGGGTTAATGGGAAGTCATTGAACATGAGTTGGTCCCACGCCTACTGCCCAACACTCAAATGCATACAGTGATGTGAGAGAGACGTGAAAACATAGAAGGAAAAAAAAAGAGAACAGCTTAAAAAAAGACTAACCTTTACAGAAGCAAGAATGCAGCTCAATTTCTGTTGACGCATCCTCTGCATTTTGCTTCCGGAAGCTAAAAAGGGGAGTATGGCTGGGTGTTCTGCAAAGAGAGGGTCAAGAAAAGAAGGACACGTGTGTATTCGGTAGAAAAGCACCTTCAGGCCTGACCTTTTTACGCTCTTCTCTTAAGATTTTGACATTAGACCAAAGCCATGTTACAGTATAGCTTTTCCATCTTTTGTGCGCAGAAATTAACAAACTCGATTTCTGCATCTCAAGAGAGTAAATAAATAAAATAGGATTCACTGCCTCTACTTTACTGTGCCAAAATCTTGAGCCACCCTGCATTGCTTTATATTTTGTTAGGAAAATAGCTAATAGGTGCAATGATTTATTGAAATCTGCAAACATACATTTAGGACAAAAAAAAAGCATTTTGTTTCTATGCAGGTATCCTTTTACTGCTCTGGCAATGTGACTGGGATCATTGTCATGCTCGAAAGTGAAGCTGTAATCAATCAGATGCTTTTCCAGATATTATTCCAACATAGATCAAAATTTCTCTTTTAATAATTCCAACAATCTCCAACACCACTAAACCATGACAGAGCCTCCACCGTGTTTTACAGATGGCTGTGGACCCTTACTGTTGTGCTCATTGCTGATACATACTGATGATAATCTGAACCAAATTTGGATTCAGCACTCCGTAAGACTTTTCAGTTCAGTTCTTGTGCAATTTGGCGTACGCCAGCCTCTTCTCCCTGTTTCTCTTCATTAAAATCAGATTATTGACAGCCACACTTCCACTGAGACTGAACATTTCTGATGAAGCTTTAGAGGACAGTAGATCAGCTGAATAGCCAGAGGCATCTCTCAGGTCTTGGCTGGATTTCTTTTCCTATTTCTTAAGGACATTAGATACTGTTCACCTGTCAGTTCTTTGTTTGTCCTCTACTTGCCTGGTGTCCTAAATTGTTTTAACACAATGCACACCATGTTGACAATAGCACTTTGGGAATGACCTTGTTGGTGCAAAAATATTCTATGCCTGTTAAACCGTGTTATCGTGTTTTTCATAGTTTTGACTAAAGAATTAGGAAGAAGTCACATGCTTTTGCAAAAGGCTGCTAGTCATAAAGTGTCTAAAGATATGATTTATAATTGGTTCTTTGCTAAGTTGTCTGCGATGTGGCAATATAATAATATAATACAGATGCGGTTCATATAATACTATTTGGCTGATTTATGAGTCAGTGTTAAGCGACTCATCCAAAACACAAAACAGAGAGCGCAGGTATAAGGGCTGGACTGGAGAATTAGTGAAAAAGAAATGTCAGAAAGCCTGCCCAAGACATTTTTAAATACCTGGCTCCTTTGAAGTGAAATGCAAAGAAATGACAGGTTGCTCAAGACTTTTGAACAGTACTGTTCATAAGATCATTTTAAATCGACTTTCTTCACATTATGCAGTGGGCTGCATTGATACTTCTAGATGCATTCTAAAGAGTAAACCAAGTACTGCACCTTACCTTGACAAGCTGGCAAGACCCCATTCGATCAACTTCTTTCTGAAAATTTTAAGCCTGCGATGGCTGTGAGGGGCCCCTTTGAAAGCTTTATGTCTATTTGCTGGCACATAAATCTACAGAACAACCTTGGGAAGCCCCATGACGTCTAGCCTTCACTGGCTGTTCCCCGTTTCTCTACTATCACATTAGCCTCTGCTGCTATTCAAAGTCATTGTCACCAAGCACTGGAAGGGAGAAAGGGGGTCAATTAAGTGAATACAAATCAGGTGATCAACTTGTCACAGTGCTGGACTGCTGGCTTCGAGGACTAAACTCTGCATTATTTTTGCATACTGCAATCGAAGTGAGTGCGCAAAGCTGAAAAAGCAGTGGAGGAGCAGAGCAGCCATTAACTTTATGCCGTTGACAAGTGTGGCTTGAGGCAGATCCCACCTGTTTGTTTACCACCTGCTTTATATTTATTTTTTTACTACTATGGGCCATTAGATAGGTTGCTTACACTGAACAAAACCAACCTTGTTATAGAGAGGGCACAGCTTTTGGATGAATTTCTTTACAGTGCTATTTCAGCACATTTATATGGGTTTGAAAATCTGCGTTTCAATGTGTGCAGCAGCAGGCAGTTGACAAGTTCAAGAAAAACAATTAAATTTTAAGTTGTCTGGCTATATGCAATGCATTGTGTGGAAACGGTGTAAGTGTGCCGTGTCGTATGGTTGGTTAGGTGTGCATTTCTACTCGCAGCACAGAAATGACAAACACATGCGTGTAAAGTATGCGTAGAATAGCTTCTCTGTATTATGAGAGTATGTGTGTGCATGCAGATGTAGGCAGCTGAACTTAAGTGTGTGTGATTTCTCACCCTTGTGGTCTTGATTTTGTTCCCAGAGGAGCACATCCATCCAGAGTTGTCAGGCAGAGTCTTACACTCTTCTCCCTCCAGACACGGTTCCATCTCACACCACCATTTCCCAATTACAATGGATGCTGTGAAAGATGAGCACAGACACATAACAAAGCAGCATTAGTTTAGACACATAGTTCCCTGCCCTCCAGCCCCGCATCCACTCATAAACTGGACTTCTCTTCTACTTGAAACATGAAATACAGAAGGAAAAAGAAATAACTAAAATGGGAAAAAGATTTATTTGTGCCTGCATGTGTTTCACTTCAGTACAGCTGTTATTGCTGGTTCCCTCCACTCCTCTGCTCTTTGTTTCACTGTGTGTGTTTCCTCTTCATTGTGTGATCCGTGTGCAAAGTTCCACACACAAAGAACAGAGCGGGACAGACAGTGACTTTAAAGTAAAGACAGCCACAGCTGAGGTGGAGAACAGGGAAAAATGAGTGTTTAAATAATAAGTCAAGTGTCAAAATCACAATTGCTGGGATTAAATCTGTAACATATGTACTGTATGTACATATGATTTATCACAAATCCCATTTCACTCCCCTGTGAATGTAATATTATGTTCTCTGTTTGCATTTGTTTCATGTGTCATGTTCAAAGTACGTTACTCATACCTAACTTAGTGGAACCATAGTGGAATTTTCACTAAGAATGAAATGAAGTCCTTGAAAAGGCACTGCAGGCTAGTAATGGTAATGACAAGACTTGAAGAAATGGAAGCAGGATGCATTGAAAAGCAACAAATTCAGTTTGTAAAATGTGGGGATAAATCACTGTTTAAAGGACTAATTAAAAAAAATTGTGTTATTTTCAAGATTGTGTTTTTCAAATGGAAAGCATAAAATGTATAGTAACATACAATTTAAAAACATAAGGATTAGTATTCGAAATGTGGGTGGAATCGCACATGCGGAAAACTCCCACACAAACATATTTGGTGTGCAAATTATCCACACAGGCAGAATTGTGAGCACTTACACAGAAGCAGCCACACATTATATTACGAGCATCTCCAGAGGAACATCCAGCAGTGTCTCTAAATGAATATTTTTCCTCCTCTTTGGCCTCAGAGCAATTGTATTGTTGCTGCATGGGTACTTTAGCTGTTGACAATAATGTCTTATACCAACAGAAATTAATCATTATTTTGTTTTGATATAGCTACATTGCATGAAGGGGAGCAATCTCATTTTTAATCAAAACTAATTGCCTCTCATCAACTGAATTCTTCCTCCAGCTATTTAACAAAAGCAAATATGTTCTCATCTTCACAACAAGATGTCTTTCCCTCCCCTTTTCCCATTCCTCTTTCTCTCTCTCTCTCTGTCTGTAGGTACATATATGTTTTGTTTTTACCCAAAGTATATATGGCATGTTAAAGAGCACCATACATGCACTTTCTAACAAGCAAATCTTTTTATGTAGTAATTATGGTAAATGGTAAATGGCCTGTATTTGTATAGCGCTTTACTAGTCCCTAAGGACCCCTAAGCGCTTTACACATCCAGTCGTCCACCCATTCACACACACATTCACACAGAGTGTTAAAAAATTACTTTGTTACTTCTTCTAATTAACTTACTTCAGTCCATAAGTTTTTATAGTTGCAAACCACCAGCCTCCTGGGTGTTTCATAGCTTCTGCGTCACTGAGCATTATAGTGCTTATACCATTGCTACTTGCCAACAAACTGCCATATGTAAAAATGCCATATGTAATACAACTAAAAATATCAGTTACTCATTTTCAAATATAGCTCATTTTGCTCTACGCTTCCACATTAAAATCCCTCCTGGTTGTCCCAAGTGCAATACACATTAAAAACTGCATAAATGGGTTTTTCACTGAGAAGCTTCATGTCTTTTGTTTGAGCTTGTCGTTGGTGGTTACACAAACAACTCTAGTTCTCGCGAACTTACACTGAGGCTCAGCTATTCCTTCCTTTGCCTACGCTTTGATACATGGATTAATCAGGTTACTAAATGCTAATCTTAACCTTACAACCAATAAGAATTTTAAATGGCCATCATCTAAGGCTGCTAAATTATGGAATTTACTTTTCTTTTATTGAATAATAACAAAATCACAAGTTCTTCGCTTGATCTGATTGATTCAAGTGGGTGTGAATGTATCAAATTGATTTTTAAACATAAAAGAAAATACCAGAACCAGCCCAAGCTGTAGTTTAGATTCAGTTGAGCATACGGGGTAACATCCTTCCCTGTGCATTTTATATAGTTTTGTAGTATTTTTGTCTTCTAAATTTTTAAATTCCACTCTAGGTTCCCACTGCAATTTGAGTGGGAACCTCTCTTCAAGTTACTGTAAATCCCAGCACAAATCAAAACCAGTCTTTCAAAGTCAAGCTGTGATTCATTTATTAACCATGAAGTTTGAAAAAAGAAACTTTTTGTTTTTCACACTCCTCCGTTAGAGCCTTCTGACAGAAAAAGTTAAAACTTCAAAGCAGGTTTTCAGATGACAAGTGATCTCTTGTCCCAACAGAATTTTTGCAGCATGCACTGTGCTTTCTTAAATTCACTCTTTAAAGAGCATCTTTCCTTTTATCTTGTTGACGCAAAGAGGACGTGAAGGTCAAATTATTGGGTAAGTACAATGAGTTAAAACTGTATCATTTAATTTTCCAAACCTTGTTTTTTTTTCTGAACCATTTGGAAAATATACTGTTTTTACCCTCCAGCATGTGTTGCCAAGGTTACAGACCAACCACCAATCAATTGTGAGCATGAGCAACATGCCGTCTCTACCTGATGGAAGAAGACTGTTAAAGTGCCGTCCCTCACAGCACAGAGTGTGCTACAGTTCAGTGTGAACCAACACACACATACATATACACCAGAGAGAGACTGGACCACTGCTGTTCAGTAAACTCACCATGTTATGTTGTCTCCTCCTTCATTTTTTTCCCTCCATGAGCCCCAAGAATACTAAATACAGGAACGAGAGCATCCACTAACCGGCTGTAAATTCTCCCTTTGGCTTCCCCTGTGGCTGTTTACCTTATACACTAATTACATGTTGGTCCACCATAAACTGTGCTTCCTTATCTTGGCTTTCTCCGTGTCTTAAATATTTCCCATGTTTAATTATGTTCACATTGAGCTGTTTTAGGTGTCAAATCATAAGTATGCATGAAGCCTTCATTAAGTTGCAAATCAGAACTAGACTTGAGGAGATGTGTGGTCAGTACACATAAACAAAACAGTGAAGAAGGCGCAGCAGCGCCTCTTCTTTCTCAGGAGACTGAAAAGATTCGGCATGAGCCCCCGCATCCTCAGGACCTTCTATCACTGTGCCATTGAGAGCATCCTCACTGGATACATCACCACCTGGTATGGCAACAGCACCGCCTACAACTGCAAAGCTCTCCAGCGAGTAGTGCGGTGCTCTGAACGGATAATTGGAGGTGAGCTTCCCTCCCTCCAAGACATCTACAGGAAGCGCTGCCTGAGGAAAGCGGGGAGGATCATCAAGGACTCCAGTCACCCCAGCCATAAACTGTTCAGACTGCTTCCATCAGGAAGGAGGTTCTGCAGCATCCGGTCCCGTACCAGCAGACTGAGAGACAGCTTTTTCCATCAGGCCATCAGACTGCTGAACACTTCATAGACACCTCAGCTTCACTACTGGAACTTCAACATTATGCACTCCACACTGTATATAAATGCCACTTGTTCTGCACATATTCAACTCTGTATATTTTATATATTTTATTATTATTATTATTATTATTATTATTATTTTTTATTTTTTATTTTTTATTTTTTTTACTATTTAATTTGTAAAAATGTGTATACACACACACACACACACACACACACACACACACACACACACACACACACACACACACACACACACACACACACACACACACGTAGGAAAATATTTAGTATACACATCCAGAAATGCATACACTATTATATATTGTACATATATTTATTAGTTTCAGGTTGGCCATTCTTGTATTTTGCTCGTTTGTGTTGTTGTGTTTGCACATCTCTGTTGCTTGTGGGGCTCGCACACAAGAATTTCACTCGCATGTGCTGTGCCAGTGTGCCTGCACATGTGATGTGACAATAAAAGTGATTTGATTTGATTTGATTTGATTTAATCATTTCTACTGAGTGATGATGATGTGCCGTGGTGTTACCATTCTGCTAGTCCCATCCCGTCACTCCAGAGAGTGAACAGGAAACCAAAAAGTTGTTTTTCAATACCCCAACAACCCAGGAGGATTTATAGCCAACAATGTGAATGCTGAGTTCACTTGAAATTGAAGAACGGTAAAGGAGTGCCTGGCAAAACAAAAATCAATTCCTTTAAACCAAACCAGGAAGACAAACAAAAAACAGGAAAAGGCAGAAAAAGAAAGATGAATAAAAAGAAGAAAAAACAAGGTGGGAGATTAAAAAGCTGCATCACATGAGAACTGCTTAGCAGTGAATTGACTTTCTTCTAACCCTGAAATGCTTCCACATGAAGTAGATTGTTCATACAGCAGTCTAAAAAAAACGCATTGAATGCAAAAAGTTTGTTTTTCTGTTTTTTATTCATCCCTCAATTTTCCTTTCGTTTAGGGGCAGCTGTAGCTCAGAAGGTCAGTGGCTTGAACCGTGGCTCCTCCAGCGAGGATGTCAAAGTATCCTTGGGCAAGCTGAACCCCAAATTGGCCCTGATGCATCTATTGGAGTGTGAGAGGGTGTGTAAATCTTAGACAAAAGCGTTCGAAGGAATAAAATGAAGTGCTATGGGGTGAATGAGGCTTGTGGAAGGCAGCAGTTTGAGCACACAGCTGGAGCAGAAAAGCACTATGCGTGTACCAGTCCACTTTATTAGTGACTAATGTAAAAATATGCAGTGTTTATAATTAGGGAAGAGCCATAATTCTAGCTGACTGTTCGCACTTGTTACTTGTTGATTATTAATGATTTTTTTTGCTAATTTGTAAATGGTTATTATATTGAAGAACATTTAGTAACACTGATATGAGGCCTCATTTTCAGTACTGTACAAAAGTCTTAAGCTACCCCTCATTTTTTATATTTCGCCAAATTAAAGAACATTTTCAGAAAGAAACTGATTGAATTGCCAGCCTGTCATTGTGAGATGAGGACTTGGTTTACTTTGAAATCCATCTATAAGTTTCAGTTTATCCACCCATCATTTATTTGCCTTTTGGTTTAAAGAGCCAGACTTTATTGCAATTCTTAAAGTGGTCTTTACTGGGTTTCCTGAAGGGCAAAGGTTTTCTTTTGACATTGGCAGCTTTTTCACTCATTGTACCATTTTTAGAAGATTTTTTTGCCTGTTTTTTGTTTGCTTGTTAAGTTACTTAACCTTAATCTATGAATCACTCAAGAATAAATAAGGCACCTTGCTCAAGGACTGAATCAGTTTAGTGTGTAACAGACACTTAAATTGTATCTTAGTCACTCTGTTACTTGTCACAAAAACACACAATTTCTTTCCATTCTTTAGTTGAACCTAGGAAAAATGCCAAAGATCAAACAGTTGGACAGGTATAAAATAGTGTTTTTGAAACAACAAGTAGAGGTAAAGAGGTATTAGCTGAAAACCTGGCATATATTGTCATGGTGTGCAGTGGGTTCTTAAAATTTTTTGATGAAAGTTGTAGAGGACGAACAATGACGCAGCAGGACTAAAAATCTACAGTAGAACAATATAAGAAAGTCTGAGAGATGCATCTGACCCTTCAGTTGGTCTACTTACTGTTCAGTTAAGCTTCAGCAGAAATGGTCTCAGCTGAGGGGTTTCTATCAAGAAGCCATTCTTCAGGAAGGGAAACAAGTAGAAAAAGCTGATGTATGTCAAATTACACAAAAATCTGACTGAAAATCAGTGGCAACAGGTATGACTGAGTGACTAATCAAAATTTGGCATCAATACTTATGGAGGAAGTCAGGAGAGAGGTACAACAGTGAGTGTCTACATCCACCTGTAAAACATGCAGTGATGGGAATAACGGCATTATAAGTAACGGCGTTATTTTTTCAGGAACGAGTAATCTGACTAATTACTATTTCTATCGTTACAATGCCGTTATCATTACTAACAAGAAAATGCTGTTTTTCAACAAACAGATGGTTGAAGTTGTCTTCAGCTTACTGCACCTTATATCAGTTGCACGGAAGTAGCTGAGCTACGTAAGTAATCTGGATGCTACAGCTTTAAGCAGCTGCGCACGCTCCCGCGGGCGGCAATCACTTTTTGGCACAACACCTGGAGCTAAGGGGCAAAACAATCGCATGAATGCTGCTGTTTGACTGAGGAAGAATAAAGTAGTCGTGGTAATCCAATCACACGACCACTTCAAGATGACAAAGCAACAAGGTGATATACACCAGTTTTTAAATAGTGTTGATAGGCCACGTAAAACCAGAGTCATGATAAACAATATATACGCGCATTTTTTCCTCAATAGTTTCGTCAGTTTACTGTCTAAGGACAGCGCTAGCAAGCACTCTCTGCTTATGACCAAAAATAAATAAATAAATAAAACAAAACAAAAAACAGTCCTTTCGTGTTGGTGAAAAAATATACATTAAACATGTTTGTGGTTGTTATAGTGAAAAATATAACTTTTTCTACTTGGATTTTATGTTTTTTGTCAAATTTTAGATCAGTGGTGTAAATATAGTATATCAACCATCAGTCATGTATGCCTCCTCAGCGCTGAGCTTCTTAGACTTGTAGAAACTCTGTTTTTGCCTTAAGTTACTTCCATGTATGTTTGCATATCAATAAACTGCTACATGCATTTCCGATTTTCCTAGCAATATAAAGAAATGGGTGGCTAAAAGTAATGCATATTATTGACCTTTCCTTCCACCTTCAGTTTGTTTGTTTGTTTAGTTGCTTCATTGTAAGCTCTTCTGTAAAAGACTTTTTAATGCTAAAATCTGTGCTTTTCATTTGAACTCTCTGATGTTCTTCTAACGTTAACTTAAAATGACCCTTACTTGTTTTGGATTGAACTTGATTGAAACTACACATGAAAGCCCACGGGTTTACATACTGAACTTGGACAATCTATTTCATATCTGTTTTTTTTTACTTTAAAAAAAGCCCCTTTCACTCAATAATTTCCATGTTGTTACATTACAAACATCATTCTGCATATTGAACTTCCAGTGTAACCTTCAATAGTCAGAATCATCTTTTATGTGTGTGTTTATGTGTGTTTTAAAGGAGACAAAAATTGTCTGTGCTCACATCCGTGCATCTTATTTTACAACAGATTATTGTTTGAAAGCCAATCATGCTCTAAAATAATGTATATTGAAACCTTCAGTGAAGAAATAGGTACAGTGATTGAACATAGAGAGAACGCTGCCATTTTTGGGTGTATCACTGCTGTGGATTAAAAATGTATTTAAAAACGATGTACATGTAGTGGACATGTAATTTTACCTTTGTTTTGAGATCAGCTACTACATATGTATATATAATATGTAAGGATTGAGGTATTAGAAAAATAATTGCCAACAAACTACATAGACATTGATAATTCTGGCACCTTAGGCATGTATTTTTTTTCATGGCCTTGTTGTTGGCACTCTTTCTTATTTTGCACTCCCTAGCATGCTCAACCATTCTGTTCTGTTCATTGAGCCTTGGACGAGGAGTATTCACAGTCACCAACAACTGCTTCAAGTTATAATTTTAAGTATCTTTCGCCATTCTTTAGCTTCAAAATAAATTTGTCAGCCAGAGAGAGTGCTAAAACATATCAGCATATCAGCAAACTGAAGCAGTGGTGCAGGGCTGTGGTAAAAAGTACACTCAACAAAAATATAAATGCAACACCTTTGTTACTGCTCCCATTCCCCATGGGATGGACGTAGAGACCTAAAATTCATTCCAGATACACAATATAACCATCCCTCCCAAACAGTGGTCACAAATCAGTCCAAATGTGTGGTAGTGGGCACATCTGCTATATTGAGATAATCCATCCCACCTCACAGGTGTGCCACATCAGGATGCTGATCTGACATCATGAGTAGTGCACAGGTGTACCTCAGACTGCCCACAACAAAAGGCCACCCTGGAATGTGCAGTTTTGTCTCACAGCAAAATGCCACAGATGCCACAAGCAATGAGGGAGCGTGCAATTGGCATGCTGACAGCAGGAATGTCAACCAGATCTGTCGCCCGTGCATTGAATGTTCATTTCTCAACCATAAGCCGTCTCCACAGGCGTTTCAGAGAATATGGCAGCACATCCAACCGGCCTCACAACCGCAGACCTCGTGTAACCACACCAGCCCAGGACCTCCACATCCAGCAGGTTCACCTCCAAGATCGTCTGAGACCAGCCACCCAGACAGCTGCTGGAACAATTGGTTTGCACAACCAAACAATTTCTGCACAAACTGTCAGAAACCGTCTCAGGGACGCTCAACTGCATGCCCGTCGTCCTCATCGGGGTCTTGACCTGACTCCAGCTCGTCGCCGTAACAGACTTGTGTGGGCAAATGCTCACATTCGATGGCGTCTGGCACGTTGGAGAGGTGTGCGCTTCACGGATGAATCGTGGTTCACATTGTTCAGGGCAGATGGCAGCTGAGAATGTCCCAGTTCTTGCATGGCCAGCATACTCACCGGACATGTCACCCATTGAGCATGTTCGGGATGTGCTTGACGTATACGACAGCGTGTACCAGTTCCCACGAATATCCAACAACCTCGCACAGCCATTGAAGTGGAGTGGACCAACATTCCACAGGCCACAATTGACAATCTGATAGACTCCATGCGACGATGTGTTGCACTGCATGAGGCAAATGGTGGTCACACCAGATACTGACCGGTTCTGGGTCCCCAGACCCCCAATAGCGCAAAAAACTGCACATTCCAGGGTGGCCTTTTGTTGTGGGCAGTCTGAGGTACACCTGTGCACTACTCATGATGTCAGATCAGCATCCTGATGTGGCACACCTGTGAGGTGGGATGGATTATCTCAATATGGCAGATGTGCCCACTACCACACATTTGGACTGATTTGTGACCACTGTTTGGGAGGGATGGTTATATTGTGTATCTGGAATGAATTTTAGGTCTCTAAGTCCATCCCATGGGGAATGGGAGCAGTAACAAAGGTGTTGCGTTTATATTTTTGTTGAGTGTATATTGGTATAGTTATTCCACCGCACAGACCACCTGATGTGGAAGAGTCACCATCTCTTAAAAAGGCACTTTATCATAATCTTAATTAACATCTTGACAGCTTCTCATCTTGCAATAAAAGTAAAAATTTAATGAGCAGTGACTATGAAATACATCTTATTAACGTTCATGCTTTAATTTATTATTGCCATCAGTATATTTTTCACTGTATGAGAACAACAATGGCTCAAGAAAACCTCAGAAAGCGCTCTTAATGACATGTCTTTACACCAGTAGCACAACGAAAAAATAGACAGTCCCAAGCCCAGTGGGAACACAGACACTACATGTACACGGCTGTGCACCGGCCAGGACATCTGGCTTTGACCTTGACCAATGGAGAAGAGGGATCTCTGGGCTGGGATCCATGCATCACTCTCTGGTGACCACTGACCTCCAACAGTCGTTTTACTTAACTGCTCTCTGTGCAGTCGTCAGCATAGAGGGTATAACCTTTGTTCCAACATCAGCAAACTTTACTCCTCCTCTGTGACGGTTGGGGAGTGAAAGGGGGGGGGGGAGACTTATGCTGGGCCACTGTCCGAAATCCTCCTTGGTGGCCATCCATTAATTTTCAGATCCATCTGTTTACAAGATGAACGCGCTGAATGTGATTTAAAGTACCATTACAAATTAAAACCATCCTCGCATATTACCATAAAATAGCTGCATTAGGGTGTCAGCGATAACAGATGGTCTTCGAATAATCAACACACGGACAGGAGGGGTGTTTGATTCAAGATGTCAGCGATGTAGCAAGCTGGAGTCTTTAGCTTTGATAGACAAACAACTGAGAATGGGACTTGATTGAAAAACATGAAGCGATGGACCTTTTTACAAGTGCATCTGTCAGATCACTGTTTGCGGGTTCGGTGATGGATTGAACTTGCTGACACGTCCCTGCCACGTAGCAGAATGTTTGAACACCTTGGCGAATGAGGAAGAGAATTGATCCCTTTCTGTGTCAAAATGTGAATACGTGTCTCTAGGTTCAATGAATAGTTAATGTTAGTCACTTGGTAGACTTTTATAAAATTAATCACAGCAAAAATGGCAGCTTTCCGTTTCGTGATCTATCTGTAATGCGATGGCATCCGGTATTTAGAGTTTGTGTGTTTTTCCCTTTATCTAAGTTAACCAGTGCTCTTCCAGCGCCCTGAATATTCACCTATTAACAAAAGAAAGATCCAATCAATCATGCATTCATATAATCATGCACACAAGCAAACAGTTGATCACAACCTGAGGTCAGCTTCAGATAGTCATTATTCTACATTAATCTTTGCCCCTCTCTGAAAAGAGAGAGCCAAGATTTGATTAGCTATTCAGAAAATATTGTTTAGCTTTCTAATCATAGCTTTAGTGAATTTCTGAATTTGTAATTCACCCTGGCACAGCAGCACCTGCAGACCAAAAGTCCAGGGTCTCCATATTTTTATTCTCAGCACGTGTTTTAAAACTCAAATTAATTCTCATAAATGCTGCAAACTATTTTTCTATGATGCGTCTCCATTTCACCAGTCAAGTGAAACTGGAAACCTCCCAGTTACAAGTACAAACATCCATAAAAGCCTAACGCAGAAATACTGGCAGGTGCTGGGCCGGTATTACAGTAATGCTGGTTAAAACTATTCCATTTATGACATAACTGGCATTAAATTACAGTATTTAATAACTTCCACTCACTATCAGTACTCTATTTTACAAGCAATGCAGTATCTAAATATTTCATTTCCATGTGTCTTAACTTAAATGTGCAGTAAGTGTAACTCTGTGGTTCTGTCAGTGAACGTGTATATTTTTATTTCCATTTCTTTATGTGGGTAAAAATTCGACTGCTGCTCCCACACAGGTGACATAGATCTCGCTGTGGGTCCCTTCTCTCAGCTCGCTGTGGACTTGTTACTCTGATAGTGAGACCAAGGAAGGCGATGCCATGTTGCTTAAAAAGCTGAGAGAAGTGGTTAGAGAAGGAAGAAAACTACAGTGACCTTTAAACCTCAGCTCAGGGTCAGATGCTTTTCCTTGCAGGTTACAGGTTAGAGCCTAATCACATCATCAGTGCTGTGAGAGCTCAGTGGGATGTGACAACAGTGTAGGAGAAAATGTTCTTCGCAATCATTATCTTCACTCCCCCCTCCCGGAAAAAACATATTTTTTTGACCCAGGAGGATTTCAGTGTTTGTTAGTCTTGCCTTGTGTGCGTTATAGCAAGAGAAAGATGTTTTTGTTGTACAGTACACTCTAATATGCTCCTTCTGTCCATACCCTCGAGCTCTATCTGCAGCAGGTTCGTGTCTTGGCAACCACATACAATTACAGTAGCAGGGGGTCTGTGAAGCAGTGAGACCTGAACTGTGGGAGCTGAGATTTTATAACGGGAAGCCTTTGCTGTTCTTGGGTGTCATCAGGTTGGACTTTGCTGTCCATGCAACCACGTGTAGTAGTCAGTCCTCGTTGGCTATTTTTTTGTAGGACTATCTTTGCCAACAAGGATGTACTTTGTTTGGAAAACAACCACCTTCCTGCTTATATTGACACCAGCCGTGCTTGTGAGAAGATGCTATTGATTTAAGAGTGTATCAAAGTACCCATGTTAATCTACTGTGTTTACTAAAAAAAGATTTTATTCAATTCACAAAGTATGTGAAAAAAAGAGAAAAACTTCAGCACTTACTGTCCCTTCCCTCAGGTAGTCCCCCCCAGGATGTATCTCTAATGTACCATGACAACCTGTTATGCTCGACTCTACACGCCTGCAGCCAAACAGAAGGGTTCATTCCCCACCAGTGATCAGCAGCGAGCGGGCATCTGGGTGCGTCTCCCGCTGAATGAGTGTACCGCTACAGCAGCAACACGACAATACACACGTATGCATAATTAGGCGTCAGCATGCATGTGTTTATTAAATGGGCGCATATGTAAGTGTGTACTCGGGTGCTTCGGCTGAGGGCTTACTTGTCTCATACACGGGGATAAAGGCAGCGGTGCAGTGATGAGCTCCTAATCTGAGTGCATGTGATTGGTCCGGTGAGGCTGGAGAGATATGAGCGTTTGACTTGTTAAAAGGGATGTTCTTCACTTGGAGCTTCGTTGGCCCTGACATAACTGGGACATAATTCTCCTTGTCAAAACTAATAATCAATTCCCACTATGAGGATAATCTGACAGTAGACCCCCAGTGAGCGTGACGCAAGCTGTCCTCACTTCCCCATATATTATTAACAGCCACAACGGTTACCAGTAGCAACTGAGATAACCCCATGTAGCCCCTCTCCACAAGTCAGTAAACACTTGACAATGGGACTGATCTTCACTGTGGGCTTTGATGCTGGAGTTTGACGCTAATGACCAATAATACAGAGCGCCAGAGAGACTGCCTGTTTCTGCAAATTTGGCTAAAAATAAGGAAGTGTTCATTCCTCCGGGCTTTGTATGTGTGTCCAGACTAAATGACCTCTGAAGGTTTTGACTTATATCAGAACACTAGCCGTTCTTTTTATATGTTATTATGTTTTTTTGGATTTTTTTTTTGGGTGGATATATAACCTGTGTATGGTACAGTGACAGCAGGTGTCCCCCAGGGGGTGGCAAGATGAGCAACATCGTTCCTCAACTGGATGGAACATTAATAACATGAGGACCTGGGGAGAAAGCTCCATCTGGGCCAGGCTGGTGCAATGCTGAAGGGACAGGCCACTGACTCCACAAGTCTATAATCCCTCACATAGTGCACTGGAAGCCCGCTGGGGCAAGTTGACAAACACGCAACTTTTCCAGATAATCGACACCCTTGAACGAAGTGACCTCCTCCTTCCAGTGTCACACTTGAAAAAGAAATAAAAAGCTCAATTTAATGGTGTTTGTTTGTCAGAACCTGACACTTTTGACTGCAAATGAGCTCTCATGAATAATCACATAATTATTTTGCGTGCCCTTCAGCCTTATTCCCTGGTAGGTGTTAAATAAATAACACTGAGCCGGATTCACTTTCAAGCAGGTGAAAATTATCCAAGTAGGGAGGCGAGGCAAGATAAAGGAAGTAAAATTATTAAAAGGTCAGGTCACTACCACTCAAAAGGGGCAGCGATGCTCAATATTGTAGCAGTGCAGCTCAGTGACTTGTCATTTCCATTTTTTATCACCACCTCTTCTGTAAGTGCTTGTTAATCAATACACTAACAACAAGGATTCTCTCACTGTGGGAGCTTGAAGCACAGAAGCATGAAGTGTTTACACCAGCCCCTCTTCTTCACCCCGGTGTCTCAGTCTGTACTTTTTAAAAAATACAAAAATTATATCTTTGTCCAGCTTTGGTGGAAAACTTCTTTGGATTTCCTCATCTCGGTGTAAAAAAAACAAACAACTACTACAAAAAACCTCCCCCAAAAACCTGAGGTTGTATTCACATTTTACACTGCATTCAGCTAACATTTTTTATCTTAATGTCCAGGGTGTAATTTGTAGTTGCCGATAACGAAAGGTCTCAGTCTGACATTAAGGTTTTCAGGTATTGTACGCTGCTGGCCTTGGATAGGAAAAAAAGGGAAAGAATCTTCATTAATATAAAATGATTGCCTTGTCTGCTAGATGCTGCAGAGGAGTGGCTCCATTTCATATCCAAAGATCTTTCTGAGTTTCAGCTGTGGCTGACTAATCTTGTGAGGCCCACTGTCCATGCCTGTCTGGCCCCCCTTTGTAATTTAATGAAGATATTTTGGTGTCACTTCTTTTTTTTTTTTTTTTTTTTTTTTGAATTGACAAGAAAAAGGGACCTTGTTTATTACTTTATTTTGGCAAGTAATAAATGAACATGTTTCTTAATTTCATGTTATCAATTTGTTTTTGTTATTTCAGGAATCTTAAAAGGAAAGAATATTGGCCGTCAAGGTATGATGTGACAAATATTGCAGCTTTTCTATTATGATGTAACTCCTGCTTAAGTTTGTACTAAATAAATTAACTATCTTAACTATGTAAATACAAAAAAATACAATATAATTAAACTTGTACTAACTATTAAACTAGTTACAGGCAGAAAACATGAGTAACATAGGCTGTTGTCAGTAAGCTCTATATAAATGGCAGTCCAGTATAGAGCACTAGAAATAATGGGGAAAACACAAGGAAGGATCTGGGAACAAATTGGCAGAATAAACACTAAAGACAGCAGTGCAGCACAACAATGAACAAACATTATCCCAGACACTGAGAGCAATCATTGTAAAATGGAAACACAAGGCTAGCACAGCTAAACTTAATCAGGGATAAGACAAGGGAAGTAAAGCTGAATACAAAGCATAATAGACAAAAGACTACAAAAATAAAATGGGAACACAAAAAGGCCTAACACAGAAACAGACTCTTAATGAGAAACATTTTACATAAAAAAAAAAAATCAATTCATACAATATTCTATTTTTATTGTGTTTTTACAAGAAACCATCTTGAATCTACAATACTTTTTCTTGTAGATTCAAGATGGTTTTTTGTCCTCTTTTTAAACTTTATTTTAGTCACGATTGCTTTGGGTTTATTTATATATAAATATAAATGAATATGTTTCTTAATTTTAATTAATCAATTTGTTCATTATTTTGTTGTTTTATGAGTCATTAGCATTCATGATTTGCAACATTGAGGTATGTTGTGGCACATAATGCAGGTGCTCTATTAAGACATAATTACTACTAAAGTTTGTACTGACTTATTCATTATAAATACACAATATATAAATGCATGCTAACTAATAAACTAGATACTGTGAGAAAACATGACTAATATAGAGTGCTGTACTAATGTTGTCAGCAAGTTCTTTTTTTTTTTTTTTTTTTTTTTTTTTTTTTTTGGTGTCACTTCTTTGCGGGAGGGCAGACACATGACTTTGATCGTAAATGAAGGTGAAGGTTAAAAGATCGAAACTGAGGAGCCACAAATGAGCTGCGTTGAATTAAGGGGCATCACAGTTCTGTCTCAGCAGACTTGTGATTTCCTGTCAGCTTTTTCCCCCTTTTTCTCTCCATGGAGCTGCCGATGCCTGATTGTTTTTCTCGACTGAGGTAATTCAAGTGCACTAGCCTGGAGCTTCCCTGACTTCTGTTTATTAGTCATTCATTTCTGAGATGCCTTGGGCAATGCGATCTGCAAATTTCTCTCCATTTAGGAGTTCTGCAGGCCAACTGGATCATCGTCCAGATGCCCAGCAGCACTGCACTACTGGGTTCTTAATAGTTAAACTTAGTTTTGTCATTTGAGAGTGGAGAAATTGTGTTTGAATATACTGTATGCCTTCATCTGAAGTGCTTATTAAAGCCTGAGTCAGACTTGAGATGGTAAATCTCACATTTGAAACGACTTTTGTATGTATAAGTAAAGTTCAGTAACAGAAGCTTTCTTAAGTAATAATAGCAAGTTCTCACAATTAAAAAAAAATATGTAGAAACTGTATATTTATCCTTTTACTTCAGCAAAAATGCAGAACTTTAATCAGTCAGTCATCCACCTCCTCTTATGTGGTCTAGCATAAAGTAGTGGATTTATATCTAAAGTTGAATTTTTATATGAAATTTGTAACTTTTAATGTGATATAATTCTGCAAACTAAATTTGTTAATCTCCTAATTTGGCTGATACTGACTGTGGCATTTTTACTTTTTGAACAAAAAAATCTTCACCAGAGAATAATGTGAGTACCACAAATATGTTGCTGCAAAATGAAGCAGATCCTGTCAGCTAGGCGAGGCAGGCGACCTGAGCTGCACTATGTCATGCACATTAACCTCACTCTTTTCGTGCCAAATCCCCCAAATTGGCAGTCTAATCAAGCCCCAGAATTTTCCTGTCGCTCCCTCTGACGCGTCAGTGCTGCACCTGCCCTGCATTGCATCCTGCTCTTTCAACCCCAGCATCCACACTGTTGGCTAAGGGGTTTGTTTACTCTTCACTCTCTATTTGCATCATATTTGTTATCTTCCCCTGTAAGAAAGCAGTCGTTTCAAACGTGAGCTGTCTGACTGAAATGCCACACATGTAGGACACATGCTCTCTGTACTGTCTCTGGATGTCATTTATACTGGGAGAGCGCAGGTAGTAGTATATCTGCTAGAACAGGTATCAGACGGACAAGGACTGTCTCTCAGAGGAGCATTTATAGATAAGTTTAAAACACGTTAGATGTTCTCACCATCCACACAGGAGGGTTTGTTGCGTGTCGTTCCGGCCACTTTCCCCGGTAAACAGGAGCACTTGACTGTCTGAGAGCGCTCCTCGATACGATTCTTGTTACAGCATCGGTGGGCAGCAATCACCTCGCACGTACCACCCTCTGGAGAGAGATTGAAAAGACACCCTGTCAGTAAATGTGAGATGTTAATAAGAAACGTTTAACAGTAAACTATCTGAAGCAACCATGTAATAAGTGTCCTTAACTCACTGCAGTTTGAACTTGAAATCACAAACGAGCAACAACAACGCAGATAAAAGATGGACATCCTGTATAGGGAGCTGCAATACAATCACTGGGTACTTCTACCATAAGTATATGAAGCAAATTAGCCCTCAAGGCATCTCAATAACGCCATCTAATTGCCTCTTACTTGGTGCTGACTGTTCTCACTTCATACCAATCAGCACATGATTGACTCTGATGCCAATACAATAATAGGCAATAGTACACTAAAGCAATAACTCCAAAGTATAGGTGACATCAGTCGTGACAACTGCTGAACAATAGGTCCCAGTCTGACAAAGGGGTATGTCTGTGGAAAGCGAAGGTGATAAGCACATATAGCAATAGTAGGCCAAAATAACAATAGGGAGGGTGAGGGGGTGATGGAGCTGAGGGACATCCTAAAATGAGTGAGACAGACAGAAAGAGAAAGCTAGAGGACAAGGTGTGTCTGGATACCAGGGACTTGGCATACCGGTGAGTAATGAGAGAGCCACTGAAAGTGCCCCCTTCACACAATTATAAAGCGTGGGGCTAATGCAGCCAGCAGAGCTGCAGGAGAGAGGCCCTCTATCACTGCTCTCCCTTTTCCTTACGCCCCAGGAAAAACTCTTTATCTTCTTTTGACAGGCACCACAACAGACACCAGCGTCCAGCAATTAAACTGGAGCTCATCCCAGGACAAGGGGAGAGGAGAGGAGAGTTTAACTTATTGTCTCCAATATCCAGAATAGAACAGATAGAGTGCAGAAAGAGAGGGAGACAACCAAATGCCACGTTTAATCTTGTCTGTGCATTATTTTTGTGGCGATATGGCTTTTTAAAGAGGACATCCTGCTGTGCTCAGACGATGCACTTGCTTCTGCTGGCATGACAATCAACGGTGTGTGCGTGTCTCTGGCCGGGCTGGTTGTGCAAATGTTTGAAATGGCTCGGGTCATGAATTACAGAACTGAGTTCCCAGCAGCCTAGACAAGTTTGGCAACAGTTTTCTTCTCCCATTCCCATCAATGTCTGCCTCGGCCAGACCAAAGGCCGATGAGATCTGGATTAAAAGGCAAACATTTGCAATCCTGCTGGACCGCGCTGTCGTGCAGAATTAATGTCACTCTCTCCGTGCTTGTTGTCTTGATATTTCTAGGCAGGAGGAAGCAGAACACAGACTATAAAAGTGAGGAGAACAATCCCTCGAGTCTGCTAAAACCCCAATCCTCACAATGTGTTGCCTTGTTGAATATTTTAGCGAGAGTTTCCTGACCTGCGGACTTACTTTTAAGTCAAAGCAGATCGCTAGACAAGAGAGGATTTAATGTTGCATCATAGAATATTGAATTGGCCTGAATCCCCACACCAATAATACGATACATGATCTGCAGGTTAGCGCTACCAGACTTCCAATGGAAAACCTCTGACAAGGTACTACCAAAGTAAACCCTAACATATTTGCATCTGTTATTTGAATGTGATGAGAATGATCTTGATCTGTGTCGCTGGACTTAGTTGTTCAGTGGAAGTAGAGTTAAAATTCATTGTTTCTCCACTTTGTGATTCTGTTAGGTAAGAAAATGGACCACTTATCCCAAATGGTAATACAGTTTCATTTAATCATGGAAGGGTGTAACTCAACCCCCGCCCAAAAAAACCAAACCAATACAAAACAAACAAACAAACAAGGTGAGGTAATGTTAGGATTAACTCTGGGTTTTCAGTATCATGTAGCTGGTTTACTTTACATCGCCATGGTAACTTGTGCTCTGCTCCAGCACAGATTAGGGATTAACAGGTCCAAAATCCCAACCTAAGGACTAAACAGTTCTTTAGAAAACAACGGCATCATCATTCCCGGAAGATCAATCCTAGCAAGAAGGTCTAAAGGATCTACAGTTTTTGTCTTCCCTGATGAGGATCAGTAATAAATACAGATTATTAGCAGGAACTCTATTCCCTGTGCATGTGTGAAAGGTTTTTTTCATGTTGACTTAATGTATGATCCTAAAACAGAAGTATTTTTACTTTTCGTCCTTAATTTAAATTTGCACGTAGATCCTACCCTTGAATTCTGTTTTTATAGATTATTTAGTCTTTACTTTCTCTCAGGCTGTTCAACATCACTGCAGCTGAAAGAATAAGAACTAAATCTGTAGGCCTATTATGCAGAATGGAATAACAATTTTAATCTGTAAAATTCAATCTGATAACCACCTTTTTGTGTCTGCTTATCCCAACTGCCAAGTGAAGCCAAATGAAAGACATCCTGTTGATGTTGAACTTTGCTTTTGTACAAGTTACAGTTCAGCTTAGGAAGTCAGCAGCAGCAGAGATTAAGTCGCATAATGAGATCATGAAGGCAGCTTTTATACAAATGGAATGTATATATAGTTATAGAGTATTTAAAAGTAGAATGGGAGGGAGAGCCTTCAGTTTTCAGGCCCCTCTTCTGTGGAACCAGCTTCCCGTTTGGATTCGGGAGACAGACACTATCTCTACTTTTAAGATTAGGCTTAAAACTTTCCTTTTTACTAAAGCATATAGTTAGGGCTGGACCAGGTGACCCTGAATGTCCTGAAAAGCACCTTGAGGCGACTGTTGTTGTGATTTGGCGCTATACAAATAAAATTGAATTGAATTGAATATGGTTACTATTTAGCTGACTAAACAGACAGAGTGCCAATGAACCAGCAATTCTGGTCATAGATTAAAAAAAAACAGCTGGACGTGAACTGTTGCAGAGTGCCAATCTAAATGTTGTAAGCTGTCTTTGTAGACTTTAAACTGTCATACCCATGCAAGTCAGCTATAAACATACATACTTGGTTTTGAATGACCAATGAGGAAGTGCTGTATGATCATATTTTTACATTTTGTCTTTGGGATTGTTTAGAAAAGTCCAGCCCTGGACAGATGTTGGAAAGAATCATCTTGACAGCTGTTTCACCATGAGGGGAGGATGCATTAGAAACTTTTGCCCAATTAATTAGTTGATGAATTTTGAAGATATGTTAACTCAGATAAAAATCTGAGCATTATCAATTGCTTGTAATAGAAATCCATAGTGTAGTATATAACAGGCTTTTGGCTCTCACAGTTGTTTTGCACCTTCAGTAAAATAAATTAAAAAGTAATTGTTGTCTGGAAGGACAGTGCATTACTTTGATTTTTTCTTAATGCGGTACATAAAATATAGTATGACTGACAAAATTACCAGCAATACAGCGAAGGCATTTGATTGACAAAGCAAAGCAAAACAAAAAGGAAAGCAGACAAAAACAAAATGAAAACAACTGATGTTGGTGGAATATGGCTGTGTGTTTTAGACCTGTGAAAGAACATAAGACATTTAGTGTTTTATCTTTACCATATTCATTTCTAAGAGAACAGACTGAACAAACATCCCTAACATGCACACAAGCATGTTTTGGTGCGATTCCCAGCAGCATGATCGCGATGAAGCATCTGGTATGTGGAGGAAAGAGCAGCTTCATTACTCTTCTGGGCCAGTCACTAGTGCCACTTAGACAACAAATGGCCATTTGGACAAGCCATATTGCCATTCAGGTAACTAAGAGCTCAGAGTGAGGTTAACGACCATCTATTATCGTCACATAAATTTGGTGGTTTGTGTCTCAATGCATATATTGTGTGGTATTTCATAACAGATTTATTCTGCTCACGTGCACAGTAGTAATCAGTGTGTGTTCTGGTGCAATGTGGGATCAGAACAGCTTAAGACTGTGGTTGTGATGGATGCAGTGCTTGGAGCCTGTCAGGCAACTAAAGGGGTTAAAACAAACTGCAAAGATGGAGTGGGTGACGGTGCACTCTAGCCTTTGGTGAAGGAAGGTGAAGGGTATCGATGGGACCATTGACCGGTCATTTTTCTCTCGGCAGCCTACAGTGACAGCAGTCATTAAATGAGTGGATGAGGTGATTATGCTTAAGGAAATCAATGCTTCATTGTTTTCAGCTTAGCCCAATGGCCAATTAGGAGGTGTTAATGAAGGAAGGCTGTAAAAAGTAGAGATATATATGAGAAGTAGGAATGAGAGTGCAAGATAGGAAGGCATAGATCATATCAGATATTTCCTCTGGTTATCAAAGTTTATGTTTGTGGAAACCACTCTGAACTTAACTATAAAATAACTTTTTACAGATATACAGTATGAATGCACCAAGTTAGTACATCAGATATTCTTTTCAGCGAGAAGCTATAGTTTAGAGATTGACTCCTACTGTGTATTCTGTGTTATAAGTCATGAGCAGCCTTAATGCTTCTAAAATAACTAATGTCTTTAAGACTATATTGGAGTATGGTGTTTAGTGTTAATCAAGCCTAAACCTTTTCATTAGTCTGGTTTAACCTGAGTTTCTAATGCTTGTGTAATGTTACAGTGCCAGAAATAATCCACAAGTAAAAACCGGTCAAAACTGACTCCCTGTTTACTTTCTGCAGAAATGGACTGTGGGTTGCATCATCTGTCAAACAGCATAAAATTACTCCTGTCACAGATGAAGACCTCAAGCTTACTGCTGGAGGAAATAATTTTTACTATCTCATATCGTCTGTTATGAGATATTGTAATTATTTCCCTGATGGACGAATTAATAATTGGGGATTATAAGTTGTACTTTATTAGTTATATTTCATGTTCAATTTCAGAAGAGAAAAGACTTTAAGGATGGGTACTCTCTTCTAAAAACAGATGGTTTAGAGGGCGCATGGCTGTCTGATATAAGCCAAAAAAGACATATAAATCAATCACATTTTGTTATCTTAGGCTGAATGGTAATAAATTATTTAATGGTATAAATCTAGGTATTTTTCTACCAAGTAGAGTTTTTTTGTCCATTTTGGTGGGAACTCAAAGCCATATGTGAGATGCAACAATCTTTAAGACAGGGAAACATTAAAAAAGGAAAAACAAACTTTCCTCTAGGTTTGTGGACCATTCAGGTGCCGAGTTTGCAGCAGTGAAACGGTGTCTTCCCAAAGTCAGGATATCGATGCAAATCAGCCAAATCATATTTTTGTCTTTTCAGTGCTCCCTATTCTGTTCTTTATTCATATTCTTACTCTCTTCTTTCAAACTAAATACATGTCATTTTTAATTCAGGGCACAAAATATACTAAATGTTGTTTTCCACAGCAGCAACTGTAACATTAGCTAGTTGGGTCCATACAGGCAGCTTTCGTTTGGGGGTGTTTGTAACAGTCTGTTATGTGGCATGTACAACACAGGGTTACAAGCAGCTGAAAATGTCCACATGTCTAAGCTTTTTGAACAGGTGGTGTCGAAAATTGCACTCATCAGGTTTTTACATGAAAGGTTAATGCACTTATAAAGCCAAGTCTAGTTGTGGAGGGCGCAGAGGTGTGGACCCAAAGGCAGGACGCTGGAGGCAGGATCAAATTGACTCATAGCTCACGCTAAAAACTGTCACAGTAAAACAGAAAATGAACAAATAATAACTGACACAAGTAGACATGAAAGATGAAAATAAATATTCACAATGAAAGAATGTGCAATGGAAAGGCAAAGTGAAACGCAGAGGGAACTAAATATTAATTTTGAACGGGATAAAACAAAAACAGAAACTAAAACTCAAATATGACAAGAAACAGAGACAATAGGAACAAGAATTCATTATCATTCAATTAGCAAGTCTTCTTTTCCATCCACCCTGTGTGTGCCTGACAGAGGTGGAAAAGATTACACTAAAAAAATGGCACCTAACACAGACAACATTTACCTTACTATAATGATCGCAGCGTATGGATGTGTATATATCTGGTGGGCCAGTATGAATGAAACTGAGCAAACATCATCACACATACAGCCATTATTAACATCTATGTTTTTAAAAAGTATTTAAATATGACAGAAACATAGCTTAACAGATGGCAATTCATTCTTTCATTCATTCAATGTGTTCATTCATGGCCTATGTCAGGGTCACGGGGGGGCTGGAGCCTATCCCAGCTACCAAAGGGCCCTGGAGGGGTTTGTCATGGTCCCCGCACCTCGCCAGCTGACATCAGTCAGACGCCTTGTTTGTTTATTCTCCCTCTCTCGCCTCTGCTATCTCTTTCTCTCTCGCTCTCTCCCGCTCTCTCTTTCTCCTGCCGGGGCGGAGCTCAGTGTGGGCTCCCGCCCCTGGCCCACGCACCTGGGGATGATCAGCACACCTGCCGCTGATTATGAATTAGAGGGCTACTTAAGATGGCGGACCTGCTCTACTCGCTGCTGGATCGTTGAGCCATCAGCGTCAGGCAATCTGCAAAGTTTAAGTCGTGAGGACGCCTGAACCTGGAGACTAACTGTTTATCTGTATGTGTGTAGATTCCCCCCTGGACCCGTTCCCTGTGCACTGTGACTGAGCGTGAGCCAGAGTGGTGGTGGAGAGCAGAGGAGCTGTTTGCGTTTAAGGAAGCCGTGTGGAAATCTTCCCTCCCTGAACTTCTGCCCCTTTCACTCCCGGACCCTGGAACCCTGGCCCCCTTTCCCCAAACACCCTTTGTATATATATATTTCACTGTGAAGAGCACTGTAAATAAATTCACTCTTGTTTGAAGGAGCTTGTGGTCTGCGCCTGAGTCTGCTTCGCTAGCCTTGACAGGGTTGGCACTCTGACACAGGGCTAACACACAAAGACAGACAACCATGCACACTCACAGCTACAGGCAATCTGGAATCACCAATTAACCTAACCCCACTAATTACATGGCTTTGGACTGTGTGACTGTTTATTTAAAATATAAATGAATTACTATGAACGCGACAGTTTGAGGTTAAATGAGGAGTGAATTTAGATCGACAGCCAGGATGTGAATCTGGTAGGGTACAATGTGTATTACAGCTGGGACCTTAGATTACTGACCACAGAGATCAATAGATCTAGAGTCCTATGCCTCTTAAATGTCTCTTTTATAATTACAGGCATGTGTTTTTTGGAGATTATCACTGGAAACACCAACATTAAAGTATGACATGTAAACATGAAACCCCAGATTTACAGATCACAGCAGGGTTGTGTTTTGTTTTTTGTTTTTTTCTCTAAATGAACAGATTTCTATGTAGCTTACAAGCTAGACAATAAATATATATCTGTATATCTCACTATTTTATATATATATATATATATATATATATATATATATATATATATATATATACATATATATATATATATTGTTGAGTGTTTATAAGCAACAAAAGCACTAAAGGCTGTCAACAAAATTTAACACACTGTACTTTATGGCATTGTTGACATAATCGGTGAAAAACATTTGAAGTGCTTTCATTTATGGATGGTATGTGTTTCTGCTGTTCTTTACAAATAACATGGTTTTGTTGCACACTATCTGACCTTTAAAAGTGTGAACAATTTTAAAGTAATTAAACTATTTTCATTTTATTAACCATGTTTTTTGGCAGTGTGGACCTCTATCGCGTTTCCCTGTGCCAGGTCAGACGTCGAGTGAGATGCGAGACACGAGTTGCATGTAAACAAGGGCTTTAAGAAAGAAATGTAGTGCAGTATCAAACTATGTGACCATAAATGTATTGAAAATATATTGATATAGTTTAAAAACATCTGTCCAATACCAAGGCTTAAAAAGGAGCCGAAATTTTGGCTGCTTTAAACCCATAGAGTAGATAGATGGATCACTGTCTTGCTGTGCATATTCTCAAGGTCACAGCAGCATGACAGCTTATTTTGCAACACCTAAAGGCTTCAAGTTCACAGGAAGTGACAGCTGCTTTCTATATTCAGAGTGACAAAGAAAGCTGGCAACTGACAGCCTTTTGATCACACTGAATTAGAAATTTTTTGACAGAAAAATTAAGGTACTTGTAACAATGTCAGCACCAGATGGAAAAAAAACCCTCTTTACACTACACCTTTGCTCAGCTGCAGTTCGACAACTGTAATCTATGCAGCGGCAAAGAGCAGTAATCACTGGCTCACCATCAGCAAAGCATTTCTGTCACCTCCTCTTTCTCAAGCTCTCTTGATCTCTCTCTTGCACTGCTTTTCTTGCTGCTACAGTTATTAAGTAATAACATATGGCCCAGTGAAGGGACACAGCAGTCCCTTAAGCTTCTCAAGGACTCATCATAACAACTTAATCAGCGCACACTTGCTGCTTCAGCTTGCGTGCCAGAGCCCCTATTTTGTTTTGTCAGGCAGGTGTTGCATCAACCACAATTTTCTTGCAGTTCTTTCATTTTCCTTAGCTTGTTGTTGTTGTTGCTCACTGGTGCTTCTGGGTAACTGACAGCTATCCACAGTCTCAGAACTTTTAATTGTCAATTTACATCTCAGGTGGCAAAAGGAATTATGGTTCCCTTTGTCAGTAAATAAATGTAGATGCATGTAGAGCTAAAATGTAAATTTGAGACCCAGTTTGCATTTATGAAGCAGAGTGAGAGCAGCATTTTAAATTAGCGCTGAAAATGATGCACATTTGGAGGACAAATTGAGACTCTTGCAGTCGCCTTATTTTTTTCCTCACAAGTGAACAAAGTTACCTTGTACTGTGAGCCAGAGAAGTCAATTCAAACCCTCACAAAGTTTTATCAAGCAGCAGATTGTTTGACAAGTTAGTGTCTGTCAACTTTTCTTTCAGTCAAATCATGCATAATGGAAAATGACCTCCTTTTAAAAAACAAAAAAACAAAAGCTTCTGATGCGCCGTTTTCAATCAGATGCATTTCATTAGATTTAAAAGTTCAAAGTATGCTTTGTCATGATTAGTTTTATGTTCTTTGGGAAATAAAAAAAAAGTGAGTATATTAATGACTTGTTTGAAGAAACAATGGCATCAAAGTGGCTGTGGGCCAGCTGTCCCTCTGATTATATGTTTAATGACGCTCATCAGAATTTCTTTTCGTTGCTTAAACATCAAGTTTAGTGGACTTAGGGTAACGTTTAAACACACCTTATGGAACATGTAAGTGATATGATAGGTGGTCTTTCATGGCCTTCACAATCACAGCTGGTTCCTCACCAGTATGTTGATGTTTGTGCTGATAGGAGCACTGGGAATGGTTTATACTGTAGCTGCACAGCCTTACATCCAAGGGGAGAGCAGCTACATTTAAATTAGAAATGTCTTTTACTTTTTATAATCCCAGTCATGGAACCATTTGAATGCACCTCATACTTCCATGCCTGAGCCCTAGTTACTTTCTTAGAAAACCAATAAGACTTTTACCAATGAATAATAAAAGTTGCCTCAAGAAGACAGGCTTCGAGATGTTGGAGCAGTTGAAGTATTTCCAGCTTTGGAACCTTTTATGAAGAAAAATTATAAGAAATTAATCTGAGGCATTGTTGACCATTGTTTTTCCAGTCTAAAACCATTTTGACCTACGTGTCACTGATGCATCAGGAGCTGGAGTGCATTCACCATTTATCAAGTGCCCATCAGCCCCTATTGCAGTGATCCGTATAGTTTGTCTGACCTCAGCCAGTCTGAAGGCTTTTGGCTGGTTTTCACTGACCCGTCTGTGGCCTGGATTTCACTTTCCTCCTGAGGCAGCATAACCCACAGTAATGGGAGAAGACAAACAAGTGGGCATTGCAGCTATAGTCTCGCCTGGAGCTACCACAAACGTGAGGGACAGAGGGGTAGCAAACAGGGGGGTGGGGTGCTCTAGAGCTCAAGCTGACTGACAGAACCACTGACCCAGTTATACTGGAGTCACATGAATGAATGCTGTTTTTTCCCCTCTGCTGGTATGGCTTACTCCTAAGTCTAGCTATGCCCTCACAGAATACTGAATACCACTCCACCACAGGTTGAATTTACAGAAACTGTATATGGATGGAGTTTGATAAATGAGTAGAAACCTAAGGAAAAAATAGAAATAAACATATCTAATGCACTCTGCTTTAACAGACAGACATTCTTCATGCATGAGTGCACCGAAATAGGCTCCAGTTTACTGAATAGGAAAAGTATATTGCAGTAATTGCACCATTGGTGGTAATAGTCTTGACATCTTTAACAGGTAATTCCATTAGTACAAATACGAGATGCAAGGTGCATGCTGGCCACGGCACAGGTCGATTCTTAATCACTTGTATGGGTTTCCTCTCGTGGGCCTGTATGACTCCAATGCTCACATCTTTATGGTTATTAAAGTTAACGATTGCTGCGTGCCTCATTTACCAAGGCTCTATCAATACCAGTTCAGCACCATGAAATTACCCCACTCCGGAGGGAGCAGCATGACAAACCGGATTAAGAAGGGCTCTGTAATACCCTGGCATATATAACTCTCCGTGTCATGGACCGCCGCAAGAAGACCCACTGCCAAGCTCAACCCCAGCGAAGGGGGAGGGGGGTGGGTACTACAGGGATGGATGACAACCGTTATAGCCTAAATGTCAATTCAAGATTTTATTACCCACATAGTTGTTGAGAAATGCAATGAAAACTAATAGCTGGTAGTTAAAAAAAGAAAAGGCAAAAAAAATAAACTAAAATCTCAGAAGGAAACACATTAAAAGTTGTGAAAAGTTACCTCACAGATTGATGAAAAAGGGGGGAAAGTGATTATGGTAAATATATGCAGAATGTAGCCTACTTCTGGTCTTTCAGGTGTATGCATATCTTTGGCGGATACTCTCTTACACGGTACTCATATTTTGCAAGGGCAGAGATGGTTGGCATTTCTTCACTTATACCTTGCTTATCTTATTTCCATGACAGGAGGGTGAAGCCAGAAATAGTACAGAGCTGTGCCAGAAACGCTATTGCACAAAATTTACTGTGTTTACATGCCTGTGAAAAAATGCATTGGATCAAGTCAGCAAACCTTGCTTTATCACATTGTGTTTCTCAGTTTATTCCTCTCGTCAGTTGTGTCCCTTGCATGTGTCTAACCCTATGTCATTACAAGTCAACACGACTGCTGAGTCTAGGCCCGCAGGTGTAGCTGTACCTCTCTGTCTTTTACTGCACCCAGCAGTACAGTTAGCGGTGCCTGACCTCCATTCAGTGTCCATATGACACAGGTCACTGCTCACTCTAAATGAGAGTCGGATGGTGAAATGAGCAACTAAATTGTCCATTCAAAATCACAAAACTGCCTTTTTGAACAGCACCATTGAGTAGCCTTCAAAAAGCGGCATTACCCAGACAAAACAATTGGATGCCATGATCCCTGCAGAATGGCCTGAAAGCAGACCATAAGTTTCAGTTCACCTCTTCCAAAAAAGGAAAAAGAAAACTGCTGAAAGTAAAGTTGCAAAACTCGATGGGATTGTTTTATAGAACACAGGGTGCGCCAAGAGGTCTATTTTGAATCCTGCGTGATACACAATGAGCAGTGGAGGAGTTGTGATGCAAGGAAGCCGGTAGCTGGCCGAACCAGCAATCAACGCCATATCCGGATTTCTGCATGAGGACCTTGAATGTCATCCTGGGTTCAGTTATGGTCTGCTTGAATTACACATAATGCATTATCTAATCTGCATAATGCATCAGCAGGCACTTAACATCAAATTATGGATGCATGCAAAAATTCCCAGAGTAGTGTATGCAGAAAAATGGCACTTTGCTGTGCAAATAATCTGCCCACTTTTCATGAAGCTGAGCAATATGGGCTTTGTATGATTTTGCACAAGTCCACCTTCTTACCGGCATGCTTGCACCATCAACTCCATGTATTTCATTCATTTGAATCTATGAACAACTGCTAGCTGCTCTTTCACATGTTCTACAAGCCAGGCTTGTGTTTGCTATTGAGCTCCAGCACCATTGCCTGACAAGTAATTTAGCCCATTATACCCATTATTAAATAAATATTGCCTTTTTTTAATGATACATTGGTAAGGTGATAATTGTACAGCAGAACACTGATCATTTTTACACAGACCAATTTCCATGTGACAATCAGCCTTAGAGCAAAAGAGGAAAAAAAATCAATGTGCTAACTTCTCTTCTGAATGACAATGCAGAGTAACGATGTCAGAATTGGCATTTAGCTGCTGACCTTGATCATGGTGGCAGCAAGGACAAGAGAGTGTGTGGACTATGAAAAACACAGGAGCATGAAGCTGTCACTAAGAGCTACAATTCACCATTGGGTTTTTCTTTCTTTCTTTTTCTTTTTTCTAAGTTACTACGGTAACAGCGTTTTTTTTCCATACCTGCTTGTAGATGACAGACCATAAACTCACACTAATTTTACTGCTGACAGTTTTCTGAATAAATAACTGTAGGTGTTACTTTTTATTTTACTTTTTCATACTGAGGTGAAAATTTGATAAATTAAAAACGAAATATCTGATATTTATATCATCAGATCATATTTTTGGTTATATTGTATTGGTATGGTCAGGATTACAGAGCAATTGTGTTTACGCCAATATTTTATTATCATTGTTTTTTTTCCTCATTGTTTTATCAGTTTTTAACATTTTGACTTGTCTGTCAACAACAGATATCTGGCCATCCTATTAAGTTTGTGTGTCCAACAAAGAGTAATTATGTAAATGTCTTGTAGCAAAAACACTGCCTGTCTGATAATGTGGAAAACATTTCCCAGCTTTTCTCCCTGCATTCGAGCATGGCTATTTAGTAAAAGCAAAAGTCAGCTTTTACCTTGTGAAAAGTTACATCATGTTACATCATGTGACATGTTATCATCGTTATTAGTATTATTATTTTTCAGCAGAACACATATTTCCAGTAGACGGAGTATCATAAAGAAAATGCTTTCTCCTTACATTCACCACTGTAGTGATTACAGTAATTGTAGCCACTGTGGGGAAATTGTACAATGAAAGGAGTCCCCACTGTTAATACTCATCATCCTTTATGATTTTCCTTTCTACTGTAGATGCTAATTATCCTTCTTACAAAAGCTTAGCGCAAAAGTCAGAGACAGGTTTTCAGTCCTATCACTGGAGCAAAATAGAGACTACTGAAAGTACAGCACGGTACACACTGTACAACAGATTAACTGTGGGCCAAACAGAAATCGGACAATGATGATCTATTTTTCTGTAACAGAGCACTGAAATGGGTTTTCAACCCATTTCTCTACCTGTGGGGAAAAAAAATTCAAAGCTATGACGAATGACGATAAGTGAGCTGAGAGATTGGGGGGGGGGGGGGCGCGAGGGCGAGGTTACGAACTAGCAGAGAAGGGCAGCGCGGTTGTTTGCAGGCTCTGAAATCGGCACAATATGAGAAGTGGAACACAATTTGGTGTCAGATTACTCACAGCGATATCCATCAAAACACACAATTCAGTCACTCAGCATCGTTACTGTTTGCTTGATAAGCTTTTAAGCGGGAGATAACATCTTGATGTGGTAACGCAAGTGGGAGAGCTGCTTCGGTATCATCCATTTCTATTGTTGACGCCACAACGCAGAAAATAAGTCATGTAGCAGAGCAATAAGTGAGATGATTTGTTGCCCAAAAATGATGGGCTGAGGCTTACTCTGCTTCCCTGCAGAAACTTTCCCAACTATTGACATCTTTTTGAATCAATGCTTTGCTACTTTTGAGTATTTTCATATGAATACTGTGTTTTATGCATGTGCAGAGATAATCTTGCAATTAAAGGTTTTTAGTTTCTCGTGGAAACTGACTGAATTGGCTTGCTGAATGAAGCCGGTGTAATGCAAACTCTCTAACTTTTGCGCTTCCCTATTGGAGTGAGAGTGGGTACTTCATCTCCCAAAGCAGTCCTCTACAAGAATCATGCATGGATTGAAACATGCTTTGATTCACTGACAGAAAATATTCCCTGTCTACGAGATTAAATATCAGCTGTAATGAATGACACAGCCTCTTGTAGCCATTAATTATAGAGATTAGAATCATGACTTGTTTTGAACTCGTGGCTACATTCGATTCTCAAGGTCATTCTCACTGACTAGGAGTCTTTGTGCAAAGAAACAGACAGACTAGATAAAAGCTTAGAAAACAGTTTTTCATGCTTTTTGTATTCTTGTTGCCCCCAAATTTGAATAATATGTTGGTACTGTGGCAAAAGACCAAACGGTTTTGGAATGATTGCATGAACATTAACACAGTGTTCACATACTGGGTGTGTGTATTTGAGCTTTTTACAGCACTGTAACTGTGAAAACCTTATGTAGTGATAAAATGAAAATCTGAATCTCCTCATCAGTCTTGCTTCTACATACCTGTAAATTTGATCTGTGCCACCGGGGTGGACTGTGAAATCATGTGGCTGCACATCAAATTGAGACTGAACTTAGTGTGCATACTAATGGCAGTGCATGCACTGAGCTCTGTGATGGAGTGAGAGAGGGAAGGAGAGGGAGAGAGCAAAAGCAGCTGCCAGAGAAAATCTCTCTTCAAAGAAAAAAATAAATATATTGGAAAAACGAAATCACGTTGACATTTAGTTAATATTTCATCCACGGGATAAAAAAAAGGTTAAATACAATTTTCAGGTACATAAAGGTTCACCTTAACTACTTCTCCAAACTGGAATCTGCCTTTCACCGGACAACTTATTGGACGAGGTATTGCTGATATGGTGCCAAAAGCAGCAGTGTGCATCCTCTTTATCCATCATGTCTGCTGCATCATTTCCCTGGTCATTGCCTGTGTACTGGTGGTGCTTCAAGTTGTGACTGTGGGATCAGAGCAAGCAGATAAGTGATTGTCTCCCGGCACACAGACACTGCCTTGACATGCAATGAAGAAAGGAGCCTCTGCACTGCACTTCAGTAGATCCTCTCCCTATTTCTCTCTGTTCTGTCTTTCTCCATCCATCTATCCACCCATCTGTCCATCCATCCAGCCGCTGCTCTCCAAGGTAGGTCAAAAGAAAGATCCTGCTTGGCAGCTCATTCCTCACTCTGATGAAGCTGCTTGTTAGAGACTCATCAGCTCCTCTTCGGGTCTCTCAAAGACACACATAACCCCCCCCCCACACACACACACACACGCCTGCACAAAATGCAGCACCATTTTTCACTCTAATACTTTTCTTTGAATGTCTCCATTCCACTTTTTTCACAGCCCGTCTTCCCTTCTTGTGTCTCTCGTCTCTCATTAAGAACGTCTCCAACAGCAGAGTGTATAAGCGTATGCAGCGACACTGCATCTGAACTGCAATGCTTTTGAAAACAGCATGCACTGGTTATCACTTCTCAAGGTCAGAGACTAGAAGTCAGTGAGGTTTAGTGACCACTCTATTTAAAGGGACTCTTGAGATTTAAAAAAAACCATGAAAATGGGACTAGATGAAGAACATTCTCATAGAGGAAATGCGCCTGCGTTCTGCTGCTGTTGACTTTCAGAATGGCACTGTTGGGACAATTATTGCAGGTGTATTGATCATTAAAAAAAAAAACACACCATCTTAAATGGCAACTAATGGAATTGTGGTTGTCTTCTGGTTGACACTGTTGCAAAGAAGTGTGTCTTTGATTAATATCATCACGAGGTAATTTGTATATTAATTTTCACATTATTGCTCTGCTCTGTCAACACCTATGCACTCTAAATGGAAGAAAATGCAATAACAATATTTGCCAGCTGTTTCTAGCACACAAATCAAATTAGAGTGCAGCTCTCAAGGCTCAGCAACAGATGGTTGATCACAATAAGCGGGAGGTAAATCCTCAATAGTTACTGTACTGTTCTATGACACTCCTCTGTTTATCTCCATGGACACTCTGAAAGAGCTCTATTATTTACCCATTTTCTCCACTGATGGCATTTTGCGACAGTGAAATGCTGTATTATTTGGGTTTTTTAAAGGCAGATTTATTCGGCTGCTTAGCTGCACAAGACGGCAGCTTGTTTAAATTTGTTTAAAACGTCTCCTATCTGTCTTTGTCAGAACTGCTGCAGCTGCGGCAGATGCCAACACTTTTCAGAACTGAAATGTCTTAGGACCCACCTGCTTTCTTCGGAATTTAATTAATCGCCGTCAAATTTGGCATGTGGCATCCTGAGACTAGTGCAGCCTTTTGTTGACGTCACAAATGGAGCTTGGCGTGCCCTCTCTTCCCTAAACACCTCTGTTAGCATCGGCTGGAGGGCTCAGATAAAAGGGGAGAACATAGCCGCAGCGTGTGGTCTAAGTCTTGTTTCTAATCCCCAGAATGAATGTACAGTACCTACTCTAAGCATCTCTTACAGAGACTATATGAGGTCAAGGAAGACACAGAAATGTTAATCACTTAATCTCTTTAAAGGAATTCAGTAGCTATTTTTTTTTTTTGCTAGCTGCTAGCTAGCATCTGTATTCCAGTTAGGGAGCACTTTTCTCTAAATGCTAAAATCAGTGACAATGTTAACACACATAATGTTTCCTTTACCTTAATTTAATGGCCTATTCATGTAGCACTAGAACAATACTTCTGTGCATGGTGTCAGACAAATATATGCAATAAACTTAAATGGTGAAAGTGAGCATTTGTTTGGCCAGTAGGCCAACACACAACAAGTATTGGTCGGGTATGAAAGATTAAGGGGAACGTACACTTCTGTATCAAATTCCATGGCAGGTTATATTAAAGAAAAAATGTGAGGTATTTCATTACAAATACAGAAATATCAATAGTGTGGTGCAATCAGATAAAAAAAAAAATCAGGAGACCAAAAAGTAATTGCACCTCATCCTCTGGTGAGCTTGTATGTCTCTGCAAGATTTTATGGCAACCCACCCAAATAAAATATTTCACTGACCAACTAATATCTAAATAACCACAGACAAACAAAATCTACAGTTATTTAGGACCACATTTTAGGGACCCCTCTTTACTACATGAGGGTGTAACCATTGGCAGAGGTGGTGAAAGTATAGACATTATTCTGTAGAACCAGGCTCAGGGAGATGCAACCATCCGGCTGTTTGGTACTTTTATGCACAGGTAACTGGACCTTCTGCCATATATACAAATATATTATTAGTACATGAGACTACAAATGTTATTTGAATCTAAATTCTAATTCTAATGAATGTACTCAGCTTGAATCTGTTTTTTAGGGAATAAAAATAAATGTAAAAACTTATTTTTTTGTTGCCTACATGGTAGAGGATGACTTTGCATCCACACATAAAATGAGAACAGCTAGTGGTTAAAGTGAGATTTGTCAAGTGAGGGAACACTATGATCTGTTGTAATGGTTCAACGTGGGAAAAATACTAACACCTCACAACAATTTCTGTTGTTGGCTCCAGTAGATTTTCTCACTGGACAAGCTGTGATCAGCTGACCTGCTGCTCTTTGTGGATTTACACAACATAATTCAAAAAGACATAAGCAGATGTTTCCCAGCTATCTTGGCTGAGTTCCATTTCCAACAGTATACTGTGTATTGTCTTTCTAGTAGACAGTATAAAGTTGGTATAACGATTGAATTCAGTCAATGAATGTAAGCGTCATCAGCTGAAATGTAAATTAATCTCTGCAACACTTGATGTAACCCAACACTGACGATAAGCACAACAGCCACCATGCACCAGTCCAATACAGTGTGTTGGATTCACCACATTAATTCAAGCTAACCTGTTTTAACCTGTACTAAACTACCCAGTCTTTTCATGCAACATTCGAATAACACAAAGTTATTATAGCTTTATTTATTTTTCAGGAAGTCTCACAAAATTAAAATATAAAATGTATATACAAATACAATATACAATTTAAATGCTGACATTACATGTAATCTTCAAATCTGCAGTTTATGAAGCATCACTGAGCAGCGCCTTACCTTGAGATATAACATCTCTTCTTCCTCTCCTGTCCTGTCTTTTCCTACATCTTTCTCCATCTCTGAATGAGGTGAACTCTCATTCTTTTCTCTTCCAGGAAATACAGCAGCTGGACCTTTAGCTAGCAACACAGTACTACTACAAACTGCACAAAAACAGTTTGTGTGTTTGCTGATGTTTGTTGAGTTGATAGAAATGTTGTAGAAACTTCCTTTATGCCCAATTCCTCTTCTGTAGCGCTAGCTAGATGCTGAACTTACACACACCTGCTCTTGTTCACACACACACACAACCCCCTGATAATAAATCATTTAAATGATACTGTTGTAAGGAGTAGAAAGTACAGATATTTGTGTAAAAATGTAACAAGTTAAAGGAAAAAGCTGTTAGAAAAATAAATACTCCAGTAAAGTTAATAAAACTCATTGTGAAGTACAATTTCACTAACTCATCTACACAAGGCATTTTATAGAGGTTAAACCTCCTAGAGCAGCGGTGGCAGTCTGACTTGAAACAGCAACTTTAATGTCCACATTTTGACTTTATTCTCAAGAAAGTAGCTCAACTTTTTTTTCCCCAAAATTAGATTTTTTAAAAATGTGGTCATATAAATCCTTTTTTTATTTGAGGTGCTCAGCTGAGATGATTTCCTGCATTTTGTACTCTACCGTACATTGAATATGAATTATGAGGTTGCCAGTGGGCAAGCTCAGCATACTGGTTTTTCTCCTTATATAATACAACATAATAAACCTCCTTTTCCCCAACATTTTTCATGAAGTCTACGTCTGTCACTCGCTGTGTCACAACTGTAACTAAAACATTTCAGGGGTTTTGTTTTGTTTTGTTTATTTAGAGGACAGATAAAAGTAAAATCAAACCTTTGCCACTGTGTTATTTACTTCTCTTTCAAAAGATAAAGAGGGACATGATTATGGGTCACTCCTGCTGGAACACTAAAACATTTCAATCACAGAACTATTGATGCACAATCTGGCTGCAAAGAAGACTGTAAAACAATTTCTTAAAAATAACTATCTTAGATAAAAACCCAGAAACGGAATAAAGATACTAACCCCATGTTTGCCTACTGGTGGTGGTCAGAGGGCCCGGTGGCGCCAGTGTCCAGCAGCCTCGCCTCTGTCAGTGCGCCCCAGGGCAGCTGGGGCTACAATGTAGCTTGCCATCACCAGTGTGTGAAAGACTGAATGTAGTGTAAAGCACTTTGGGGTCCTTAGGGACTGAGTAAAGCGCTATACAAATGCAGGCCATTTACCATAACTTAAACACAGTTACTCCTAACTTTTACTTTTTACAATGGGGCTGTTTAAGTACTGCATTCCAAAAATAGCCGGGACACTTTTGCAAAATGTAAATAAAAACAGAATGCAACAGTGTGAAAATCTCATAAACCCATATTTTATTAACAATACGTTATAATCTATTATAACAACAGTCATGGGTACGTCTTACACAGACCATAGAGTAGCTGCTGAACTTTTGGGACAGCAATTTTGTCCCATTCTTGTCTGATTCTAACGAGTTATCAGTCCCGAATCCCAAAAGGTAGATTCTGTTCATCTGGACGTAGCGTTTTCAGTGGGAGAAGCGTTTTGTCACTCATCCAAATGACTTCTTCAGTATCAGCTGACTGCAGATTTCCCCAATCTTATAAACAGTACCTTTGCACAATGACTGAAACTAGCACCACTGAAAGAACAATGGGCTGGGAGGTCAGTTCCTTGATCATTAAGATGCAACATGGATCAATAACCATTGATCAATGGTCTTTGAACAATGGTCGTGGCCATCAGTACCATTTGTTGTGGAAGTTTTCCATTTAAATAAAGCCTGCAGACGAGCGGTGAGCGGTAGCTAACATTCTTTAATCCAAACACACAAAGAACAGACAACCAAGCTTGTGGAGAGCCTGCATGACCGCGGGGCAGACGGTCAGCAGAGTCTCACTGAGCCTAGCATGGCTCTCAGTTAAATACCTTCTCCAGGAACAAAAGGCAGTACACAGCTGTTTCACACCTTAAGGTTCACACTCCCTTGCTACCTCCCAGAGTCCTGAAAGAGGTTCTTCCTGTGGAGTGGTCTGCTTCCCCCAACTTCCTACTAGACCCCCACCATTTGTCTTACTGTATGAGTGTCAGACATGTTAAAATCCAGTGGCACCAAGGCGTTATACAATAAAATAATGTGATTCATACATAAGTAAAAGAAATTCCTATACACATTCATAGAGAGTTGGGGAATGGCTGCAATCACAGCCATTGTAAGATGTTGAAAGATGTACCATTAGGCTCCCTCCTCGATTTGTTTTTAGTACAGTGCTATCAGAGGGCCTAGAGATCACAGGCAATGCCCTGTGTCCCTTACGCACATAGATCATATGAGCTCATATGTTTCCTGAAATAATAAAATGCATCAATTTTAAAGTTTGACATACTTTCTGTTTTCCACTGTGAATAAAATATGGCTTTATGAGATTTGAAAACCATTGCTTTCCATTTTTATTGACATTTTACGGAGCATCCCAGCTTTTTTGTAATTAGGTCTGTACACAAATCTTCTTCATGAAGGCACATAAACAAATCTTGACCCACACACTACACTAAACTAAATGCAGGAGTCAAGCAAAACGTAATCTTGCCAGAAGCAGCAGACCAGCAGACGCACTTGTGGTCCTGGGCACTTTACTTTTAGGATCTATTGTCACATTAAAACACACAGGCTATCATGTTGGAAGGCATATGGGTGAACTAATTAGGAACGCTGCGTTCTTCGCCACAAAGTACTGGCTCCCAGCTCTGGGCCACTGACCATACTTGCCAGTTAATGAGCTAAGCTTGCAATGCAGAAGCCCCCGCATGCTTTTACAGGGGACACCCAGCCGAAATCTCCATAAAATGTGTTCGCCCAACACACAGAGCGAGAGCGACACGCAGCAAGGTACGCAACGCTGCCCCCACAGCAAAAGCACTGTTCACTCAGTGTTAATGAATCAATCAATTTCTCCCAGATAAATCACAGTGAACGCCTCGCAATGGCCAACTGTCACCATGATGAATTCCTTCATTTCATGTAATAAGCTAGCTGGGAAGTGATTTATCCCTGTTGCACAGGCGGCTATATACAGCAGTGGACAGAGGCGAGAGATACAAAATGAAGTGTAATATGTCATTGAAATATTTCTCATGCAGTGAGTGAATAAGGTTGTGCTTTAGGAAAAACACTTAAGTCTAAACTTCAGTCGATATCATAAGATTTCACTCGGTCTCTGAGGCAGCAGGTTGGGAGAATGGCTGGTCTTTTGCTGCTCTAAGGGTTCCCTGTGGGCCAAGGCACATTTCCTGACTTCATACAGCTTGCTGACATTTGGCTTATATCATGCGCTAAGCTTTTCAAGGCTCCTCTTCTCTTTCTCCTTATATTTCAGAATGAGAGAAAGATAAGTGGGTGTAAGAACTACATTCTAATGCTATTGATTTTCCTTGCCCTGCCTTTGTTCTGGGCCAAGATTAAGAGCTGTTGTGATTTTCCTTTTTTTTTTGAAAAAATGCAGCCCTCCTCTCCGGTTAAGTAGGAGACTCTGCGTGTTAATCAATTTAAACCACTCCTGAGCTCAAAGCATCACGCATCACAATCTCTGCCCAGTTTCTGTAAAAGCATTGAAGCGAGTGTCATGGTTTTGTGATAATCCCAGTTAAGTGATGCTAATACTAACAAAGAGTATCTGCCATTTCACCTGCAGAGAAATGCGCAAACTCTATATCAACAGCAGGGCAAGTAGCGCATATCAGTATGTACTGTTTTCATATTGTTGCCACTTCTCATGTTTGTCTACATATTGTTTGTTTTGTTTTTTGTTTTTTGCCACACCCAGCATAGGCTTTGTTTTCCTATAGAATAAATCAATGTGCAAAAAAACCAAAACGAAATACAGTCAAGTAGATTTAAATGAGCATTATTAAACTAATGCAAAATGATATATGAGCAGAAAAAATGGCAACATCTGTAATTGTTAATCATATTTATGTTAACATTTCTAAAAGAATGTCCAAACTCCATTAATGATTCTATTTGCTAGAACAGGAAAAGGCTTGTGGCATTTCCCTCTTGGTTCCACATTTTTAAAATATCCTCCCACTTTAATTTAGCACTCATTAGGGATCTATAAAAGTGAAAGTAATATTGTAATAGCATTTCACAGTTTTCTGCAGAGTGAGACTAGATGGAAGACATGTGGTCAGCAAATGGAATTATTACTTGTGAGCACTTCAAAAGATATTCCAGTGCTACCCTGATTAATCTGTTTCAGTTTTATTTGTGGACTCGATGTTTCTACTTGTCTACACATTAGTGTGTGAATGGGTGGATGACTGGATGTGTAAAGCGCTTTGGGGTCCTTAGGGACTAGTAAAGTGCTAAACAAATACAAATACAGGCCATTGCTTGATGAAAGCTTGTCAAAAACATCCACATTTTCCCAAAAATGTGAGAATTATAAACAAACTATTTTTTCACAGCAGTGACAGAGTAGCAACTTTCTTTCCTCTTCACCAAATACTGAAAGTTACAAATTAAGCCCCTCTGAATTAGCCCCCGAATAGCCATGAAGCTCTTATCCATGTCATTACCATCACCTTTATGGTGCTAAGTGATAATTAATTGAAAATAAATGAGAAATTCTTAAGACTTATTGGCTGCAGAAATCGAAAGGTGATGCAGAAGGCTTTGTTTTGACGACTCAGGCAAGGTGATAATTAAGAAACTGTCACTGTTTGTTAACTAATTCATTGTATGCGTGTGGAGGCGAGTGCCCATAGCGCCAGAGCATGTATGCGAACGGATCCAGGTCCCCTAATCTCTTAAATATGCGTCTGAGGTCTCGTTTAGGTTCAAAGGTCACCGTTTAATTATACTGCGGCAAATACTTAATTTTCAATTATGACAGCGCCAGGGAGCTCACCTTGAAAAAAGGTTGACGCAGAGGCAGGCAGACGGAGCCCCTTCTAACCTTTTCAGAAATGGCTTTATATTTATTTATTTATTTTTTTGGAAACACTGGAGATTGTCAGCCTGGTTGATGTATGGGGCTGTGGCATAATGAAGGCCTTGTGTTGGTGACCCTTTGTAGTTCTTGCTGTGAAGAAATCTGTCTTTTTCTTGGGTAATTAGTGAACAGACCCTTGACCACAAACAGATATGTTTGCTTCCAGGCAAAAATCCTTATAAGGGAACATTTATAGCTATTTAGGAAAGATTAAATCAGGTTTTATTACCAGATAAGTGAATGGTGAACAAAAGAAAGCTGAATACAGGGCAAGAAAAGAGCAGAGCTGCGCAGCTTCTGTCTGAGTCATTGAAACCACAGTTTGCAGTACGGTGGGTCAGCTGTGGTAAAGCTGTTTCCCAATTAAAATGTCCCCGTGTCTGAATTGAAGTCAGAAACTGGATTGGAACCAAAGCGTGGTTAAATGGCAGGTTTGACAATACCCTTTCAATCTCAGCTCAGTTCACAGGTGCTGAGCAACATTAGCAGAATCACTAATGCCTGAAAGTGGTGGGTTTTTTTCTTAAGGGTTGAGAAGTTTAAGAAAAATTGTCTCCAGCAGAAATGAAGACTGTATTATGCAAATTTGAGCATTTTATATTTCCCCAAATCTTCTCGGAGTGGCAGCCAATAGACAGCACTCAGCAGGACACTTTCCTTCGAGCGGCTGGCATCGCCGAGCCCGAGCAGTGGGACAGTCAGGCACAATGAGTGATGAAATGGTTCCCAAACCAAGCTCAGTGCCTCGCTCACTTTCCCTTTTTCCTTCCCCTCTCTGTTTCTCTCTCATTCTCTCTTTCTCTTGAATACTCCACTTCAAGTGAAAGGTTCCCTTGTTCTCAGCATGGAAGAGCGGATGCAGGTTGAAAGACATTTTTTTCCCCCCTTCATCTCGGTGAGAAAATGAGCCTGTTCCTGGCATCAGTAGGCATTCGGCTTTCACAGCTTTCTTCTATGAGAGCAGGTACAGTATGTGAGTGCCAGTTCTCACACATTTCAATTTAGCCAGACATAGAAATGCCCCCTCCCTCACTTTTTTCTAACCTCCAAACAGTCACCTACTCTACTTAACTTTTACACAGAATGAAAGGTGAGTATAAAAAGGTGACGGTTGAAATAAGGAAACTTTTTACTGCCGAATACAGTTTCTCTGTTCTGTTTGTCCAACTCAGCTGCTGCTCATTTATCACAAAAAGCTACCTGCTAAATAGGAGAGAGAACCCACAGAGTCACAGAGAGGAGAAGGAGTAGGAGTAGGAGGAGGAGGAAGGTAGGATGGAAGGAAAGAAAGAAAGAGGGAAGGCAGCAACCAAGCCTATTTTAATTCTATCTCACTTTTGTCACAACTAAACCGGCCCTCCTCCTCCTCTCCATCTCTCATCAATAACACCTACATTTAAACACCTACACTCATTCAAAGGTGACATGCGTCTGCATCACAAATGCATCCTGCACAGAGACAGGAAATAGCCACGGTCAGAGATGCTGAGTAAGGTTTTGCATAGGCAGAGTCTGAAAATAACAGAGAGCACAGTGTGGGTGTACGGTACATGCTTTGTTATTACACTGAAGGATTTCAAGGCTGTTACCCTAGGTTTGTTCAGTCTTTTAATAATAATAATAATAATAATAATGGATACTTTATTGATCCCCATGGGGAAATTACTTGTTTTTCTCTGCATTTGACCCATTCACTCAGTGAAGCAGTGGGCAGCCCACTAAGCAGGCGCCCGGGGAGCAGTGTGTCGGGACGGTACCTCAGGGTAGCCGTTAAGTGGATTCGAACCGCCGACCTTCCGATCATGGGGCGACCACTTTACCTACTGAGCTATCCCTGCCCCTTTTTCACGTTTTAATGGTGTTTTCTCATGTCAAGAAGTAAACAAAACTTATTATTCAGGGGGAAAAAGAAGACAGACACACAAGCAAAATCTAGATGCTTTGCAGCAAGCGGGAAATAAAAAAAAACTCAGCTTTTGAGGGTATACACAATGGAAAAAATAGCTGAAAAGCTGGACCTCGACAACAGAGCTAAGCACAGAGTGAAATGTTTAGACTTGGATTCAGCAGGTGGGCAGAAACATGACTTCAAATGGATCTGCTGGATATAGAATAAGCAGCCAACTCTGAACTGCTAACATGCTATCAATATCAACTCAAAAATGTGTTGTTCCTGTGTTTTACTTTTGTTTAGTTTTAGTTGTTAGTATTTTTTTTTTAAATCACACACTGCATGTTCTTAACCAGTGGAAGGTAATATTTGGTTTGTGGTAGCTGTGGGTAGTGAAGGGATCACACCACCGGCCCGTGTGAACAGTAGGGAAATACAACACAAACATCTTCGGCGTAGAGTATGTAAGTATTCCAGACAGTTTAAAAAAATCTCAGGCCATCTCTTTCACATTTGAACAAATTTTGAATACATTTTTATTGGAAGAAGAGCTCAGCTAAATACACCAGCTGGCACTTTACCGGGTAATTTCAAGCATGTATAATATTGTTTTGCTTCACTTTGTTCAGAATTGTGTTTTTAAGCCAAACAATTTGGAGCATGCGAATCTCCTGGGATGCAACAATTGCCAATGTGTGTGCATGACAAAGCAGACTGTTACTAATTTCCTTTTTTTCAGTTTTCACCTGCTCCCTTTCTTTATCGCAAAGGAGACCTTGAGGCGCTGCCTTTTCTCCTTCACTGGGGAGAAGTTAGACAGCCAAACAGCACATGGATAGCATGCTAACCTAGGCCGCAAAGCATCACCAGAACAGCTTCAGTGTGTCTTGGCAGGGATTCTCCAAATCTCTAACTTTTACTGGAGGGAGGCAACGCTGTGCTTCTAAAAGAGATTGTTTGCTTTGATGTTTGGATGTTGCTAGTGGACAGTGATGAGTGGTCCTTAGTCTTTTAAAAAATATTCAATTAGGTTGTGATCTGGTGAGCAGAAAGACCAAAGAATATGATTCACATAATTTTTATTCTCCTCAAACCATCAAACTATTCTGGGATTCCTTATGGCTCATGGATAGGTAGCATTGCAGACCAATCCTATGAGGACAGGCATGTTTAATCAGGGGATAAATTTGCTAAGTAAGAACAACTTTGCATTCATTTCCACCGATTTGCCTCTAAAAAGACAAGCGAGGCCAAACTATCCCAGCAAAATGTTCCCCACAGTATGACAGAGCCAGGGGATAAGGTTTCATTTTTCCTTTACGTGATCACAAGTCCATGGATGTATCAAATGAGGGTTTTTTTATAGGTATATTTGGGGATCTAAACTGTACTTTTCCTCTGTGTAGCTTCCTCCACTTGATGCATGGAAACCTGCAGGCATGAGAAATTTTAAGAGGTAGGGGGTCTGACTGAATCTCAGCTGGACTGCAAATTGAAATGCACTGTTTAATACAATCAAAGCAGATCATTGGAGTCCATGAGAGAAGCACGGAGGATGACGGAGATGGGTGTGTGTGGGGGCTTCTTGTTAGCTTCCCACAAAGGTTTATCGCTGGGTGTTCAGAGCATCCCAGAGTGCTCCCTTTTCTCTTGTTAGTGGTTTAATTAGAGATTCAACGGCACTGAAGAGGATGGGGGAGTGTAGGAAAAGGGCTGATGTGCTATGAGATAGAGGTGGTTACTGTGAAGAGGAGCTGTTTGTGCTTGTTCTTGAGGCACAAATTGCAAGGCCTTGTTTGTACTGGATTAATCAGCAATTGTCCTACAATTGAGAGCCAGAATATTTATTCTGCAGACATGCTGATAGCACTAATGATGATAATAATAACAACAATAACAACAGTTGAGCCTCTTGGGAGAGCCTTTTCTGTGGGCATTACTTCAATAATTACATGATGCATACCCATAATTCAGCACAATGCGTTTAGAAAAATAGTGGGGGATGAGAGGTAGGTTACACAACTGAGGGAGGCTGAAGTCTGAAAATAAACTAGGCAGAGCTAACACGAGGCTTCATTGGCTCTGTGTATTTAAGAGATAAAACGGCAAAAAAAATAAAAAATCCCACTGAGACATGGGTGGTCCCAGAAAATGCAAATGATGCTGTTAATTCTGCAGATCTTGCTGTGGAACTGGGTGCCCGTGACCCACACACTGTCCCCGAGTTGAGCCCAAATTGCTCTGACAAGGGCATTTGCTTTTATCTTATGCTTGGCTTCTCGGAGCCTGTGATTGATGCAGGTCTTTCCAAGGCAGGAGCACTCATTGTTTTGAGACCACATACCTGAGTTATGAATGTTTCATTCAGGAGACTAAATATGAACTCGCCGGGTGAGAGCTTCCCCAAGAGCACTGAGAAATAGAAGACTCATGCATGCTAATAATGGTCTCTGAGAGCGTGCAAGATGGAAAGATGGTAATAGCAAGAAAAGCAAAAAAAGCAGAGCAAACATATCAAATAATTCAATGGCTTCAGTTCCTTTCTTCTACATGTTTCTGCTCTCTGTCAATAACTCTGAATTCTTTTTACCAGCAACAAAAATTCAGGAACAAGCTTCTGAAAACAGAGGAAAAAAACCACATGAATGGTTTTGACTAAACCAGCACAGCGATAGATCCATCTTGTTGACTTGGGAGATGCGAGGAATAGCTTTTGCCGCAGTGACATGCTGGTCTGTCTTATCTGAATTCGGGTGAAATTTATCAATATAACATGTGCTGCCGTAGTCGCTGACAAGTCCTGCTGTGGCCCATTGTGAGGTCTGGATAGGAAGGGGAGGGCGGCTGGCGGGGATGGGAGTCTGGCTGGGGTTGAATAAAACCACAGAATCAGTAAGTCACACTAACCCGCCTTGCACCTTCTGCACTGTTGATTTGACACCTTGTCCAATGCTGCGGTGGGGTCGAGGCACAGGCACATTGCATGTTGGGAGATGAGAGTAGAAAATATTGAAAAAGCAGTTATCCGTGCAACAAGAAATGTCCCATCTGCAGCAAGATGATGATGATGATGATGATGATGGCGACACACGTGTGGTGCAAGAGGTGACTTATGCAAAGTTTTCACTGGCTGCCCTGTAATGCTGGGACTGGAGCTGCGATGTGTGTTAATAATCGAGGTTGACTCTCTCTCTCTCTGTATGGAATATTAAACTAAATGTGACTCTCTGATCTTGAGTCGCATTGATGCTGAATACTTCTCTCACCATGAACAAATTATGATTTGTGGTGAACTGAGGCACGCTAGTGGTTTAATGGAGTCGAACAGGATGGAGGAGTCTCATTTTCACTTGCGAGTAAGAGACATACGCATAGGCAGAGAGAACGTAAGAAAGCGAGGAGAGAGAGGCAAGCAAAGACATAAAGGATGGGAAGGAAGGGATCCACTGGGATGTGTCAAATGTTGCATGAATCACTAAATGCTTCCTGCTCTAATTGGCTCTATTGAGTGCATCAGCATCCCCTGCGGTGGGGGCCAAATGCCTCCCATTGCATATGTGCGTCTCTCACATTCAACACTCAAAGTGATGGGGATCAAAGGATTGCCCCTGTGCATACAGTGAGCCATGAAGTGATAGTGTCAGCTCCATTAAGGCTCAGATCCTTGTATGAAAACGTATGGTGGAGCTCAGAGCTACTGTGCGAGGGATCGACAACATTTTATTCCAACAAACCTAGAAAGGCTGCTTTCAGCGTTATGTCAGTTGGATATAAGATACAAGTTTATGATATGAGGTGCCGTAAGGGACATTATTACTGAAACGCTCTCACACACACAACTGAAACGCTCTCACACACACTACTGAAACGCTCTCACACACACTACTGAAATTTTAGCTCTCACACACACAACTGAAATTTTAGCTCTCACACACACAACTGAAACGCTCTCACACACACAACTGAAATTTTAGCTCTCACACACACTACTGAAACGCTCTCACAGACACAACTGAAACGCTCTCACACACACTACTGAAATTTTAGCTCTCACACACACAACTGAAACGCTCTCACACACACTACTGAAACGCTCTCACACACACTACTGAAATTTTATCTCTCACACACACAACTGAAACGCTCTCACACACACAACTGAAACGCTCTCACACACACTACTGAAACGCTCTCACACACACTACTGAAAAACCAAGGCATTTCAGTTGAACAGGAAGGCATTTCAGTTGAACAGGAAGGCATTTCAGTTAAATAGGAAGGTATTTCAGTTGAACAGGAAGTTAATTCTTGACAAGGAAACTGAAGGAAAAAGTGTTAGATTTCAAACAAACCACTACACAGATGTCTACTCAGCAACCTGTTAGTTAGGGGTGGGTTTTTATAATCGATTTATTGATTAAAATCGATTCTGGCTTTGGATAACGTGAAATCGATTCATTAAAATCCTGAATTGATTTTTTAATATAAATTTATTTTGCCCGAAATGCCAGAATCTCTGGTGAAACCTCACAAAATTTCAAATTAATATTTAGGGAAATCGAATTTTTTAAGTTGCACCAAATACATTGTGTGATAGGGCATAGAAAAAAAAAAGATGTTCTAGGGTTTCATTTTCATCAGTACAAAAAGAACACTGATCCACCTCAAAGCCAAATCTTTTTTTTAGAAATTCTGCCACAGTATTAGTTTTGTTTAAAGTGTGTTTCTTTAACTTTAGGTAGAATAGGCTATTTCATAAATTTTTAGTATGCTTTATCCAGTGTATATGAAATAACTAAATTAGAACCATGCCATGTAACCATTCTGTTGTAACTATGAAATATTTTGTCTTTGAAGAAACTACTAACAAATTTCTTATTGCATTTTTATCAAACAGCTGACATTGCCCTAGCAATAAATTTGGGAGCACTGATGAGAAATTATTGTATATCATAAAAATTTTAATCAAATGAAGCAGAGGCAGTGGGACCAGTTCACAAAATTTGTTATATTCTCTTTGAGAACAGTTTAGACAATATTTTTCTGAAAAGTCTGTGTAACTTAGAATGACACCGTTATCATCCAACAAATCTGTTATGAATATACTCTTGAAAATTGATTTTTGATCAAGTGTTATTACCCTATTATTCCATAAGGTTGAATTATGGGGAGAAGTTGTGGGTACATCTCATTTTCCCAAAAATGCAACGTCTGTTTTGGAAAGTTTGATATCTTTATGGGGATTTTATTTGCCGCAAAATCACATTTCAAAATAAAGTCTAATCCTGTATACTATTTTATTAAACAAGAATCATGGGATGTGGAGCTAAGTAGAGTCTGGCTGTGACAGACAAGATTTTAACCATTTAATTCTAAGGGTGCCAACCATAAATTCTAATTCTGGAGTTTTGATACCACCTTTATTGTATCCCTTCACAAGCTGAGATCTTTCTATGTAATGGGTTTTATTCCTCCACAAAAATTCGAAAACATTTCTATTCATGGTTTTCATGGTATTTATCGTTTTTTTATTTTTATATCGTTTACGTGGCGCAAAAAAGGTTGGGGACTGCTGTACTAGCAGGTTGCTGAGTAGACATCCTTGTAGTGTTTTGAAATATACCACTTTTTCCATCAGTTTCCTTGTCAGGAAACAACTTCCTGTTCAGCGGAAATGCCTCTGGTTTCAGTAGTGTGTGTGAGAGCGTTTCAGTTGTGTGTGTGAGAGCTAAAATTTCAGTAGTGTGTGTGAGAGCGTTTCAGTTGTGTGTGTGAGAGCGTTTCAGTAGTGTGTGTGAGAGCGTTTCAGTTGTGTGTGTGAGAGCGTTTCAGTAATAATGTCCCTTACGGCACCTCATACAAGTTGTCCTAATCCATCATAGAGAATGAGCAAAATGCTTAATTGATGCAAACACAGGGAATCAAACTGTACGACACACACAATCTATATACTGCACATATACCCTTTTTTGAGCTCGTATAAGACTTGTGAGGATACTATCAAAAAGGTGAAATGGAGCAGAAAAAAAGGCTTCAGGTTTAGCTGTTCTGACTAATGGCTTTCAGTGGCTTACATCACCATTACATCAGTTTTACCAGACACTTATTAAGTATTCATAGATTCTCCAGCATTGTTAAAGTAACCATAATATTCCTGCTGTGTGTGCAACAATTGAAAGTGACAGAGAAAAATGCAAAAACAGAGTGAGTGTAACTCTAACATTAATATTTTAGGGAACATGGGAAACTGCCAAAATGACAGTATGTGTGACACAGTGTAATCAAATAACATCTTAAGCATTCATCATCTGTGTAATATATTCATGAATACATAATCAGTGTCATATTCAGTGACTTTTGCAATAACGACTGTGTATTGAGTTGGACAGTGGTTACTAATGCACATTCAAATGCTCAGAATCCAAGTGATAAATAATAATTTGCTTCTGCATGTGGAGGTCTGGTATTCTAATTCCAATTTTTTCATCTTGTTGAATGCAAGTTTTAGAGTAAAGCCCCCTGGCTGTCCCCATGGTTCATCTGCTCTCAGTGTTAAAGCTTATTCACCAGTCTAACATGATGCCAGTCATAATACGGCTCTGTGTGCGTGCTTGTGCGTGCGTGCGTGTGTACTGCTGATATAACAATATGCCTAGTAAATACATATATTTCCTCATGTTTTATATCATTCATGTTGCCGACAGTATACAATAAAAAGACCAAAACTAAAAAAACAAACAAAAAGATTTGATCAAACACGCATTCGCTTGTTACCTAAAAGCCTAATATAGCACACTGCTTTGTGCCATCGGCCTCAGTTGTCACTATTGCACCACAGTGATCCACACAGTTGCACCAGGTTGCTTCATTATGATGAGATGATGCCACTGGATTTTATTTTGAGTCAATAGTGCATTCTCCAGGCTGCTCAAAAGAGCACCTAATGTGTGTTAAGCCAAGAATACAAGTAGCCCCCAATGCTTTTCTTTCAAATTTTTTACATAATGTTTTTATTTTAGGAAATAAATGAGCCTATTTTGAAACTGTTGCATTAGAATAAATAGCCACACATGGGATAGGTCACTCATTAAGTTTTAAATTACCATACTGAATTAAGATGATGTTGACTACGGTCGCTTTTTTTGAATTTGTAGACAGCTGCAACATTTTTAAGTATTTCCAACCTTGTGTTCATACTTATAGACAAGACTTAACTAAGCTGTGCAGGCACGCGGCACATAGAAAGTGCCTGTTTTTAAATCAGCATGCGGCACAATCAGCTAATGTTCATCTGCTGGCGAGCACTTGTGCATTGGGAATGATTGTGTGGTGGTCATAAACGGGGTCTGTGTGTGAAACTGAGGGATTGGAGGTCATGAAAACAACATGGACATGAGAGGCAGGCTTGTAATCCACCAGGTACCTGTATGCGGATAGTGCTCACACACGAACAAATGACCAAATTTACATTTGCAGGAGTGCAACAGTTTTGCACACAAAAGTCAAAATCGACCACAAAAAAATTCATAGAATGACTGAAACTGACAAATATGTGTGCAAGTCTGGAGAAAACGTAACTACAAAGCAATAGCATCAGAATATGTCAAACAATTTTTATAAGCAATAAAGCTCCTGAGAGAATTATTTAGCGAGGACTGTGTTTACTTAAGGAAGATTATTGACTTTTTGCTGCATGACAGCAATATAGAAAATACAAATAGTGTATAAGAAACAAATATGGCCCAATACTGAAGAGAACAATTTGTAGTTTGCTTTTGTCTTTTGCAGGAGTTTCAAAAGAACTAAATTGTTAGTTTTGTCATCAAAATAGAGATGAATCAGAACAAAGAATATTTTGTGTGACTATTTATAAGGCTGATTGCCATCAAAAGATAAATGCCAAACATTGGACTGTGGTGCTCAAGGACTAAACCAAATAAATAAATGACTGTACTCATTAAAATGTTTTTATATATATTTCCTTCAGTATCATAATTTTAGTAACTTAGTAATAATCAAGCAAACATTGTGTTACATGAAAAAAATTCAAAATAGGCCACTTTTATGAACAATAGAAGTCTTGTCTATAAATATAAAGATTTAATAATGGAATGTTAAACTCTAATTTTTTTTATTTTGTTCGCATTGTAGGACTTTAAGCAGACAAATCCATAATGGGAAGCATGTGTGATGTTCTATCAACAGCGGGAGCCAGCTGTTACTGTAAAGACGCCATATCTGTGCTAATAAAGGAGAGAAATTCTGGGTGTAAATGACTCAAGAATCCAGTTATGACTGTAAGCAAAGTTTCTGTTCTTAGTTTTCTGGCTTTGTAAGGATGATCAAAAATGAGTTCAGTGATAATATGTGAAAAATCAGATAAAACAGATTCATGACTAATCAGACAATATTACTGCAGACATTAAAAAAAACAAACATTATGGATGCTAACTGAACCTATGAATCATCTAAACATCTTTCTCTAAGACAGATTGCTTTTGACAGTGTTATACAAACTGAAATTGCATTTAACTTTACATCACACACTCCATATGTGTGCAGATGGCGCATCGATCGGAATAATAAAAGAACACCTGAGCTCTTTTCTGGCTCTCGATTAACAGCATACTGAAGTCAGTAAAAAAAACGCATCATCTGCATCACCATATAGTTCCCTACATCTACCAACACTTACAAGGAATTGAAAAATAAAAAGCTTGTTATATACTGTAAGCCGTACTGTACAAAGAGGAAGGGTTATCTCTCTAACAAATCTCTGAAATTCTTAGTAATTCTCAACACTCTGACCTGTTCCCTTTCTTTCTTGGACCTCTTGAGGCTGCTGAAAATAAACCTAGAGGAGTCACGGTGTACCCTGACCACTCTGTTGGATCTAAAACTGCCAGCCCCTCACCCCAGGAGACACCTGGCATCCTCAGGGGTAAGAAAGCTAAACCCTCTAGGCATTTGGCTCTCCTCTACCTATCTGAAAGCCCTACAGTACTTAGAAATATTCACCAAAAACAGCAGCTGAGGACTGACATAACTGAGCTGGACTAACTGCAGCAAGCACTTTCAAACCATATGTGTACACAACGAGCCTGTGCTGTGGTCATCAGCCTCCAAGACTCTTTAGTCTAGCTTTGCTAACTCAACTTGGCTTCCCTCAAGCCATAAAGCTGGCAATGATCGGAGTGCAGTCATTAAAGAAATAACACTCGGGGAGCATCAATAAATGCCCAGAAGGCTCCTGGTTCAGGTCAATCATTCTAGTCAGTTAACGGTCTCCAAACAACAGGGCAAATTCATCATTGGGACTAATCACATTGGGCCGAGTCCACACTTCGCCTCAGAACAATATCCGCTAACGACATTAGCGAAGGGCTAGTAATATGATGTGATTTCCTGCTGTCACACAGAGGTGCTGATCGATGGAGGGATGAGCGGAGCATAATTCAGGGGAACCCAATGTTCTCATACAAATGTGTTCATTCCTGCACACACACGCACACAGAGCATTATAAGCAGCTTTAAGTCTTATATACTTTTTGACATGATTGTTTTTTTAAGACTGAAAAAGCAGGAATGCCGGTTTTCTACCTTCTGTCTAAAAGCAACACTAAATGCCACCCGAACATGGTTTGAAAATGTCGGTATTTTGCTATAAGTCTATCTATTTTGGGGGCTTTGTTGGAAGTGAGACTATTATGTTTTCCATCAATGGAAAAAAAATAAGTATTTCTGGGGTGAACAGATTCAATTAACCTTTGAGAAGAAAAGCTTCATACAAAAAGCAAAGGGAACCTTCAGTAAACTCATGGATGCACATCCAGTATACAGTCTTGTTGCTGTGCTTTTCTCCAATTAAGGAGTCTCTCCTGAGTCCCACTGGGAGTACATTATCACTCTATAATAAATGGGTGGGTTTCAAAATTTTCAAGGAAATTTAATCCGAAAGAATTTGCATTAATGAAAACACGACGAAAAAAGGAAAAACTGGTTTGTTTCACCAGTGAACTACATTGCTTTATTTTGCTGGGATAAATGAATATCAATAAGTGGTTTCTTAAGGGGAAAAAAGAAGAAGAAAAAAGCACAACAAAAAATTTGTGACTTGAATCTGAAATATTCTCTCTTTCTCTGAATAATGCCCCTGCATCTGCCTATTCCCCCCCAAACTTACATTATCACTGTTCAGCTACATCAGTTGTGGCAATAATTGGCTAGGTATGCACTTTGATTCTTGGGAGCTAAGATCAGCTACAAATCCAAGACATTTACTCAAATAACTTAACACAGACTAAAGCTCTAGCAACAAAATCCTAGTATATTCACAAAGATTGTATCCAAAGCCAGGGTTACAAGACATGAATTATAATGTCGCTGTGCTTTTTAAAAGCATCATTTTTCAGAGAACTTTTTCATTTAAAAAAATAATTGAAGCCTAGAACAAAGTGATCAGTTTTCAAAAGGTAAAGGGATCACTAAAATAATGTGCCTTTCTGTCATATGGGTATAAATAAAACTCCGAGGCCTCCTATTTTTATTAGGATATATTCAAAGAAAATTTTCTTTGTGGAGGCAAGAATTTTGATTTGACCTCTGCTCCGTGAAACAAAATGCTAACAAATCCAGCCATTTTTAGCATGGGCACTGGGTACATTTATTTATTATCCTATATTAGTTGCACTTTACTCTGCTGAGCCTGTGGCCTGTGTCTCAGATGTGCAGTTCTGTACTGTACAGTCACTGAGCAGCAACATTTCTGGCTGTTCCACAGTGTTAAAGGGTTTCTGGGATCTTGAGTGGGGTGAGCTCAGCAGAGAGGCGGTCTGTCCGCTCTGCCACCTCGATGACAAGCAAGCAATGGTCCCTAGATTGAGGCCTTTGTGGCTCCCCTCCTCCTCTTTTTCCGACAAAAACTACCTACGCCTCCATCCATATTCACAGCTGCCTGCTCCCTGTCATATTTGCTTGCTTAAGTTTCCAACTGCTGCCCAGCCTCATTGTTACTCAGCTGGGAATGAGTGACCAGGGGAGCTGGGAGAAGACCAAGGCCTCTCTCCTAGCGATACGATTGGAGGCAGTCTGAACACAGACTCCTGAGAGACACACAGAACAAAACAATTGTGACAACAACAGGAGCAAAAATCAAAACGGCGCAAAAGAAGGAAGCAGAGCTGAGAAAGGAAACAAAGGAAAACACATTTCTGCTTTAACTATACTGTTATTATCTGTGGTTCCGCGCAATTACCACATCACGTAAGTTATTCAGCAAATTAGAACACATAACACTACGATACAATACCGCAGAGCTAGTGTCAGCTTTCTCCTCACGTTCATGAAAATGCAGCAATGGTAGACACTTGGAAACAACAACAATCCAAACTTCTTAAACCTCCTGACTTTGGACTTCAGACACAGTAAGAACTATGGTACAGGATATCCCCTGTAGCGCTTGTCTGATCCTGCTCCATTGGCAGGTGAACACTGCTGGCCAAGTTCCAGCAAATGGGCCTACAGGCTGTGATCAGCTCATTATCCTCCCTGTAAACAACAGTCAATAGTGGGTTACCACCTTGGACTCACCTGAGGTGGACAACCTCTATATAGCATGGCAGCTTCCTTAGGTTGAAGCACTACATTTTATAGACCTCAGACCTGTAAAATAATTGTGGTAAAGCTTGCAGTGCTAGCAGTGCATGGGTCCTACAAATGCCCTCTTTACTATTCCAACTTTGTGCCTGTCCAAGCTAGCTGTCAGCTTTACACTGGTCAGCTGGGCTGACAGCTAGCAAAACCATGGGAGAGAGGGACACTGAGCTCTTACACATCCATCTTCAGCACACGTTGAGAAGCTGAGGTGTGACAGAGGGACTGTCCCAGCGCTGGTTAAAGGGCAAACTTAATGGAGGGTGCCCTGGAGCAGATGCCTCAGGAGGATAGGCTAGCTTAATGTGCTTTACTTTACGCTGGCGTACGTTTCCTTGTCAAAAGTTAAAACAGGACAGCTCAAGTGAACTTCAGAGGAAGAACGATCTGGACAGGTTTATACCTTTGACATTTTTCAGGAAAATGTGAGTTATCTGGTTTAGATGTCTAATCTTCCATTCAAGATCATTTTTTGTACACTTCACGTTAAGCAGTTCTGGAATTTTAGGATGCTCCCTGGAAGCTTCTTGCATTTTTGATCTGCAGTTTCAACATGAACCTCAAACGGAAACCTCAACTCCTCTGTTAAACTGACCTGATGCCGAGGACCACAACTGTCTCTCCATGTACAACTCAGAGAGCAAATAGCGGCTTTCAGTGTTTGTTAGGTCAGAAGTACAAGGGGGAGTATGCTCATTTGATTTTGGGTTTTTTTTCTCCCACTGTCAGTGCAGACCTCTAGTGAAATGTAATGTCCTGTAAACGTTAGGGATGAAACTCAGTGGAAGCAGCCTGAACAAAAGCAAACAGTACATTCAAAAGTTTTGAGGCCACAAAAACACAATCTGGGGTCACCTCCCACCCTACTTGCCAGATTTGGGTCCCTTTGTCGGCTTCTCCAAAAATAAAACCTAAGCTGAAGTATTGCAGTATTTACACAATGCAGAGAATTCAGCCGTCATCTCAGGGGGATCACGACAGGACTTCTTGGTAGTGATCTAAAAATAGCTGCAGTGCTGAAATCAGTTAAGAGCTGCACTTCCAGGTAACCTTGAAGACGAGAATAAAAATTAAATCAGGTATGTATTTAATTTCTAAGAATTTCGAAAACTTTTTCATTGTACCTCATACATAGAAAGTAAAAAGTAATACAGATAAGAAGTTTCAAATAAGGCTGTCAAAACTTCAACAGCCATTACTTCAACTGGAGGTTGAAAACCTCAGGTCTGCTGTCATTGTAGCATAAAATATAGAAACTATTGGCCATTTGGGGTTTCTGCTGCTTTCATTAGGGATCAGAACATCCTTCTTTAAAGAGTGGCTAGACAACTGTATGTTTAACTGACAACTAGAATTTACTTGGAAGAGCAGGTGGAGGTGTTGATGTGTAATTTTGGAGCCTTGATCGATTTCTATCTCTAAGTAAAAAACTGGAGAAGTGATGAGTTGAATACTCCAGGTAATAAACAGATGAAATGGTGACAGATTTCATGGGTTTAAATATTCAAAATATGTGCTGAATTATTTGCAATAACAGTGGAAGAGCATTTGGAGTCTAGTATTGCTAGCTTGCTAATACTTAATCAAGATGTTTACATCAGAGACCTGTTTTCTTCTTTACCGCTTTGATGCTCATCGTTTTGTCATTCTGTTTCTATTCTGGTCTTGTTGAACCGCTAAAGCATGTATCAGCTTGTTTATTAATATAGCTGCCAAAGCTGGAGCTATGGGTTAGCAGTTTTACATGAAGCACTGTTGCTCTTGATAGACCTCCCTGGGACATTCAGAGAAAAACATGAGTACAATGTTTCACTCTCAGATAGCTCCTCTAGAGAAAGCTGGTGCTAACATCATCATCATTATGCAGACATGCCCTGCTGTAAATTAACACAGCTGCAAGAGTGTAAGATGGGAAATGATGAAAGTTAACTTTGAACAATATACTGTCAGAGTGCCGAAATGGGAGACAAGTGCTGGAAAAGGGTGTATTTGACACAGTGTGGTGGAATATAATGGTAAATATTGCAAGACCGAGTCAATGAAATGGATGTCACAGTTGGGCTTGTGTGTCCACGGCTGTACCCTGAAGGTACAACAGTGGAGTTCAACACCAAACGGAATTCGCTCCCGCTCGCTTCACTCTGAAGTCCAGTCTGCTCTATATAAAGTACCGTGTCAGTGAAATTCACTTGGACAGCTACACGTTTTCTATTTTTTTCCTAGGGCTGTATCATACTCTCAGATCATTTATAAATGAGTTGGCGGGATGTCTGCATCACAAGACGTGCCTGAGCATCACAAAAGCACGCTAATAGACACACTAGCTCTGGCACGGCTTCAGTTTTCTCTAGTGAAGTGGGTTACGGTGAGTGTTATTATGTTGAATCACACCACCAGTCATGTAAATTTTCTCCTCGTGCTGGGCCTCTGTGCCAATTTTGAGTGTGAAATGCAACGGCACTCGAAGAAATAATGGGTAGGAAAAGATGCTTCCATCCGTCCTCGCACATATTTGCACACCCATGTGTGCAGCAAGCATTCAGCCGAATGGATAAACCATATCTGAATAACCTCAGCAGGTACTGCAGAGATGAATGGGTGAAAGATGAAACACAGCTGAAAGAGCAGCTCAATATAATGACTTTAACATAAAAAGTCACGAGGAGGAGGCAATAAGCTACCCTGAAATTAGTGAGTCTAAACTGTGCGTCTGTAAACATACAAATATACAGTCTGATAAAGATTCAGGCTCTTAAACTAAATTGCTTAAAAAAAATCTGTTTTTTATTTATTAGATCACTTAACACAACCTGCAGTAGACAGAAAATGAAATCTATAACCATTGACTATTTTGTGTGACCACCTTCTGCTTTTGGAACTATACATATATCGGCTTGCTTATTAATATAGCTGCCAAAGCTGGAGCTATGGGTTAGCAATTTTACAAGAAGCACTGCTGCTCATGTACAACTCTTGTAAAGTATATATTTTTTAATATACTTAAAAGGGAGATTGAATCAATCACCTTGTGGGTTTAGGCTGGGTGAGCTGCCTCTGTTGCCCCATGCAGTCCTAGATAGCCATGATGATGCCGATGATGCTAACAGGCCAATACCATTTTCAAAGATGACACATCTTCGTAATGGAAGATAACACTCTCAGCACAGTCTGCAGCAACTGTAGCAGAGTCACAGCTGAACAGATGGGCAGTGTCACCTGCAGCAAAATTTTGTGTGAAATGTGCTGATAAAAGTTAATAAAAATGAGCCAGTTGTTTTGCCTTTTCAGTATTAGCAAAGCTGCTACTTCTCCACATCAAAAGGAACCATTTGAGGTGGTTCAGGCATCTGACTAGGATGCCTCCTGGGAGCCTCCTAGGTGAGGTGTACAGGCCATGTCTGCCCCGGAGGAGGCTTCGGGGCTAACCCAGGACATGTTTTTTTCCCCGAATGAATTGGGAACGCTTCAGTGTCACCCTCAGGTGAGATGGTAGGAAGGTGGCTACCGAGGGGGATGTGTAGGCTTCTCTCCTTATTTTAACCCCCAAGACCCAGACTCGGACCGGTGGCAGAAAAGAGATGGATGGATGAATGAGACTATATGAATGCACATGTGTATATCTTTATAAATATCCATATACTGTCTCATATTCTTGGCTGATAACCTTTAATATGTGTATATATTAAAGAATATCAGGCAGTTTGTGGATATCCATAAGACAAGCTTACAAAAAAAAGCAAATCCCAATAACATAATTTCTTTTGGATTATCATGCACACAACATTATTGCCACACCATCTTTGCCATGAAAGCCCTGAAATCTGTCCCTATCAGATCACTTTAAATGTCTACATTCAAGGTCATTTGTACTGCAGGGGTTGTGAGGTGGGACAGTAAAAATGAGGGTCTTAGTCATCAGGAAATATGTTATGTTTGGCTGAAAATGCTGCTTGTCAGCGATTTGCTACATGGCGGAGGGGTCAGTGCATCCGGACCTGCTGCTGGTGCTACCACTAATCAAGAGGGGGGCAGGGGAGTCACCATGAAGGGCACACCGTTATTCATAAGAACACAAAGTGCCCAGGCTTTGACAGACAACTAGTTTTCTAACTGTGAGAGTAATGACCATTTCCTAGCTATCCAAGTTAGTAACTTTTTTAGGTTACGCAAACTCCAGATTTAAATATCATGCATAATTATTAACATCTTTGGCCAAAGTTTGCTCCTGAATGCCAAAACAACTCCTACAAACTTTTCAAAGAGCAGCAAAGGGCTTCTGGTCCCTTTGCACATGCTTTATTCAATAGAGTGCAGTGGTAGAAGAAATAAAACAGTTGCATAACAATTGAACAGCCCCCTCTCATTGTAAATGGCTAAGTATTGCTGATTGCCAAATTTAACTGGACGCTAGGGACTGGAGTAGTGGGTGGATGTAGGGCCTCCGCTTTCCCTTGGCTCTGACAGGGACCCTGTGGGTTGCCCTGGGCCACTCGAGATCATTTCTAGCCCTAGTTCTCTTTCAGCTCCATTATTTATAGACTTAGAGCAGAGAAACAATTTCCCTTGCGGCAGCTCACTGGGCTTATTTCTCTGCCTGCAGTCCCATTGAAAAGAACCTTTATTTACACAGACATCAGTGGTTAGGCATTGGCCTCAGAGGGACAATTCTGTAAGCTGTCCTTCTTTGCCTTCTGTCTAATATATTACAATAAGAGTGAAGAGGAAAGGCGGCTTAGTGTCTGAGCTATTCACTGTAAGCAACAAGAGAATTGATCAAGTTTTTAAAAAACGCTCTTTGTGCATCGCATCCTTGCAATAGCTCTCAACTAGATGTCCTCATCTTGCAAAGTCCTCATGTTTTCAAAGTCTATTATCCTTAAGGGAGAGCAAAATCACCTCTGAGAAGGAATCTTAAAACCTTAACTAATTGTGGTAGATTTTCATTTTGAAATTGTCCATCTGTCACATAAAGATATCAGAAACAAAAACACAATCGAGCAACTGTAGCAGACCTTAAAAGGGAAAAAGGAGTTTTTAAATAAAACTCCCGGGATAAAAAAGCAGGGGGGAGTAGGGGGATGCATTAAGGATGGCATTGCCAAGTCTCTTGGAAATAGTTTAGACAGCACAGACTTTAAAGCCAAAAAATGTGATGATGGCAGAGGGAGAGGAATGGGGTAAACAGACTGAGGAAAAGGGAAAAAAATCTAGTGTATGTTGTGCATCCTGCTTTATCTTCCACTGAAATATCAAAGGGTAATGTTTGGAGCTTTTGTCACCCTCGGTTTTAATACAAAGCAGCTAGATGGCTTGGTAGGAAAGCAGGAAGACACAGTTGTCCCCCTCAGGGTGAGACATCTGAAGTCAAGCCCATCAATCTCCAGACCCGATGCGTCTGGGTCTGCTGTTTGGGAATTCTGTGTGAATGCCAACACTGATGAAACCTGATGCTGAGCAATTTTACTCTTCTAGTTTGTATAATCAGGTAAAATTGCACGGATTGTGTGATGAATTGTTGGACCATCCAGCTTCATATGAATGTGTATGTGTCTGCATGAGCGCTTCCGTATGTGTACATAATGTTTGTGTCAGTGATGCCATGTGTTAAACCATGTATGAAAGTAATTACATCCCTGGAATGAACCAGTGTAAAAAAAACTTGAGGATGCAATTATGCTCCCATTGAATAACTCATCCTTCCTGGCAAGAGCTAATTGCATTAAAATGGATTGTGTATAGTCCTCTAGCATGAGGCATTAAGATTAACGCCAGGAGAGTTAATAATGTGTCATCTCCAACCAACTCCTCGCACCCCTCACCACCCCCTCCCCGCATCTCCAATATAAGATTAGAAGCAGGGAGAAAAAGACAGTGCAGGAGGATATAAAAACACGTTCCCCTCTCAGCATCTGCTCTCCCAGCTGGGAAAAGACCCAAGCTATTCATCAGGCTCCACGCTGCTGTCTACATGTATTCAACTCACTCAAAGGTCACACCGTTAAAACACCAATCTGAAATTCTCTGGCCTGTTTTTGGAGCGCCATCCCTTCAAATGGGCCAGACCTTTAGGCCAAACTTATTTACATACAACACACACAGAGGGGTGTGGGTAGATATATGCATTCCAGCATCATTTATCAACTTCCATTTTTTCCTCTATGTTTGCTGGCCCGGGGTCTTGTTTGCAATATGTTCTCTCGCGTTTATGAATTTGTTTCACTTTTTTTTTGTTTTACTTTGGAAATTCCACTTTAGAAAGCCTGTGATAGATGCTAAAGCACGGCAATACTGCGGCTCTCTCTTCTCTTAGAGGTGTTAGGTGTGTGATCTGGGTAGCAGCTTACACTCACCCGCCCACCATACCCCACCGCGCGCACACACACACAGACACACACACACTTGGGGTGGACAAAAACGTGTGTGTTCACTTGAAACACTCCCAAATGGCTCAACACGCTGTGTCATAGTTCCCTGTCAGGCCCTTAGTGCTCCACCAGGCAGCTAATGCTGTGAAGAAATGGGCTCCCGAGCTCAACATTAATCCCTACAGCATTTCTGACCTCACTTCCCTCCTTCCTTGCTGTCAGAGCAAATTTAATGTGACATATATTCACAAGAACACGGGCCCTTGTAATTGTTCGAGCTCAAGTCATGATAACGTTGGTTAGCCATTTGGCTGTAATGCTGGCATACCAAAGTTTCTAGCAAGTGCGGGAGGGATAGAGGAGTGCGTGAGGCGGGGTCTGGGGTCCTCTCTAATGGTTGCTGAGATATGTTAAAAGAGAAACACAATTTCTCAGTTAAATGATGTGTAAAACAGATCCCACACAGGGGATGTTCCTGTGTTTTTTTCCCTCCTCTCGCTCTACAGAGGGACATCTTAGAAGTTCTTGGCTCATATCCACAAAGCATTTTCTCACCCATAAATACTGCATATAAAACATCAAAAATATATGCTGCATGGTATTAAATTTAGGAACTAAGGCTTTCTCCGATGTCATGTGCATAGATAGCAAATCCTAACAAGTAGTTTTATTCTTAAAGAGTGGAGCTGACACTGAAAATTTAATCACAGGGTGATTACAGAGTTTCAGACTGACAGAGCCTCTAAAATGATGAAAGGGTGTAACTTATTCATTTTTCTTGGTCGCGGGTGTCAGATATTTTTTTTATTTCAGTATAAAAGCTCAGCTGTTGCTTAAAAGGATAACGATCATTTACAGAATTATTAACATTTATGAAATTGTTGATAATTGTGTAAACATCGTGTTAATCCAGGCACTAGATAGATCATCTAAAATCCATTAATAAGAAATGATGATGGATTGTACCAATATTGATTTCAACGAAAGTGTTACGGTTTAAATTTATCATCTCAAATGTTTATATGCTGATTACATTGCTTTATATAAGAAAGGCCTAACTCTGAGTACACTCTGTGCCAAAAAGTGCTGACAGGAAACTGCATGCTTTTGCAGCTAGAATGAAGTGAAAGTGAAACCAACTAGGCTGTTTGATGCACACTAGAGAGCAAGTATATAAATACCTAGGCTTCCGTTTGTGCTTCAGACCTTGGGTTGTGTGTTGTGTGCTAAGGTCTCCATATCCGGAAATGTAAAATAAAGATCATTTTTTAAAGTAAAAAGACCACTTTGAGCCGTGTATTTCTTGGCCCTAAGAATCCAAAAGAACCGGAATATAACAAAAGCTAGAAATTACCTACTGACAGCTACCTATTGACACTCAATTACTCAAAATGAGCAATGTTATCAGATCAGATATGTCCAAGAAGACCCCTTCAAAATGCGATCTAATAACCAATTAAACCAAAAGTCTAGAAAAGAAGGTGAAAAGGCTAAAAAGGAGATTTTTTAGAGGAAAAGGTTTAAGTTTGACTACAGCACGTCCGTTAAACTGTATTGTGTTTAGACAGTTATACAGACAATTTAGGCCAGGACAGATAAACGGGAATTTGTTAAATATGTAGGAAAATCTGTGAAATCATGAAAGTCTTTGGGAATTTCAATGAGCTTCTTCGTGTCACAATTTCAGTGGGCATTGATTTTCCATTGAAGTGGCCATTCCTTGAATAATTTCATGGTCCTGAGTCTGCCGACTCACTGCTTTCCGCGCGGCCGGCCTCCAGACTGCCTTCATCTGCCTCACCGCCGTTGCTGTCCGCACGGTTGGCCCCCGGAACTGTTGGCTAGTCGCCGCCGTTGCTGTCTGCACGGTCGCCCCCCTGAATTATTGGTGGACTAACGCACGTTGTGTATTCTACAATACAAATACACACGACTGCTGCCCCAGCCGTGACAAATAAAGAGAAAAGGGATGCTGTTTTACCAATATCAAGGGAACATGCAATAGATGCTGATGATATCTCTCTAAACTTATGGTGAATAAAATTACTAACACTTAATTAGATATGAAAGAGAGAGGATCTGCTTCTTGGGTGCAGATAAATATTGTGGTTGGAGGGATTTGCACAGTTAGGTTACGTTCACACTGCAGGTGAAAGCGCATCAAATCTGACTTTTTTGACCCAATGCGACCCATATCTGATCATGCTATGACAGTGTGAACAGCACAAATCTGATATTTTCAAATCCGATCTGGGTCACTTTTGTATGTGGTACTGAATCCGATACATGTCTGATGTTTTAGAATGTACGGTGGCCCCTAGAGACAAAGCACGTACAAACTCCAAAACACATGCAAATTCCAAAACACATGCAAACTCCAAAACACTTGCAAACTAAAGAACACATGCAAACTCCAAAACACGTACAAATTCCAAAACACTTGCAAAACCCAAAACACTTGCAAACTAAAAAACACATGCAAATTCCAAAACACGTACAAATTCCAAAACACTTGCAAAATCCAAAACACTTGCAAACTAAAAAACACATGCAAATTCCAAAACACGTACAAACTCCAAAACACTTGCAAACTAAAAAACACATGCAAATTCCAAAACACGTACAAACTCCAAAACACGTACAAACTCCAAAACACGTACAAACTCCAAAACACTTGCAAAATCCAAAACACGTACAAATTCCAAAACACGTACAAATTCCAAAACACGTACAAATTCCAAAACACTTGCAAACTCAAAAACACATGCAAATTCCAAAACACAACGGAAGTGCTCCAGGACGCTAGGGGCAGTGTTGAGCTCGATTTGCAAAATAAACGGCAAGTTTGTCTGTATGGGACGGTCTAGTCTCCGTCGCGCTTCCCAGGTTGCCTAGCAACCGTGATACTAACCGCTGGAAACGTGTCATACAACTTGGTTTGACAGAAATGAGGGAGAACATATTTTGTTCATTTGTTTGTTTGTTTCTACATGAGCTTTGTGTGATTTGATAAGTATCTGAGGCTGAGACCACAGGACAGTAAAACATGATTTTTGGGCTTCATTTCTGTACTGAACAGTCATTTCAAGATTAATTAGTAAATAAGAATTAGCTGATGTTGTTCATGAGACTAAAGTCATATCACTTTGGTAATGTAAATATAATATGGCCAATATTCTAGTTATTATATTAATCATTATTAGCTATTACAGCAGTGAACATGAACTCTGTGTCAAATACTGAGCTTCAGTACAGATTCAAGTTGCAGTTATGTCTTATCACCTTAAATCTTCACTCAAAGACAAGTATCTTTGACAGTGCATATATAGGTGTATCATATATAAGAGACAAATGTTGTTCCTTCATGCTGGCATTACTAAATTTGGCTCATTGCTTACATATATTTATAAAAAGAAAATGTACAAGCTGTGATAACTGTTTCTGATAAAATGAAGAGTAGACTGATATATGAAATATTCCTTTATTGGGTGAGAAAATCAGACCATGTCATAACTGCTTTAAGTCATACAGAATAGATATCAGAGCCTTAAACAGGCTAGCTTCTGCTAAATGGGTCAAACTGGGCAGAAAGTCTACAAACACATAACATCCTTACAGAATATGATGTAACACTATAGATCAACTTACCTCAGAATATATAAAGCATATAAACAATTACAGCAATATGATGCAACAAACACAGCAGTGCTACTGATCCAAAATACTCAAAGCTTCATAGAACTGAAACAAACATTTGTTTTTAGGTCCATTCTGCTGCTGATACATACTTTAGGTTTCTGAATATTAAACTTGTTTCTGCCTTTCATAGTGTGTAACTTGAAGGCCCTGAGTACTTTCTCCCACACTGAAAACACTGGAATGATAAAATTATTTGAACATTACCTAATAAGACTGATTCAGGACAGACAATTAGTTATTTTAAACTTTTCTAGCAGTCCTTCACAAACAGGGAACAGTCTGTCTATTCTCTCCATCTGTCAGCTGCTGCTGGCTCTTCCTCCTCCTCTTCCTCACACACTGTTGAGTTTGTCCTGGTGGATCATCAGGGGTGCAAAGCCTCACAGATGATGTGCAGCAGTGGGTCCCTCAGTCTGTCCTCACTCTGGACACTTGCAGTTGTCACACATGGAAATCAAATGTGTGATAAGCTGCAGGATTCAAACACAAGTGTGACTTATAAACACATGTTCATATTTTTATTACACAATCAGAGAGAAAGAAACAGAGAGAGAGTGCAGGACAGACAGACAGGTGACAGTCTCAGGTGTACACACTGCTACAAAACAGCACAAAAGAAGGAGGATTTAGTGTTTGTGTTATTACGAAACAAGAGGAGTTCCCAGATGGTACAGTGAACACATGTGTGACTCCTGTGATTAAAGCATCTTTCTTTCAGCTTAACGAGTGAACCGTCAGCTCGTTCAAACACACGTTAAAGTCCGTTTGGCTCGACACCACCGAACAGAGGCAGCAATATAACATAGCTAACATTAACAGTGCAGTGAATCTTCCTTGTGCTGTGATATTCAGGACTGCAAACCGAGCAGCATCACTGACTTTCAGCTTGTTGTGTTTGTGGATATATGACTGACTTTAATTATCCACAAAATCATCACAATCTCTGTAAGATTAAGATCGACTATATATATTTTTTTAAAGTAAAGGCTTTAAAACCAAGTTAATTCTGAAAGTACAGACATGACTAATGTCACATAACTTTCCCGACATGTGGCCAACAATAATGGTTTAATGTTCTTCATTAAAAAAATATTTGCGCATAAATAAGTGACATAATATTCAGTACTTACTTCTGAAAGTTTACACTTCCTCCGCTCCGCTTCCACCGTTTTTTTTCGGCAAAATTATCCACACCACCACCGCACTATGAAATCTGGGATATGTTGGGCCATGAAGGCTACACCGACCCATCCTTAAAATTCAGGGAAATTATGGACGCATTTGAGGGCCGCATTTCGAGCAGCCTTTGAATTGGGAAAGCCTTCTCTTGTCGCTGTGACGTAATCGGCCTTAAAATGCGGCCTTTAAGGCTGCAAACCCCAAATCCGGTCATTGGTACTTCCTGGCTTGTGTAGTTACTAGGTAACAAAAGCTCAACACTGCCCCTAGCGTCCTGGAGCACTTCCGTTGTGTTTTGGAATTTGCATGTGTTTTTGAGTTTGCAAGTGTTTTGGAATTTGTACGTGTTTTGGATTTTGCAAGTGTTTTGGAATTTGTACGTGTTTTGGATTTTGCAAGTGTTTTGGAATTTGTACGTGTTTTGGAATTTGCATGTGTTTTGGATTTTGCAAGTGTTTTGGATTTTGCAAGTGTTTTGGAATTTGTATGTGTTTTGGAATTTGTACGTGTTTTGGAATTTGCATGTGTTTTTTAGTTTGCAAGTGTTTTGGATTTTGCAAGTGTTTTGGAGTCTGTACGTGTTTTGGAGTTTGCATGTGTTTTTTAGTTTGCAAGTGTTTTGGATTTTGCAAGTGTTTTGGAGTTTGTACGTGTTTTGGAGTTTGCATGTGTTTTTTAGTTTGCAAGTGTTTTGGAGTTTGCATGTGTTTTGGAATTTGCAATTGTTTTGGAGTTTGCAAGTGTTTTGGAGTTTGTACGTGCTTTGTCTCTAGGGGCCACCGTAAAGAATGGTCGTGTCACATTAAAGCCGTCTTTTACGTCACTGACACAAGACAGACGCCGATTATCAGCGCCGGAGAAGACATCGCGATCGCTTCCTGGCCATCCAGTGTAGATGTCAGTGAAACTGTTGGGAAGACAACATTGGAGAAACGTGAACATTTTATTTGTACTGTATAATCTGCAGATTCTGACAGAAATCTGCAACTATCCTTTGAAGCACCGCTCCTCTAAAACAGCAATGAGGATAATTATTGAGGCCATATGTAAATGACAAAATAACTTTATAACTTAAAGCAAAATTGGGAAACGTAAAGTCCGAAGTCTTTATATTAACGGCCAACAATACTGTTTGGTCTGGGTCTAAACAGAGCGCGTTGTGTGTGACGTCTTCTTTTGCGCATGCGGCCGCTTTGAGGGTTCACACTAGAGAGCGTTTGCTGTCACACTTTATTTGTAGAGTGAACAAGCAGACAAAAAAATCGGATTTGATCAAAAAATTGGAATTGAGCATTAAGACCTGCAGTGTGAATGTAGCCTTAGTGTCCCCAGTAATGGGAACATTTGCCTTCAGGACTTCCTGCCAGAGAGGTACTGTAGGATATGGCTAAGGCCTGATGAAATGGTATACCTGTAGACATAGACAAGTTTTTTTTTTTTTTTTTTTTTTTTTTTTTAAACCAAACTAGGACTGAAAAATCAAAATAACAAAATAACAAGTCTTTCTGGAAAAGAAGGCAAAATTCATCAAGTAAGAGATAGTTTTCTCCTCATCAGGGTATCTGAGGGAAAGCCTGTAGTTTAAAGTGCTGTACAGTGCAGATCTTTTGAAATAAAACACAGCTGATCGTGTAACTTCACCCGATCATGGTGAATAAACACGGCATTCATCCAGTAATTATTTGCCATCTTGCAAAACTAGACTAACTAGATGAACTGCAGACAGAACTAAATGTGACACAGTGTACATCTGGTTGCAGCACAGAGCCTTTTTCAGTACAATGGTATTAAAGATATACAAAACTCAGTCAAAGCTACCATGACATAAGGGAGCACTGACTGCTGCGGCAGTGTATTACAAACATGTTTATGATCTAAGAACATACAGAAATATATTATTCATGGATTCTGTATGTGCGACTGCTAGTCTGACATAACTGTGCTTTAGGCTAAGACTGACTAGTGACTGCTCAAGCTGTTGCAAAAACACCAATCAGAATCATTAAGGCTCTGTGCCAACTTTCACAGGAATATGTAGGGGAGCGATCTATACTGATTGCCGTGGACATCGTGTGTGTTTGAAGTTCAAGGGAAGGGAGTACGTGTGCGTGCATCCAGTGCCAATAACTCAAGTGTATTAACCTCTTAAGCAAGACTAAAGTAACAGCCACGGGAAGTATTTTCTCTAAACTAATGTGTGCAAATTTGAAAGCTGTTGCAGAGAGACAAGCTTAATGATTGTTGTAAAATTATTTTTCCAGTGTGCAACAACAGCCCTGCGAAGAGAGAAACTGCAATACGCTGTTATATCCTGATTATTAAGTAAAGTTTGATGAATTCAGGTTATGCTAATGGAATGCTGCAAATCATTCTTTGAGGCTGTGTGGAAATAAACCACAGAGTAAAAATCAATCATTAGCCCTACGAGCTGGCTGCCCATATTTCACTGATTCTTATTTTACGCTTCCAGCTATGCTCTGCTGTAAAACCTTAGTTGGCCCGCTAATTGCTGGGCCACTGTGAGAGAGGTTATAAAACAAGCTCTATGCCTTATTTAAACCTATTGTTAGTATGATCGATTTGATACATTGTCCTCAGAGCTTCTAGGTTCATTGGCCCATAGGTGAAAACGCACTCGATACTACATTAGAACACGGGTAACATGCAGAGAGCTAAGTTTTTAGCACTAACATCAGCTTAGTAACCACATATGCTGAGTCCATGTGCCTTCACTGAGAGCCACTCAAAGCCCAGTCACACTTCACCCAGCTACTTTTGCATACATGTCACTCATTCTGAATCACAGACAGGTAGCAGATTTTGCACGATGGCTTTCCTTCCACAAGAGGTAAACACTGACTTTCAATTTAGAAATGCTACCGGCTGAACGAATAAATAAATGGTTAACACTTTGGTGCGGAGAAGTGCGGTAAAAAGCGCTGCTTTTTCTACGTGTTGATTTGAATGACCTGACAGCAATCACGCCTAAGCAGATACCGGGAGACAACAGCTGTAGTTTTAGGCAAGTGTTCCGACTGACGTAATGGCTTTTCGAGAAGACATTTGCAGCCCACGGCGTGTCACTTCAACGCCGCTGAAGCGGAGGTGCGTGTGAGTGTACTGCCATGAGCAAAGATCAGGCAAGTTTGTATGTGTTTAAGAAGATCTTGCAGCCAGAGCAGGGCAAATACATGGTCTCACTATTGATTTGGCCCTGGGTTCTCCTGCTGTGCTTGTTTATTGGCCCTTGACTGACGCTTTTGTGCTGAGGAGACACCTGCCGTGTCCTGACTGCTAGCTGACAGACCAAATTCCTGAACTCATGGCTGGATGGCAGCCCACCCAATAAAAACCACAGTGGATCACGCATGCTCTGGAAAAGTGTTAAGTTTGTGTGTATGTGTGTGTTTCTCCACATGAGTGTTGCTACCAACTGTGTCTCTTTGATGTGTGTGTGTGTGTGTGTCTCACGCAATTCTGATGAGTGTGTGCAGATGTGGACATCTGTGTGTGCTCAATTCATATTGATTAATTGCAGTGTGATGAGAGTTAAATCTGTGCAGCCCAGGGAAGTGTGGATTAATCGAAGGAGCCAGCAGACAAATTCCTCTACAGCCATAGACAACCCAAGTCAGACAGCTGGTCCTTCAATACTTCAATTTCAGTACATGCAGTCGTACTTCTTCGTACCCCGAATCCACTGAACAATAGATTTCTAACTTATGTTAGACCAGCTCAGACAATGTGACCCTGAATATATAAGATATGTCTATTAAGTTACACATAGTGATAATGCAAAATGTGTTTGTTTTTTAATTAGCATAGTTTGGAGGCTCGGTTTATTTAAAAAACCACAAGGTAGTCCTCCATCTGTAGTTCTCAACAGCCGTGAGATATGCTTCATATGCTAGTAAATATAAGACAACAATTTGATTTCACACAGCATTTCAGTGCTTTAACGTCAGGTGTCTTTTGCTGGCCCCACTGTACACTCACAACTTACTTCCTGCATTTAATTTTTAACAGATGCCTGCTATCATGTGCTATATTATCTGAAGCACGAAAACACAACCAGGGTGAGTTGTGGGATTATAGTTCCCTCTCAAATGCCTTTAATTATTCTTGTGTTGTACTTGTGTTATACATTTGTTTTTGTACGGTGACACCAAAAACATGTTGCCTACCTCAAATTTAAGCATGAAAGCACATTTATATGTATATAAAGGGAAAGTAAATTCCTTTCCTTCTCGCTCACTACCTTTTAGAGAAGAAACCCATTAGCCCTGGGACAAATGGCTGATGGGACAGGAAGGACTCAATAATTCAGCAACCATTGTTTCCTGTGATGTGCTCCACGCTCTCAATTGACCTCTGCTTCTCTGTTGTGTTTTTCCTGCACCGGCTTGATGGATCTCCTCACTATGAGACAACTTTAGGAAGACTCCAAAGACCCTAAGTATATAAATAAAAGCATAGCTACAGGCAGCAGCCGTAGTGGCTGCATTATGTATAAACACACACACACACACACACACACACACACACACACATGCATGTCAGCTAAAATAAAGCAAGCAGACAGAGAAACACGCAGAGATAAGCACACATGCCCTGGACTTGAACATAAATCAACTCCTATCTGTTTATCCACAATGGCCAGGCTTCTGCCCCACAGCTTAACTGTCACTCAATGATAAATTAATTACTTGAGTACTGCTAGTTTCTCCACTGTAGCTACGGGCTTATCTGCATCATACAAAGAACTTGACATGCGTGCATACGTGAACACCCAGAGGTCCAAAGCACTGGGAGAGATGGAGAGAGTCATAATCAAATTGCTTTCTCTTCCATTAAAAAGCTCATTAAACAGGGGAAATACTTGATTTCATTCCTTTAACAAATGCATTAGCCTGAACACAACTCACTGTGTTGGTGAACTGAAATAAAACACAGGTGAGGGGACCATTTATATGCAAGACCCATAGCTCGACCAGGGAACGCTCTTACATTTTTACTCATTTATCCAACGGCCATAGCTGCCTGCTGACAACTTTGTCTGAATTAAGGGCTGCTGCACAATAATCAGCTCTGCTGAATTACAGGATGGATGATTTGTGCTTGTAACATTTGACCCTGGGCTGTCACGGGAAACATGGGCTTCTGCAGGGCAATTGGGAAACTAGTAGTGTTTCGTGCAAGTATTTTTCCACTTTGCATTTCCTTGTAGGCACCCAAAACCAGATGTTTAAGGTATATTCAGGTAAATGCTGACCTCTAACCTCAACCTTATAACCTTCATTCATCTGTCACATGCTCTTTTTTCATAGTGACACATGCAGAAAACAAAAACGACCTGTGAAGCTCTTTACGTGTCCTTCAACTTGTACGTTATTCACTTCAGCATCTTGAAAATTAAATCTTATCAACCAACTGAGTGCAATTCAGCATGGGGCTGGAGTAATTATCGCTTTGAGTAATTCTTTTTTTCTCCAGTAGGCAAAGACTAATCCATCATATTGATAGTCCACATAGATCCCCAATGGGAGTGCGCGTTGACTGAATATTTATACCCTATGAGGTGAGCCATATTTTACTGAGTCAAGGACTGAAACTGTGTGTTCTGTGTTTGACAAAGACTTTCGAAACAATAGCCTGAAACAAACTAATAGATTTTCCCCCCATGTTGTATGGCTTATTGATAACTCTGGGGCTGCGTAAACAAGGGTATGAAAGAATCAGTAATTTGAAAAAATTGAATAACTCTTTAACTGTTTGACTTTTTATGAAGTTACTCCTACAGTTTTCTTGTTATTAAATAGGAGGGCAGAACATTTAGGAATGATTTCAAGGATTATTCAAAGCTCCTAATAAATGAATACTATCACTGGAGCACATGAAAGTACTCTCTCCCACACGACCCAGAAGTTGAAATCACTGAAGTTCAGAGTACTGTAAGATAAGGCAGAGACATGTTTCTGCTCCTGTCTAGCCATGGAAAATTGGATTAGTTAAACCAATGATAAACTGAAAAAAAGTGAAGAGCCTTTCACTATGTAGCACCAGCATGTGTTAGGCAGATTAAAAGCCTCTTCCTCTTCACGGGAATGCAAAAAGGCAAACAAGTCAGACAAGTAAAAAAAAAAAAAAAAAGATCCTTTTAGTATGAGAGGTGCTGGCAGTTCCTTCAGTGGCAATAAGCCTGCATAGACCACTTGGCTCATAATACATAATGTAAAAGTAGTTGGCTGTGGAAGCCATGCTATCATGGAAAGGTGATGCATGATGGATGGAAATGCTGCTCTGGCCTCAAAGACCGAACGCTGTGAGGAGAGGAAGCCCTGCAGACAACATCTTAAGTTCTATCTACCACTTCGCTATCGACTAATGTTTTTTTCCCCCCCTCCCTCCATTCCTGCGGGAACTATCAGCTAACTCGAGATCGAGGTCAAATTCTATGTCAGTGTTTCCCTAACTCCTAAATGTGCAGACAAATAAAACCTATTATGATTGAACCTAGAAGAGAGTGCTATAACTGCACATTATTGCTCACAGTTTATGTCTGCTGAATATTTCGGCTTCAAGGTTTTTTTTGTTTTTTACTGTGCGCATCACAGAGTGTGAAAAAGCTGGATGGTGCTCATTGAATTTTGATTTTGTTTAGAAGTTTTAGAACAAAACTTCATTTTATTGAGACCAAGCTTTACAACTTTACACATACTAACCATATGTAGTGTATATGTAAAACCATTTTACATGAGCATTATTATAAAGGAATTACATCACTATTTTATATAACATACCTATATACTGTACCTATAGACCAGCGAAGGAAGCAGATAACTACGCAGTCCAGACACACACCCACTCAACCTTTTCCCCAACACATCCAGGCTTTGTGAGTTTCCATTACACACTTTTGTTCCCATCTCCTGTTCTGTTCTTTGAAATAATTGGAAAGGCAGTGAAGGCATTCTGGGAAACATGACCATGTAGTCAGAGGAAAGCATCCAGGCAGAAGATATTAAAATGTATAAGTTTCACCTTTTTGTTTTTTTCCAGTGGCAGTTCAGAGCGGGGTGGAGCGACGCCACCCACGAGAGGGGACACTCATCTTCACACATAGCCCTCCGGAGTCTTCCCACGTCTGCCCCAGACGGTCATCTCATAGGCGAGCTAAAGTTTAACACTGATGAAAGCTGACTGACATCATAAGAAATTAATGTTACACATCAGTGGGAGTGCTCCTGCAGCGCAGAGTGGAGAAATTTAGATGTTTAACGTCTCCTTTGAGGAGCAGTTGTTGGTTGACAGTTGCGTTTGGGTGAAGTCGTTGGGTATGGGAGGTTGAAAGTCTCCGGAATGGCTCTAATTTTCACAGAAAGTTAATTAATTCCTGCTTGTTCCAAAAGCAGGGAATGCCATAAAAGCACCTTCCACATGATAAAATATGCCATTTCTGAAAATACATAGATTCATTAGTACAGCTGGCCACAGCCATGTCAACAGTCTCTACAGATTAATTAGTGTGTAGACATCTCCACCTTCAGACTAACACCTAACTTTGTTCTCGTTATGTGCCAAGTCTTTAATTAGCCAAGAGGCTCTCTGTTCACTGCTATTTATATTGCCAAATATTTTTGTTTTGTTATCTTCTCTTTTATGCAGTGTCAGCCGGCGCAGAAGCCACACAAACAGTTCAAACAGCAAAGTAGCTGCTAAAGATGTGTCGGAAACCTTAATGTGTGTTGCTTGATAATTTTTTTTGTTTGTTTTTTTAAACAGACCTCATTTCACAGAGGAACAAGTTATTTTGTCGAGCAGCTTAAAAGCTTGACTTAATTGCTGCTGTAGCCAAACTGCCCATCGTCAGCATTCAGCAGGAGAGATCAGAGAACTGACTTCTTTGTTCTTTAGGCTAATTAGTATATATATATATATATATATATATATATATATATATATATATATATATATATATATATATATATATATATATATATATATATATATATATTCATTTCAGCAGTGGAAAATGAGTGTTGTGAAAATCATTATCATGATTATCATGAGGAGCATAAATCTCAGAATGCATGATTATTTTACACAGTGCTCCACTCTACATAATCGTGATGCTGATTTCTATGTGCATGAACAAACTTTGCGTTTGGGCGATCGTGGCTCAAGAGTTGGGAGTTCGCCTTGTAATCGGAAGGTTGCCGGTTCGAGCCCCGGCTTGGACAGTCTTGGTCGTTGTGTCCTTGGGCAAGACACTTCACCCGTTGCCTACTGGTGGTGGTCAGAGGGCCCGGTGGCGCCAGTGTCCGGCAGCCTCGCCTCTGTCAGTGCGCCCCAGGGTGGCTGTGGCTACATTGTAGCTTGCCATCGTGTGTGTGAATGGGTGGATGACAGGTTGTGTAAAGCGCTTTGGGGTCCTTAGGGACTAGAAAAGCGCTATACAAATACAGGCCATTTACCATTTCTTTGTTTCTGTCAGTCTTCCTTCTATCTTTAATTCAGCCACTTGGAATCGCATACTTAAAGAAACAAAAAAAAAAACCCCAAATGATTGGAACCCTCTTTTTGCCTTATTAATTCATGCCATGCTTTCTAGTGTGGCAGCTGGTGAGACAAGAGGGTGGGGACTGCTATCGCTTCTGCTCACTGTGTAGCTGTCTGTGTATTACTTTTTAATATGTTGTTTTTTTCATGCCATCTACAGCAGGGTGGGGCATCAGTATAGAGGAAGTGAGGAGAAGAGGGGGGGGTTAGATGAAAGCTGGTGGAACAATTTATCATTCTGTTTCTCCCTTGTCAAGTCAAAACCCAAGACTCTTCTTTTCTGAGCCAAAGAGCAGTGATAACAATAGGCAAACAGTGGAGCCATTTCTAACATCTGTATTTCACACACAATCCCCGCTGACTGAGGTTTGAACATTCCCCCACAGCCCTTGACACAGCAAGCTGCCTGCCTCCTGACTTTGGCAGTTGCTGCACGCAAACACACACAGAGATGCAAGCCAGGAGCTCACACATACCCCAGCAGAGATGCAGATAAACAGTTGAATAGATAAGGAGCCAACAAGATGAAATGTAAAAACAATTTGACTTGACATACCAAGTGCGCACATGCACTCCGGCTCCTCCCTCTCCCCTCCATCCCTGCAATAAGAGCATCATCTTTGCTGTTGTCTTTGTCAAGCTGTGGCGCTGTGAATGGATGTTTTTTTCAGAAATTAGACGAGTGATCACAAGTAATTAAGAGTGAAGAGGTGGAGGAAGAGCAAAAAAACCCAAAAGCTAAATAAAATAGAAAGACCAAAAATACTCCTAGCGGTATGAAAGGAGGATAAGGAGTGAAAAAAAAAAGTTCAAAGACAAGCAAATCAGTGTGGATTAAGTGTCAGACAAGCACCTAAGACCGACCGCAGAATGAAAAACACAATTTTGGCTGGATTTATGTATAATTTCGGCTTTTCCGTGAAGCTACGTAGGTTTCCAGCAGGCATCATTTTATCATTCATCTCACAAAATATGCCTGGAGACATTTTTTCTCCCACTTGAACACACACAAGTTTCTTTCTGTGCTGGAATATTCAGCACTGAAAGTCTGGATGTTTGCGGCAACTTACCCATGTCAATCTACAGAGGAAACTTGTACTTGCAGAGGAAAAAATCCAACTCTGAAACTGTGATCCAACATTTGATAAGACAGATAAAAGTCAAGCTAGATAAAGCCTGCTGCACACCCTACTGACTACTTTGGTAACTTCTGTAGTTTGTGCTACTCTGTGATTAACTGAGTTACGTCTCCAGAGGGCCAGTAAATCTGCCACACTTATGATAGCTTGATAAAAATGAATAAGGCACACATTTATCATTTTTATTCAGTCATATCCGTTCCACCAGGCTGGCATAGCCCATCGTCAAAGCAAAGACATTATTAAATGTTGTCAGATTCATTTTATTTCTCACATTTAGTCACCAGACAGCAAGTATTTAAATAAATGGACACATTGGTTTTAAATTGGTCCTGCACAACAAGTTATGATAAATGACAATGTAAGAGTGAGTCCCAACTGAAATCAACAATGTAATAAGAAGAGAAACTAAAATAAAAAATTGAGTTTTGAGGCATCTGTACTCTGTTTAAAAAATCGTGCCGTATGTTATACATTCAAGTGATAATGAAAAAAACTATCACTTGTTTAAAAGAAATTAGCTTCATAATGTGTTTTAGAGTTTATGAGAAAGATAACACATTATAAATTAGCACAGCGTACCAGCATATAAGACTAAACTCTCAACCAGTCACGGCTGATCCTGCCTGAAGGTTCTTCCTGTTAAAAGGAAGTTTTTCTTTCCCGCTGTCACCAAGTGCTTGCTCATACCATGTCATCTAATTGTTGGGATTTTCTCTGTATTATTATTGTAGGGTCTTTACCTTAAAATATAAAACACCTTGAGGCAAAACTGTTATTAGGATTTGATGAAATATAAACAATATAGAATTTGATTTAATTTAATTACAAACGTTTATGCTTATAGTGGTTAAAAGATATACTATGAGTATACCCATATAGTCATTAGCTTCCCAAGCTAGCCTATTGCTTAGCTTGGCAAGTGAAAGGTTCAGTTTCAGTCAGAGACACAAAGCCCTTTGGGGTTGCATCAGGAAGGGCATCCGACATTAAAAAAAATAAAATTCTGTCAACTCAAACATGTGCAGCTACCTTATGTGATAAAGTGAGCTGCCAAAAAAAAGGCTTTCTCTTTTGATGAGATTCTTCCAGCATCATTGTGTACTTTGTGTACTGGAAAAAGGACAAACATTACCTCATTGACTTTGTATAGCCAGTTCTGTATTACCACTACTTGTGAGAATCCCTTTCCTGTGCCTCACCAAATATCTCTATAATCAAAATAAAATGAGGAGAAAGTAACCAGCCTGCTCTCCCAACACTACTTGACCCAGACTGACTGCAATGATACTTTTTCCTGATCTCTTAACATTTAAGACACTTTTTTTGTGTAATTAACATGCTCCTACAAGACATTACATCAGAGGGAGAAATGAGAAAGCAGAAATCTTGTGTCGCTTTCCTCCACCTTAGACTCTATCATCTAGCTTTCTTGGCTACATATTCCCTGCTTAGAGGTTTAAAGAGAAATGACACTGACAGCACTGGTGCATTTAGTGGCAGCAGATCTGATCCATTAGGAAACAAAGAACTCTTTTTCTACAGCTTCACTCTGTTTTTCTATCCTCTTTCACTTTGCCAGATCCCGCCAGTAACAAACAGACACTCTCCTCTTGCTGTTATTCTCTTCACCATCGCCCTGTTTTAAGCTACTTTTTTATTTATATTTTTTACTTTATATATTTATAATTTCCCGCAGTACCCAGACTATGCAAACACTTCACTACCTCGGGCAATTCGGCTGGAGATTGTCTTCTTTCCCTAAAGTGAAAAAGGCTATATAGTATAAGTATTTGGATAATTTTTTTTCCAAGTTGAAGGATGAATTACTTAACTCATAAATGTGTAAATAAGTATCCTTCACCCATGAGCGATGAAGGCCAGCAGATTTTATATCAACTGCTCGAGTTGGATCGTTTGTGGTTTTGTTCATATACTCATTATAAAGACGGTTATACCCAGCACCATGCATTATGGCTATTTTAATTTAAACTCAACTTCTTATATCCTCTTCAACTCTTCACGTGCCATAGCACCATTAAGTTCATAAATATTCATCGGGAAATCAAAACACCCTTACAAACTTCCTCCAGCTTCATCTTTTACTTTTACACATTCCAGTTTCCACTACAGTGCATTATTTTGAAGTCAAATAAACAAGCAGAAACCTCCAGTTAGCTTTGTGAAGTTGTCCCATCAAGTGAACAGGCTGTCTCTGCCAAATAGATGAACAACGCAAATGGTACAAGTTTCTGCCAATTTGCATGATGAGAAAATGATATGCTGGGCAACGGCCCTAGTGTTGATGAAAAGAAATATGGAAAATGGTTTCTATATTTAGCATCCCCGTGAGCATTCGGTTGGGGGTGGCTCTGGCTCAAACTCATGTTGCTTTCTGTGAGCACTGGGATGAAACATAGTTGCTGTTTTTAAACACCATCATTTGACAAGCATGGCAATCTACATTTTCAAAAATTGCTTATTTGTCCTTAAGTGACACCGAATCGAATGCCAGGGATATCCTGGGGTATAAAATTGGAAAAAAGGGAGGTGGAGGTGTATTGATTTTTGTTTTCAGGTTGGATGTGCCTGGGAGTTTTAAAAGATGTTCGGCACTAAGGTGTAGGCCCCAAAACGCGAGGCATATGTGGGACCCTTTAATACCGTCGGGTAACGATTATCTTTCAGGCAATCTTCAATGCATTTATTTTTCTGGCCTAACCTACTCTTATACTCACACTTGGAGAGATGCAAGAGAGTGTTTGTGCTGTGTGTGTGTCCATTATTAATGTCGTGGGGACCTAGATCTTTGTAGTTATGTTATGGGGACGTGCTGTTCTTGTGGAAACACCAAGTCCCCATTGTGTAAATCAATGGGCATGTTTTAGAGTTAGGTTCGATTCAGGTTAAGTGTTAGTCAAGTAGCAGTTACGGGGACGCAGACAGAAAATGAATGTAAGTCAAACGGAGAGACCCCTGAAGCCATGGATACATGACTGTGTGTTATTGCTCAAATATTGCATGTGTGTGTTTACACAGATTATAGCGTATACTCTGCCAGTATACTGCTGTGGCCTCCACCTCTGATTAACTCAGTAGGTAATGACTGTGAGAGCTGCATGGGGACTGGAATGAAGAGGGCTCAGAAAGAAAAATAATAGTACAGAGAAGAAGTGGGTCTGGCTGGGAAAGTGGATGGACAATTTGATGAGGTTGTCTATTCTGTGCATGTACAAATGTGTCTACTACTATTTGTTTTTGCAGAGACTAAACAGAAAAAGCAATATGAGTTAGAAAAACTGAGAGTAAATTAATCCTAAAATATATTCAATTCTTCTTAACCTGCAGCATATTTGGCACTGCTTTGAAAAAAGAAAAAAATGTTTTTATCGAAAATTTTTTAAGTTGTACTTTTGTTCTAAAACAGCCTTTTCATGGAGGCAGAGCGTTGCAGAACCTTATAAATATTTTCTGTTCCTTTGACTGTGTAAAACCATCGCTGCAAAACTTGGCATTTTCCATTACAGCTTTGACAGCTTCTCTCTGAAGTTTGAAAACATCGCCTCATATTTTTCTCAAGCCTTCTGGTCCTCAGCCTCATAAGTGTGCTAAGAAAATCCAAGGCAACAAGTTAAACTTAATAGGCAATTAGCTTTCCAATAAACCCTACTCACTGTGATTACAGGACTACATTAGTCTGTTGCTCTGAGAAAGAAATGGCTGCAAGCTAGATAATCATGGCCATGTTCTACTATAAAGTTTTGGTGCAGCCAAAAGTACTTTCCATCTCAAGGTACAACTTATATCTGTGGAGAATCCACTGCACATACCAAAAAAGTTCTACGAAGCAAATAGCATAGAGTACATTTTTATAGTAAGTTTACTCTAAGACCGAGAACACAGCATTTCTCTAGAGGTGTTTGGTTCAGGTTCACTACACACTCTTTGCGTCTCTACACAACAGTCGCTGACACGGCCCTTCCTGCTCTCATTTGGAAAGACTTCATAGTGAGTGCCTCTGCTTCTCAGTGTCCCTGGCCTCTCCTTGGCCCTCATTTCTTCCCGTTTCCTTGCATCAGCTCCATTTTTGTCTCAGAGTGTCTGCGAGAGCACCGGTCATTCTCCCGCTCTAGGCTGAGCCAAGGAATCGATGAGTGGCTGGGCCTCTTACTGTAATCACTGACCCATTCCCCAGCCACCGTTTGGCCTCCGACCTCCTTTTCCTCAGCTCTGAGTGCGGAGCTTTATTTCTGCAGAGCCGGGTCCAAAAGGTCACAATGATTCCGGTTCACTTGGGTTACACCCCCTGAGCCAACTCAAACTCCAAAAGTCGAGACAGATTTTCCTCCTTTTATTAGCTGCTGCTCTGACTTTAAAGTGCTGACATACTTCAATCATGTCAGCTGCTTCAACATACAGCATAGGTCACAGCAGGAAGGATGTCACCTTCATTTTAGTCCCCTGATACCAAAGATGCTAAACTCCTTATCAAACTGCAATCCATCACAAATGCACCGACGGAACCAACAGTTTGTATAAGGTTTGTTCATCTAGGAGCTTCAAGTATCTAGGCTGCATACCTGAGGGTGTTCAGAAAAACCATAGGTTTGGAAGTCCAGATATCTGTCTCCATGGTAACCCTCAGCCCTTGTGCATGTAAGCTGAAAACTGCACAGCATCATATTGTCCTTAGCATCTGAAGGCAACAATTATAACCCAGTTCCTTAGTGAATATGGAGTGATTAGCACACCCACATTCTTGCTGTATGTCACAGGATCTCAATCTGCTTCTAGCTTGCTAAATCATGGGGGTCAGACCCCTTTGAGAAACAGTGGATTGTTTCCTCAAGTCTAATGATCCAGACGTCTTCTGAAAATATGTATAGCTGCTGAAATCAGATGGCATTTTTAAAAAAAAAGATTCCAACCGTTTTCGAATGAGAGCACATCTGCTAGAGGAAGCTTTATTTGCATTTTAACAACATAACATTTAGTGTGGACATTATTTACAGTAACAGCCCTCTCCTTGAGATGTTGAATCATCATCAGTATCATCAGTGGATCTATACAGAGTGATTTACTCCTCAGTGTCAGTTTCCTGCACGCCCTCTACAGTGACAGCTGATAGCGTTCTGTCAAATCCTGCTGTCTCTAGAGTATTTATGAAGGTATGATGATAGTGTCTGTAGCAAGTACAGTCAAGCCCTAAACTCCAGCGTGAAGTGGAAATATTTACTCATGTCATATGCACAGCCTCATATTGTCTAAGCGTGGAGTGATCTTCAGTGAACGAAAGCTGTGCATGTGCTGGTTAGCTTACACACATTTACTGACAGCATATGACTTAATTTAGCCGAAACTTCAAACAGACTTAGAAATATGTGCTGAGAAAGCATTGATTGACTTAAAAGGCTTCGCTTGACTTTACTTATTGCAAAGTCAGAAGGCAAAGTTTGCCTCACCTCAAAACACAGTCTGGTCCAGTACTTGGCTGCTGTTAAATTTGGAGATTTTAATTTATTTTTTCATGCTGTTATTTCTCATAATAATATAATCTCTTGTGTTATGCTCCAATACTGTAAAACAATATCTGTTCTTTAAGTAGCCAGAGGAACTAGTATAGGGCAACTCCAGGCCTCAAGTGCTGGTGTCCTGCAGGTTTTAGATGTGTCCTCGAACCAACACAGCTGATTTAAATGGCTAAATTACCTCCTCAACATGTCTTGTAGTTCTCCAGAGGCCTGATAGTGAACTAATCATGTGATTCAGGTGTGTTAACCCAGGGTGATATTTAAAAGCTGCAGGACACCGGCACTTGAAGCCTGGAGTTGCCTACTCCAATCTAGTATTTCTAAAGGTCTAAAACCACATTCATGACGTTGATTTCATAATAATCATGTTAAATCACCACCTTTGCACACTGACCAGTAAATTCAGTATCCATGCAAGGATACATTTAAAAAGACAGTAGACAGTAAACTTTTTAAAAAGTTTTACTTTAACTGCTATTTTATGATGTGCTGAAATATTCATGTGTTGAATGAAAATGTTTTCTTTCCGAAATAGAAATAAAATCAAAGGAGTATTTTAATTCAGTCGGTTCCCCTTTCATTCACATGGTATGAGTGAAAGGCGATCCCTGTTTAGCTCCCAATAGCCAATGGGCTGTCATGTCCTTCAACATTAACATCATCCACTGGGCCCTTACCCAAAGGTGATTCAGAGTCAAAGCTGCCATTTGTCACAGTGGTGCTATAAATTTAATCGTCTTCCCATTTGTATTTAATTTTTTTTAATGCTTTCCATCTACATTCATCCAATTTCCTCTCTTCCTCTAATGAATAAGTCACATAATTGCAAGATGAACACACAGTTCCTTGGAAGTATGCAGTAAACAGCAAACACAATGGGTAGGAAGTGCTTAAACTTGAATGGCTAAAACCAGCCGTTGTTTACTCTCCAAGGAGACGAGCTTAGAGGTTGCATCAGGTGCTTAAAAAAAGATTTTGTTTATCCCGGTGTATAGTCAGTAAATAAAAATAATGAATTAATTGATTCCTTTCTTCAGGGGTCCTTTGCTTTAAAGCAGGGTGGGCTTTGAAAAGTTTGGCATCAGAGGGAATTTTGCCAGGTAGATGCCTAATTACACTTCCAAGGCCCGGCTGTCTAATAGATTTTGATTTTAACTATCACAAAAGCTGCAGTTTGCCCTCTGAGGCACGTATGTCCTTTCAAAAACATAGAAGAGATTAGTAACACTTTTGTTTTCCAAAGTATTATCGTCAACTGATTGTGAGTACACAGAACGTCTGGATGTTTTTCACCCAGGGTTTTTTCTTTGTGTGTGTCTGTGTGTGAAGAAAACGTTGGCATAATGGAATCTTAGCCTAGCATACAGCATAATGTGCAGATGTTGACAATTTATAATCTTAATGCTGGACACTTGGAATATTCATGGGTGAAGCAGGTCGCTCCCGCAGGCCGACAGTGACACAGGCAAGGACACATTTGATCAGCATCACTTGTTCTAAAGTGTATAAACCACTTCCTCCTGAGTCTGAACCCTCTCTTTTCCCTTGCCTCTGTCGTCTTTAGCTATTTTCTCTTTTAACCTGATACCCAATAACATTTTACTCCTATAATTTGTCCCAGTCAATCAGGAACCAAATTACTCTGGAGTTTTCTTGTCACCAACAGGACCGATCTTAGCATAATGGAATCAGAAAATTCATAGTATCCTCTCCGGATAATCAAGAGTTATTTGTGCATTTTTGAGTGGGAGGATTGTCAGCGTGACTACTAGACTGACTAATAAATTCTGACATTCAGGCGCAGTGGCTGGATGTCTTAACAGATATGTATCGCAATAAGAGGGTAAAGTCATCTGCAATTATGACTAATTGAACGTAACACTGCGTCAAAGCGCATGCCTTTTAAAGTAAAAGCAGGCGGACAGTTGTAGTGGTTTGCATAAATTACATATGATAACAAGTAGGCAGGGGTTCAAATGTGATGACTCTAATGTGACAATAATCTAGTATAATTACATGTGGATGAGTCATTATTTGTGTTTGCTTCACTCTTAGATAACAAAAAAAAAAGAGACCGGCACATTTAATGAGCTGGGAGGAGTAGACAGACGGAGGATCACGGACTGAATGAGAACAAGATTTTTGGAAGTTAGGAGAAGGGTTTGCTGCAGAGAAATCTTGCCGTTTCTACGGATGCATGCGTTAGTATGCAAAAATGTGCAACATTTACCATGAATATGCATCCTTGCACAGGCGCGCCCACATTCAGACTGGCACAGGCAGCATCACACGAGACAGAGAGCGCAGCACGTCCACTTGCAAGTAAATGAACCAGCAAATGTCTCAGCATGCGCACATCAGTGTTAAGTGGCTTTCTTCTACAAGAAAGCTTACGCCTCCTGTCTGTTGTAATGCACGGATGTCTCCAACTTAGTCGCACGGCAGGGAAAAAATCTTAAATGATACGTTGCTGCATTTTACAACGGCGCCAGACATTCCATTAAAGCTAACAAGTATTCTTGACTTTCTCTTGACATTGCCCCATTCTCTCGTCTGAGTCATGGTAATGCGAGTAATAGTGAGTATACCACTGTGGGTGTGTTTAATGTGGCAGCAGTTAAGACTAGTTGTGTAAACAGGCGGCCTAACACCATCTGTTTCTTTATGAACCCTGATTTGATTGTCTCCAACTTGCCATCTCCTTTTGCTTCCTTCTTAATGGCCACTCTCCAGGGACAAATCTGAAACTGAGGACTACTTTTAAGAGAAACACATCCACCGAACCGTAAAAACTTAAATGTTGATTCATCCAATATGCTTTCATTAGTTAGCCGCATTTGTTAAAGCTTTATATGAGGAGGACTTTGTGTGTCCAAACCTGGAGAAGAGAGTATGCTGCATGACTTGTAGCCTCAAGCTGTGTTACCTCTTCTTGATATCTCTCCTTCATTATCCGACTGTGGTTCTTATTTCACTCATGTATCCTGTGAAAGTTCTCGCCACTCACACGTTGCGGTGTCTGACTGTCCTGCTGGTTGTCTCCTTTTAAAATCGATCATTTGAGACCGTCAGTTTAAAAAAGGATCAGCTGTGTTTATTTATTTATTTATTTTACTGGAGCAATAAAAGTCTGTCTGCTGTAATCTCTCACCTTTTTCCGGAGGTGCTGGGTTAAGTATATTAGCAATGATTGGGTCCTTTTGAGTGCAGAAACAGGAGACATTAAAAGCTCTCACTAGAATGCTACATATTAAGATTGGATTCCTTTAGAGTGAGGCTCATTGTAGACAACCACAGATCAGGGGAAGAAAATATGGAAGCACTGAAAGAGGAGCTGCATATCCGGCTGTTGCTGATTATCCTGTTGTTCTGTTCGGATTTCTCATATCAAATGGATTTGCAGCTCTGATAGCTCTGTTCATAATATGAGTGAGCAAGCATGACTCTAAAAGTGCTCGGGTCCCAGTGTGCAGTTTACATAAGTGCATGCGTCTGACTGCAAATAGGTAATATCTTTGCTTTCATCTCTGAGGGGCTTTAGCAGCTCCTGTGTGTTCAACATGATGGATAGTGCCCAAGTGGTTTTCCCTGCGTGCAGCTGATCCCGTCACATCAACATGAAATGTTGATAGTGCGGCAATCGGGAAGTCGAAGGCTAGCTGGGTGCTCCTTACGGGCCCATTGATTTGCGCTTGGGTTTTTAAGAGCTAGGATTTCCTAACGATTCACCTGCGGTTCTTTCCCTGTTTGACCAGAAGGAACGTTCCCTTGGGATGCTACAGTGTGTTATATCAGTCTAGTTGTTTTTTTCTTCTTGGTCAATCTCTACTGCTGTGTCATCCACGAACTACTCGACACTGTAAAGTATTGATCTGCATACACAAAACGCCACTCGGCGTTATCATCTCTTTCTACCTGTTAATGAAAAGGCATGCAAAAGGGGTCGCTGACCACACATGGAAAGAAAACCATCCTCGCCAATCTCTTCTGTTGTTTACAACTTTGCTGAATACGATTTGCACGAAAAAAGAAAAATCCTATTACTTGCCAGGTTTTTAGCCTTTTCAAACACACAGGTCATAAGCAGTCATATGAATTGGAACGCCCTGCTCTGAGAAGCGTGACTACCTTTCATACGAGGCAGCTGTTGTGCTTTAATAATAACAGATATGACGTCCAAGTTGAAAGTGGAATTAGGTATCTGGGAGACGGGAGACTGATTGGCACAGCCGCGAGAGCTGTCTGATAATTGAATCTGACTCCTTCAACAAACACAAAGAAGACAAGGTGTCGAGTGGGAGGATAATCGTAGAAGACATCAAGGCATTAGTGGCAGCTCTGCAACTTTGTCTACACAGTGCTTTGCTAGGTTGTGTATCACTCACAAAAACACTCACACCATTAACAGCCAATCATACTATAAGTAATACCATCATTTGAGATGAGTGTGTGGATTATTGACTTCAAAGTTATCACAGCGGAATACTTTAAAAGAGGAAAAAGAAATGCTCCATTGAGTAATCCTGTAGCACACAATAGCCAAAATAGCCCTGCTTGGTTGACACAACCTCGGAGACCAAAAAGGGTTTTTTTTCCCGTTTTGCCATTATTTGTGTAAAAAGAAGTCTGATATGAGTCTGTCTGCTTTTATAATAGCTTGCTGCCACAGGGACATTGCCTTGCTCATTGGAAATCTTAAACAAAGCACAAGGTCTTTTGGCCTCGTCTGATTTGGGATCGGGGAGAGCTGGATTGGCTATTATCTCGCAGGGGCTGCTGCCGAGGAGCTCCGGGAGGCTACAACTAGACCTCAGGTGCACTGTCGTACACAGAGGAAATTGAGCAAACAGGAGATAAGTGAGATGGAGGGCTGTCTCTTTTTGTAGGGCGACATCACAGAACTGTCCCTCACTATTAGGTTTCCACTCGTTTCTGCTGCATGTCTCTCCTTCCCACCCTCTCTGCTTCTTTCTCCCTCTCCTCTGTTATCTCAAACACCACGTAAAACATCGGCCCAGTCAGACAAAGTGATGTGATGAAGGACATCTTGCTACACGGGCCCTTTTTATATTCTCCCTTTATACATAGCATCAAGTATGTTACTCTGAGACATCAACCTAATCAAAAGCTAGCACTTTGCCGTCACCCTGTGCAGTGCATTGTCTAAAGATGACATACTGCCACGGTTGGTGGTGGGAGACAGCAACAGGAACAGTAGGGAAGGCATTTACAATCTATATAGCAGCTTGTGCTGAAACACCCCGAGGCGAGCAAATAAACAGACAATGCTTAGTCAATGCCTGCTTTGGCATTGAAGAAATGCTACAGACAGTCAAGCCAGAGTGCAGACAGACAAGCAGCATTACAACGGTCTACCCCTGTCTGCACTAGCATTTAAATGAAGTGAACATTATTAAAAACAGCACATAAATAAACATGCACATGATTTATAGAAGCTGGCATCCGGGAACTCATTCTCACCCAGAGGAGATGGCTGACACAGGGACATGGGACGAGGGCTGGCCAGTACGTGGTCACTACTGCAGTGCACGATCGTGCTGGAACAGAGGGGAAATGGCATTCTCCAGATGCGGAGTGGCCCGGGGCCGTTTCTGTCCATCAAAATATTGTCAGAGATTCAGCAGAAAGACAAAAAGAGGTGATATGACTCCAAGAGTATTGTGACTGACTTTGAGAGAAAAAGATGGAAAATATGTGGGCTGGTAATGACTTGTGTGTTATCTGCATTTGTATACTCAAGTGATCACGATCTTGTGTTTTTTTTCTTTTAAAAGAAGATCTTTTGTTAAGATAAGCAAGAGTTTGATGAGTTATTTCAATAGGAAAAAAAACCGCGCGTCTACAATATTCAGGAACAGCTTATGTAAGGACAGATGATAAAAAATGTCACCATGTTGCATCACACTGGTGGCCAGCCAACCGTTGCTTTTGTCCTCCTGATAAAAAGCCATCTCCATGCAAGCTCCCTTTTCTCTTTCATTGCCAGATCCTCTTTCAGCCTAATTAAAAACAATTACAATGAAGTATTTTTAAAAAGACAAAATTCTGAAAATGATGGGAATGGTGCACCGCATCCATCTACACGCATGCCCAGAGCCCAGGAGAGACTCTTGCCTGTTCAGCTGTGCAGATTCTTGAATGTGTAGATTAATTGTATGTTTTATTGTGGGCAGTAGTTATTACTTTTTTTCTCCCCTCCCTTGCCTTGCTTGTGTGTGGGTGAGATTATTAAGACACTGAACACGTGGGAGGCTTAGTCTGCAATGACATGTGTAGTGCAATGACAGACTGGTGATGTGCTCATTATAGCAACCGTGTGCTGCTGCTGCATCCACATGACAGACCTTGACAATATTTCATTCCATTTCCTTCTTTGTGAAACACACTTCATGTTCAAGCCTGCGGTAACTACCATCTTACATCACACATAACCCCAGTAATGGCCTCCAACCTATGTTATCCAAAGGAAAACACCTGCAGCAGGAGAAGGGCAGCACTTTTCCACCACTTTCTTCACTTTTTTTCCTTTACTTATCAGTTCGTCTTTTCATCTCCTTGTCTGTCTGTACAACCCCGCTGAGAGGATTTAGTAGCTCCTGAAAGTCGTTATGTCTATAATATACTGGATCAATCTTCATTAGTCAGTGGTCAGCGTAGGTTCAGGCAGAGAGGGGGGAAATAAAAAGGCTCCTGTCACTAAGAAATCTAGACCCAGTCATTTCAATAAATTCTCAGAGGAAGTGACCTTTGCTGTAGTCATTAAGTTTGGGGGTCTGATTTAAAAGCCGCTTGATCCTGGCTTATTGACTGAATCTTTTGGCTGATTTTTCCGTTATTGTCGCTTTTGTGAACATGTGATTATTCATGTGTCTTTCATATGAGATGTAACAGAGTGCATAAATGACTGACTCTGTGTATTCTTTATTCATGAAATATTCCAGCTGTATCTACGTGCAATTCCTCATGTGGGAAATAGAGACTGGCAGACTGTTTATAGCAGATGGCCATAGCTTAGAGGTCTAAAAGGTTAAGCCAGTGTAGAAGTGCCTTCAACCTGCAAGCTTTCTCACAGGGGGCAAATCTTCTGGTTGCAAGAAAAATCTATGACAAAGTGGCCCTTTGGTTTCCTTGATTGAGGGCCTCAGTATGACCAATTTCTCAATGATTGCATTCACTAGTTTCAAGTCTCATAAAAAACACAAAACGTTTTATGTTCCTGTAACATTTGGTTCCAGTGAGACTCATAAGAGATGCTAAAGTAGACTATGGTTCAGGATAGGCCACCTTGTGACGGTCATGATTGTTATGAGTTTGCAGTGTCCCTCAGTTTCTTGATTAGATCCACTCCTAGCTTATTACATTCATTTTCAAAACACCAAGGTGCTCAGAACACTGAGCTTAAGGCGGTGGTGTCAAACATAATGCCCGGGGGCCAGAATCGGCCTGACAAAGTCTCCAATTTGGCCCACTTAACTGCTTTGGAAAATGTGATGGGACGAGGAATGGACATTTAACAGTACTTTCATAGGTTTAACAGCTTTTCCTACTGATCAAGACTTTCCCCATGGTTACTCATACTACACCAAAATAAATAAAAATTAAATTACAGTTTTTTTCACTATCTGATGTAGAAATTTATGGTTTTTATAATGGTTCCACAGTAAAAAAGGGTGGGAGCTTTACTGGTCGGGCCTATTTAAGCTTGTATGTGGCACATGGTGTATTTGAAATTTCAACTGAAAGCACTTGTGTAAGATAAAGACAAATAAAGCACATTACAGTATCTGTCACTGTCTCTTATTTATGAATTTATTTTTGTTTGATTCCTCTAATTTTGCAATGGTGACCCACCTGCTACAAAAGCCGTAAAACTTTACCCCTCATTAAGTGTACATGTGAGGGACATAATGTTAAAGCTCATTTAAAACACAACTATACTCTCTCACTGAGCTGAAACGCATCAACCAATCAGTATTCTAATACACTGTAGGTTTATTACTTCACCTGTTATCGCAATCAGGCATCCAGCTGCTCCTGCAAATGAGACAGTTTTGCCCCCATCTGGAAGAGTTAAAGGCAGTGAGAAGGAGCATCTAAGCAGGCAGTTTCTTCCAAATGAAAATGTTCTCCTATCCTAATATTAATGTTGTTATCTTATAAAGTGCTACTGAATCAAAAGCGAGGAAGGTGTAAAGCAGGGGATTAGGAAAAGGTGCAGATAAAGAAGGCACAGAGTAAGAAGCTCATTTTCTTTTCATTTAGTCCCAAGTGGTGATTCTGGAGCTCCGATCGATGCTGGGTGATAAATAAATAAATAAATAAATAAATAGAAACATAATGCAAATCTGTTTTCTTTAAGATTAGCCGTCATTAAAAATGGAGCCTTGCTATATCTCACTGTGAGGAGGAAGTGAAAAAAAAACAAAAAACCTGGACTTTCTTTTGATAGTGGCGGGTTTATATAAGTAAATAAAGCAATCCCTTGTTTCCTGTTAGCTAAAGCTGATATTTTGTAAGGTGTCACAGGCAGTCTGCAGCAGTTTTTCTAGCAAAATACACAGCACAGTTTGGTGTTGCTATGAATGCATAAACACATCCCCTTGGAAAGCATTTGTTTATAAATACTATTTACTGACATTATGATCCCTTAGCACTTGCATGCAGCATGCTGAAGTGTGGGATGAGGGAGGAAAAACTTCATTTTCACTGCATTCTCCAGACTTCACTCCACACTTGTCTCTTACTCGCTCTTATATATATATTTTTCCCTTCTTAACCAAGCCAAGAGGAGAAGCAGAGTGCAAGTATTGGAATAAAATTTATGAATCATTAAGAGAAGAAGCGCATTAATATTTTACGGCTCTTAGACCACCAAGTGTTTGAGTGGAAACAGGAGTTTGCCCTCTAACACACATATATGCACGTTTCACAGTCTCAACTGCATTTATGCAGCACTAGATAAAAACCACGCACAACCGCACCCTTCACCATAATGCACATATTCAACACATGCACACACAGACACGCTAACAATAAACACAGACTAAAATTCCTCTGGAGAATTTTTAATTGCTGTCTGTGAGGGTGACGCGGTAAGCACATCTGAAATCAACCCTCCAGCAAAGTCTTCCTCAACCCTGTCCTCCTCCTCTCATTGGTTCCTACTCCAAAATGCTCAGCCCTCTCTCTCCTCAACCCTTGAGCATAATTACCCCTCTATCTACAGACAGAGTATTGGTTTCCTCTAACTAAAGAGCAGCAGGCTCCTGCTTCCTCCTATCACTCTAGACCTTAGTTCGGTCGCCTCGCCTAATCATCCACTAAAAGCCTGGAACTATATCAAAGGGGATTTGTGTGTGCGTGTGCATGTGTATGTGTGTTTTTCTGTGTGATAGCTTTTGTGTGTATGAAGGTATATGTGTTTATATGAGAATTGAGAGGGAGCAATGCGCTAATTTGTGTATGGGTGTGTGTGCATGTATGCACAATTTCCCCCCTCACTCACAGGGTATTGTGCGTTAGATCAAAGCTATAAACCCCTCTGGGCTTGACACACTCTAGCAAGGCTGCTGCAGTGTTGAATCCAAGCCGAAGTAATTCTGCTGATACTGTATGCTGCTATTTAAAAAAATAATAAAAAGTTCTTTTTTTGTACAATGGGGATCACAGACTCCTCTCATTGTTCTGCAGAGGTAAGTGTGTGTCTGTGTGTTGATGGGATAGGAAAGATAGCGCGGTCAGCTGGGGAAAAGAAAGTGATATGTGTTCAGTTATAGATTTCCACTCTCTTTCCTGAAACTTTCCCCTGGGAAGCCAGGACATCAGGATTTCTAGAGAGGCTGGATAGTGCAGGTCATTGTTCATTGATATCTTTACTGATGGCCATTGCTAAGCCTGAGCCAACATAGGAAGAAAAAAAACAAAACAAGCCGGAACAGTGTATGCTCCACAGGGAGAACAAAACAGAGTGCTGAAAAAAAGTGCAACAAGAGCTTGGGACCTGCATGGACAGGAAAGTGTGACGTTCTTCTGCGTTCACTCCATCTTTGGGTTTGGAGATTGGAAAGAAAAAACGTGTTTTCACTTCTTTCTTTGGGTGCAAGCTTTTTTTAAGTTGTGAGATGACCCCATGGCTGGTATGGTACTGCTGCTGCTTGTGATAGGGGACGACTTGTATTTCAGGGGAGCACAGTTCCAAGGAAATTTGTTTCTACTCCTGGAAACTCTTCTCATCTTGGCCAGTGGTCGCCCTGCAGTCATCAAGGTGGCATAGTAGGTGTCAGATTTGGAGACATTAAAGACATCTTTTTATTTTGGATTCATATCTCAGTTGAATATATATATCTCAATTTAATAAACACTATGGGTCTTTTAGCTAGTGGCTAGACAAGGGGAAAGTGCTTTAGCTGTCTCTTTTTTTCCTGTTGGTCCTTCATTTATTTTGCCTCCATCCTTTGTTTCTTAACCACAGGTACAGACAGGGGAACTCCTTTCAAAATACATTTCTCTGTTTCTCTCCTTCTCATTTCTTTCCTAACATTCCCCAGCTTTAGCACAGAGGCTAATGAATAATAGAGTGAACCATGACCCTTGCAGTGTGGGTTCAGGCCTGGCATCCGTCTGATCTGGTGACCATTTTTAATCCAACACACAATAAAGCTCCAAGATACCTGGAAAAGACCTCACAGACAATACTGTGTGCACTCTGAGCCTTAAAAATCACAGCGTTTAGCTCAAAGCGACCACTTCAGGAGAAACAAGAAGCCAAAAATGTACAAAGGCCTTTTAGTGTTGTTTGTTTTCTGTCCCGCTGAATTGCTAGTGAAAAGCTAATATGACAGCCTTGCACCTCTAAATGAAGTGTCACAGCAGCATAGTGTGAACATAAGCTAAAATATCGTGCTTGTGTCTTTAACTTTAGCATCCCAAGCCATATGCCTTTTTCACAGGTGTCAGATTCTGTGTCAGGGTGGATATCAGAATGAAAAACACATCCGCAGGGGTAAAACAGAAAGCTGTGATTTGGCAAAAAGATCTATATTTTTTGCAAATGATTTGCTGTGCTCAATTTGTTTGCATTGCCCGGGGATAACCCTCCACCCTGCATCGCCTCACTGACCTCTGAGTCAAAGCTATCTTTTTTCACACCTTGCGCTTTCTCTCTCTCTCTCCCTTTTGGCCCGGGGAAATCTCTCGCTGGGATAGCTTAAATAACACGCTCACACTTCTCGGAAAGCGAGAGGTGCAGAGAAAAGTGCAAGACAAAAGGTGATAGAGGGAAAGTGAAAAGGAAGAAAGAACACCTGTCTCAGCAACCCCTCGAGTGGGGAGATGATATCCTGATTAAAGGGTGATGTAGAGTCTGGGAGACATTGATCACACAAAACACTTGACCATGGAGGCCCAAGATGTGGTAGATATTAAAAAATCATGAAGTATCTCCCCCCACCCCCTAGTTATGTCAGGGATGAAGAACACAAAGGTGTGAGAGAGGGAGAGAGAGTATTCTGATGGATGGAGCGAAAACTTAAAGTGTTCCTGCCAAGCAGCGTGTGAAGTAAGGTCAGGAGAGCTGCATGCAAGAGTGCAGAGAAGAGTCACTCATCCCGTCACTTTAAGAGAAGAACTCCTACATCCTAGGCTAATTCTACCTTTGTGGTCTGCATCCACGCTAATATACGTTTTTAAATGGGGGTTTTAAAACTGTAATGCACATGGCTTAAAACACATATCGCACTGAATATTAAAAGGGCACACACAGGCAAGCTTGTAGAAAATACTACACCAATGACAAAAAGTAACACCAGAGATAAACACAGAAGCACACAATAATCCAGCGATGGTGGCGGAAAACATCGGATTCGCGAATCAAGCAGCAACAAAATAGAGAAATACTTATGGCTGGAAAGTGCCTGCACAAGAAAGATGAAATCACAAATGATATATGAGTTAAATTTTAATGACTAGGCTTTTATTTCCTTGCTACTGACAGAACTCGGCTAGCATGTAATCATATGTGTCTGCGTCACTGTTTAAAAAAAAGATACTCGAATACTTTCAGTCATCCTACAATATGTTTCAGTATTGCTGATGCTTCATATTAAGTTCCTAAAACAGTGAACGTGTAAGTGTGGAACGTACGAGCTACGCTTTGCATCCAATATTAGAGGAAGTTGAGCTGTGAAAGGTGCTGAAATCTGGATTTTGAAAGGGACCGATGAGTCATTTTGGTGCAGATGGGTTCATTCTCTCCCACTCTCCTTTCTGTTTAAAATGCACACGGGAAAGCACGAGCAAGCGCGATGGCCTACCACCTGTGTTAGCCTTCTTCCTAAAGTGTACTAAGTAATCGGCTGTAGCGAGGGGATGGTAATTTGACAGCTGGCGAGAGTGCAAGCAAACTGAACTGTGAAACAAAAAAGTTAAAACAAAAAAAAAGAGTGAAAGAAAGACTGTGGGGGTGAAAGAGTCCAAAGTAAATGGTCCTGTTTAAAAGCTTCGATATGCATCTTTCAAGAGACTCCTGGATTCCCTTTGTGAGAAACAGTTTATTTGCTGGCATGTACCGATACACGCAGACATAAACACACATCATTCGCAAATGGGATCAAAGATCTGATGGAGCTGAAAGAGTGCCCAATAAGTGCTGCTGCCCCAGACTAAATGAGTGACAATTTACCAGTGTTGTTGCTGCCGCTGCTCTTGAGCCCTTGTGATCATGTTAAAAATGCAGGGAAGTGGAGGAGGAGCAAAAGGATTTCAGGAGAAAGGACAGCTCTCAAATGTCCAACGCAACACTCACAGATGAAGCGTCTGGCCGCTGAAAATTGGTCTTTGAGAGATTCACAAATGCACCTATAATTTCAGTTGCATGTGCAAGGAAAATGTGCGCAGTGACATCCAGCTTCTCAAATACCACATTTGCACACATTTGTACGACTCCTCACAAAGTGTTGGAACAATGCAAGAATGGGCCAAATGCACAGAATCAGACGTGGAGAACAATGCAGACACACCTCTGGCACCAACATGAAAGCTCATACTAAACCAGCAACGCTACTTGTTTAGCAAATAAGAGTGATTTGAAGACTTTCCCCAGAATCCCATCTGATTTAGAAGCCTAAATCTAACGGACGTGCCCTTCTTTCTTTAGGGAAAAAACATTTTAATTGACATAAAAACATGCAAACTTTGATGTTCTCACATGTTAACGATCTGCTGCACAGTCTCTGAGCTCCTGTGCTGTGCGCCGCATGTTTCCACTCTAGCCCCGCTTAGTCCATCCACTCCTTGAGTTAAGATCCTAGAGAGACAATTTGTGCAGTCCATTAAGAGCTGATGAATTGGATTTAGACCAGCAAACTGGTGTGAATGGGCGGCCTAAACACACAGGCTGACAGCCCCCACTCCCCAATCGTTTGTGCAACTCTGTGAATAATGCTGGCCCAGCGTTCGCTCCTGTTTCAAACACACATACAGTTCCCTAGCCCAGTGCTTATGGCTGTATTCACAGCAGAAAACATGATTTCTATTGCTGTATATTGACTGACATCTACTCTACGCTATAAAAGGCTTGTGCAGGGAGCTTTCTATTTGCAGAGGAGACAAAGCACACTCGACAAAATTTGAGTCGTTACGCTAATAGAGGCGTGTACATCCTGTGAACAGCTTTTAATCTAAAAATCAAGAATGGAAAAGTGCTTGACACTTTAATCCCTTTTTGATATGGAAGTGTTACATGCTGCTCTAAGCATAAATATGGGGGTGAGCGGCAAAAAAGAAGAGAGTTTGGTTTACCACACAAAATGCAAGCATCCCCACAACAATGTAATGCAAACGTTCGACACAAAAACAAAACAAAACAAAAGCAAAAACCACACACGCACACACAAGGACTTGAAAACTGGCCATAAGTGACTCAACAGATCTTTTGGTTCAGTGCGCCGCATTATTGCATTTTGGTATTTTATTAGTAAGGGTAAAGTCTTGATGGTAAAATTCAGATCTAAAAAACTGCGATCCCTCCATGTAAAAAAGTGTGAGCTGCTAATGAATTGGATACGTGTGATGAAGGCTGAGCAAATTCCCTCCTGGCTCTTAAAAGTGCAGTCCTGTCTCAGTTTCATTTAAACAGAGTGAACAGTAGTTACACATATTTAAACACCGAGGGTGTATTTGATACTGCTTCAATTATTAAGATTGCAAAAAAAAAAGGAAAGCTGCCAGTGGAAAAGTGCCAACAATGTTCATGTGGTTTTCTATTCTATTTCTACCCTAATGAAAAAGACTTAATTGAAGAAAAAAAATGTATGTTTTAAACTGTTTTTATGCACATTTCCATCATTGGTAATATTCCCTATCAGCACAGCCCTACTGAACTTTTATTCAAGTCTGAGTTGAGTGTTTGTTTTGAAACTGGCCTAAAGTGTTGCCGATTGTTGTATTAGAGCTTTGGTTCCTGTTTTTTAACGCTCACTTTTTTCTCCATGTCTGCTTTGTGTCTCAGTTCTGTTTTAATTGCTCTTCTCGTGCAGGTTTTCTTGTTGTCCTTACCACCTGCGATTCCTTGATCATTTCCACTTGTATCTTCCTTCCCAATTACCCCTGAACATATATGATTCAGTGTCTCCCTCTGTCATTGTCAGACTCTCTACACTGTCTGTGTGTATACCATGTGCTCCACACCTGCGCTTTTTGGCTTTCCTCCCCGTGCCATCATGCCGTTTGTCTCAAACATATCTTTCTCACTCGATCAGCTTTGTGTGTGAAGCTTGTCTTTAGTTTTGTACTTAGTTTCTCACATCTGCATTTGGAGCCTCATTTTGTACCACCCTGAGCACAAATGTATTTAGCGCCGGACATGACATTGTGAATACCATAAGTACTGGAATGTGTGTGCAGTCGTGAACTGGCAAAGCACTGCAGCAATTTTGATTATTATTTATCTCAAGCTTTGAATAAACAAATTCTTGCAAAATGAAAGTCAAAGGGTTAGTTTGATACCGTCAAACCTACTGCAAGTTTCATGCAGTCATCCAGGAAGTGTCTGTAGCACTCTGCCAGTGGTATTAAATATTAATCTCTCCACTTAGGATCTACTGATTCAGAGAGAATGTGCAGGCCATAGGGAACTTAATGGGACACTTATCACACTTACTGTGATAGGCCTAGTGCATGTCTCGCTATTTAACATTTTGCAGTACTCAAAGTCCCACAATATAGTTTTTCATCGGGATTACGATGAAACATCTGTTTTGGCTTTGTGTGTATGTGTGGTAGTAGATGGTTTGAGCATATGTTTGTAATTTTTTGTGGTTCTGTGCCTTTATTTAAGCACGCAGGTAGTGCAATAAGCAAGTGTGTGGGCGGGTACATCTGCGCAGGGCTTAGTGCCTAACTGAAGCTGGATATTTACTGTAGCCTGTTAAACGCCCAATATCAAAAGTTGGTCTTGCAAAACTGTCAGCCACATGGCGGCCACTGGACTTGAATCTCACATGGACCTTGGATTAGTTTCTGTCTATTGCTCAGGGTGAAATGTGTAATCCTGATTCTGAGAGGCGGGTGAGAGGAGAAGGAGTGGGGAGGCGGGGATTCTTGCTATTAATGTCTAACCTTTTAAAAAATGAATTTGCAATTGTGACAAGATACGGGGGCAGATGTGATCCCGAAAATATTTCTGCCCTGTCACAAATACCTTGGGAGAAGAGAAGAGCATTAGAGCTTTTATGATAAAAAATTAAATGCAGTGTGCTTAAGATGTTGCCTTTCATCTCATATCACATAATAACAGCGTAGAAAGAAACAACAAAAGTTGCTGCAATTAATGTGATTTCTTTTTAAGTGCATAGTGTGTTTTGTTTTTTATAAATAATTACTTACCTCCGGTGTGTGTGTGTGTGTGTGTGTGTGTGTGTGTGTGTGTGTGTGTGTGTGTGTGTGTGTGTGTGTGTGTGTGTGGGTGGGTGGGTGGAGTGGTGGGTAAACTGCCAAAGAAAGCTTGCTTTATAAAGCTGCCCAACGCCGACATCTTACTTTGACACGAAACTTCATACTTTCTTTGAAAGTAATTTAGCAATTACAACTGTGGCTATACTGGTGAATTTTCTCTTTAAATGGGAAAAAGCAAAAACAAAACATTTAAAAACACCTACACCTATCCATGTGTACAGGTCTGTTCATATGAAATGAATATGCATTTATATGCTCTGAGACAATGATCTGGCTCCTCAGCAAACCCATCAGTGAAGCGGCAGGGCAAAATAAGGAATCCTTTTAAAAAAGGTTAAAATCTTCACTGTCTGGCAGATGGGGAGTGTGGCCTGCTCGTGAAGACCCTATAACAACCTCTCTTAGCTGCTCCTGGCCCACCATTACAGTATCTCCCTGATCAAATGGATGCCATCTGTCTGGCTGGGGTTCAGCAAGAGTGCTACAGCAAGCTGGTTTGCTGGCTCAGCCAGACGCATCCTACCTTGTTCTTTTGCATACACATAAGCTCATTTTCTTATCCCACTCTCTCTCACAAACAAACACAGGCGAACACAAAGAGGTGAGTTCAGCCATGCAAATGTCCAGAGGAAACGGATTTAAGATGGCAACTGGGATCTTGTGGCAAATGACGTGTAACAGGTAAGTGGTAAATGATGATCGATGGTAGTGTAATCTTTGGATAGGGACGTGAAATTGACTGTCAGAATTTTCTGTTAAAATACATCGTTGCCTCCTCTAGCTGGCACTCGTGAACAAGAGCCGCACATCCATGAATTTTAATTCACTCTTGTATCCAACGTCAAAGCATGAGGGAAAGCATTCTGCCTAGGTAGCAATAAGAATTTAACACAATTACTGAGTCATTCCCGTGTGCTTCCTAAATGTTTCACACTGTTATCAATATTAAACCTACAACTCCTGCCTCTTATTTTGATTTCTATCTTTCACATGTCGAGTACACATGAAAGCCACATTCCTACTTTAAGGCTCATACATATAAATGATTCTATAGGTGGTTTTATTGCAGCTCTCCCATGTAGTTTAAGAGTCCTGGCAGAGAGCTGTGGCACCTGAAATCATTCCCTATCACATTCAAGTTGTAGGTGTGTTCACAAAAGCTTGCGATTCCTAACTAGAAATTTGTATTCCATTGTGAATGCCATCAGTATCGCTAACATTAGCACAGTACACCTTTGGGTAGAAAGAATGAAAGAGGTTAGGGCTGCTCGATTATGGCAAAAATGATAATCACGATTATTTTCACTGAAATTGAGATCTCGATTATTTGACGATATTTATTTAACCCTTTAAGACCTACCATAGAACCAAGTCCGCCAGAGCTTATATTATTTTTTTACATGTTGTAGTGCCATTTGTGGGAGCATTTCAAGTTGCTATACAACTGTTATAGCCCATATTTTAATAATATGTATGCATTAAGTCCATAGTAACTACATTAATTGCAAAAAAGTGCAATAAACTACAAAAAAATTGAAAATAGTTTTTGTTTTGTTTTTTACATATATTTCTACTTGGAGAAATTTAAGAGGTTTATCCCTCAAAACTTTAAATACAAAAAAGTCGCAAAAAATAGTTTACAACAACAGGAAATTTATTTGGAGTGGCTTCATAGTTTTATTTTGGAGATACACAAATTTTTATATACTGCAGGAAAAACGAAAAAACAATCATATGATGCAAATTTGCAAAGAAAACAGCAGGTGCATCAAAATAAACTATTTCCAGCAGTGCAATTTGAGTTCTAAGCATCCCAGAAACTATTCAGAAAAGTCAAACATGGCCAGTATAGGTTTTTAAGGCCTACAAGTAAAAAGTACATTTCCGCGAAAATGACGTCACTTCCAGTTTCGGCCAGGAAATTGCAGACGTGATAGTTCTCGCTGACGTCTGTTTCACTGTGGGAAGTGTTACGAACAGCTGATCGGATCGGCAAAGCGTGTTTCTGGAATATTATGTTTTTGTTCCTGCAAGGCTTTTTATGCAATTTTTGCAAAGCTTTATGTGGAAGGAAACCGTGACCGAGGACAAGCTGATGGCATCAGATGTAAGTACAACTCCTCCGGTTTCATATGCAAAACAAATTATTGCGCTAGCTTACGAGGTTCCGGTTCTACCGGGATTTAAAAATAGTTACACAAAACTGAGCGTGCTGCTCTGACTGGATCTAAAGGGTTAACAATGACTTTAAAAAATAATATAAAATAGTGTGCAACACCACTGAAGTTTTTTTTAACCTCTCTTTTCAACCAACGGCAGTCACTCTCCTCTCCAAATAACTTCTGCTTAGCTTTCCGAGCTTCCCTCGGGTCCTCTTAATCAGCGGTCTCCAACCTTTTTTGCGCCACGAACCGGTTTATGCCCGACAATATTTTCACGGACCGGCCTTTAAGGTGTCGCGGATAAACGAGGGAGGGGCTAATAATCGGCTCAGTCATTTTTAATGATCATTGAAAGCCCAGATTGTAATCGTGATTAAAATTCAATTAATTGAGCAGCCCTAAAAGAGGTCCCCTTACTTTCCGTTGCTGTCATTGAATAACATCTGATAGGTTCAACTGTTGAGCTTTCATCTCCTCCAGATCCACAAAATCTCCCCTCATTGATTCAGTGCTGAAGTGGGACTCAAGTTAATTCCACATGTGTTTTTCCTACAGGTAGGTGATACATTTATCACACACACTTTGGAGCTAGAAACTTAAAATGTGTATCCGCTTTAAACGATTAAGGTTGTTACATTTCTCTATTGATCAATACATTTATTTTCTTTTAATTCTTTACATTTTATTTCTTTAGAATAGAATAGAATAATCCTTTAATTGTCCCACAAGGGGAAATTTGGTAAAGAAGAATTTGTTTGGTGTAAATCTCTCCATTATTCCTCCTAGTGTTTTATTTGTGTCTAGTAAAGAATCTCAATAAAATACTATTTTTCATGTTTTTATAGGTTCAACTATTTGCAGAATTAACTGGATCATAGATTACTAGCACACTTTCCCGTAAGCATGCTGCGTGTTTTTGTTTGTGAGAGTCTCACATGACAATGGTGTAGGCGTGTGTGACGTCCGTAGCAGCACCAGACGTGTGTAGATCAGCAATGGATAATATGGAGTTCGGGAGACAGTACGACCATGCAGCGTTTAAAGCTTGGAAGTACTTACATTACTTCAAGTTTTATTCCGTAAGAAGTGACAAAAGCATTAGCGTCCGCAGTAAACTCTGCGTGGGAAGAAAACTTCTTCTTCTTCGTCTTTGATTTTATTTATTCTTTGCTGTGCTTTACTTGCATCCGTTTACAAAGAGTGAGTGTAAACACAAAACATTTTATTTTACATGCTGAAATACGCAGAAAATAGGTTTAAATGTTAAACAATTTCAACTTCAAGTCAAAGACCGTTGCATATAATTTAATTTTTGCTTAATGCAATGTGCATAAAATTAAAAGATTAAAGCTAATTTAAAAAGCATTTTGAGTTTATTTTGTATTTTTGATTTTCATATGTTACATTGCAATAATGTTACGTGCTTGTTTTGTTATTTAGTTAGGGTCTTAGTTGAGTTTTAGTCTAGTTTATGTTTCTTCTATAGCTCCTGACTCATGAGTCTTTTCCTGTCCCCTGTGCAGTCTGTCATGTGTCATTTCTGTGTTAACATTGTCAAGCTTGTGTTGTCTTGTCTACGTTCTGTTATGTTTCCTGTTTTACTTTGAAGGGTCTGGTGTTCCATGTTCAGTGTGTCTAGTTGTACTTCCGCTGTGTCGTTCAGGTTCATTTGTGTCAGCTGTTTCCCCCAGGTCTTCTCATTTCCCTCAAGTCTTCCTCCATTCAGTGTCGGGTCGTCTGTTTTGTCAAGATTCATGTACTTAGTTATTTTAATTATTTTAAAGCTTCGGTTCATGTTCAGGTCTCTCGCCATAGTTTTTGCATGTACCTGTTCTGATTCATGTTCAAGTTTTCATGTTAGTGTTAGCTTATCCCAGTTGAGGTTTTAGTTTAGTTTCACCTTTGTTCACCTTGCCTTGTTTTTCTGTTTCGGTATTCAACCTAATAAATGGCTCACTTTTTGTAATATTTAGTTTCCTCTCTTCCATGTCTGCTTTTTGGGTCCACACCACAAACACACCAGCTGCTCAGCCGTGACAATTTTTCCTTCCCACTGTCACCAAGTGATTGCGCATGTCTAATTGTTGTAGTTTTCTCTGCATTATTGTACGGTCTTTACCTTACAATATAAAGCACCTGGAGATGCTGTTGCTGTGATTTGACTCTATATAAATTAAGTGAAACTGAAATTAAATGAATTAATACTTTTGTCCATATAGTGCAATTCATCTTAAATTTAAAATATAAAAGCAAGCAAACACAAAATAAAAAAAAATACAAATACCACTGAATGTTTTCACAGTTCTGGGACTGTGGGTAGAAAGCTAGGAAAACTAACTTCTCAAACTTTACTGTGCAAAACAAGATATGATTACACCTAAGCTAACCTAACTGGTTATATGCGACTGTACCTGAATGGTAATGTTAGCCAACATCTGTCTTAGAGTAATAAATAAATAAAAAAAATAATGATGCATAATAAATAATGAACATTGGATTAGTATTTCCTAGTTCCATCTTCTTCTGCTTATCCATTTCACGGTCACAGAACAGCTGGAGTCTGTCTCAGGTATCATCAGGCCAGAAGCAGGGTACATGTCATGTCATCAGCTGGTCACAGGGCTAACACAGAGAGACACTCTCACATTCACATATTTAAAAAATCAAAACAAACAAACACAAAAACCCCATTCAAATACAGCTTGCGCGTTGATGATTACCATAGCAATGAAAACAAGTTCTTCTTATTTTTTTTAAAGGTGTATAACACTGAAAATTCCTGTGAGTCACAAAAGGTAACAGCATTTGATAGAGCTGGAAGCTGTATGACACACATCTTAACACCTAGATACCATCAGACTAGGGCACTAACAAACAGAAGGTTCAAGGTTGTGAAGCCTTGTTGCAAGTCAAAGGGTGCTGAATGGAACAGATATATTTTCTGTTTCCATCTCAACCAACTAATTCCTTTTTCGGAGGCTTCCTTTCACACATTTCCTTTCCTTTGCCTTCACTAAGTATGTCTTTACCGCCGCACTTTTAGCATTTACTCGTCTACCCTTTGGTATATACCACCAACTGCATTATGCCAGTGTAACAAATAGTTATAGCTCTTTGGATTTGTACTCCCTTAATCCTGCCCTCGCTGATGCTTTGGGTGACATTTCTCATTTGCTGAACAGTTTAGAAAAAAAAAAAGAAAACGCTGTCTGCCCTCTCATGTGAAACATCCAAAATTGTAATAACATCACTATAGCAACATTCTGCTGCACAGAGACACAGTCTGGCGTGACTGGCTGCCAGCACGTGCACAGCTCATCACCACCCCAACAAACTGTTAAAAGCAGCATCCCCTGCTTAAGCCATGTTTCATACTAAGGTTATTCTCAGTCATGCAAAGAAACGTGAACAAGATGTGAACTTATCCAATATACAGCCAGATGGAAGAATAATGCACTGAAGTGTTGCTTAGGTTCATGGTCCTTCCACACGTTTGCCTATCAAAGGTTTAGTACGACTTACACTTTTTTAGAATAAATACACTGTAAACAAGATTTAAACAACTTGCATTTGCACAATAAAATCGTTTTTAGATAATTGCATTAAAATGCTTCAAAAGGCACTAAGGTCACAAACATGGTTTCAGCATAGGGATGGAAATTAGCTGAGTGCCATCTAGCAGACAGCTACTGGCTACAGCTGCATGTGTCACTCTCAAAATATCAATACAGGTGTGCACAGCCCTAGTAAAACATATATTTAACCCTTAACACTATTTAAATTGATGTGAAGCTACAAAATTAGCAATAGAAACCAAATGCATTTTTAAACTGGGGAGTAAACTTTTCATTTCTGCTTTAAACTTGTGCATTTTAACATAACCATATGGAGACCGACTTGCTTTTGGAGCTTTTCAACTGGCCATGGCTTCCTTTTTAAGCCCCAGAGGTTGCCGCCTGGTTCTGCCTCTTTCACGCTCTACCCAGGCTCTACCCAGGCTCTACCCCTTGGCTTAAACCAAACAGTGGTTTTCCAGTATGAACGTATCTGACACAGAGACTCTCCTGTTGCGTGCTACATCTGAGAAAGGGCAATTTCGGACAAAGCCCAGGCTTGATTCTCTCTTTCGTGTGTGAAAACGGCTTAAGATAGTGATTGAATAGGCTAGTTTTATCCCTTTCTGCCAGCTCTCTGCCTGACATGCATTCTGCAAAAAAAAAAAAAAGGAAAATGTAGCATCAAGCCAGACAAGTTCTTTTCAGTCCACTGACTGTATCACAAAACATTTTCTGTATTTTATTCAGCTAAATCAAAAACCGATGCTTTGATTGCACCCCAGAGAAGAGGGGGAGTTGTTTTGAGATATGAGCGTAGCTCTATGCAAGGGCTGTACCCAGTAAGACGAGGGAAGAGGTGGAATGTAACACTAAAAGGTAAAATACAGTATGTTAGCCAGAGGTTCTCCTTCTCTGTTCAGCAAAACACTACACAGATACGGTGATTCTTTGGATCTGCTGAGAGTGAAACTAAAGCCCTTTTTTTTCTTGACAAGAGCGGAGCACATTGGCTCAGCTATGAGTAGAATTTTCATTGCATGCTCTTGCCAAGTCACCCACATATACACAAATGTGGGACATAAATGGCTGAAATACAAAATGACTTGGGAGAAATAATGCAGCAGTTAGCTTGTCAAAGGAAATCGTGTATACAGCATGAATCGGGTAGAGCATTAACTGCATCAAACCAGAGTATCTAATACAGCCGCTACATTGTTTTAGTCATTAACCTTAGGTCTATACATTGACCTGCACAGTATACTTGTGCACTAAATCCTTAATACAGACGTGCATCCTCTGTGTAGATATAAGCAAGGAAATAACTTTGAACCCGATCTTAGCTTGAATATCCCACAAAAACTCATCTGCAGCATAACAGTTGATGTTTTTGTTTGTCTTTCACGAAGGAGCTTAAGCTCACAGGCCTTGATGTGGACTCCACAAGGACACGGAGGGAAAAAAAATTGTATTATCATAAAAGATGAGGTGAGGGAAACTGTTTTGCATCGGTACTGTTCCAGCTCTCTTTATTTAGCATGCATGTGTGCCTCGCGGTGTATGCCTTGGAGAGGGCTGAAATCCACAAGGATGGGAAAAAGATGTTATGATCAAAGAGAGCATGCAAAGGTATTCCGTTCTATTAGCTCGGTTCCAATAACACTCTTCTTTTATACACATGTACGGCAACCTCATACTTTTGTTGATGCCTTTTGGGAGAAGGCTGAAAAAGTTCCTCGGAGCAGGCATTAATTCTCATTTAAACTCAACTCACAGAACTTACAGAAAGCAGGTCAAAAGGTCTTTTTGTTGGAAAAAGCTCAGTTCCTCAAACCACTTAAACCTCTGGGATGTGAGACGAGGAGGAGAAAAATCCTACACAGCCTGCCTGGTTGCCTGAGGTTCTAAATATTATTTCCTTGCAAACGCACACTGCAAATTTTAAGATAATTGGAGCTAAGCACAGCTTTTTTGTTTCTTTTTTGTTTTTTACTAACACCTCAAATGAAACTGACATATAGGGGAGCCTGCGTCTGTACAAATAAGACTAATGTGCATAAGAATAATAAGAGATCAGGCAAATAAATAAAAACAGGATGTCCGGGGCAGGAGAAAGAGAAAGGGCACAGAAGAAAAGAATGAGGCAGCGAGTGAGATGCGCAGCTCCGCTGGGTCATTAGGCTAGAGACAGACACATGCAATTGCCACCTCATCCTTCATTCTCTGGCTCTCCTGGCCAAAAGGCACTGGGGTATTGAGCCATGTTCAGTGAACCTGACATGTGCTGCAGATACTGTGGCAAATGAAGATACACTACGGGGCCCATGGACACTAATTCTCCTCCTCCTTTTTCAGCAGTCTGTCACCATTGTTACTGTGTACAGTATGAGTGACTGGCATATTAATACGAGATGCAAAATAGCGAGAAAACTCTAAAACATGGTGGCTGGAGCAGATTAAAATGTGATTTCCTGTCTGTTTATACAAGCATTTGGCTGTGTCCATCTCATGTGTCTTACTCTGTACAGCGGTGATAAATAGTTAGCTGTGACATCTCAACCTAACTTCCATTATTAGAGCGTCTGCTGTCAGATAAAGCTCTGATAAGACAATACGGTGGTGCCTCGGCCCAGCAGTCGCATAGATTCATCCAGACACATCAGACAAGACAAATAGACCTCAGCTAATGCTGACAGAGCATCCCGGGTGGAAAATTTAGACAGACTTTCAATCATTTGTTTGACAAGTGGGGACATATTCAAGCAAGAGATTTCTGTTTCCATAATTCCAAACCCCATAATCCATTTTTGTCCCACAGTCAGGGCTCGAATGACTGGACTGGACTGAAAAATGGAGTCTCCCTGGCAACAAATATGCAACTGAAATTTCATGTTATTAGAAGTGTGAAAGCAATTTTTGAAACACAGAAGGTCTAAATATGAATATGGCATGAGTGTTTAGAAGTAAGGTGTGCATATAAAAGGCAACAAGATAGGTTTCATTCAGAGTGGTGTCCGTGTCCACCGGACAGTGTGCGCACCGCGGATGACGTCAGTGCGCACACTGTGTCTGAGGAGGATGTGCGGAAGTGCTTCAGGAAGGTGAACGCACGCAAAGCTACTGGTCCGGACGGGATTCCCGGCCGCGTCCTCAGGTCATGCGCGGCTCAGCTGGCTGGAGTGTTCACGCACATCTTCAACCTTTCCCTCTCTCTGTCTGTAGTCCCAGCCTGCTTCAAAATGGCCACCATCGTCCCTGTACCCAAATCCTCCACCATCTCCTCATTGAACGACTGGCGACCTGTAGCCCTGACCCCCATCGTAAGCAAATGCTTCGAGAAGCTGGTCAGGGACTTCATCTGCTCTGCACTACCCGACTCACTGGACCCTCTACAGTTTGCATACCGCCACAACAGGTCCACTGATGATGCCATAGCCCTGACACTACATACTGCCCTGTCACACCTGGAGAAGAGAGACACGTATGTGAGAATGCTGTTTGTAGATTACAGCTCAGCATTCAATACCATCGTTCCCTCGAAGCTGGACAGGAAACTGCAGGATCTAGGACTGAGCAGCTCCCTCTGCAGCTGGATCCTTAGCTTCCTGTCTGACAGACGCCAGGTGGTCAGACTGGGCAGCATCACCTCATCCCCCATCACACTGAACACTGGTGCTCCACAGGGGTGTGTACTGAGCCCTCTCCTGTACTCACTCTACACCTACGACTGCACAGCCACTAACAACTCCAACATCATTGTGAAGTTTGCGGACGACACTACAGTGGTGGGTCTTATCACCAACGGTGATGAGACGGCTTACAGGGAGGAGGTCAGCGCCCTGACCCACTGGTGTCAAGACAACCATCTCACCCTCAACGTCGCAAAGACAAAGGAGTTGATAGTGGACTTCCGGAGGTGCAGAGAAGTACACACCCCCATCACCATCAACGGCGCTGCTGTGGAGAGAGTGAGCAGCTTCCGGTTCCTTGGCGTACACCTGGCTGAGGATCTTACGTGGTCAGTACACACAAACAAAACAGTGAAGAAGGCGCAGCAGCGCCTCTTCTTTCTCAGGAGACTGAAAAGATTCGGCATGAGCCCCCGCATCCTCAGGACCTTCTATCACTGTGCCATTGAGAGCATCCTCACTGGATGCATCACCACCTGGTATGGCAACAGCACCGCCTACAACTGCAAAGCTCTCCAGCGAGTAGTGCGGTGCTCTGAACGGATAATTGGAGGTGAGCTTCCCTCCCTCCAAGACATCTACAGGAAGCGCTGCCTGAGGAAAGCGGGGAGGATCATCAAGGACTCCAGTCACCCCAGCCATAAACTGTTCAGACTGCTTCCATCAGGAAGGAGGTTCTGCAGCATCCGGTCCCGTACCAGCAGACTGAGAGACAGCTTTTTCCATCAGGCCATCAGACTGCTGAACACGTCATAGACACCTCAGCTTCACTACTGGAACTTCAACATTATGCACTCCATACTGTACATTAATGCCACTTGTTTTGCACATATTCAACTCTGTATATTTTATATATTTTACTATTATTATTATTATTATTATTATTATTATTATTATTTTATTTTATTTTTTACTATTTAATTTGTAAAAATGTGTACACACACACACACACACACACACACACACACACACACACACACACACACACACAGGAAAATATTTAGTATACACATCCAGAAATGCATACACTATTATATATTGTACATATATTTATTAGTTTCAGGTTGGCCATTCTTGTATTTTGCTCGTTTGTGTTGTTGTGTTTGCACATCTCTGTTGCTTGTGGGGCTCGCACACAAGAATTTCACTCGCATGTGCTGTGCCAGTGTGCCTGCACATGTGATGTGACAATAAAAAGTGATTTGATTTGATTTGATTTGATTTGAAGTCCAATATTCATTATGTTTTGGTCTCCTCTAATATCTGAAGAAGATATCTTATTTTTAGCAGGCAATTCCTTCACTACATTCACTAGCTGGTAGCAAACATTGTTTGTTTGTTTGTTTACTGGTGCAGAGAAAGTAGCATACAGTAGTTAAGCCATTTCCTGATGCAGAAACAGCATTATTAGAACTTAGAAATTTCAGTTGCAATGCATATTATACACACATACCATAGATGAGAATGAACAGACTGTTTTGAACTGACAGAAAGGCAAGATTAACTCAAAAAACCGCTTGTTAGAACCAATGTACGGAGAAAAGCATCTCAGAAAGTACAACCTGGCAACCTTTCTTTTTACCCAGTTAGCATCGGACCTTGAAGCAGAAGGGCTACAGCAGCAGACTTAGGTTTAGAAACTGTGGTAACAATTTACACTGATTCACCAAAATTGGACAGAAGACTGGAAAAATGTTGCCAGGTCTGATGACTTTTGATTTCTGTTGAGACATTCATATAGTAGCGTCAGACTATGGCATAAATAAAAAGAAACCAGAGATCCTCGTATCAAAGGTTCAGGCTGGTGCTCTTGGCATTACTGTGTAATGGTACAGGGGATATTATTTTCTTGACACACGTTGAGCCCCTTGGGACCAACTCCCCACCGCTTAAACGCCACAGCCTACCTGAGTCTTGTTGTTGACCATGTCCATCTCTTTATGACCACAGTGTACCCATTTTCAAAAGGCTGCGTCCAGCAGGATAAAGCACCGTGTCACAAAGCTCAAATCATCTCAAACTGGTTTGTTGAACATGACATTGAGTTCACTGTACTTAAATGGCATCCACAGTCACCAGATCTCAATCCAATAGAGCTCCTTTGGTGAAATGGGAGATTCATATCATGGATGTGCAGCTGACAAATCTGCAGCAACTCTTTGATGCTAACATGTCAAAAATCCTAATAGACCATGTTTCCAGCATTTTGTTGAATTGATCCCACACAGAATTAAAGCAGCTCTGAAGGCAAAAGTGGATCCAGCAACTTTTATTAGGTGTACCTAATGAAGTGTCTACTGAGTTTATATATTAAAATAAAGTTGCATGCTGTCAAATGGAAAAATAGGATAAAAGAGCCTACAAATCTTTATTGAGCACCAAGAAACTGCAGAAGTTGTGTAATAATTCTCACATTGCCTTTCATGATGTGCTTTAAAGGAAGATTTTTAAGTATAACTACTTAAGACACTCAAAAGGTAAACTCCCTCACCGCTGCTCGCTCAATAAAACGAAAACAGAATTGATTACTTCAGACTAGACGCAATGTTTTTATCTGTGTACACTGCAAACCATCAGAGGGGGAACTGAGGGGGTGGGACGAATCAGTAAAATGGCCCTTTCCCTTGCATGAGCTTCAAGTTCATTGCTAAAACAGTGATGATGACATCATGACAGAATGAAACTCGTCTTTAGGATCTGTTTGCTGTCTGTTCACATTTGCCGGACAGTGACGACAACGACATGTACAAAGCAATGCACGATTTAAAAGCCTCACTGGAATGGCTTACCAGAAGAAGACCTGTAGCACGGTTAAGACAAACCTAATTTGACTGCCACTGGATAAATGAGTTGCTCGGGCAAAGTGAGACCTCTGCAAACAAAACACTGAATGAGTAACATTTGTCCCCTGCAGTGGTTTTAACTGATGCGGCGGAGTAGCTCTTTTGCATCACAATTACCTGGCATTGTGTCTTTTCGCTCCATTAGCATAAGCAACCCATTTCACTTCAGTGAGATGCTACTGAAGGGCTCGAGGAGCCCGGAGGCAATCGGGAAGCCGCACGTAGCTACTGTATGAATAAAGATGGCAGTGATGTATGATATAGTAACTATATGCTTTGTATAAATAGAATGGATGTGCTACATGTAACTGGACTACTCTGAGATAAACATGGGATAATAAGACACAGATGTGTATCTCGGTATGCTGCTAGACAGCTGGGCGATGTGAGACCTGTCTATTTTAATGCTCTTCACATTCTTAAAAATAATTGGTGAAGTGAGCCACCCATGCTCGATAGCACCTGCTCACTCAGTGTGTCACAATTATCTAACATCAGAAAAGAACAGGATCTAATCTACCATCTAATCACTCCAGGATTGTGAAAAATACTCCCGAGCACACGCAGTTAAAGGCTTCAGATGGAAAAAGACCGCTCGCTGAGTAAATAAATCCCAATGACACGGCAGAACTGTCACAGGTGAATCGGACTACGTTTGTCGAGGGGGCACATGAAGCAGTGAATCTTCATTCATTCATTAATTAACAGACGCAAGTGGCATTTTCAATAAAGTCACAGCTGGTGACACATATATCAGTGCGACTGTACTGTGCAAAAAAATAAAAAAGTTTGACAGTTACCTGAGATTTGGTCATTTTAGAAGTGGTTACTCAGGAAAGAACACAGAGAAGCTCATCTACTTTTCCAGTTTGACACATTAGTGAAGCTCACCTCTAAGTGAATATCTGATTATGTGTGGAGGGGAGAAAAAAAAGTCAAGAAATGGTGCACAGGCGATAGAAAGCACCAGTTCAACCTATAGTCCTTTCTCCCCTCTTGCCGGCCATAAAACGCAGTGTAATAGGATTCCTAAGCTTTTCCAGTGACTGCTTCCACTATCACACAGACATTTAAGTGCACTAATCCATGACAAATTGTCTCATCTGATCCATGACAAATCGTCTGAAGGGCCGATAGAGACGAGGAGATGAAGGAGGGGTGGGCTGGGGAATGGGCGGCAAGAGGATGAAGAGTCGGTGGTGGCAGCGGCGGTGGTGGGGGTGGCTGGTGTGAAGAGAGTGCTGCTCGGCACCTAAATGATCAGACAGTTATTGCCTAGTTTTTTAGAAAGGTTGCTTTCATTACCTTGAAGGGCATGCTGTGTGATAAAATGTGAGTGATCACATAGCGCTGATGAGCTCTCCACCTAAGCCTGCCATTTTCAAAGCAATTATAATCCCATGTGGAGGTAGATTATAGGATTTCACTTCCTTTGTTGGCAAAAGGCCGGATTTGTAGATGTCATGTTCGCAAAACGAATGGTTCTAATTGAATTTGTGTGATATGTAATTTATGATTTTCATCACCCGGTAGTTACATTTTGGTTCTTTTTTTTTTCTTTTTCTTTTCTTTTAAAAAAGACACACACAGACTGACTAAATATTCATTTACAAAAAAAAGATAACAGATAAAATTTAACAAACAAGAAAACTGAGCTTATTCAGAGGTCATACCAGAACCTTGCATATTATTGATTTAAATGTGTGTGTGTGTGTGTGTGTGTGTGTGTGTGTGTGTGTGTGTGTGTCTTGTACTGTACTACGTTGTATTTCAATATTCACCAATGCACCAACGCTGCCAAGCAGATAAAAAAAAATCCTTTTCATCCACTTTGCAAAAATAAGATTAAGGCATCATCCATTCAAGTGACTGTAATTACATTGAATTTTCTTTTGCCATAAATTCTCACACTAATTAGTCCCCATCGTCTAATGAGGATGCAAATAAAGCTGATTCGATGACGAGAACGCAGCCTATGCGCTCCTACCTTCCTGTGGGTAGCACGGATGGATCGGCTGTTCAAAAGCACCAAAGTGACGAGATTGCCACTGTGCGTTCCTCCGCCTGTTCGCGCCGCTAACTCCGAGCTATTGTAATGAGGAGTGTGACAACTACGGAAATGAGTTCCAAGTTTTTTTTTTTAAAAAAACTGTGTGTGCGTTTGGTTCTTAAATCTGTGAAGTTAATTTCTTAGAGTTCCAAAGTGCTGCAAGAGAAATCGTATATCTTCTGAAGTAAAAAAAATAATAAAAAATCAGTTCATACTGTGTATATGTACAGCTTCCAGATGTCAGTGCTATCCTCATTTACCAATCTGGCAGCTTTCCTAAATCCGTTTCATAGTTTAGGTTTAACACCCTGTATCCTGTCTGTTTTTTATCTCCCTAGAAAACTCCATACAGCTCACTGTTACATAAAGTTAGAGTTAAGCTCTGTGGTGTTTTGACAGGATGTGTTCTCAGAGCTGGAGACATGCTGCCTAATTTAACCAACATCCCTGCTTACGGTTATGCTGTTGCCCTTACTTGACCATGTGATGCATCTTGGCTAATCAAAGTAATTACGTGGAGGGTTTTTTATTTTCCACCTCAAAGAAAACTTCTACAGCGACAGAGCATTATGCCACATTGAACAATGAGCTCATTAAAATGCATTCCAATCATCTGGGATTAGACTTTACAGTCCATTTCAGATCAATGGATAAAAACATAACAGCAGCACCACTGCATTATTTATCAGCCTTTTCAGTTAGATCATAGCCCCCTTTTGTGTTTTTACATGTAACATGTTTCACGTCCATGAAAAAAATAAAAGAAATAAACTTTTTTTTTTAAAATCAGTGCATTTACAGCTGACACTCACAGTTGATTTCATATTCCAATTGTTTTTTTCTCTGACGAACACCAGATAACGTAATTAGTACAAGTGCAGTTCTGTAACAATGCAGATACACCGCAACGCTGCGGCTGACGAGGAATTTGGAGAATAAAACCGGATCCTGTCAGGGTGTGACAGCCTAGTTAGTTTTACAGCTGCACCTGCTCTATTAGATCCAAGTCTCTCTTAAATAATAATAAATAATAAAACAAAGCAGCGGCTAAGGTGCTGTTATATCAAGACTGCTCCTCTTGGTATTGATATATTATAAACTGTACGCTGACTTCATGCATGCAGCAAGGGTAAATAGGTAGAGCACCTGCTAAGTATAACTTAATGACAAAACTCTTATCAGACAACGCATTAGGGAGCGTGTTTCATTTTATCATTAGGAGGCACAAATTCTCCATTAACTTCTGCCAGCAAATGCACTGACAATGTAAATGCAAATTGGTTACACTGAAAACCAGTACTATTTATCAAGAGTGGCCTGGTTTGTGCAGCAGCACTCTTGGCAGTGAGAACTTGTGCTCACTGTGCTGGCAGGTGGGGAGAGTGCATAGCCAGGCTTGTGTGTGTCATGTCACATTCAGCTCATCTGTCAATGTAGTGGATTATTTCTTGAGAGACCAGAATTGGCTTCCCAGAATCAGGGCACCATCAATCTTCAGCCGCACGAGCAGGACACGCGGGAGGCTGTGTGAAGCGGAGGCTCGCGGGAGAGAGTGCGGCGCCGCGCTTCCCGAGCAGGTGACGAAGCAGTCGGGCAACTCGTTACTCAATCGCAGCATCAGCCGTGTCTATGGCGATTTGTCACTGAAACGTTTGGAGAAATAAATAAACAAACAAGTGCAATGTGAAATCTTCGCCCAATCTGTGGTGCCTTATTTTAACGTGTGCTGTGAGTTACTGTTGCAGGAGGCAGAGAAGCTGATCTCTCAAAAACTGTTAGCTGCTTCAACAGGCTGGAAGATAACATGACCTTCACTTCCCCTCCTCATATATATACCCACACAGCCCCTTCGCTGTGGGTTTTTTGTTTGTTAGCTTTTGTACCACTCAGTTTCTCAGGCAGTCTGCCAAGCTGCATTCACAGAGCCACACAAAGTAATTTCAGGGCATGTTTTCTTTAAAGGTACCAACCTCCAATTTCAGCATCATCATCTCAATGAAATGTATCTTTTAAAAATTGTGACTTAATAGCAAACATAAAGCATGTTAGTCTAATGTAACATTATACTTCTGTTCACAAAATATGTTTCAGTGCTTCATGAGGAAAGCTCTACTGAAACTTAACTTGCAGTAGGACCATGCAGCACATGATATCATTCTTTAGAAACACAGAAACATCCGCTTATGGAAAACAGCAGAGCGTGAAAGCCAATGGATTTTTCAAGGCAAGACATCTCTTTCTTGCCACGTCCTACATAGCCATATCTATTTATATCTGAGGGTTCTGGCCTCAATGAAACCAGAGAGCTTCTCAAATTATAAAATCAATTCTAATTCAAATATTCATCATAGCATTTCAATTCTGAGAGAGGAGTTCTGGTTAGATCGGTTAACGCCACTTCACGGATGAGTAAGATTGATGTCAGCTTAATCCTCTAAAAAAAAAAACCCAAAAAACATGATATACAGTAAATTGTCCAGTCAGACAACAGCAGCTGGAGGGGATGCATTCTGTGAGCAGTCAGATGTGATAGAACAATGCCTGCTGGGAAGTCTGCTGATTAGGACTGTAAAACTTCATAATACACTGGCAGACTAAGATTATAAGTGCATTGTTCTGCACTTGTCTATTTGTCTCTGTTTGTTAAGTTTTAAAGTTTTCTAGAAATTACTCATTGCACCCGTCTCAGTGAGAATCCCAGAGATGTTATTCAAAATTGAGTGGCCCAACCAGAAACACCCCAGTAACATGAATTAAATCTGGGTCAATCACCCATCTCTGTGTTTGAAACTTGCTACTGAAATGCACCCTAAACACAGCTCCAGTATCCCCACAGCACCCATGAGGAAAGGCCACAGCATAATGGCCTTAAAGACGAGACTTCATTTACATCCCTGTACCCTCCTCGGTGCAGTAAATGCATGAGTTGATCTGTCTGACAGGAAAAACCCTTCCCTATCACCATCTTGTGGTTGGATGCCTCTTCTAAATGTACAAGGAAGGGTGTGGAGGCCAACCACTACTTCCCCCCCCTCAGCCCCTTTGGGATCACTGCATTATTCAAAAAAGACATTTACTGAGCCATGCACTTCCTTGTACATCTTTGGCACCAAGCTTGACTTGCCAACCAGTCAAACCCAAAAAAAAGGGAGGAGGAGGAGAAAGGAAAGGGGGGTAAAAAAAAGAAAATGAAGGCAGCCTTTAAAAAATTCATTCTGAGCTCTCTATTGCTCATCCCTTACTGTCTTGTTCCAATTAACGGGGCTGGGATACTTTGAGAACTTTCTATCTATCATAGCTGGGATTTTCATGTGTCAGCTGTTCCACAGAAAAAAGTACGCCAGCTCTCTGACATGCTGCTTAAAGCCACCAATGTTCAACACAAGCATAGAGAATTCAATGCTGGATTTTTTTTCCCACTTGCTGTGCTTCAATTACTGTCTTTTTGCCTGGCAATGCAACACACACAAAAGGGAACCAAGCAGAAGATAGCATCAATGTTTAACAGCCGCTTGGCATCCACAGAAAGCTCCGCTCCACACAAGAGTTCAGCACAGAAGTCGCACTTATTGTTAGAAGCTTAAGGAAAGCACTTGCTTTGCTCTAAAAACCTTCGCCTCCAGTGTAACAGTTCTACATACACTATAAGCGATTCTGGTAAGCTTCTCCGTAATCAGTGAATTAGAGCCACCTCTGTGTCTACCTCCCCTTTTGCCCTTACAGTGCAGCAAGGCGTCGGGCTTAATTGCCAAATGTTTCCAGTGCAAAAGAGGGGAACATAATTGTCATTTCTATCTAAGCCGCAGTGATCAAAGCTCCCCTGGCTACCAGCACAGTAATGGGGATTTCTCTCTACAGCTTGGCCTATTCGTAACAGTGTGCCAGCAAGATTCACGCTGCAGTAGTCAAGAATTCCACATCGCGACTGTGAATCATCGTTCCACTAGCTAACTCGGAGTGCTGAAAGGATGTCGTCCTCGTTGAGGTCTACACACAGAGATGGGGCGTAGCAGCCATATTTCTCCAATAGGTTGCAAAAAATGTATATGGGTAGGTTTGATTAAATTAACCTAGGGTAATGCATGATTAGAGGTAGCTGTCTTTGCTTATCTTGTATGACTGCGAGCACAGTGAATCATCTTGTACAGTACCGTGGCAAATCATCCTGACATACTGCAGCAGTGTCTCGCTGTTGCCTTTTAAACAGCCAAAGCTGACAACTGCTGCCCCATGGAGAGGGCACCATGTTTCACTGTAACAGGGTGCTATGAAGCTGAAATCTGACAAAGAGGGACACGTACCCAGGGTGAGAATGTCAGTGCGACCAGGCCGGGCCACATGGTGCTGTTGGATGGTCTGGTAGAGAGTTGCCTGGCACAGCAGCAGGAAGCCGAGGCTAATCCACATGGCCAACAACCAGGACATGGTAAGGCCGAGTCTGCAGGATGGCACGCCGCGGGGGAGAAACAACAGGGGGACAGGGGCAGAGTTGTATTACAGCATGTCTCCATATATATTTACAACACACACTGTGTTTATTTCATGTGCCAAAAAGACAAACAATGCTGACATCAACCACACACATCAAGACCACCGCGTCGAATACTGTCACCTGTTCTTTTTTTTTTTTTCAAAGTAACACAGCTAATGGGAAGAAAAAGACGACAAAGGGGCTTTGAGGGAAATCCCAGCGGTCAAACACAAACTTTAACATGCTAATATCACACCACAAAAAGGAGAGCAAAGAAACACGGGGGGAAAAAACACCCTGCCTCCAATTTTTTTTAGACTGTAAGAATGATTCACCCCTTTTTAGGAAAACCAGAGTTATTAAAAACAACAGCAAGACTGTGTTTCTAAGCACAGGCAGCCTTCTTGCAGATTTGTGCAGCGACTGCCTAATGGCTGGTGAGGGCCAGCATATGGAGACACGCCTTAGCCCTTATTGAATAATGAGGCTCTCCTCCTTTCCAGGTGTTATTAGGGCCTCTCTCCACAGCATACCCCCCACCCCCCACCCCCAACCAAGAAATGTGTCTTAGTGTGTTTAGAATTAGTACATATAAGGCTGAGGAGCTCATTTAGTATATTCAGCCAAATGACAAATCACATGTTCTGAAGTGATGTCATGACTCTAATGTAACTATGAATTTAGTAGTGTTTGATTCTACCTGTCCTTTTACACTCTTTACCAACACTAAACCTGCCAATAAAGGAAAATCTAAATGCTCCAGTTTTCCAAATTAAGTGCCAATGATCTGTTCTGATCTAATAATACACTTTCAGAACCCCCCACCCCCTCCTGGTTTGATGTACATCTGAGATTAAAGCCATTAAGGTATTAAATGTTACCCATGTGTTCTTTACCCTCAGTGACATTGAGGCTGCTTAATATTCAGCGAAAATTAAGCATATAATTATTAACAGCACATTGTAAATCCCCACCCCTGCACTAAATCCATCATAATCCGGTTTTGTGGAAATATGAACGGGTCCTGTGGGTTTATTTTCCTTAAAAAAGAAAAAAGAAAAAGAAAAAAAAACATTAAAAAAAACTATCGTGTTCTTCTTATCGGGCTGCATTTATTATATATTCAAACAAAAAATTGCGCTTGTGTGCTTTGCTGTTTATTACACAGACTTGGAGGGTGCACGTTCTGACCAAAAAAATAAAAACATCACCTGATGTGAACACACACAGTTTATCATCGAAAGGAGGAGGAGTATTAGTATCATTTTAAAGGAACTTAAGAAATAAAAACACACACAACCAGCTTTGAGGAAAAGCAGACAGGAAAACTCACGTGCATCTCGTTTTCCTTGCGGGAAACAAAAGAATTCACAAGAGCCGGTTTGGCTCTCACGGTTTTATCGCCTTAAAAGAGAGGCAGCCGCTCATCTGTGCGTAACAGGTAAGTCTAGCGTGAGATTTTAAATGCGGTTCGGAGCAGAAGCAGCAGACACACCTGCGGGCGCATAACCCCCTGATGCACCTGCGTGCAGCGTGGATTTAACAAAGTAAGGCGGTTTTATGAGCCCGCTCGTCTTAATGCTGCGGAGACAAGTTTAAGCAGTGACTCCCTAACACATAGACCTGTCTACCTGATTGCAATACACCGGGAGGAAATCACTCACCCTTGTCCGCTGGCTTGTAAATAGCCCACATCTTTCCAAGAACTATATTTGTTTAGTGCTTAGCCTGCTACTCCTGTACTGTTTATCTGGGGAGGTCACCTACCGCTATGTGGAACTATTCATTCTAATTCTAAACATAGGTGGAAACTTAGCATCTTGGTTCAAATGTATTCTTGAGGCTAGAAAAGCTTTTCTACTTGGACTCCAGCATATCTTTACATAAACCAGATGCATTTTTCAGCAGGCAGTATACTGTGGGGAATTAAATCAACAGCCCTCCTACCCCATCCCCAAACACCAAAGGTGCTCCATTCAAGCCCCCCACGCCCTTACCTGAGCGCTGCGTTCAGAAGCAAAGGAGTTCAGTCAGAATCACTGCCTGCCCAGCAGACTCACTCCTCAGTCTTAAATCCATCCATACTTGGGAGCCAGGGTTTTCAGCCTGAAATTCCACTAACAGATAAGCCAAACACTGCACAAAAGGGAGCTAAAAAGGCTGTTCTTTCCTTTCTATATATCCTTTTGGACCCCTGCTGCTCAGGTTCTTTTTGAAATCCTTTGGCAACACAAACAGTCACCAAAAGCAAAACACCCAGGGGTCTTTGTTACAAACTGGCCAGGATTTGAGGGATGGAAGGCTGATCATGTCACTGCTGTCTCAGCCACATTCGTGAAGATGTGCTCTCCTTCCTTCAGTGTCTCTTCTCCGTCAGTAAAACTCCTATGTTCTGTTGACAGGGAGCTAATTTACCCTCCTCACTTGTCGTCTTCTTCTCACGCGTGCAGCGGAAGGCTCCAGTGGAATGACTGCTCTGTCTGCTCTTGGCTGCATCCCCCCATTGAGAAGCAGTGCTGATAGTGTGAGCTTCAGTCCTCTCTCCAGCGCTCTAAGTAGAGAGTCTGTGTCAGACAGGCAGAGCGAATGTGAGTGAGTGTGCATGTGTGTGTGTATTACAATGTAGCCCAGCTGGAAAGCAAGGGAGAGAGCGAGAGAGCGAGAGAGAGCTGAGAGAGTCAGATCACACGTCTTAAAGCAAGACTACCCACTTCTGCATCAAGACTTCATCGGCAAATGAGGCATGCTTTATTAACCCACCTCTCTTTACGTCCCGGCTTCCCATCCAGAGCACTGGGAGACGTGCGAGTGTAGCCTTCAGCTCACTTTGAATCTGTTTGCGTCCACGTGCACGCCTGCGAGTGTGAGTTGGAGAGAGGGAGTGTGCGTCTGTTTTAGTCATCGCCCTCCAGCAAATTATCGGTCAAAGTGAAATGCTCCGAGCACAGCACTTTTAATAGAAGGCAGGGTGCCTCATCTCAGCTCTGCAATCACCATATTACATGTTGTGAGCTGGCTTTGCTCTTCCTCTAGTTTCCCGGTGATCAGCGAGGATTTGTTTTTTCCTTCTTTTAAACCACAAACCCTTCAGAAAACATCTTGCCACCCCTGAAACGAATTGAATGGGAAAGAGCCATGACAATAAATCTATTCCCTTTAAAGGAAACCCATCTCTTCTCTTCTTCTTCTTTTTTTGTATGCGTGTGAGTTGGTGTGGGTCACGTGTGACACGTGTGTTTGTATGGAGTGTGTGGAGTACCATTTCCTCCAATATACTGAATTTTCCTCTACAAGCATGAGTTCCTCTTTAATTCATCCTAATGTTAACCAGAGATTTACTGTATATGCCACTCCCACACACCTGCCATGACTGACTCACTCATAGTGTGATATTTCAAGTGAACCGTATGCTGCACACAAGAATACTCAGAGGGGCTAAATAAACTTGCAGACAGTGAAGAGAGTGTTGTTACTGCGGAGGAGTAATACAGATGAACTTGATGATGACTATCTGGATAATTCTCAGATCCGTGTTCCTACACTTTGCGTTCTGTGATGTGCGAGCACAGTGAAACAATCTATTTCTCTGTATGAGAGCTTTGTTGCTAAAAAAAAAAAAATCAGCTTTCTGATTGGCTGTGATTTTTGGGCTATCTTTTTTTTTTTTTTGTTTCAGCTGCTGGTCAGGGTGCCATGATTCGGGGCATCCTGGACTTATTTGCGCTGCTGTGTTATCACCTCTGCTTGTTCTTTACACGCCATAGTGGGATGTGACAGCCAGATGCACACAGCCCCACAGAGTTAAAATCTGCAGGAAAAGGGCTGAAGTCAAAAAACACACAGTGTGACAAAATGCCACATGGGGATATTATTCCTGCAGTGCAAAGTGCGGAGCAAGTGGGTAAAAAGCTGTTAAAATTACTCGTCTTAAGACTGAAAAATGTCGTGGATGCAGTTCAAGCCATGTGTTGCTGTTGTTTTTTCATAGTTCTGTAATAATCTATTGGGAAGACAGTTATGAATAGTGGCGCTGCCATCTGGATCTCTGTTGGGTAAAGCACACCACATGTTAAGTGACCAGATTCGCATTAGGCAGAAACTGCAGCGTAATTACCACAATGATTAGTGCGTCTACATTGTAAACGCGTATTTGCACAAAGTGGCTTGATTACTAATAAACAGGCTCATTTGTACATCTTTGTATTAGCTTATTTTTTTGCATGCGTGTAAGAATTATTAATAGTACCCATGCTTGGATTTCATTTTGTCCTCAGCACTTAATGCTTTTATGATCTGTCCCATTGGACTAAGATGAAGGCGTGAAATGAAAGTCCTACAAACAAGCCTCAGTGGAGAACTTAGGACTGAAGGCATCCAGTTATTATGGGTTTCTTTTCGGCGTTGTGTAACACAAGTCTCCCATTTATAGCTTTATTTCTCTGTCGTTGTTATTTTGTCGCTGCCTCCTGTTTTTCATTCTGTGTCAGTCTGAGCTGTGCTGGAAGAATGGACCAGGACAACAGAATTTCACAGTAATTCTGGATTGTTGTCGCAGTCTCATTCCTTCCTGTCTCCCTTCTCAGGGGTTTCCATAATTTCCAAACAGCTGTCGCCGCAGCCCATGCCAAGACCTAACCACAACCGACCAGTCGCTGGCCAACTCTGTGTTTGGATCTGGGCAGACCTGTTAAACACCAGCGTTTGCCAGTATTCCTCTCTCAGTCCTCTTCTTTTTCATTCTGTCATTCTCTTTTTTCTCCCCCGCCTTTATGTTTTTCCCTCTAGCTAATAAAATTCTTCCTTTCAGATCAGCCAACAAGCTTCAATATGCACCCGCTAGCTGTACCAAAATGCCAATTTAAGCCCCCACCACCACCCCAGAAGCTTTCTGCTTTTCTTTATTAAATGAGCTTTGTGCTTTTCATCATTTCAGACTAGGAAAACAAAGAATTTCTTCATCTGATGTGAAAAGTTGTCGTGTTAGTAAACCTTTTCTCCAGAGTTATCGTAGAGTGACAGAGAGAGTCAGAGGAAAGAAGGGAAATAAAAGAACAGGGGGAAAAAAGAAGGAGATTAAGGCAAGCGGGAAAATTCATTTGGAGGAACTGTGCCGCAGCACTCTTGCTCACTGATGGATGGTAATGGGAAGAAAATGATTAATGAAATAAAGAAACCTGATATATAGTAATAATTTATTTCACATTTATCAGAGCATCTTTTGTGTGCACTTCCTCACATGGGTACCTTACTGTAAAAGCAAAGTGTAAAATGTAAGGTTAGTGGATATACAGTTTTCCAAACATAAGCCTTTGAAGCATTAGGTTTATCCTGTTTCTCATGTGTCAGCAGAACCGGTGAGAGTAAACACTAAAATGTCAGCATGAACTCCGCGAGGAAGAGAAATACTGGTTCTCACAAGCAAATTATTTCGTATCTACAAAGATGAATGTTTTGGGTTTTTTCTCATTTTCACTACTAGACAAAATCAAGTCAGTTAGACACATTTGAATCCTGTAAAACTGAGCTATTTTTATTGATTGTCTGCTCCTGTTCAGTAGCAAATGCATACAACTGTATGTTGTTAGGAGGCGGTTATATAAACAGCAGATTATAATAACACATGTGATTCTGGAGTAAATTACCATCATCTATCCAATTCATTTCTATTTTAAGCTGTGTTTGCCTAAGCCACTTATTATGGCCTGTTTGCTTGTTGGGGCTCTTTTGAGTCACCAGCTTTGATTTGACCTTATACAAGTTTTCAGTGGAAGGGTTGTAATTTTCCATCACCTAAAGGCGATAGGTCAGCTGAGGATCAAGACCAGTTTTTGCAGTCTTCACGGTTTGAGACTGTCAGCCTGGAGTTCCTGACGTGCTGATAGCTAGCATGCCATCATTTGCAGGCAAGCGACACAGTGCAGTAATATTTCTTTTTTTTCTTTCTTCTAAAATGAAAATCAAATTGAAGAAATGGCATTTTGAGTGTAGATCCAGCATGCAGAGACATAATTACAGGAGTAATCAATGAGACTTCCATTGAGTGATCTTAAGGTAGCAGCCACACTGAAAGTTTCTGGACATGCCCAGATGGGCAGATTAGACTAATTCAAGGTTTAGGGTTAAGACCTGTAATTTTTATTGGCCTGGTTCTGGAATATTTTCATCATGGCTTCTAACTGGCATGCACAAGTTAGTATTCAACATTTCCTTAATAAGATGGATCTTGACTCATTGGCCACACTGTATTTGTTACAGTACCAAACATTTTGTCTACTACTGAGCTTTCAGTCCATTCTTCTGACATCACTCCATCCCTATATTTGTCAAATTTCCTTTTATAGCCGGGCATTTTTAATATTATCCTCCCAAGGCACGCTGAGCTACAATATGAACCCCACTTTTGAGGCTTGTGAAAGCAGGACACCAGACCTCACTGATGCTGATGAAAAGGTGCCAGGGAACTTGCCCAGCTACTTGCCTTTGTTAACAGTTGAAGGGAAATGCTCTGGCACATCACTCAGATGTGGCACCGATACCACCCCGTGCTCCACCCTGTGCTCTCAGCCACTGTAACATTGTAACTTCAGTGCCTCAGTTTATGATGTACGAAGTTGCTTTGCAGTACACCCACCTGGTGGTCCATGTCAAAACTTTAAAAACTGATCAGAATGCATCAAACATGATCTCATTTGGATTCTGTGCTGTTTAGCTAAAGATCTAATGCTGATGAAGGGTCTAAATTATTTCTACTTGACTTTGAGACTTTAAAGGAGTGTCAAACATCCCTGTCAACTGATCGATCACCTATCTCTGTAAAACTGACACTGAGCTTTGGATTTGTTTATGTCTCTGCCCCAGATCTTCTACAGTTTTGTATTGGTGTGCTGCTCCTTGGCTAAATAATCCATAGTCAGTTGCCCTTACGCTGGCACTGCAATCATTTATCTCTGATCACCAATTAGTTTCATGCCTTGTAAGGTTTTCTAAAATTTTGGTTATCCAGCTCCCTCCTTACATTGAGTTGTTTTCTATATCCACATCTCCCCACACACACAGAGACACACATATATATGATTATGTATCATGTCCTGATGTTTGGGAATTCTCATGGCTGTCACTCTGTATTTGTGACTAACAGCATGTAGTAAGCTGTGACAAAGCAGGCTTTTACATCAAAGGTAATGGCATTGGTAAAAAAAAGAAAGAAAAAAGAAAGAAAGAAGGAAAGAAAAAAATCACTCATAAAAATAATACGTTTATAATTAAGGCTTATTCATCACCATTTTTTACATAGGTATTCTGTTGTATAATGCTGATAACATCAGACAACATAATCGAATGATCTCCATAAATGCTACACATATCTACACACTTAAAGTTAAATTCCTTTTTAAAGAATCTCTGTTAGTGCTGCTATAGTCAAACTCCTGGGGAATATTACTCCCCACATATTTAATCATATACTACAGGTAGAAGTGAAAATAATTTGTGGGATTTTTTGTGTTTTGAAGTAGGTCAGAAAATCTGGGCTGGTAATGTACTGGGACTCACCAAGTCTCAGCAGGGCATAGTTTCCTTCTCTTGCCGTTTCAGGCTGTACGAGTAATTGAGCACTAGGTGCCTCTACTCCTGGAGACGACGGCAGCCATGGAAATGTCCCCTCACAGACTAATAAAAATGTCCTCTCCCTCTTGCTGTAATTGGACCAGGGACGGTGGGGTTGGGCTGTGGCCCAAGGAGACCACCTGTGGAAATGCTTTGCTCAATACACCACTATTAAACTGATGAGGCAGGGGACTCCCTGGGAGGGAAAAAAAAAAGCACAGTAAAAAGAGTGATGCTGATGAGAACAAGGAGACAAAACAACTGCAACAAAACTGGAACATTTCAGAAATGCTCACTGCTTACTCAAATTGACAGCTGCCAGAGTTCTACAAATCTACTGAAAATCTGTCTGCCACCACAGATTGGGATTGTGTAGTGACAAGAGCTATCATCGGAATACAATTTCAATATGAACAATAGAATAAAAAACAAAACGCCTGAATACAGCCAGTGAGAAGTCAGGCAATAACAGTAACATTAACAATTAGAGCATCAAAGTTAAATAACCTAATGTGAAAAGAGAACGAAATATGCTTTCCTATAAAAGTAACACTTTGATTACATTTTTTCAGCTAGGTTTTGGGGTTTTATCTTCCAGTTTTTTATTTAGCAGTGAAAAAGAAAAACCTGATGTCAGGTGTCTTAATTTTTTAACTACCCATGACCTTTATCAGTTACACCCTATCTTTAGATTACATGGTAACATGATTAAAAAATACAAGACTGACATTTTTTATTTATCAGGGAGAATGATTCATATCGAGCAATCACCACACTTCTATACACTGTATGGATATACTGAGGAGTTTAAGTGCTACATGCTCTGCAGTTGTGCTTCAGCAACTGTTTCAAATAAAATCATTCTAGGCTATTCCCACAAAATATCACAATCAGTGTGAAAACGCTGAAAAGAAGCGACATCGAGAGCATTCCAAAGCAGCAGGTGGTGATATAATCCTAACCATATAAAAAGTTTAGCTAATGAAAAACCTACAAATAATAACACCGGTTTTACGTTACAGTATAACCATGTATGCATCGGCGCTTGTGATTGGCCATTAGGGGATTCAATTCAGTTCATAATAATTATTCAGAATTATTTCATTTATTGGTTTTGCTACGTGTCATGCACTTTTTCATACATGCTATATGTCTGCATCATTTATGTTGCTCTCTCTTTAATCACTGATCACATTGGATGATAATAGCTGGAATGTAGCAGTGGACACCTACAGCCAATGATAATGTAACAGATGATAACAACCACTCTGTCAGGTTCTACAGGATAACTTCATCCTTCTTGTTTTTATTGTCCAATTCATCCATCCATCCATCCATCCATCCATCCATTCTCTGCCATTTATCCTTTTCAGGGTCGCAGGGGGGAGGCTATCCCAGCTGTCTTAGGGTGAGAGGCAGGGTACACCCTGGACAGGTCACTAGTCTATCACAGGGCTAACTCATAGACACAGAGTTTCCAATTAACCTATCTCCAGAGTACCCAGAGAGAACCCACGCAAACACGGGGAAAACATGCAAACTTCACACAGAAGGACCCCGGCCTGATGGTGGAACTGAACTCAGGACCTTCATGCTGTGAGGCTAGAGTGCTAAATTCTGCGAAATTCTGAATTTACCGGATTTGAGCTTGCCATGTAACGTATATTCACACTAAATCCACTGAATTTAAAAAAATGAAGTCAACATCAAGCTATGATGAGGTGGCACTGATGTTTATAAAATAGAAAAGTAAGAAACTGAGTCAGATCTGTTTATTCTGATCTGAACAACTGGAAAAACTGACCTTGGTTTAAAAAAATAAATAAATGCTGCAAATTTTCCCAGTAAAATTATGTGAACAGCTGCATTAAGAATAAGTGAAATATTTGGACTAAAGACTTTTAATTTGTTATTTCAGCAACAGACATGTGGCCTGGCCACCGAGACTGGTGGCTATGAACCTGAGTGATAAAACAGCTTTGAAGCACAGTCTTCTTATTTTTATCTCTTTATCTGGCAGGACTTTGAAAATGTCACGCGTAAATTATAAGTGCAAATTTAAAAGCTAAAACCGTTGTGAGACATATCTTAGATGAGTTCAGCATTACTTTAATGGTCTGATCTGTTTCTTACTGTATTCATCAGGATGATGATGTAGGTCAGGCGTTACAGTGTCACAGCCTTTCAGTTACAGTCACCCAGGTCACACATGGATCAAAACCAAGGTGTTTTAACGCTCTGCATACAGGGCTGAAGAAGGTATGGAAGAAAAGGTTGAGATAAGAGGAAGAGGAGAGAGGGAGCAACAAGAGACAGAAGACAGAGAGAAGCTGCAGGCAGACAGAGTAAAAACACTAAGGCATTCACACTCAAAGCCCATTTAAACATTCATCTGGCTTCTCTCTTCTCCTGCATTCATGCTGCACAGCCAATTCCGGGGCGATAAGCCAGCTGTGTGCTTCTCAAGGTAATAGAGTGAATAGAGCAGTACAATCTCTGGCTGATGCTGAGGAGGGACAGAGCCTACACACTTACCTTCCGTATGCTAGCTTTACTTCAGCAGTAGAGGAGGGTTTCATAAATGGATTATTCCGCTCAGTCACCTTTGACCTGTCTGGCTGCCTTCCATAATGGCTCAAGCTGCCTGTCCATCACTCAAAGAGAAGCAGAAAGAGAGGAAGATAAGAGGGGAGATGGTTTCAACCTGTGGGAAGGGATTAAACCCTCTGTTGCTTGGCTGTAGAGACACAGGGGGGCCAAAGTGAGGGATCGGCAACTGAGTTGTCAGAAACTGCAGCTGCCACCGTCTGTGCTGGTGACTCAGTAGGTCAGGGTAATATGGAGGAACTGAAGTGACCTTTTTCATCAACTGTGAGACAAGGCTGTTCAACATTTTCCCTCTGCTGACAATTATGATCTATCAAATGTGGCAGAGAAGCCCGAGGAGAGCCACTGAATGCCAAACATCCCGAGTTCCACCCACAAAGAACTGCATTTTCCAATGTGATTCACAGGAGCTGGAAAGGAACTTCCAGCCCTTCATTGAAAAAATACTGAGGATGACTCAGCCGTATTTGAAAGCATTGTTATAGAACACACATTTAGCAACTGACTCACCAGATCTAGATAATGACTGCTATTTAATTGAAAAAGTGAGTATAACCTGGAGAAGAATTATAGAAGCACATTTTCTCATTACTTAAATCAGAACACTGGATATGTTGGAGTGAAAATCCTCTGTAACGTGTCAAAAGGAAATTAACATGTTATATCACAAGTTTATATAGAAAATGATTACAAAAAAATATGCTCTTGTTGCCAACTCTTTGTATTCCGAAGGACCGTAGCTGGCCGTGACTGACAGTTGATGTTTTGGATGATGGTGAGCCAGTGAGCTGTAACAACTCACTCCAACAAAACAAAATCTCCTACAAGTCTCAAAGGAAAGCTCTTTGAGGGAGGCATCCAATTCCACCTTCCTTTCAGCAATCATCCACCAGGCACGCAGGAATAAAAGAAACAGGACTGAGAGGGCAAGAAAGTAAAGGAGATTGAGACGCACAGAGGAGAGATGAGGGGGGCAGAAGAAGGAAGCGGGAGAGAATGAATGCATGAAGTATTGTAAGCAGGAAGCTGAAAGAGAAAGAAAGGTTGTGCGAGTACAGGGGATTTTCTCCTCTCTACTCTCTCCATTTCTCCCTCTGGCAATGTAGCGGTTATTTACTGCGGCTTCTCCCCTCCCGGTGGAATGGGAGGGAAATGGGCTCTTAACTGGGTTTCCATACATCACCTGCTGACACTGATGCTTGTAGTTTTGGAATGCCTACATCTGATGTTTCTCTTTAAAATCAATTATTTACAGAGTATCTAAGAGCCTTACAATTCATCATAGCTAATTGCAGTGCATCACCGCGGCCCTAGATCATGTCAGCGGCGTCTCGCTCTGTTTCGAATTTGTTTTAAGTGGCAGAAAAGTGGTGAAAGCTTCTGACGTTCTCAGCTATGAAATTATAGAAACTGAGCTCAGCAGCTGAGCTTTCATCAGCCCACCCTTGATTAAAAAAATCTGTCAATCATTTGCACCTCGGATGAAAGTCGTTGTTTTTACACTGTTTATTGTGCACTGGCAATGCATTTTAATAAGACTTGTCAAGCCATCAGACTATTAATAGAACAGAATAAAGTAAAACTGAAAATAGTTTCATCAGGCACTTATGTATTTAGTATTATGAAGCACTGATCCCCATGCTGACATGTCACATGTAGTCACAAGGCTTTCACCTAGAGGACAGAGTTAGTTTTTGACTTTCAGATTTCATTTTCATTGCTTTTTTTTTTTTTTACATTGATGTTCTCTGTCTCAGCTGGAACAGGCTGCAGATATTTCCAGAGCGACAAGTCTCTTCCCATTTGTCTGTGTCCTTTCAAAGAAAGTGACAGTAGAAAAGCAAGTCAGTAATTGGCAACAATATAGTAAGGTGACTACAAACACATGTGTGATATGCTGCAATCAATCACAATCAAGGAGAAAACATGTTTCAGTTTGGTTTCACGAGAGTCAAAACTTTAGACAAACACCCGCATTTAGTCAGTTTGATCAGTTAATGGAAACGTCTTATTAACAACAGACAATCGGGATCCGTTTTTAAAATGCTCTGACTTTGATTAATCACACCTTTAAGGAGGAAGCACGAATACAATTTTGGGTTTTTAAATAACTGACTGCTGACTGATCAGCAGTCAGTGGTGTTTGGTTGTTAGAAATGTTGATGGTTCTTCAACAACCTTGGATGCCATGAGGACATCCCACAAGGGTCCTGAGGGATTATACATGGTGTTCATTAGATATGATGGAAATAAAGGCACCTGCTGGTACCCAGCTGTGTTTAGATACGAGGTACACATCAGTGAGATTGCAAGGACACCCCAGCATGTGTATCCCTTTAGATCTTGTTGCTTGCTATTGACACACATGATGAAATCCTTCCACTCTGAAGAGACCTCAGCACACAGAAGTTGTCATCCACTGTGGAAATTTGTTTGAATTTTCCCAATGTGGCTGCCCCCCTCCTCCACCACCACCACCACCACCACCAGTGTTCACAGTCTGATTGCTTTTACACAAATCTAAATGAAATACAACTGCATTATGAGCCAATCCAAGAAATACATTAACCTTTACAAATCAAAACATGTCATATCCTTTGAGCTGGTGCTGTTTGCCTAAAACGGTTGGATTAAAAAGAACATAATTATGTTTTTGTTTTTTTACTTGTGTTTAGCTGCCTATTGTTTATTGAGTCAGTGGACCTTTTAGTTACTCTCTTAAATGGAAACATCCATGTACAGTAAAATCTTGTGTTTATCTTCCCATTATTAGAGGAAGGATGTGTTTCCCTTTTTTTTTTAATAATTAAAATGCCACAGGCATTAATGCACCGCAGTTATTCAGAAGTTGTTTGGAGATGACCTTCTTCGCTCCTTTTCTGAAAACGAACGACATTAATGGCAGCGTGTAGGGGCAGATCAAAACAGGGATAACAGAGAAGCAGGAAGTGGAGATAATATGTAAAATGCCGTGAGAAGATGAATTGGGGAGTGGGAGCAAGGTGAATGATGGCAAGATGATCATGGGGAACGAGGTGAAGACAGCAGCGAAAGATGGTCAAGCGCGGATGGGAGAGAGAGGACTGATTGACAATTTGCATCCTCTTCAGAGGGTATCAGGGGACATGATTGAATCCAGTCAGGCTGAACCCATTAGGGGTGCGCTGCTGTCGGAGGCCGAGCAGAAAGCCATTCACTGACACCCAGTCCCTGCTCTTCACCGGTCTCCATTTATATTCATGTCAGGGTTGAGTTATTGAGGGACAAGAGAGAGAGAGGCAGGCCTCGCCCAGCCATCCATTTGCTGTTTGTAAGCCATAAAGTTCTTACCCCCTGCCTAAATTGCTCACTTAACCTGTGCACAACTGATCCCATTTGCATGCGATTTTGAAGGTTCAATGTGTCTATAAATTGGATTCAAATTGCGGACGTATGACATTTCAAACCACTTAAAAGCACTGGGAGAAACTATTTAAATACCCTGCAGAAAATGCAAAGCATATTTGCATTTTAAGCAGTTTATGTGTCTCTTCTCATTAGCCCGGTTCGACAGTGCTGGCATAACTGAAACCTAGATGGTGCATATTCTTGGGAGATGGCCATGCAAGAGATTTTTAGTTGAACCGAAACAAGCGTTTTGCTGAAGGTTCTTCTTTGTGCTTCTCGGTAGTCTCGGGGCATGATGAAAGCAGCGGAGATATACAGCACTTGAGGGTGTGATAAGCCACAATGGCCGAGGGCTGCTGGGAACAGTTCCTGACAGCTGTCCTGCTGCTCGTGTCTCCATTCACCTCAGCCAGACAGCAGATCCAGGGCAGCCTCAGAGTTTGACTAGGTGACAAAGGAGGTGGAGTGTTGCGGAGTGTCGTCCACGTGTCGCCATTTATCTCACAAATACAGCACACACGCCCAAAGCTACAATATTACAGCAAGCTTGGTTTTGTTACAGCTCGGTTGTCAAAGCAGAGATGATGGAACCATGCCGACAGACTTCTCTTTATTCTCTCGAGTGGAAATCAGACGCTAATAGAGAAGATTTCTTCCTTTGTGTGTGAGTGCTTTCAGTGGACCTTTTGTGATATTCTGCAGTTGTGAGTGACTCAGACGTAAGTACTAAAAAGGGACACTGCGGCATTTGAAAACAATTGTTTTCATATTTTAGTTTGTACCTTAGAAGTGCACTCAGGATGCCAAATTGCCTATTAGGCTGTTTTCATAAAAGCTGCCATGGCGCCGCTAATCCAGTTTTTATACATTGGCTCCTTGCTTTGATGTAATTATCTAAACACAAATTTGATAAGTGTTTTCTGGGTATTTTAGGAGTCCAGCAGGAGTGTAGCTGAAATACTGTTTAATGTCATACAGTCGCCATATAAAGATCATGAGAAAGAGATGTGGTTAGTTGGTTCCTCCTGGGACTACTGTGGAAGGGACTGGTTATATGGGCACAGTCATTTTTGCTGCACAGCAATACGTTTGTTTCCAATGTCTCTTGCCCCGCCTTGCCTCGCCCGCCTCTTCGTTTGTGTCCCTGAAGTTTAAAATAGTCACAGAGGGATCATGTTCGAGTTATTAATGTCCTAATTACCAGAAGGTAGAGAGAGAGAGAGGGTCCTGAAAGTGGTGCTCAAGTGACTGGTTCAAAAACATTGCCAGGCCATAGTTTTTATTTAGGCAGGCTTAATGCAGGCTATTGACTTCTCAGTGAGGACCAGGATTAGGTCAGATATACTTCACTCACTAATGCATGCCTAATGGTTCTACTATAGATTAGCCATAAAAATGGATGAACATAAATATTGTTAGATTTTAAAACATTTATGAGTGAAATCCAATGCCCCGCTTCGAAAACTGAGAGTCACTAAGCAGAGTCACTGAGTGCAGATTTATGCTTTATGTTTAAAAAAAACAAAAGTGGTGGAAAATGTTTGGACTCAGCATAGCTGCATTGATTCCAGTACCACTCTACAAGATGTGTTGTGTTTTTGTTTGGCTGCTGTGTTGCACATTCTCCAGCTGGCATATCCATCACAGAGTAATGAAAGAGCAGGAACGGTGGGTCTCGGAGCTTCCAGAGTTGACTTGTTCGTGCCGGCCTGCCACGGTTACTTCGGCGTCTGTGGCACAGCTGTTGACAAGTGCCTGCTTCACCTGTCACAAGCTCAACTGTCACCTTTGACCTCTGGCAGGATTTTATGGCAGGTGTTGAGATCTGCCTCTGAAAACTCAAACACACATAACGCTGTCAGTGCTGTATGAGATGATTTCAGAGCGAAAGCAATAGTGAAGACCACAGCACATGACAGGCAGGTAGTCAGCAGCAGAACTACCAAGAAGTAACGTTTTCCTGCTGACGGGATTGAGAGACAGTCTTCCTGATGAAGACGTCACCGCCTTCACTGCTAAATCTATTAAAACAAAGTCACCTTTAACTTTAATAAGACTCTTTAAATCAAACTACCTTTGTCACTATCATCACTGAACTAATCAGTAGTTTTTAGCAGTGGGGCTCTTCTCTTCTCTGAGAGTGCCATTGTCAGTTCAGCCACAGTACATTACCTTCTCATTAAAAGCTTATTAAAAGACCATGAAAGCCACAGAAACAGTCATAATATAGCTCAGTTTTTAATAATAGGCTGCTGAGCTTTAACCTTATGTGCTGTGCAGATGTAGTTTTTCTACTAAACTGAATATTAGAGTCTGGGCAGGCAACCGACTGAGCATACCCCTGAAATGAAGACATTTACAATCAGGACAGAGCACAGGGTTGTTTGAAAGATGATGATGATGATGATGATGATTTCACCGACTGATGTGCTGAAGTGCATTTCTGCAGTGATCAGAATGGCATCATCAGTTACTAAGAATCTATAGACCAAACAAGTAGACCATGATTGCTCTACAGTCTTCGAGTCTTCTTCTTAGTTGATATATATTTTAAGCATAGATATAAGCATACACTGTATAAAAAGTATATAGTTGAGTTAACCCACTGGTTTGTAGGCACATGCTTACATTAGCAGCTTATCAGTCGAAGGATAGTTTCATTCTAAATCATGTATTATCATCCATTTTCTCTAAATGTGACTTTCATTTGGTGAACAAAAGTAATTCTATTAAATATAAGTGTCTTAGTTATTGTTATTCTCTGGCTCTCTTAGACAGCGGGTCTTTTTTCTTGTCTTCCTCCCCTCACCCCCCACCAGTCATGGCAGATGGCCGCCCATACTTGAGCCTGGTTCTGCCGGAGGTTTCTTCCTGTTGAAGGGAGTTTTCCCTTCCCACTGTTGCCAAAGCAGTTGCTCATATGGGGTCTGATAGTTGGGGTTTTCCCTGTATTATTGTATTATTGTAGGGTCTCTGCCCCTTAGGATGATCTGATATCGTCGTGTTGGTGTTGTTCCCAGCTCAAATGTTGTTCCAGGTTTAACATTGCAAGTGACGTTATTCTTTTGCACGCCAAGCCATTCCTGCATTTATGAGATTCCAATGTTGCAAGGACAATATCAATTCTGCTTACCGTTTATTAAAGGGTTAGGGTCAGGGTCCGTTAATCGGCGGGCAGAGGTGGTTTCTCGCAGCTTAAGTACAGTTTTTTGTTTTACGGTGGTTTTCCCCAAAGTCGCAAAAGTATGACGTCGCAACATTCTGATTGGTCACTTGCAATGTTGATCCTGGAACAACATTTAGTATGATGATCTGGGAACAACACCAACACGACGACATCAGATCGTGCCTCTACCTTACAGTATAAAGCACCTTGAGGCAACGGTTGTTGTTATTTGGTGCTGTATAAATAAACTTGAATTCGATTGAAGCTTTAGGACTATAAATTAATTAGTTAATTAGTGTTTAACAAAGTCAAAAACAAAGAAAAAAGCAGGGGTCATTTTACATATACTTACTGTATATCTTTATATACGAATACTACAAATGGACTTCTTTTTGCAACCGAAGGATTCACCCTGCTCACCATTGGAATTCTGATTTAAGGCACTTTTTCCTTGCTTCACTTTTCAAGACCCAGAGGCAAAAAAACTCCCCTCTGAGCTCTGCAACGCCCCAGCAAGGAAATCTTTCAAAAAGCAGTCAAAATGTCACCTATTGACTAGAAGCCTTTGGCCTTTGACTCTTTTCCTCCGTGTGTGTGTGTGTGTGTGTATATGTGTGTGTGTGTGCGTGCGTGCGTGCGTGCGTGCGTGCGTGCGTGTGTGTAAAGCCTTGTGTTACCTCGTGTTACCATAGTCGGCCCTTAATAAATCTAAGTTATTATTATTAGTAATAGTATTAGTGGTAGTTTTAGTATTAGTTTTATTCAAGTTTTTCATGTGAGATTGTGCACACATTGCTCAAGAGCTGTCCACTGCCTGAAGTTTGTTAAGCTTTGTGACACAAAATGCTGACAAGCATGCAAACGTCTATAGGCCTTGAGATCTTGCTGTGTATAATTTGAGGGGTTGTTGAGAACATAATGATACAAATTGTGTGTCATGAAGTCAGAGAGAGCGTCAGGGCTGCACTTCACTGCACCAGTAAACAAACCTGGCGACAGTAAGTAAATGTCCGACATCAGCCCTTCCATGCTCCATTTCATCACAAAATGCTCACCCTGCAAGTGTTTTTGTCAGAGAGGGTGTATGCATTTTTTTTCACACACTGCAGACATAGTTTATCTTGTGTACATTTAATGTATTGCAGGTTTATTCACTGTGTCACTATCACTTGGAGAATAGTTAGCAAGCGTTTGCAGATAATTCAATGTCTTCCAAGCAAACTATAGGTGGCTGTGGTAATACAAAGTAGCGTGTTACTGTACTAAATCAAATAATCACATTACAGCCACAATTATTTCAGTACTTGTACTACAAAGGTTCTTCAGTCATTTGCACGCCATTCGGATAGAAAGAAGAAAAACATCAAACATAAGCACCTTTTTCTTTTTCGTATTGAGAACTACATACTTATATATCATATATCATAACTGGTGGTTTCTAAATTTTTGCTGAGGAGTCTCTAGATCCTGCATTCACGTCCAAAATGACAAGTTAAGCTCAGGAAAACATATTTTATCAGTGTACTTATTTTACACATATTCATCAGAAAGTGTTAAAACAGAAGTATGTTGCCTATGTGTCATAGATTGTGCATCACTGAGCAACCTGATCTTTACAAGTGCTTCTTCATAGCACTGACGACACAGTCTCACACTTACCAAACAGTCAAATCAGTGAGTCATCATTTAGTCCCATTGAATTCTTCTTCGGTTCATTTATGCAGTAAACTGTTTAAAGTCATTGCAAACATAAACAGAGCCGGGGTTATCGTGGGTTAACCCTTTCCCACTACACCAGTGCTTTCACACAGATGAGTGTTGCAGCTTCTGTCTTTGTCACTCGTGCACCTGATTCTACGACTGACGAGCCTGGAGACATGCTCATCGCATATTTCTTTCTTTTATAGAGCTATGAATCAGTGCTGACTTGTATTAAGCACATTTTCCAGCTAACATCAATCGCCACTCTCACTCTCGTACTTTTTGCTGCTGTTCTCATCCTCCCTTTACTTGCCTTGCGCCCTCTCCAAGCAGCAGATAAATACATGTTGCTGGCTCGTTCTCTTCTTCTTTGTCCCTGTCTCTGTTTCATACACACAGACAAAAACAAGCAGTTTGTTTAAACAAGTGCTGCTCTTTTGTTCTCTGCTGTGAGTGGGGTCAGCAAAAGGTTGGCAGCAGATAGTGTGTGTCCAATGGATCGCTGCTCAGGAGTCAATTAACGAGGGTCTTTGCAAATGAACAGAACAAGGGCATAATCAGCTCCAGTCTCCTGCTAAGACCTGCCTCCTGACTCATCTGTTAAAGCATGCTGGTAAATTGACTGCTCTGGACTTTAATGGGATGAATCTTAAGTGGTGGAGGTTGGAGGCTCTTAAGACAATTGGTCCAGAGTTTTTAGAACAAGCGCGAGTGATAAGAGTAATCGAGATGCAAAGAGAAGAGCCTTCTGCTCTCACCGTGCCGGTGTAATGTAATGGGTTTCTGGACATGCTCTGTTCAGATACATTGCATAAAACATTATGAGACTGAGCAGGGTGCGTTACCAGCGATTTTAATTAATTACCTTCCCATGGCCACAAACAGCCTCAACCACTCCACACCACTGCCCCCAAACACTAATCCATGAAATCCGTGCTGACAATCCTCTCAAGGCTGTCCTCTTCTCCTACCACTCGGTTTCCCTGCCCATTTTAACATGTGGAAATTCACTGGTGACATTTTCAAATCGAGATGATTTCCCAAGTGGGCAGATCAATGAGTTCACTGCAATGCTACATCGAAAGGTGCAGAAAAGTATTTGCTGCTCACTCCCGGTTTAACAAGCAACTCACACCTCTCCCTGTACATTTATGCATTACTAATCAGCTATAGTGTACAAATAACGGAGTGGCCCTGAGCAAGGTCAGGTACCATCTACTGCTATTAAGATCATTTGTGTATATTTATACTGAATAACTATCTTAATATACAGCTTTGATCAGAAGTTTACATACACTCATCGTAGGCATGAATATCATGGTAATTTTATTGTTTTGATGATTTCTTTGAACTTTTTCAAGGGTGAAATGATTATACAGTATACATCTTTAACGAATTTAAAAAAACAAAGCTTATGTGGAAAAGTTTGAATTAATTCTCTCTAATCCACACAGGGTCAAAGTATACATATAGGTTCAAAAATATACATAAACTTACTTAAATCTTTTAAAAGGGTTGAATATTGTCTTTTAACTTGACAAGGCCAAGACCCATTAACTTCTCATTAATGATAATGATTGCCCACAACTGGTAATTTCTCTTTCCCAACATAAAAAGGATCGTTTAATATCACTCAGTGGGTTGGCCAATACTGAGAGCAATGGGGAAGTAAAAGGGACTCAGAGAAGAGCTAAGAAGAAGAATTGTAGATTTACAGAAGTTGGGAAGGTCTCAGTTTCTAAACAGCTGTAGCCTCCGAGATCATCAATGAAAACACGCAGTTGTATCAAAAATTTATGCTTTCATGTCACCACCAATGTCTGGAAGAAGACCCAGGCTGTCACTCCCACATGCCAGGGCAGGTCAGGCTCTTAAAGAACAACCCAGACTGAGTTATTTGGCACAGGGACAAGAGGTATGCTTGGAGGCTTTCAAACCTAAGAACACTGAACCAACTGGGCTGTTAAGCTGTTAAGCTGTTAAGTGGATAGAATAATTAAAAAGGAAGTTCACCTCGAATAAAAAGCTAGATGGTTAAAATTTGGACACCAATGGGTGTTCCAACAAGACAGTGATCCCAAACACACATTAAAACTGGTTTGGGGATGGATAAAGCAACTGACATTAAGCTTCTGGAATAGCCTTCCCAAGTCCGTAACCTCAAGCTTACTAAAAATTTGTGGAGTATACTTAGTGTTTGTGGATTAGAGAAAATTCAGAATAAAACTTTAAACTTGAGCACCCAGTTCTTGTTTTTTACAGTCATTAATGATGTGCACTGTACGATCATTTCACTCTGGAAAAACAATCGCTCAAATAAAGAATTAAAAACCTAAAATTAGCATGATACTCATGCTCATGAGCATATGTAAACATCTGACCACAACTGTATGTTTGTCTCAAGTAAATCCATCATAACTGAATATTATTGGCATCTTGTCTACAATGAATCTATATCTCGCCTCAGTCTTTTTCCTGCTGAGCAAAAGTGGCTGGCCTTTTTTCTTTTTTCTTTTTTTTAGTTCATTTTTTCTAGGCAACTGGTGAAATGACGAAAGAACGCTGTGAACTTCACACGACCATCAACATTTCCCAGTGTCCTTTAAAAGTCAGGCTGCCCATTTCCTTTCTAAAATAGCAAAGTGTATTTAAATAGCTCGAGCAGAAACAAGTTTAAAAAATGAAACAATGAAAGTCCAGCCTCACGGTGCGTACCAGCTGTGACATTAGAAGCAAGTAAAACTTTCAAATAAAATATGTCTGCCTCGTTCCTCCTATATTTCATTTTAGTGGTGTTGTGTTCACTGAGCAGTGCAATAAAAGTTTGAATCATTTTTAAAGGCCTGTAAATCGAATCTGTGGATTGAACACAATGGGGAAAAGGGGAAGAAAGGGCACAGTCATCAGCCGGCTACAAGGTATTAGAAGCTCCTCTTATAGGAAGGCTTGGGGCTTCTGTCAATGTCAGCTGGCACAATGGAGCCGGATAGGCCGGAGAATCGTCAATTATTTCATTGTTATTTTGTTCAGCCTATGTTTTTATTCTTCTCTGGCCATATATCTCCAAAGACATGAAATGTGCAGCTTTGTTGTCCTTGTCTGTCTCATGTTGTGTCTTCCTGTCATTTTTTTTCCAAGTTTGTTAATAGCGTTGCACGACTGTTTTTAAAATGCTAACGTTTACAGTTAAATTTGACTAAGATATGTGACATATTTTTGGCTAAATGTATTTAAGCAAGAGGTTTGTTTTTTATTTGAATCTATTATCATCATAATTAAATAAAGAGAAGAAGCCATTGCTGTTGTTTTATATTAGAGCATCTAAATTTGGAGCACATTGTCATATTATACTTATACATATACATATTATACTTGTCATATTATACAGTTTATACCCTCAAAATAGTCTAGCAAAAATCTACAGTAATTTAGCTGCCTGCCTAAAGGGACCAATTAATGAGAGCCCTAATTAACACATTTGCACACTGTATTCTAATATATTTGAATAATGGCGATACTTAGAAATGGATGAGGAAAAATACCCAGACGTGTCAGTTATTATTTATTAATTATTGTTTATTTATTTTTACCTCAAATGTTCTGGCCAGTAGTAAGAATGCCCTATAAGGTCACTGCTTACCTTAGCTGTCACTATGCCTGGTTTGAAGCGTCCATGTCTATTCGCTCTTGGGGAGGCTGTAAAACTTTGTGAAAGGAGTCTGATAGGGGTCAATGAGTAAATCGAGCTCATGTCTGACCTATGACTGTGATTTTGAAGTGAATTGTTAAGAATATCCTGAACGTTTATGTCAGAAAGCACTGCTTTTTTTGCCGGTGTTAGTCAGTCTTACTAAAGCTTTCTTTGAAGTGGATCAAACATTGTCAGACTTGAACAATTAGAAAAAAAAAAACTCCTATATGATGTGAGAATGTAATGAACCAATTTATCAAAGGAAAAGTGGGATTTTTATACACTCAAGCTTTGAGTTAGCTGGCCTAATGTTAACTTACATGTACATTATAGATGGCTCATTTTCAGCTATCCAGACTAATCTGCTGACAGTAACTGAGTGCAACAGAAGACAAGACTTCAGGTGGATTCAGAGGCAAATGAAGAGAAGAAGAAAGAGACGATCATTAAGAGAGGAAGAAAATATAAAGTACAACTTTTTAATGAGTTTTGTCATTTGAATGAAGTATGTGTGACCATTAAATATCAAGGCTCGCATATTTGAGACTCTTCAATAGATTTTTAGCTAAATGTAAGTGTGCTTGATGTTTATCAGATTTCCCTTTTCTTTTGGAGTCTGGAATAATCGAATAGAATAACAGTGGGCTATGGATGGATAAAACTGGGCCGTGCTTATACAAGAGGATGAGGGTGACTACTGTCAGCTTAGCTAACATTTAACAATTAACATTATGATGTATTAAATAAGAGCTGGAGCTAGTAACTAAGACCATAAACACATTACGGAAATGTTTACTGGGGTAATAAGTCAAGTGTAAGATAAATTTTTATAGGCCTCCGTAGATCTTGCTTTCTACCAAATGAGTTCCTTAACATTAGAAAGAACATAAATTAATATACATTTGACATGGAAAACTGTGACTTAGTCTCTTGCTTTTTCAGTGAAATGCACGAGCTTTGAAGTAAGAACAAGTGCTGGTTTCCAATTTCCCACCTGGAAAACTCCAGCTGTCAGTGCGCTGTCCATTTAGCAGAATATTATAATGAAAATCCACTTTCACCTGCTCCCTTGTTATAAGAGGTCACCATAGCAGGAAGCTCCACATCTTTGCTCTGCCAGGGTTTTATGCCAGATGCCCTTCCTGATGCAAAATGAAATGGGATTCAGGTCTCCAGCCAGAATTAAACCAGCAACCTTTTGCTTACAAAGTAAACGTGTAATCCACTATAGTATAGTATAATAGTATAGTTTGCTACATAGTACAATAGTATAGTATAATTATTATTATAGTATCATTTTATATCTGACCCCTGCTTTTCTGCACTACCAATAAAAAATGTTTAAAACTGTGTTTTTAAATTTTGGTGTCACATTTCTAGGATGTAAGGGATCTGTATTTCTTTTCCCACTCAGAGTACAGGCACAATCTTACGTGCGAGAAATTCTTCACATATAGTACCTGTTCTTATTCAAAGAGCACAAAAAGATGGGTGACAAAGTTTAGAGTGCGTTCATCATCGTTTACATGCAGGAAAGAGTTGTCAGACAACAACTAAAGCAACACTGCAGAAATACCTATTGAGCTTGTCTGTGTTGGACTGCTGTACACGATCCCCACAGGATCCATCTATCTGCTACTCCAGCTCCCTGATGAGCTGTGCATCGCCGATCCAATAAAAAACTCATGGAACTCCGCTGACAGCTCTGTGCTGCTGCAGGCTCTGATCAAAAAGAGCTACAGCCATTCTAATAGCCACATCTCATTGCATTATATTTCACACAGTAAATATGGCATCAACCTGTCAAGGCCCAGTGAAATTTAGGACACAGAGCTGGCAGACATTTTTTTTGTCCTGGCAGGAGCTTTTCCATGTAAAAATGGGACAGAGTGATAGACTTTAACTTACTTTGTAGAAAATACCTCAGGCAGTAAGCACCAGGTTCATAAGACAGGCATCCCTTTTTGGCAAAATATGTAAGGAGTAGATATGTACACATACGACAGACATCAAGATGTAAAATAGTGTGTTGCACACATGTTACCCAGGGTAATAAAATCCCATTGTCTGCCCTTGGAACATGGGAGAAAAATGGACTTGGGCAGCTAGCACCAGCTTCTTTGGATTTCCCAAAGAAGGATTTGACACAGTTTATCTTTACACACCATATAGCAACCTCCCTTTACCTTTTACTTCAGTGGCAGCATGAAACCATTTCTTTTGCGTACTGTGTGTCATCATCAGTTCATTTGGCAGCCGAGTCACACATAGCAGATACCAAGGGCATAAGCAGATAACCAGATAATCCCACTTCAAGCGTCATTCCGGTGAGGTAACACACAAAATGTTCAACTGTCTTCAAGAGATTCAGCTCTGAGGGAATCCAACGGCTCTTCTGACAGCTTGGCTGATACAGCTATCTTATCTGAGGAAGGTGTTGCTGGGGTTCATTTATTGCTGGTACTTTATTCTATCAGAGTGTTCTAGTTTGAGAAACAGTATGCCATTGTCTGATATTTTAAATGTAGAACGCTGTGCAAAAGTTGTGAGTCACCCTTCCTTTCTTTATATTTTGCTTCCAAGGAGCCAGACGTTCTTGTAAAAGTAGTATTGAACATTAGTTTGCCAGGATTTCTGAAGGTAATTCGAATTTTTTCTTTGGCTGCTTTTTCACTCATTTTCAACCCATTCCTTGCACCTGACCATTTTGAGGACAAGTAGGAGGAATATTTGGTCTGTTTTTAAGCATGTAACACATGTAACAAACATCTTAGCAAAGAACAGATTTTCAATGTTATCTTTCAGAACTTTGTTATTAGCAACCTGTCGCAAAAACACATAACTTGTTCCCTTTACTTTAGTTGAATCAACAGAAAATGACAAAGATAAAACTGTTTGAAAGACATCGAATAGTATTTTTGCACCAACAAGATGATTCCCAAGGACTTACCCCAAAACCTGGCATCCCAAAGCATGGTGTGTAGCGTGTCCTAAAGAAATTTGACAAGTGGAGGACAAAAGAAGAAGCAGCAGGCCCAAGAAACTTTCTACAGCGGATGAGCACTATGTGAAAGTCATGTCCTTTCATGGATAAAAATCCAACAAAGGTCTGACACAGGACCTGAGAGCTGCATCTCACCCTTCAGTTGATCTATTGACTGTTTTCCAGAGCTCCATCAGAAATGGTCTGTGGACAGGTGGCTGTCAGGAAACCAATCTTGTGGGAAACGGGCAGAAAAAGACTGAGGTAGAAGTTTGCTAATGTGATTTATTACAAACAGATTGGATGCAGTTTCCAACTTGAACCCATTCAGTTGCTTCAGTTGACTGACTCTAACTTAGTCACTTTGAAGACAAGGAAAGGAAATTTTTTGGTGATCTGGCCCCTGTATTCAAAACAACCATTTCAAAGGAAATGGCACTGCAAGTTTATTGAACACTAAAATATTATCCTCAGAGTTCTGATTACAGATGAGTTCATACTTGTAGGGAGTTTTACTAACAGTGATGCTAGGATTCATTGTGACACTGGACGATGTGATGCCTCCAGTCTAACTGAATGATGATAACTGTTCTACGGTTGAAAGGATATGCCTGTCCAAGTCAGCCTTTGTTCAGGAATCTTTGCAGCAATATTCCCACACAGTTACCTCAGTCATAAGATGTGAATTCTAGGGGGTTACGGAAAGCAGTGGCAGCATGTGAACCAAGTATTGGTTAGCCATAGGATTCTGCAAATGAAAAATAGGCTGACAAAGCACATGAGAAAACAATAATAAGTAAATAATAAATATTTTCTGGTAGGCGTTAGCAAAAACCTTTATTTAGCTTTAGTGTTATTAGTATGCTGAACATTGTGTTTGTAAAAATCACTCAGCTGCATCATTGCACCGCGTTATTAAAGCATCTATGACTGTCTTCCAAGGCCTTAGTTGATATGTGTTTATCGCCTTTTGCTTATCTCACTTGAATCTCTAAAAAGTTTGATAGAAGCTTCAACTGAAGATAATTATTTATAAGCTATGATCTGGCTCACTATCTTACTTGTGAACATTATCCATATATGTTTCAAATATTTTGAGACTGCACTTGTACATAAAAATATCGTTGAGTAAAAATATTGAAACCCTGACAGTGAGGATCTAATATTTTCTAAATTAAGCAATTTTAACCTTTAATGCATGCTGTGAGGAGGGCATTCTCTAATGAGGTAGGAGAAAAGGAATGATGGAGGCTCAGTGAGGTGTGCTGAACTTTGTGGGAGTCTGTATGCTCTGGATGAGACGAGGCGATCTCTTTGCTGGAAATGCTGGAAACATCTCTTTAATTAGCCAGCTGCTGTATTTTCTATCTTATCAAAGCCATTTGCTTCAAAAGCAACAATTAAATCAGAATTTAAACTTTTTTGAAGTTGTCGCTGCCCTCGCTGCACATCAAACAAGCACATTCTTTTTGTCTTCCAAGCTAAAACCCTACAATATATGCAACGAGCTAGGACCAAAAGAACCAAACTGATTTCATTACTCGCAGAGACGATATGACAAGCCGAGAAAGTGGCACTTAAGGAATCCCACGGGTGCCCCACGTTCCGCTGCCACGTGTCCTGCACACTTAATGGAATCTGTGCACTTCTCGGTTTCCATATCAGTGGAGCTGAAATGTCAAAGGACTAATGTGGACTTCCCCTCCTGACACTGCAGTCTTAATTAAAGACCCTGGACACATCATTATTTTGATGGGGATGTTTAGCTTATATGAAGGTGGCATGTTGGTCTGGCACATGTAATTGTAAATATAGCATTATACGTGAATAATAAGCCAGTGTTGTATTCGTTATATCACTAATGATGTCTCAGGGACACCAAAGTCCCAACTTAGACTTTCAATTTTAGGTGTGAAAATGCAATGCCGAGGACAGTACATACTCTGCATGCAACCAGGTTGTTGCTATCATAGTGAATATGACTTGTAGACATATCACGTCCCAGCCAATTTCATCCTTTTTGTATGGAGCAGCAGCAGCAGCAGCAGCAGCAGCAAAGGTTTAAGTTAATGTTAGGTTTTAGCATGAATCAATCCCAGAGATAAAGTGCAAACCATTTTCAGATTATGGAGATTTTTGTACATGTTTCTGATACTTTTGCCTTGGTGTTATCATTTTGGATAAGCTCTGACTGAGCTAGCCCCTTGTTGTTAAAGGGCAGCTTCAAAGAATGAATAAATCTGCAGGTCTCTGCTGGATTTTATTTCTCTCAGACTGAGTTTTTGCTGTGGCCAGTATTAGACAGCTGGATGGCTGACCAGCTGCTTAACACTGGCTGTACTGCAGGAAACACCCCAAGGTTTCTATACCCAGAGTGCCAGCTGATAAATCTGCAGCTACATTGATATTCTTCCGCTCTCACCACCCAGTATGCCGAAACACCTTTCAGCATATGGTGGGAGACCAGGAATAGTTCTGACCTAGTTGGAGCTTCTGTGCTTCACCATCCAACTTCTCTCTCCCTCTAGATTCTGAGTTCCCGTGGCCTGGGCATCAGAGCCAAAGAGCTTCACTAACTTTACAAGTTGTTGTGTTGTGTGTGTGTGTGTTTTAGAAAGACCTCATTTTTACATGAAATAGTTACATTTCTCTAAATGTAAACAAAAGAGACATTTTAAGCAACTGCCCTGAAGCCCATGAATTTAAAAACAGGCTGCCATTATTTAATCTGTCATATTGTATTGTTTATCGTCCATCTTTTAGAAATGTGAAAAATAGTATTAAGTTCAACATACAAATTTCCTGCCATGGCCACACCACCCCTGTTGAGAAAGAAATACAGCTTGCAACAATTCCTATTTTTTTAGTGTATAAAAGGTCTTGGGCAGCACAGCTGTTCCCCTCATGCACTTCACAATATGACTGAAGCCTATTGATTGACAAGCCAGGAGTTCTAAGAGCTTTGACAAACAGATACAAGTGCAAATAATCCATAGCTGGCCACATTAAGGATAGTGTCCATTTATATACATGAAGGTCAGTCAATCGATGGTTGGTATTAAAACAAGAAACACAAGGCAATGCTTTGTCAGATCAATGGGAGAGCAATCCATCGCAGCAACTCCACAAAGTTCTGACCTTTGCAGTTAAATTTAAAATCTCCTTGGATCACTCACTCTTTCTTTCTTTGTTTTTTTGTTTTTGTTTTTTTTGCCTGTTTGTAGCTTTGAACATGTTCTCTGGAATCATAATTTTTTTAAATTTGGCTTTACACATAAAATATTTAGAAGTATATTTAACCATTCAGATGATCATAGATTCAAACAAAGGAAATTAAGTATTCACGAGGCTTTCATAATCTAAATCTTCGCTTTGTTGCTTCTGAAAGGGCACCTGTGCCCAATAGTTGGACAGCACCAAGGAGAGCCCTCCACCAATCACTCGGCGTGTTGCACTGAGTTCAGCACCATGGACAGCTCCCTCTGCTCATTCTGCTCATGGAGGTGAACTGCACTCTCTTTTCTTTGTGCGGTTCTCATGGCCTGTTAGATGACTAAACACCATTATCAACAACCTTGCGGCTAAACTTTCGATTCCTACTTGTGTCCTGGAACATTTCAGCCTTGTGCGCAGCCTCTGCGTCGCCATCAACATGACCTTTATGCTGCAAATGCAGCACCTGTTTGATGGGCTGCACCTGAACGCTCATGAGACAGCCTTGTGAGATGTTAAATTGACAATTGTCTAGTAAAAGTCTGAGAGGATTCTGAGATAAAGCCCAGGCAGAATATTTCTATCCTTGCGTGTGCTGTGAATGCAGTCTCCTTCACAGCACTACAGCCTTGTCTGATTCTGATTCACTGTCTTGCCAGACACTATGAGTCACACAAACAAGCTCACTGCAGGTGTTTTCACTCTTGGTTAGTTCAAGCTATTGGTGAAATTCTTAACACACATATTTTAAGTTAGCAATGTGTGTCTGTGTGTGTTTGTCTACCTGTGTTGCATAGTAAATCTTCAAATCTATACACTTTTGTAAAGCAGATGGGAGCCCAGGCTCCCTGGGGGCTGCTAAATACTATTCCAGGTGCACATTCTAATTTCCTGACTTCTTACTGAAATGCTAACTAAGTGTTTCTAAAGACCCAACGGCTTGTAGTTAAAGAAGTGCTTTGTTGTGGATACCTTGTATAAATAGCCAATAAGTAACCTGGAAAGGTGAAAAGAGGTCTTGAAGTTGATGTAAACCCCAGGTGTAATGTCTGCTGCTGTGATAAGGACCTGTTTGTTTTTCCCCCCGTACTGCACTAAGCTAAAAATTGACTGGCACTATCTAAGCCTCTGGCGATTATCTGACGTGCCAGAGGGTTCATGCCGCAAAGACTAATTAGTTTCATTAACTTGCACTCCAGATAAAAAACAATTGCTTTCATGTAATTGAAATTCGGATTTTCTTATCCCGCAGCTCTCCCATCACCACTGCCTTGTCTCACTTTTCTCTGGATTGGATATCTGTGCCCTGACCTGCCCCTCCATCTCTGTACTTAAGGGGTTGATCTCACCATCAACGCACTCTTAATGTTTTTGCTACTTAATTTTATTCTACCGTCACACTTGAAAATCACTTGAATGTGTGAGTCCGTTTTCTTTGGTCATCTCGCCAACCAACTGGACAAATCTGTATTAGTATGTAGACAGTATATAACTTTGGGAAAACCAAACTGATCATAGTTTGGCCATATATAATGATTTTTGTGAAATTTTACCCTTATACATCAAATATTTTCAAGATACATTGTTTTGAAAAATGGGCCGCTGACCCACTTTCAGGGCATGTTTTGGAACACTGAATTGTTTGAACATGAATATTTTAAAAAGTATTAAAGCCAAGAGCCTGAAATTTTCAATGGTCTTTCTTATCAACATGAATCAGGATCTGTAATTTGGCACAGACACAAACAATTAAATGAAAATATAAATACATATATAAAAAATAATTAAAACTTAAATTTTTTTTACTGCATTCATTATATATGTCCAAACTTTGGATCAGAAAAAGGGTTGGACCAGAAAACGTTCTAAAAATTGGCTGATTTAAGAATAAAAAGAGGCAAAGATTCAACAATCTGCAAAAAAACTGCGTCTGTAAATTCTGGAAAATTTTCAGAATAATGTTCCTTACCTTAAAATTATGAAGACTTTAAATATCTCATCATCTACAGTAGACATGGCCTGGGCCATTTTGACCCAGCATTTTGAGTTTAATATTTTGTATTATGGTTTATGCTCGGGTTCATTTATAGTCCTAGTTGTTGTATTTTTGAGTTTCCTGTATTCCATGTTTAGTTCCTTGATGATTAGATTCCCTCTTGTGTCTTATTTGTCTTGTGTTCAATTCTGCTTCCCACAGCCCATCATGACCCCTCTCGTCTGCCTTTCCTCCACTCCTCTGTCACACTCGTGTGTCAGTCTTGCATTTTTTCATTTCCTGTTTTATTGTGAAGGTCGTATGTTCCATGTTCAGTGTGCTTAGTTTGGCTTCCCTGGTCTCATCATGTCTAATTTGTCTCAGCTGCGTTCCCCAACTAGTGTCTTTTAGGGAAACAGTAGAAAGTTGTTATTGGATGTCCGTGATCTTTGTGCCATCCGACAACACTGTATTAAAAACAGGCATGATCCTGCCAATGAAATCACTGCATGAGCTCAAGAACACTTTCAGAAATTATTGTCTGTGAACCCAGTTTGCCATGCTGTCCAAAACTGCAGGAAGAAGAAGCCATATGTGAACATGAGCCAGACATCTTGCCGTCTCTTCTGGGCCAAAGCTCATTTAAAATGCCCTGAGACAAAGATGGAAAAAAACAACTATTGTGCTGTGAAATAAATCTGAAATTCTCCTTTTGGAGAACATAGACATGGACTAAAAAGAAGAGGGACCATCCAGCCTGTTATCAACGCTCAGTTCAAAAGCCTGCATCTCAGCTAGTACAGAGGTGCATCAGTGTTTGTAGAACTGGCAACTTACACATCTGGAAAGGCACGACCAATGCTGAAAGTGTTTTCCAGCGAAGCCCTTGGACACTTCAGCAAGCCAATGCCAAACCGCATACCTCATCTATTACACTGCTATTTTTGTGTATGCATACAAACCCCCCCTAACCATTTTAAAAAATAAAATATATAGAACAATCAATCCTTTTGTTATGAAGCTTTATGTTTAATTACCGTTTTGTTTAATTTTGCGCAACACAGCAGCAAACCGATATTTCAAAATGGATGTGAAAATGTCACAGATTGCTAATTGCATCAGCAAGCATGTTATTGTCACATTATTAGATCACGTATGATTGAAAGTCATTATTGTTGCTATTACCATCGCAACCCCCTCCCCAGCTAGCAAGCCCATCATTAATCATCATCATCATCGTCATCATTACTGTCTTCATAATGAACAAAAACACCAGCAAAAGTTGCAGCTTCCACAGCCGCACCAACTGCACCAGAAGCAGCATGATAGTGGGTGTTAACAGCTGGTGTCTTCATAATGAAATGTCACTTTTCATTCAAAAGAAAATCCAGAGAATCCAGCCAAACAATGGTTCAATAATACAGGCTGAATAGCGTGACATGAAGCACACAGTTGAGGAAGTGCTTGTCAAAAGAGCCGTAAATATCAGCTGTGTTGTATTCAAGGTAGCTGTAAACACCTGTTTTCACACCACAAAGAACAGTGAGAATAGTGTTCTCCCCCCACTACTGTTCCTTTACACTTTTACCCCTCTCCTACATTTTCTTAAGCTGACAACATCTCTTTCACGTGGTCGCATGTACTGCCCTTCTTTATGAGAGCTGAATGGCAGAACTGCAACCTGGTTTTAACTGGATGCATCTTTGTAGTGTATACTGGTATATGCAGTACTGCGTTCCTCCACTTAAAAAAATAAAAATTGACGCTGAAATGACTGACATCATCTCAACCTGCAGACGTCCCTTTGAGACAAGGTGCACATTCCTCTTTATTTTCAGTGTATGCGATTTTCTGATAAGACAGTCTATTACATACACACCAGGATGACAATCCAAATTGGTATTTCTCAGGTGTGGTCAGAAAACTCCTATATGAATGTCAGTCTTGTGTCCTTTATGTAAATTTACAATCTACCTATGATCTCCCAGAGAAAGCCCACCTGTGGGCTACGAGTCCACATAAAAGTTTTTGTTTTTTTAGTTTAGCATGCATTTGCTCTTTACTCTGTACTCTCTCTCTCTTTCTCTTCAGCAGTTTATATAAACGATGGTAGGTAATATGGTCGCAAAGACAGAGGCAGTCACAAAACTATAATTTAATTAAAAGGTTACTGAAGTACACGGCATTTGTTACTCCCCACCTCTGAGTGGCTTCAGGTTAAAAATTTCATTTGCTGGAGCAATAAAATCCCTCAGTTGCACCCAGCTGGGGACCTTTGTTGCATATCTCTTTCCACTTTTCCCCCTTATAATCTCTCTGTTGGTGCCATATGATATGTTATAAAAGGCCCAGTGAAAACATACCTTAACCCTATGAAGCCCAAAGCACGAAATAAAACTCAAGTGTCTATTGAACCTTTTGACCAAACTGTTTTACAGTTTTGGTCATTGCATTTTTTTGCAAATATGTGTTTTCAATTTACACTATTTTTGCTACATCTGCAATTTTTATAATGAAATGTATTGCTTTAAATTGTTTTGTGCAACTTATTTAGGTTTTATGGAGGCGGTTTCGATTCACACGGATGACGCAAAGGTGTCAAAAGCTCATGTGTCAGATACGATACACTTGGCATCAAAGGGTTAATATTGGAGTTTCTCAGGCACGTTCATGAATAACTATTTCCTACAAAACTAACGGCGTTCCCGTCACCTTGAGCTGCACAATGTGTTTGGAGAAGACTTACAAATGTTGGCACATCATTTCTCATAACACCCTTGCAAGCAGTGTCTTGTTTCACCTGCTGTATGAATAAAACTCCATTTGATAGCCCCAACCTGCACATGACTCTTCACCCAGCTTCACCTGCTCTCGCTATGTACTACATGTACATGACTGCAAACAGGGCAGATATTGTACACTATGGAAATAAGCTTGCAGTTTACTGAAACAAACACCACCTACGCCACCCACCTTGCATATAAGTTAACTTTTTCTTCTCCTTCAGGGCTTCTGGTCTTTTATAACAGTGTAGGTGAGCAATGACGTGTGTGATATTGTTTGATATTGTTTGGAAAGTGACACACTCCGGGGTTAGACAGAGAGGCGCAGCAGGGACTGGATCGGACCCATTCGCTCTGTGAAGAGATATTGGCGTTTTGACCGAAGGGGTCCGTGCCCATCATTAATGACCTTTTCAAACACGCAGACTGAATACATTTTATCGAGTCTGCACTGTTAAACCTCACGCTATCCCAGGGCTGCTTTGTTCTGTGAAGAGTTGGGCCCGCATAAATCACAGATTCAAATATTTTGATGTAGTTCCTTTTAACAACAGCACAGCAATGATGGGAGCAGGCATAAATAGAAAGAGAGCCGCTGTAGCTTTTCTGTGATTAGTGTGTGTAATTTGCCTGTAGCCATAAAGAAAACATTATCCTAAATATAAAGGAGGCCAGCTTGTGAGAAGATGAGTCATTATTTATTAGCAGCTGCATTCAACAGTGTATTTGTAATTTTACAGTTTGCACTAAATGACTTAACGGTACGTTGTAAATGTTTATAGGCGTTCTATGAGGCTGGCTATGAGGATAATTAGAGTTGCTGCTTTGGATCAACCGAACGTCACTCAAACAGCATTCTCATTAAAGTGTGTTCAAATGACACTGAGCAGCCATATTCATTAGTTTTTAAGCACTGTTAAAGGAAACAAAGACTTTCCTCAACATAAAGCTTCCATAATGACTGAAAAAGTCTCGGAAATCCTCAAACTTTTGAAGCTTATGGATTTTAGAGCCGAGCCCGCAAAAGTGATTATGTGCCATGAATGATTATAGGCTAATGTGAACAGAAAGTGGCAGTAATAAAGCACCACAGGATGAACAGGGAGACTGACTGGCAGGCAGAGGAAGACACTTCCTCCTTCTGAAGCGTTACTTGCCGAATTTCCATTTCAATCATGGGCTGCCTCCAGAGAGGCCCCCAGCCCCAGAGCCTGAATGGGAGGAGTCAAGCCCCCTCTTTGCCAGTGGCGCTTAGCATCGAGCAGAACAGCCTGATGCTTCTGCTTTGTACACCTCTATCGCACCTGTGAAGAGTTTGCATGCAGCACAGGCTCCATCCTCCACTTCGCAGTCTCACTATCGCTCCCTCTGCCTGTCTCCCTTTGCAAACACCTCGGTATCTTCAAGCACAATGTGATAACACCAACCCTTTCTACCATGCTCCACAAAGAAGTTGGCAGTCTTTCCAAACTTTACTTTCACTTTCTTATAGATGCTATAAAAAGAGAAAAATAATTGAGTGCATCAAATCAGCAAACTTTTGTCCACCTTAAGTCCTGAGTTTGGAAGAAACTCAGGAGTGGACAGAAGTGGATCATCTGAGTTTCTCATTGGACGCTGCATCCTTTCATTGTGGAAATGAAGATCCAATTTAGGGGTTTAATTTTTTAATACAATCTTGGTTGAAATGTGAGTGCAGCTCTCAAAACGTCTGAATCTTGTGAAAAGTTCTATTTTATTTTATTCAAAAACCTAAACTTTGATGTATTCTTTATTCATGGTAAATGAAGTGAAATATTTCAAGCTTTTTTTGTCGTAATTAGAGCTTCTAGCTTGTGGAAATCCAGTAACTCAAATATCTGAACATTTTCTGAGATCGATCAAACAGAAATGTCTGCCTTCTCATGAGTATGTTATTTATTCACTATATAGTTAATTGTGACTCCTTTGCCATGAACTACTGCCTCAGTGTGGTGTGATAAGAGAAGCTCAGATTGCCGTGAGCAGCCTAGTGTTTCTCATCTTCCTATTTACAATACCGCACAGCTGACTGACTGCTTCTCTATGGGGTTCAGCTTGGGTGAGTTGGCTGGCCAATCGATGATGGCGCTACCATATTCAGCACATATTTAGTAGTAGTTTTGGTCCAGTGGGCAGGTGCTAAGGCTTGTTGGAAAAATAAATTCAGCATCTGCATAAAGCTTGTCAGCAGATGAAGTGCTCTAAAGTCTTCTGATAGCCATCCTGCTGCCTGAACCAACCATCAACATCAGCAGGTGACATGATACCCTAAATCATCAGAGAATGTGGAAGCTTCATACTGGACTTCTAACAGCTTGGATTCTATGACTCTACACTCTTCCTTCAAACTTTCAAAATGAAATGCAAAAGGTTTTTCTTTTTCTCCCTCCTGACACTGCCTCTGGTTCAGGAGCAGCTGATTGGATCAGGCCACTCTTGCATGTAATGTAAGAGTTGTAGCCCCTGTTTAAGAGCCTTTACCTGGCTCTTGATGCACTCACACCAGCCTCAATCCGCTCACTGTGAAGTTCTCCAAAGTTCTTGAATTGACTTTTGTTGACAGTCCTCTCAAGGCTGCTCCCATTCTCACTGCTCGTGCACATCTTGCCACACATTGCCTTCCCAGTCAACTTTCCACCTTTTCAGCAGTAACCTTGTTTGCTTTACCCTCATTTTATAGAGCATCACTGATCGCCTCAGCGCTATCAGGTCAGCAGTCTTACCCACGTCTCTGGTTAAATATACTGAACTAGACCCAGAGATACACAATATACTGTTACTATAGTCATTTACTCATAATTTGAGATATTAGTTTTTTGATTTTCATGAACTCAAAATATTTCATTTTACATGCAATGAATGCAGAATATATGAAAGATGTTGAGTTGCTGATAGCAAGAATATTTGAAATAAAGATCAAAACGGGAACTTTTTCAATCTAATCTTTTGAGATGTACTAGTATGTGACATGCTGGCTGTGCCGAGGAGTCGAAGCAGCACTTTTTGTCTGTAAGTGGGATGTACTGATGCTCACTGACATAAATAGGTCCTGCATATTTGGTAACACATCGCCTGGGTATATTTGGATGTGTTGCAATAAAACCTCTGTTTGCTCTCTCTCCCACTCTTTCTCTGTGTTTTATGTTTTATATAAGACTGTCACAACTAAAATGTTTTATCTTTGTGCAAATGAATTCTGGTGCAACAACTTCTTAGGGGCAGTCACAAATAATATCCTCTTGAAAGCAGTTCTGCTTTAGAAGAATGCAGATAAAATGATCGGGGAAAAATTAGGCTCGAGTAAGTGGCTCACTGGCTTTCTCCCTCTGTGTCTCCTTCTCTCTCCCTCTGTGCTGTCAATACTGTAAGTAAGATGAAAGGGCTGTTTAGGTGAAATACAATAAAGACATTTCTACCTCCGGGTCCACTGGCTCAGGATCGATGGCTGCCAGGCATGTTTTACTGTAACTAACATGCACGAATAACATCAGATGATGGATCTTTCGTTTGTCACAAATATTTTTTTTGTCTGCCATGACACAAGAGAGCAGTCATCCATGAGGAGAGCATTACCTCACTGATCTTGATTTGCCTTTCTGATATGACTGGAACACGAGGGTATCTTCAACATGTCAGAGAACAGATTCTTTACTGTGATGCCATGTGTCTGATTATTTCTGTTTGCTCTGATAACCTCAGAAGAAATGAGTGAGCATTCTATAACACAACAAACGTGCACTGAGACTCAGTGAGAGCAAGGTTTTTAAACAAGGTTGCTTATTGCAGCTTTGAAAGAACTCAGAGTGTAGGTCATGCCCTTGATGACGTTTTAATACTTTGACAGTCTGACTACATTAGATTTATTGCCAGTTATTAACTACAGTTCTATTAATTTTTTAAACAACACATCAGGCAACAAAACGAGCTCACCAAGGCTGAAAAGTGCTATGCAAAAAGATGCCAGAGGAAGGAATCAATATCTTAAAGGACGGCAGACCTGCATGGGTGAAAGATACATGGAGGCTCCAAAGCTATTGAAATGCACTGTACGGTAAAATGATGTGATTTTACAAATCATGATCATTATTTTAGGAGAGAAAAAAATGCAAGTTGACCAGTTGGGCAAATCCATGTATTTTTACACAGCAGTGGTAATGGTGCATTGCACTTGAACATTCAGAATGCTGTAAAAATCAAGCGAAACCACCAAATAAGTTCATCCGTAATAATATGTTCCACTGCGCAGTTCTTTTAATTTGCTAAACTTCATTAGTAACAGTTGCATGGCTGCATTTAATAACGTGACATAATGCATTATTTATTAAACAAATGTGGCATGAATACACACATCTCATCCTGGCTAACTAATAGTAAGTGCTTGTGTTAATGTGCTTAACCAGGTTTCACTGTCCTCTGTGGCTTAACGTTTTCAAGTGTGCTCCTCCTCTGTGTATATATATATATATATATATATATATATATATATATATATATATATATATATATATATTAGGGGTGCAACGATATTCGTATCGATATTGAACCGTTCGATACAGTGCTTTCGGTTCGGTACGCATATCAAACAATACAACATTTGTAATTTATTTTATCAATTTTCCTTCTGACGATGCTGTCTGTGTTGAGCGCTCAGTGAATCTGTGTTCGACTACTCCGCCTAGGCTGCACTGTCCAGCGCAGATCCACTGAGCGCTCAACACAGACAGCATAGTCAGAAGGAAGAGCGCAGGGCAAGCTAGCAAGACAGAAGTTAAGCTCTCCTTGCAACAGGCAAATTGAACCTCATTCAGATCTGGCGTTTGGAATTATTTTGGTTTTCATGTGACGTATGACCCTGAAGGTAAGCGAATCATGGACTAAAGTAAAACAGTATGTTGGATGTGCCATGCAATGCTCAATTACATTGGTGTGAACTAGTGTGCTAGCGCAGTTAGCTCGTTAACGTGTTGGCCGTCTAGCCCCATGCACGGAGCGATCGGCGGTAGCTCGTTAACGGAGATTTGCCGTGTTGTGGCGTTAAGGTCATTTCAACGAGATTAACCTGAAAGCACTAGTGGGAACACAACGAATATGACTGCACATTTACGCCGACATCATCCTAGTGCAAAGACAAGTGGAAGCAGAAAAAAAAACAAGCAAGCATGCTACTAACTTTAGCCGAGTCATTTAGACAGCTGTTAGCACATGATTCTCCTTATGCTGCTGAGAATATAGCCCAGAAGAAGCGGATAGTATAGCTTTTATTTGGGAAAGAGCCATTTCTCTGTAATAAACTCTCTTTTCCAAAGATGAGTGATTCCTCAATCAGATACAGGGCTCGCAATATCGCTAGCCCGACGTCCCGGGGCTAGAGATTTTTTCAGTCGGGCTACCAAAATCTATCTCTTCCCTGCCCGTCGGGCTATTGTAGGAAAAATATATGTCAATGCTTTTGCATTCTTTCAGAAATGTAGCTGGGTAATTATGTCATTGGCATCGGTGAGCCACTGTCAATATGTGACATATTGAAGTCGCGTTTGAATTTGCGCTTGTTTTTTTGCTTTCACTTTGCAATCGCGCGAACTGTGTATAGAGAGCGACAGCACTGATCTGTGAGTGATGATAATTTGTGCACCAATTCCTCTGACATCGTCTTATTAATTGTTAGCTTACTATGCAAACATGACAAGTGAAATCTCCCGCAGCTTAAACATGTGAGAGGTTGATCGCGCAGAGAATCGCTGAGCTTATGTGAGTCCATGTGTAAAAGCATTTCAGTTCTGCTGAGCCAAATAAGACAGGTCAGGGTGAAGAAGTGACAGCCAAAGAAAAGCTTACCACAAAACGGAGAAGTTATGACAAATCAGACTATAAGGCAAAAAGAAAGTGCAGCTTTATGGTTTCATGGACAAAAGAATTTCTGTGGCTGCAATATGACAAGCTAAATAACCAGGGCTGCACATAAGTGGTCCGCAGGTGCGCATTCGCTGTCAAAATAAAAAACACGCACAAGGGTTAGGGTTAAATTTAAAAACTGTACTTTTGAGTTAAAATATATATTTATAATTTTAATAAATGACAAATTAAAAAGGCATGAATATATATATATATATATATATATGCCTCAGTACTACATGGAAGCTCCTGTCAGGTATCATATCGGCTAAGATGAACAGGCACATGGGTCAATACATGAGCGGGACACAGAAAGGAATTGGCAAGAATACCAGAGGTGCAAAACACCAGCTACTGGTAGACAGAACAATCAGCCGAGACTGCAAGACCAGACTGACCAACCTGTGCACTGCCTGGATTGATTACAAGAAGGCCTATGACTCAATGCCCCACAGCTGGATACTGGAATGCCTAGAATTGTACAAGATCAATGGGACCCTAAGAGCCTTCATCAGGAACTCAATGGGGATGTGGCGTACAACACTAGAGGCCAACTCCAAGCCCATAGCACAAGTTACCATCAAGTGCGGGATCTACCAAGGAGATGCTCTGTCCCCACTGCTGTTCTGCATAGGCCTGAACCCCCTCAGTGAGATCATTAACAAGACTGGCTACGGATACCGACTACGGAACGGAGCAGTTGTCAGCCACCTCCTGTACATGGATGACATCAAGCTGTATGCCAAGAGTGAACGAGACATCGATTCACTGATCCACACTACCAGGCTATACAGCAATGACATTGGAATGTCGTTCGGACTGGAGAAGTGTAGTCGGATGGTAACAAAGAGAGGGAAGGTAGTCAGAACTGAGGGGATTGAACTACCAGAAGGCAACATTGCAGACATAGAGGACAGTTACAAGTACTTGGGGATCCCGCAGGCAAATGGGAACCATGAAGAGGCCGCTAGAAAGGCTGCAACCACCAAGTACCTGCAGAGGGTCAGGCAAGTCCTGAGGAGTCAGCTGAATGGTAAGAACAAGATCCGGGCCATCAACACATACGCCCTGCCCGTGATCAGATACCCTGCTGGGGTAATAAGCTGGCCAAAGGAGGAGATAGAAACCACTGACATAAAGATAAGAAAGCTCCTTACCATGCATGGAGGGTTTCACCCCAAGTCCAGCACCCTGAGGCTGTACGATAAGCGGAAGGAAGGGGGCCGGGGACTGGTGAGTGTCAGCACCACAGTCCAGGATGAGACAAGGAACATCCAAGAATACATTGGGAAGATGGCCCCAACTGACCGAGTGCTCAGTGAATACCTCAGGCAGCAGAAACCCAAGAAAGAGGAGGGAGACGAGGAACCATCATGGAAGGACAGGCCCCTGCACGGTATGTACCACCGGCAGATAGAGGAGGTGGCTGATATCCAGAAATCCTACCAGTGGCTGGACAAAGCTGGACTGAAAGACAGCACAGAGGCACTAATCATGGCAGCACAAGAACAAGCTCTGAACACAAGATCCATAGAGGCTGGGGTCTATCACACCAGGCAAGACCCCAGGTGCAGGCTGTGTAAAGATGCCCCAGAGACAATCCAGCACATAACAGCAGGGTGCAAGATGCTAGCAGGCAAGGCATACATGGAACGCCATAACCAAGTGGCCGGCATAGTGTACAGGAACATCTGTGCTGAGTACAACCTGGAAGTCCCGAGGTCAAAATGGGAGATGCCCCCAAGGGTGGTGGAGAATGACCGAGCTAAGATCCTGTGGGACTTCCAGATACAGACGGACAAAATGGTGGTGGCTAACCAACCGGACATAGTGGTGGTAGACAAACAGAAGAAGGCGGCCGTAGTGATCGATGTAGCGGTTCCGAATGACAGCAATATCAGGAAGAAGGAACACGAGAAGCTGGAGAAATACCAAGGGCTCAGAGAAGAGCTCGAGAGGATGTGGAGGGTGAAGGTAACGGTGGTCCCCGTGGTAATCGGAGCACTAGGTGCGGTGACTCCCAAGCTAGGCGAGTGGCTCCAGCAGATCCCGGGAACAACATCGGAAATCTCTGTCCAGAAGAGCGCAGTCCTGGGAACAGCTAAGATACTGCGCAGGACCCTCAAGCTCCCAGGCCTCTGGTAGAGGACCCGAGCTTGAAGGATAAACCGCCCGCAGGGGTGTGCTGGGTGGTTTTTTATATACAGTGGGGCAAAAAAGTATTTAGTCAGCCACCGATTGTGCAAGTTCCCCCACCTAAAATGATGACAGAGGTCAGTAATTTGCACCAGAGGTACACTTCAACTGTGAGAGACAGAATGTGAAAAAAAAATCCATGAATCCACATGGTAGGATTTGTAAAGAATTTATTCGTAAATCAGGGTGGAAAATAAGTATTTGGTCAATAACGAAAATACAACTCAATACTTTGTAACATAACCTTTGTTGGCAATAACAGAGGTCAAACGTTTACTATAGGTCTTTACCAGGTTTCGGGCCTGGACATGCACTGGCTTCAGCAGCGGAACACGTCTGGCACTGCGGGATTTGATTCCCTGCCGTTGTAGTGTGTTACTGATGGTGACCTTTGTTACTTTGGTCCCAGCTCTCTGCAGGTCATTCACCAGGTCCCCCAGTGTGGTTCTGGGATCTTTGCTCACCGTTCTCATGATCATTTTGACCCCACGGGATGAGATCTTGCGTGGAGCCCCAGATCGAGGGAGATTATCAGTGGTCTTGTATGTCTTCCATTTTCTGATGATTGCTCCCACAGTTGATTTTTTCACACCAAGCTGCTTGCCTATTGTAGATTCACTCTTCCCAGTCTGGTGCAGGTCTACAATACTGTTCCTGGTGTCCTTCGAAAGCTCTTTGGTCTTGGCCATGGCGGAGTTTGGAGTCTGACTGTTTGAGGCTGTGGACAGGTGTCTTTTATACAGATGATGAGTTCAAACAGGTGCCATTCATACAGGTAACGAGTGGGGGACAGAAAAGCTTCTTACAGAAGACGTTACAGGTCTGTGAGAGCCAGAGATTTTCCTTGTTTGAGGTGACCAAATACTTATTTTCCACCCTGATTTACGAATAAATTCTTTACAAATCCTACCATGTGAATTCATGGATTTTTTTTTCACATTCTGCCTCTCACAGTTGAAGTGTACCTCTGGTGCAAATTACTGACCTCTGTCATCATTTTAAGTGGGGGAACTTGCACAATCGGTGGCTGACTAAATACTTTTTTGCCCCACTGTATATATATATATATATATATATAGATTGCTGGAAAGAGAGCCCGAATGCAGAACACTGAGGAAGGTTAAATAAGCACAATACAAGCTCTTAATGGCTGATACCAAAACTAAAGGTAACACACTTCAACAAGCAGTTAGAACAAAACAGGAATCTGAAAGGGGATAGAAGAAGGTCAGAGGGTGAGTAAACAGACTAACAGCTGACAAGGGGAGAAGCAAGATGACTATAGTAAGCACACGCACAGGCCAGACAGGATACAAGTGAACACAAACATGTGAAACTAGGTGGCACAAACAATCATAACGAAGGGGAAAACAAGCAAAAAACCCTGGAGATGTGAAATATAAAATCAGAAGTAAGAATCAACAATACAAGGAAACAAATACATTAAACAGAGTGGGGCAAAGCAGAGACACAGGTGGCACTTGGAGCTCTTCTTATGTCATTAATATGCACTTTGCTCCTTTTTCATCCCTGCTCCTGCCTGAGATGCCAAAAATCAATCACAGTCTATCAAAAAACTAAGTACACCTTGTGATTCAGTAGCTTGTAGAAGCACCTTTAGCTGCAGTAACCTGAAGTAATCAATTTTTCTGTATGACTTTCTCAGTTCATCACATGGTTGTGGAGCAATTTTTGGCCCAGACTGTTATAGTTATGCAGCTCTGTTTGGGATCATTGTCCTGTTGAATGAACCATTTTCATCCAGGCTTTAACTGTCCGACAGATGTCCTCGCATTTGACTCTGGAATACTTTGGTATACAGAGGAGTATATAGTCAGCTCAATGACTGCAATTTGCAGCTTTAACATTTGACATGCTAACTGAGGCCTGTAGACTCTGAGATGTAGCTCTTGGGTTTTTTTCTAATTTGTGTGAGCATTGCATGATCTGACCTTGGGATGAGTTTGCCAGGATTTCAATCCCTGGTAACACTGTAGTGGAGTCTTAACACACCCTTTAGTTGTCCAGACCAGCAAACTGCCAATACTTCTGCTTTTAGTCTTAATCTAGTGCATCTGATGAGCAGTAGCTGGCTGTTAACCTTCCTATGGAAGCAGTAAGGGTGCACCTAGTTTTTCACAGCACTTGCACAGAGTCCTTAGAAAATCTTTATTTACAGGAGAGAGGAAGCTTACCAGATAATCAAGGATGCACAGGTATATCTTTTTGGAAACCTCGAGTGTTTAAAAGAGGTGTGGTACACAGGTGCAATATACGAACCAGAGTGAGATGAGGACTCTTTAAACAACTAGTCCTTTTCATCTCTGTGAGACAAAGTCATTTAGCATGACTTTGTCTCATTGTGTGATTGAAAAAAGCTGTGCAGATATCTTTTCACTCTGTCTATGTTGTGAATTCAATTAAAATTAAATATAACCATAAGCACTGTTACCAATCATAATATAGAGTTACAGCTGGGCTATAGCTAAGCAATTCATGATGCTCTTGTGTCAAATGTCATGTTTAATAAAAATGATTTTAAAATGATGGCTCCAGGGTAAGGCTGTCTCATTTTGTTGAACGTTTGTTGCCTCAACTCTTTGCTCCTTGTGTCTCTTCCTCACCTCCTCTGCTCACATCTCTAGGAGCAACTAAGACACAAATAGAGGAGTCAAGGAGAGGAATCACACAAGAAAGGATGCAACCAAAAAGCAGCCTAAAGTTAACCAGGAGTAAAATTTCTTTATTTTATCCCAAACGGACATCTGATTTTTAAATAGGGAACACCATTCTTAGGTAAAGAACACACAGAGTGCACTATTCAGTAAATCCCACCAGTGGTTATTCACACATACAGCTTTATTTCTTGTACTTTTGCCATTCCTCTGCACCAAGTGATACAAATCTGGAGGGAAGGGAGTGGATGAACCCTATCAAATGTACAGCAACAACACTCTTTACGATGTAAAGAGGATGTGCCTGCGAGGTGCTGATGATTTCATTTGGTCAACACCATAAAAACAATTTGAGAGCGAGAGGAGAAATTTGACAGGAGACATTTCAAGTGTACAGAGGATGACTGAATGTAAGTGGCTGATTTAAGATGTGTGCACAAACCAACTGATCTCAGTGCAAGCATCACGTTTGAGGCACCTGAGTGCACAGAGAGAACTAAAGAGATCGGTTATAATAATAACACTAATAATAATAATGAGCCTTTTAATGCACAGAACTTTTTAAAAGATATTTACAAAGTGCTTTACAGAACAATAAAATAGATCCCAATCAAAAAGAATCTCTACAAGAACTGGTATCAGTTCTAAATATTTACTTGTATGTTGATTCTGTGCACATATTGGGATTATTCTGTTCCTGCTCATGTGGATTCTCCACGGTGTTCGTTTGTTGTTGTGTGTATGTTCTGTGTGGAAATATGCTAAAAAGGTCGGATTACTGTTTTTATTTCCCTTTCTGTTGGCAACAGAAGACATCTTATGAAAACACATGCCTTTTTAATAAACTGAGCAAGTGTTTGATGTGTAAATTTGTATTCCAGGCATGTAAATAGAATGCTATCAGCTACTCAACATCTGTCTGTCAGAGTTTTGACTTGTCACCAATGTTCTTCTTCTTCATCTATGTGCAGTTCTCTCTTATGTACATTTCCTTTCTGCCTTGACAAGAAAGCAAACTGGCAAGTGTAGCCTGAGGCAGAGCAACAGAGCCTTTGTTTAAAAGGTTATACATTTGTGCTCATGCTGATAGAGAACTTGCAAGCCCACTGGCTTAGCAACTGTTTCATCTAGGACAAAATAATCACATATGTGCACCGAAATTAAATACAGTCATGACAATAAAATAATATGACTTTAAGGACTTAACAACATTACTTCAGTTATAGTACACCAACATCTGTTATACATTAGCACTAAGGGAACACTGAATGACCTGGTGGTTTTTGTCCATCTAAGATTATCACAAAGTAAAAGATCTCTCAGCAAAATTATGCAACATTTTAGTCGCACTATTGCCCCGATCAAATCAGTGAGCTGGGATTTTTTATTCTAAACATGAACTACTGTTACAGCAACAGACATGGACTACTGGTGCCCCACACAACAACTTAATGTCCAGTATTTGAAGGAGCCAAACACAGGCCTGCTCCTCTCGTTAACTGAGATAAACTGCTGGCATATTGGTTTTATATCTATACTGTCCAGTCTCTCCTGGTGGACATGGCAACACGTTATTCATGGTTACTGTGAGATTATTATATTATCTTATGCCACGCTATACCCCCCAATTATAGATTGTGAAATTATTATGTAGTTTTAGTTCACATTATTCTCCTGAAGAGGTGATAACTATTAGATTTATTAGACTGATTTGTATTACATTAGACTGCTGATTTATTGTGAATGAATGATATTGTTTTATGCATAATAAAACAATAATGATGCATTATACTGCTGAGTTGTAAGAAATACTGTTTTCAGAGAATCATGGCCTTATTTGTCTGATTAGAAGAGAACAGAACATACCGTAGAGGTTTTCTGCCCCATCTCATCAGGAGGAGATAAAACAGGAAACCAAGGCCGTCACTTAAGACGAGAGAGAGAATGTGAATGCTTAGTTTGGAGGGGGACAGAAGCTATAAGAATGTGAGACACTTCGAGATCAGGCGGACACCCTCCCACGCTCATCTCCCCTCTGGATGGTTTATGCTCAAAAGGGTTGTTTGGAATAATGAGAATTGTATGGAATAAAATGATTGTTGATTGAGCATTTATACACCGAGTGTTGTCCTTCCTTCAGCCCAAAGATCAAAAGAATTGGAGATTTAACATTACATACAATTTTAGACTGATGTGGACCAAACCTAGCACATACTTGCCATACTTGAGACATCAGAATTAGGGAGACATTCAAAAGGGCTGTTTGGGATATATATATATATATATATATATATATATATATATATATATATATATTCCCCACTCGCCCCTGTAGGTGGTCAATCCTTCAAGCTCGGGTCCTCTACCAGAGGCCTGGGAGCTTGAGGGTCCTGCGCAGTATCTTAGCTGTTCCCAGGACTGCGCTCTTCTGGACAGAGATCTCCGCTGTTGTTCCCGGGATCTGCTGGAGCCACTCGCCTAGCTTGGGAGTCACCGCACCTAGTACTCCGATTACCACTGGGACCACCGTCACCTTCACCCTCCACATCTTCTCGAGCTCTTCTCTGAGCCCTTGGTATTTCTCCAGCTTCTCGTGTTCCTTCTTCCTGATGTTGCTGTCATTCGGAACCGCTACATTGATCAGGGCCATCTTCTCATGTTTGTCTACCACCACTATGTCCGGTTGGTTAGCCACCACCATTTTGTCCGTATATATCTGGAAGTCCCACAGGATCTTAGCTCGGTCATTCTCCACCACCCTTGGGGGCATCTCCCATTTTGACCTCGGGACTTCCAGGTTATACTCGGCACAGATGTTCCTGTACACTATGCCGGCCACTTGGTTATGGCGTTCCATGTATGCCTTGCCTGCTAGCATCTTGCACCCTGCTGTTATGTGCTGGATTGTCTCTGGAGCATCGTTACACAGCGTGCACCTGGGGTCTTGCCTGGTGTGATAGACCCCAGCCTCTATGGATCTTGTGCTTAGTGCTTGTTCCTGTGCTGCCATGATTAGTGCTTCCATGCTGTTTTTCAGTCCAGCTTTGTCCAGCTACTGGTAGGATTTCTGGATATCAGCCACCTCCTCTATCTGCCGGTGGTACATACCCTGCAGGGGCCTGTCCTTCCATGATGGTTCCTCGCCTTCCTCCACTTTCTTGGGTTTCTGCTGCCTGAGGTATTCACTGAGCACTCGGTCAGTTGGGGCCATCTTCGTGATGTATTCGTGGATGTTCCTTGTCTCATCCTGGACTGTGGTGCTGACACTCACCAGTCCCCGGTCCCCTTCCTTCCGCTAAGCGTACAGCCTCAGGGTGCTGGACTTGGGGTGAAACCCTCCATGGTGAGGAGCTTTCTTGTCTTTATGTCAGTGGCTTCTATCTCCTCCTTTGGCCAGCCTATTACCCCAGCAGGGTACCTGATCACGGGCAGGGCGTAGGTGTTGATAGCCCGGATCTTGTTTTTACCGTTCAGCTGACTCCCCAGGACTTGCCTGACCCTCTGCAGGTACTTGGTGGTTGCAGCTTTCCTAGCGGCCTCTTCATGGTTCCCATTTGCCTGCGGGATCCCCAGGTACAGCTTGATGTCATCCATGTACAGGAGGTGGCTGACAACTGCTCCATTCCGTAGTCGGTATCCGTAGCCAGTCTTGTCAATTATCTCACTGAAGGGGTTCAGGCCTATGCAGAACAGCAGTGGGGACAGAGCATCTCCTTGGTAGATCCCGCACTTGATGGTGACTTGTGCTATGGGCTTGGGGTTGTCCTCCATTGTTGTACGCCACATCCCCATTGAGTTCCTAATGAAGGCTCTCAGGGTCCTGTTGATCTTATATAGTTCTAGGCATTCCAGGATCCAGGTGTGGGGCATTGAGTCATAGGCCTTCTTGTAATCAATCCAGGCAGTGCACAGGTTGGTCAGTCTGGTCCTGCAATCTCGGCTGACTGCTTGGTCTGCCAGTTCAATACAGTGCTTTCGGTTCGGTACCCATATGTATCGAACAATACAAAAGGCTGCACTGTCGAGCGCAGATCCACTGAGCGCAGTGCAAGCTAGCAAGACAAAAGCTAAGCTCGTTGCAACATGGCAACTGCCTCAACCCTACCTGAAAATGAACCTCCCCCACCCTCATTCAGATCTGGCATTTGGAACTATTTTGGTTTTCATGTGAAGCATGACCCTGATGGTAAGCGAGTCATGGACAAAAGTAAAACAGGATGTCTGATGTGCCACGCAATGCTCAATTGTTGGGAGCTAGTGCATTAGCGCAGTTAGCTCGTTAACATGTTGACGCTGTCCAGCCCCACGCACGGGACGATCCGCGGTAACTCGTTAACGGAGATTTTCCGCATTATGGTGTTAATGTCATTTTAACGAGATTAACGCTGACAGCACTAGTGGGAACACAACGAATATGACTGCACATTTACGCCGACATCATCCTAGTGCAAAGTCAAATGGAAGCAGACAAAAACAACAAGCACACATGCTACAAACTTTACCCGAGTCATTTAGACAGCCGTTAAAACATGATTCTCCTTATGGGGACCTGCTATGTTTAATATGCTGCTGAGAATATAGCCCAGAAGAAGCGTATAGTATAGCTTTTATTTTGGAAAGAGACATTTCTCTGTAATAAACTCTCTTTTCCTCTTTTCCACATGTCAAATGTATCCCTTAAATGATATCAAGTCATCTTGAGCAACAAACAACAATCCTGTAACAAGGTAGAAGCCGCAATCAGTTTTTGGCAGTGACTTTTATGTATGCTTTATTTATGCAGTTAAAAAAAATTCTTGTTGACTTTAAAAATGTCTCTCTTAACAGTAATCTGGCCAAGAGGACAGCTGAAATTGCAACACATGCAAAAATAGTTCTGTAAACATATTTTAAGTGGACAAAAGGGAGCTGATTGATTATAATGTAGGTACAATAACACAGTTACAAAGATACTTGAGAAACAGGTATTTTTAAAATTTTATATATAACCCCTTTGTAATACCTGTTCACAGAATTCTATTTAGGATCATATGTAACGATATTACACATAAAAGACACAGGGAAACATTGGAAATCACTTTTTGGCACAACACCGGCTCAGATATTTGAAGTTTACACAGCTACATTCTCGCCTGAAAATATGTTTTGCGACCCAGAAAGAGTAATAAGAGTAATATTAAAACTAAGTAGCTGCAGTGGTAGTAGCCATTGTTGGAAACTGGAATTGGCTGGGCCAAGCTGGGATATTTTTCAATTTTGTTGTCTGGGTGGAAAATTGGGATAAATTGGGGAGAATGGTGGCTCCGGGAGATTTTCAGGAGGGAGCCCTGAAATTCGGGATTCTCCCGGAAAAATCTGGAGGGTTTGCATGTATGGCGTAGCATAGCCTGTAACATTATTTTGACGGACACATGAATGAACTTGACTTTAAGTGACTTACAGGTTTCTTTGAAAAATACTTTCTTATATCCAGGTTCTTCCTTTTTGCTGCCATCCTCCTCTCCTCCTTGCAGGTCCTTGCAGCCGCTGCTAAAACTAAACATAGCTGCCTGAAAGGCACAGCCAATCACATTGGCCATATTTGTCACATGAGGTAGGACTCCAGTAGAGAACATAATTTAACTCTTTCTGCACCGTTGGGTGAATGAGATGTTGACGGATTGTCTTTTTTCTTTCTATCGGGTTTGTTTTTCTTTACTCGAAGAGATCAAATTATTGGTGCGGACAATTCAATAATCGCTGGATATTGGTGGGGACATGTCCCTTCCATCCATGCCAAATCCACACCCTTGCCTGAAACACTTCAGCGGGCTCTTAGCAGTGCAGAATTGCAGCAGCTCAGCTGTGAGCCCCTGCTGAATAATCAAGCACCCTTTCTCTAAGTATGAACCCAGCCATCCTGTGGAGGAAGAGTTATGTCACTAACCACAGCTCATGGCCAGTGTTGGGGTTGTTACTCACAAAGATTAAAGTACTCATTACTTTTCTTAAAAGTGATGCAGTATGTTACCTAATTACTCACCATAATTTTTTACAGTACTTTTGCATTATTCCATAAATTATGTGAAACACATTGTCTTGTAATTCCTTGTTCCACACACCAACACAAATCGCTATCCTAATGATGACACACATACAATCTTTCCTTTAGTGTTTACATGTGAACACAAAGCCGACAACACAAAGCAAAGTGATTTTCCTTACAGGTAGGAATGAAGGCCACTGACTGCTCCGCTTGTCTTTTTAGCCTGTTGAAATTCAGCTTTTCTCGCATTCACTCAGCTTTAGCATCACTCTGGTTTCTTTGCTAGCTTTGTGTTAGCATGCTGTCTGTGCAGATGCTTTTGGTAAAGACAGGAAACGAAGAGGGACCAATAAACTGACTGCCTTAGCTTCAGATTCCTGCTTTCTTTTCCCTCCTACTATGTCACTAAAGTAAGTTTTGGTAGCTGGGAACTGGATCACCAAGTTCAGTCTTCTGCCAGTCCAAAACTCACCAGACCCGAACAGTTCATCCTGCAGGTGGTGGACCCAAAGGAAAGCAGCCCCATGTGGTTTTTTTGACAGCTGAGCTGGCTAGGCCTCAGGAGAAGGGTCCCAGTTGTTCATCTCGTAGGCGTGTGTGGTCTCTCACCAGCGACCGCATTCATTTTGGGAAACGCATCATGGACAGAAGGCCTCTGAGAGTATAGCTCCTGGGATCAGTCAAGCAGCACTCAAACCTCTCCACCATGATAAAATGCAACTTAAAAAAAGTGTGAGTTTACAGTTAAACTACTAAAATATACTGTAGTCCCCAATTTTCAGAATTTCAGTATGCTCCCCGCAGAGAAACTATAATGGAGCAGGTAAGTCACAGCCTTAACTTATATGAAATGGAAAGTTCCGCATCTATAGATCCACTGCAATTCAAAGAAGAATGTTTAGACTGTAGCTTTTTACATAAAACATATATTTTTTATCCTATTAAGCACACACTTTTTCATACTCAAACAAAGCCACATTTTATTTTTAATCCTGACAATATTGTTCTATAGTCTTACACCCAGTTGCATAAAGAAAAGTCACACACAGCTGACATTTCAAAGAACACGAGTGAAAGGAAATTGTTGTACAGTTCAATTCAGAATTGCTTATCGCTCGGAGGCATCTGTCTGTACACACGTTCTTCAAGATACAGAACTGCAGAACACTAGGAGAAAAAGGTTTGTACAACATCAACACATTCCTTTACATTAGCAGTTTTCCTGCATAGCACTAGTTCAAAACATATATGCATTCTGAAAGAAGATTAAATATCCATTAAATAACCTCAGGACATTATGTGCATGCTCCTGGAAAGAGTGTGGCTAGAAATATATATGTATGTCTTGTGTTTTCTTGTGCTTTCAAACACTTTGTGTTGTAAAACTCAGCCACTGGAAATAGCCTCACATGAGCTGAAGCCCCCCCACTGTTTGATATAACAACCATCTAAAGGTCACAGTCGGCTCAACTTCCCTCCCAAACCAAACTCCCTCACTCCCACCACTGCTATTGACTTCATAACCAAAAACATTTGTTCATTTCATTTGTGGCTTTTGTAGGAACTAAATATCCCAGAGACGTTTTAGTCCATTTCGATGTCTGATCTTACCATGAGCTCATTAAAAATACATGATCAGCATTCCAGCTTTGGCACTTGGATAACTGCTTTTTTAATTCCCCTCGCCAACATCTCATGGAATTACAAAGTTGGTATTAACACGACTAATTCCATCCTCAGGGGGATTTACATGCACACTGTATTATGGCAACTTGTCAGGACACACTGATTAGTGACCACTGTATACAGTATGTGCAGTGATCTATTCCCAGCCTCGGAATGTCTGTGAAATGTGCCGTGAAGTTAAATCAGACATTTAAAACTGCAACTTTTGTTAACATTACACATACAAACAGTTAGTACAGATTTGCTTTTTGGTCCTCAGGCTAAATCCTTTGCTTCTTATAATTTGATAAAGCTGATTTAAATATTCCAGGATCTGAATTTCTTTTTTCTTTTTTTTTTTGCACCTCTAATATTCAACAATTTGGGATCTTTACAGATAAATTAAATACATTTATACAAGGAAAATGGATAGATGAACAGTTAAGGAACACTCACAAGAAAAAGTAAAGCTTTAAAAGGTTGGATCCTTTAGATAAGATGCTAAAGGCAAGCTGAGAGGAAGGTCATTGCACCAGCAATAAATGAGATTGAGAAGGTGCAGCAATGCTAGCAGTTTGCTAAAACATGCATAAGTGAATATATCAGAGAATCACCAAAACGCTAACCTGGTGGTGGCAGCCAATGAAAAGGTATGAGTTTAAAAAAATTTGACATCAATACAGACAAAAAACATCTGTGCAAGAATATACAGCAATCCATCTGCTAGTTGTTGAGATATATTATAATGTGGGTCATGCTTTAGACTGATTAACACACACACACAGTTACTGCTATCCTTCAAGAACTTTAGCTAAAGGGATTGTTTGTTTGTTTTTTATTGTTTTTTTATTTTTTTATTAATTTTACAGTTGTAGCATCAGTAGCCATAGTTTCAATAAAGTAAACCTGGAACATTAGGCCTGAGCAAACCGTTCAAGCTCATTGTACTTGTCTCCTGAACTGTCTATGTGTGTGTAAGAGACAATGAGAGAGCAAGAGAGGGAGCGAGAGAGTCCAATTTCAGTATTGATATCGCAGATTTCACACACCAGGCACCAAACTGTCTGAACACTTTAAAAGAAGCCCCTTGCAGCAATAAATTGTCAGTCTTATGCCAGCAGAGACACATACACGTCCTATCAGTGACTAATCGTTTGAAAGACTTTTGCCACACCACCGCAAAGGACAGAACCTTTGCTTCTACCATCGATTTGAAGTAATGACCTGTTCCTTTATTCGTCATGATCTTTTGGGGTTGTTTATACTGCCTGTCCAAGATACCTCACACAAAAAATACTCCTAGGTCAAAGGTCTGAGATCAAGTGTTGAACGATTAATAATACAGTGGAGGACAGGGAACTCTTCTCGCTTCCTTGTGCTGTCGCATCTATAATACATGACCCAATATGAAGGACCATCACAGCTAAGAGGGACAGACTTGGTACAGAACAACGGTCATTCCAGGTCTCAAATCCAGTAATCTATATTTCAGGAGTTATCTTGTGAAAGCGAAACTGCCCCCTCTGTTCTTTATGATGAGTTATAACGGATTCCTTTTTTGTTTTCTTCTATACTTCTTTTAATCTTAGCTTTACGTGCCTGATCAATTTTTTACACAGCTGGTCTTCCTGTCTTTTGTGTGGTGGCTTTTGATGTTAGCCTGCACTTTTTCCACCTATGTACAGGGAGTGCAGAATTATTAGGCAAATGAGTATTTTGTCCACATCATCCTCTTCATGCATGTTGTCTTACTCCAAGCTGTATAGGCTCGAAAGCCTACTACCAATTAAGCATATTAGGTGATGTGCATCTCTGTAATGAGAAGGGGTGTGGTCTAATGACATCAACACCCTATATCAGGTGTGCATAATTATTAGGCAACGTCCTTTCCTTTGGCAAAACGGGTCAAAAGAAGGACTTGACAGGCTCAGAAAAGTCAAAAATAGTGAGATATCTTGCAGAGGGATGCAGCAGTCTCAAAATTGCAAAGCTTCTGAAGCGTGATCATCGAACAATCAAGCGTTTCATTCAAAATAGTCAACAGGGTCGCAAGAAGCGTGTGGAAAAACCAAGGCGCAAAATAACTGCCCATGAACTGAGAAAAGTCAAGCGTGCAGCTGTCAAGATGCCACTTGCCACCAGTTTGGCCATATTTCAGAGCTGCAACATCACTGGAGTGCCCAAAAGCACAAGGTGTGCAATACTCAGAGACATGGCCAAGGTAAGAAAGGCTGAAAGACGACCACCACTGAACAAGACACACAAGCTGAAACGTCAAGACTGGGCCAAGAAATATCTCAAGACTGGTTTTTCTAAGGTTTTATGGACTGATGAAATGAGAGTGAGTCTTGATGGGCCTGATGGATGGGCCCGTGGCTGGATTGGTAAAGGGCAGAGAGCTCCAGTCTGACTCAGACGCCAGCAAGGTGGAGGTGGAGTACTGGTTTGGGCTGGTATCATCAAAGATGAGCTTGTGGGGCCTTTTCGGGTTGAGGATGGAGTCAAGCTCAACTCCCAGTCCTACTGCCAGTTTCAGGAAGACACCTTCTTCAAGCAGTGGTACAGGAAGAAGTCTGCATCCTTCAAGAAAAACATGATTTTCATGCAGGACAATGCTCCATCACACGCGTCCAAGTACTCCACAGCGTGGCTGGCAAGAAAGGGTATAAAAGAAGAAAAACTAATGACATGGCCACCTTGTTCACCTGATCTGAACCCCATTGAGAACCTGTGGTCCATCATCAAATGTGAGATTTACAAGGAGGGAAAACAGTACACCTCTCTGAACAGTGTCTGGGAGGCTGTGGTTGCTGCTGCACGCAATGTTGATGGTGAACAGATCAAAACACTGACAGAATCCATGGATGGCAGGCTTTTGAGTGTCCTTGCAAAGAAAGGTGGCTATATTGGTCGCTGATTTGTTTTTGTTTTGTTTTTGAATGTCAGAAATGTATATTTGTGAATATGGAGATGTTATATTGGTTTCACTGGTAAAAATAAATAATTGAAATGGGTATATATTTGTTTTTTGTTAAGTTGCCTAATAATTATGCACAGTAATAGTCACCTGCACACACAGATATCCCCCTAAAATAGCTAAAACTAAAAACAAACTAAAAACTACTTCCAAAAACATTCAGCTTTGATATTAATGAGTTTTTTGGGTTCATTGAGAACATGGTTGTTGTTCAATAATAAAATTATTCCTCAAAAATACAACTTGCCTAATAATTCTGCACTCCCTGTATTTTTCATGCTCTCTGACAAGCAGTTAAGCATTTACAATGCATTGGTTTGTGATAATCAAATAATAGACTTAAAGAGAATGCTGCCATTCACTTTTTACAGCATGGATATGCATCTAACTTTGAAAGTTTTCATACCTTATTAAAGCTAAAAGAGTGATCATGCTAAACAGTATAGGCCAATATTGCAGCCATGAATTTCATTGTCTCTTTTCAGCTCCAGGATGGAGCAATGCCAGGCAGGTCTCTGCTTGAGGCTCACACCTCTCTTATTGTTGGATGTACAACTCAAAGTAGCACAGGGTCAGGTGGGGGCATCATTAATTAAAAGCATGTGCTCCACAGAAGCGCCTCTCTGCAATGCAATAAAGCAAGTTTATAGGTCTCAGCTGCCCACATTCTTTTCCCCCACTTTTCATCTCTGTGACAAAATGCCCTCTCCCCGCTCAGAGAATAACTCTCCGCTCACTGACAGCTCCGGGATTATGACTGTGGGGAAGAGGGTGAGGTGAGAGGGAATGGGAGGTAACAACTTGGCTCCTCAAAGTCATCATGCCGGCTGTAGATTACCTAGTATCCTCTCCCTCACTCTCCCTGGCAGGCGGACAGCGTGCAGCAGCGTGCATGCTGATCAGTTGTGGGAAAGATGAGGGAGGAAGGATGGCAGGACAGACTCGTGTAGCTTGGGCCTTAGGAAGAAAAGCCACCTGATCCCACAGCTGCCGGTGCAGCCCAGGCGCCTCGCACTATCCCACTCAATAGGTGGAGACAGGAAGGGCTGGTAAGAGCTGAGTGATGTGACTGGAGCCTTGGCTGTGTTAAGATCAGCTCTTTGTGTCTACATTCATACTGCTGGCTGCTCACATCTGGTTTCTGGACTAGCCAGTCATATCTATCCTAGGATATGTGGCATCACTGTCAAACGTCATCACAGCTGTCAGACTAATCCTGCATTCCCGCACAAACAGATACTCTTTGCTTTGAGCAGCGGGCTAAACTGCTGAGGCCCCAGTGGAAATCTTCTTTAGGCTACCCTAATCCTGGTGCTTACTGGAAAGGTAAATGCTTTAGAAAATAATATGTGGAATAAAGGTAACAGATAATTTCTAGCTTAACTAAACTATAGACAGTATATAAACAATAGATCATTTAGCATGATGGCATTTGCTGTCTTACTTATTTGTTTTCAATGTCTTTTAGAAAATCAGCTAGTGCATATTATTTGTAATGATCTTAGTGTTATAAAAATAGTTACCAAAAGCTACATAGATGAGATGCTACACTAGGCAGTTTATATAGTAACTTTCATCCAAATTGATTAACATGTCTTACATTAGGGAACAGACACAAATTATAGTGAGATTTACTAAAGTTTATTTTATGTCATGGCTGAGCAGCCGGTGTGTTTGTGCAGTGAACTCAAAAGCAGACACGGGAGAAATTAACTGATGATCAAACAAAAAGCATGCCTGTATTATGGCTGATACAAAAAAAAACCCCAGAAAAATAAGGAGAGGCAAAACAAGGCTGAAACTAAACTGAAACCTAAACAGGGACTGAACTAAACTAACTACAAAGACAATGACATGAGACATAACATGAAACCTGAACAGGAGCATGTAAAACCTTGAACTTGAAGTAACTTAAACATGAAATGAGCATGAACCTGAACAAGTGAAAGCAAACACTCTGTGACCTGACCTGACCTGACCTGACCTGACCTGACCTGGAGACAAACAGACATCCCAACACTAAACAGAGGAAGACAGAGGACTTAAATACACAGAAGGGTAAGGAGGGAAGTGGAAACAACTGGGAAAAGGAAAACTAAACACACTCAATATGGAAACTCCAGACCTTTCAAAATAAAACAGGAAACATGGAAAACATGAACTAGGACACGCAAGCATGACACAAGAGGCAGAGACAGAAGCAAGAGAGAGAGAGCGAGAGAGAGAGAGAGGAAACAGACACAAGAGGAAACATAGGTGACATAAACAAGTAGACATGTGTCAAACATAAACTAGACTAAAACTCAACTAAATCCTAACTAATAATAACAACACAAGAACTTAGCATATTTCCAATATAACATAAGAAATCAAACATATAAAATACATTCAAAATGATCCTGACACTTTATTTTTTACTTTACTTTCTCACATAGCTTAATACAGGGCTACCACATAACACAAAGGTAACATACTGTCTCTATTCTATCATTCTGTTCAAAAAAGTTTGACTGGCATCAGTAACTTGTCAAAGAAATAGAAGCAGTCCCATGTGACCAGTGATTCTTCCTTTTACAGTGTGATACATGGTGTCATTATATCAGCCTGCCATATTGTCACAGTTCTGAAACATCTCGTTTGGCAGTGCAATTTAAACTTTTCATTTTAAAGTCTGAATGTCCTACTGAGTCATTCAGCAATTCCTGATTTAAAGCTATAACTTTGCAGACACTTACAAAATATTATGTCAGCTGCCTACTGGTGAATTGTATTGCTCACCTATTGTCATGTTGGCCCTGTCAATTTCCACATTGTATCAGAACCTGATTTCCCTAACCTGGATTTTCCGTGGTCTGTATGAGAAGTCATGCTGCATGTATCACATTTAGCAGAAAATATCAGATCTGTGTCACCCATGACGTGTGACAGAACTCCAAATGTGGAGCTTTTCAGCTGTAGTGTGACTGTGCCCTTGTCTTTCCATCTGTCTACCCTGGCTCTCTCTCTCTGTGTACCCTGTTGGTTGTGTCTGTCTGCCTGATTCTGTCACCTTTCTATCATTTTCTCAGTGTCTCTTTCTCCCTCGTCTGGTCTCCTTGACTGCCCCATTTAAACTACTTCTGCTTTCCCTCTATGCTGTCTCTCCCTCTCTTCTTTCCTTGTTCCTTCTCTTCTGACACCATCATTTTGTCCCCTCAGAATTGGTCTCTGCCTTCAATCCCATATGGATTAACATACATTACACATTTCACAGGGTGCTGTGTAATAAAAGACTGCATTCAGCTTGTCACTCCGAGAGCAGAAAGCAGTATGTACCTTTCCCCAAGGTCAGGACAGACCTGAATAGCCCACCTTAATTCATTTTGGGGGTGTGCCAGTATAGGCTACTTTGGCATGCCGTCTTTTTTTGCATCGCCTAGTGGCCCAGGTGTTGCTTTTAGATTACACTGTATGCTCACAAAGGGGAAGAGGAGGCCTGTAATCAGGTTAGCTGGATAAAGACACACTACACCTCTCCTTCTTCATAAAATTACACCTATTGTCAACACTCAGGACCATTTACCTCTGAGGCTCTCTGACAAACAATATGGAGTAGTGCCTGACTATGTCTGGCTATGTGTGCAAGGGTAGACATAAGAGTGATGTGGCTGGAGGTGCACTGACTTTTGGAAGAGACAAGACAGCAGGCCTCTGTGAAGGTGTAAATAGGTAGCTGGAACAGCAGCACAACATGACAAAAGGATACCATGTTTGAACAACTACCTACACCCTTTTCCATCTTCCTGGGATTCTTTTTTATTTTATTTTTATTCTATCTATCTATCTATCTATCTATCTATCTATCTATCTATCTATCTATCTATCTATCTATCTATCTATCTATCTATCTATCTATCTGTCTGTCTGTCTGTCTGTCTGTCTGTCTGTGAAACTATCAGAAAAAACTCATTCAAATAAACTGGATCAGTGCCATTTCACACCATTACTTCACCACCCCAGCGGTCAAAAAATAATTGATAGTGTTATAGGAAGACCAGGCATATATCATTAACTTTTATATCACAGTGTTTCTGTGGGTGAATACTAAATTGAACAGACCTAAGGGCAATGTACAGAAAGACATAAATATTGCTCTGCTTTTTGGAGTGTAGGAAATTCCAATTATTTTTGATATTCCCATTGAGTTTGATTGCTCCATTACAGTTTTTTCAGAATGCTTAAACCCTAACTGTGATTCCTGTAGCACAATCTCTAAAACTATTCAGACTTATAGCAAAACCACTCACTGAGTTTGCAAAACTAAAAGCACAAAAACTGCTTTGCACTCAGTTTGCAATTTTGTAACACACACTTTGCAAAACTGTAGGCACAATTCACTGCACAACACTCAATTACCAAATTTCCAACACACTCCTAGCAAAAGTATACACATGTATGGCTATCATTAACACTAACTTGCCAACTGTCTGGCACACTTTCACATGTGAAAACTTTTTTAGATAATTAGTTCACTTTGCAATCAGCCTAAGCACTATAATACAGGTAAGCTGTGTGTGCGGAGTACAATGGAGGGAGCAGAAAGAGTGAGAAGTAGAGGAGGCCGAGGAAGAGGACGTGGAGGTGAAGAAGTAGGATGAAGAGGACGACAAGGACAAGGAGGAGCAAGAGGAAGACGAGGAGGAGGGAGAGGAAGATGAGGAGGGGGGAGAGGAAGGGTAGGAAGAGTAAGAAATAGAATTGCTGATGACATCAGAGCTACAATAGTGGACCATGTAATCAACCGTGGAATGACCCTGAGGGTAGCTGGCCAACGGGTCCAGCCTAACTCGAGCCGCTACACTGTAGCAAGCACCATAGGGACATCTTGAAATGAGAATCGGTTAGTACAGTCACTTCGCACAAAGATTTGTAGCACTGCCATATGCCAATGAGAAACACACCAATACCATTGATGTAAAAATACTGAAATTGTTACTTTACAGAATTGCTAGATGACCAGATGCTGGGGGCAGAGGCAGCATGTTCACTGCAGACCAAGTAACCCATATAGTCATTATGGCGATTGCAAATAATCCTATACTTGGAAATAAACACTTGTGTTTGTTTTGATGTACTTGAAGTTTGGATCCCTCTATGCTTATGGATCTATGACAGAAGTATGAGCTCAAACTGACATAGCCTACCTTGTGCACAGAGAAAGCAAAAGCCAGATGTGTTTTGTATTCATACCATCAGTGTGCAGTTGGCGCATTGTGTGCTTAGTAGATGATGGCTTGTGTGTACTGTTTGATACGGAAACACCATTTTTACGAAGGTGTGAAGAGTTAATCTAGCTGTGTTTGCTTTTGCAAGAGAACTACAATGTTTTGATTATTGGGTGACAGGTTTTCTTATTTGTGTGAAGAGTTTTGCAAAATTAGCCAATAGTTACAAAAAATGTGCTTAAGCAATCAGAAAAAACTGTAATACATTTTTCTGTCATTTAATTCAACCGATCTTAATGTTTAATCAATGAATCTTTCATTATGTCCATGGATTTTCAACTTGACTGATTGTTGTCTGGTCATTTGTAAGTTCCTTTTGAGAGGAACAATGTCCAGGTGAAACAACTGCGTTCAGAATATATTCAGGTACAACACTAAACTGGCATGCAATTACTGTAACAGAGGGTGATGGAGCTGGACGCTGCTGTGAATCATCACAAGTATATTTTTGTTGATGAGGCCGCTTTCAATCTAGCAAAAACTAGACACAGAGGACGTAACCTTATTGGGCTACCATCCACGTCCCTGGACAACGTGGGGGGAACATCTCAATGTGTGCAGCTATATCTGAAGATGGTGTGGTAGGCTGTAGACCAGTTCTAGGGTCATACAACACTGAACACCTGATAGTTTTTTTTTAAATGAACTGGAGCAGGCCTGTCAGGGAGAAGACATCGTCTATGTTGTTGTATGGGACAATGTCAGCTTCCACCATGCACAGCTGGTTCAGGAATGGTTTCAAACACACCATATTCCCCTTTCCTCAACCCAATTGAGAAATTCTTCTCTACATGGAGGTGGAAGGTGTATGATCGCCATCCCCATGAGCATGTCTCCCTTCTTCAAGCCATGTGTGGAGCTTGTGGTGATATAACTGCTGAGCAATGTCAAGCCTGGATTCGTCTTGCCAGGAGATTTTTCCCACGGTGCCTGAACAACGAAGACATCCACTGGGATGTTGATGAAAACTTATGGCCCAATGTTAATGACCGGCTTGATTAATTGTATAAAAGTGATAAAAATAAAATAAAAAAATATATTGTGCTTATGTAAATGACTTGTTGTTTTTTCTCCCTTTTTCGTGTGTGTGTGTGTATATGTGTATATATATATATAAATATATATATATATATATATATATATATATATATATATATTTTTTTTTTTTTTTTTTTTTTTTTTGGTTATGCCTGAACATAAGTGTAATATTTGCTGTGTAAAGTTTTACAGTTCAGTTACACTCATTCATCACCAAGGACAATTTGAAACGCTTACCTTGTATTATTTGCTCCTGAATGAAATGATTGGTAAAAGTACTACGTTGAAAAAAGATCTTACTGTTTTGTCTGGGTGAGTAAAGCAAATGTTCTCAGAATATATCACAATGATCATATGTTCTGCAACAATGATTAAGTGGAATGAAAATATGTGCAAATACAATGAACTCATGACATCAGATTTGAAAGAATGACTAGTGGTGTTACAAATGTGATCAAATGTGAGTTTTGTACTGAGAGATTTGAAAATGCACACTTTAGTTGTGAAAATAGTACCAAACCAATTAAAAAAAAACTGTAAAGTAAATGTAGAGCTTCGATTAATGGACAAAATAGGTAAAAAAAATATTTTACCTGTCAGCAAAAATGACTGAACCCCAATGCCAAGCAGACACTAAAACTGAACAAGAAGGATCCTGATGAGGGTACAACACCTTTGAACTACTTCCCTCCTGTCTCTTCTCATTGCAGCAAAGCTAAGTAGGAATATTAGTCAGCCTACGAACAAAGCTTAGAAAGAGCAACATCAGCAGATCAATGCACAAATTACCGGTTGATGCAGTTGGCTAAGACTCTAAAACTAGGTAGAACAAGCTGAGCATCACCTGGATAGATTATAAGAAAGCCCCAAATACCCCACACATTCAAGTGCTTGGTACTATGCAAGGCTATACAAGGTTACTGATAACCTCCATCAAGAACTTGGTGTGGCAATGGAAAATAATGCTGGAAGCCAAGGTCAATATACTAGTCATCTCCAAGTGCAGTAGCTCCTGTACACAGATGACATCATGCTTAAGTCCTGACCCATTTTACCAGAATCTACTGAATTCACAAAGAGGGTGAATGTGATCAGGACTTAGCTTATAGTTACCAAGTTAACATTACCAAAGGGAAGGATAATAAACTTACAGGACTAAGTTTGCTAAGAAGGAAGAAAAAGATCTAAGCTATGAATGTGTTTTTCTTGCCAGTCATCAGATACCCAACTGCAGTACTTAAATGGCCACAGGAGGAGACAAAACCAACTACATGTCAAAGCAAAAAAAAAAAAAAAAACCTCCTCATGATGCACGGAGGGTTTGTGAGGAAGTAAAATAGGGTGGGAGAGGATTAGTGAGTGTCAGAGTCACACTCCAGGATGAAACAAGAATCACAGGCTACATAGTAACAGGCTGTAAGATATAACCTGAGACAGCATAAACTCAGAGGCATAAGCAAGTGGCTGGGACAGTGGACAGAAACATCTGTGCCACATATGGATTACAAATCCCCAAGTCCCAGTGAAACTCACCTCGGAAAGTGGTTAAAAAGAGCAGAGCCAAGATCCTGTGGGACTTGTTTCAGACAGAAAAGAGGCTGCTGGCTACATATTGTTTGTGCGGGTATATATACATAAATAAAGCAATGTCAGCACCACCTATGTGTGTTTGCCTGATATAATTTTGTTGATGTTGCACTCATTTTATTTATTTTATTGCTGTGCATTGTAAGATTTCTCAGGGTGTTCCATTTCCTTTCGTTTTTGTCCCCCGCATGCTAATCCTATTTTACAAAAACAGGTGAGGCTGCACGATGTAGGCAGGGAAGCAGGTGACATACATCTGCACCATTAAGCCTCATTAAACCTCTGGGTGTTCGCTTTATGCTGTAGATGTTTCGCAGCTCTTGTTTTTATTAGAGATGGCACGATACCACTTTTTTATGTCCGATACCGATACCAATATCATAAATTTGGATATCTGCCGATACCGATATGAATCCGATATAGTGTTTTTTAATCAACAAAACTGTTTTTTAAATATCTTGCTGCATTTTGTATAAGTTCATACTCAAGTTTAAAACAACAACAACACTAAAGCTATTCTGTTATACCTGTATGCAAAAAAAAATATTTCATAGTTCAGCAATACTGATCAATCTAATAAACTTAAACCTACACCATCCTCCCTATTCTGGTATTTTAAAGAGTACTTAACGGAAATATTAAGCAACCTAACTAATAGGGTTCCAACTCCCAGCAACAACAAAAATAAATAAATAAAAAATAGGGAACCACCCCTCACGCTCCACCTCATGATGCTTAATCGACGTAATCAACCTTAATTTGATGCAGTGTGGAAAAAAAAATGCACAGAAATCAATTGTTTTTCAAGAAATATTAAATAGATTCAACATCTTTCTTCAACAGAATTGCAGACTGCACAGATGGTACCTTCCCAAAGGAAAAAGTACTATAGCTTACTAGGGTATATATATTAGACTTAATAGTTACTATATACAGTAATTGACTTCTATTCATTTTGCATCAAATTAAAACTTTGGGTGTCAGATAATTATTTATTAAAAGCTCGACATTTTAAATGAGAATAAGAAAGAAAAGTATGTCTTTGTGCCCCCTTTTCCCTGTTAATGCCCTATCGGCCCCCCTGGCTAAACTTTGCTAGATCCGCCCCTGTACAGTTACAGCCGTCAGCTACGTAGAAAAAGATCCTCGAGTAGAAACTAATATTAAATACATTCTAACAACAGCTGATCAAGCTTAAACGTGCTGCTGTTGTTCAGCCGCTGGTTTCCTCTTTCTGGTGCAAAGTGGGCCAAAAGCAAACAAGAGAGACGGACTCGCGACAGAAAAGCCGATCAGCTGATCGTTAAGCAGTTTCATGATTGAAGTAGCAGCCGGAGAGGCAGTCGCTTGTTAAGCTTAACGCAGGAATGCTTTACAAACATTCAGAGATGGACTTACACACTTGCTTTACTTCTCTCGGGGATAACTTTGTCGGAGATGAAATGCCGGGTTGCTAGCAAGCTCCAAATGCTATCCAGACCACCACAGGTCCCGCATGCCACAGCCGCTCTATCACCTGATGCATACTGCTCCGACGTGCTAACGTTCTGAGGTGAGTTACGGGTGTTGCAAGTTTTGTGAGGTGCTTTCGTGATATTTAATGGATCGGATTACATTTTTAATTTTTCTCCGATATCCGATCCAGTAATTTAGGTCAGTATCGGACCGATACCGATACGTAATATCGGATCGGTCCATCTCTAGTTTTTATACATCAAACCTTGTAACCACGCAAACAAAGGAGCTCACTAGGATTTGTTTTGTTTTCTGAAATAAAGATATGGTGGGAAAAAAGGATTCTTATTGAATATTTTGATTTTTTAGGAAGTTTTCTGATTGATTAATTAACCATAGCAACAATTGAAAGTAAAGTCTGAAATGGCAATCTGTGCATTTTCTTATTTTTGTAAATATGTGCCAGTAAGGCGTATCAATTATGGATGATGAATAATGTATGTAAGCGCTAGATCTGTCTGCAAACTCCACATCCCGGAGTTGCGTATTAATTGATTTCATGTAATCAAACTTTCTTTGCATGTTTGCAGCGACTCAGTGTTACCAACTGACAAACTGACTGGATTGGGGATTTAAAATGAATAACACAAATCAGCTTACTCACAATAACACAAAGGTCCGCTGAATACAGAGAGGCTCTGTCAGCACTTTGCAAGAGGCGGCAGCAGGAAACGAGTTTCACTGACAGTGTAAATCATAGATCAGTTCATTAACAAAATGGCACTGATGGATTTACACTGGGGTCAGAACATTACCAAGCGCCTGGAGGATCCTGGCTCTTTTCTACAACCTTGTGCAATGTTCCACCTTTGTATCCTTTTTCGCTGAACATTTTAATTCTCTGTTCCACACCTCAGGCACAAGTAGAGGAGATTTTCACCTACAAAGGCCACGAGTGAGAGAAGCTTCCTTTAACTGGAAGGATGGCAGAAAACTTCACAGCCCAACAAAAATGTAAAAAAGGAATTAATGTGGCAAATACACCACCTTACATCGGTCCATCCATTTTCTTGGGGTTGTGGGGGTGTTGGGGGAGAAGGGTGGGATTGAGACCCTGGACTTTCTGCTAATGGCTCAGTCACGCTAGAGAAAAATGGGACAGCAACCTCCTTGCAGCAAGTAAAAATCACTGATTTTCCAATTATCGCATTGAATTTTATCACCTTTGGTTACCGTAGTAACTAGTTTCAATTGCAAGGTCACCTGGTGGGAGACAACTGTTTACTGCTATGTCACATCATTGTCAATAAAGATTTCAGATCATTTTACACATTAATTCACCAGTTATTGACAGATGGAATCAAACTGTGCACTGCCAACTTAATGCATATATTTTTATGAGACCAGGTAAAGCTGAGCAGAGGATGAGTGGGCGGCATCGCCTCCACATTGCCAGAATGTTCATGCCATGTGCATTTCAATATAAACAGGAGGCCTTGAATCTTACTGAATGCAATATATGGATAAATAGTCAAACTCCCAAAGTGCCTTTTGTAAAGTGCATCTAATGAGCATAAATAGGTGAAAAGACAAAAAAAAAACCAGACTGATGGAATGAATATGTGATGATTATCGTTTTACGCATTCAGTAATAATGTGTGGCTCACACATAACATATGGGATATGGAGCTGTGCATGAGTGATTCAAGTGAGTGACGAGTTTTTAGAAAAAAATCATGTGTGCATGACAAGCTGGAATAGTAACCGGTGACTTACAGAATACTTCTGCCTCCACAAAAGCTTCAGCTCTGGCATGAATTACCTTTGTTTTGAAAGTCAAAAAGGGCATTCATGATGTATACAGAAACTCTTCAGTAGCATTAGATTTCTATTATGAGATATAGTATAATGGTTTGATCTCTGGGCAATTAATTTATAATTTATTTTGCCGGTTTTTACGTAGCCTATCTGGCTGTGACTAATGACTTGCTTAATTGCTTTACTTTCATGATGTCACATTTATTCACATCTCTGTGCTTGCACAATCACTGTGTTATGATCATTTATTTATAACCTTATTTATTAGCTGTGTCTAAATCCAGCTTAAAATAACTTCCAGCCAACCCAAAAAGATGTGTGTGTTGTTATCAGAGCTGCTCAGTGTTGGTTGTGCTGTTATGGGCCTGCTGTTGCTTTATTGTGGCAGCTTTTTTTTTTTTTTCTTCTGAGAAAGAAACAGCCACTGCCCGTAGAGAGAAACTCGGTCCGTGCAAGGTCAAATAAAGGTGAAGCTCTTGGCCGTCTGGCCCCAGCGTAATATTCTGCTTCACTACTGTGTGAGAAGTGTATTCTGGGCTGTGCTCTCACTTCACCAGAGTGGAATGAGTGTCACTCCTCTGAGAGGAGCTGTCACAGGCAGGAAATGTGCTCCAAGAGGACAAAGGCAAAGTGTCCACAACTGACGGCCAATATCTGACACAGAGAGCTGTGAAGAAATGAACGGATGCACGAAAGAGAAAAGCAAAAAGGCAATCCCTCTTAACTAGAAAGCTGGGGAGGGGGAGATTTTATCAAATCTTGCGGCAGGTATTTATTCGACATGAATTAAATTCTGTTCACAGAACAGTTTCTCCTTCAGGATATACAAGAGCGAAAATAGATTTACAGTTTACGCCTGGAAAATTCTGCACCAGCAATAAGTAAACATGATTAAAACCCATTAAGTAGAACGTGGTTGGAATTTCAGCTGTGTGTTTTTGTTTCTTTGCGTTTGTTTTCCAGATTCATTTAAATGATTGAGGTCTGATATGGGGAATGTTTCCATCATTATAACAGTTTGATTTTGTTTCTGAGCTTTGCATCTCAACTCCTGTTCAAGATGTACCTTTGGAGCAAGATGCCCATTATTTCTGATCTGTTGGGTAAGAAGAAAATGAACAAATTACAAAGTTTCCCCATATTTATTAAATGTAGAAAAGTAAGCGAACATACACACAATTTATAGCAGTGATATACCACATATCTGATACCACAATGTTAGGGTTATTCCTATAATATTATATTAATGTTGCTCCTGAACTATCGCCACAGCCAACCAACCTCAGTGTTGGGATGTTAGAGCTCTGAAAAATATGAAATGCAACTTTGTAGTGCAAACAGTAAACGGGGGTGGTTAAAACAGAACATTAACCCCGACACTGGTGTCTGTGTCCTGTGGAGGGGGGTTGACTTCGGACCAAAAGAAAATGTGGAATTATTCATTTGTGCTCAGTGGATGTAATATTTTAAAAAAGATTTGGTTGTGAGTCAGAATTTGGTTAAGTTTAGAAATTATAAATTAAAATACAACATAGTACAACAAAACTAAATAAGACTAAAAAAATAAAACAAGTTGGGTTTAGAAAAAGGTCATGGTTTCCATTAAAATAGTCTTTTTTATGTTACCCATTTATTAAAAAATAATTGTCATTATAGCGAAAGGCATAAAAACAAACCCCCACGTGCAGTCTCTTTCTCCAGGTACAAACCTTTGTCAAAAGAGTTATCAGTAGAGATGGCACGATACCACTTTTTTATGTCCGATACCGATATCATAAATTTGGATATCTGCCGATACCGATATGAATCCGATATAGTGTTTTTTAATCAACAAAACTGTTTTTTTTTTAAATATCTTGCTGCATTTTGTATAAGTTCATACTCAAGTTTAAAACAACAACTACACTAAAGCTATTCTGTTATACCTGTATGCAAAAAAAAAAAAAATTTCATAGTTCAGCAATACTGATCAATCTAATAAACTTAAACCTACACCATCCTTCCTATTCTGGTATTTTAAAGAGTACTTAGCAGAAATATTAAGCAACCTAACTAATAGGGTTCCAACTCCCAGCAACAACAAAAATAAATAAATAAAAAATAGGGAACCACCCCTCACGCGCCACCTCATGATGCTTAATCGACGTAATCAACCTTAATTTGATGCAGTGTGGAAAAAAAATGCACAGAAATCAATTATTTTTCAAGAAATATTAAATAGATTCAACATCTTTCTTCAACAAAATTGCAGACTGCACAGATGGTACCTTCCCAAAGGAAAAAGTACTATAGCTTACTAGGGTATATATATTAGACTTAATAGTCACTATATACAGTAATTGACTTCTATTCATTTTACATCAAATTAAAACTTTGGGTGTCAGATAATTATTTATTAAAAGCTCGACATTTTAAATGAGAATAAGAAAGAAAAGTATGTCTTTGTGCCCCCTTTTCCCTGTTAATGCCCTATTGGCCCCCCTGGCTAAACTTTGCTAGATGCGCCCCTGCACAGTTACCAGCCGTCAGCTACATAGAAAAAGATCCTGGAGTAGAAAGTAAGATTAAATAAATTCTAACAACAGCTTATCAAGCTTAAACGTGCTGCTGTTGTTCAGCCGCTGGTTTCCTCTTTCTGGTGCAAAGTGGACCAAAAACAAACCAGAGAGACGGACTCGCGACAGAAAAGCCGATCAGCTGATCATTAAGCAGTTTCATGATTGAAGTAGCAGCAGGAGAGGGAGGAAGAGAGAAGAGGCAGTTGCTCCATATGTTGTTAAGCTTATCGCTAAAATGCTTTACAAACATTCAGAGATGGACTTACACACTTGCTTTACTTCTCTCGGGGATAATTTTGTCGGAGATGAAATGCCGGGTTGCTAGCGAAGCTCCACATGCTATCCAGACCACCGACAGGTCCCGCATGCCACAGCCGCTCTATCACGTGATGCATACTGCTCCGACGTGCTAACGTTCTGAGGTGAGTTACGGCGTGTTGCAAGTTTTGTGAGGTGCTTTCGTGATATTTAATGGATCGGATTACATTTTTTATTTTTCTCCGATATCCGATCCAGTAATTTAGGTCAGTATCGGACTGATACCGATACGTAATATCGGATCGGTCCATCTCTAGTTATCAGTCAAAAAACTGATGTTGTAGAAGCAAGACCATTAAATATCTGATATGATAAATAATTTTGAATGGCGGACAAGGATGTTAGGAACAAATTATTTACAGTCCAGCTATGAGGCTCCTTAAGACCCTCCAGATGAGGCAGTTTGCTCGAGCTATCAGCAACCAGTGCTTTTCTAATACAGGTTTCACAATATCCATCACACTGGTTCTTCTTTTGTAGGCTGGAGAGATTAAAAGAAAGTCAGAATTTCAGTAGTGAGCAGGCTTTGGTAGTTCAGAAGAATATGGGGATGATTCACATGCATGTATACCTGCTCTGGAAGCACCACGTCATTGCCAGCGGATGCTGAGACACACAGTCACCTGCTGAGGGGACAGAGATTTTTAGAGTGAGTCAGCGGTAACAGAATGTTTTGAATGAATCAGAGCACAATCTGTCCTCTGTGCACTTGAGAAGCTGAGTGGCATCAATAAAAACTAATCCAAACAGGGCAGTGAGTCAGTGGGAGATGTCTGCAGAATCTCTCTCTGTCTTGGACACTGGTCCAAGCCTGGATAAAATCGATGGTCTGACTGATGTTATGGGTCAAAATATTCCATGAATAGAATAGTTTAATTTTGATCTTCTAAACCTGCTGCTAATAGGGCTACAAGCACAATCACACTACCCTAGCGAGGATTAAGATTTTATTTATATAATTTTCACCAAGACTTGTATTTTTTAAACTGAGGTTTTCTGTGAGGATATTGGTCCGAATAAAAAACCTGATGAGCCTTGCTCCTATCTATGTCACCTATAGATGGAAGAGTTTTTTTCTCCAATCAAATGAATATAAAAAGCACTCACTGTAAACCTGCATAAAGATCTTTTACACCAGCGGCTCATGTGGAAAGCAGTTATCAGGGATTCTGCTGTGTCAAAGTAGTAAAAAAGTACTAGGACTTTGTTGCTAAAGTTACAGTAGCTCGTTCATGTCCTGCCAAAATATGTAGTATTTGCCTCGTGCTACCATCTTAGTTTAGAAAGCTTTGTATGATTTCTCTCTCACATAACGTCCTGATCCAAAGCAAAGTGCAATGTAATTATACTAAAAGTTTGTTTTGTGAAATATACACAGAGAACTATTTACATCATTTAGCGCTTTTTTTGATTAAAGGGCATGCGCACGTGCATGGACTTACACGTGTGCTCGGAGATGCACATGTGCACAGTGAGTGCATTTCTCTTTGTGTTCCTTATGTGGTTTCGTATGCTCAAGAATTATTGTGCGCTTATACGTGTGCACTCGATACTGAAGACAGAGAAACGTGCATTGGAAGCAGAGTGGTGGAGGCAAGGGCAACATGACAGCACGCTTGGCTTGTTCAGCTGGTGACCCCGCTCATCACCTACCTCCAGGCTCTGCCTCTTCAAAAAACAATAGAATATTTACTGTGCCTGTCCAAGCAGTGGGCTGTGTGGATTGGAAGCCGCCCAAAATTCAAGTTTATTAAAGTATCTGTATGTGGGAGACTTGGTGTATATAGCCAAAAAATAAATAAATTCTAGATTCAGCACCATCAAAGGCGTTGAACAATCACATTACTGCATGCTTTGTTTTGGTGTGGGGGTTTGTACATGACAGGGATTGTTTCAGCCATGCCTCCGTTGTAATTTAACAGGAGTTTATACTATTTTGTCATTCTTTAGCTTATGTATGTTTTTTAAAAAAGGACAGAGAAAACTTTTTAAAAAATGCCTGTTTGGCTAGTGTTTACAGTGATGTTTTAACTGAGTTTGATGTGTTTTCTGTGGTTTATTTACTCCAGTTTTATCTGAATAGAATCATCGAAGCATTATACTGTATTCAATTATAAATTCCCAGATAACATAAAAGTAATCCATTAGTTGCACTTATGAGAATATGGTGTAAGGTGCTAATATAAAAATGAAGGCACTAATGTGCTGCCTTTAATTTGATACTTCCCTGCAGGACCTGTTATGTGCTCTAAAAGCATTTACTACTCTACTGTAGGGTCGTACCTTTGTTGCCTTGGGTGCAGTTTATGGTAATCAGACATTATCTTACAGATTAAATGGTGAGATATGTTTGGTATTGTGTAGTAAGTGTGCCACAAACTCCGTAATGCCATAATCATGTATGTGGTAGGATACAGACTTTGAAATTATGACAGTAAGTGATAAAAGACAAAATTCAGCTTTGTTTCATCTTGCTTTTCATCGTCACACAACCTGTACCAAACTGTCACAGCCTTAGAATAGCACAGTTTGCTGTAATATCTTTCAGTGTAACAAAAGCTGAGTTTGCACGAATACAAAAACCTGAAAATTTCAGGCAGATAAATTGTAAGGTGAAGCGTGAGTGAGAGTGTTAGGGGTGTGTGTATCTGTGTGTGTGTGTGTTTGTGTGTGTGTGTGGGGGGGGGGGGGGGGGGGGTGCAAACAAAACAGAAAAATGATAGGACTGAAGTTCAGTTTAGAGGCCCACTCAAGGCGATGCTAAATGAGAGAGACAAACGGCGCCGAGTTGGAAAGGCGTATCTGATGAGATTCTGTGAGCATACACCACTCAGAAAACCTCTGAATGGTAGCAAATTGTTAATACAAAAGATTCATTGATATGACTCAAGCATTGAATTATACACTGTCAGAGAAAAATATAGCAGAAGTGTCTCTTTTGTAGTAAAAAGCCAATGCATTCTCTAAAAGTAATTTATTTGGGCATTCATTTTGCTCTTTGTTTACACAGGGCAAGTTAAAAAAACAACAAAAAAAACGATAATAATATCCAGAGGATATTGCTGGCTTCTCTAAAGTATTTTTTTTTCTATTAAAATATCTTCTGGTTTCAATTCAAGTCAGTTTAATTTATATATCGCACAAAACCCCAACAACAGTTGTCTTAAGGCACGTTGTATTGTAAGGTAAACACAATAATACAGAGAAAAACCCCACAATCAGACCACTCCCCATGAGCAAGTACTTGATGAGAGTGGGAACGAGAAAATCCCTTTTAACAGGAAGAAACCTTCAGAAGAAAAATACTGTGTGTTTTGTTTATTTTATTGAATAAATGAAGCATTTATTCAATAACAATGTCAATGAAATTAATATTCTTTTAGTAGTAAAAGCCTGGCATCAGAAACTAATGTTGGCTGCTCAATAAATCAAAGCTCATTGACCAGAACTGGATATTATTCTGATCAGTTATGGTTCTTGATAAACTTTTGACCACTCAACTGGAGCTTTGTTTTCCACTGCAACAGCCACGCTGGATAACAAGCTTTAAGGCAGACTTGTAAAACTGAGTTGGGAGATAGATTGTACATGTTTTACTTTAAAGAGCGACCCATGAATCCATTCGCCATGAGACATTTGTGTATTCAAAGATTTTTAGTTTGTTTTGTTGTTTTCTTTACACATGCCAGTAAAGCTGTGAAGTCAATAACAGAGAACTTCAGAAAGTCTAAGAAATGAAAAGAGGGCTGCAGCTACAGTGCACCATATATTTCTTCATCCAAAGCTCAATGTGATGGAGCTGAGATGGAATCGCTGAAGCACTATACTGTATTAAATTATGAATTCCCAGATACCATAAAAGTAATGCATTAGTTGTACATATGAGACTACTGGCCTAAGGTGCTATTATAAAAACAAAAGCAGTTATGTGTTGGTTTTAATTTGATACTCCCCTGCAGGACGTGTTATGTCCTCTAAAAGCTTTTACTATTCTGCTCCAGGTTTGTATTGTGGGTGCTTTAGATGCAGTTTATGGTAATCGCCGGGAGTGGCTACAGACATTCTGTATGTTAGTAGAAGTACAGATAATAGCGTTAAAACATACATAAATACATAAAGTGCTGATTCAACTTCTTTACTCAAGTAAAAGTGAAAAAGTACAGGTTCTGATATGTACTTAAAAGTATGAAAGTAAAAGTAGGATTATTCTCAGTCAGTTTTAGTGGCTCAGTGTGGGGAAAAGACTCAGTTCACAATCATTTCTATTTAAAGCTCCAGCAATCCTCTGTCTCTATGTTTTTACATGCTAGTTTTTATTTTGTGGCCTGTGTGCTTGTGTAGAAAACACTACTTTGTGATGCATGAAATAACCTGTCAATATTTTAAATGCTAACATGTAGCTAAATGTACTTTTTATATATTCATATTCGTTCATTTTTATTGTTGCCATAGGATCAAGGGAAGAAAATGATGCAGGACTTTGTCACGGCACTTTTATTGCACTCTTATAAATGTGAACTTGAATATAGGTGAAATCAGAGCCGTTCTTGTAAGTGTGCCCTAACCTCTGTTAATGTTCTTGTATGTGTCTTTCAACTCTCCTGAAGCCCAGATCATATTTCATGTTTTTATTGAAAAGAGCGCCCATTTGAGTTCATAATCGCCTCTGCATTACGCCAGGGGCTATTTCTCTCTCACGCACGTCTGATTTATGTTTTAGTGATCTCTGCTTGTGGGCTCACATACTGTGTGAGTGCCGCTCGTGTCTGACCTGGATATCTCCGAGCGTGATAAAGTACTACAGGGAGTCTCGGGGTTTGAGAAATTGTGTGGATGGGGCAGTGCTGTGAGTATACATCTATTGTTAATAGGCCCTCAGCCCTAAGGGCCTTCTTCAGGGCCACATTAGGGGCTTCAGTAAACTGTTAGCCTCAACTTATTGTCAGTAAAAGAGCAAACCGTGGATACTGAAAACCAGGCGCAGTGGTGATTTCTCCATCTTCCATGCATTAGATATACACCGGTAGCCCCCTGAGGTTGATGGGGGATTTTGTCTGGTGCAGTGAACGCAATGCTCTTGGTTAACCACGTCACATTAAAGTTTTTGGTTGCTTGTTTTCTCATCTTTCCACAGTCCATCTGAGGGAGGTACGGCTGCTCTGTTAAAGCAGACTTACTTGTGGTTGTTTTCCAGAGTGTAATTTGCACATCAGGGAGAATGTTCCAGCTGTGATGAAAGGAAACTGATTTATAATTCATGAAGTTGTAAATTACTGTGCAACAGGCTAATGGGATATGTGCTGTTATGTAATGAAACGCAGCATAATGAAATTTAGGAATATTGTATGACCCTTTAAATGGCAACTCGAGTTTTTCAATAAATTTGGGCGTTAAGCTATGCGTGTCGAGTTTGTTCCGCTTTACTAGAAATAAAATTAGAATACAGACAACCACCACTGTGTTCAAAGTAAGGTGCTCTTTAAGAATTTATATCTACCTGGCAGCCTGAAAATAAATCAGTGGTATTATAAACAAAACAGCCTAACTCCGTTCTGAAATATCCAGTGCTCTCTTGTCACTGTCAGTGGCTACAATGGAAATAATTGACACTCTTTTGAAGTGATGCTTAAGACTCGGTTCCAGCGCAGGTCAGACATTCTTGAAAAATAAGTCATTAAAACTGGGAGATAAAAGAAAGGTAGAGGAGCAGATAAGCAGAGAAAGAGTGGACCAAAAAAAGACAGCACAACACAAGCACAAGCATGCTAAGGAAGCACGACTTCTTTGTTCTAACACCACGCTTAGGGAAAAAGGCTACATCAATGATGTTGGCTGTTTCCCTCAAATAGCATAAAAGAGAGGGGGTGGGGGGGTATGAGAGCCAGGCGAGAGGAGGGAGAAAGAGAGTGTAATCCATTTGAGATTCTGGAAAGGACTCAGTCCTCCCTGTCACTCGTCCATCCTTCCCAGGAAACACAAAGAGCATTATGCATGAAGCCCAGAAGGTCTCCGAGCACGCACCATGCTGTCGCCCAGCTCCACCATACAAAGTCACTCTGACACCATTTCTCCAGGAATTCACAATGCTGCATAACACAATGAAATACATCCAAATCAATGAGGGGTTAAGAGGTGATAATTCTTACAGCTTTCAGCCTTGACCACCTCCTCAGCGCTCCTATTGAAGTGTGACTAACAGCCAGTCACCTTTCAGATATGACATCTTTTTCCCTGTGGGTAGAGTTTGAATAAAAAATAGCATGGGGGAGAAAGATATGAAAGATATTTAAATCCACTGTCCTTTTCTTTTGAAGTCTCAAAGTGCTGTCTTGGGTTTTTTAGATTTCTGTGGGTTTTCTCTCATGTGCAAGTGCAAAACTTCCTTATTCTGCTCTAAAGTTGAGCGAAGAGATACAAGATAGGGATGTGGCAACCACCCAAACATTGTGCAGGTACCTTTTACAGATAAAGTTAGAGTAAAATCCACAGAAGGGAGGGTAAATGAAAAAAAGATAAAGGCTGAGTCAGATCATATGCCGAACAAGCTATGTGATGGCATGCCCCGATAAGACGAAGAAACAAAGAAGAGCTGCATTCACCTTTCTCTGTGTGTGTGTGTGTGTGTGTGTGTGTGTGTGTGTGTGTGTGTGTGTGTGTGTGTGTGTGTGTGTGTGTGTAAATATATATATGCATACACTTATATAAAATGCCGGCATGTTAGGCAATCTGGGACTGAATCAGTCGTAGATCCTAGCGTTCCAGACATCCATGCTGATGGTAACATGTCCTATTTTTGACTGCTTCCCATAGTCATCTCAATGCTTAACAACCATGTAATGTTTTGTGAATCAACTTCTGAAAAAGCTACCCATTTTATAACACCTGAAAGACTTTTGATGGCTTAGTAATGATAAGGAATAAGATGTAGTACTGATTAGGCAAACAAAAAGAGCATGCAACAAATGCAACTGTCACTCACTATTGTGTAAGCATATGCAAACAATTTTACCATACAGTAATTAAAAAGGAGAGATTTATATGCAAATTTGTATTATTATTAAAATCAACATGAGGTCAGTCCATCTCTTTAATCTGAGCATGGCTCCAGAATACCATAATCACCTCCTGAGTTTTTCAGATTTATAGTATACTAGAGATGGCACGATACCACTTTTTTATGTCCGATACCGATATCATAAATTTGGATATCTGCCGATACCAATATGAATCCGATATAGTGTTTTTTAATCAATAAAAATGTTTTTTTTAATATCTTGCTGCTTTTTTAAGTTCATACTCAAGTTACAAAAACAAACACTAAAGCTATTCTGGTATACCTGTACTGTATGTAAAAAATACACTGCACCCAAAATATTTCATAGTTCAGCAAAACTGATCAATCTAATAACCTTAAACCTACTCCATCCTTTCTATTCTGGTATTTTAAAGAGTACTTAGCAGAAATATTAAGCAACCTAACTAATAGGGTTGCAAACTTCCAGCAAAAAAAAAAAAAAAAAATAGGGAACCACCCCACACCCTCCACCTCATGATGCTTAATCGACGTAATCAACTTTAATTTGATGCAGGTTGGAGAAAAAAAATGCACATAAATCAATTATTTTTCAAGAATAATTAAATAGATTCGGCATCTTTCTTCAACAGAATTGCAGACTGCACAGATGGAAAAAGTACTATAGCTTACTAGGGTATATTAGACTTAATAGTTACTATATACAGTAATGGACTTCTATACATTTTTCATCAGATTAAAACTTTGAGTGTAAGATTCGGATAATTATTTATTAAAAGCTACATATTTTAAATGAGAATAAGAAAGAAAAGTATGTCTTTGTGCCCTGCTTTTCCTGTCAATGCCCTATCGCCCCCCCTGGCTAAACTTTGCTAGATCCGCCCCTGCACAGTTACCAGCTGTCAGCTACATAGAAAAAGATCCTGGTGTAGAAAGTAATAATAAATAAATTCTAACAACAGATTATCAAGCTGAAACGTGCTGCTGTTGTTCAGCTGCTGGTTTCCTCTTTATGGTGCAAAGTGGGCCAAAAACAAAGAAGAGAGACGGACTCACGACAGAAAAGCCGATCAGCTGATCATTGATCAGTTTCATGATTGAAGTAGCAGCAGGAGAGGAAGGAAGAGAGAGAGGCAGTTGCTCCATATGTTGTTAAGCTTATCGCTAAAATGCTTTACAAACATTCAGAGATGAACTTACACACTTGCTTTACTTCTCTGGGATAAATTTGTCGGAGATGAAATGCCGGTTTGGTAGCGAGGCTCCAAATGCTCAACCACAGCAGCTCTATCACGTGAGAACACTGCTCCTACGTGCTACGGTTATGAGGCGAGTTACGGCGTGTCGCAAGTTTTGTGAGATGCTTTTTGAAATAACGGATCGATTACATTTTTTATTTCTCTCTGATATCCTATCCAGTAATTTAGGTCAGTATTGGACCGATACCAATACGTAATATCGGATCGATCCATCTCTATAGTATACCTATTCTTTATTTTCAACTTTGTAACATTTTAATGATTGTAACCTTATTTTTTCCATCTGTGAATCGATTCATGTCTTTTACACACTTCAGAATATCCAGATATCAGGTTATAGAGCCTTTTCCACTCCATAAAATCCACATTTTGGCTCCTTAGATCAACGCATCGTCCACGCAGGAAACGAAGTGCACATGGGCTGCGTTTAGGCTACTGGATTTTAGGGGACATCATTCATCAACCACAAAACAAAGATTTAGATTAAAGGGATTACTTTTCCTGGTGAACTCCAGTTTTACAGCCAGGTGATGCCTGTTCCCGTGTTATTTTGTGACAGATGAATCAGACATAATATCAGAAGTGATTGAAGTGTTGAACTTGTGCTTTTTAGCTTTTCACTATAATTGTAAATTGGAGGTCCAAAGAGATGTTAGTGCAAGTGAAAGAGGGCATCATCAAGCTAAAAAAAAAACAAATAAACCTAACCCTCTCAGAGACAAAAACTGTCTGGTGCATTGTTAGAAAAAAAATAATTCACTCAGCAAGACCAAGATGATTGAAAGACGACAGAAGACAACTGAAGTGCATGATGAGAGAATTATTTCTGCCAAAAAAACAACTTCACAACATCTAAGCAAGTCATGAATATTCTTAGTGAGGTAGCTGTATCACTGTGAAGTTCTACGATGTAAAACCACTGGATGCACTCAAGAACAAGAACGTGAGTTTGAAAACATCTAAAAGAGCCTGGACGGTTTACGTTAGTAATATTTTGACAAAGTAAACCATTATTATCTTGTACCAGAATGATGGGATGAGAAAAGTATGGAGAAGGAGAGAAAAGTTATGATCCAAAAAGTAACATATTGACTGTCAAACACGGTGGAGGCAGTGTTATAGCATGGGTGTTTATGGCTGCCAGTGGAACTGAGCTACTAGTGTATACCTGACTGCTGATAGAAGTAGGAAGAAGAAAATATAGTGAAGTGTACAGGGCTATACTCTCTGCTTAGGTTCACACAAATGATGCAAAACTGATCAGACAGCACTTTACAGGGTACATGGATAATGATCCAAAGCAAACTGCAAAAGCAACCAAATCTTAGTTTCTCATGGTAAAGAAATTGGATATTTTTCAGTGGAAGGTCAGACACCTGTTCCACCTAATAGAGCATGCTTTCATGTTTTCATTAATAAATACAAAACTGAAGGACCCACAACTGAAGCAAGCTGCAGTAAAGGTCTGGCAAAGCCTCTCAAGGGAGGAAGCACAAACACACTAGTGATGTCTATGGGCTGTAGACTTCAGGCTTATGTTGACTGCAGAGGATTTTTTGATATATTGTTGGATTGTTCATTTGAGCCTCTAAAAATAGGAGCGTATGTATTAACACAGCTGAAATTTTTAAATGATTAATGTAAACTGGCTTCTGTAAGACTGAAAGCTGAAAGTCTGCACTTCAGTAGCATCTTGATTGCTTGCTTTAAACTCCACTGTTATGGTGTCGAGAGGCAAAATTACAAAAATTACAAAATTGCATAATTTGTTGGACAAAGCATCTTTACCCAACAGATTTTGGGCTTGTATATCTTTTTTTCTTCTTTACTCTACATAAAAAGCAGTGTGTTCCACTGCTCTTATATGACGTCTGCATTATGCTTAAAATTGGCCTGAGATGCACTGTTGTTAGCTGGTAATTACACATAATTACCAGCTAATAATATAAACTGCAGGCTGCGCTGCTTCACAGGAAACTGCTTTTGTTACCTTTTGAGAATCAGTCCTTTGTCTGCTTGACTGGGCTTATCATACACGTGGCTTTAAAATCAGTCTGAAAGAAAAATCTGGTGTTTGTTGCTCGAGGCTCTGTGTTGTCCTGACAATGTTTACAATGGCTCATTTTGTGAAACTGGTAGTAGACAGTTGTCCCTGGCCTGAAAGTAAGGTAAGAAAGAAAAAAGTTGTAGACCCCTTTACTATTTTATCTTCCCTCCACAGCATGTGAAGAGAGCAGACTGTAATGCCAGTGCGCAAGAAAATATTTATGATTTTATTCTATCCATCCATTCATCATGCAGATGTTCAAAGAAGTTGAAACTAAGGAACGGCGGCTTGAAACACACATGTCAATTTAGAATTCTTCTGTGTCACACCACAGCCCGAGCCAGTGCAGGCAAATATTGGTTTTGTGTCAAAAAGCTACTTGAAAGTTGGATGTGTTAATCTTCCTGCTAATGGCCTAGCAAAGGCCTCCTTATTATTCTAGTCCCAGCCTCCCTCTACTGAGGGTGTCTTCACAAGGTTAATTAGTGGAGAGTCCCCCGAGGTTCCCCGTGCGATGTGGGCTTAGGATAGTGGAGGTGCCTCTACACAAACAAGGTTAATGGAGCCTCAGATAACTCCCTCCTACTTTTTCCCTCATCCACATGCATCCACATGGAGAGTGTTACTGTGCTTTATTCATTCATCTGCCTTTGAGGTGGAAGGGCTGTTTGCCTGGGAAGTCTGAAGTATAAGGTATTAGCCATTGAAATGACATTTGCATCTGCTCGTGGTCATTGCTTATTTAAGTAATGTTTCAGCTGGCAATGCGAAATGGCAGTATGGTAAACAGCCAACTGCTGTTTCCAGCAATAAGAAGTTAAATCATCATGTGTCAGCATGCAGAAAGAGCAGCAACGGGAGAACATTTTCAGGGCAGAAAAATGCATTTGGATATCATTTTTACCCGGAAAACCATTTCGGGAACCATCATCCATCAATGATCTCGCAGCGTAGCAGCTTTTCTGATGTAGGCAATAATGTTCTATTGAGCTAATCCCAAGCCCACGGGTGTATATGTCATCATTTCCCGAGAGACAGAGGCGGTAACACAAGGCTTAAATCAAAGAAATAACCCAAGAGTGGAGGAGGCCCTTCGAAGGTCACTATGTCACAAAAAAAACCTTTGCATCCAGAGTAAATGTGAGCCCACTCCGAATAGCACCCCTGAATAAAGTGTGTCTTTAAGTCATTCCCTACCGGCACGCATATCTGAACGTCTCTCCTGGGATGGCAGGCATGCAACTGCAGATGGTAATCGCAACGACTCGCACTTGGATGATAGCTCATGTGCTATTAACGTGTTTACTTTACATACCACATGCTAAGAGAGCAGGCCAACGTAGATTTGTGTGTGTCCGCCTACACATCTTGTTGTCCAAGTTGAGATAGCACCTCAGAGGGAAAACGACGGCAAGCGCCCCGCTGCTTCTTTGAGGTCACAGGCGAGGAGGGTGTTGATATGCTGGAGGTCTGTAAGGGGAGTGAAAGGCAGCAGAGGAGCAGGTAAAAGTTTTAAAGCATGACCCAGTCCTCCTTTGGTGACGAAGGTGGCACAGCAGGTGGTGAGGCTTGTGAAGGGATCTGGCTCCTCTTACACTCATATGCACATCTAAGCACTCTCTCTGCCTCTGCTGGCCTTGTCACCACTGAGCTCTGAGTGTTGGTGTTTGTGTGGGGAGGATGTGCAGCTTTTTGTTTTTTTCTGTGTGTCTATGCATGTTTGTGTGCTTGGTTTTGTTTGGACTATGAATTCCATGCTCCCCAGTGCACTGAGCCATGCTGTGTGTGATACTGAAGCCTGAAATAAAACAGGGCCATCTATTGAAGCCAGCTTTTTTAGATGTCACCCCTCCTCGTGCTGTTGAAGTTGAGAGTTTGTCAACATTTGCTTTCCTTTGTGGGAATCCAAGTAAGCCTCTCTAACTCCCCGCTCCTTCTGCACTGCAGCAGAACCCCTTAATGCAAAGGATCTACTTAGTATCGCCGTTGCTACATGCATTTACTCCCAAGCATTTATGATTAGCAGATCAATCACCTCCACGAATGCTCGGACTTTCTGCGCTATCGCAATATTATCTCGCTCCAGCTTTGATCAAAGCTAGTTATTTCCACCCAGGAAGCAAATGCAAAACCTGCAGGAGCATCACGCGCTCACAGGCCCAACACTTCACAAGCTTTGTTTGATGCATCTGTCTCTAAGCATGGGACTGACTATGTTATTCCACAACACATTAATGGAGGGCCTCCAGCTGAGTATGGCTGACAGACATCTGGGGGAGAGAGACAGCTAAGATGTGGCAGCTTCTGTTGCTGTATTGATTCCCTCTCCAGCTCTGACATTCAGAGCAGACACAAGCCAAGCTTTGGCAGTCTTATGTTCTTGGGCTGTTATGGATTTTACGGTAGAAAAGTGAAAGTTATAGAGGGTAATGCTGAGGTATGTCAGTCGACCCTTGGGAAAAGTCTACCCCGCTTTTCTTCCGGAGTAAAATATGTTTGCTGTGTCATAATCTTTCCAAACTCTCTGGGAGAAATGAGGATAAAAGAAAGGTCTTGGACTCATGCATATGCATTGTCGTGACATTGTGAACTCTAAGGGTTAGCACAGAAAATGATGAGTAACTATGTTTGCCGTCTGTCATATCAAAAGATGTGCTGAGCACAGGGTGGCAATGACCCGATCCCACTCTTTCACTTTCTCTCTTGTCCGATCTCTGTCGCTCTCAGCTCTCCGTAGCATCTTCCTTGCCTATTTTAATTTCCCTGTCAGGCAGTCTGCTTTCTGTCTGTTTGGCTAAGCTGCAAGATTCCTTGCTTGTTGACTCAGCAGTTAAGTGCATTAATTCCCCATCTCTCTCATTACTTTGGCATTCTGTCAGGTAGAAAACAAAACTCTCCTCTGGCTAGTCAATGCCACATGATTCTGTACATAAACATAGTATAAAACAGCCTTTAAAACACGAGTTTTCACTGAGATCGCCGCTCTGTTACAAGCCTACTTTTGGAACTTGTATGCAAAGTTAGTCCCTTACTCTTAAATGCTCGGCATGGACTTTTGGTCTCACTGCATATATATATACATTTATTCAGAGAGGTCACACTTAGTAAGTTGGTGCTTGTCCATTTCTGCTTTGTGTGAATGGAGACTGAATAAAATGAACACACTGATCTGCATTCAGTCCAAAAAATAAAGGGTCATTGAAGTGTCCAGGTTCTATGTCAGCGTGACACTGACAGACAGCCAAGCAAACCTTCTGGATGCTTTTAGTTTCATCTTTCTCTTCCGTGTGATCTGCTATGCTGTCCAACCAGTCACGTTAATGAGAGGGGCAAAGTGTTGCTGAAACAGCCTCATTGACGTTTGAAGAGGTATAGTCAGGATCACTGTGGAGAATTCTCTTTTGAGCTCACATGCGGGAAGTGTGGTTAACAGACAGCTCAGAGATAAGCAGAGACACACAGAGAAGAAGGGGCAGAGAAAGCCGAAACAAAGAGACACTGGAAGAACAACAAGGGCAAGAAACGACTTAAAGTAGCACGGTCAGTGCAAACAGAGAAAAAGAGAGAGGCACCTGAGACACGAATTAAAAAGAAAAAGATGGCAGAGGAGCAGAGACTGACAGTGTGGTCCAGACTCTGGGCATGCTCAGTGTGTCAGCTCCTCGCCTGATCACTGCAGGTTGTTAGCCAACCACCCCTCTGCTATTTTGGTGACAGAAGCATCAGGGCTAACCGCACAACCTGTTGGGAACTGTGAGTTTTCATCCCTGGTATTTTCATGGCTGTCAAGTTATTGAGTGGAAACTGACAATGGATAATTGAGTGAAACCACAAATTAGTTGCCCTGCCTGCACACTTACTCATGTTGCTCCCGGGAGAAAAAAAAGGGTGGGGGAAAAAAAGAACGATAAGACAAGATCACATATGTTATAAGATAAGATAAGATAAGACTTTATTGATCCCACAACGGGGAAATTGTTGCGTCACCTCAGCTCAGGTACAGATATCAGAAGGAAATACAAAAATACAAATAAGTACAATAAACTATATAGCTTGATATAGCTATTGTACCACTCACCACCCGCTGGTGCAGGGTCCGCTCTTCGGCAAAGGTTTCTCCATTTGGTTCTGTCCAAGGCGTCCTCAGGTTTCAAAAATAAAACTATGAAGACACTTAAAATAAATTTCCTGTGGTGGGAAACTATTTTGTGCAACTTTTTTGTATTTACAGTTTTGAGGGATAAGCCTCTTAAATTTCTCTAACTAGAAATATATGTTAAAAAAACAAAAAGGATTTTCAATTTTTTTTGTAGTTTATTGCACTTTTTTGCAAGTTATGTAATTACTATGCACTTAATGCATGCATATTATTAAAATGTGGGCTATAATCGTTGTATTGATGTATATCATCTTAAGGGCAGGGATAGCTCAGTAGGTAAAGTGGTCACCCCATGATCGGAAGGTCAGCGGTTCGAATCCACTTAACGGCTACCCTGAGGTACCCCTGAGCAAGGTACCGTCCCTACACACTGCTCCCCGGGCGCCTGCTTAGTGGGCTGCCCACTGCTTCACTGAGTGAATGGGTCAAATGCAGAGAAAAACAAGTAATTTCCCCATGGGGATCAATAAAGTATCCATTATTATTATTATTATTATTATTATTATTGAAATGCTCCCAAAAATGGCACTACAACATATAAATTTATAAAATATACTCTGGCGGACTTGGTTCTATAGGTCTTAAAGGGTTAACAGAGTCCTGCAGACTCCGAAGGACCTCAGTCTCCTCAGCAGGTGGAGTCGACTTCTTATACAGGACGTCTGTATTTGTAGTCCAGTGCAGTTTATTGTTGAGGTGAACACCCAGGTACTTATAAGAGTCCACTATCTCAATGTCTTTCCCTTGGATGTTCACCGATGTTGTAGGGGGTGACTTCCTCCTGGAGTCTATGATCATCTCCTTTGTCTTGCCAGCGTTGATTTGGAGTACGTTGGTCTCACAACAGCCAACAAAGTCACTGACGACCCCCCTGTATTCCTGATCATTCCCGTCTGATACGCATCCAATGATGGCTGTATCATCTGAGAACTTCTGTAGATGACAATCGTCCGAATTATAACAGAAGTCTGAAGTGTAAAGGCTGAAGAGGAAAGGTGAGAGAACCGTGCCCTGTGGTGCCCCCGTGCTGCAGATTACCACCTCGGACACACAGTCATGGAGCCTCATATACTGTGGTCTGTTGGTAAGGTAGTCGATGGTCCATGCAGTCAGCTGTTTGCCTACTCCGGCTCCCTCCAGCTTTCCTCTCAGTAGTGCAGGTTGGATGGTGTTGAAAGCACTGGAGAAGTCAAAAAACATGATCCTCACAGTGCTCCCCGCCTGCTCTAGGTGAGAGAGGGATCAGTGTAACAGGTAGATGACAGCGTCATCCACCCCCATTCCAGAATGGTAGGCGAACTGCAGGGGGTCCATCACTGAGCCCACCAGTGGCCGAAGGTGGTGCAGGATGAGCCTTTCCATGGTCTTCATCAGATGAGAAGTCAAGGCAACAGGCCTGAAGTGGTTGGGCTCCCTGGGGTGTGCAATTTCTGGCACCGGAACCACACAGGAAGTCTTCCACAGTTCAGGAACCCTCTCCAGGCTCAGGCTCAGGTTGAAGATGTACAGGGCCACCTGACAGAGCTGGTCTGCACAGTCCCTGAGCAGTCTGGAGCAGATTCCATCCGGACCTGCTGCCTTCCTTGCCTTCGTCCTCTTAAGCTGATTTCTCACCTGATCAGCTGTGAAGTAGATGTGAGGCTGGGCTGGAGTGGGGGGTGGGGCTGGCTTTGTTGTGGGTAGATGTGTTATGTATCTGAAATGAACACAAGCTGCTTTAGTCACACTGTTTTGTGCTATAAAACATTCAGCCATTTTCTTCCATTTATCCAAATCAGAGTAAGTGGAAGGGAAAAAGATGAGGTACACGGTGGGCAGGTTGCTAATCTTTCACAGAGCTAAAACTTAGTGTTAATTTAGAGTGACTAGTTATCCTAAAGCCACTAATTGCATGTCTTTGGACTGTGGGAGAAAGCTAGATTACTCAGAGAGAACCCACACAGACAGGGGGGAGAACATGCAAGCTCCACACCGAAGGGCCCCAGACCTTCTTGCTGTGAGGTAACAGTGCAACACACATCCTACCTCACGATTCACCTGAATCCTAGTGAAACATTTTAAGAATTTTATGTGTGATTAAAATGTTTTTTTTTTAATTAACTTTTGTTTTAGTCAAAGAAAGGAGGCACAAACAGCAAATACCCTGCTTTTCTGGTGCATTTAAAAAGTATCACTGACTTGAAAATCAGCACGTACTTCTAGTTGTGTATTCATATATGTAGATATCGTTGTACTTTGTGAACTGCCCATTGAAAACAAATTCAATTTGTGTTAGAAAGTTTAGGTAGTTTTGAAAAGAATACAAAGCAACAATAGCTGCTTTGTATTCTGGGATTAAAATGACATGATTGCTCCGAGTGCAGACAAAAACACAGGTTTTGTTCTGAGCGACGGGACAACATCTCAAATTTTAAAAAAAAGCTGAATTGTATTAGTTAGGGCCATTGATATTCTGACAGTCCTGTTTGAATATCAGTTCCTTGGAGAGAAGAAAATGTCCCTGGTGAGAGAGAGAGAAAAAGAAACAAAATGCTTTAAAATGCTCACGCGAATCATCTTTTAGTCATTCTGCTGGGCTCCCACTCTCAGTGATTTTGTTTTTTTTAATACTTAAGTTACACACGCCACTCTTCACTGACACAAAGACACTGGGTGGACTTTTTATACATTCGGTAGGATTTGTTGACACACCCAGATATTATGCTGGTGCAGCAATCTTCACTTCATTTGTGCAGTTACTGTGCTAAGGTTTTTTTGTTTTTTTTTTAAAGCTGGCAACCACAGAATATTTTCAATGTGTGAAATATGGATCACTGACTTCCAAAAAGCTCTCACCCACAAGCTGGGGGGGAGGTTAAGAGCAAAAAAAAAAAAAAATCAAATAAACATGAGGCAAATTCTCTCCCCGTTGACATCAAAGTGGCTCACATTTGCAAATTTTTCTTCTTTCAAAGTTTTTCAGGGGTTTATCATTTCAACTTACTTATTGACCATAAAAGGTCTCCAGAAAAAGAAAAAAAAAGATCCTTTGGTTGTAGCTGTTCATCATCATCTCCTCCCCTCCGTCATGTCCTCTCTAGCCTGCTGACACTGATGGTTTCTAAGTGAGTATCTCATCCAACTCTCCCTCTCTCTCTCTCCTCCTGTCATAATCACTGCTCTTTATGATCGGTTTGCCCTCTCTGCCCTTTCAAGATGCGGCGTGTAATGAGGGCTCTGGAGAACTATGTGAGTGGGCTATTTAGCTATTCAGACAAGATCAGCTCACACATCCCACGCTCTCTCTCGCTCGACTCCCTACCAATACCTTTCAGCTGAGTGCAGTGATTGTTTGTCCTGCTCACAAGGTCACACTGTGGATGGAGCCGGAGCAGCTCCGCATTCAACATCCATGACGGGCCTTTTAGTGTCTGCTCACCACATGGAAATTGAATGATTAAAATGGGCGATTTAAATATTCAATTCGATACTACTGTCAAATTATTTTGTATAGCTTAATAGCTGCAAAGGCAACATAAAGGGTCAGTTTTCTCAAATTAAAATAATAATTATAACATAAAAGACATATTTCCTCCCACCAAAATCTGTGCACGCCGTATGAATCCATCATATTTTACACCAGCAGCAGCTTTTCTTTTCTTTTTTTTTTTGCAATACTGCCAGAACTCATTAACCTTGAGTTTCAAGTACTGCTTGTACATGCTGTTTGCAGACACATTAATAAGCAGCAAATAATATTATTTCTATTAAGGCCCCCCAAAAAACTTGAAACTTACTCTGCAACCTTCCCCACCCACTGGATAAACAAATTATGTCCATGAGTGCTTATAGATGAACCTGTACAAATTCTTCCTGCAATTCATGTCCAGTCTGCTTGTGTGGGTTTTCCTCCCACAGTGCAAAGCCAAGCATGTTACATTAATTGTGGAGTTGATCCCCAGTTAAGAAAACGAATGGATGCATTTCCAGCAATGAGACTGAAACTAATACACACACACATCCTCCCCATCCATCCAAGCAATCAACCCCAAACGCAAAACAAAGACTGTATGCACTATGTGAGTCAGCACATTATAAATCCAAGTTATACATATATGCAGTAAAAATGTTTAGTTTGTTTGTGCCCTTTTCTTATGTCCTTTGATTCTTAACATTAGTGGAAAATTAACTCATATTGCTGTTTTTAATAATATGATTTATTATGATTTTCAGTTGTGATTGTTCATCACACATTAGTAACATAACTATTTTAAATCATATCTAATTTACCACATAAAAGTGTTAAATTGGAACAGATCGAAAGCGCATCAAATCTGACTTTTTTGACCCAATGCGACCCATGTGCGATCATGCTATGACAGTGTGAACGGCACAAATCCGATATTTTCAAATCCGATCTGGGTCACTTTCGTATGTGGTACTGAATCCGATACATAGCTGATGTTTCAGAAAGCAACTGCTGTGTGAACGGTCATGTCGCATTAAATCCGTCTTTTACGTCACTGACACAAGACAGACGCCAATTATCAGCGCCCGAGAAGACACTGTGAACGCTTCCTGGCCATCCAGTGTAGATGTTGAAACTGTTGGGAAAACAACTTTGAAGAAACGTGAACATTTTATTTGTACTGTATAATCTGCAGATTCTGACAGAAATCTGCAAATATCCTTTGGAGCACCGCTCCTCTCTAAAACAGCAATAAGGATAATTATTAAGGCCATATGTAAATAACAAAATAACTTAAAGCAAAATTGGGAAACGTAAAGTCCGAAACAAGTCTTTATATTAAGGGTCTAAACAGAGCGCGTTGTGTGTGACGTCTTCTTTTGCTTTGAGGGTTCACACTAGAGCGCATTTGCTGTCACATTTTATTTGTAGTGTGAACAAGCAGACAAGAAAATCGGATTTGATCAAAAAATCGGAACTGAGCATTAAGACCTGCAGTGTGAACGTAGCCTAAGATTCAAAGCTTATTACATTAGAAAAAAGGAAAAAAAGAAAAAACCTGCATGTGTAACATGAGTTTAATAATAGAATCTAAACTCTTCTTCAGTTGGTTAAAAACCACAAATTCCCAGAGATATTCTGAGGACAGAAACTCAGGGTCCTGTGTGGCAGTTGTAACACTGCACACGCTAACATGTACTACTTATGTAACGTGTAAGGGAGAAAATGAACATTAAAACTTAATAACAACAAGTTTTACAATCTTTGGTTTTACCCCACATATTGCTCAGTTACAGTATTTGGTCTAATGCTTAGATGACCCCATTAAGACCTCAGTAAGATCTAGATTGCTCAAAACAGCGATGCCCATCTTGCGCAGTGTCCACTGAGGGACACATACCAGGCTGGACATTTCTTCCTGTTAGAAGCGAGTTTTTCCTTCCCACTGTCACCAAGTGCTTGCTCATAGAGGGTCATCTGATTGTTGGGTAATAGAGAATAGAGAAGTCACAAGTTAGGACTAGTAATACTCCTAACTTTACAATATAAAGCGCCTTGAAGGATTTGATTTTAGACAAAGAGAAATTGCTAGATCGTTAGATTTTTAATCTACTCTGTTCTCACCTCTGTCCCTGTAGTTTAGACTAAGCGCCAACAATGTCCATGCCTGCTAAACGTGCACACCTGCCTCCACCGTGTGCATGCGTCTTTTAGAAGCACCGCCCACCTCTGATTCTTGACCTATGATCGCTCATAGGCTTTCAGCGTCATCTCCCGTTGGACTTGCGTGTCAACATGGCGGCTTCCATGGCATCCCAGGCTGTAGCGAAAGGACTGAGGATAGCTACTTCAAAGCACATACTTCTTGATAAAGCGAAGGTAGCGTCACAGCTTCTCTTGCTGATGTTACGGTCTGCTGCTCGGGCTGGGTGGCTTCGTCGCTGACAGCGTCTCACGGCTAGGGTTAGCAAGTTAGCATGTGTGAGCGGACAGAGGTTTGACAGATCAAAGTTGAACAGTGTGACAGTTCACAGGTGACGTAACAATGCCGTCTTCAAGTCCTGCAGTAGCTCTAATCATGGAGGCTGTTAAATATACGCGCTGCTCTACAAATGATAGTTATTCGGCAAGAGCTTGTTTGAGTAAAGCTTTTCTAATGCGCTCCTGCATGTGAATGTTACTCGTGTACACTGTCTGTCACTATAACTGTGAGTCTGTAAGTTTGTGCGTTTAAGATATTTTTAATTTTTCTTTATTGCGTATAATTGAACTGCAAGGGTCTTCTCGTCAGTAAGTTATTTTGCATGCTTAGGTTCAGCACTTCTACAGTGGGCTGTGTGACCTCTGATGAGCAAAAGTCATAGTGAACAAAACCTCCAGCCTGGCCCCATTTCAGATAAGACCCGAGTAAAAAAGGTTAACCCTTGCACTTTGAGCTTCCAGCATGTGCGTGTGAGCTGGCAACAGCAGCCAGCACAATTCGCCTGATTAGGGTTGTCTAAGTACACAGTGGCAAATGCTTACAGTTGCACAGTTTCTCATTTAGCAAACAAAGCATTTGGTCTGGTAATTGCAAAGAGTCTTAAACATGCTGCCAGAGCTGCAAGACATAAATCCCCACACCCCTGCACTGTATTGACTAACAAACAAACCCAGTCACACAGAGTTGTGCTTTCATAATAAATTTCAAAGCTCCAGGACGAACAGATGAATAAATTAGCATGATATGCTGTACTGTCAGTTTGATGCTTTTCTGCGCAGTCGGTATCTGAGAACTGGTCTTTCAGGTTGAGGTGCTTGCATAGGTATTTGGAACATTAGTACAAATCACCATAGTGGGTGGACAAAGCAGGGACATCTCATGCTGTGTTTACCTTTCATATTTACTCCCAGATGGATTCAAATGGATGGTAACTTATCATCAAACAGATTTCATGTGCAGTGTGGTAGAGTATTTTTTTATATAGGTGTTGTACCTGGAGGAAAGGTGATTGACTGAAAAATAATTGTGCTTTATGCTGATAGAAAAGAAAATATGTAAATTGAACTTCTTCTTTTATCCAAATTTGTCCAGATTAGCTTGGTAAGCTCCTAATACTAAAACTATTAGACATAATTACATGCTACGTCTCAGTATCAGAATTCATTATTATTGCTTTTCAGCTTTAATATTATGACTTATTACAAAGTATTGTCAGAAACGCATGGAGGTTTTCTTTTTGTGTTTTTGATATGTCTTGTGTTAAACTAGTTGCTTGCTTCTCTGCAACCATTACTAAAATACAGAGAGGCCAAGTAATGGCCCACACTTTACTCCGATTATAAACCTGCATATATCTGTGCGTCATGCCTCCCCCCCCCCCCCCCCCCCCCCTTTTCTTCATGTGGCTATTGCACATAGCTGCATTACTTTCTTAGTCCTTCCAAAATGTGGGCGACCTACAGCTTACCTTGCCGGAACATCTTGGATTGGATGCTGCTTTGATAATGTGCTCTTCACACTGTGCCTTCTATTTAGCCATGTGTCTGTGTCTGTGTTGTTTTTTTTTCATGATTGAAAACCTTTGGTTAATGTTATTACCTAAATAAAAACAATGTCCCAACCAAGGCAACAAATTGCATGAAACATTTCCATTATTTCTTTTCTCATTTTCCACCAACACATTCCTTAGAGCAGGGAATGGGACCCCCTGTAAAGGCTGCAATTATTATAATTTTTTTCCTCCAGCATTAGAAAAAATGCTCTATAGGATTACTAAATCTGCTATTATTATATATCAAATATAAGTGTTTTTTATTTATTTAAAAAAATATATTTTTCATCCATCTAAGAAAGCAACTGTCAGTTTGCTAGTGGACAACAACTTCGCTCTTATTTTGAAAGGTCATTTGGCGGTTAAAATCTGGCCTTTCCAACTCCTGTTTTTCCAACTGGCTATCTTGCTAGCCGGGGGTGGAAAAAGAAGTGTATTTCTTTTTTAGCACTTACAGCACCAACTATATGAAATATCTCTGAAATTGAGGAACCTGCATCAATAACCAGCCTATCTGCATAAGGTAAAATTTAGATATGTCAGTGGAGGCCTGAGACCTGGCCTGAACTGTTCCTTTAAAAAGTAAACTCTAACAAAAGTTTTTATCTCATGTTTACTGGCTCTTTACCTGCTCGTCTTCTGCTTCTTTCACTTCTTTCGCTTCTGTCTCTCTCTTTCTCTCGTTCGGGCCAGGTGATAAGAGTAATGATCGGGGATTTTCTCTGGTGTGTAGCACAGTATCAGGGCCTGAACAGATTAACAGTCACGTATCGCTACAATAGAATCAAATCAGCTTTGACAGTATGTCAGCTAAGCTGTGGAATTCAATTTGCAATGATTTGTCACCAACAATGCACAGGACATTGCAATATTCAGATGGTTAGGCTCCAAGATACTCCTTAAAGGAGGAGTGAGATGTTATTTTTTTTTCTCTCTCACACTCTCTCTCTCTCTCATAAATCAAATCTCCTGAATTCTTGTCTGCACACCGAGATAATCCTCGGGTTGTTTTTCACTGTCGCTGCACAGGGATGAATTTGTAAACCTTTGCTAAGTTTTTATTTTTTGTGTGGCGAGCGTGCTTGGTAATACCCCAACTGTGTTGAAGCCCAGCATGGTTTGAAGGGGTACACTGGGAAGAAAGGTGTCTCAATGAGACTCAGTCCTGAATATTTTACAGAACAGGGTGGAGAGCCCTCTGCTTGCAACGGCTTCTTTTGCTGGAACTTCAAACGACGGGAGGCTCCCCCATCTGTCTCAGCAAGAACACATTTACATTTCCTCCCCGCAAGGGATACTGGAGGACGAAGTTGGCTCTAACTGGATTTGAATATCGTTCGCCAAGGTTAATAGCCATTTCTGTAGCTGGTGAGGTGCTTAGGCTTTTTCAATAATTTAGAGCGGCTGCAGTCATTAGGAAATGTTGCCAGCCTCTGCAATGAGTAAATGCGCTCCTATCAGCTTAACTTATGCTGTTGTGCCTGTGTAGATAATGAGGGAGAAGTGGGAGTAATGCTGAAAATTACTTGAGAAAACAATGTCAGTGATGGCTGACAGGCGTAATTCATTAAAAGTGCAGTATATTGAAGATCATGTTCAGCTTCTCTATCATCTGTGAAATGAGACCTTCAAAGATTGAGTTTTCCTGGAACTACCCTTTGTGCAAGTCATAGGGATCCGATTCATTGAAAATTCTGACTGGGTCTGGCTGGCTGATCTCTCTGTGCCATAAAGGCGGTGATTCCACTAGCACTGCGTGAGTGAAGAGACTGTGTTACAGAGCACAATGGCTGCTGCCACTTGTAATAAGTACGCTGTAGTACTCTTTGCACAGTTTTGCCTAGATATCGACCATCTCGCCTGCTTAACCTTGGCATGCATGCCATGATCATTTTTAAAGTGGTGACGGCATATTAATCTGAACTTATTGATGAACAAGATAATTAAGCCATCAGCTAAAAGCAGTGCGTGGCTGTTAAAGCACAAGGGGAAGGCTTTTGCAATTCATGAGCTGTGACTGAAGGTTTGTGCCTGTGGCAAAGTTCACAGATATATGGGACTGAACTTTGCCACAGTTGCGCATCCTTGTATTAACTTCTCCTTATTTACTGCATTATCTTCCCTTTAGACCTGACACCTTTGAATCTGACTCCCTCCTCATATTAACTATGCTAATTACTGAAATCCCTATCTGTAGAGACACAACAGTCAGGTTTTCCTTTCTTAAGCCTGTCTGCAGGAGATTAGACCTGCCCTGCCTAAAGACCTGCCAATGATGCAAATCTCACTGATCTAAATCCTGGAGCCATGCTCTACTGCTTCCGTCTCTATCTCTGCTCCACTGTTCTATCCCCGGCTCTGTAACAGGCAGATGTCATTTCTCTCTCCTTACTAAAATGGTCTGAGCGTGACCTTTTTAAAAGGCAAGGGCAAAAAAAAAAAGCTACAAGTGGCTGCTAGCAGTAATAAGAGCAACAGCGCATCTTTTGTGCAATAACCAGACCCAAATTTAATTTATCACTTTTTTTATTTATTTGTTTTGTCCATGTGATCAGAAAGGTAAATTCAGAAAAAGTAAAGTTCTATAGTATAAAGTGCCTTTCTCTGGTAGCTACAACAGAATGAATAGGCCAATCATTTGAAACGCTTTAACATGCATAACTTTTTAAAGGGGGTTATGTAACCTGCAATTTTATTTATTTATTTATTTATTTATTTAAACTAAATAACCTATTCATGCTTTCATCCAAATCTATAGAGGCACTGCCACAGTTGAGGGGTAGAGAGAGGCACTTGTGCCACGAACACTCAAGCACTATATTAATTAGAGCAGATAAGGCTCTTTGAATTAGTCCACTAAAGCTTCATGAGGCATACTCGTGCTGCTTTAAATGGAAAGCATGGCTGTGATTCATACTGGCATGTTTGTGAACACAGCTTCTTCGCGTCGTCCATCTCTCTTATTTTATGTCACCTCTAGCACAGCTTACTACGCAGCGCTTGTCTTATCGCAAGACAGTTTGTATTTATGAGTTGCAACGAAGTAGCCAAGTGCCACCTCATTAACAGAGTAACACTGTGCGATCAGTATAGCAGTGACTCTGATAGTCACACAGAGGACTGCTCAATGTGATTCAGCATGTGCGAGTGCGAATGGACACTATAAATTTCCCCTTTTAATTTTTCCTTGGATGGTTAGCTGAATGGATGGGGAAAAGAGATGAGTTCATAACCTGAATGGGAACAAATCAATTACATAGAATTGATGAACTGGCAATCTGTTAATTTCTTAAACATTTGATAATGCCCCTTAAGGAGCATTCTGGTTAATTAAGTCTGCAGTCATTTGTCTTAACTAATTAGGCAGTGTCATTTCAAAGGGTTAGGGACTGGCCATGACAAATAATGAGGATTTTAACCTCACCAGACATCTGGGAATACCACTTAATAATATGTGATATTCGGTGACTGTGATTCGCAGTTTGGAACAAGTGCATTGGTTTGTAATAGGTGAGAGTAAGGACTCATTTTTGTGCAGAAAAAATGGGACTTAACAGCCAATAATAACATGTCAGTGTGTTGCCAAAATTGCTCAAAAATGCTTAACTCTATTGTGATACATTAAAGAAAAATGTCCTTGTATACGGTTTAATGCATCGGTATTGAAACATACTGTTGTCCTGAAAAGTAATTGTTTCTGTACAACAATAACAACAATAACAAAAAAGATGTGCATGGGAGGGCATGAGTGGGGAGAGCGGTGTGCCAACCAAACCTCATTTAAAAATCTGGCCTTGTCAGCTCTTGTTGTGAGAAGTAGGTGCCACTTTTCACTGAGTGTGTGATAAGCTGCAGCTGCTTGAAGTGCATGCCGCTCCAGTCCTCAAGTTAGTGATATTGTCTGTAAAGTGTCTAGATAAGCCTGAAACTAGGTTTAACAGATATACAAACCATATCTGATATCAATATGCTTATTTCTTATATTCTATGTAAAGTAGAATAGAATATATTGGTATTTCGTTATTCCCCCAGGCATATATGCAAATTGGGCATTTATTTTACTTTCTATTCTATTCTACTAATCTTCCTTAAAGAAAAAGAAAGTTATCACTCTGAAACTGTAGCATGGGATTTGTAAAAAATAAACAAACAAAAAACACTGATTAGTTTCTATTTAGAAGACAAAACCAAAAAAAATGAGTCAACAGTTGAATATGGAAGCCCGTTTCCACCACTAAAAAAAAAAAAGGATCCATAACTCGAAATTTCGAGTTATGGATCCTGGAAATGACGTCATTTCCTTGTTACCCGGAAGCTGAAGCCCTCGGGTACAAATGCTACAGCTAAGCTACCGGTATTACATCCAGTCATGAATGCACAGATTGCTGAGTATTTTCAGCATGGCTTCAAAAATGATGAAATCCTTGTGTTATTAGCTGAATCACATGGCGTTACTATCAGCAAACGTACTCGCGAAAGCGCCAATTTGTTGCGATCAAGTTTTGAGTGCATGTTACTCTGTGCCATATGCTTCCGGGTAACAAGAAAGTGACCTCATTCACGTAGATTACTGATTGGCAGAACTAAGTCAAAATTTTGAGTTATGGATACTTTTTTGTTTGTTTGTTTGTTTGTTTTAGTGGCGGAAATGGGCTTCCATAATTGAAAAACCCCGGTAAGACCTGAATTGGAGATTCACCCATTTTAAGTTTAGCAAAGACAATATATTCCGCACGTCTTCGAAACGCAACTGAAATTTATTGCTAGTCTGCTTGTCAATGTGCCCACTAATACAATCTGAACAGGATTTTTGGTTTCGTTGTTAAATGTGCTGAAGACTAATTGTAAATGTTCTGGAATATTGTTGCCCAGTCCCTAATGACTGTGACCTGGTGTAGCTAAAACCAAAGAAATGTTTTTTGATGAGAAAAATGTTATTAGATTTTCATCAGAGCTCCCCTTTTTTTTCTGGCTGTGCATTATATGTGCTTAGGTTTGAGCATGTGGCAGCAGTGCATTCATACACTAGATGAAACTGAATCCTTTTTGCAATTACAGATGCTGTTTGATAAAACAATCTGTTGTTCTTTTTACAGAGCTTGCACGTGGACTTGGCACTGAGGAATGTATTTTATCTTTATTTTATTGATGCTGACCTTTCATTTTCTAGTGTTTGACAGCCTTACAAACTAGGAAAACTTCAGAATATGTTTTATGTGCCATAAAACCGCTGGTCTTGCTTTGAGGACCTGTTTCCCAGACATGTATTAAGCTTAGTTCAAGGTCTTTTCTTCAGTCGATATTTTTAAAAAGTTAATCCAGGACTGGGCTCAATACATATCTGGGGAGCTGGATGAAGATGTTCTTCAGCACTTGAATTAATAATAATAATGATTTTAAAGGCACAGACTATTGTTTTTGACGCTCATTATTCTTTAAATGTTGAGTTCCAGATGTCATCAGGGATGGAAGTTTAGTGCTACCTATTGGGAAAACTAATGGATACAAAGTGTCCTTTGTCCTATCTTTAATTGGATCTTTAAAATAATTACAGCTCTGAATGTCATTGTGTCTGTCTTTCTTTTCCCCATGAATCATGGTGACAGTGTGGGAGAAGTAGATCTGCTGTTTGCTTTGTGTTTGCTGTACAGGACATGCTGGTGTTAGACTCCTGTCTTTCATTTACATTGGCCTGTTGGCAATTATGGTTTTACCATAGCAGCATCCAGTTATGTTTTTCTGTCTTCTTATTCAAGCACATTAGTATGCTAACATCTGTTAATTATTTCAGAATATCAAAGTACAGCTGGGGGTGATTGGCACATTGGTAATGGTGATTTATATGTTCATAAATGTCCAACTTATCAGTGGCTCCCCTGAGATATCACAGCTCATCCTTAAGGGAGCGTGAATTCAATAGCTGTCAAATGTAAATCTCATAATGGTGCTTTATATGAAAAGTCAGGAGGTGAAGGTAAAACATAGTATACGTGTAGTTAAAATCCACTAGATATTTTGGCAGTTCATTGCAGACATTCTTTCATGTAATAAGGAGGGGGACCAGCAGATTCACGTTTCCAGCTGCAGAGCTTTCTTCCTGCTGGAAATAAAAACATAATTCTTTGTTTTCACTGTAATAGATTCTAGGTGTAGCAGTGCACCTATGGCAGTTTGCTGCAACTGACAGCATATACAAACAAAAATTAACTTTTGCATAACTCCATTTTAATAATTGTATGACATTATTAAACTTCACAACTTTTCCCAAACTACTATAAGTTTAAGGATCTTTTCTCACTTACTCATCTGAAAATAAAGTGCTCCGATATTAGAAACCGGCATAAATACTTAACTGAAAGTGAGCTGCTGTACATTCATCTTCACCTGGCGTATTTGACTTTACAAGACTAAATCAGGTGCAACAGATTTATATAACAAAACCAATGTCAGTTTCTTACATCATTTTTTCAGAGGTAAAATATCGACCCCGTTTTCTTTTTAACTCTATAAATCTCTCTCCATAATTTTCCTCATACCTGCTTTGGTCCTTTGCTCATGCTGAGGCTGCTGACTTCTGAGGTTTAGATTGAGTTTAGCGTTAGCTACTTTTCCTTTGTTAGCTTCTTTAAAATGTCCACGTTCAGGTGATGCAGAGGAGTTAAGCATTGGACTACGTTTGTCTTTATAAATGTTTTTCAGACTCGTCCATCTGTACTTGAATTTATGTCCTCACAGTGAAGAGTTTCCATGGTGAAGACATGTTAGCTTGTGGATTTAAATGTGCGCACAGCTATAGACCAGCTTGTAATCAAACATCTGGGAGGCTGTTTGGCTGGTCATTGGTCTCTACTGAGAATGCTGGAAATCGGTTGATTTAAATCATGGATTGATCGATGCATCTCTAATAAAAGTCTGCTTTTTTCTGAAAATGGAGAATAAAATAAACACAGCAGGCCATTTCAGAATTTGGCAAGTTAGGAATTCTAAGCAGTCATTAAAAGAACAACAATGAGGTCTTTCATAATGCTTAAATATTTCAAAAGTCCCGTTGACACGTCCTGATTGGACTGTTGCAAACTTTAGAGCTCTGAAAGGAGTGTCACGCAGGTTGCATCGATACAGATTTGCAGTGTCCTCATGAATATGCCTGCTTAAAATTGCCTTAGTCTCTCAAATGTTGTCAATAGCCTTTCTTTATTTTTGCATAGAAACTAGTAAGGATCAATCCAGGGTTGACTTATTGAAAACTTCCTGTAATGGAACTCACTTTGTCCTGCCATCAGGGCTTTTGATTGATGATAGGCTTTTTGTAAGTGGGATGGTGTCTTGTTCAAGGTGCATTTCTGACTCAGTGCAGCTGTTTACTGCCTTAATGTAGCTCTTCACAGTGTATGTAAGAGATTTATCTGTGTATATATAATGTATAAACTTACTAAGTAAATAATTCAGTGAGATAATGTAAGGTTATTTGTTTTTATTTCTTTTTATTGAGTTTTGAAAGGTGATGACTGACAGTGGCTCCTGTTAAAGTACGTCTCCTGCTTCAGTGCAGCCTCTTCACAAAGTCATTTCATCACTAGTGTAACAATAGATACCATTAGGTTCTCATATTGCTCACATTTCTATATAACAGTTTCCATAAAGTACTGAGTTTTATTATCGCTTTGTTTGTCTGTTTTTAAGAATGGTTTTAATATAACTGTTACAAAGGTAATATTTTTGGAAAGCTGCTGAGCTTGTTTGAATAAATGTTATAATAGGATAGCTGGAAACTAGAGTTTTTTGGGGGGAAATAGTGAAATTGATTTATCAGATGATTTTCTTTATGCATCACTTGACACTTTGTTAGTTACACCCTGTTAGTACTGGGTTTGGACTCCTTTTTGGACTCACCACTGTCTTCGCGGCATCAATCCAGCAGCAATACTCAGATCGGCTGTACAAACCAAGTACAGTTCACACGGTCCTATGTGAACTGTACCTCAGTTTGATGTTTTTAGCTCGCACTTGGTGTGTGTGGTCTTCTGCTTTTATAGCCCTATGCTTCAAGTTTGATGTGTTGAGCATTCAGAGATGCTCTTCTGCACACCACAGTTGTAACAAGTGGTTATTTGAGCCGTCCTATCAGCTTGAAGGATTCGATCTCCTGTGATCTCGGGCATCAAGAGGCCATTCAGACCTCTGTAAACACTAGTGATGGTTGTGGGGAAATACCCCAGTAGATCAGCAGATTCTGAAATAGTTACACCAGCCTGTCTAGCACCAACAACTGTGGCACATTCATAGTCACTTAAATCAGCTTTTTCCTTATACTGATGTTCAGACTGAACCAAAGCAGGTTCTTGACCATGTCTAGATGCCTAAATGCAATGAATTGGTTCCATGTGATAAGCTAATTTGTGTTAATGAGCAGTTGAAGAGATGTACCTAACAAAATTATACTTTGCATACAACATCTTAGTTATATAGATAATGGTAACTGGTCATTTTTATGAACCTTCCAGCAACCTCTTTGAAAAAATATTAACATAAGGTGAAGACACTGCTTAACTGTGCACCATTGCTACATGTGCAGCAGTGTGGGGAGCATTATAAACAATGGAGTCAGAACCACTCTTAATTTGATTTTTCAATAATCAAATGAATCGTTTTAAATATGCCATTTAATATTTTGTGAGTACATATGTATGATGTAATTACTACGAGGATACGTGAATTTCATTACATTGCCAAAAGAAAACGTGTGGCGGAGTCTTTCTTTTACAGCCGCAGTGCTTAAGTCTCTTGTATGATAAATCGCTTGTGTTGAGAGATAATGTTCCTGTACTGTTAACACCTGCCAAATCAGAATCACATCTTCACTCACTATTCGCTGGATCCTGTCTAGACTTACTTCCAAGAAACAAATGTGTTGTTTGACCCGCCGTGTCAACCCTTTGAATTTTTGAGTAACAGATTGACGAGCAGTGCAGCATTGACGCTCGGCTGTTTATGGGCCTGATCAGAGGTGATTGCCTGCTTTGTAACCTTCCCCTGTAAATTAAGGCTTATGGCTCCAATAAATTTTCAAGGGAGCTGGAACTGCTCTGTCAGATGGTGACTTTTTGACATTGTTCTACTCTCATAGTGATAAAGACAACTGCTCTAAATTAGCCTTAGGATATTGACTCCTTAAGTTTAACAGAAGGGCAAATGACAAAGTAGTGGCATGTCTTGAAATGACTTTGCAAAGTGCCAAGATCAGACATACCCTAACTGTGGTGACACTTCTCACAACAAGTGTTGTTTGACATTGTGCATTCTGCTCTCAACTAAGCTTGAGACTGCACAATTCTGTTTCTCTTAGGAGGAAGAGAAGTCCTGATGTTGCACGATGCCGCGCTGATAACCATATGGTCCAGCCAGAGAGGTGTTTTGGGACTAGTGTTGTACATACCAAGATTTTGTCCTTCAACACCACTGGTGGATCAGTACAGCTGCGACAAGGACTTGGCAATCTGATGCATCTGCTGCCATAGCACTATCTGTCCTTCCTGTGCCTCTTTGTGCGAGGGCACAACCAGTGAGTGTTCTGGAAAGAGAGCGCCTGCATGTCTATTCTGCTCATTTCAGTGTTGCAACTATTCTTGTTTGCTTGTTTGTTTTTTGCGTGTAAATCTCATCAGAATTTAGTGCAGGGAATTCAACGTATGAACTGTGGTCTTTAGATTTGTTTACCTTTTTGCAATTCTTTCATTTATGCTAACTATCTAATAAGGTGCCTTTGATGTGAATCGTTTTTGCAGATACTTATGGAGCAAAGGACCATGTCAGGTTGTTTTTGGCTCTTTGTCACATACACGTGAATGTGTATCATCTATTTGTTTAATTACACTTCATTGTGTCTTTTCAAATCTAATATAACCACAGTACACTGAGCACTGACTCACTTAAGGCATATTTTTTGATTTTTCTATTTTTGCAATTCCATCAGAACATAAGCGTGTGCAAAGCTCCTCTCTTTTATCGTACTTTTCTAGACAAATTTTATTCGCACTTTACAGCAATAACCTTGTGCACCAATACTTTGTTGGAGTTTTACTTTACTGTGTTAAAGGGAAGAAAATTTAAATGTTGATCAAGTAAGTAAGCAGACAACCCATCAAGATATGGCTAAATGTTTGATGTTTGCTTTTAGCATTAAATGAAAAGCCCTGTTAGGATCCATCTTTTCTACAGTGTATTGCTGTGACATTTTCTGATCACTCGCTGAATGTCAGGACTCTTGCTGCAAGCATGCCAAAAGCAAAATCTTTCTCAGAATAAGTGCTTACTCAGTTTAACTTCAGCTTCCCTTTCCTCTGCCTAATTTAAATTTTATAGTTAAGTTATTTTTCCGTGCTTTTGCATCAAATCTAAAATGCAGTTGCACAGGTATAAAGAAGACAAGGTTGAGCTAATAATAGAGTGGTATGGCATTAATACTGTATGACTTTGTGGTTAGTTTGGGGTTATTCCTACCTCCTGGACATTTGCGTGTTCCTGTCCTGAAGGGAAAACCGGAGACAATTTGTGTGGGCCTGCGATGGTTTGTCAGTGGGCCAAGTTCTTCGAAAGTATGGCTGGAATGAGAAAGGGGACTTTTTGATTTACAGAGGAAAATTGTTCCTTCAGTTTTTTTTTCTTCTGCCTCCTCTTACCTTCATATATTAATATAGAGATCATTATTTATCATTGTCACCACTCCACCTCTCTTTCTCCAGTGTGCCCCACTTCCTTCACTTAAATGCATCCATATGAGAGATCTTGAGTGCTTTTGTCTGTAGAGAGGTTTGCTCTGAATACTTTATCCCATCTTGGGCCCATTGCATACAACTTTGTTTGTGCCAGTGTCTAGTCTAGTCACCATTGTGCACAGCAAACCTTATGTCTATTCTTGTCATCTTTGTGTGTGCATTAAGAATAAGTAGAGCAGTAGTTAGGCTGAAGGACTGTGTAGGATCGTCTCTAGAGTGCTGCTGATGATAATTACTGTAGAGAGTGTGTCTCGAGGGACTGCAGGCCAGCTGCCTGCTTGCCTCCCTGCCTTACTGCCATACTGTCATCCAACACTTGCAGCTTTTTTGTTTTTTTTCCAGGGCAACCATGCAGTACTCAGATTATTTCTCTTCCTGTCAAGATGTCAGCACTATCATGACTTTCTTGTCTGAGTGCAGGATTAGAAATGGCTGAAACCATAACTGTTTCAATGATTAGTCCGAAAGGAATTTTAAAGTAGTGATATCTTTATATGGTTCACAGTATCTATTGTTAAGGTGGCAAATATATCTGTGCTCTGAGTTGCAGCATCTGGGGAATTGGCTAGTATAAAAGGTTTTGCAATACTGTAATTCCCATTTGACACTTTTCTTTAAGCCTTACTGTTTTCCTGTTACTCAACTTTGAAATAACAGAGTTTATGCAATAGCCTTGCATAAATATTAGCATTACAGAATGACAGTTAACTAAAATGTTCCTGTACTTTAAAATCTGTCAGTGATCGAATGTACCGTCCTCTCTGTTTAAATATTTTAAAAAAGGAAAGAAAAAAAGTAGTAGTAACGTAGGCCGGGCAGTTAATTGATGTTTCTTTTTTAATTAAAACAAAGTAAATTGAAAATGAAATGAAAGCAATAATTAAGAAACGGTAATTGCAACACTGTGATAAAGATTATTGTGCAGCATTTCCTTTGCAGTCACGCTGTTGTGTATCCTTGTTGTAAATCCATCACACTTCTTTTACAGTGGTACATTTTTGTTGCTCCCTAAAACCAAAACTTGGTGTTATATTTAAAGTTCAAGAAAATCTAGTGCAAATTTCCATGAATTACTTTTGTTCACTTTCATAGCATTTCTTTTTGTCTCACCCATGTTACTCAGAGAACCAGGGTTATATTGATGACCTTACGTTTCCAGATTCGGAAACTAAATAAGCATCAAATAAACATGATTTAAATATTGACCTGCAAAATTTTAAATAAGACTTCAGTATTAATCAACAGCCCTTACTTGAGGATTTTATGCCAAGGCACAGTGACCTCGTTATGGGGGTGCATGTTTGCTCAACACCATCCTACGTTACTTCACTATGTGGATTTTTACATTAATTTGTCTCCCATTTTTATATTGTTATCAGCAGTAAGAGCCCATCTTTGATACAGACTATTTGTCTGTGGATCTGCGACACAGTAAAATGTGCCTCAGGTTTCTTTCCATTCTCTGGTGTTTTGCCCAAGGTAACTGTCAGTGCCTGGAGGGCCACCTCAATCCCTACCTGACTTTCTCAGTATGCAGGGGTTGTTATTTTAGGAAGTCTGGATATCTTTTTCACCCTCGCTCACCCTTTCTTTGGGTGACAGTGAAGCCTTATTAGTTTGAATTTATTTAACTTTCCTGAGTAGTTTTTCTAGACCACAACAGTGTTTCTAATAATATATGCATAAGTCAAAGATAGTTGAAGATGCCTCCTGTGGAGGAGAATAAACACTGACACTTTGGGTTTTTTATTTTCTTTTTTCAGATTAAGTAGACAAAAATTAATTGACATGGTAACTGTTAATGAAAATAGTCACTGGTACAGACACTCAATTAGTATGCTGTTTTATGATGCTGATGTATTTGTGGATGACTCTTAACCTCTGTAAAAATGAAACCTCAAGTTAGAATAATACACTGCAGACTAATACATGAAATTGTTTCATGCACAAACTTGCACTTGTGTAGTTGAGGTTGACTACACACTGGCATTACTGATGAGCATAAGAGCTTGGATACTTTGCAAGTATCTATATACATACCATCTGACCATACTGTGATGCGTCTTAGGTCACTCGGATCAAAGCATTTAGCTGTCTGGTTAATACGTGTTGGTGTGATCTGATGATACTTCCTATTAAGGTGTTTAACCTGGCCCTGGGAAGGGTCCCATTTGCCACTTTCTTTTAAGCCCATTATAGAGTAAAAGATTGACAGATGGAGTTATTCATTTAGGCAGCAGAGCTGATCCTCCTGGGGCAAACAGTTGGGTGGCAACGGAAGTGGATGTTTTAAGAGAGAGGGCCCTGCAGGTACCTGACAGCAGTCAAGTGAGTCGGCAAAACAGAGGAAACGTGTTTTGCAGCTTGGTTTGTTAAGGCTGTGTGAGATTTTCCGCTAAAGTGGACATAAAGGAGTGAGCGACAGGCAGAAAAAAAGAGTAAAGTTTTAAAGTCATACACATCAGCCAAGTTTTTGGCCAATACCACGCAGTACAGTTAATTTCCTGCCCTTCCTTTGAACCCCATCCACGCACTGTGAAAGAATGACATTATCAGAATGTGCTGCATTAGAGGGATATGGGTAATAGACTTGGAAGCATATATGTGTACAGTACAAGCTGTAATAGCTAAAACATATAAATAGTGTAGTATTACAAACAGTACTGCAGAGGTGACCTGCACATGCCCCTGTTTAGTGTAGGCCAGTATACATCAGCGTGCGCTGCTCTCCAAGAAAACAACCTATTTTGGCTGTAATGAAGTCTCTCGACAGGCTCTCACAAGAGCTGGAATGGAGAAAGCATGCTAATAGTGTGCTGTGGCACAGAGAGGATTGGTTTTGGCATGAATTGTGGATTACTGGTCTTGCAGTTTTGTTTTCAGTCGAGGTCCACCGATGATTGTAGATTGAAAAGGTTTAACTTGGCTATTGCCTATTTAAGGGACCATGTCAAGATCATTATCCTTTAATCACTAATAACCATTAAGTGCTAGTCGGGGTTACATTTTACTCCGTCTATCAGTAAATGGTTGAAAGAACATCTCTCTCTTTCAATTCCCTCACTCTTGTGTGTTCCCCCTTCGTGAATGATGGAGTGACTGATGACTTTAAAAAACACACAGTGGCCTTTTCACTCCCCATGAACCACTGAATCAAATTGCAGCCTAAAAATGCAGACACAGTCCATGTGCGTGCGCTCAAGTGAACAAAAAATGGCTTCTATTGTTGCCTGTTTGGTCCCTACTGTAAGAAGCTTTCAAAAATGTAGTTTCTGCTCCTCTGTCTTTATTCCTCTTGAATTCAAACTACATTATTCATTCACTGCGCACGGGTCTCACGCTGTTTGCAAGTGTGAGCAAGAAACATATAAACATGTTTGCTTGCTTGCAAACATTTTTACCATAATCTGAAGAGGTCCAAATAGTTAAACATGACTTAGTACGCAGAAGAACATGATTCTGTTATGGTTGTTTTTTTGTTGTTGTTTTTTTACCACATCACAAATCCTTAGTCTGTTTATGAAAAAGTCTATAAATAATTTGTTAGACTTATGTCATAAACTTTAGACAAAATGGCATTGTTTTGATTTTTTTTGTTTTGTTTTTTTTCTTGCCATGAGTCATCGAGAAATCGACAATGCTTCCTTAAGCACAGTTCCTGGTTTGTAGCATTTGACGTTGTTGCATTGATCTTTTGACAGTCTGTTACTAACAGAGTTTCAATAGTACACAAAAGCAGTGGATTATGTCACAAGTGATCATTGTCTTCTACATTTTAGATCACTTATGTGGCCCTTATGCTCATGCAGGTGTCCCTGAATAACTAATGTATTCTCTAACAGCATCCCATCTCAGTTTAACGCGACTGAGTCAGCAATAACATATTGTGTTGCAGTCCTAATGTTATCCTGATGTAAGTTTAATCTTTACCGGGTAGACAAATAGAAATACTGAAGCATTCTTTCTGTGCCGGCCGTGATTTAGTTCATAGTTCTTGTTTTTCCTTTACTTTAATGGAGTTTCTCTTCTTAATGACTCCCCAAAGACCTTTGCTGTGAAAACATTTGCATCCAGGCTCACATACAAGCCTGCTGGTGCAGAGGGATTCTAACTCTAACACAGTCTATGTCTCACTGTCGCATTAAAAAGCCAATTTCTTTTTAATAGCAACAACAGCTGGAGCTGACAGGACCGGTGTCTTGCTGATGGAGCAAACGGCTTCTTAGCTGTCCTGCAGTTTAAGCCCAAATGCCTGCCTCATTACAGGAAAAGAGAGCGTAAAATAGTTGGAGAGGAGGGAGGAGAGGAGTAGAAGATATATCCTATACTTGCTATGTGTTGTTAGACATGTTTTGGTATTGTTTAATGTAAAGAGAAAACAGCAGAGTAGACAGGCTTGGCGATGTTAAGGTGAGGGGAAAAAATTGCCATTGTTAGATGTGGTGGGAGCCTATTTGCACTATTAACTTTGTTTCATTTACACTTTTACTCTTTCTACCTCGATCTTTCATCTAGTGCACCTGGTTGAGTCCGAGGAGATGGCTGAATCTACAGGAGTACCAGAGCAAGAAGCTGATGCAAGAGAGTGGCGTAGCTGTCCAGCGCTTCTATGTGGCTGACACAGCTTCTGAGGCACTGGAGGCTGCAAAGAGACTCAGTAAGTAGAGGACACACATACAGAGACATGTGATTCACTTATGTCAGCAGCTGCAATACGTTGTTGTTTAATATTGGTTTGTACCAGTGCTCATTCGTGGATTTCACTGATACATTACTTGAAGCTGTATGTTCAATGATTATTTGGGATCTGTCACAGTTTTTCACATTTATGGTAAATGGCCTGTATTTGTATAGCGCTTTTCTAGTCCCTAAGGACACACCTGTCATCCACCCATTCACACACACATTCACACACTGGTGATGGCAAGCTACATTGTAGCTGGGACGCACTGACAGAGGCGAGGCTGCTGGACACTGGCGCCACCGGACCCTCTGACCACCACCAGTAGGCAACGGGTGAAGTGTCTTGCCCAAAGACACAATGACCGAGACTGTCCAAGCCGGGGCTCGAACCGGCAACCTTCCGATTACAAGGCGAACTCCCAACTCTTGAGCCACGATCGCCCCCAATTTAATGAAAAGCAAGTTTAAGGTCAGTCTCAAATAAACTGGTGAGTCTGTGTTATAGCGGTCAGAATTGTGTTATTTTCAATTATTTTCATGCAGTATAGATTCAGCAAGTGCACTTGACTGTATTGCATTTGTAGCTCTCTTTTAAACACAGATGTAGTGAGGCATAAGCTAATTCCTAATTATTCTCTTACTGTAGTTTTAATGAGTTAGTGTAATGGTAAACTGTAATTGTATTGCTGTACCCAGTAAAACCTTAACGGTCCTATTTGTGCCGCATGGCTTTTGGCCCTGCTACCCAATGGCTGTGTTTGCAATTTAACAAGGCTCGAAGTTTTATCATGTTAAATTCCATCTTTGCTGTTTGCGTACGTGTGGGAGCTTGTGTTTTTGTGGTAGTGCCTGCTCAGTTTTTCATCACGGCATTCATCCATACTAATTTGTTTCGCAACCTCTCATATGAAGTTTCATATATAAGTGTCAAGCTTTTGTTTGGGTGTGTGTGTGTTGTATAAAATTCAACTTGCTGCCTCACACAGTCATACAATGTAAGGTAGTGGCCAAAATTGTGATTTTTCTTTTTCTGTTTTTGTACTTGTGGTACAAATTTTCACAGATGCATTGTAAGCACAGTGTTAAGCACACATACATATGTGTGTGAACCTACATCTGTCCTCTACCTTCCCTGTTCTACTTTCCTTTCACACACCAAATTGTCCAACACGTATAGTGTGTATTTCCACCCCCAGCTTTATATTTTATTCAGTGTCCTCTCTAGCTACAGCAGCAGCTTTCTGATAGTGCCTCCAGGTTGGTTGTCAGCCAGTGAGGTGCCACTCTTACTGCTGCCTTTGGGCTCAAGCGCCTGGGGCGCTGCTTTCAGTGGCCCTGGTTAAGATGCTGGCAAAGATAAACTGAATAGGGGAAGAGAATATATATTTTCATGACAGTATCTAGAATGTATTGCTTGGTAGGGGATGAAATGGAGAGTCGGAAAACTTGGACAGAAAAGTTCGAAGGGTAAAATGTAATTTTTCTGCACTTACATAGCTTATTTTACACATACCTGAATTTTAAGGCCATGTTTTTCTTGTTCACTCATTAACAAACACATTAAAACACAAATGGCAGCGTTCACCTGCCATCAGGAACAACTTGGGGTTCACTCTGTTGCTAGCTCTGCCATTAGTTTACATTCCACACTACCACCTAAATTACAGCACAACAGTGGAATGGACAGTCTAATGAAACCATCAGACAGCCTTAAAGGCATGTGTGCTCTCAATTCAGACAGCATTTGTCCATTGACAGTACATGCACTCACCAACCATTCACATATTCAGGTTTTCTTTGTCATGCAAATACTGAAAGGTGATTTAAGTGAGTTTCAATGTGGCATGGTTGTAAGTGCCACATTAGTTAATGGGCTGGTCCGTGTATTTCAGGAACTGCTGAACTACTGGGATTTTTCCGCACAACCATCTCTTGTATTTCATAGAGAATGGTCTTTAAAAGAAGAAATATCCAGTGAGCAGCATTTCTCTGGAGAAAAATGACTTGTTCATGTCAGCAGTCAGAGGAGAATGACCAGAGTGCTTCTAGCTGACAGGAACGAAACAAAGAATCACTCGTTAGAACCAGGGTATGCAGAAGACCGTCTCTGAAAGAAAAACATAATAGAACCTTGAAGAAGATGGGCTACAGCAGCAGAAGACCACACCGGGTGGCACTGACTCATTAAAGTTAGAGAGAAGATTGGAAAAACATTGCCTGGCTTGATTCTTGATGTCTGCTGCAGCATTTGGGGGTGGCAGCAGCTCAGGAGGTAGAGTAGGTCATCTACTGATTTGAAGGTTGGTGGTTTGATGCCAAACATCCTTGGGCAAGATACTAACCCCAAGTTGCTCTGTGATGCATCCATCTGAGTATGAATGTGTGCCAATGTTAGAGCACTTAAAGCAGCCCTCAAGGGTTGATGTCCTGCAGGTTTTAGATCTCACCCTGGGTCAACACACCTGAATCAAGTGATTAGTTCATTACCAGCCTCTGGAGAACTTCAAGACATGTGGTACGAGGAGGTAATTTAGCCATTTAAATCAGCTGTGTTGGATCAGGGACGCATCTGGTGTGAGTAGGTTAATGTGACATGTTGTATAAAGCTCTTTGAGCGCTCCAGGAGAGTAGAAAAGCGCTATATAAGAATCAGTCCATTTACGAATTACATTTGGATTGTGGTCATATGGCATAAACAACTTCCATCCTGCCATCATCAATTAAAGTGCTAATAGTGAGGAAATGGGTTTGCATTATCTTGGTGCACTCTTAGTATCAGTTTAGCATTGTGGCCTCCACAGTCACCAGTTCTCAATTTCATGTAGTTTTATTGATCTTATTTCTTATCATATCATAAACAAATCGCATGAGCAGTCACAAAATTATGAGCTGAAAATTGGTAGGAACACATTCAAATTACAGCTCCCGCAGCTGACTGGGACCTTTTTTATGTTACTAATGCATTTCCAGTGTCCCTGACAACAAATATGTTAACCCAAGTTTTTGCAGTAATTTCAAGTCAGCTTGGTTAACCAATCCCTTGCTTCCCATAGTCCCTCAGAACAGCTTTGCCCTAATATCTCTATTCATGCACTGGGCTTTGGTTGGTCCTTATCTGTGTGTGTCTTGCACTTTTTGTGCCCTTTGACTACTGCTGGCTCGCTAATAAAGCATGCAAGTGAGCATCCACATATGGTTCATTTCTTCAGACACACACTGACTGACTTTGTCTGGGCCATTTTAGGTCATACATAAATGTGTTAGAAAGTAAAAAAGGCAGAGATTAATAGTCTTTAGTTGAGATTTGTGGTGCTGATATACAAGCCGAGGCTGTGCCAAGCTTTGTGTCTGAGGCTGTGATGGGAAGGCAGGGAATGGAGCCAGCCTAGGATGAAGATCTATTTCATGGCTTTCCACTGTAGAGGACACGTGGTATGGCTCTCTACAAAAGATATGGATGTTTGGGGTATCTGAGCTGATCAGAGTGACTCACATGGATTTCGATGTCCTGCTGCGAACCCCTGACGTACACACAATTGAATGAACTCATCAAACATTGAAGCACGGGCACAGATGAATGACATTCATGGAGTAGGCTTGCTTCTATGAGCACACAAACACTCAAACATTCACACCAACTAGTACACTCCTCTCTGCTCTCCTCTCTTAACCGTGAAGTGGTTAAATTGGCAGTTCAGTCGCAGCAATGTTACACAGGAAAAAAAACTCTCATTCCTCTCATGGACTGTGGAGTGGTCCAGCTCTGGTAAGGTGGGCACAGACCGATTTGTTCTATTGCTGCTGAGGACAAACAGATTTTATCCTTCTCTATCAAAGCATTAAAAACATGTATCTGGAGCAGACTTTTAATTCGCTTTAACTTGAATGACACTCTTAGGGGAGAGTTTGCATTGCGTCAGATGGGTGATTCGCTACCAGGTAATGGCTCATAGAAAGTAGAGTTTGATTTCTTTAGTGTTGTACTGGGTGAGTCCTGCAGGGAGCTTTTGTGATGGCTGGTCCACTGGGACACTGAAAACGTTACCACACTAACTGCTGCTGTCGGTCCAAAACCAGTGACCCACATCCACTATTCACATTCACAAGCTACTAATTTTTGTATTTTGTGTGTGTATATGCATGTACAGATTACAGTTTACATCTACAAATTACACTTTTCCATCTAAGTATTTCTTAATCTAACCTTAATATGTAAATACTTTAAATGAAAGTTAGAGTTTGTACCATATTGCCTGATAATGCCTGATTTGGAACAGATTGTTTTCTTTAGGTAGATTTTCATCACCATAACCCAAAAATTTTAATATGCAAGTAGGAAATCAATCCTGTCATTTGAAGACTGCATCGTCTCAGATGCTGTTCCTGGAGCGACCCCCTGCTTGGGCTTACAGCAACCTGATGCTCGTATTCCCACGGGGATCACTTTGAGCTTCCACCTTCCACATCTGTTCTTTTTGTTCCTTCAGCTCCTGGTGCTTCTCGACGTTCTCATGCTCCTTCTTGGGATTACCACATCTATCACTGCTAATGTTTTTTGCTTGTCAGCCACCACCATGTCACCGTGGAACTGCTTAAAGTTGAGTTCCTGCAGGATCTTAGCTCTGCTGTTCTCGAGCAGTTTTGCTTGTATGTTCCGTGTGGATTTTGGTACGTCTTGCCTATATTGGACAGAGAGCTTTTTGTACACTATCCTTGCTATATAACCGATCAGCTGCAGACCAGTTTTATTTTATATCTCCTTGAGTTTATTCAGATAAATTGCATAACACGATCTTGTTACAATGGAATGTTCTCCTGGGAAACTTTGCGCCCTGGCATTCATGTGGATGTTAGTTTGACACATACTGCTTACCTAAGCATTGTGCAGACAAAGCACAGCACACTATAGCAATGACGCTTTCCATAGGGACCCCAAGTAGGACAGCGTGGCCTGCCTCAGAGTATCACAGGCTCACAATTGTGTACAAAGCCCAAGGTGTTGACCCAGCTTTCAAACTCATCAGAGCCACCTTTAATCCAAAATTTAAGGTGCAGGCCAGAGATGATTCCTATCTAGGAGCCACAACCCAGCAGTTCACTGGGCCTAAAAGATCTTTGGCCAACATCCTACGCCAGAAACAGCACATCCCAGATATCCTGTGTCCATGCCAAACAGGGCAAAGTGGTTTTAGTGAAATTAAAACCTAACTAGAAGGAACGGTGCCGTCTTAAAAGCAAGCAATCATACTTAATATAAACACCATTGCTATTTTTTGTTCTGCATACTGCACTTTATAAAGACAGTTTAAAGAAATAACTTTTTAGTGCATTTTTGAAAGCGCTGTTTCTTATCTGCTAAGGCCTAAAACTTTCATAGCCCTCCTGATCAGTTTCTCCAGCCTGGATGAGTCCTTCTTTGCTGTGCTGCTCCCCCAGCACACCACAGCATAGAAAAGATGTCACAGTAACTGCAGTAATGAATATAGATTTTGTGTTTGCCTTCGAAGCAGATTTGCACGGCCATGCACACAAATATACAAACACACATACCTGTGCCCTGCTACTGCCAAAGAGAATATGATTATGCAGTCCACTTTGTGTGTCGCCACCCGCCTGACAGATGCATCTGCAGAGCAAATCTTGATGGATTTTCAGTCTGAATTCTAAATCAAAACCACATTTTCCCTCTCTTTTCTTGGTACGAAAGCCCTTCATGTCTGCCATTTCCTCTGCCTCCCACAGAACTCGTTCATTGACAGAGCAGTGATGGGAAAAAACATCGGTCTGGATTCTTATCTTAACCGCATGTTGAGCCTGTGTGATGAATGGGAGCAACATATACTTGTGTATATGTACAGCTTATATCAGATGGCAAAGTGTTCTCTTTTAGCATTGTCATCTTCCTGACTTTCCTTTCAGAAATTGTGCTGCAGTCATATTCTCTGCGTCCTTCATTTTTCCCTTTCTTGTTTTCAGTTTTATACTTTAATCTTTTCGTACTCCTCGCTCACCTCAGTCTCCCTCTGCTGCTCTCTTCCTCTCTTTGTGCTTAGCACAGCCTCACTGCCAGAATGACAATTAACAGAGGAAGGAAATATTTTAATTTATTTTTTTCCCACTGCTATGAATATTCAGTGTAAACAGTTTTTATGCATGGCTGTCAAATCTCATGTGTGCTTATTAAAAGGATGGTTGGTTTGATATGTTGGCTTACTGAATAATAGCAAGCTACCTTGACATTAGCCAACCCTTTGATGAGGCAGGTTTATGTGTGTGTTTATGCAGTTTTGCAAATTTGGTTATTCTTGTATATTTTGTGATGTTGCTGGATAGGAGAGGGAACGAGAGCTCTATGGGATGTTCCCAGCTCACAGACACATTTACATTGGTTTCCACTTTTTTCCCCTCTGAAGTTGAGGTACTTTAAAAGCACTCAGATTGTCGGATGACATAGACGTCAATCTCAGAATAAAAACCGTGTGTGTGTGTGTGGGGGAGGGGGTTATTCTATATATAGTGGTTTATGTTCTTAGAAGTGAAAGAGGCTCTTTTGTTGGTCAGGATCTATTGTACTCAAGGGAAAGAAGCTCATATTGTTTTTTGTACGTATTGTATCAGTAAAACTAGCTTCCATACATTTTGTTGAACTTTGAAGTGAACAAAAAACCCAATATAAACAACAGCTAAATAACAACCTAATTACAGCTGCATACAATAGTTACATGGGCTGTAAAAGCCAAAAATTCTGTCAGATGTGGAAATTTGCAAAAGTCTTAAGCCACCCCTCATTTTTTAAAAAGTATTTTGTTAGGAAGATTTTTATTTTTATTTTAAATTGTTCTTTGGGAATCACCTTGTTGGTGCTGGTACTGTTTTTATGCTTGTCAAACTCCGCTGTTTTTGGCTTTTTTTTTTCCTAGATTCATTGCTAATGGGAACAAATTTGTTTTTGTGATAGGCTGCTAGTATCAAAATTATCAAAAAAAAATAAACTGTTTACGGCAATATTTTTTCATCGTTTTGATGGTCACTGTAGTGGCTGTATTAATTTCTTAAAGTGCTCTCTTTCTCTTGTAATATAACCACACTACGGACGGACAAGCGCCTGTTTTTATGTGTTGTCGTTAGCAACAACGACGGTAAAACCATCGCGTGTCCGCTTGTTTATTTTCCATATAAACCTTTCACAATAAAGCTCAAGATCCTGTTGAGACTTTTCAAAATAAACTGAATCACGTGAAAGATGCAGAGTGTTTACGGATGAGAAGTAAAAAGGAGCTGTCAGGTGCTAAAAAATAAACCTTGGACTCAAACGTTAGAACAGGCTTTTCCCCGCAGCACGGCGTCTAATGAATACTCACAAAGAAAACGGCGGCCGTTACAACTTATGTCTAAAAATGTATCGTTTCAAGCATCGGTTAAAACACTCGACTTCAGGTACATGACGCGCAGCTGGAAACACTTCACGCAAGTCGAGCTGCCCGAGATTCACAGAATTTACAGAAAATGTTAAATTTTTGTGATTTATATCGTTATCGGGACGATAGATGTCTTGTATCGGGATATGAGATTTTGGTCATATTGCACAGCCCTACAGTAGTATTATAAAATACTATATTTTTATCACATGCATGACAACATGATCATAATTCGGTCGTGGGGAAAAAAAAGTGTCCCGCTGTATTTCCTGTTCACTCCTTACTTGAATGATCTTTAAACCTTAGAGCTTTCATCAGACTGTCATGCTCTAACCAAACCTTAACCGCCACATCTCCGTATCTCAAGTTTCCATACGCAGCATAACCTCATCAAAGCTCAACCTATATTTACGGTATGTTGAACCAACACTTTCTGTACAATTCATATGAAATATGCTTAGTGTAGTGAATTCAGAAACTGTGCTTCCAGATGCAGTAAATGAATTAAATGTAGGTTATATGCTCGTTTAGATGATTGGTGTTTGTATGTGTAATGTTGCTCCAGCAGCCAGTTTCTGATATAATCACTGCAACCATCCTAGTTTTGTGTGACTGGTTTGGAACTGTCTTTTTTTTTTTTTTTTTGTATCAGATATACGTTTGATTTGTAGTACATGCTCTATCCGTTCAACATCGGAAGAATAACAGCATGAATGAGCATTTTGTTTTTCATCCATTTTTCGTGGAATCTGGATTTTCAGGGTCGACTGAGTACTTTGTGAGTGCTTAGCTGATTTCCTGCACAGCAAGTTTAGCATTTTCTTTTTCAAGTTTTCTTCAACAAAATTGGAACAAAACAAAAAAAAAAGGTCTTTCCATTTCTGAACTACTTGGCTCCTGTAATTGTTGCTTGCAGGTGTATTATTTATATTTGTCTTTCTTCATAATTCAGCAAAATGTGGAAATTCAACAAGAGTATATTTGACAGACTTTAGGTAAAGCACCGCTTTAGGCAAAGCACCACTTCTGTGTAGATGCCAAAATATATGTGGGAAAGGCTTGATATTTCAGTAGATGCTGAAACAGTTACTGCTGACATTTTGATTCACTATTTGTTTAACAATTGTAGGATTGAACAAGTTATTTTACTGCTATTTTATTATTGCATTATAACCACGTAACAAGCATTGCATTAAAGCATATATTGAAGCTGTTAACATTACATTAAAGTCTGTTATTTCAGGTGGTATCATAATCATATAATAATCTTTCATTGCAGGAGCAACTGTAATCATTTTATACACATTGCATTTTGGTGCTTATTAAAGAGTTGAAGCTCGGTCAGTTAATTGATGGTCAGAAGCTTCGTCCGGCGCGATGTCCGGCCGATCTATTGAGTAAAGTGGCCTAGAGCTATGGAAAGATTGCATACAGGCTTACAATACATATATCACATATAATCTAGAAACAGGCCTGAATAAAGGCCTGAGTGTATTCAACAACCTGCTGCATTTGAGTTTGTTTGGTAACAGATGACTCAGAATAAGTCAGGAAGTATACTTCTGAAATGTCTTTGTTTCCTCTGTAAAGTGTGCATTTTTTGGTGGTTATTTTGAGGAGCTGTCTGGATGAGGCTATTTGAATAACCAGGTTGTTCATTGTTATCTTTTTCTTTTATATTCTTTTATTAAGTTTTAAGTAGTATCATTTGATTAAAACATTTAAATCAAATCAAATCAAATCACTTTTTATTGTCACATCACATGTGCAGGCACACTGGCACAGCACATGCGAGTGAAATTCTTGTGTGCGAGCCCCACAAGCAACAGAGATGTGCAAACACAACAACACAAACGAGCAAAATACAAGAATGGCCAACCTGAAACTAATAAATATATGTACAATATATAATAGTGTATGCATTTCTGGATGTGTATACTAAATATTTTCCTACGTGTGTGTGTGTGTGTGTGTGTGTGTGTGTGTGTGTGTGTGTGTGTGTGTGTGTGTATACACATTTTTACAAATTAAATAGTAAAAAATAAAAAAATAAATAATAATAATAATAATAATAATAAAATATATAAAATATACAGAGTTGAATATGTGCAAAACAAGTGGCATTAATGTACAGTATGGAGTGCATAATGTTGAAGTTCCAGTAGTGAAGCTGAGGTGTCTATGACGTGTTCAGCAGTCTGATGGCCTGATGGAAAAAGCTGTCTCTCAGTCTGCTGGTACGGGACCGGATGCTGCAGAACCTCCTTCCTGATGGAAGCAGTCTGAACAGTTTATGGCTGGGGTGACTGGAGTCCTTGATGATCCTCCCCGCTTTCCTCAGGCAGCGCTTCCTGTAGATGTCTTGGAGGGAGGGAAGCTCACCTCCAATTATCCGTTCAGAGCACCGCACTACTCGCTGGAGAGCTTTGCAGTTGTAGGCGGTGCTGTTGCCATACCAGGTGGTGATGCATCCAGTGAGGATGCTCTCAATGGCACAGTGATAGAAGGTCCTGAGGATGCGGGGGCTCATGCCGAATCTTTTCAGTCTCCTGAGAAAGAAGAGGCGCTGCTGCGCCTTCTTCACTGTTTTGTTTGTGTGTACTGACCACGTAAGATCCTCAGCCAGATGTACACCAAGGAACCGGAAGCTGCTCACTCTCTCCACAGCAGCGCCGTTGATGGTGATGGGGGTGTGTACTTCTCTGCACCTCCGGAAGTCCACTATCAACTCCTTTGTCTTTGCGACGTTGAGGGTGAGATGGTTGTCTTGACACCAGTGGGTCAGGGCACTGACCTCCTCCCTGTAAGCCGTCTCATCACCGTTGGTGATAAGACCCACCACTGTAGTGTCGTCCGCAAACTTCACAATGATGTTGGAGCTGTTAGTGGCTGTGCAGTCGTAGGTGTAGAGTGAGTACAGGAGAGGGCTCAGTACACACCCCTGTGGAGCACCAGTGTTCAGTGTGATGGGGGATGAGGTGATGCTGCCCAGTCTGACCACCTGGCGTCTGTCAGACAGGAAGCTAAGGATCCAGCTGCAGAGGGAGCTGCTCAGTCCTAGATCCTGCAGTTTCCTGTCCAGCTTCGAGGGAACGATGGTATTGAATGCTGAGCTGTAATCTACAAACAGCATCCTCACATACGTGTCTCTCTTCTCCAGGTGTGACAGGGCAGTGTGTAGTGTCAGGGCTATGGCATCATCAGTGGACCTGTTGTGGCGGTATGCAAACTGTAGAGGGTCCAGTGAGTCGGGTAGTGCAGAGCAGATGAAGTCCCTGACCAGCTTCTCGAAGCATTTGCTTACGATGGGGGTCAGGGCTACAGGTCGCCAGTCGTTCAATGAGGAGATGGTGGAGGATTTGGGTACAGGGACGATGGTGGCCATTTTGAAGCAGGCTGGGACTACAGACAGAGAGAGGGAAAGGTTGAAGATGTGCGTGAACACTCCAGGCAGCTGAGCCGCGCATGACCTGAGGACGCGGCCGGGAATCCCGTCCGGACCAGTAGCTTTATTCAATATATTACACATATAGTTTCAGTTGTGTACGTGCGTGCCTTCGGTCTGGTGGAAAGGTTACAAGGTTTAGCTGGTGAGGTGAGAGGTGAAACTGAGTGCATTTCAGGTCAACACAAACGCACACCCACACGTCAGACGTGTTGATACATCACAATAGTTCATTAGTCTTAACTAAACTGCCAGTCTTACAAGGTATGACATAACACACACATACACTTTTGCTGGTGATGCGAATGGTTCCACTTCCTCTGGCAGGGTGCAGAGAAACATTTACACCTCCAACTGAGCCTGGCGCTGCTGCATGAGATCATCTAGAGGGTACCATATGCCTCTACACCAACCCCACACACGGCCTAGCCAGTGCCATCTGTCACGAAAATGCACTTTTCCACCATGGGCATCACCACAAGTCATTTTGAGGAGTTCCTTATCCAACCATGACGCACCTCACCTGAGTCCTCCATCACGCTCCCCTCCGATCTGTCTAGACTGGCCTGTTTGCCACCAGAAATTCTGTGCTGTGCTTTCTGTGTTTATTTTTTTTGTTCTTATTTTTATTTAATATTAGATAATTGGGGTGTTTGTCGATCATTATAGCTGCTTGAACATCTTGTTTTATTGTAGCTTTATTTCTTAATGAACATGGGACATCGTTGCATTGGATTAATACAAAAGGGTGAGCATGAGGCATTCTTAAAATTCCCTATTACATCAGATTTGTTTTTTTCCTAATGAATAATGCAAGTAAAAATGTGTGCTGGTTAAATCTTAGTGAAAAATTATTTAACAGCAATTATTGTATGTGTGTTCAGTTACTGTTCAATTATAAAGTGCCAGAACTGCATAAAGTCATTGGGGCTAAACTGACGGGCTAGAACTTTGTTGTGAAGGTCAAGATTTCTTATTCAGCTGATCACACCTTCATAGCTGATAAATTGTATGACTCGACAGACTTGGTGGTAACACTCGGCAGCCGTGTGCTGTTCACACTGAGGATCTAAAAATGAAGCAAACAGATCAGGCTCGGGTGGTTTCTATTTCTTTCCAAACCTTCACACCTTCCTGACATTTCACCAGGCTTAATGCTCCGCTATGGTACTTTGTAGTGTAGTTGGGGGATATGACTAATTACTCGATTCAATGGTTAAACTAGGTAGACTAGTCTGTCAAACTAGTGCCATTACACAGCTTTTTTTTTTCCCCAGTGAGGCAGTAAATGTTACATTATAGCAGACTCCACTGATGAAAGTCGGTATTTTTGTTTGCAAAAGTCAGAAAATGGAGCACAGACTTTTCTAAGTGTTAAAAATCACTGCTTTAGTCAGCAAAGCCTGGCAGGTTGGAAATGAGGTCTTTCTTTTTCAGTATGTTATTTTCTTAAGTAGCAGTGTTTCTTGCACAAATAGGTACATTTAACAGTCATCAGAGGGAAACCCAACCTGCCACCTCGTCTCAGAAATGAACATCTGCTGTAAATGGCACTATATGAAGCGATATTTGTAAGCAAGGTCTGGATGAGTCAAAATTTAGTACTTTGGCCATGATCACCAAAGGTGTGATTAGAGTAAATATGGTTTACAATTTTATGAAAAGAAAAGCTTGAAGAATTAAAGTGAAAAATTCTCGACTTTAAGCCTCTAAGGCAGCTACTGTAGTGGCAGAGGAAACATTGCACGGATAGAGGGAAGACGGCATTTGTTTAAAGAGCAGTAAATACTGGATGCAAATGTCATGCAGTCAGAGGATGAAGTAAAGGCCTGAATGGAGAATCATCCTGGGAAGTTATGAGTGGAAACATTTTGGATTCAGCACCACAGATCGAAAGGGTGTGGATGGAGGAAAGACAGTTTGCTCTTTTGTATAAAGGCAACTGTCTTGCATCGACACAACCACAATAACATATCCAACACTGCATCTTAGCTTGCCATTGAATTGAATTAGTGGAAATTTTACTAAATGAAATGAATTCTACATCTTAAGTAGTTTAAAATTAGGTTACATGAGATGCATTCAAATGAAGTGAAATACATTTCATTATCTTTTCTTTAATTCAAACTTGAATGAAAAATGAATGCGAGTGCCAATCCAACTGTGTTTTTTTTTTTCTTCTTCCTTTTTTGGATTTCAACCAGAGAAATAAATAGAAATCTGCACATATTGCTGACTTCTCGAAAGCTTGTGCTTGGCAGCTACTACACCTGACCTGCATGAAACAGACTGTGAACTAACAGATTTTATATGCATAAATATACATTAAGCAAAAATGGTGAAAATTGAATTGATGAACAAACTGCAATGCATGTAATTGAATCTAACCCACTGTACAAACGTGAGCTTTGATTGACTTGGTATCATATATGTATTGTAGGACTTGACAATCAGAAATATGTTGAAACCTTGTCGTGGGCTTTGAGTATTTATATGGCACATTAGCGTTACTCATGCTTCAGTTCACTTGAGCTCTTTTATGCCTTTGTGTCCCAAAACTTGTGCAGTTGTAGAGCCATTATCTGAATAATACTCAGCCTAAATTGCATGTTTTATTAAGGCTATTCCATGATTCATTGAGCAGTGAATTTGTAAGAAGCAACGCAGTGATATTTTCTCTCTGTTGTGTGTGTGTGTGTGTGCGTGTTCTCTCCAGTTCACATCCAATTTTTGCCTACCTTGATTTGGATAGCAGTGCTGTGTAAGACCTGGGTCTTTTGTCATCAAATTCTATTATACTCAGCTCTGTGTGTGATAACTCTCCCGTTCTATCAATGACAAATGTTTGGACATATCTTGCACTTCAATAGAGGGTTGAAAACGGGGGGAAAAGGTACTGTACACATCGCGTGCACATGGGGCCCTTCTTCCTTTTCAGCGAGGGACAGACAAATATTTTACTGTCAAACATGGTTAAAACACGGAAAATGGCCAGACCTCTCCTCGCTGTGCACATCCTCCCTTCTCATTCACACTGTCCCCACTGGAGCTGCTTCATGCACTTCAACATTTCAAGCGCCTTTTAAGACCACTTTCATCTTCCCCCTTCAGAAAATGAGGCAGAGTCTCTGGTGAAAAGCGCTGACAGTAGCAGTTAGCGTTGAGTAGTGTTGGCTCAACCACAGCTCTTTTTCTTCTGTCTTTGTCTGAAGTATTGAGAGATGAGACGACCCTCTCAGAAGTTGGTCTGTGTGACTGTGTAGACCAGCTGGAGCCCTCATTGCGTCCTCTCCTCGTTGGTCTGCTGGACAGAGGACACCGAAGCAGCTGCTCATCTATCAAGCCACTTGATGTTACAACGGGTTCTCGCACTTCATGAGAATATGCAGCCTGAGCCTCTGAATTTTGCGCTTGTTTCGCTGCCATCTTTGTGCTCTTGCTGCCAGCAATTTCCATCAGAGTCTTTGTCATTTCCACCTCTACTGTTTCCAGTGTAAACATTATGTGGTGAGTGGAGCTGTGCTGAGATTGGGTCTGTTTGGTGTCAACCATTCAGATGGGTGAGCTTGTGAATCACTGAACAAACACACAGGGGAAGATGTATTTGCTAGCTCACTACCTCTTTTTTGACATGCAAGCCTATATATGAAAGAGCTGTTTAAGCGGTTCATGTCTTGAGTCTGTGGCTTCCAGATAGACATTTTTTTTTGAACACACCACTATCTTTTGGATATTTAATGTTTGCTGACCAACAGTGCATAATTAATAATACTCAGTCTTTGTGTTGACTGCACAGTGTAATGTATAGTTTGCAGTAAAAACATGATTGGAAAATCCGTCAGGTCATTGGCTGCAGCTGCTAAGAGACTGATATGAAATATTTGTGCCCAAATGATAAGAAACTGACAAATTTGTAGCTGTTAGCTGTAATTTGGCATGCCTCAGCCTTTTCTCCAATTTCCCTTAATAATAACTTCTTGATTGCCATCCTACCACTGAGACCATTTCTGATGAGGGTTAAGGGCAAGTCTTTCAGATACAAGTCATCTTTTGTCTTCTACTTGTCCAGTTTCCTCAATATTTTTTAAGAACGCACTGCACACCATGCTGAGATGTGCCACATGTTTGGGTAATAGCACTTTGGAAATCACCGTGCTGTTCCAAAAATATTTTATGCCTGTCAGACTGTTATCTTTGGCAGTTTTCCTAGAGTCAAATAATAAAATGAGAACAAATTGTGTTTTGGCAAGAGGCTTAAGTGCCTAAAGATACAATTTAAAATGGGTTCTTTGGTAAATTGTCTGTTATGTGTAGAGACAATCCTGGTTCATCCCATTTAGAACTTGTTGCACACGTTCTAAATGGGATGAGTTACATAGCTCTTAAATTGTGATTGTGAAGTTAAAACAGCATTGGAGTTTCTTATGTATTGAAACCACACAGTGCGCTGTTGCCTTCTTCTTTAGTCACTCTTTTCAGCCTTGTAATGTCTTTGTCACAGAACTATCCAGTTATATATGTTGTATACTATATACGTGTGAAAGTGTCTTTTTTCTTTTCTTCCACAATACATGTTGACTTTATTCATATTTAAGTCGTGAGTGTATTATAGCATGAGTGTGTTTTGAGTGTTTTGAGACGTACAATGCAAAACTTTTTTTTTTTTACTGTACATTTGTTTATTTTTCTTTCCCATATGATTTTTCTTTTTCATTCGTCCCTTACTTCAGGCTGTTGTTGCTCACTCCTACTCGCAGCTCCCCTTATTTTTAGTATTTCCTAAACACCCCCTCAAAATGTGCCCAGACCTTCTGTAAAATCATCATTGATGGTACTCATTTGCCAGTTTAATCACATCGGAGGGGATAAGTAAACAAAAGCAGGTTGTTAGCTGGAGCCAACTGCAGATATCTGCGTCTCACTCACTGCAGGGCTCCTGCTGATGGACTGAACAGCTCTCGCCCCTCCATAGTGCTGCTCTGTCACACAGGAAGACAGATGTTAGCCTGCAGTTTTTCACTACCTGCCAAGATAGCACTCATAGCACGCAATGAGGAGAGAAAGTGGGGGTGGGGAGGGGGTGTGAAACAAAAGGTTATTAACACAGACACAGCGACCCGCCGACTTGGAGACAAAGCAGAAAACCACCCGTAGGCAGCATGATAGCTGTGAAGACACATGCGCATAAAAACGTCGAGAATTTTCAAGCACAATATGAGCGTTCCAAAATAAACAAGCAGATGCACATTACACTGCCCTCTCCAAGGACCTGTTGTTATCCATTACATTAGCTGGCTCTTAGGTCTTGCGTTGGTTTTAAAAAGGGGGAAAAAAGCAATGCATCTGAAATAGTCTTAACAGCTGTAAATAGGCTTTGCAGGGTAAAGCAGCCTGTCTCTCAAAGAGCTGATTTCCGTAAGCAGCTTAGTGTTTCCACCTCCTCATTACGCACCACAACCTTTTCATGTTGTGGAATTATTTTTCACACGTCTTCTCTATCGTATTAGGATGATACTAATGTGCCAGTGAGCGTGCCGCCTATTGTTTGTTGTCAGGGCACATCGGGTAAACATGGGGCACCTGGTCGTGCCGGAGTTGAAAGTAGTTCGAGCAGATACAGAAATTGTGGAGTAAAATGTGCAAGCTCGGCTGTGCTTCGTTGTAGTGAGCTCCAGCCATTAGATACGTTTCATTAGTCATCAGTGGAATTGGCATTGCGTTCCTCCTGCCCACTAATGCAGCAGCAGATGTCTGTAGATTTTAGAGTTTTTCTCTGCAGTTGTTAATGCTGAAGTGAAGAAATTGTATCAGTCAATAAAAGGGCCTCTCAGCTAGTTAAACTTTTTTTATTTATTTATTTATTTTTTACTCTTTTTCTTTTTTTTTCTGGCGATCTTGTCTTTAACAAGTTGATTTTTATTTTTTATTTTTTTTTGTTAACTGTTTCCCGATGAGCCTCGATACAAGTAAATGTCTTCACCCTGGTTTTTGCTCCGAGACGAATGATTCGCCCTGCAGATATCTCCATGGTCATTTAGCACCCATTGCTCCACAACACCATTATCATTATGATCACCCTTCTGCTTGCATGGCAATTAAAAAAAAAAAAAAGAAAAAGGGGGAAAAAAGACTGAGAGGAGACCGGGGGCATCTCAAGTTGTCATTAGAGGTGCTGTCCTGTGTCTGAAATTCAGGTGGACTTGTCCTCTAATGAGGACTCAGCTGTCATGCAAGCCGTGACTGGAGGAGTGTCACAAAGAGGTGTCATTGTTGGTCAGGGAAACTGATATTCTTTTTCCACTGAGTAGCACCGAGATGCATCATTAGATGCAGAGACACATGGACACTGGGCTTAACCAGACAAGACAGTGACATGATAATTATTTATTTAGTTGTAGCGAACAAAGAGGATAAATGTTGCAGTCTTTGGCTATTTTGGTGTTCAAATCTGTTTGTTAGAGTCTTGTTAGGCCCATATATCTGGTTGAACTGACGCGCCAGTAGTAAGAGGGCTTTTACCAAGCGCGCTTATGATTTATAAATGTTGGTTGACTTTTCAACCTCAACTGAACAGGCAACATATTCTGCTTAAAGAATTTCAAGACCATTATATGTCAAGGTAGATGCAAAACAGAGAGATTTTATTTTCCTGTCTCTCCTTTTGGTTCACTTGCCATCGCTGCATGAATAGAAAACCATTTAATGTCTGACCTTTTCACAGTCTGGTAGAATTGGGGGAAAAAAGGTAAAAGTTTAGAGAAAGCAGAACTTTTTCCAAGATAATGTCAGCTTTATCTGCTGCGCTTACAGCCCCATCTTCTAAAAATCTGTATTCCTTTGTTAAAAACAATGATTTTACTGTATTCAATTAGACATTTGATGGCACAAAGAAAAATTGTCGAATACTGAAACTGGGAAATTTCATTGTTATTTGACTAGTGTGCTGATTTTAAAGTGCTAGCCCTGTAAGAGACAGGCTGTCCCAGGTGTATCCCAGCCCTGAATGGGATAAGCAGGGAATGATGGATGCATGCCGACCAGTTTATAAAAATCTTTTGCCGTTAACAAGTTATTTATGAGCACAGCTTAAAAAAACTAAAAAAAAGTTTGATGATTTGTCTCTGTGTTGTTGTTTTTTAATTAAATTTAGGCTTTAAATGATTCGCAAATGATTTCCTTTTGTTTTGATTTACATTTTACATCGCATTCCAGCATTTCTGGAAATGGGAGTCGTAAATGAAATCATTATACAAGCAGTCATTAAACATGACCCGCTCTGTGCACTTGCCCTAATGGTGCCTAAGTGTAATTAAAATAAAATGTGTTGATAAGGCTATTACACTAGGCATTTTACAGAACTAAGCGCTGGCCCTAAATTTGCCTTTTAATTCACATGAAAGGTAAAAATCCGGCGCACATATTCACTTTTGTGCTTAAACAATTAGTAAAGCTTATTAGATGGTTTCTTTGTTTCGGATCATTAGTTTCCTGCGTTGCCTATGGTGCTGTAGTAGATTATGAGTCCATTTTCACAATATTACTGATACATAGTTGTGACACAGCCAAAAATCACTGCGGCAAAGTGACTCATAAACTAGAGTCGACAGAGTCACTAGCTTTCTTGACATCAATATGCAGCTGACAGCATAATTGAAGTTATTTAAAGGTACACTATGTGCTTCTAGATGGAAGCAAATGGAGGTGCAGATTGTTTTGTTTTTTTCCTCCTACTTATCGTAAAATAGCTCTATACTGGGAAAGTATAATTGTGCCTACGCTACTTGTTTTAATGATCCTGTAGACTGACATTTCCGGCCTCCTTTTTTTTTTTTTTTCTTCTTCTAAAGAACAGATTCCACCTGTTCGACAGCAATCAGCGCTGTCTGGCATCATAATCGAGCACAGATGTTGAGGGTTTGACTGCGTTTCTTTTTATTTTTTTTACTTACTGTCTTTCCTCTGGTGTTAATGGCTGTGTTTGATTGTAGCTGTTCGTGGCTTGTGTTTGTTTTCTCCTTACTCCCAAGAGTTTGATTAGTCTTCCCCATTTAGCCGCCGCATTACTTTCATTACAGCACACGAGTGTCGGGGAGGGCCACCCTGATCTTTTTCTCTCTCCTTGCAGATGGTAGCCTCATCTTACTCTCTCCGGATTGGCGCATAGCCCGCATCTGTCCCTTACCAGGCAGCATTCCCCCTCATGGCGCAGCCTCGAAGGCTTAATTAAATATCAGACCAAAGCTAACTGTGCTGTTGGCCGCTCATGAGCTACATGCAGAGGCAGGAGGGTGGGGGAAGAGAATAGCCTTTCAAAGTGCACAGAAAGAACGGGGTGAAAGAGACACCGACTGCAGAAGTAACGTCCTCTTTGCCAGCTGCCTTCACTGGCAAGCAGACTGGGAGTTGATTTGCTCTCATTACTGGGAAATAAGTAAAGCCTGAGGATGATGACCGCATTACTCAAATTGCATACGATGAGATCGGAGATGTTGTGCAATGTTAATCTCCTTCCGTGTGTCCCCAAGAAATGGAAAATAAATGAAGATGAAAATCTGGCTCAATTTCTTCACAGAGGGCCATGCATGATACAAATGGAAGCAGTTAGCTGATTATGAAACACTGTCTCCCTCCGACTAAGAAGAGGATTCTCGTTCAGCTGATAAGCAAACTAATATCAGTCTGAGGAGATTTTTTTTTTAAATTATTGTGGCTGGATAACAGAAAGGGATTATTCACTTAGCCAGTACTGTAAAGAAAACATACAACAAAGCAACGTAATCAGAACATAGAAAATGTTCCTGTGATAAAACACCCACCTGTGTCACCTTTCAGATGTTTAGAGCTAAATATTGCATTTTTTCCACTGTGTGAACATCTTGAGCTGTGACTCATCAGCAGCGCTTGCTGGTGTCTTTATTAACTTCAGACACGTGCCCTTGTTTCTGCTTTTTCTTTACAGTTTGACATAAGAAAACTTTGACTTGTTTCAGATTTTTTTTACATTTTATTACTCCTTTTCCATCCTGTCCTCACGCTGCTCTCATTATGGACCAACCTTTTTCTCTCAGTGTTAGAAGCCATCTCTTGTCTGCCATACTACCAGCTAATGGTCACACTGCTCTTTCACTCTGATCTTTAAGGACATTGTTATAATTTCCATGCATTTCAACTGAGATTGATGTTTCAGTGTTAAACAGCATTATTTGTAAGATTCTACATGGTGTGTGTGAGAGAGAGACCGAGAGAGATGGGAAGAGGCAAGTGTGTCCTTTTTAATCATGCTGTCTTTGTGATTGGTAATACTCACAGTTTATCACATTATATCTGCTTCTTCTGTTTTTCCTCTAAAGTTTTCTCTTATTATCAGCACATTACAGCTTCTGTGGCTATTCATAAATGCTGAAATTGCTTATATATCTTATTGTGTGCAGATTGGCTTCACTTACTAGTGCAGCAAGAATGAACACCTGCCTTGTTCTCACACCATTACCTTCCTTAACACGCCACATACCCTTTTCTTCTTCTATATATTTTAGTGTACTTGCTATGACGTCTTATCTTAGTTCTTTACCTTTCTTCACACCTCAATGATGCAACCTCCCTGCTGGGCCACATCCTTGTTCTTTAACTTGCTTCTTTTTTCTATATATTATTTCTTCTTTTTAAAGCAAAAGTCATTTCCTCTGTGCTGTCCCTCTCCGCTGCACATGCCCGCAGGACATGCTTTCTCATCTTGCTTTGAACTCTTTTTAATTTTGTGCAGTAGCAGTTTTTTTATTAACATATTTATTCATTTATAACTGCTCTCAAAGCCTTTTGCATACGAGCTCACCTTTCATTCTCTCTCCATCTCTTCATGCTTTCGCTTCCCCTCTCCCCTCAGCCTTTAACTCTCCTCGCAGAACGGGCCTCACTAATGCAGTGTTAGTTTAATCCCTGTCACTCTGTCCAAGCCTGTATTCCCTGGGTCCTTTTTTCTCCCCCCCCCCTTTTTCCTCCTTTTTTTTGTTTTAAACTGCAGCAACAGTGAACATGGAAAACATTTTTAGCCCCTCCAGCTTCACCAGGTCCTCGATCTATTCCACCCTTCCCTTAGACGTCAAGAGTTTTTATTTTTTTAAATGCCATCAAGGGAGGAGCCAAGGTCAAGGTGTCTTCTTAACCACGTTTCTACGCCCCCTCCACCCACTTCCCAACGTGCTGGCAGCCACCTGTCAAAGGTTGAACTCTCCCCACCTAGATAATAATAACCTAACTGTAGACCATCTTTCATCAAGTGTCCTCTGATCCATTTGAATAGTGCGGGATTGTGGGTAAGATGCGGAAGAGAGAGCTCAGAGACGACCTCCTGATGCGACTGCTTGGAAGGTGGCAGTGACAGCGAAGGGGATGCTGGGTGGTTAAGTAATTAGGGCAAGGTCATGTTTCCAAACTTCCAAGACTTCAATGCTTTACCAAGTTTTTATTTTCCTTCTTCCTTATGTGGATCTTTTAATTCTTAAATTTATCATAATGGCAATCACCCCAGAAATGGTAATCCTCTGTCAGTGTGTCCACCACTTTAGCTTATATGTTAAATTCAATCACCTGAAATTGGTAGACATTTCTGTTCTTCAGAAGCTCTCCTGTACTGTTTAGCATAGCCACCAGGATTTTGACTTCTTTGGGAAAGTAGTTCTACTAATACTCTGATAACTCCAAAATGATCATCACAGTTATTTTAATCAGTACTGACATCGCAGTTAGTGGCTCTACATTGTGTAGTGCTTTATACTTCCGCCCAACAGCAGAAGCTCCCTGGTTAAAATCCCAGCAGGAGACACAAATTCCAGAGAGGTTTTATCAGGAAGGGCGTCTAATGTTAAATAAATAAATATCTGCCAAATCAAATGTGAAGCTACCGGCTGTGGCGACCCCTTTTTGAATAAGAGAGCAGCTGAAAGGAGCTTTATTGACATTATGATTAAGCATTAGATTAGATTAGATTAGATAGAACTTTATTAATCCCTCGGGTGGGTTCCTCTGGGAAATTCGATTTCCAAAAAAGCACAGCACCGACAGAAGTTACAGAGTTACAGAATATTATATATATATATATATATATATATATATATATATATATATATATATATATATATATAATACACACACACACACACACACACACACACACAAAGCATGGAGCTTAGTGACAAAAATGCTTTGTAAGTATAACACTGCTTTTTCATCCAGGTTGTGTTCCTGCTAATGTCCCTTCATATTGTTCGTATTTACCATTTTCAGCAGCTGAGACAGATGTTTGTTTGTTTTTTCACATTAGTTTCGTATTTCTTTGACCTTTGAGCTAACACCAGCATCAGGTCAGAGGTTTTTATTTTCCTTTGCTTTTTATTTATTTAAAAAATGCATTTCAGAGATCCAGTTTACCTCAGTGAGTGAACAGGTGATCATATGCCACAAGGCTATAGTGCAGCAGCCCAGGTTCAAGCTGACCTGTGTCTCCTTCTCTCTCTTCTGTCTCCCCACTTTTTTTGTCTGTTTTCACTGCTGTACTATCAAATAAAGGTTAAAATGCCCCAAAAAATAATCTTTAAAAGATGCATTTATGCTGTTGACAAGTTAAACCACCTGTACTTTTTCTTTAAAAAACATTAATTAATGGACTTAAGTGTCCATTGGTAAAACTGGTATGTTCTTTACTGGACTATAAACAGATGAATGTCTCATTGGGAGCCCTTAGATCTGGAATGCACTATAATTGGTGTTTAAGGAAGTCTTATCTGAAATGTATATGAAAGGATGTTGTCCACGAGTCCTGTTGGGTTGGTGGGAAGGTTAAGACCTGTCACTGTCTGAGCCAAGAAGAATAACATTAGGTTACAAAAGATATTTATTTTCCACCATCCGGCTGTCTGTAGACTTAATAGAGTTAACTTTGTGATGCATTACAACAGGACCTTAGTATAAACTAAAGTCAAAGTCTTGCAGATGATCACTCTGCTAAGGAATGTTAGCCAGCCTTCTGTTTTCTTCCTCCCTCTTTCCTTCCTTCAATCATATGGACAAATAATTGACAGGCTCAAGGGTGCGTTCAAGGGCATGAGCTTATATCTTAAGTGCTCCGTCTGACTTTCTCTTCTCCTCCTTTTGTCTCGTTCCCTCTCTCTATCTCTCTGTCTGTCTCACTCTGTTGTTCAGATGCCAAAGAGATCGTGCTGAAAGCTCAGATTCTGGCCGGGGGCAGAGGCAAGGGTGTGTTCGACAGCGGCCTTAAAGGTGGAGTGCACTTAACGAAGGAGTAAGTATGCCCCTACGTGCATTTCACACTGTGAGTTACTGTAGGAAATAGATTGATGTTATTTTCTCCAACAACAGCGGCTTTTACAGCGAGGAGGCTCAAAGAGCTTTCTGAAGATGCTCCCTAGGCACAAAGACACAGTCAGGATTATTCGGGCTGCAAATAAACATTTTTCTTTCTTCCACTGTCTCGTTTTCGAACAACTACCCTCAATTAAATGTTGAAAAAGGGGCTTTAAGGTCGACTGAAGCATTACTCACCCCATTTTCAGTTTCCCCGCTCGGGTTTATTGGGTTTTGTGCTACTATTTTGTTCCTGCTCAGAGTTGCGAAGTGTGATGGATGTATTTCTTCAATGAGGGCTCACTCTGAAATCTTATGCATTTTTCAAAAGGCTAAACAAATCTTAAAAGAGCTTTACTTTGCTCAGGAACTGCATTTCCCTCCACCAAGTTTCCCCCGTATAAAATACATAAATAAAAAAAAAAAAAAATGCTGTCTTCTTAGTAAAGGTAGCTACAACTTGCTGCCACCGCAAAGGCAGAAAGGTGATTTATGACAATTGTCCCAAGCATGTATCATCATCACCCTACTTCGGGGTTCGGAAAGGCCGGAAACTTTTTCAAAGTGAGATACAGTGAAGTTCATCGTCCCCAGAAAGTGACATGAGTGCACAGTTCACCTTCCTCTCATCTATCAAAGGATGAGTACAACCCCGAGCTTCATTTGTATTCACTTGCAAAAGCAGAGCAGGCTAACAGAAGCAGCCTCAGCATGCGTGCTGCTTTTAAATGGAGAGAAAATGCGGAGTTTGATTCACAGCAGTGTGCACGTGTACCCAAAAGCTGTCCTTCATCAGAATATTTTGGACTAATACCGAGAAAGTGCTGAGACATATTTCTTTTCAACCGAACAAAGTTATTGAGAGGGGAAGAAATGCGCTTTCATCTGTAGACCCCTCCTGCTTTTTCCACCTTTATTTTAGAAGTCTTTTATTTTTTGGCTTTATGATAAAGATTTATTTCAAAGAAGTGATATTGTTTGACCTACAACCTCTGTCCTTTAGCCCCGCTGTCGTTGGTGAGCTGGCCAATAAGATGCTGGGTTTCAACCTGACTACTAAGCAGACACCAAAAGAGGGAGTGAAAGTGAAAACGGTGAGCCACTGCAGAGACAGAGGGAAGGAAAAGATCTCTACCCTCACTATCTTTTCTTGCCTTTTTTTGACCTCATTTCAAGTCATTTTGAGTCCAGTAATTAATTTCTGTCATATTAATATCAGTTTTGTTGTTGTTGTTTTGTGCTCAGTTTTAATAGTAGCTAGCCCCCGATGTTTACTTTTGGGTTGCACTAGCTGGTGTTATGGCTCATTGCATAAATTGAACAGAACCCACTGTGAATTTAAAGTGTCTGGTAAACAACTGTTTCTGTGCGCCACTAACAAGCAGGAATACTATTTTCTCTGCTCGCATGCTGCATGTCGTCCCCCCTGAAAACAGACGTTTTCCAGGTGACGAAGCCGTTTCAGTCTGTGGCTTGTTTGTGTGTCCTGCTGCCTTCCTCTTTGTCTCTCCTCATCTCTGTTTCTGTTTCCCCTGTAAAGTTTACGTTGAATCAAATGAGCATCACACACCATTTTTATTGACGGCGGCTACAGAAAATTCAACAAGCTCAGAGTTAACTCGCTGTCTGAGGCAGAAGGCAAAGGCGGATAAAAGACACAAACATATGGCCAAAACCTGGATTAGATCTGACTGAGAAGAGAAGTGAAAACCAATTGGACATCTACAATCATTGTCTTACCAAGAAAATCTCACACAGCACAGAAATCTGACGTGGCAAAGAGCCGCCTAACGGCTCGAGTACAATAACGGTGTAGTCAGAACCCGGCGTTTCCGATGACAGCCAGAGCTCAGCTGTCAACCTGCCAATGGGAGCACACACCAACGCTCAACCCGTCCTACAACACAGATAAGGGGCAGCACTCGTGTATCTGTGTGGATTTTCACTCTCATAGCTCTGAATGAGAGATGAGGAAACGAGGCGGGACAGGTGAGCGAGGCAGAGAAAGATAGAAATAGACTGTGGAGAAAAGAATAGGTTTAGTTTGAGAGAAGAAACTGGTATAAGTCAAACGACAGGCAACTTAAAAGGTTGTTTGAGTGAGTGGGGAAAACAACTTTCGGACAAGAAGATAGGAGCGCTGTCTGTTAACACGGAGCGCAGAAAAGCCGATCCATCCTCATTCACTGGGCGATAAGGTGGAAGCAGAACATAAGGGCTGTGCATGTTCAAACAAACACCCCTTCCACCAAACCTGCACCCCATTAACCACCACAGAACTGATAGTTTCCTGTCAAGTCTTTTTTTCCTTTCCTTTTCAAATGGGCTTCTTGCTTGCTTCCTCCTGCCCCTCTTTCTGAATGAACACACAATCCCTCTCTATTTGCCTCTGTTTCTTTTATTCATAACAGATGACATTTCCTCAGAGCTGTTGCACGTAGATTGTGCCAATCTCTGCACTCTGCTTATGTTCTTGTTTTGTACAGCTAGTTGTAAATGTGTTACTTTTAAAAGATAAAGTTAAACATTTTCGGAGTTTTTGTAAATACTGGTCGGAATAAAGGGGAACACAAATGACTTATTTCCCTTTTTTTCCCCTTAATAATAATGTTTTCTTAGTGATGTCAGATCAGTAACATAGCTACCTTCTTCTATCCAGCCCCTCTGTTTTTGCTTTGCAATGTGCAGGTGATGGTTGCTGAGGCCCTGGATATTACCAGGGAGACATATTTTGCCATCCTAATGGACCGCTCCTTCAATGGTCCTGTCATGGTAGGAAGCCCCCAGGGAGGTATGGATATCGAGGAGGTGGCTGCCAGCACCCCAGAACTCATCTTTAAGGTATAACATTTCTGCTTTTCAGTCATTTCTAAGTTGTCAGTGATTACCAGCTACAAGAATAAGAAAGAGGGGGGGAAAAAAAACTTGAGAGCAGTCCAAACTTCCTTGAATTAGACATCTTACCATGATGCTTGTTCTTTACTGGCACAGTGGAGCTCTTTATAATCCCCTCACCATCTTACTTTAAAACTGATAAAGGTTTTGGTGGGGGGGGTGTTGAAATCATACCGAGTTTCCAGATGGAAGCTGAGATCTGTTCGCGCACACACAGCAGAAGCTGAACACGGCACACGCATACAGGAACACACTGGAGTTTAACATGTGCAAACACACACAGCCTTCGATGTTTTCTTTTGCCATTAATGAGATTTTATTTACAGCTTCTCGACAGCACGGCCTCATCGTCGTTAGCAGATGTAACCTTGAAGCGTTTACAGATGGCTACCTCCAAAGGTTATATACGTGTATCTTATTTTGCTAATGTGCGTTGTGAAACATCAAGCTGAGACAATTACGTTACATTAACTTCACCAAAGACTGTAGAGTTTCTATAAATGAGAAATGCGTGGTTTTACTATCAAACAAAATGATTAAAATAGTTATTGTCCAGCCCTGTTTGGTGCTACAGACTGTCTGTACAGATGGATGAGATGTCACCAATAGGTGAAGCAGTAATGATGTTGTAAATAGGAGATGGGCAGTGAAGATTAGGCTGCTGAAGTCATGTTTCCTACCAGATGAAATGCAAACACTTGGGTTTTGCTGAAGGATGATGGTGTCAAAGTGAGCACCATCAAGTTGACTTTTTTTTTAAATAAAAACCTAATTTCCACATTGATACATGAAATTATCATTACTATGAAATTCATAATAAACTGAATCTGCTTCACTACAGTTTGATTTTGCACTTCCACATCTAACCAGCACTTGGAACACAGACGTGCCTCCACAGGAGCGTGCACACAGGTTCATGCCCGGACTTTTGCACTGCTTTGAAATGGATGTGTCTGCGGAGCAGTGACACTGATCCATCATCATCAAAAGAGAGAAAACAGGAGGATATATTAGGCTGCCAGGCTGACTTTTTGTCCTCCTTTATCCTGGAGCTTAATGTGACTGCAGTTTCTTTATATATGGTCTCCTTAACTTTTTGTTTCCCCGCGGGGGTTTCTGTCAGTGAAGAACGTGCATAGGAATAGTTGGTGAAAAGTGCAGAAGAAGCAGGTGAGATATTTTAAATGGAATAAAACTGTAGGTGTGAGGTAAATAAGTAAAAGAGCCAGCAAGTCTTATTTATATATGTTCAGCTTCTGATCAGCCACCGTTTCTCTCTGAACCATGTGCTTTTTTGGGTCACACACTCTGCTTTATGGAGGACGGATAACCTCCTCTGCCAACAATGATGCTATCAGTCATCAGCAGTGCTAAAGGGGGAGGATAGAACGATTTGAATATGGAGCCAATTGCCCAATCCTAATAAACACACATGCCCAGAACTTCCCACAGATCAGTCGATGCATTATGCATAAATTACCTGCATGTTATAAAAACCCAGTGGAATGTGGGTAAAGGATCTAAAAGGATAGATCTGGATCACTTTCTTCAATTTTGCAAACTGGCATTGGTCTTGGTGATGGATATGCTCCCTGAAATTTTATTATGTTACACCATGTTACTGTACTCCTGCTTTGTGCAAGCTATAACTCTGGTGTCTGATTCTGGTTTTGTACAGTTTACGTATTTTGTGGTCTACAAAGGAAAATGAATGACATGGTTTAGGAAAGAAACAGTTCGTACATGTGCAGATGCTCCACTAGAACCTCAGGGATTGCTTCAGCTACTACAAATAAGCACTCATTAATAAGATAATCATAAGCATTTATAAAAAGTTTGATGAGTGTGATGAGCACTTTTAGATATATTTTTGGGAGGTATTATGATCATCTTCATAGACAGCCTATTGCTGTTAGAGAGTTGGTCCATTCTGTGTATGATTATCAGAAATATATTGCATAGTTTATTTAGGATATAGCCTAATGTTTACTTCTTGTCTTCGTTTGTTTGTCTTCCTCTGTCTTGCATATTCTCTACAAATCTACCAGGAAGCCATAGATATCTTTGAAGGTGTGAGAGACGACCAGGCACTTCGCATGGCAGCTAATTTGGGTTTCAAAGGAGCTCTGCAGAGACAGGTAATGGGCCCATGGAAGGCTTTAAAGTCACAAAGAAGGATCAGTGATTCTGACATTCATATATATGTAGGCAGGCAGATGCTTGCCCAGTCATAAATAGGCCATACTTTGGCTATTATTAGTTTTCCAGAGGCAAGTTGTGAAGTGTCATTATACTATGCTGACTTGCCAGGTGGTCTGTTGTCATACTTGGCAGTGAGGCACAGCACTGTGCCAGGCTTAGGGAGCTTACAGTACTAACGATATCATTATTTGGTAGAACATGGCACACACTGATTTTGTGAGTGAATCATGCGTTAGCCACTAAAACTCATCTCAGTGGGCCAGTTATGATTTTGAGGACAGTGAAACAAACATTTTCTCTCCTCTCCCCAAAGTTTTGAGTCATGTTCAGGCATTTGCTCTGAAAATAAAGCTGAGGAAGAATAGCACAGCAGTAGGCCAAGCTCACAGTCTGAATAAAATGTGTGCTCGGTTAAGATTACTTTAGATCTTTTTTTTTTTTTTGCCTCTTAGTATTAAACCCTATTTTTATGGCAAAATTTCAAGTATTTATTTCTGGGCAAATTTACACAAATTTTGATTTTTATTCAGATTTTCTATGTGTTGTTTCACATTTGCCATCACGAGCACTGGAAAAAACAGTTAACTTCTGGTTTGTGTGATTGCTATTGTTAGCAAATCCATGCAGGCTGTTGCCCATATACAGTATAAAAAAAGGCTGAATTGTGTCTGTGGGTTAACGGCACCTTGCCGGGGAGGTGACAGGTGTGTTTACAGTGTCTGTGAGCTATGAAAGGCTTCACAGTGTGGGCCTAAAGCCACACAGCAGCCAGACTTTCGGCCTTGCATGCCATGTCAAGAATGTAAGCCGACGTCACAGCTTTGTGCTGGAAAAGGACAGAAAATCTGCAAGTCATGTTTCCATCACTGCAGATTGAAGGCAGAGCCGATAAATACCCAGAAACGCCGTCAAGCAGACTAGAGTCATTTGACCGATGATAAATGCAGCTGTACCCTTTCCCGCTGTAGAGAAAAGTCAGATGTTTGTCCAGTATAAAAAGGGCTTAATTTGTTTTCTTTTGCACAAGCTCTGACTGGCATGAGAAATCAGATAACTCAAATCCTAGCACATAGAATAATGAAATATATAAATTACAAAAAAGTAAAAATCAAATCTGCCTTTGTGAAGCAAACTTGATTTGATGACATTTTTATTGCATCCTTTTTTATGGCCTGTTTTTGCTGGATACTGAAAGGAAATTGATTTTAAACAGGGAATGGGAGAAATAGAAAATTATTGGTTAGTTGTGTGCATTGTTAGTGCGCTTCTCCATGGTTGCTGTTTGTCAGTTGCCAAGCTGTTTAATTCAGACATAATTACAGCATTTCTAAAATACCTTTACTGTTTTGAAGGAGTTGTGTGGCGACGGGAGCTTTGTGCAGATACAATTTTTTGCGCGTCTGTCTGCACTGTCAGACTGCCTTTGTCACTAAAGAAGCAAAGCTATAGAGAATTAAAAAGAGGTTCCTTTTAAAAGGAGGATTTCATTGATAATGTTTAAGTGCAGTCGTGTTTAATATCCCGTATTCTCACTGACAACATTTGTTTTCCACATTGTAAATATCAGTTTTTTAAATGCAAAAGGCACATTAGCAAAACAGGTATGCATCGATACTACATCTATGTGCAATCAAGTGAAAGGTGTGCTAACACCAGGTAATTTAACTTTGCCTTCCTTACACATTAATGCCATAAAAAGACACGGCGATGTTGAAGGTGATTTGCCATGTTTTATGTAGCCTGTGTGGGAGGCTGAGCAGCCTTGTCAGGGCTGACTACTCAGAGCCGAACCATCAGGTAATTACTGTCCTCTGTGGACCTCACAGGCAGCAGATCAGATTAAGAGGCTCTATGATCTGTTCCTGAAAGTCGACGCCACTCAAGTTGAAGTCAATCCTCTCGGAGAGACTCCCGAAGGACAAGGTACTTTGTATCATTTTTTAAAAACATACTTGCCTGTATGTTTGTTTGTTTCATGTGTGTCTTTGGATGTGTGCCGTCCTGCTGTCTGTAATTTCTATTAAACATTTTACACGCAGAACTCAGCATTTCAGCATCACGATGCTGCCACATATTAATCACCGACTGCGAGACAGAGGCAGCACTTCGCTCCTCTGGTCTAAATGCATTTCAGAATGTGAAGTGTACTGTAATTGCAACACACTGACATCAGCTTCTTGTCAGCATGACTTTGTCTGGATCAAAATCCAAATGGCTTCAGGGAGCAGAGCTTTCCATATTCACAGCATGTTCATGTTTGTTGATGTTTCCTAGTTGCTGATGATTAACTGAAGGCATATAATCTATCATCAGCAAGTAATGAGGGACTACGAATAGCAGCAGCAGCTTCAGACGCAGCCTTTTAATTTATGGTCGGCGAAGATTAACCACTTTGAGATGTTCTGTGAAACTCTTATGGGCTCTGAGTGGAGCATTAATGAAATAAAGTAAAGTATCATAATTAAAAATATATTGACATAGGTAACTTTGCATGACCGTTTGTAGTTTTTGAATTGATCAGCGTTTATTTCATATTTATTATTTTCATATTTATTTCATATTTTGCATGCGCACAAGATGTTCTGTGTAATCCCAGCAAATCTTTATAGGAAAGCTAACAACAAATAATGCTGTTTATATTTATAAATATATCAAGTATAAATGTTAAGATTTCCAAAATAATAGGAAGAAATAGTAGTTCCCAAGTTAAAAACGTTGCATCGGGGAATGCCCCTAAAGCACTTTAAAAACCACAAAAACAATTTAATTTATCATACTGTTCACTTGTTCTATTCTCAAAGGAATTATTTTCTATAATTGTGTCGTTGTAAACTGGCCTTATTCCAAATGCATGTGCTCAGCCAAAAGTACTTAACTTGGAATATGTCTGTAAGTGTCTCTGAATGGATGAAAGGGAGATTATTAAAAGGTTGAGCAATTATCATCTTCACTCGACAATGTTTATTGGAGTGAAGCTTAGCCTATTACACGCTCAGTCTATTGAAATTAACTTTCAGTAATTATATTCAAGATAAATTTATTGTGTCGTCAAGCAATAAATATTGTCTCTTAACTCTTTGTACTTCATGTATAAATGATCAGATGAGACACATGAGCCAAATGACAAACTGTAAAATAGTAATGCTAAATTTTCTAAGAAACAAGCAATGATTAAGGTGTTGGCCTTGATCAACATGTCTGACTTTGTGCTGCTGCAGAAGTAGTTACGGCTGCCACGATTAGTCGACTAGTCACGATTACGTCGACTATCAAAATCGTCAACGACTGATTTAAGTCGACGCGTCGTTTGAAGCTTTGTAAGATACCAAAAGACGCAGGAATAAGTAGTAGGATTTAAGAGTGTAATAACAGACTGAAACAGAAGATGGCAGCACTGCATGTACAAGGATGCCAGCTGCCGTTAAACCCCGAAGAAGAAGGAGCTGTGTCCCAGACAGTGTTGCCAACTTAGTGACTTTGTCGCTATATTTAGCGAGTTTTCAGACCCCTTAGCGACTTTTTTTCTAAAAAAAAAAAAATCGCTAAAATAAGACGTGAAAGCACGTATCGCTTTTACTCTCAACAAGCAGCGGGTGCTGTAACGCAGTCAGTTCTTCTTTTACTCTTTTACTCTTATGCTGTTTTGTGGATTACAAGGTTTAAAACTACTTATAAACACAGACACAAAGTAACTCCACCAGAGCGCCTATTTCGGGTCACTTTTGCCGGTCCAAGCCCGGGTAAAGGAGCAGGGTTGGAATTGTGACATTAAAAAAACAATAATTGCTAAAAGAAATTTAATTTGTAGTTCTAAACTCTAAATGCATTTAGGACGTTTTTTACTCACTTTATGAATCTTCCACGATGTTATTTCTCTCTCCAACAACATGGGTTACAATTAGATTAGCATGACCAATTATGCAAATTAGGCGATGACGTCATTTAGCGACTTCTAGCGACTTTTAGGACAACCAATAGCGATTTTCCTTACTGAGGAGTTGGCAACACTGGTCCCAGAATTCATAGCGCAGCCCAGCTCAGTTTCCAACAATGGCGGCAGCTAGTTAGTTTTAATGTTACTCTTATTATTCTTTCTGGGTCACAAAATAAACGTTTAACATATTTTCAGGCAAGAATGTAGCTGTGTAAACCTCAAATATCTGCTCAGTTTATCAGGACACCACATATTTTCAAAAGCGCTCCGACGTTTTCGGAGATGTCTGTTACCCACTAGCTCGATAGCTAGCCGGGGGCAAGGCTCACTAGAGCCGTGAGAACACCGGACTCCCGGCAAATCGTTTTCAAACCCACCGCGGTCTTTCGCTACTCAGGTTAAACATGATATATGAGTCACTTAGATAACTTGGAAATGTTATTGTTTGGCTTTTTTTTAGTGTTTTATTTGTTCCTGAGTGAATCTGTTTGGCTGAGATCAAAGTTATAGTTTTTACACAACTGAATAAACGTCAAGCAGACAGCTGATTATCAGAAGTGTGAGATGCTCCAGAATATACTCCAGTGTCCTGTTATATTTTAGATAGCAAGGAGTTTATTAAACTTCACTGAAACAATCTGCAAATTTCATTCAAATTTAATAAACTATCATCTTGTCTTTATTTTTAGTTAGCACATACCTTAAACACTTAAAGCTGTAAGCTAATGATAGTTATATAAGAGCAGATGCTGCTGGTGCAATAAGCTGTAGTTTTACGTCTAATACTTGCATGATCTGATTAGTCGACTAATCGCAAAAATAATCTGTGACTAGTCGACTATCAAAATAATTGTTTGTGGCAGCCCTAAAAGTAGTTAATAAAAAGATGGGATATTTCAGTCATTGAAAAGTGTCTTAGATTAGTAATTTAGAAGTACAGTCTTAAATCCCCCCTTATTTCTTTATATTTTGCTAGGATAATGGAAAAAGGGGTGCAATGATTTACTGAAACACGCAAACATCCATGGAAATACAATATATAAGGCAAAGAGAGAGTTAATTAAATTCTACTGAGCTTAAAACTCAACATTTGGTAAGACCAACTTTATCTTGAGCACAGCCTGAACTCTCTAAGCAAACCTTTCTTGGCATTTCCTGAAGTAATCCTCAGAAATAGATCTCAAAGCTTCTTGAAGGACATTCAAAGCTCTTCTTTGGATGTTGGCTGCCTGTTCAGTTCAGCAATGTTGCTGATTGGACTCCGGGGACAGTGACTGTTGTGTCTGGGTGATGGTGTTTCACTGTGTGTTTTCTCTATCCAGGTATATTTTTACTGCATTGACGGTTTGTTCGGGATCGTAATGTTAAAAAAAATGAAAGTGCTGCCAGTCAGATAGTTTCCTGATGGTATTGCTTGATAGATCAAAATTTGAAGTGAATGAAATACAGCCAAAATCATGACACAGCCTCCACTGTGTTTTACAGATGGCTCCAGACACTCACTGTTGTATGTTTTTCCTGACTTCCTCCAGACGGGTTGAACCAAAAATTTCAAATGCGCTTTCATCACTCCGTCAGCCCTGCAGCCGCTAATTTTCAGCCCAGTGGTATTTGGCCTTTTCTACCCCGTTTCCCTTCATTAAGAATTTTTGATTCAATGAAGAGTGGATGGATCTCAAGTCTGTTCATTTTCTTTTTAGGCTTGCTACTTCTTTTGTCCTCCATGTATCCAGTTTCCTTAATAATGCCAAGATACTCACATACAAGTTATATGAATCCACAACAGTAGTTCATCCTTGAGTCGAGTAACTTTTTTTTCATATACTTGAATGTATCATAGGTCAGTGTTAAAGGGCTTAACAAAACAAAAATTCCTCTGAAAATGGTCAGGTACAAGGACTGGAGAGAAAAGGCGACTTTTAATGGTTTAATGAAAAACTTTGAAAGGCCTTCAGAAAGCCTGGAGCACTATTGATCAAAATTTTTTTTAAAAATTACAAGAAAGTCTGTCTTCTTGGAGGAAAAAGATAAAGACATGATTCAAGATTTTTGCACAGTAGAATACAATTGGATCCAATATCTACCAGGATTGTTCAATTTTAAAGTAAAATACCATTTCACGGCCCCTTACTTTATTTGAAAGTCACCAAGAGCAGTTCACATTTCTGTCCTCCTCTCATTTGTAGCAGGCACTAGCAAACTGTTGTGTCCAGTAAGAGTAATGTAAGAGTAAAGTTTCTGCTTCTATAATTTCTTGATGTATTTTTCCTGTATGGCGTAATCCCTGTTGGAAGCAAGCACTTCCAGTCACACAGAAGAACAGAGATATGGGTAAATTTCAGTCACCTTGATTTCCCCTAGTGACAAAAATGGAGGTTAGCAGGAAAACAATTCAAGTGCTCATCATTCACATGAGAAGGCTGTTATAGGAAGTCACAAAGCATTATTCCAGCGCTTGTGACGCTGCCAAACGTTGGTTTTTGTTTTTATTTTTCTCTCAAAGAAATAAGAGTGATTGTCTTGTCTTTGGAGCTGAACACAGATTGAGTGTGATGTGTCATACACTATTACAGCGTGCTGAAGATGCATCACTTCTTTGATCCTTAGTTTCCTCAAAAAAAAGATGCTTGCTCAAAGTTATCAAACACTCACACGACAATGTTTTTGTGTGATTCGTTATGAATATTAATGCAGAAAATGAGTCCTTAAAAAAACTGAATTTATACGAGGGGTATGATTTTTTTTTTTTCTTTTTTTTTTTTTAAAGAAGGAAGACGCAGGTGTTGTGATTGAAGCAGGCTTTGTAGAAGGGCTTCACATTAACATCAGCTCATTCTTTGCTTCGATTTGTTCACACGTCGCAAGGGAGCACAGCTATTTTCTTGCAGGCTTTCGACAGACGTATTTGGAGAAGGAAAATTTCTCAAGGGTGGAAAATTTGTATTTTTTTGTCTCGTTTGGTAATAGCTGAATACATTTTGTAGATAGACTGCAATAATGGATGTGTCAAAACAGAACAAAAAGGAATTGTGTAGTGAGGAAAACGCTTCACCTGGAGGACGCAGCATGCCGACTCCCCAGTCCCAGGAGAGTCTGCCGGCTCCATGTGTCTTGTGTCCATGTATGTTGCTCATGTTGCACTCATAAAATATTTGCACATTTCAATATTTTCCTTCCTTTCCTCAGTTTCGCATCAGGATTGCCTGAATGTTTAAATGTAATTAGCCATTAAGTGGAATAGTTAATATTGAAGGTGCTATAGAACATTACCGTAGTTCATTTTAAAGCAAAGTGTGGAAAATACTGTGAGGCCTGAGACTGAAAACTGGACTGGAGAATATAAAGTCAGCACAAGCAGCTGGTTAGCAAAGCAAAAACTGGAACTAGGAGACGTGGTCCTCCATTTGGATGTCATTTTTATACTTTAGGTTTTGTATTAAATTAATTGAGCTTCAATATCGGGGTGAATTTGTTACCTTTCCCCCTACTTTCCTGGTTTTAATAATAAGCTGAGCTAACTGACTTCTGGCTCCAGCTACAAATTTAGCAAATAGACGTGACTTTTCAAATTCTCACCAAGACGGCAAATAACTGTATTTCTTTTGAATGTCCAGTTATCCCTTTCAGTTAGAGTCACTATTTAAGTGTAAGCGCTTCTACTAATTTGTTACATTATTAGTGTGCGGTATTTTCAGGTGGCTTTAAGAGTGTAGAGTCTTTGAAATACACACTCTTTGATGTGTAAAGGAAATGTCCATTTGCTATAATAGTCTTTTCCTTAGAGGCAGTGTCAAAACCACATACCTTAGTGAGCCTGAAATAATTAAGACCAGCAGACTGAGGGGACACCCTGGAGTTCATTACTTTCAGGTTTTAGAAATGGTAACTAGGTTTTTTTTTTAATGTCTGGATTCTGCTTCCTCTTTCTCACTTGTTCTATTTTTCCCCCATTGCTGTCTTTTACCCATCCCTTACCGTAGTGGTTTGCTTTGATGCTAAGATCAACTTTGATGACAACGCTGAGTTCCGTCAGAAAAACGTGTTTGCCATGGATGACATGACGGAGGCCGACCCCACGGAGATGGCTGCAGCAAAGTGGGACCTTAAATATATCGGACTGGATGGGAACATTGCCTGCTTTGGTAAGGAAGCGAATCTCTCCATCAGACCCGACACACCTGCTTGCACATACACCACCCAATAAAGGAGTTCTCCCCTCCTGCCATGTGGCTTTAATGTGTCTCTTAAGTAGAGTAAGCGAAAAGCTCAGACACAGTTAAAACTTAGTCAAACTAACGGCAGTCTGTGCTCTCCTCCAGTCCACATTACAAGCAGCTTTCTGAAGACTCCAGAAGGATTGCTGCCATAACCAATGCGTTCTAATTAGCTATAATCCACCCAGAAAGTCTCCTGTGAGCCAGATTGTTAGCATTCTCATTAAAGGCCCCCTCTCTTGTCATAAATCAAAGCTTTTACAGTGTACAACTGCACTAACAGGTGCTCTCACTTCTTACCCCGTAGCCTCATAAACACATTAGTTGTCTGTTAACACTTCTCCTCCATTCTGCACACAAACCCCATTCTGCATCCCCCGCTCCCAGGCTCTCCTAAAGTAACAACAGCTTTTAAGGCCCCGCAGCTTCCTTGAGAGCTCCGTAAGCCACCAAAGTGACAGCTGTTAAAGCGAATTTCCCTTTTATTGAGACCTCGGTTGGGGAGCTTGCCAGGACGCAAGTTCAGCTTGGCTAAACCAAATTATGTAGGACATTTTTGTGCACTTGGCTCCTGCACAACTCAGCAGGGCAGAGGCACAGGCAGTTGGCTAAATGATGACATAGTCCACAGTCCAAAAGCATAGCACAACCTCTTCTAATCAACACTCTCTTCTCTGAAGTCGGGAGCTGAGTTGTAATCAAATTTTCTCTGTGTTGCTTGACTTGAATGTTTCTGATTAGAAGATTTCCAGCAGATTCACTTTTTAAGTGTGGCATTTTTTTCCAGCTATTTGCTCGTATTTAGTGGATGACTTAGCACTGAATTCCTTTGCGGGTTATTATAGTTCATGCCATCTTTCCTTCAGTGTCAGTAATGTTACTTTAATTAACTCGTGTCTGCATGTATCGCACTTTGTTCTCAGGCACGTCTGTTTCAATATCCGAATATTAGCCTTTATTTAATGTTCAAATTGTTATACTTTAGCCTCAATTATCGTTAACACAAATATGTGAAAGTGCATAAAAACGAGTGCCTAATTATTACATTACATTGTCGTAACAGTGAATGGAGCTGGTTTGGCCATGGCCACGTGTGACATCATTGACCTGCATGGAGGAAAGCCAGCAAACTTCCTGGACCTGGGTGGTGGAGTCAAAGAGAAACAGGTGTACGAGGCTTTTAAGCTGCTCACTGCCGACCCAAAGGTAGGAACAAACTGTTAACAAAGAGGTTGCTTGCCTGCTTCTTGAACAGCTTGACTGTAACAGTTGAGTACATAAGCTAAATTGGTTACTGATTTTTAAAGCACAGCTTGGAAGAAAAAGCAATTTTACCACCTGTTGAATTGCGTTTGATATTGCAGTCATGTATTTTGTCACAGTACATTCATAAAGCTCTATCTGTCTGGTTAGAGCTTTGTCAGTGCAACTCATTAGTCTGGGGACCTTGGCATATGCCCATGTTTAACTTAGGAAAACAGACTCTGGGAGGCTGTGTGATTATATGCCATCATTTCAGTTACTGTGGCATGATAAATTGGCGCTCTGTATTCTGCAGTAACTGCGCTTGTAAAGAAAGGCTAAGACGTGCAACCGCGTGCGCTGTGAACACGCAATAACGGGCGCATATGCAGCTCAGATTTAATGCACATATAAAACTTTAAATGAAAAGCATGCGACAGAAATTCTCGCGGCTGTGAATGAGTGGCAGCTCGGGGTGTTTTACAAGTGATTCTGCTCCATGTTCGGAAAGCTAATAATTCCAAGCTAAACAACGTAAGCCTTGTAACGATACCGCAGTGCTGATTGTGTGTTGACAGTTATCACATCGCTAAATCCCTCACTGCTGTCACTCCTGTATCCCAGGAATGATCACGGGTTCGCTCTCTGGGGCGTCTCTACTTGGTTGTGTTGAATACAGAGTAGAATTAGATTGAAATTCAGTCCTCAGCTCACTTTTTTTAAAAAAATCTTTCTTTAAAAAAAGCACATGCTGACTTGATTTGGCAGTAAATATTTTTGAAGAATTAGCTTCGCATCTAGTTTAAAAAGCTGTCTTGCCAGCTGGAATTTCCTCAAATGGCTTTCCAGGACAGGTTACTAAACAATACAGCTACAGTACGCTGTAAGTGCATGTGATACATAGTCTAGTCTTAAAATAGATATTCTGTATATATTACACATACCAGAAAGCTTTATTTCATCTAAAGCTCATTCGAAACACTGAAGTAGGATTTTTCATGGTAGCAGTGTTGCACACCTTTTGTTGATGAATGTTAAAAACTTGCTAACCTTAACACTCCAGCAGGTGATACATTGCCTGACTCGAAAAATCCACTGTGTGATCGATTTTGGTCTCACAAAATCAGCCCGGCAGACTGTGGAGAAAAATAAAAATGAATATGGTGGTTAAAAAAGAAATGCAATCAACAGGGGAGATTTGCTGCTCTCTTCCCCTGAGGGAGCCACATTTTTATTATTATTATACCCTTTTAAAACAAGTTGGATATCTTCAAAGGCGAGATCAGGTTTTAGTCTGTATCCACTGGCCCCCTCACCATCAAACACTCCTCCTGTTCCTCTTTCTCTCTCTTTTTTTTTTTTGTCTTGGGTTGATTCCCCAAATCCAGATGGGGGAGTAGACCTGCTGCCTGTCCCTCCTGCTGCTGTGCATGGAAACGGAGACGGGAAGCTCCTCCCTAACAGGGAAAAAAATAGAGGAGGATTGACATTAAACTGGGTTGGAAGCACCATTAGCATTTCAACCAGGGGAGCTGAGAAACCTGCTCTGATCTGTGGAGGGAATGTTAATCATTTCACAATAAGAGCATGCTGCTCATTTGCATTTGGTTTTTCTTTTTTTCCTCCCCACAAATTACTACTCCCAAATATTTAAAGGATATATGAGCAGTAAGTAACAGTAAAATCATACCCTGGGTAAACGTGGATGGGATGAGGTGCTGAGGCAAAATTGATCGGCTCGGAGCGTCAGTAAATTCTGTTTTTCCTTATTTGCCTTAAACATCAAGGCTTCAGTGCTTATTTCCTTCAAATGCGCAGCCCTTTGTTTAGTATTTATTCAAAGTTTAGAGTCTCAGACAGCCTGGTCTACTTGCATTTCACATCATTATTTTTCTACTGATTTAAAAAAACAAAACCTTTGCTGCTTTTGCATAATAGTGTTGATAGAGTGCCTTATAGGAATGCTTACTTCCACTGGCACTGAATAAAATGAGTTTGGTAGCTGCTGTGAGGAAGGCCAGAAATGTTCTGTTGCATATGTGAAAATGTGTTTTTTTTTTTATTAGGAACCACTGCAACTTTTGAGTGCCAAGATTAAAATGGTTTATGTCCTGCGAAGAAAAAATGATAGAAGCCCATTCAGCAGGAAATATTACACTGTAATGACAGAGAGAAAAAAGAAGGGGAAAAACAGGTATTTTTGGGGTCCGTCTCTTCTTTCTGGCTTTCTTCCTCGGTTGCTTTTTCCGCTTTTGTCTCCCTCCCTCCCCTCTGTCTTCCTCGCGCTCTCTCCCTCTCAATCTCCGCTTTGATGTCTCAGGCTCATTGTGCTGAGAGGAGTGGATGCGACGCGAGTGTACCGCTGGCACTGAATAGCAGAGATGGAGCATGAGATGACAAAGGCTTCCTTTTCTTGTTTGCTCACTTCCCCAGAATCTACCCTTAAAGCATTCATTACCTTCAGATTATTATGTTGTGAATGAAAGGGGAAGAGAAAACCGATAAAATGGAGGGATACCGCATGAGAAGTGGGAACAAGACGAGAAAGAAAGTGGGAATGAAATTAATGCGAGAAAAATAAGCGAATCATAGAGCTGTATGTCAGCCCCCCCACCCCATCCTACCCAAGTGTGTGCAAGTGCGTGTTCGCGTTAACTATGTGAGATGTTATGTAGCTCAGCTGGGTCTACTAGACCAATAAGGTTTGTTTGAATTTAGGCCCCCGGCTTTTTTAACAGGAACATATTTATCTTCCATGCTAAAATAAATAGCTCCACTTTCTTCACATCCACGCGTGGAACAGTTTGATGACAGAATGCCTGAATTTATTAAGGTTTCCCTCACATCACCTGTAGGCACAGGAGCAGGCAGCAAATACCAACAGCCAAATAACCTCGTTATTGCCTTGCGCCTGTGCCGTAAAGAAGGTGGCAGATGGATGTTTTGTCCAACTCAACATCCATTTTGTTCTCCGGGCTTAAGGCTGTTTTCTATAATTTTTATAGGCTAGAGTAAATGATGACATTTTCCTAAAACACACTCTTGTTGTGGCTAGATGCCCGTATCAGGGCCGCCATTATATCAACCTACTAATTGTCAAGGCGGCTTATTTTGTGATTTATTGTGTCGCCGTTACGTAATTAATATTCTATTCAAGTAGGCCGAGCGTTTTCGTAATACTTTAACCTTTCATTCCCATATTCATGCGTCTCACTGCGAGTGCATAAAGGAGCCTTTTTCAAAGGTTTATTACAATGCGAAACATCTAAAGCCCTGATCTTATCCTCGACTACGGCAAACTCTGTGTTTTCAGATGAATGAGAAAGTAAGCACGTACGGCAGCCTGTCGGTAAATGAACATGTCGTGCTGACTCACGAGTGTGTGTGGGAAGCTTGGTTAACATTACACTGAGTTTGTGCATGTCATGTGTTTACAGATTAGCCTTTCGTTCCAAATTTACTGTAATGCAAACTAAAGTCTGCAGCAGAGAGGCAGCGCGGTGATCCTGGGGATGAATACTGAGGTTCTTTCTGTTTCTTGACCGACAGTTCCCAATTTCCATTTTACAATTTATGAAAACTACAGAATCCAAAGCAGTCCGACTTTAAAAATGAACTGGCTTTCGGTGTAGATAACGTCTTCCCCTTCCAGAATAAGGTGGTGTTGCGGTGTTGCTCGAAGGAGAGTTAAATTTTCAGAGTGAGCGAGCTGTCAGGGTTCTGCCGCCCACTCAGTTGTTTCTGCGTGTGTTCAAAGAGATGGCGATAAAGAAAGAACAAAAGTATAATGTGTTTAAAGTTGTAAATAATATAAAACTGGGAAATTACACATTTATGTATCAAATATGATAATAATGAAAACAGCTATTCCTACATTGTGACCTTAAACATACAGGCAGTGTTTGTTTCTGCGTCTTATGACAGATTTTCTTCTTTCTTCTTTGTACATTGTTACCTTTAGGCTTGTTGCATACTGCAGTAGTTTGTCACATCTCTGCGTTGTTTGAGGTGAAGCAGGCACGCTATGAGGTGGAAGAGGCACAGACGGGCACATTAGCATTAGTCAGCCGGGGGGACCCGCCTCTGAGGCAAAAACAAGAGTCGCGTACATATTCATTTTTTGGCGTTGCATAATCACACTGCCGATCGTGAAACATCTTTTAGCTCGCACTGGTTTGTGTGTGAGTGTGAAGGCAGTTTGAAATGCTGAGACTCACCTGTGTGTATGTAATTTCGAGTTTCTCCCTCAGAGAGCTCTCCCTCCATTCTCACTTGCTCTCTCCCTCCCTCTCGCTCTCTTTGTGTGGGATTATTATGCGTGTCGCTCCAGCCCCCTCATTGCCCTCAAAGAAAACTACACACAATTTTACCTCTTTCCAGCTCAGTGACTCTGCTTTAACTCACCTGTGGTTCCCCTTTAACCACTTTCCTCGTTGTTGCAGTGACACTCCCGAGCCCTGCCGGCTCTAAGCCCCATCTCACCCTCTACAGGGAACACACCACTATTACTACCTTTCCAGCTCTGTCTTATGTTATCTGTGAAACAGTCTTTACTGGTGTTATACACCACTACTTATGTGCTGATGTATACCCAGGCATTTCCTGTCTGCTCCTGCTAGTCTGTCATTTCACTAGTTCTTCTTGTGTTTTCTGCTTCTCCTTCTCCACCTTTTATCTCTCCTTCTTTGTGCTTCTTTCTTCCCAGCAGACTTTCATCTCACTAAATCCTGTTAAAGTCAATGTGAAGAGCTACCTTCAGTTTCATGCCTGCTAGTTAAATCCTGCAGGTGCCCAGGCACTGTTTCTCATCCCTGTATGGAGATGTCTGTACCCGTGTCCAGTGTGCTCCACATGTATGCAGACAGAGAAAAGGGAAGAGGGCTCAGGTCCAAGCCAGGTGAGCCAGAGAAATGTGTCATGAAAAGCCCATCATCCTTTCCTCACTGAAAAGAAGGAAAAGAGCTCTGTGTTACAGGGCTGTTTCCTAAGGGTGTTACAACACAGTTTGCAATGAAAACCACACAGCTCTTCCTGTCACTCTTAAGAAATGCAAATAGGTGCAGATAAATGCTTGTGTCGTGGCACAGCCACATCATACAGACGCACACACACGTAGTCCTCATGGGAGCCAAACAACTTTTAATCACAACAGTCACCTGCGATATTAGAGTCCCATGCTGCGTTATTTTAGTAGGAAAGAAATCACCTTTCCGCCTGGAGCCAAAGGCCTTTGGGAGATTCTGGTCCCCTGTGTTATAAACACAAGCAATGCGAGCTGGTGAGAAAAGGAGAGAAAGAAGAAAACAAGCTACCTCAGTAATGGGGTTCATTCCCAGTGTGCAGAGTATTACACAAGTACTAAATAGGGGGCCAGACATAAAGGGACGCATGCTTAGTCCAGTCAACGCACTGGGGCAGCTATATTGAGGCCAAGCTGCAGGAAGAGTGAGCACTGCTCGAGACAGGCAGACAGTTTGTGCGCTCCGAGGGAGCTGTGGCTCTCTGTTTTCCAGTTACTGGTTGCGTAGGTCATTTGAGAAAGCCTCCATCTCATATTGTGTTTTCCTGCAGATTTGCTTATAGTGCATTTAAGTCCCGTAGTGATGGATATAGGGTTAGGTTCTGTGTGCGTCTTTGAGGACCTTTTCGTCTCCAGCTCATTTAAAATCAGTGCAGCAATGTAAGAAGCTTCTATTATAGGCTAACCTTAGAGTACACTGACCCTGGCGATAGTCTGTGAAATGTATTCACCTTTTCTTTGCTATTTGAACATATAGTTTTTGAATGCATGTGCGTATAAATTTCAGTGCTTTCCATTCTGAGCTCCCAAGATTGAGGGCAAAAGTTCAAAACCCCTTTGTGCAGCTTTATAAAATACACATGTACAGGCTGAGGCAGCATGGGTGAACATACTTGATGAGACCTTACCTGTTAGGGAAAATATTCTAAAACACTTCTTCAGTAAAGACTCAGAGAAGAGAAACACACAGAACTTCTTGCTAGCAAGGGCAGCCTCCAGACTGAGACTCGCACTAAGAAACTGCCCCAATCTTTATTTATACTTCAGTAGGTGTGTGTGTGTGTGTGTGTGTGTGTGTGTGTGTGTGTGTGTGTGTGTGTGTGTCCTGCTGATCAAAGGGTCATGAGAGCACAAAAGGTACATCCTTGGTCAGGAAAGGGGGTAGTCTCCCCCACCCTAGATAACATGGTGAGGAAGTCCAGCAGTTCATCTATATGTAAAGAAGCACTTAAACTAAAACAGACATAGCTACGTTAATCCTGCCGTAAAACAATAAAACAAGGTATGAGCTCTCATGCTCCCAGACGTGGGGGTGCATTCCTGGGATGCACCCCAAGCCTGCAGCCTGTTAGAGATCACACACAATTAATTATATGCCTCTAAGTATACATGGTTGAATATTTCCTAATACAAATAACTACATGCAGTATTCTACCATATGCAAACTTATATCACTAAAAGATTATACTGACTACTAAATACAATTTTCCATTGACATTACCTCACGGCAGTATTTTAAGTTCAGCTTCCGAATTAACTTTTGGTGTTTCACAATTTTTAACATGACTTCTAACAAGAGAAGTCAGGAAGAAGCAGATGTTTGTTTTTTATCACATTTTTCCCCAATAGTTTTAATGAGTGCACCCATGAAACCAAGAGAATACATGTCACACACAGCAGCTGGTGTGTTGAAGTGTTGATTGGTAGAGACACGAGATGGCATATGGATTCATGCTTGTTTCGGTTTATAGAGATATATGCATTTTGTGTGTGTGTGTGTGTGTGTGTGTGTGTGAATCAATACCAATGTTGGCAGAGCTCTGTTTCTGTTTTCAGCTTGTGCATGTTTAGCTTTGGCTGTTAGCTTTACATTTGTAAACTGTGCTGCAGTTGTAACATGAGAGAATTGCAGATGGTGTCTTATACCTCTTTGCAGTGTGTTGGATGAAAGCAGTAGATTTATGCTTATAACCAGCCTAACTATATTTTCTTAATTTTCTCTATTTGGGTTTTGAAGCAGTTCAGGCTCGGAACAGATGAGGGATTTTGAGAGGCCAGTAAAGATCCCGTAACACTGAGATTAACAGTAAAATGTTAATACGCCCGGAAACACGTTAATATTATCCATTTAACTATTATTACTAGCCATATTAGCCACATGCTAAGTTATTATTTAGGTAGCAGTTGTTGGCAGTGGCTAACTATTAAACTATAACATTAGTGAGGAAGCTAGGAAACAAACAGCATAAGTTATGCCTGTCTTTAAGTCTAATAGAGGCAGTTAACAGGATAACGCAAGTATTTATGTGTATAAAGTTTAATGCTTTTCGTAAATTCCCAGAATGAAGTTGAGAAAAGTCTACTAGCAACTACAATATGTGCTTTACTTTTATATGTGTTGCATGAAAGAACAAGAGTATGATGATGAAATGCGAACTGCATCCAGAAACAGAAACTACTGCACAGCCAGCATGCTAACACAAAGCTAGCCAAAAACTCAGACTGACGTTAAAGGGCCCAGCAGCCTGACCCTGAATATCAACCCTAAATTTCCACCTGTACATGTTTCTACAGTAGGATCACTGTGCCTTTAAAGTTTCTCTCAGCTAGTTCTAATCTTTACTTGGTGTTTTTAGTTTTGCTTACTTACGTAAAAACTAAAAGAAAGCTCGTATGTGTGGCCTCATTAGGATTGGGATTTATGTTGGTGTGTGGGACTGTAGCCAAAAATTTATGTTAACTTGTACTTTTTTATTACAGAGTGCGTCTCAGGTCATTTGTCAGAGTAACATGGAAACAATGTAACAAATTACTTTCTCTGGTGAGTAATTAAGTAATATCCTGTGTCACTTTTATGAAAGCTAATGAGTCAAGTGTGATACATTACTTTTTTGAGTAACCCGACACTCTTGATCAGTACAAAAAATATGGTGCCCAGTCACCAGAAGCATACAAAATTTTGCCTTTTGTCAGGGTTTTTTTTTTTTTTTTTGCACAAATACTTCATATGTGGATATCTTAGAGTTCAGTTACTCTGTCACTGTCATTTACATTATTGTTTGTATTGTTCTAATCTTTATTTTTAAAAAGTGCCTTTTCCCTTTGCTTTTTTCACCTCATGGTATCAGAAAGAGTATCAACTATCAATAATTTTCTGGTCAGTATCAAGTTTAAAAATGTAGTATCATGACAACTCTGTACTAGTTTCTTATCTTAACCAGAATCACAGAAGTCTCAGAAAACGAGTATGTTGTAGTAGGTCGTATAAGCACACCATGCCAGAAGTACTTGACCTATTTGGACTTGAGCCTGAGTTACAAATGCATATCCTCTGTCGGCACGTTGATGCAGGTTAAACAAACACCGCGGGTCTGTCTGTGTGGTTTGACCCTCCTCTCCACCTGGGTTTGATGTGGGTCAAATGCTGCCCAGCTTTGGTCACTTTCTGTTGCTGTCTGAAGTGGAAAGAGTCTTAACTTTTAAGTGTCATTTACCAATTGGCTGAAGGAGGAGTGAGAGCACGGATGAGGGCAGAGAGAGAAAAAGCGATTTAAAAAGCTGGAAAGAAAGAGAGAAATTTTGCACACCTTGGTGTTGAAGAGAGAGGGAGGGGTGAAACGAACTTTTTCCTGCATGTAATTCTGTGTCATTTTCAGCCTTAACTGTGAAATGTGAAGCACCTCGCTCCTAGCAAGGATAATTTAAAGGCTGCTCCGTGAGTGGCTTTAATGCAGATTGAACGAGAGTGAAATAGATCTGTGACACGCACAAGCGTGCTCTCTTGAAAGCAGTATTGCGTGGGTGAATGTTGAGACAGGTCAATGAGATGTGAACTGAGAATGAAAAAGTCAAATGTACAGGCATGATGAATAAGCACAAAAATATATGCTTTCCACCACAGAAAAGGGATGTTTAAGCCGTAAGTGAAGAACAAACAGTACTTTTAGCTTGCCATCACCAGTGTGTGAATGTGTGTGTGAATGGGTGGATGACAGGTTGTGTAAAGCGCTTTGGGGTCCTTAGGGACTAGAAAAGCGCTATACAAATACAGGCCATTTACCATTTACCATTTACTCTCTCTCTTATTTCTGTGCTTAATTTGAGGGCTCGAACTGTCCAGACATGTACAATGGAACTGATGAGTTGTCAGATTGATTTGCCCTTCAGGGAGCTGTCGTCTTCTCCACTTGATCTGGGTTGGAACAGCACAGCGTGCTTTTAAAGACTCATGTCATTTTCCACAGCACCATCAGCAGACAACACTATTAACCTAACCATCATGTATTCAAGAAGACCGTGGATCGCTAATGTATTCACCTCATCCCAGCACCTTGACTTGGCACCAATTTGTCCCCTATTGAGACACACACACTCGTGCACACATGCACACAGAGACGAAAAGACAAAGAGGGAGACGGGTCCCATGGGTATGTCTGATTGAGCTTTCTCCTGTCTGCCATTCCTCATCTGAGGGAAATCAATAGAGGATCTGGGATTGGAGCTTGAGCTAATTGAGCTCTGCTCTCTCTGTTCTCTTATTGCTGCCAGGAGCATTTTGTCATCACAGCACCTGGTTCACACCACGGGGCCAGGGGGAGCTAGTCAGCGATCAGATAGGGCCTTTGGATGCCACAGGGAGGTGAGCTGCATGTGATTGAGCAACCTTGTGAAGTCAAGCACTCAGAGGAAGGGCATACCAAAGACGCTCTTCATTTATTTTCATTTGCTTCTTTGAAAGCGGCTTTACGTCTGCTCCTTTTCACCTGATGATAAAGGAAGTGGAAATACATTTTTAGTTTTGTAAAGTTTAATCATTTCGACAGTGATTATCACGTTGGGCAGATCCTTGTTAGAACTCTGTATCGTATTGGTCATTGCATCTATCTGCATGTATTTTACATCTCACTATTGGCTACAAAAAACTCAGAGAATAATTAAAAGGCTTCAAACTTAAACCTGTTGTCGTGCCAGTTTAAACCCCGATGCTTTTTCGCCCTGAATATCACAGCGTGAATGCAGCAGTTTTGTTGTGTTTACACACCACACAGGGTTTCAACATAGTCACCCACGATAATGGCTCAAATTAAATGTGGCATGCTGTTGCTAGCCAGTGTTCTCCTCTTCTGAGTGTTGAGTAAATGAAGATTTCTTCCATCCAAACCATCTGCTGTCATCACTCCACCCTTTGCCTCCTCTTCCCATCCTTCCATCTGTCCATGTTCCAAGACTTGAGAGAGTATGACCATCACAGACTTTTCCCTGTGCAGCTCTGAGAGACATTGCTGCAGAAATGTGACTCCCTCATTTCATGCTCCTCTGGCGCGTATGTGTGCACACAGGCGCGGGAGGGGGTGGATTATATGTGGCCACTCGAACACTCAGTCGATGAGATCAATCGTGCTCGGTGAGCCATGTATTGACACCACAAACACTGTACCCTCTCCTGCTCTCATGCTATCAAGGTGGAGGTCGGTGGTGCGCAGGTTAATTTCAGTGAAAGCTGGCGAAAGTTTGACGAGCAAACATGGCAGCTAGCTAGCTCTTTTTGGCTAGAGGTGACCAAAGTGCACCTCATTAACTGCAGTATGAGTCACTGTAAGATGCATCACTCATCACTCATGGAGATGCATGTACTTTAAAAAGGGCTAATATTTTAATAGCAGCATGTATTTGCTTGAACAAACTCTGAAATTTCATTCAGTTTACATTTTCCAGCTCCTGCAGGCTGCTGTGTTATAGGATTCTGCAGCTGAACACAATATTATCACACAATATTTTTGTTCAGTCGCATGAATGAGAGCTGAGATTCTGCACTTTAAGCATTTATTCATCATGAAATTGAAACTTGAATATGTTTTGGTACACTGCGAAAAATTGTGCCAGCTTCCAGAAATATGTGAACTTAACTGTCTTTTCTGGTCACGCTGCTTCTTTCTGTGCTGGATTTTCACTGCGGCTGGGGCTGAGGCAGCACCTCCATACACAGCAGACTAAAAATACTGAAACTGCATGAAATATCAACGCTTAGTTTAAGAATATGTTAGGTTATTTCTTTTGCTGTTGTGATATTTATCTGAACATATTTAATCTGCACCACTTTTTGTGTATGCATGTGGTGTGTTTGCCTGTAGATTTCATTCTTAGGGATTGCGTTTATTCTAACAAGGCCCTAGGCTCTGAATAACTCACATTAACCTTCTGATTTTAGTCAGACTTGGCTCTAAATACCTCCCCTCCCACTGCCCTCTCTGCTGTTGATGCCTCATGAGCTTTGACAGGGTCACAGGTTAAAACATCATCTCCTTTCCTCTAGCACCTCTATAATGTCCTCAGAATGAGCAACATTAAAGGACAACTGTTTTAGCTTCTTTGTCCACACTGTAAGTAAATAAAAGTAGGATTGTGCTAATGCTTGCAGTTTCAAAAAGAAAGCCACCCAAATTCTGAAAATCCCAAAGCATTTGCTCTTAAAATGCGGCGTCTTCCCACAGATGCTGTCGCTTCATAAACCGTTCCTGGATACACTATCTGTTTAGATGTCCTGTCTCTTCTCAGCGCCCCTGCTCGTCATGTTTCAGGTAGTTGCTGCTTTGTATGGCGAGACATGCCAGCAGCAGTACAGCGAGAGATTATTGTCACAGTAATTGGCTTTTCCAGGCCTGATTTGATACGAGCCTCTTGTCTGATCCACACACTTCTTTATTATCAAGCGTAATGGAAAGACGATGAGGCTCCCATAAAACGCTTGGCTCGTCATATCTCCAGAGAAATCGCCTCTCGCGTTTTGTCTCCATACTCCGGGTCAGGATAGATGGCCTTATATCTGTGTAAAGACTGAAAACCCGTAGAGGCGCACACACTAGCATTAGGCGTACTGGATCTGCACACATGAGAAGAAAAATGGTCTTTTTCTATACTTCCTGTATTAATTTTAAGGTAAAGTTACATTAAAGGATCTTGACATGGATAATAGTTTTTGATACCAATACCTAAACAGTTCTGCTATAGGTCTGATTCTTTATCACACATTTGCTGAGTTTGACTCAAATGGGACTTTAATGTCATTGTTTTGCTTTGTGCAGCTGTCAAATAACACAAAGTTTCTAGGAATATTATTTTAAAGGATAATTTAAACTGTGTTCTGGATTTCCATCCCTGTTTAGAAGTGCTGGTTGGTGCATAAGAGTGAGAGCATCAGGCCTAAACAAAAGCGCACATCACCCTCACCAATGAAATTAAACAAGTGCATGTGAATTAGATCAATAACTGGGTAACCACCAAATGATGATAATGATTGTCAGGCCAATACTGATGCTATTAGTATTTGCTCAGCAGGTGATGCTGTTTTTTTGTTTTGCTTTTGACTTTATTACTCCCTCTTCGATAACTAAAATACTTCATTATTATTGTTGTTGTTGTTGTTTAAAAACAGACTGGTACTCTGCTATCTGGATTTCACAGTGCTGTATGTGAAGTGACTCACAGTTTCATTTCGCTCCATTCTTGTGGCCGGCCCGCCTATCAAAACTCCGATCAGATAAACTCTGACAGATTTCATTTTCTTCAGAGGACAACATTACACTTCTACATGTTTACACAGCAAATTGTTGTGTGCGGTTTTATTAATGTTTAAAATCTCATATATTAAACCCTTAATTGCCATTTTGCTAGTACGCACTGCGGCACATTTCCCTTATCCAGATTTTATTGTCCCTGCGTTCCCCATAAGTGACAGCTGGTTGGAAGAATTTGCTATCAGATTGCATGATCCAGTTCAATTCCTGGTACTCTGTCCAAGCTGACATGACTGTCTGCTGCTGTGGCAGTCTGCCTTGTTCACCAAGCAGCAGAGGCAGTGTTGAACACGGCTCTCCTCCATTATTATCTCAGTCACTATCTGCTACTGCCAGAGGAAGATACAGATGGACAAGAGATTTTCGCAGGGAAAATGGAAAAGTACTGTGAAGGCACGGGAAAAATTTTTTTTATTTCTTTGAGATTGTTTGAAATAAAAATAAATTATTTCAGTTTCATTTCTGTAGTTTGTGTTCGGGGCTCAACTTTACCATTACCACCTGGTGAAGTCTGCTGGCAGCTAGGGTTTCATTTCTTATACGATGTCACATTCACACATTTTTAAGTGCTGATTCTACATTTTTATAGAATTTCCCTTCACTCACTGGGTTTTAAAGTCCCTCAAGCTGAGCATGTTTGCCATTGCTGTCATAGTGGATGCAAGGAGCAAGGGTTGCAACGGACTGAGACCAAGGCCACTGCATGCTCATACAGCAGGGAGTAGGCCTGCACTCAGAGCTCACTTTGTAATTTAAATGTAGTGGCAGGAGTTTACAATATATCATGTATATTGTTTATATTGATATACCAGCATAGTTGGATGATGAATTTACAAAAAGAGTTTCTTTATTTACACATCCAAGATATTGATGAGGAGAACCAACTGCTTGCTTACTGCGTAATTCTGATCTAAAGCAATCAATCAATCAATCAAGGCTTTATTCGCTACGTGCAGGTTGCCCTGCAGTTAAATAAGGACCCCCCCGACCTTACACACACAACACAGACATCACATGGGGATACAGGTCGGAGATCGGTAACAAAAAAACTACTCTGCACAAAAAAGCACATAAATGTCCACAGCACAACATTATGGAACACGTGACAAGCCACAGGGTCAAGTGGGGGGTGAGGAGTAATCCGAAGCAAACACAGCAGCCATCCTGCCCAGCGCTACCATTCCAGCGCGGGCTCAGTTCCCAGGAGGGAACAAGCATCGAAGGCGTTTGGAAAGGGAGGGGGGAATGAGTGTGTGCATATCAGTGTACATGTATATGTGTGCGTGTCCAGAGTTCAGCTGAGACGGTGTCCTTCATCCTGCTAGGCTAAGTAAACAGTCTTCCAGCCAACCCAGGTGGCCTCACATGGAATGGGAAGGAACAATCTAAACGCAGTCATTATCAGGGTGTTTTTGTTCGGCTCCAGCCTTGCGACCGCAGCTGGCGCCGAAAGGGTCTCCGCATGAAGTGATGGTGTTTTTTACTTTAGTGCGAACAGCTCATATGAATTTCAAAGCAGTTCTAACAGTCCAACACTGGTCTCTCAATCTCCCGTTGGAGAGCCGCGAGCTTCTCCGTGATGTTATCAAACTTGCGCTCTGTGATGTTATTCCGAGCGAACCCCTCCAAGATGTAATCCAGTCTGCACTCAGAGATCTTATTCTGAGTATTCACGGCAGCCGTAAGCTTCTCCAAGATCTTATCCGTGCTGCACTCAATGAGCCCGTTTTGAGAAACTCACGCCTCGTCCCATCGTTTCAATCCCAGCGGGCAGCCTTGTGGGGGTTTGAACAGCCAGTTCCGCTTTCTTAATTCTTCGATAAGTCAGGGCCAAGCCAGCTCCGATCAGCAAGAGCCCTGTTACCATGGTTCCGAATAGATAGTTAGATATCTTCATCACTCAGGCTCACCCGAGCTCAAACTTCTCGTTGAGAAAGGGGTGTCAATTGCATTTAGGGACCAGTTGATCAAATCCATAATTCCTCTTTTAGGTTTTAGAGAACAGACTGTGAGAGAGTGTTCCAGGGAAAAGTAATAAAAAACACGAGACTAGACAAGGACACAAGAGGCTAAGCAGGGAAGCTAAGGGAGAGGAGTCAAGAGCAAGAGCAAAAGCATACCACAAAAGCAATCAGCGAGCTGCTCAAGGCAACAAAAAAAGCGATGTTCTTCATGACAAAGTCAGTCACTTGATCTCAACCCAACAGATCAAATATTTCAGTTACTACAGAGGAAACTAAAGCCAGAGAGACCCACATATAAGCAGCACCTGAAAGTAGCTGCAGTAACAGACTGGAAGAGCATCTCAATGGAGTAAAAATGGCATTTGGCGATGTTCATGGGCTCTAGACTACAGGTGCTCATTAATAGAATAGAATAGAATAATCCTTTAATTGTCCCACAAGGGGAAAATTGGTTGTAACAGCAGCAAGAAAAACACATACACAAGCAAACAGGACACAGAACAGAAACATAGTTTTTTACATTTACATCATGAACAGTAGTTACCAAAAAAGAGTACTGTACAGTAATTAAAATAAAATGACTGCAAATGATTTGTTGTTACAAGCATACCTCATATTTAAAACGTTAATCTGTCCAAATACTTTTGAGCCTCTGAAAATGGCACACTACACCACAGTGATTGTATTCATAAACTGTTAATGCACTGTGTTAGTTAAACCCCTTGAATCAGTCTATATTTCAGTCACATCTTGACTGTTTGAAATCCACTGTGCTGGTGTGCAGAGAGAAAACTACAAAAATTGCGTCATTGTCCAAATACTACTCATGGACCTTGCACTGTGTATTTTTGGTTAGCATTAAACGAGAGGGTACAAAGCACTAACATACCTGGTTTTAAATGAATTGAATCAAATGCCATTGAAAAATATAACTATCTGAATCCCAAAGGGATGCACTCGCTATTGATCCACTGATATTTTTTTTCATTAGGCTTTTGTTGTGTGCTTGTTTCCTTACCTACAACAGATTGTCATTTCAACAGCTGTATGACACTCATTCTTTGTTTATTTGTTGTAGCAAGCATAGTGAGGAGTACTGGGAGAAAATGAGTAAAAGCGAGTCGGCGTGAAAAGAGCAACCAAATGGAAAGTGAGAAAGCGCAAAGGATGAGAAGAAAAGGAGGGATTGTGTATGTAGTGTGTAGAGGGTGGTAAAATGGGTGGAGGAGTGGGGCTGGGAGAGGAGTTCTAGCAGTGATTACATTGTCCATCAGGCCACAGGACGGCCTGCATCAGCCCGCAGGATTGATGTTTGACAGAATAATTAGAAAACTGTCGCAGCCTGTAATCACTGAAGCTCATCTTCCCGAAGAAGACTTCCATTCACTTTGTGCCACACATACACACACACATATACAGACTAGTGGGAACCATCTGTGGTTGACTGGTATATGGGACAGTGGGTTGATAGAGTGGTAAGATGGGAGTGTTCCTGTTTATTCTTAAGAAAGTGAAAGACTTTATCTGCAGCAGTGGAGACAGGAGGCGAGCGTGGCGCCTCACTCACTGGTTGGCTGACGGCAGGAGTGGGGAATGCGCTGGTGATTTTAAAGGTGCCGCTGGTAGGATTTATGGCATGGCAAAAAATGAATTAAATGGAGTTTTATTACAGTGGGTGGCAGAATGAATGAGATGTGGGACCAAGAAAAAAAAACCTCACTTTGACTATTTCATTCATGGGTGGATGACTGGTTGTGTGAAGCGCTTTGGGGTCCTTAGGGACTAGTAAAGCGCTATACAAATACAGGCCATTTACCATTACTAGTGTGTTTGCTATAGGAGTGACTAGATCTGCAATGCTAGTCAAAGTGGACACAGTGTATTTGCAGTAGCCCATAGTGAATGGTAGGACATGAGTAACCCATCATTACTAAGCTGTGACACACCAGTGAACATGCTTAAGAGTAGTGGATGGTAACTAAAATCTAATCACACCTTAACTGTGTTTCCTTAAAGGTACAGGTTTGCTTTTGCCTCTGGCATTTGTTCATAACACCAACAATTAATCCTTACCAAGTATCATAAGCTATAATGAATAAGGCTTATATTTAAATAAACACACCAGTGTGAGATGGAGTAATTACAGTGAACTACACTGAGTCAGTGGAAAGTGTATTGAACAAAGCACTCTCATTACAAGAACAATTTAAGCAGGTGCTCTGGAACTTTCAGCCCTTGCATGTTTTTTTCATTTAAGCCTAAAAGATGCATAACAACAGATATTGTAATCTAGTTATTAGATTGTAATAGATTATCTTGAAAGTTTGATATTGCTATTCAAACTCCCAGTTTCAATGCCTGTTGATGGTTTATTTATCAGCAGTATAATATTAAGGCTTTCCTTGATTCAGCTACATGTTGAGTCTGTGACAGCCCTGTTTTGCGATTATTGCACATCAACTAGCATTAGCGCCTCCAGGTAAGAGGTCACAACATTAAACATGTCATTCTTACACAGCTTTTAAACAGGCTTGTGGAGTCTTTCCCAGCTTTGAGTGAGGGGACAGGATACACTCAGGATAAGTTGGCATATTAAAGTTAAGTTAAAACTAGTGCTGTCAATAGATTAAAAAAAATAAACTAACTAATCTCACAATTTTCTGTTATTAATTGCGATTAATCTCAATTACTTTATTAATAGCCTGGCTCCAATTACATTTTTTTATTCTTTATATTTTAAGTAATTATCGTTGTTCACCGAAGTCCAGTGGTCTCCGGTGAGAGCGACATTCCTTACTTGCACAAGCTTGCTGGACTGCTGAGCCCTCTGGTCCCCATACAAAGTGTGCAGTCTCGACACAATGGTTCCTCTCGAGGGCAGATTGTAACACTCATCTCCTGATGCAGCACGAATGACTTCTCTCAGTCCATCATCTTCTACTATGCTAACTGGTCGGCAGTTTTTAGCTATCCAAACAACCAAGGAATTGGTTACCTTTTCTCTCACATTTTTTGTTATTCGTCCACAAGCACCATACTCCTGAAGCGTAGACTGGCGAGGTCCCGTAGAGGTGGATTCAGTTGGGTGTTTTGCTCTCAGGTGATACGCCAGTGATGAACTGCTTCTGTGGTACTTGAATTCAGCGTTGCAAATTGTGCATCTTACTCTCGTTTTGTCCAACAAGCCATCAGGCAACTTCTTAAAGAGAAACTTTCCACCCAAAAGTCCGCCCTCGTCCATGCTTGCGTGTGTTAGCTAGTGTTAGCTAGATAGTAGCATGGTGTCACTTCTTCTTCTTCTTCTAATCATTTCTGTCAGGCCAAACGCCAGCATAGCACACTGTTGCCCCCTCCTCCAGAGGTGCTCATGAATTTAAAGGTCTTAGATTACAGGAAATTAATAAAAAAACAAAATCAGCGTTAAATTTTTTTAATGCATTAAACATTTCGCGTTGATCTTAACAATTAACGCGATAATTTTGACAGCACTAGTTAAAACACAACCAACCCCAATATCAAATAGTACAACAACCTCTGTTTCATTATTAGGCCAACACTGCAGGAGGAAAGACAGAATATCAGGTCAGCAAGATAGCCCAAAACATTCAAATGAAAGAACTAGATGTTGAAATGATAGACGAGCGGCACAGTTTCCATATTTAAACAGACAAGTTTATGTAGGATGAACTGGACAGAAGGATGAAAGCAAAGCAACCTACAAGTGGAGCACTTTGCAGAAAGAGTATTGAGATCAACTTTCAACTGTTTTTTTGTTTTGTCTTGTTTGTTTGTTTGCCACAAGTATAATTAATTATGAGATTTAAACCTTACAGAGATTTTCAGTAGATGCAGCCATGTCATTGATTTGAAAATTCTGCGTTTCCTCGTTCTTGACTTATTGCATTCACAAACTTGGGTGTCCACACCGCCCCGCTATATACCAAACTCAAAAGATTAAGAGGTGTTTTTCATAAAAAATTACAGCACACAAATAACAAAAATGGCAACACTATTTTTGATCTAATGAAGTGCCAAAAACAAACAATAAATAAATAAATGGATAACTGGTAGTGAGTCTTTTGTGTGCACACAGTCTGTGTCAACACACAGGGGAACACTGAGACTTCAGAACATTTTCACTGTGTTTGTCTCATTCAGCCACATATTTGTTTCAAATAACTTTCAGATTTTTCACATAAAAAGCAGCACAGATTTTGTCCCTCATCATTTCAGCTGCAAGCACTTTATAAGGTGAACATTGAAACTGAATAGAAATCAGACCTAGCTTCATTCTTCAGATCATTCTCCTTCTGCTGGTCTAACAGCACAGGTCACAGCTAGTCTTCTCCAGCATCATTGCTCTAGTTTAGTGTATCCCAGCCACTGTGCCATGGCACACAGGTGTGAGAAATGATCAGGTGTGCTGTGGAAGATTATCTGGTTCCACCTGATTAGTACTCTAAGCGATCGGGGCGAGTAACGGGCAGAACAATTGTATTCTCTTCCAGTAGAGGGCAGTACAACTACCTGCTCTAATAAGGCATTTAAACATACACAGGCATAACAATACTGCGTGTATAAATATGAATATATAAAGTTGATGACTGTGAAAGTAAAATAGATCATTGTAATCAATTTCTTGTTTGCTCCCAAACCTGTAACACATTAGCTTGCACTTGAAGTTCAAAGGTCACATTATATGGCCTTCCTGTTATTCACAAGGCCCCCAGACAAGACTTTCATTGATCTGAAATCTACTCTGCATCTTCCTTCTCTCCCCAGGCTTTTATTGGTTTCTCTGATCCCTTTAATACCTGAGCAAACCATTAATGGCTAATTGATATGCTGCACCGTTCTCCTGAACTCCATCAAAGTATGCATGGCAAAATGTCAGCCATAAAGCCATTGGTTGCCCCCACCCCCTCCCTTCCTCTAAGACACACGAGAAATCCTTTGCATTTGCATATGTGAACAGGCCACATCTCTATTTGATGAGACTTCAGGACATGGGAATTTTTTATGTAAGAGCTCTCAGTGCAGGAGAATAAAAGGCATGAGCTGGGGTTGCTAACATGCCCAATCAGTGTGTGTATCTGTGTCTGGCTTCCTTAAACCCTGATTGTGCCCATCTGTTTCGACCAGGTTTGGATGTTCCTGGCAATTTAGCACCCACTTTCCCAGACCTTGTTGCAGCCACAGGGGTTGGGAAGGAGAGAAAGCTGGAATAGAGAGCAAATTGGGTCTATTCTATCAATTTCTGAATTACTCATTTAGCTGGGGCTGAGTGCCGTAGAGAAATCGTCATCTCCATTCATTAGCTGCTGTGATTTGGTCATTGACAAGAATGATGAATGAATAAGTGGGTTTGTTGGAAGGAGTTCTGTACTGTATGCAGAGGCTTGCTTTTCATTAAGCTTTTCTCTCGATTTTGGCATTTATAAAAGGACATATGAACTTTGACGTCAGTGCAACTACTATACTGTTCTCTCTAAGTATGTTCTAGGGATCTAATATGCCATCCTTTTGGTGCACGTAGCTGCTTTCATATACTAAATTCTCACTCTACACCATATTCACCTGCCCCTTGCTTAATTGGCTGCCCTTCCATTCTTTCACAGCTTAGGTACGGTTTGTGCTTATGTATTCTTAGAATCAATTATTAGGAAGAAAACTTGCGCTGCGTTGGTGTAGTACTTGTAAGATGCGTTAAGGTGAAAATTGTAGTTGCGGTGCCACTTAATTGTGAGGGGGAGGAATGTGAAGTCCTGAATGAACACTAGAGAAGTTCTGTAAAAATCTTTTTCCCTTCCCTGTCAGCTTGTTTAAGAGCAGTTATTCCACTTTAAAAAAAAAAAGACTTTGTTTCTTTTTTTTCTAACTATGCAGAGTCTTGGAAATTATTACAGCAAAATCAAGCTTACAGTCTTTTAACCTGAAGATTATTCTGTGTTTGGTCTCATTTACAATCACTCTTCTCTCCTGTGCTCAGTGTGTGTGTGTGTGTGTGTGTGTGTGTGTGTGTGTGTGCGTGTGTGTGCGCGTGTGTGTAAGCGCTTTGTTCTGTTTAACTGACTGTCCTCCGAGTTGTCCGGCTAACTTCCACACCAGGATTACCTGTTGAGCATTTTTGAGCATTAGTGTTAACTATTTGTTTACACCAATGTTTACTTAGAAGTCATCTGCTCTGTTACTTTTTTGTTAAGTTGTTTATAGTGGAATGCACTTCACTGAAAGCGAGCAGTCAGGCCTGCTCTGTCGGACACGTAAATGGTGGGGAGGTGACTAAAGATGAGAGTTTGGGCGATGATTTGCCTTGCAAAGCACACCCATCTGCCCTCTCGATGGCTCATTGGCTCCCAAGATCAGGTGCTATCTGAACTGGAATCATTTGGATAATTGACCTTCTGTGTGCATACATTAGAATAAATTAATTCTGATTGGCCGTGCAGCATTAGGAACAAAGCGGGAAATGTTGGCTCTTTTATATTCAACTCCTGGTGTGTTGTACCCAGTCTCTTAGGTGATTATGTATGCCATTCCCCAAACTATTATGCATTTCTTCAGTTTAATAAAATAATTCTTGCTCTGAGCAGAGTAGAGCACAACAGACACACACCAGTACTCAACTTTTTAAAGCTTCAGCCTGACTTTGCAAAAAAGTATCCATCCTACCATATGTCTATGCACTTATGCAAATTTCAATACATATTTCACGAGTAAAGGTCAGTGATGTATACCAATCTGTGTGTCTGGCAAAGAATAAGAATAATATTCCTGCTTTCATCATTTGCGTTCTTGTCTTCCAAGTTGTTGTTTAGTTTGTTTTTTTTTTAAATCTCCAAATGACCTTGCTATTCCAGTGAAAGTGGTTACACTGTGTGTGCGCACCAGGCCCGTGTAGCTTTGTATGTGTCGTTGCTGCGTGATGGACAGCCATTAACCCTTGTTCAAGGGGTTGAGGAATATTTATGTCTGCCTGTCAGCAGTAGCACGACACCCTCCGGGGATGAATAATATGCCTGCCCTACACTGGCTCCTATTGTTGAGTCTAATTCACACCAAAATGGTTTGTGTGTGCATGTTGGTGCACCTGCTGATAGGTTTACAGTGTGTACGTGTGCATGTGTCAGTTCGGGGCTCTCTGATACCCTGAGGTGAACAGCAGGAGATGAGTTCTACATCCCTCACTGACATCTGACAAACCTCCCGCTCACCACAGAGGTCGGTCTCTCCTCGCCTTGCGTCATGCATGGCATCTCTGTTGCCTCGTAACTGTTCTTTCCTTTTTCTCTCCGTGTAATCTTCAGTGTGCACAAATATATAAAAGGATTTTAATCCTGATTATGTCAACATTAGGATTGGATTGAAAAGGTTGTTCAAAGGTCCCGAAACCTATAGCCTGGAAGAGTTTGCAATTTGTATGGTGACTGTATAGAAAGTGGAACATGGTCTTAGGGCCTTCATAACTAATTATCAAATCCCTTCATTTTACTATTATTAAATCTCGTGTCTACCATCGTTTCCAAATTCATGTTTTTTTTTCTCCCTCTGAGTGTGACATATTTTCATAGATGGCTCTAAAAGGTCTCCCAAACATTGCTGTTAAAAATGCCTTCTGGATTGCTTTCACTCACCGCAGTAAGCTTTAGGGCCTGTAGTGAATGACTTTTGCTGCCAATGGGATCATTTCTACTCTCAGCCTACATGCAGTGCTGCTCCAGCCTCTGCTGCTGTGAGGTTGTCAAGGTCTAAGAAGAAGAGAAATTTTGTGGAATAAAATAAATACTTATACAGCTGACCCAGAATCAGTCGATACTCTGACACCAATCAATGCAAAAAATTACTATCAGATGAGATACTCGTTTGTAGCAGTATCAGTACTAACGACACCATTTTTGCCTCCTCCAGCTGATCCACAACTTCGCACAACACCTGCAGACTTGCAGACACACAGCCCCTCCTCTGACATTCATAACGCTAAATAACACTTTAAGTTATTCTCAGAGACCAGTAAAGCTCTCGTTTAAACAAGATTGAAGTATTGAATAGTTATCATAAATGTTAACTTGGCCACATTAACATTTGTGATTTCCACTCAATAGGTCTCTGAGGAATCAAAAGTAATATTGAGTCGTCATTATCGAGCTTGAAATTCTGGTATCATGACGACCCTAGCATGACCTTAGTGCCACTCGGATCAGATTTGTCTGTTCACTGTGACGATTTGAGTACTCGTCCCTTTAATGTAACATTGGCCCACCGTATGAATTCGTTGAAACACATTCAGAAACTAAGTATGCATTCCTAGTCTAATCAAGCTCCTCTAGCCCAAAACGTGTTCCAGATAAAGTCACGTCTAAACGCGTGAACATTTTAAAACTGTGCTAATGTTTAATGTTCGTTCACATTTTTAAGGTTCTTCAAAATGCTATCCTGGCTTTTTACAAAAAAAAATGTGCTTCTTTACAAGGTCTGCTGTGGTGGTTTTTGCACCGGAGATTCTTAAGTGAGACTTTCATCCTTCTCGGTTGTTTAAAAGGATTAACTGGCAGCGTAAAAGAATGTGGAGTAACATGCTTACTGCTCAACTCCTGCTTCATTAGAACTATCCAGTGCTTTCAGAGTATCTTAACCTGTCCTTCATAGCTTTCAACAACAAAGTTTTTCCCCGTCCGCACCTCTAAGCCAGCAACATCAGCTCCCTGCTCCTATCTGCATGACAAAGAGGAAGTATATTTTGTAAAGCTGACCTTCAGAGGCACCTTCTGGGTTTTCATGTACTTGAAGTGCATTTAAAGACAAATACACATAAACTCTGTGACACTATTCATAAAATGTGTACATTATCAAAGTTATAGGTGTTGTTGTGGGAGCAGTTATTCATAATTTTCCCCACTCTATTATACCCATGTACTCAAATAAAATGCTAGAGTTGTCTCTGTAACACAGCAGCGTGGATAAGATTACATACTTTACCAAATACAACTTCACAAACACATTCTGTTTGGCCTAAGGCACTGAAATGTTTGGTCTTAAACTCAAACTCTGTCAAGATGAAAGCTTATTTTTGTGTGTGTGAATCATAATAATGTAAATGACAGCTGAATGAGTTCACAGTGTATTGTTGGGATGTATTTCATAGAAAATACAGTTTTGTTTTTTATAACTTTTTGTGTCTGATAAGTTGTGAGAGTCTCTCTTAAATTTGAAATTTGATTTCCATGAATACTAGATATTCATTCTGCTTATAAATCTGAGGGGAGGTGAAAGGGTCACATAATCATTGTGATGGTTTAGTAGCTAAGAATAAGAATAAAGCTTCAGTTACACAGTGACATCTTTATTTAAAGCTTCTTAAATGTTGGTACAGGTGATAACCATCACCTAACTGCATCCAGGAAACTCTTGATCTAGCCTTTTTTTTTTTCTTCTTTTTTTTTGTCTTCAGAATCAGAATGCATTGGTCAAGTTTGTGTACATGTGCAAGGAATTAGGCTTGAATTTTCTTTGGTCTCAGTAGAAACAGAATAGACAAACAGACAATTGCAACATGACACGAACAACAGCTACATGTGTAGCATATTTATATTTAAATATTCAGTCGTGTAAAGTGCAAAAATATTGAAATAAATTATGGAATAATATCTCTTCTTATTGAAGTGATGTTTCCTGGAGCTCGGTGGACACTTGGCCTTTGGTCACTATTACTTATTAACTGAATGTCTCTTAGAAAAAAAAGGACATAAGTAGTAAATCCAGAAGTACTTGGATTGTACACAGTTGCACTTGTAGTTTTACAGTATTCCTTGTTCCTTGTACAGCCATTTATTAAAACATGTGCAATCTTACATATAAATACATTATGTAAGACAAAAGCAAGTTAATATATCAGCAATTGTACAAGTGGAAGCTTTCCAGATGGTTTTGCATGGTTGCTGAAAAATTGACGGTGTATTTCTGTTTTCATAAATCCATCGATTTTGACAGGATCACCAACACCACTGGCTGAAATGCAGCCATGAACCAGTGTTTACAGCTAACTCCCTCACACTCACTGTTGTACCTCTCATACCTCAGCCTTTTCTTAATGGCTTCTTTACAGTCACCGTTCAACTCAGACCTTTTCTGATGAGGCTTCATTGAAAAGTAGACGGATCAACTGAATGGCCAGATGCATCTCTCAGGTCTAATAGCTAGCATGTTATTGGTACAAAATTACTATTTTATGCCTGTTATTTTTGCTATCTGTCATAGATTCATCTAAAAAAAAAATGGGAACAAATTACATGTTCTTGCAACAGGCTTTTAGTAACAAAGTGTCCAAAGATACAATTTCAGATTGTAGACAAAACACCGGTTCCCTTGATTTAGATTCGTTTTTTATGCTTGAATGGTTCACAGATTGGTGAAAAACAAAAAACATCCCTCTGAAAATGGTCAGGTACAATATCCAAAGAAAGAATTTGGAGACCTCCATAAAGCCTTTGAGAACTTTTAAAAAGTGTAAGACCGTCTGGTTCCTTGGAAGGAGAATATAAAGAAATTAGGGGCCGCTCAAGAGCTTTGCGCAGTACTGTACGTTGATCCAGTCATTTAACCCCAAGAAATGAGATGGTTAATAGTAAGATCTGCTGTGGTGTTTACATTGGTCTGTCTACAGTTAAATGTGTTTGATTCTTATATTTAACAACAGAGAGAGAAAAGAGAGAAAGAATCACATCCTGAATGACAGAGTAGAAAAAGTGGTAAAGACGTGTCACTAGAGATCCCCAAAAGTCCCACAAGAAGAGAAACTTGTCACAAAATGTTAGCAAATCACAAAATGAGTTTCATGAAAAAATGCTTTGCTTGTTTTTTCTACTTTACTGAGGAAAAATCAAAGAAAATCTTTAATTGTAGGGCGGTGGAGCCCCTCTAAAATAGTCCTCTCAGTCACGACACATTGCACAGTTTTTGTGTTTGCTTGGCATATTAGACAGTTTTGGTTAATTAGCATTATTTGTGCCTCTCACACCTGTCGAACATGTTTAAACTAATCTTAATGGGAATGCCTGGCAGTGGCTGGATCAGAAGGCAAATGATTACAATCATTAAACTCCACATGCTGTATGATTTTATCTCCCGACTGTCGACACCAACTGGCCCACACTGGAACAGATTTGATCCCACTTGGTCCAATCAGTCATTACATCCAAATCATAGCTATTAGTGGCCCAGAAATTGTAATGTATATTCACCTCCTACTCTTTTTTTTCTTTATTCAGCCAGAGATTTTTGTGTACATACTCATTGCATTACTTTGACAAAACCACAGAGTGCAATGACTGATTCCAGAACAGTGCAAAAGTTTGTGAGAATAAGATCAGACGAGCAATGAGAAACGAGATATGTTAAAGGCCGTTTTCAGGATCCATTCTGTGGTCACACAGGTTACGCCAGACCTCAGTTTGGTTTTTTCCTCATTTCCCTCTCCCTTTCTGTACCTACCAATACCTTCACACAAACTGATTTTGGCTGGAAGCAAAGCCATCTTTTCCTTGATTGGTTTCTATTCTTTCGCCTGTAGGGAAAAAAAGGAATCCCAGGGGGCTCTAGGTTGGAGGTGGCTGAGTGCTCATAAAAGACTCTTGGCCAGGACATATGTGAGAGGACTCAAAGATGTGGATGAAAGCGTGCAAGACATTTCGATGCATACTCGAGTTAAGGCTCTGAAATAGTGCTCCGTCGCGTTGCTCTCAGGATGATTTGTTTTCAGAAAAGAGAATTGATGCCAATAATAAAAACGATGACTATCTGTTAAACTGCTGTTCAGTAGATGGTTAAAGTTGGGTTAAATACAGTCACTCTGAAAGCATGTAATCATTGCACAGCTTTTAAATTGGCACAGAAACAGGAACATAAAGGAGTATGTGTAGTTAGTAAACTTAGTTTAGTGATTACATCCTTATGTCCTCCAGATGTAACCCCATCAATCAGACAGGTATCCAGCTGCCTGTTGCGGTAGGTTTTTACCATCAGCTGAAACTTCAGACGCCACTGTCTGTCAAAAGGTGTCTCTGCCAGTGACATGGCCAATCTTTGACATAATGCTCAGTCTGTCTCTCTGCAGTCCCAAGAAGGGGCTGTCATGCTTCAGCAGGCCGGATAATTATTTCCCTCTTATCCCTCCTTGCCAGGGCCAATCCTAGCCTTCAATAGAAGTCAGGGCCTGCACCACTTCCCATCAGTTCTTTCTGTCTCTTTTCTTCTCCATCTCCCTTCTTCCATCTGTTTCACTTCACCTCACTCTCTGACTTTAAGACCTTCTTTTTTCCTCAGTCTGTCTTTATGTCATTCTCTCTTTCCTGTTCTGTATCGTCTCTAAGAATAGATTTGCATGGTAAAATAGATACTCCGTTTGACAGAATCAGTGGTCATAATGGCAAATGTTCCATAAAATTGCCGTGTGGGGTGTTTGATTCTGTGAAGTGGTCATTTAATGCAAAGCTTGTAGAAGAGTTGGGTTTCCCAGAGATGACAGTGTTACATGATGGAGCTCCTTGATTTTTAAAAATGCTGAATTTAATTCAGTAGGTGCTGTCAGGAGTTTGGATGCTCATTACTCCTCTTGGCGTTGTTCACTGGACCACTCACTGAATGAATGAAACACTCTGATAGAGGGAAATACATAGCATTATTCGGATGTATTGAATGAATGAATTCCTAGTTTTTGGACCTTTTTATCAGCATTTTAGAACCCAGCTGCTGAACCTGGACCTTTCAGATGTTTTTCTATAAACGTCAAAATAAAGTAAATGACCCTGCTGCCATTTGTGAGATTAGGCTCTAATATGGAATTTATAAGCAATTTACCCATCTCAGTATCTCAAACAAGGCTAAAAAGAAGGAAAAGAAAGCATGCTAGAATACTGTGAACAGGCTCAAGTCACTCCTCATTTCTTTATATTTTGCATCCAAGTAGCCGGTCTTTCTTTCCATTTTTAAAGTGCTCTTCTGGAGTACTTTTAAAGTTTTTCCCAACTCAACTTGCTGATACAGTATGGCTCAATCAATGACAATTGCAAGCATATTTGGGGGAGAGCAAAGTAATCCAGATGCATAAAGAGATTGCTTGGGTTTACGGTCAGTGAGGAAAACCTCCTCCAGGCTGCAGGAACCAAGTTTTCTTTTTTATAGGCATGGTGAAAAGCATCTTATTCCATTCTTTGAAATGGATGATGACTTTGTTGATTGTGCTGATGGTGAAGGTCTTTTGAGTGCAATGGTTGTGAGTACAGTGCAGACAAGTGAAGGCTGTTCGTTAACGAATCAAATATAAATGTGTCTTACTGCATAATGGCAAATACTTTGCATCTATGCCAATTCGTCTTTCTGTTAAAATTGAAAAAACAAGCAAAAGAAAATGTGCAGATCATGTTGGAGAAGCTGAAATCCAGTGAGCACAAATGGACCATATGTGAAAAAATGAATTCGCATTTTGTGACAAAATCAAATTTAATATTTTATTTGGTATTTTTTTAACTCTGCCTCACTGAGTTAGGTAAGTTTTTTTTTTTTTTTTCTTTTTAGTTTTTTGAAACTAGATCTAGTTTTTAGCTCCCTTTGAGTTGTTCTTTTACAAAGTTTAAGCTATTTGAGTGTAGAAACTAAACATATACCAAGAAATCCAAAACAACTCAGTGCCCATCTAAGACAATTTAATGCTTTCCACTTCAAACACGGGCAGAAACAGAATAATCGTTTCTTGCCAACTGCTCCTCCTTTCATTCCAAGATGTTTTACTAGAGCCAGCAGGCCTACCTTGATTTGGAAGCCGTACATGTTAACCTGTGGCCCCAGGACCAAGAACTGGGCCCCCAGTGGATCGAAAACAAATAAACAAGACCTGCCAGAGCAGGCGGTGACAGTACAGGCTGTCTTCAGTAGATAAGACAGAACAATAGCCCTTAATAGGCCACAGAGAGACACACACCCATCTCCATCCCTGCCTTTTTTTATACTCTATCTTGCTTGCTGGTAACAAAGGGAACAAGATTCTTTCCCTCTTCTATCCTGCTGAGAGATTAGCGGTGCTTAACAGCGGTATGGGCATAAAAATGTGTATTTGAGTGATAATTCAGCAACGCACGCACAACTCATGACAAGGAGCCTCGCAGAATGAGAAGGAATACAATGCCTTTATTCCCTTCTTGGCTAAAATTTGGAGGAGAAAAGTACATCATGTTTGTTTGCTACTTAACAGTGTATGGAAATGAGCACCAAGACATCCCCAACATGGAATGGTGCTTTCTAAAGTTGTCCTCATTTTTCAGTCAGTACAGATGACTGTTTCAGTATATACTGATCCAGATCTATGCCCATAATAATTACACACAGTGGGGGTTTTCCCAGACATGTATTCAACATATGTTTTATAAAAAGCTCAGACAGCAAGACTACAATGAAGGTCCACATGAGCATGGTGAATTGTCTGAGTTATAGCTTTCTTGTCCTAAGTGCAGTTAGTGGGGTGTATAATAGCAGGCAGAAAAGCCTGTTTCTCCTGTGAAGGCCCCCTTTTTTTGACTTTGACACAAAAAAAACCTTGGCAGAGTATCTGAATGCCAGCAGCAATGATCCTATTTTCTAAAATTTGAATCATTTCAGCGGCACCCAGGTAGAAGGTAACAGCTCATGCTGCAACTCTGCCTGAAAGAACACACAAAGATCCTCTAAAAGAGTGAGCTGGCACATTATACCTGATGCCTTTATGCTGAGCTCTGATGAAAGAAATCCACCCCGCTGCCAACTTTGCTCACCTGAAATGAATGCCTTTAAGGAAAGAGACTGTAGCGTTTTACCGTCTGTTGCAGAAGTACAGAAATGCGATGTTGAAGGTTTGAGGCGGATTGAGGGGCGCAGCGCTATTTCAAACCTTGAAATCTGGATTTCTGAGATGCTGAAAGGATACGTGGTGCAGGGGAGTTTGTCGTTTAATTGTACAGGACATCAAACAAATTTGGCTCCCATTCTTTTTGTTTCCCCTGTTGTTGCATTTTAACCCCACAGCTCACTAACCTGCGGAGAAGCAAAGTAATTCATACCTAATGTGCCGTTTTCATTCCACCACAAAGGAACCGTACGCTTGACCTCACCATATTATACAACCGAGTGACTCATTCCAGGGCAGAATATCTTTAGAAAAATGAATAGTTAGAACTGCCGTCGCTGCCTTGTTCCCTCCTGCCGCACGGTTCTGTATTTAACGTATATCTGCGATTTCTGCTTGGAAAATATAGCAGCTGAAGAGTATTTATATCAAATGTCTGCTTATTTGTCTCTTTGTACGAGGTGCTCCTTTGGGATGTACACATTGTCATAAAACGAAACGGGAGAAGAAGGGAAAAAAATAAAACGAACTTTCAGCAAAGTGCAACTTATTCCTCGCCACATCCATATTTCTATAAACTGCATTTACTTTTGTGGCCAGCAACATAAATCATGCCTTATATATCATTAATATACATGGGTGTCAATAGGAGATGCATGAATGGAAGAAATATGGTTCATCCCCACAGAGACAGAGTTGAAAAATGGGCTGTGGACGGGGTGAGAATAGAGGCTTCTCTAGTGAAGCTGCAAAAGGCGTCTAAATCTCTGCTGCCCCCAAGTGGGACTCCATATAATGGAGGGTGTGTGTGTTTGCGACACTAAACAACTGTGATACAATATGTGCAGCTTGAGCCACCAGAAATAAAGAAACGCACTGTTATCGTAAATCGGTGCCCCATTTTGCTGTTGCTCAGTGTCAGCTGTGTAACGCGAGGAGCACTCCAACAAAACTGTCACATTAAATGCGATACATTGTTAACGCACTGCACTGTGCATGCGAAGTCATGGCCGATGATACGAGCATTGTTTGCTCACTGGTAATACAAACAACTCCAATGATTATCTTGCCTCAGCGGGTCATTTTTTCTCTCCACATTTGATCTTTCTTTAAAGCTCTGTTTATGCTCTGGATTTTATTTATTTATTTTTCATCTATTGTACGTTGCTGCCAGTCAGGATAAAAATTGGGTGCGTGCATCGACTCGAGCATTATAATTTGGTTGATTATGTTTTCTGTGGATAATATCCAGTTGTTGTTGTTGCCTGTTGTTTGCCACACCTGCACGGGGTAATGTAAAAACACACACTTTCATACTTGTGCCCTAAGGCAGGATGTAGTGTATATGGCCAAAAAAAGAGGAAAAAATATAGACAAGCATGGACTTGGTGAACTCTGCATCACATCAGCTGCTAGTGAGTCTTTGTCATTGATGGTAACGAGTGAGTAAATGTTATTGCTAATATATTGCATATGTTTCCTTTAAAATGTATGTAAATTTACCCATATTTCACCTCCACATTAACCTATATGTGGTCCTTCCCCTGTAGACCCATTATTGCAAACACACAGGTCATACAATGTGTGGTGGAGCAGATTCATGATTGTGCAGTGATGTCAGTCGTAAACATAGACAGTAATGAACAGCAGGGATAATTCAAAGCTTCTCCTTTTAGATGTTTTACAATAGGTAGAATTTTTTAACATTATATTGACTTTTCAAACTATTCATGGTGCAAAGTACAAAGTGAACATAAAATAAATAAAAAGACAGAAAAATGCAGAAATAAAACGCCCTCCTCTCCTACCTTTTCCGTTTCATCTTCACATGAGGAAAATATGGATATGTATATGTAATGACATATAATAGCTTTCCTTTTTACAGAATTTTTTTCTTTCAACGCCGTGCCTTAAAGCAGAGAGCGCAGCCTTTGTTGCAGCAGTCTTTTCTTTTTTAGCATTCGGAGGTTATTTTGCAGCATTTTGCAGATATGGGTAACATAAAAGAATTGTAAGATTAATTTACAATAATGAAATTAGACTCATAGAAGTAAAAGAGAAAACAAAATGATTATAAAAGTGAAAAGGTGCTTTCCATTTTTGAGCAGTTTGTAATTCTGGGAAAGGATGAGCAAGTGTGCTTGTAAATATTATCTTAATAAAATGCATTTAGTTTGTTACTGTTTAAATGATGGGAATATTATAACAGGGAGAGATGAAGTACTAGAAGTACCTGAAGCTGCTGAGTGGCACAGTTATCATTGTTTAGAGTGTATCGTCAGCTTTCCCGTAGACTGGGATTGTGACTTCATTGGAGTCAAAAACTACAGCACACATAATTCAAACTGCCTCTACCCCGTCCATAATTCTCCATAAAGCTCCTCATCATACAGCATTACTCTCTAATCAGGAGGCCGTGTTTCATTTGATCACCTTTGCGTTTTATTGAAACATCAAACTGTTATTTTCAAGTTTGAGACTATCGATTCCCGGCCTCTTCCTCTTGTTTGTTTGTTTTTGCATTTCAGGGCGAATTCCCTGTGCGATGCACTTAATCAGCACAAAATGGGTCTCGGTGTGAATCTTTCTCGGTGTCTTTGCGTGGTAAATGAGTTTTTATAGTCCTGCCTATGTTTGTGTTTGTTCGGGAGCGCTCTCCTGGTCTTGTGCCATTCTCCGCCGTTCGTACGGAGATGCTCATTTGGATAGCATATAGAGGACAATGCCATGGCGACACTCTGATAGCTATCCAAGTCCTTGATCTTCTCTCCCTGTAAACATCATTACCACACACTGACAACATACACATGCACAACAGGCACGCACACACAAGCACACAAACACACACCCACAAGCTGCTCATCCAAATCGCTGCTAACAGATTAGCAGTGATTATAAACAAACATGGAGGATTAATCCTGTGTGCTCTCAGTCTACTTTTCCACTGAGCTAGCTAGGGTAATTACCAAGTGCTAGATTGTCAGTGTGTAATCACACACACATGCAAACACACACACATACAAGCTGCAATACTTCTCTATTTGGTGATATCACTTTTGTGCTTGTTTTGTAAGAAAGTTGAGCGTGTCTTCATCGATATTTTAGGGCAGCTGTGCTCTGGTAAAGATGATGGGATGTTAAGTCACTTTCCAATAACCTGACAGCATCTGAACAGGTCACTGATGTGTTGTAATGCACAAACTGGACACTTTTCTATAAAGGTACAACATATATATCCATATATCATTTACATAACACTTTGCACAGAGGCTCAAACAAGATTATCCTAGTTCAGAAACACACACTGCTGTATCGTGCCCTAAACAGCCAAACAGAACAGCCTTTTGTCATGAGACACACTTTTGACACTGTCTCGCAGTCTTAGTCTGCCCGTGCTGACAGAACAGACAAAGCTGCTCCTTTGTGGAACAAAATGTGTTTTTATGCACACCTGACAAAGTGTGAACTTCACACTTCTTCCACCTTTCACTGCCAGCAGAGTGCAAAGATGCACTCTGTATGTCTCTGTGTGAGTTTGCCTTTTTCACTTTGCCCTACAACTTTACAGTAAAGTCTTCACCCCAATGAAAACTTACCAGCAAGAAAAATAATCGTGATAAATTACCCCTGAGACACTGAGAGGATTGGCCATGTTGCGTACAATACTGTGTACTCCACGTAGGGCTGGGCCATATTATACCGTTCACGGTAATACCGGTATAATGTTAGGCAACGATAGGAAAATGAAATATCGCGATAGAATGGGAGTAAAACGCGCGTGCGCAGTGCCTTTGTTTTCATACGCACATGGCCGATTGTTGAGTGAAACAGATGAACCAGAATTGGTTTGTAAAAATGGTGCAACTTCAGTGATGTGGAACTGGTTTGGTGTTTGTCCGTCAGATACACAACAAAGCACATTTTTTTGCAGAACATGCAAGCGGCCGTTGTTATTGTCGTATTTGTCGGACTAAGATGCTCTTAAATCTGGGAGTAATCTGGGTCCTAAACTCCGTCTTTTTCAGGTCAAACAACACTGCAGCATCACTTAGAGTTAAAAACTGTCTAAATTCTTTCATCTTTAATAAAACGATCAGCATTGCTGCTTTACCAGGTGTAACTATAAAGTTTAACTTCCAGGCATCCATGAAAACAAAATGTATTACATTTAACGGAGTTAGAAGTTAGCAGGAAGCTAGCGGAAGTTAGCTCGCTAGTTTTGCTAGTTACCTAAGCATGATATTGCATGTTCTGACTGAGAGATTTCTGAAAAAAATCAAACGTACAGCTCTGCTATCACTTCCAACATAAATGAAGACAGGAAACTAAACAGCAGTGACGTTTGTAGGGTTACTGAAGTTGGGCTAGCTGGTATATAATGATGTGCTACGTGATCGCTAGCGACACAGCTATGTTAGCATAACATAAACAGTGAAGCTGGAGGACGAACACTAACACTTTTCCACTTATAAAAGTTAACGTGAAGGTTCTTCATGGTTAGAGACAAATGCAATCGCATGGCAGGATGCTGTAAACGGACCAAACTTCAGTCAGGAGAACAACTAGGGTTGCCAACTCCCTGAAAAATAAATAAGGGACACCTCGTGGCCAGGGCCGGGCAACCCAGTTGTCTTCACCCTTCCCAGTGTGGTAGCTCTTTTTTTGTGTGTGAAATTATTTTTTAACCATTTGACTTGAACTTGATTTAAGCAGATGCATATTCTTTGTGATATGACCATATGGGAAACAAATGATCATTTAGCCATTTATTTTTAGCTCACAATGACAACATTAACACAGTAAAACAGGTCTCTTTCTTAAACAGAAGCCTGTCATGCTTAACTTTTGAGAATATAAGTAAATCTTTCTTTAAAAGAACTCTGTCCTACTTAACTTAAAATTATATAAATTAATAGAAAGCAATAGAACGAAAAATATTCTTGTAACAGTGCACATTTAGTGCATTTAGTACAGTTGGCTTCAGTTGAGGTATTATTTCAGCTTTTCTAATGCTAATCAGCTGCTCCTGTTTGTAAACCCACTTGTTCCCATGATTACGTATCTTAACTCATCATCATTATTCATCTATGTATTACTTTTATGTATTAGTGATCTATTTGTTGTAATCATCTATCCTTGCAGTTGTTTATTACACAAAATAAATTATATTATTACACTTCTGGCCACATAGCCCTGATATTCACTGCACATGCCCATATTAACCTTAACCAGAGGGTTTAAAAAAAACAAACCAGTGTTTACATACCATATCTGCTTCTGCCGTGGCCTGGCGGACAAAAAATTGGTAAAGGGTTCCCCGAGCTTTCATGCCCCTCATGTTCTTCATGTGCCCACCACTAGAAGCATGCCTATGGAAAAAGTGCGCCAGCACACAGTGCAGTGCGCTTTATAGTGCACTTTTCCAGCCAGGTGTTTTCCTTTTCCCATTCCTCCCTGTACTTTTGCAGCCTTTTTTTTTTCTTTCTCTGAGCGAACAAACATTGCTGCTCTAATGCTGGGCTCACACTGTGCGATTTTTGGCCCATTTTGAGCCGATTTTTGAGTCGTGCGACCGATTTGGTGATCAGCCCGATTTTGGCCTTCATCGTGCATCGTGTAGTATACGTGGGGTAACGAGAAGCGATTAACACCTCACGACCAGCTCCCGATCATCAATCGCTCGTGAGGGTGTCACTGCAGCTGCTCACGCGCAAACACGTAAACGTCGGTGAAAAAGACGTTGCAGCACGGCTGTGCAGCGTGTGATCTGGACACAAGCGATGGAGGCACAACTTGTAGAACTTTGGAAAGCTCATCCGAGCCTTTTCCATGTGGCATCACAAAATTATCACGACCACAACAACCGTGAAAATAGTTGGATTTACACTGTTACTCAATCACAGCTGCCTGATCATGTTTTTCATTAGCAATTTAGCAAAGTTGATGTGGTGGTGTGTCTGTGTGAGTGAAAGACAGAGAGAGCGAGCGACAGATTTTCTGTTATAACCTTCATTTTATGGACGCACAGTGTGCCGTCCGAGACTTGCACCGCAGTGTCGGCGTTTGTTTCCCTGTTGGCCATGCTTGTTGTTGTGGTCATCGGTTGTCTTCCGGTATTTTCTCCGTAAGCGACCTTTCCTCAACCAATGAGATGAGCGGTAATCTGACTTGTCATACTCGTCATAAGTGTGCTGTCAGCTCATTGGTCACAAAGCAGGAGAGGGGCTGGGAATTATGTTTTCAAACAAAGTGTTAATTCCATTAAAAGTTATAGACTACTTTTGATTCTCACTGTATTACGGGACAAAGTGCGTCCCTTATTAGCTCAATACGGGACGTGTACTTTTGTTTCTAAATACGGGACGATTCCGTTTTTTAAGGGACGGTTGGAAACCCTAAGAACAACAAATATATTTGAAAATTTGCGATAATGATATAACTGACGATATAATTGATGCGAGACAAAATACAACTCCACAACATTACTAGCGCAAAAAGACAACCTTCCATTTATTTTCACTTAAACAAGAAGCTGGTTTTTATGTACATTAAAGCTTTGTAAAAATGTAACAGTGCAAATGCAAATTCCTTGCTGAAAGTTTAACCAAAAGGCATTTCCAGTAGAAATGGGCTGACATATCCTGAGCATAACCATGTATAATATCCACTGAAGTTAAAAAGAGGTGCTTTGCAACATTAAACTGCAGTGTGCAGTAAGTATTTTTCGGACCATAAGGTGCACAGGATTATAAGGCACATTAAGCGAAACAAAGCAGTCAGATAAATCAAACTTTATTAAACTCATTCTTCTTGCTTCCTCCACTTCTGTACCTTTGATTCATAAATGTTGATTTCTCTGGCAGCTGCTCTATTCCCATGTTGTTGCAGTATATTAATAACTAACCTCGTATTGTGGATGGATTATCTTAGTTGTTCTCCTGACTGAAGTTTGGTCCGTTTACAGCATCCTGCCATGCGATTGCATTTGTCTCTAACTATCAGGAACCTTAACATTAATTTTTATAAGTGGAAAAGTGGTAGTGTTCCTCCTCCAACTTCACTGTTTATGTTATGCTAACGTAGCTGTGTCGCTAGCGATCACGTAGCACATCATTATATACCAGCTAGCCCAACTTCAGTAACCCTACAAACGTCACTGCTGTTTAGTTTCCTGTCTTCATTCATGTTGGAAGTGATAGCAGAGCTGTACGTTTGAATTTTTTCAGAAATCTCTCAGTCAGAACATGCAATATCATGCTTAGGTAACTAGCGAAACTAGCGAGCTAACTTCTGCTAGCTTCCTGCTAACTTCTAACTCCATTAAATGTAATACATTTTGTTTTCATGGATGCCTGGAAGTTAAACTTCATAGATACACTTGGTAAAGCAGCAACGCTGATCGTTTTATTAAAGATGAAAGAATTTAGAGATTTTTTAACTCTCAGTGATGCTGCAGTGTTTGACCTGAAAAAGACGGAGTTTAGGACCCAGATTACTCCCAGATTTAAGAGCATCTTAGTCCGACAAATACAATAACGACGGCCGCTTGCATGTTCTGCAAAAAACCGTGCTTTGTCGTGTATCTGACGGACAAACACCAAACCAGTTCCACATCACTGAAGTTGCACCATTTTTACAAACCAATTCTGGTTCATCTGTTTCACTCAACAATTGGCCATGTGCGTATGAAAACAAAGGCACTGCGCATGCGCGTTTTACTCATATTCTATCTATATTCTATATTTCATTTTCCTATCGTTGCCTAACATTATACCGGTATTACCGTGAACGGTATAATATGGCCCAGCCCTAACAGCAACAGTGGTCTGTAAGATCACAGCTGACATCTCTTTGTCCTCAGCATTGTACACACCTTTGCTGCTCTGGACCAGCAAACTGCCAAAGCTTCTGCTTGTTCAGAGGCACTCACACTCACTAATTATCAGTTAATCAAGTGCATTTAATTAGCAGGACCTGGCAGCTACTTACTCTCTTTATTCCTATAGAAGCAATAAGGGAATTCTTGGTTTTTCATGTACTGCTTTTGCATTTTAGCTCAGTTTTTGATAAAGAAATACTGACACGCAGTAATTTGTCATGTTTTGTTATCTGAGGTTGCAGTTACCTCATTTTAAGACCAGCTAAGGACCAGATTATTTCTATTTTGTCTTTATAAGTAAGACATTATCATTTAATGATATAATTGAATGTCTTATTTAGTACATGTCTGAATGAAGCCACTAGGATTCCCAACAAGACATGCTCTGCTGTTTGTTTAAATGATGTTTCTTGCTATTGCACAAAGATGGTACAGCTGAAACTTGCCTTTATCTTATTTCATTTCACTTGCTGTTTATTGTTGGGTTAATTCTTTTTTTGTCTATTGTCTTCTTTCACAGGTTGAAGCCATCCTGGTCAACATTTTTGGGGGCATTGTTAATTGTGCCATCATTGCCAACGGCATCACCAAAGCTTGCCGAGAGCTGGAGCTCAAAGTGCCGCTGGTGGTCAGGCTGGAAGGTAAAACAGCACTTGACACTCACCAACACTGGAACACATGCACAAAAGTTTTTGTTTTGCCTCTCTGACGCTGTTAGTAAGTCATTGGCAGTTGGCACTTCCAGTTAAACCAAACAGACTGCATCATTTCTCTTAGGCACATCTAGCCTCCAGCGAAAGAATTTCACATTAATGAGCATTTAATGATTCAGGGTTAATACGCTATAACATGCAACTAGGTTCACAGCTGTGTCGCTCGTCACAGTTGTTCACCTTGACCTGGCGCATGAGTAACATCATCATCATGTAAACACAAGTTCCTTTTGTCTTGCTTTTACATATATGTGTCAGTAAGTTTTATTTTTGAACTGTACCTAAAGTCTCCTTTGCTCAGGGTACAGCTGGTTCGAGTTTATATGGACTGAGAATATAGCTTGCAGTATCGTTTTATGAATATTTTCAATTTCAAAGGTACAAAGAAACTCATTCCCCACCTAGTTTTAAACTTTGGAGCCATTGTATTATTGCTGCTGTACTCTCAGGAGCATATCCATCTTCATTGTGGCCCAGTGTCCCAGAAAGAACAGCAGTGCATTTCTCATAGATGTCACATTCTGCTGCACCTGTCATTAGCAGCAGCCAGAATAACTGTAGAGACGGCACTGATTGGCTCACCTTTCACCTCTATATGCTAATAAAACCTGCTCAGCTGTGTGTGTTTGCCCGAGTGTGTGTGTGTGTGGGGAATGGCAGTGGTGACTCAGAGGCATAGGGCCAGTTGGTGGTTAGCTTAATTGTCAAGATCCTGCCGAGTGGTGTGTCCAGAGCACAGAGCAGGGGAGAGTGTGTGTGTGTTAGCGCTTAGCATTTCATGCTGTATGTCTGCACACATCTGCTATTTGTAGGTCAGGGCGTGTAAGCTGTTTCTAGAAGCCAACTGTGTGTCGAGGTGCTGTGCAGTAGTGAGGGCATGGTTGTTCAGAGCACGATGTAGTGTGAGAATTTTACTCTTAACTGTCATTTCCACTACTTTCCCCTAAAGTCGAATAAAAATGTCATGCAGGTATGTACATCTACCCCATGGCTGTAAAAACTTTGCGTCTGAACCAAAAATAATATTGTTGACTGGAGTTCAAACACCCCAAGTTCAAGATGCACATTTGTCTCTTTAGAATACACAACTACAGAACAAACTAGACTGGCAATCTGCACGGATCCTTAATTATCCACCACACATTTCTGATAGTAGCCATAATTCAATATGACTCTCAGACAGTCCAGAAAGTCACTTCTGGTGGATGCCGGATGGTCCAAACACGTCACCCTGACCGAGGCCTAATCCAAGCCTTAGTTGTGGGTCATTACATCCTGGGCTGCAGTCTTGTGGAGAGGATTGGCTCTGAATCAATCAGCTCAGCTTGCTAGGCTGTCTGCTGGGCATTGAAAACGGCCCAACGTTCTTCAACAGGATCAGAATGGATTAACAGGCACACTTTTAATTGGAAAGGCCCTAAAGAGCCAGGGTTGATTGCACTGGCAGAGAATTATGTGCTCCCATATGTGGGGAAGAGAGGCCATGTGGTCTAGTTCTTGATAGAGTTGTGTTAGTTGATAGAGTATGCATGAAGTGTTTGATGTGGGCTGATTGAGTTGATCTAAAACAGTCTGTAATTATCATCGCTAGCACTTAGACTCATCTGGTGAAAACTGAGCAGAGAACACGCAGACACACTGTTGTTATTGAAGGTATAGAAAGGAAGCGATACCTAAGGAGGTGCTGTACTGCCCTCTTTGGCTACAGTGTGCGCATGGTCATCCTGTGTTTCTCTGCAGGTTTGTCTGCCTCTTAAAAAACCTTTGGCATCCAAGAAAAAGGTGACTACATTCCTTTAACTCTGTTCTGAGGTGTCCCCCAACTCTCTGTCAAAGAGTGGAGAATGTTCTGCTTGAGCAAGATTTGAAGGCCCTGTTTCAATGGATGTTTCAATGGATGCATATCCACATACATAAATAATAGAGTAATATACATTCACACACTGGTTGATTTGGGGGGGGGGGGGGGGGGGGGTTCTGTCTTTGATTTCACATATATTACACATTTTTTCATTTTTGTAGTGCTTTTTAAAAATAGCTATTAACTTACCCTCACATAGTGTAAATCTCGCTATTTGCCTCTCACAAAGAATCTGACAAGAATTGATTAAATCATGAGAATGAATGTCATGCACATTATACAAGTATGCAAATAGGGAACACAGTGTTAAGATACTAAGATACTCTCTGTTAGAGTTAGCACTGATGAAAACATGAAATCTGGTGGTGCAGTAAGCTGCTCTTAAATAACAGATAATACAAAAAACTGAATAAAAAATGTAATGTGTTATGTTTGTTTTAATCATGTAGACCAGGGGTCGGCAACCTTTCTAATGGCGAGTGCCATTTAAAATTTCCTCAGAAGTCAGTGTGCCATATGATTGCATTAGCAATAAATTTAATAACGCTCTATATGAACAGTTACACAATATATAGACCCACTTTATAGAATTATATTTGTTTACAGATTTTGGCAGCTATCAGTGAATCGTTATCAGATATTTTGAAACAAAAAAAAAGAAAAAGACACTTTTTATCCATAACAGCACATGAACTGTACAACAGAAAATACAAATGCTATTTATGGTCTCCTCACAACAATGATAAGAAAAATAAACTAAGCCAATGTGGCATGTCTGTTAATACAGAGACACACATGTTAATGTGATCTCTGGTCTCCCACTCAGAGACACAGGTCTTCGAGTGTCCAGCATTCAGACGGCTACCTGAGGACTAATGTGAGAGGAAATCTGCGCACACAGATATGTACAGCCAAATACTGTCAATAAGGCCTCTGCAATGTTCTGAAGACAGTTAAACTTCTCAGGTAGTGATGTCCAGCAGGTGAAAATGCAAGCTCCATGAACACGCACAGCTGTGGATTCCAGCTACGTCGATGTCGCATTAACTGGCATCAACTCAGCCAGTTAATGTGAGACAAATCCAGCTACTCATTAAAGATTTCTGGTTTGATCAGAAAAGAAAACATTGGTCCAAACACCTGAGAGCACCACTGGTGCGGCCATTTATTTTTTGATGCATCTTCTCAGATTAATTCACTGCGTGTCGTGTCCACGGCTGGACTGGGACAAAAAATCAGCCCGGGCATTTTGACTACAGACCGGCCCACCAGGTATTAAAGCCATAAAGCCTTTGAATGAAAACAAACGCTGTTGTGACAGTGATGTACAGTCTTGTTGGTATATGCATGATTTCTGTAAATTTTACATCAGATAAAAACTGTGGTTGTAAGCTTCAGATAATTATTTAATAACAGCCAGACATTTTAAATGAGAATAAGAAAGTAAAGTATTTCCTTGTGCCCCCCTTTCCCTCTTAATGCCCTACCTGGCCCCCTGGAAACACTTTGCTAGATCCGCCCCTGCACAGCTATCAGCTGTCAGCTACTTAGAAAAGGATCCTGGTGTTATTTGTCTCTCAGAAACAGTTCATAACTTCCCTTCAACTCATTCATGTCACCTAAAAGGTAAACCTGTTTCTCCATCACCTGTTCAGCTCTGATGATTCAGTAAGGACATCTCCTGGTTTCATCTTCATGTTTCCCTCTCACCAGATATACAAACCGATATCATGACCAGCAGCTTTTACAGCTGTGGCTCCAGCAAACATCAGCTGATACTAGAAATTAATATTAAATAAATTCTAACAACAGCTGATCAAGCTTAAACATGCTGCTGTTGTTTAGCACGACATCCGCTGGTTTCTTCTTTCTGGCGCAAAGTGGAAGATAAACAAACAAGAGAGGAAAGCCGATCAGCTGATCATTGATCAGTTTCATGATTGAAGTAGAAACAGGAGAGGGAGGGTGAGAGGATGAGAGAAGAAGAGGCAGCTGTGCAGCAAAGACACAGAATAACTCCAGCTTTGTGTCTTTTTTTCCCCATTCTAGCTGAAGTACGGGACAAACTGCGTCCCCTCTCAGCTCAATACGAAACATGTAATATTTTCTCTGAATGAGGGACCATTCCATTTTTTAAGGAGCCGTTGGCAACTCTAATAACTAACCTTATGAATAAAATAAAGTTCACTTTAGTTCAGTAACATCATAGCACCCACCCAGCTGTATATAAACTCCGTCATGCTAGCTCACGCAGTACGAGTTATTGTAACTGACTGTAAAAAGTCAGCACAACGAAAATAAACTCCACCTAAACTTGGTTTATATCTGACCCAGACAGACTGCAGGTCATAACTTCATACCTGAAGTTCAGTTCACCTGACACTCGGACCGGCGGCCGCCTCGGGTCCCTCCTCCTCCTGCCTCCCCTTTCTCTCATCCACCTGTTGGCCTCCACCACTTGCTAATGTTACTGAATCTGTGGAAGCTACGCCATAGCCACCACCAAACAACTGAGTTATTTTTACACACCGGCCACATCTGGCCAATCCAACACCTTTCATTGTTTATACCGTTACAAAAAATAAAAAATCATCGGGTCCCGAGCAAATGCCCGGTATGCCCAATGGCCAGTCCAGCTATGGTCGTGCTATCAGTTAACCCTTCGCGTCCCAACCGTGGCACGCGTGCCCAGGGTTGCCGACCCCTGATGTAGACTGTCTGGTTGGGGCTGGGTTAAGAGTTGAGTGAGTATGACAACATGCAGTCAGTTAAATAGTTTTCTTTTGGGGGGAGGGTGTATACATCAGCTGCCTGTGGTTCATCTGGCTGGTCTTGAGGCAGAGCGCCCTTCTTTGTTTTAAACTGCTTTTACTAAGTGAGTTACTGGACTGTAGCATTGTGACATTTATGCAGATTCCCAACACAAAAACAAAAAATGATACAGATTATAATGTATGTTAGGACAGTGGCACGAAACAAAAACAGACTAAAATGTTAACTTTTGGTTTGCCATGAGATTTCCTGACAACTGCAATGACATACATACAGTTTACATACATAATTATTTGCTTTATTTGTACTGAGCTTGTGTCTAATTTAAATAAATAAGTCCTCTAAGAACTTCTTTCACAGCGTACCCCAGTATCTTCAGACAGCTGACAGATGGTGGGAATTATGTTAGTGTGACACATCAAAAGCTCTCATTGACAGCCAGGAGATTATTACGTGGGGAACTAATCACTTTCTAGTGTGAAGCAAACCATAACTCACCAGCAGTGCAGACAAGCCACCAACTCAGGAAACCTGAAAAAAACTGTCAGTGGACAGTCTTGCAGAAGCTGCCCGTCTAATTGCCACGTATTAATGACAATTGTAATATTTAAAAGGGAAAAGAAATATCCAGACACACACAGCCTTACACTGACAATCACTCAGTCACCACATGATTAATTAACCGGTTGGCTTGACTGTGAGAGAAGGTGAAGGGGTTTCCATTTTTTGTTGTGGCAAAGATTTTACCAACAGCAGGCGAAAGAGTTCATTTATCAAGCTCTACATCTTTTTGTTTCCCTTATCTTCTCCTGCTAAGGAAACAGTCTTTATCGTGTCCTTGACACATAAGGAACCTTTACAACTTCAGACTTCCTTTGTATGTGTGACTCTACGGCAACGTGTCCTTCTCTCAGATGACAGCAACGCTAAGCACAGCTTGTTAGGACAAAGCTGCTCACAAATGTAGGATTTGCAGCATCAAGAAAGCTCCTCCAGCACAAGTCTTTGGCACAGCCCCAACCCTTATTATCCCACTGAAGCCTAGTGGCCTGTAAGTCACACGTTAAGGCGTCATTTTTCACAGTAGTCACAGGTACGCTAGTTAATTGCCACATAAATGTGAAAATATTGTGTTGTGATGCTTGCCACCTGCTGAATGCTCTTATGTTGTTTTCTTTGTTAAATGCTGAATCTAATTTAAAATCCTTCTCTTCATGTACAAGGTCTAGAATAATCAGGTCCCATCTTATATTAAAGACCTCACAGTACCACTTTGCCCCATTAGAGCACTTTAGTCTCAGACTGCGGGTTTATTTGCAGTTTCTAGGATATTTACAAGCAGAATGGGAGGCAGAGTCTTCAGTTTTCAGGCCTCTCTTCTGTGGAATCAGCTCCCAGTTTGGGTTATGGAGACAGACAGTCTCTAGTGTTAAGTTTAGGCTTAAAACTTTCCCTTTTGATCAAACATATAGGGAGGACTGGATCAGGTGACCCTGAATCCTCCTTAAGTTACTCTGCAATAGGCCTAGGCTGCTGGGAGATTCCCATGATCACTCGTCTCCTTTCATAAGTAGTGTTCATAAGCTACTCTGTATTTAGTCATTAGTTATTATTAATCCCAGGCTCTCCTCCGAACTCATTGGTGTGGTCTTTCTCCCCTTAGCCCAACCTAGTCATGGCAGATGGCTGCCCCTCCCTGAGCCTGGTTCTGCTGGAAGTTTCTTCCTGTTAAAAGGGAGTTTTTCCTTCCCACTGTCACAACCTTCTTCCTCTAAGGGGTTGTCTAGCTGTTGGGGTTTTCTCTGTATTACTCTAAGGTCTTTAAATTACATTATAAAGCGCCTGGAGGCCACTGTGGTTATGATTTGGTGCTATATAAATAAAGTTGAATTGAACCTAATTAAATTCGGGGGGTTTTGTCGGTTTTTGATTGGATTGAGCACTTTTGAAAAGTGAATTAAAGTTTGATTGAATTTTCAGGAGTTGATTGTTAATAAAGAAAAAAGTTCAGACTAGCAAGTTAGTGTTCTGTGACATTTCTCAGTAATTAACAGGTCAGTTGGACTAATGATCGAGGTCTGGAGAATACGTGTTGTGATGAATTTCTGCAGAAATCTATATTTTTGCCTTCTCTAATGTTCATTTCTTATATTTAATCATATAGATTTAAAACAATCATCTTGCTTTGGTTATTTGTGCATGCTGACTGTGTGCGTTGATGCCCTCTCCAGACTGTGAGTAGGTCTCTGGCAGCACCTAGTGGCTGCAGGTGAACACACACATATCCCCATTCTCCAGTTATACCCTACACTCACACACATATACTCCACACATGCCTTAGTAATTCTGTATCCAGCTGAGCTCAGCCCTTGCTGATGCTGCTGGCGTGAGCTATCAGTGCTCCCTACTGCTCACAGTGGAACTGCAGTCAGCTCTCACCCATACTTGTGCAGAAAAAGACTCCCACAAATGCACGACTCCAACACGACGTGTGATTCTTCCACCACACATGTCCTGAGTAACACACAGATGCTGCACAATCTAAATAATACACTGAATACTCCTGCTGGTCATGAATATGTATCAGCTTGGGGAGAAAAAAATGCATGTTTACTTTTTGTTCCTGTATACACTTTCCATAGGCATATTTGTCTTTCAGAATACCTGCTGCATTATGTATTTGCTGGGGGCCCATATGGCTGCTTCCACTTTCGTCAGTTTTATCTTGTGCCGTTTGAACTTTGTTGTGCTGCAGCTTTGTTTTAATCTTGTGACAGATAAACCTGTCAGTACACAAGCATAGATCCATCAATCTCAGTGAAGTTTGCGGATTAGCCTGTTGAATGTAAAGCATACAGTACTGCACCGCTCTTCTCGCTGCGTGTCCGAATCGAGACGCACACAGTCGCACGGAGAATATCCGCTGTTTGATGTGAAAACGACTTGAGACATCCGATCCCCTGTTTATGCAGCAGAGCAAGAGCTCTTCCTGCTCTTATTCTAATTAATTGCATTGCCGAATTGATTGTTTGGAGTGCGAGCCTGCAGAAATGTGTTTGGAATTACTTATTATACGGCTGGACAAAAGAGATGAAATATTAGGCGTTAAGTGGCAGTGGTAATAGAATTCCTCATGAAAGGTCTATTGATCAGGGTGGCCCGGCCTCCGGAGAATTCACATATCATGCAGTCTTAATTACACGGCAGCCACGAGAGCGAAGGTCAACCTGTGAGCGTCTGAGCATGCACAAACACTCGCACATCGACTCGTTTAACACCCGAGCGAATACAGGGAGACACTAATATACAGAGAATCTCAACACACCCTTTGTCCATATACAGCAAACGTAACGTGTAAAGTCACAATAAAGTGTTTTTCCAGAACCTTTTTTAGAGACTTTTTCAAATGTTGTTTGTTTGAATTTGAAGTAAGAAAAGATCAGACAGGAGTGATCGTCAGTTGAAGTGTTCAGCATGGACACAGAGAGGTGCGTCAAAATGTAATAAATGAGATCTGAAATCTGATTAAGAAAAACAAACAAATGCAAGTAGTTCGGGGGGAAAAAAAGATAATTAAATGTTTCAGCAGCGTGCTGAGTCTTTGATGGCACATCAGACAGATTCAGTTTTTCTTCTTCATGTGTCGAATCAGTAAATGCCACATAAACAGCTGGCTTTTGTTGTTTTTAGCTGCAAGGGGCCAATTTTGCTTCATTTGACCTTTTGCTCTGCTGCCCCACCAGCACCACCACCTCGTTCACTCCCTCTCTCTTGCTCTCATCCACTCCCCTTCCTGCGTCCCTCCGTCCGCTGAGGCGCCCCCTGCCCTGTGTTGTGACAGGCTTGTCAGGCTTGCATTTGGCCGAGCGGTGTGCAGTGCTGGGAGGCAGCCAGCTCAGTGCGTAGAGCCTCGGGGTTGCACAGAGTATCTCCGAGTGTCTTCCTCTTTCTCTCTCTCTGGTTGGTTGTGGGCCTACTGGGGGCACAGGCATCACCGTATCACCCAGCACCTGCTACCCCTGACCTCACTACAGCCGGGGGAGCTGACACACACACACGCGCGCACACAAATTGCCCTTTTGCCCGTTGTTCACACTCTACGACGTTCGGATCAGCAGTTGCATGTGCCACCATTGACCCATGACTCCATCTGTCTGTGTGGATTGATTCCTCCAGAGGAACTCTTCGTCTTTCACACAGTGTGGTTTTTAACATCCGTGCAGATGGCAGATCAGGTTCACCCTTGTTTAGCCATTTCTGTAATGTTGGTTGTCGCCTGTTGTAACACTGTTTTTCTTCCCTTTTTTTTTTTTGCCCCTTTTCAGGGACCAACGTCCACGAGGCTAAAAGGATTCTGACCGAGAGCGGCCTGCCCATCTTGGCAGCAGATGACCTGGATGATGCCGCCAAGAAAGCGGTGGCAGCCATCAAGAAATAGAGAATCCTGCAGGACGTCTCATTCCAGCCTCAGCACAGCACCATCAGCCTTTTCTTCCACATGCAGACCTCCAAAACCTTGAGCCTTTGCGTGCATTTCTCACTTTAAATGCCAACTGAGATCCAGATCACGAGCACTTACAGGATTCTGCCATTACACTGGTTTCCTCTCTGCAGATCAGATCAGCTGCAGTTTCTTTAATCATTAAAATGTGCATTAGTTAGGAAGAACCACTGACATATTCAGGCTAACATATTGAAAGGACACCCAACACTTTGTCCATTCCATTAGCTTTCTTGTCTTTATTTTTCAGCAAAATATGAAGTGGGAAAGACATTTTCCATCTTCACATCCCATCCACTGAGTTGTTGCCATGTTATCGCACACCATTCATAAGCTGTGATATCATTCAGTGGTACTTGCTGAAACCGAGATGAATGGAAGCTGTAAACACTTTCTTACTTCGTCCACGTTGGTTACCAAGCCTGGTCTGCGTTTCAAATGAAGTAGATGGCGTACTCACTCTGAATTTGTGCATCATGTCTTATTTATAAAGTGCTACTATGAGACGTCCATTATCTGCTCTAATCCTGTGCCTGTCCAGTGAAAGCTAATGAGGCATCACAGGTGTCGAGAAAATGAATAATTAAAAACAAAGAATTGTACTTTTTTATAATCATGAATGGATGTTGACAGGATGTCTGAAATACAATGAGAAAATGCAATTTGTGACATTAAACAAAAAATGTTTTAAAAACTACACTTTAGTGTGTTGAATTTGTCCGGCCCATATCGGAGTATCCTGATGGAGGAAAAACTGGCAGAAGGTGGAAAGTAAGGCGGAAAAAGAAATTCTGCTGAATTTCCCGGGTATTTCTGAAGGAAGCACACTCCCAGAATAAATGTGATGTCAGTGAGGAGAGCAGATCCTCAGCAGTTTGCAGTTTTCTTAACACTATTGACTGCATGAGCACATATTTTGCAAATGTTTTTCCAAGTAAATCAAGCTGCTTCTTCAATGGGCAAGTATTTTTTTTTTTTTTTCCAACAAGGGAAAAAGAGACTTGGATGTAATTTATAGTGAAAAGTTTTAATATAAGCAGTTTTTTTTTCATTCTTGTAATAGATCTCCCTTTTTCTTTTCAGGAGGATGACACAGATGTAGACATCTCAAAAACTCATGTATCAAATATGACACAGAAGGGATTAAGGGGTTAAGCGATCCAGAGGCCAAAGCTCATCTTTGTGTTGAAGTGTCAGTTGTCTAAAGATATTTAGTTTCTTAAGATTTCTACCATATATTTTCAGGTCTTCTTTCTTAAATGTTTAGAATTTTACGTTTAGAACGTATAAATGTTACGTTTATTATTTTTCCATTCTTCAGTAGTTCAATAAATCAGGATTTTGACAGAGCTCAGAAACTGTTTGTTACAGATTCCATGGTAACTGTAAAACTAAAGTCACTAGAAACGCCCTCATGTGTATCCAAAAATATAGTCTACATGATATCATTTAAATCTTTTTTTGTTTCTTTGCCATTTTCTTTTTGAACAACCCTGCCTTCTTTCTTGCTTTTCGTCTGCACATCAGTGTACGCGTACACTTAAACTCCTCAAATCATCCACCTGCAGTCTTCTAATGAAATTCAAGTGTACGTCGTCCCAGGAGAGACTTGAAAAGAGTGATTGTCCTTCATAGGGCCCGTGTGAGCGCTACAGAAAGTTGACTGAGACCTCTTCCTGTCAGACACACTGACTGTGTGATGGATTATCTGTCAGGCAATCTGAGAGGGCTCACAGGATCGACTGCCACCTCCAGGAAAGACGCACGCAGAGAGCACTTTTCTCGTCCTGCCTGCACCGGAGAAGAACACCAAGTGTGACTCAAACTGAAGCTTTTCTCTACAGCGCTTTTTTTTTTCTTGGGCAAAGTCAGGAGGACTCCAGAAGGGCCTCTTGGAAACTGCTGCCATAGCTACACGTCTTTGTGACATGTTTATTGACAGGCTATATTTAGAAACAAAAAAAAGATGTTGCCTAACTACTGAAATTTCTTTTCACTGTATTAATTCTTAGCATCCCTATCGCTGAGAGTCATCTCACAGCACAAACTCGGAGCTCTGAGGCTCTGTGCTGCATCGTGCCAGCCAGCCAAGCCGTAAAAATGGGCTGAAGGGTTCAATAATTGCCTTATTTCATGCTCTTCCCTCCGTGTGTCAGAAATATCCCCGCTGATGGATTGGACGGAGGAATTTAAGGCTTGTTAAAGCGGGCTTCTTGAGCCCTGATATTGTTTAATTCAGTGTCAAGCTGGAGGTCACAACGGAATGTGCACACTGATTTACTGGGCAAAATTAGTGCCGCTCCTTCATATAAATATAGATGAGGGGGGAAAGAAGCTTTGGAGGTCAGTCTGACGACTTCTATCGTGTAGCCCGCTGCTTTTAACTCTGCTAATACCTCCGGAGGTGGGAGACACGGGGGTGTTGTTGTAAATGACCCTTTGGATGGGCTGCTCCTTTAATTAAGCTGAATTATTATGCCGCGGGAGTTTTATTTTCCCGCTCTCGGTGGCTGGCTTTATTTGCCTCTGTAATTGTCCAGTTTGCTTTCTCAAAACAGGGCAGGTTTGTTATGTGCTTTCTGAACTGATGTCAGGATGGTAATTGCCACTTTACCGAAGCTGCTTTCAGTGTTTAAGCGTGTTGGGGGAAAAGCGTCCACTCGTGAAAAGCGTTCTTTCTGACAACCGGGTCAAGGCCGTCTCTGAGGAAGTATTGGATATTTATTGAGTAATTTGGAAGCGGCAACTATGAACATATTAGTTCATAAAAAAGCAATAGTGGGATGAATTGCCTCCGGCTATTGTACTTCATTTTTCAGGGACAAGGGGTTGCTCAATATTTACAATTTTCTGCCTGTGAATCTGTCGACCAAGCGGTGGATAGATGAGGACAATGAGCCTGTGTGTGTGTGTGTGTGTGTGTGTGTGTGTGTGTGTGTGTGTGTGTGTGTGTGTGTGTGTCAATTGATTGTTATATCAGTTCCTGTAAGTGCTGTGAACACATGTTTATGCATGAGCTCTAAAAACCGCCAAGGTAGCTCTGCTCTGTGGGATCATACAAACACACAAACATTGTTTTCCTTTTCTCGGTCATGGAAATGCCAAGTGAGATGGAAGGTCGGGCCTCGCCCTCTCCACGGCCATTATTGTCTTACCAAAACCCTGAAATCATAAAAAAATAGCTGTCGACAGATTTTATGGAGCAAAAGCAATACAGCGAGGTAAAAACGTCAAGTGAAGGAGGAGCCTTGGCTGGCAGCAGCGTGCTTTGTTACAGCGCCGCTGTAGAAGTCCTCAGATTTGGCCTTGGCTCACAGATGAGCAGAAAAATCCATTTCCCCTCTCTCCAAACTGTTGTCAGTGTGTCTGTAATGGAAGGACTTAGAATCGATTTAAATTACCTTGGCTGTCTCGAGAAATTGAGCGAAGAGGAGGCAGATTTAAAAAGTTGCAATAAGCAACACTCCTCTTTCCATGACAATCTCTTGTTTTCAGCCTGTCTCCCAGCTGCTTCCACAATCAATACAATTTCTGCATCTCTTTCAGTTTCCAAAGTTTAAACACGCAAGATAATTTTTTGGGGGGATGTTTCCTGTTGATTTGGACCAAAGCATTTTAAACTTCCTTTCCATCCATCAAACACCAATTTGCTCCCTCAGTTTTTTGTCATCTGACCCTCTAACCTGATTTATAATAGTTTTGCTTAAAACCTACTGCCCTCTGTCTTTGTTGACTTTCTCCTTTGGTTCCCTTTTCTTTTTTTACATTTCTAATCAACCTTATTACTTCCAGGTAGTGCAGTGGGGCCGTGGTTAGCACTGTTCCCACACAGCAAGAAAGTCCTGGGTTCAAAGTCTAGGCCGGGGCCTTTCTGTGTGGGTTCTCTCTGGGCGCTCCAGCTTCCCTCCAGTCCAAAGACGTACTTGAGGTTAGGTTAATATGAGATTTTAAATTGTCTGTAGGTGATCATTACTTCTCTCCCTTCTTCTTTGTTTATCTATTCAGGCTTTGTCCTCTCTAATTTTTCCTTCATTCTTACTCCTCCCATCTTCATCTATTGTTTTTTGTTTTGCTTTGTTCTCCATCCAGAGGTATGTCATCCTCTTTATGTCAGGTCAGGATGGGCATATGACATGAAATTCTGCTTGTGGTTGAACCCTAAGTTCTGATGTAGGGGAGCAGTGGGGGGAAATTACGTAATTAGAAATACACTCCCTGGAATCACACGGGTGCTCTGATAGACTGAGCTCTGGTAACTGTGGAGGCCATTTGAGTTCAGTGAAGTCATTGCACTGTTCAAGACATCAGTTTGAAATGATTTGAGTTTTGTGACTCAATGTGTTATCCTGCTAGAAGGATTGACATGGTCAGTAATAATGCTCAGGTAGGCTGTGGCATTTAAGCAATGTTCAGTTGCTACTAAAAGGCCCAAAATGAGTCAAGAAAATAACCCACACACAATTACACCATCACCAATGGCCTGAAAGATGAGAATATTAAAAGAAGCATGTGTGCAGGCGGGACCGTGTGGTGAATAACTGTGTCCAAGGCATCAGCTGCAAGCACAGTCAGGCTGCTGCACATGAAAACTGAACTCGCTTGACAGTATTTTGTATTTTACTGCCTACAAAATTGAATTAGTTATTAGCTGAAGTTAGTGCAAAAAACGGTTCCAGGTGGTTCTACCTCAGCACCTTCACTCTTCCATCCTTCCCTCTACATTTCAAAAACATATGAAATCCCTTCCAAACCATTTTTGCACATGCTTTAAACTGCAGTCCTGATCAGAGTTGCAAAGATGCACTCAGTCTGGAAACTCTGGCATCTCAAATGAGACTTCAAAGTGTTTTCTGTGTCGCTCGCAGTGCAGCATACAGTGATCAGATCAAATCAATAGTGCTGAGCAGAATCCATGAGTGCCATGAAGGACAGCATGGAGAACAACGGTGGGTTAACAGATGTCCAAATACATTATTTTGTAGCACTTTGAGGTGAGATGTCAATACAGGAAAAGCTAGAAGGAAAGCCACATCACCATCATACCTACGTGCTGACTGATGGCTTAACAAGGTCCTCAAAGCTTCTGTAATTACAGAGTGCAATACAAACAGCAGGAACAGACAAAGGGAGGCAGGGTACATAAACTACATAAACGCTGCATAAACCTGCTTTCTTTTTCTCATCTCTATTCTGACTTATAAACCTTCCCCTCAACGCATCCTCATTTTTTGGTAAGCGTCCTACGTCATCAACAAGCCAGCATCAAGTGTGTCAGTGTGGAAAAGAAATCTACTCCTGCAGTGGGTGTAGTTAAAAGCTCATTTAGTTGACCTCTGAAAAAGCTTCCACCGCTTAATTAAAACGGAGGCAACAGTTTCAGATTGCTCCCAAGTTATCCTGGTGGAGCGCTCAGCAGGTGTTCACCTGACACTCTCAGGCGCTCAGTTTTCCCACAATGCCATGCTTTGAGGCCGTTCTTTACTGCACTTCTTGCATTTTCCTTATCTTTCTTCATATGGCTGAAGGTGTGTATGCTGATGAACATTAAGTACACACCCAGTGACGTGATCTGTCTCCGTTCATCGTACTGGTTGCAGTGTGTTTGCACACACCCCTCGGGGCGAAGGTGACTTTGGCAGTTAATAGGTGTAACGTTAGCTTTGCCGTCTCATGCTCAGGCTGAATATATGAAATGTGTGTGTTCGTGTGTGTGTCGAGCGTTATCACCATCAAATGATTCTGCCCACAACGCGCGCTGAACGGGGGGCACCAAAGGAAAGTGGCCCGTCACCTGTGATTTTGGCAACGATATAAAGCGGAGCAGTACCAGCAAAATGAAGGCTGCTCTCACAAATCCAGCTATGAAGAGAAACGGTAAATAAGGTAATGAGGTTTAGTAAGTGTGCTAGATGTGCCTTGTGGAGGATGCAGCGGAAGCCTGAATAGGTCTGATTGTGTTTATTCTTATGTTTGCTCTGTGGATGTGTGTCAGAATCCACAGGAACATCAAATTGGTGCATATTTGCACCTGTGTTTGTATGTGTGTGTGTTTATTCACTGTGGGAAGATTTGATGAGGCATTTGTGTAGGGAAATGTGCTTGAAGGTTTGTTTGTGTTCAGGGTTGCGAGTGAATTGCTTTCTGTAAAAAAGTAAACTCGTGACGGTTTAGTGCACGTCAGCCTGGAGTATTTAAATCATATGGTAGCGATTAGCATGATATGAATCCGCTGACTAATTGTAAACTTTGCCTCACCTTTGTTTACCTGCTGCTGTTTTGCTGAGTACACAGGCTCGCTGCATTCACGCTGGACTGCGCATTCATTAGTGGGAGCTCAAACTGTAGAGCACAGCCATCTTCTTCTTTTCTTGACTGCTTACCAGCCTCCGTGGAGCAGTTTGGGATTAAAAGCCTTGATCGTAAACATATTAATGGCATTTGGTCAAGATGGTGCTTACTAGAGCTGTGCAGGAGGTACACACTCTTGGTTCTGTCTTATATATAAATAGCCCTGAAGGCACAAAAGCGATCTCTCCACTAAGGCGTGCAGTTCTAAAAGTATAGTTGTTACACACAGAGTAATAAAAGAAAGAACTAATCTTCATTTTATCTGCCCAAGTGTATTTGTGCTGGAAAATCAGACACTCACTTTGTAATGTGCACCTGTTCAATTGCGCTTTAACACAAATACCTAATCAGTCAATCACATGGCAGCAATTAAGTGCATTTAGGCACAAGGACATGATCAAGACGACCTCATCAGAATGGGGGACAAAGGTGATTTAAGGGACTTTGAATGTTTCTGAAAATGCTGATCTACTGAGATTTTCCTGCACAACTATCTCTGGAGAGAAAATATCAATTGAACAGCAGTTCTCTGGGTAAAAATGATTTCTCGTTGTCAGTGTCCAGAGGAGAATGGCCAGATGCCTCCGAGCTGATAGGAAGGCAAGACTAACTGAAACAACCACTTTACAAGCAAGGTATGCAGAAGAGCATCTCTGAAAATGCAACACGTTGAACCTTGAAGTGGACTGTTTGCAGCAGCAGAAGACCACTCTGTGTATCACTCCTGCCAGCTGAGAACAAGAAACCGAGGCTACAGTTTTTGCATGGGGTCACTAAATTTGGACCACAGAAATGTTGCTGGATCTAACAAGCTTTCTCTTCAGACAGTTGGATTGAAGGGCCAGAATCATCCGGCCAAGCATCCACCCATCCATCCATCCCCTGGATAATGCACCACATCACAAACTGGTTTCTTGAACTTGATAATTCTCTTAATAATTAATTAACTTAATAATTTCCCTGTATTTTAACTGCCTCTACAATCACCAGATCCTTGTGTAAAGGTGCTTTAACCTTTGGAGGAATGAAAGATTCTCGTCATGGATGTGCAGCCAACAAATCTGCAGCAACTGTGCGATGCTATCATATCAGTACAGACCGAAATCTCCAAGGGAGATTTCTAGCACCTGGCATCTGTGCCACAAAAAATTAAAACGCCAAGACATCAATATACTACTCAGTATATTAGTCATCTGACAATCAATCAAAACCTTTGAAAAAAGTTCAGGAAATTTCCTCCTGAGAATCTGCAAATCATGCGCAACAATGTGTGTGAGAAAAAGACGTAGTTTAGGAAAGAAAGCGGAGCCTACTTTCCCTAGATGAACACATTACCTACATCCAAAGAATCTTTCAAACACTTCCCCTTGTAAAATTCTCTATTACATGGGTCAATAGAGGGCAATGGGAGAAGAATAAATACCCACCCCTCTCCCATAGACTGCAGCCCTCTTCATTGCCTGCACACAAACATGCACACACGCGCCGGCTGACACTCGCTGTCAGCCCATCTGATTGCCTGTTAGGCAGTCTCACCCACCACGACAAGTGCCCTTTATCGCCAAGAACCATTTTCTCCGCCATGTCAGATATGGAGATATTAATAAATGCACAGTGACAGTACTTAGGGAGGCGAGCAGCTATCCTGCCTCTGCAAATTTACCTGCGGGTCACTTTTGTTCGACGGGAAAAAGAAACTACGGAAACAAACAGGTGCGGGTCAAAAACTCATCTCCTCTCCCAGATTAAAAACTCATCTTTCAAGGCAGTGCGCCGTTATTGAGGCTGATTCCCAGTGCTCTCCATGCAAATGGAGGTGTGATTAGACACATGGGAGGGGTAGGGAGGACGTGGCTGGGGATGAGGAGAACAATGCGTCCCTCTGTTCAATTACCCCTGTAAGGATAACTGAGAGATAGAGGGCCAAAGGCTGCCTCTGCCTCAAAACACTCATTAGGAGTCAAGGTTGTGTAGTTAGCACAGGATTCAAAGAAACACACAGCTTCACACTATCCTTGCTATTTGGTAAATTACCAGTAATGCACATAATAATTTCATCATTAGTGTATTTATTAATTTTGTATTTAAGCTATATTAAGGGCTACTTGTGTTACATTTGTGCCTTTTTTTTTATTAAGAGGGCACTTTTTTATTTATCTGCTATCACTGAATCTTTTCTGGTAGATAAAAACTTATTGTGTCTGTGAAGGTTCATCCAGGTCATCATAGTCTAAGGAGCTTGGAAAGAAAAGTGTCTGGACTTCTTTAAGTTGCTTGAAGACGTTTCACCTCTCATCCAAAGCTTCTTAGATGAGAGGTGAAATGCCTTCAAGCAAAAACGTATTGTCTTTATTTACGTTTTCCATATTTATTTGTGTATGTGATCAAATATAAAATAAAAAAAAATATGATGATGATGCAGATCATTAAAGCACTGCTTCAACCCAGCCATGAGATGCCACAAGCCAGTATTTTCCTTGTGCCAGGCCCAATCGCAGATAAATGGAGAGGGTGGCATCGCAAAGGGCAACCAGCAAAAAAACCACAAATGTGTAGTTTTCCATACCAGATTGGTCAGGACCCGGGTTGACGACCACTTCCTGTAATGTTGGCCAACAGGGTGCAGGTGGAAACGCTTCTTGTCTTCCTGTTGGCTGAAGACAAAGGAAGAGAAAAGGGGATGGTGTGTTAGCAGGTATCAAGAGAGAAGAAAAGGCAAGAATCTGAAACTGAGAGTTGGGACTAAATTGTTGGAATTAAGTATAAAATTGACTGACTGGTAAAGGTGGAGAGTTGGCTGATGTGATGGAGAAAAAATAAGGTAAATATATTTTGTGTGCAGGAGACCAGGAGGAAGGGAAGCAAAGCCAGCAGCATCAGAGGTGGATTCAACCTGTTCTACCAGGGTGTAGATAAGAGAAATAGAGTAGGGGTAACCTTCAAGAAAGAGTATGTGAAGTAGGTGGAACAGAGCCTGGACAGGTAAAGGTATGCACTGGAGACAAGAGGAGGGAAAGTCAGTAGAAGCAAGACTGAATATATGTGTAGATGGTGGATAGAAGGTGGATACGATTAAATATCAAGGTTTAACCATCCAAGGCAAAGTGCAGGCAGGGTGGAGTGGGTGGAGATTAGTCTTAGGGGTGATTTTTGACAGGATAGCAACAAGAGTGAACGGGAAGGTTTACGAGATGGTGAGACATGCTAAGATATATGTTTGGAGATCTTGACACTGACAAAAAGACAGGAGGTTTAGCTGTAGGTGGCAGAGCTGAAGATGCTTAGATTTTCATTGGATTAGAAATTAATACACCAGACAAATAGTGCAGGTTGAGACAGTTTGGGCATGTGCACAGGAGCGAAGGCAGATATTTTATGACAAGGATGTTGAATATGGAGCTGCCAGGCAGGAGGAAAACAGAAGACCACAGAGAAAATTCATGGAAGTGAAGGAGGACATGCAGAGGGTTGGTGTGATGGAGGATGTTAGTGATTGTGTGAAATGGAGGCAAGTGATCCGCTGTAGCGACTCCTAAAGGGAACGACCCAAAGAGGAAGAAGATTAAAGCACTGCTTCAAATGCCTTTTTAATGAAAATCACCCAGGTCCAGCAAAGCTAAACGGGGGGGAATGAGGGTGGTTTCATCTGCTGTTGTTTCCTCATTAACCTTAAATTATGCAAACTAGACCAGTTCCCATTCCAGTTTGTGGACAGCTCCCTTTGCTCACTCTTGCGGTACCAACCCCTTCCTCTCCTCCCCCTCCCTCTTCCTACGAGTGGAGTGCTTTCATGTTGGCTCCAACAATCTGAGGGTCATGTCTGCTTTTCATTGCCACCCATTCCACTGCTGCTTTCCTCTGTAATGAGTCCTGGTGAGCCGACAAGGTCAGGTGGCACAGACACATGGAAATATCGTTTCTTTTTCATGTGCTAGCTCTGTGTGTTTGCACTGGATCATTTCACCATCTCTCTGTGTGTGTGTGTGTGTGTGTGTACGTAGGGACGCACATCAAGCTACAAAGCCACCAAGGTCGGTATAAACAGAAACTCATCCATCCTCACACACACATTGTATTTCGCTGGTATAACTCCCTCTTGCTGAGACTGCAGTTACCTGCGCTGCCTCCACTTCAGCCTCAGGGTACGGCTTCATAGTAAAGTCTGCATATTTATCTGCTCTGCTGTCATGGATGAACTTGTTTGGATTGATGTGGAGGATTAGTATTTCACACCAAATCAGATAGCTCCTTGGAACCTGCCCTTTAGCTTCTGGACTTTTTGTTTTTCAAGGGAAATAATATTAGAGAGAATTATAGATATGAGTGTCATTGTACAGGTACGTGTCCCGAGGAGGCTAATGCTAGAATGCATGAACAGTTAGAAGTCATGGAATATATATTTTTTGTAAATAAGATTTGTTTCAGTAAGACCTAAGGTTGTAGTAGTTCTACAAATCAAATGTTTTCTGGGTCCTTAAGTCAAAGCCTCTTAAAACATCCCATCTTTCACTGCAGCATCCTTTAGCACAACAGCTCCTCATGACTAATTAGCATAAGCACAAAGCTAATTAGTTCGACATTATGTTCACTTATTACAATCTATGTGTTTGTACTTTTTTTAAAATAGGAGGGAAAGCTAAATAGCGGTTTAGCACAAAGTTTGCCTAACACTGAAGTTAGGTAGTTCCATGTATAACTACACTATGTTGGCAAAAGTATTCACAAGTTCAAAAGAATATGAACTTGAGTGGCATCCCATTCTTAATCCATAGGGTTTAATATGATGTCCACCCACCCCTTTGCAGCTATAACAGCTTCATCTCTTCTGGAAAGGCTTTTCACAAATTTTAGGAGTGTGGGAATTTGGGAATTTCTGACCATTCTTCCAGAAGCACATTTGTGAGGTCACACACTGATGTTACATGAGAAGGCCTGGCTCACGGTCTCTCCTCTAATTCATCCCAAAGACGTTCAATGTGCAGGCTAGTCAAGTTCTTACACACCAAACATCCATGTCTTTATGGAACTTGCTTTGCACAATGGTATGCAGTCATGTTGGAACAGGAATGGGCCATCCCCAAACTGTTCTCACAAAGTTGGGGGCATGAAATTGTCCAAAAGATCTTGGTATCCTGAAGTATTAAGAGTTCCTTTCACTGAAACTAAGGGGCCGAGCCCAACTCCTGAAAAATAACCCCACACCATAATCCCCCCTCCACCAAACTATACACTTGGCACAATGCAGTCAGGCAAATGAAGTCTGGAGATCTGTAGTGATTTGCTCTGCAGAAAGTTGCCGAACTCTGTGCACTGTGTGCCTCAGCATTCTCCGATCTTGCTCTGTGATTTTACATAGCCACCCAGTTTGTGGCTGAGTTGCTGTCATTCCAGTTTGTTTTTTGCCACTAACTAACACTTGACTGTGGAATATTTAGCACATTTCATGACTGGACTTATTGCACAGGTGGCATGCTATCATGGTACCAAACTGGAATCCACTGAGCTCCTGGGAGTGACCCATTCTTTTACAAATGATAGTAGAAGCAGTCTGCATGCCTAGCTGCTTGATGTTATACACCTGTGGACATGGAAGTGATTGGAAAACCTGATCAGTGATCAATGATTTGGATGGGTTAGTGAATACTTTTGGCAATATAGGGTAGACAGATGCTTCTTTATGAGCTGCTTTTCACTGTGAAAAACTTCTACCACTACCATGTTGCTTACTAGACGTCACCAGGACTCTGACCTGTTTCTATCTCAAATTTCTGTCATGCTTTTGATGTTCCTGTAAAATTAAATAATAAAAATTAAAAACCAGCAAGTCACAGCTTTAAAAAGTCTCTGTAAAAATGTTACTGTTATGAAAGTGTTTAACTGTTAACAAAAGTGATTAACAAAAATAACTGGCATCCAGCCATTCATTTATCATTGTTTTTAACCTCTTATCTAGTTCAGGGCATAAACAGCATTAAAAGATGGTTGTAGCTATTTAGACATCACACAGTGGTTTTGAAGCCTCCAGAAGGTTTCTACTGTCGCCATCATGGTTGTAAAAAAGAAAAGCAATATGTTTGTGAAGCCACCCACTCTTTGGCTGAAGACTTTGTGTGGTTTATTTTTTTATTCAATATTACCCTAAATGAGTGACTGAGCTGATAAGCTCAGCATGCAAGTGTTTACACAGGTCAAGACAGAAAGCCACTTTGCCATAAACTTCTATAGGACCAGAAAACCTTTTGTGGCCACAGCTATCGCTATCTGGTGCCCTTCAGATAGACTCTGCAGGTTTAAGGTACTAATAGTGGCTTAATTGTTCTGACCTGGAAGACACATCTATGTTTTTTACTGTCTATGGTTCAGGGTTACATGGTGGCTGAAGCCTATCCTAACCTCATAGGGTGGGGGACAGGTCCGCTCCATCAAAAAAAGGTCATTTAGCTTTATTACTGAATCAGAAAGATATTGAAATTTAAAGCCCATTTGTGAATTGGAGATGTTGTTTGTGTTATTGGCTGAAGTAGTCCTAAATCTACCAGATTCACTATATGCCGGTGCACCGCTACAATAGCGCTGAGTGGTGCACAGTGTTTTTCAAGTTAGAAGATATTGATGGACCGCAGCACTAAGGAGAAGAGACTTTGAGGCAAATTACATTCTGCAGTTCTGATTTCCAGTCAAACTTTGACAGGAAAACTTGTTTAAATGATAAAGTGATTCTGTCAGTTTTTATATATCATACAGTCAGTTCTTACAACAGGATATCACTGGAGCAGCTGCAGATTATTAGCATTCAGTTCAAACGTTATATCATAGGACTATTATGGTCAGTTTCAACATGAGATAACATACTGGTACAATTCATAAGTATAATTTAAACATTTAAACAAGTCATTTGTAAATTGACTGAAGTATGATGATGATCGTTGGGATAGAAATTTGTTTCTCAATAGACTTTAGTGCACTATGAGGGGTGGCTCTCTCCAGTGCCACTGATGCAGTGCTCCAGTGAACAGCATCAACTAGTGTGGTGACAAGTAGGTTATACTGAAAAATTCAATTCATTCAAATTTAAGAACATGGCAACATTACTGTAATCGATTATGGCTATACTTGTGTAAACTGTGGTGGATAATCATTTTACTAATAATCCTTTCATCTATTTTGTTATCTATTTATCTATTTAAATATCTATTTATGTTTTTGCATATTTGTCAACTTAAATGTTTCAGATCGTTAAACATGAATATTAGACAAAGGTAACACAAGTAAACACAAAATGCTGTTTCTAATTGAAAGTGTTTATTATTAAGGAGAAAAGAAAATTCAAACCTACATGGCCCTGTATGAAAAAGACGTGAACCTGCTGGTGTGTTTTGGATCATTGTCCTGCTGCAGAACCCAAGTGAGGTCAGTCAGCTTGAGGTCACGAACAGATGGCGGGACTTTCACCTTCGTGATGTTTGGTAGACAGCAGAATTTGTGGTTCCATTTACCACAGCAACCCAAAAGTCTTGGGGATCATCAAGTTTTCTGGCAAAACTGAAATGAGTCTTTATGTTCCTTTTGCTCAGGATTGGTTTTCGTCCTGGACCTCTGGCCATTTTTGCCCAGTCTCATTCTTATGGTGGAGTCATGAACCTTAACTGAGGCAAGTGAGGCTTGCAGTTCTTTGGATGTTGTTCTGGCGTTTTTCGTTCTTTTGTGACTTCTTGGGTTAGTTGTCACTGCTCTCTTGGGGTAATTTTGGTTGACCGGCCACTTGTGGGAAGGTTCACCACTGTTCCATATTTTATACTCCGTATACTCAGGAGGAACTGAAATATAAAATTAGTTGAGGACTACACTAAATTAATGTCAGGGAAACTCAGCCAGAGAGACTATCAACCAACCAACTACTCATTGTGTATGGGATTTGAACACCATTGTACTGTAAAAATATTGCCTGCCTTTTATGGAGTAGCAAGGGTGCCAAATAAATACACTATAAAATGATGTATTAAACGTGTCATGTATTAATCAAAATTGGAAATATGTGGAATATTTTTTTGAATACGTAATAATTGAATGTATCATTCATTAAAAAATCTATTCATTTTATTTCTCTAATTCATTGTTTCATGGTTCATGCATAGGGATTCACTGGAAAGCCTTATGAGACAGTAAAGGAAGGGTCTAAGGTTATTTTTACATACGATGTTTAAGTTGAATTCATGTGCTAAGTGTGAAAAATGAAAGAGTGCAGCTCAGCACACACTTTTAAAGCAAAACTTTTTATACTGACGGTGAGTAAATGAAGGGATGGGAAAGGAGGAGACAGAAGAGAGGGAGAAATATTATTATGTAGTCTAGTTTTGTTGGTGTCGTTTTTTTGTGAGTGTCATAAAACACCCAGAACAGTTGATTGTCAATTTCACAACGTTATTATCTGATAGAAAATCGAAATATTCTAAAATAATAACATTAGGTTGGTACAATAAACAACAAGACCACACAGCAATGGCTCAATGTTTCTGCATCACCCACTGTTCTTCATGAGTCATTTCACTGTGGCTCAACAGAGATGGAAAATGGGAATTTCAAAACAGCCCTTTCAAACAGTGAAACAGCTGTCAATTTACCGTCTTGGTGGAGCTACAAAGCAGTGGCTGTGAGCTGGGAGGTCCCTCCTGTCTTTCTCCACCTGGATCCATCGCCCTTGATGCACACTTTCAAGGACACCTGGCAAACTCCATGGAGGAGCTCAATAATGTAGGCAACGACCCCAAAAAGCCCAACGCAGCAGCTGCTCGGGCGCCACTCAGGGAGAGGCGTGTGTGGGTATGTGTGGAAAAAGTAACAGAAGCATCTAATTGAGTGAAAAAGTGTTTATATAGTCCGTCCAATAATACCATGCTAATATTGGCTAGGCTATTTGCTCTCAAAGGAGCATTAGCTTTTCAGTTCATGGATGTTGGAAACATTTCTTTTGTGTTCTGCTCAGTGTTTACATATTTTTATCACATTATTTCTGTAAGTTCTCTGCAGCTGCACGTCGGTGCTGCAGATTTTCTGTCACTCGGGTCACTGCAATCATTGTCAAGCTAGCCTAAAACAACTCTCTTTGAGGTACACTGTTTAACATAAAATAGAAATCTGTGGTTACAGCAATATACATTTTTAGCCATAACTATAGATTTGCTAAATAACATATCCACTTTTGTGCTACTTTGTGACGTTCCAATGACATAAGTGCTTGTTGTTAGTAACTGCTGCTGTTTTTGGTGATGGTAGCTGCTGTTAGCCTATGTTAGCTGGTGTTAGCTAATGTTAGTAAAATCATCTTTGAAGGAGGTCTAACATTGCTGGACTTGGACAAATAAACTCTCATATAATGTCAGAGGGTAATCAAATTGTTTGTCAGGGAAAGTATGATTTTAGGACACTCCAGCCTGACATTAGCTGGCATACATGTTAGTTTTTATCCAGCTGTTGTTGTTATTTAGCTTGCTTGTTGTCAGCTGTCCAGAGATGGGAAGGACACATGTCTTAAGTGCTAATAGTAAGTAATTGTTACAATATCAGCATAATTACGCGCTTTTATCCACGTTTTTATGTGTTAGAGCCCTGACAAGAGTTCAGGAGATGAGGCTTGTAGGAAGAGGGTAACATTTTATCGAGATGCGGTTGTGTTGTCACTTTCCTTCATCTCTGCCCTTCTCTTATAATGACACATAGGTGTGATGCTTCATCATCAGGTGCAGACACGAATTAAAATGTGTCTCCACAATACACAAATGACTACATATTCTCTTCTTCAAAAGTTGATTCTGTTCATCTGGACATAGCGTTTTGTGGGAGAAACGTTTCGTCACTCCTTGAAAGAGATGAGGATGTACACATCCTGGACAGGCAGGAACGCTGGTTTGAGTGCGAAGTCAAGGAGGCCATTTACGTGAAAAGGGAAAGACCATCTCTGAATCGAGGAGGGGGCCTAAGGGTAAGGGAAGAAGTCACCTGGATGAGTGACGAAACGTTTCTCCCACAAAACGCTACGTCCAGATGACAAGAATCAACTTTTGGAGATTTACTTTCCTGGATGATTGAGAATGCATCAATACATATTCTCTTCTTCTTCTCAAGCTGGTGGGACAACATGGCAGCTTCCATAAACCAGCACCTGCTCCTATGTCGTTTTAATGGACTCTTAATAGATTAATTCTAAATTTGGGGTAACACACCAGTTTGTTGGATGATGTAATTACACACTGATCAAAGTATATTTATGAACACAACATTTTTCTTTCTATTAAATTACCTTAAAAATGGCTGTGCCTTTAAATAATGCTGCTTCTTAACAAAGTGAGGTTAAAATCATTAGTTCCATTTATTCAGCTGGTTAAGCAAAGGTAAATGTCTGTCTTTGAGAAAACAAGTGCACACAGACACACACACACATACGCACGCTGTATGTGTGCAAATGTGAAAGCTGAGCCCTATTCTCACCTCCGCAAACCCACCACCACCTCCCACCACCTCAGAGCAGCAGATGACATTTCATCAAATATTTATTAAAAACAATCTCTGAACAGCATAATTAGAGACTGGGTTTAATGTCGGCCTAATCCTTGGGCTCCGATTTCCCCGCCGTGCTCGTTTTGCAGTTATGGAAGCCAGTGCCGCAGTGTCTACAGCCAAATGGGCTCCCAGTGAGCACCCTACAGCGTGATGTCTTGTGGAGCACCTCGTCAGTTCCTCACCTATGAATCAACGTTTAATTTCTCCCCCTCTCCCCTTTTTCTACTGTCATTCTTGTTTATCTCACTAGAAGCTCACAAAGCAGCTGCAGTGTAATATGCTGACAAGATGCACGCACGCACGTACTTGGCTTCAAACGCTACAATCCCCCGGAATGGCTTGTAGGAGAAGAGCTGCCGCTGAGCACATTATTATATTTTCAGGTTATTAATTACTTTCCAATTACTTAAACAAATATGCTACATTGAGTGCCTAATTTCCCTGCTAAACTGCAGCAGATGGATGTGGCTTTGGCTCGAACCGGCTAGCACTTGGTGCCTCAGCATAAAAGAAAAGCACAGAGATGAGGAGAAATATCATGCACTGGTTGCTGCTCTGCTGTTTTAGCTCTAGAACATTAGTTAGTTGGTGAACCCTAAAGCAGGGCATCAGGACGTGTGTGTTTTCTGTGCAGCCTCGCAGAGAAGCAGCTGCTATTAATTATTCCTTGAAAAGTTGTGGCTGTTTGGCATTTTGGGAACAGTTATTTTTTTTGTATCTAGTTGTAAATGACCTTTTAGACAACATTTTCTAACCTTGAACTATAAGCTTTTTTTTGGGTGTGTGTGTGATGGATGTTGGTCTTTGGCGCACACCTACATATGCACGGAACGTGGCGCCCTATGGTTTTGCGGGTGCTCGTCTATTTACACACCCGCCAACTCTCTCTCAAAACAGCGGCCAAACTCTTCAGTCACATCTAAAAGCCTAATGGGAAATCTCTCCCCTAATTAAGATGCATGAATAATTCAAGTGGTGGCACGCTAATTAGTATTCCATCAGTCCTCTGTGGCAGTGACGGCCTGTCGAGGCTCATCACAGCTAGTTACGGCCCGTACGGGGAGGAGGCCGGCTGAAGAGAAGGAATGCAGACACCTTGAGAGCTGCTTGACAGAGTATCCTATGATTACTGCAGAGAGCATGACAAGCTTCCTATTTTCCTCCATCTCTGTAATCAACAACAACATGAATCTTTTGTCTGTGGAAAATCTGGTGAGAAAGATATAATTTAGGAGGAAAATGAGCCTTAGGAGAGGGAACTGGGTTTTTTTCCCCTTGTCTAGCTTCAGCTAGAGAAAGCGATGTTACATTTATTTGTGTGAGCATGAGTAGTTTTCTTGTCACCCAGGGTGCAGTGAAACTTCCATATACACATTGTACTGCTTTAAATGCATGATTTAGCAGTGTTATGGCCCCACAGTTATTGCCTCTCTCTCAAAGGGGCTGTTTAATGCTAGTAAAAGCAATAAAGAGGTGTTAAGATGGAAATTAAGTCTGGATAAATCACCGAGGTTAACTCTGCTTTAGCTCACAATTACTGTGTGCCTTCAGTGAAATTCATTACTTTATCCACAACAGGAATATTAACCCTGTATGGAAATGTGCTAATGTGTCTGTCATCTTGTGCGATCTCGCTCCGCATTGTTTTCACTGCAAGAATATCATTAAACAAGAAATTATCTTTAATTCAATTACAGCTGCGTCGTGAAACAAATTAATGGCGATGCGCGATACATGACGCAGTAGCTTCTATTCGTGCCCGTGGCTGTGTCACTGTATTCGAGGATTCGCCGTTTTGTTGCCATGATACGCACACACACTGTCTCTCACACACACGCACACAGGAAAAGAAGAAAGGCTCCTGTGGGCCCTCGCCTGTGTGAGTGTATGTCGCCCCGGGGAGGCAGGCTGAGGTTTTGTGGTGTCTTTGTGCTGGGGTTAACCTTGGCTGTGGGCTAAACACACAGGGAATGTTCTGAGAGGACCTTCAGCCATCAGCAGTGGCTTTTCATATACTGCTTCACTCCTGTGGGAGTGCCGCCACAAACACAACTATTGATCCGCTGTCACGCTCTCACACACTCCTCCCCTTGGCGTTTCTCTTTTTCTCTTAGCCAACTGGGTTGTGTGTGTGTGTGTGTGTGTGTGTGTGTTTATGTGTGTGTCAGCCAGGCTAAAAAACACTCTCCAAAGTGGTCACAGATCCCCCTGATGTGGTATTGGGATATTGATGTGTCCCGTGTATCCTGTGGGCTTATGCATTATGTTTTGCATCTTTTCTTTTTAAATCTATTTATAGCCACAAATGGCCTGCAGTGAATGTGTGCAAAATATGATCACATGTTGTAAATTACACGATTTCAACTTCCTGGAAAAGAGTGGAGGGTGACCTCGTGCTGCATTATTAGTTATTACTGTTTCTGCTTCTATCAAAATCAATTTTAATTTTCCCTTTCTTGACTGGCACCACACTGTTAATGCAAAATGATCTTTTATTGTGCAGGTGCGCCCTGGCATTGTGTAGTAACGTTGCTCATTTTTATTCACAGAAACGTTTGAAATTATAGGAGAAATGTATTTTTTTTTAATTTGTTGTCGTGGTCTTTAAAGTTGAGTTAGTTGTGCACTTTATGTTGATTATACTTTATGATATATATCTATGCTTTTCAGTGGACAAATTCATATTTCTTCATGTTGGGATAACCTGCTGTACGGGTCACACCAGCAGTTAATTCATCATCATCATTGTTAATTAGAATTAGTTTTTTGCATTCCTTGAACTTTAATTAGGGCAACATTTCACAAGCCTTTTGTGAAACTGTGCAGAGGATGTCTGATTCCCTGTGTGTAGGTACAAAGAAGCAGAAAGATTTAGACATGCTTGGTTGTTTTGGGGGCATGTTTGACCCATCTAAAGACTTTAATTGTGAAAATTGTGAATTTTTAATTATTATTTTTGGACATATGAGATAAAGTTGGACAATAAAAAAGTTTTATTTGCTTTTATGTGGATGTCTTCTCCTTCTAACCTCATGACTGTGTTATTTGGACTATGGCAGCCCACCTTTTTTTTTTTTTTTTTTTGGCCATTTGGGAGTCAGGTCAGTCTGTTGTGAGACTAAATGTGCAGTGATGGTAAAACAGAGTTCGAGAATTTTAAATGCACAGCTAATAATTTCAAATTTGGAGGGGAAAAAAAGAAAGAAGACGAAACCCCAACAGATGGAGCAGGAGACAAGTTCACAGGATTTGTGGAAAAAAGAGTTGGGGAGAGAGAAGGAGAGAGAAAGAGTGGTCTGAGGGACTACAATGATTCATCTCCACTTCCTCTGTATGCGGAATAAATAGCAGGCCATTTCCACATCATAAATATCACCCCCGCTTAATGTGCTGAGCTCCAGGGTGGGCCTAGACTGCGTTTTTGTTTTTAGCTTTTTTTCTTCTTTCTTTTTTTTTTTGCGATTTGGGGGGCGGCGTTGTTGATGAGGTGGTGCGATGGATCCCTTACCTGCACGCCTCGAGAGAGAGGGGGCAAAGGGCATTTAATCCCCGAAGCAGGTGCCATAGCTGTCATGGTCCCAGAGGGGCAGATGTGCTCCAGATGCCAGAAGGGACCAAAAGGAGCATTAATCATTTTCAGCCTAATGACTCTCCTCTTCATCTCCTCAACCCGGAGGAGCGCCTGTGTGAGGCTGAATGAGGGACGGGCACACCTATATTCGCATGTGCGGTGTAGCTACGTTTCCTTGCTGTAGAAATAGAATGAAGACTTTGGGGGCCAGCTGTCATAATTTGAAGACAAATTGAAGAGGATAGTGAGCGTACACACGCTTTCTCTTTCTTTTATCCCTTTTGAATGTAGACCTCTCGTGCTGAGCAAGTCAGTGACATTGGGCCCCGATTTGTCCTGACGTGTGGAGGGTTGAGCTCATTTTTCTGGATGTCAAGCGTTGTCCCCTCTGATGAATCCTCTGGCCCGAGGCCTGGGCAGATTGGCTCGCGCGCTGGCTACAGGCAGGTGATTGATGACTGGAGGAGAAGTCTTCGGCTTTGCTCTGATTTCCCCTGACCAGTGTATCTGACAGCACCAATCGCCAGGCGGACATTGGAATTGGGCCCTCCGCCATCGAGTGCCCAACCCCTGGCAGAGCTTGCTGCTTAAGCTGCCCGTATCGCTCTACGTTTTGAAAACAGCGGCATAGCTACGCTTAAAATGCCCGTGCAGTAAAAACCAGTCGTGCTTTTGGAAGGCTGTGGTGTATTACACCCACGCGGACATGAAATACCACTAAGCTGGATGTTTTCCACATTCAAGTGCAATTAAGAGAGATTGTGTAGCATATCTGGGGTCCAATTCAGAATGGCTTTTCTCAGCATCCTTACAGGCGAGGAAAGCAGTGAGCCAACGCCTCCCTTCACAGCCCCGTCTGAAGCCCCTGCATCAGCTTTTTGGATGAATGCTCGCCTTGGAACACACATAGGTGGTATATCGTCTTCTCAATTAGCACCTTGTCCAAAGGCCCCCCATGTCCCATTCCCTCCCACAGTACGGGTGTGAAATTTAAAATCCTCCTCCAGCATGACTGCTCTTCTCTTCGGGGGAACTGCACTGCTGAGCCAGCATAATGACAATCACCACAGTAGCCCAGGATGGCAGAGCAACAAAACAGTGAGTGTTTACAGGGAGGGTGAAGGACTGCAAACTAAGCTCAGCGATGAGTGAAAGTGAATTAACAAAGGAATTAGGAGTGTTGGGAGTGCTGTACTGTGAAGGCTGAGTTAAGTCATCGGGCTTTCTTTGGCCACGCTTCTCATAGCCAGTTATGAACGTCTGTTTGTTCCATTAAAACATCCCTCATTCTTTTCCGCCCCTTCCTCATTTCCTACTTCACTCTACCAGTCTGTGTCCCATGGCAGCTCACCAGGTGGGCAAAGTTGCAGCTGGCAATTAACAGGTACCCACCTGAGAGCTAGTGTAAACGTCTGTTTGGTTTAAAGGAATGTGATTAGCTGCATTTTTTTTAGACAGCTATCTCAGGGGAAAAGCAAGCAAATAAAGGAGGGAGGGAGATTTCTTTTTGATGTTTTGAATAGAGATGTTAAGTTGCTATTACCCACTGGTTTCTTTCTTTTAGTCCTTAGATCTGTTTTGGCTCTAGAGGGTGGGAATGGCACCAAAAAGACTAATTATAGTTGTTAAGGCTTACAGTATTCCCAATCTTTGTGCCTAACCTTTTGGAGCACCTTTTGGTTTTTATGCAGATGAGTATGCACAAGCCTTTGTCCAGTCTTGGATTTGCATTTCTTCTTCTTTGTTCCTGCCTCTGTGACTGATTAGCAGAACTCAAGTTATGGATCGGGTGTAAACATTGATAAGAGCAGTGCATAATGCATGAGTGTAGTTAAAAGTGGAATTTCTCTGTCGTAACTAGAGCAATAGCATTGTGAATACTTAATGTTAGAGTTGCTGTAAAACCTGGAGGTCTTGGAGACACTTCACGCTGACCCCTTCTGATCTGATGCCGTTTTGACACTAGCTCAGAAGCATTCTCAGAACAAGGGAGAGGCAGAACCTCTGCAACCTCTTCCAAGCTCACCTAGCCAAACCTCTCATTCTCAGATTGTGTGACTTTAACCATAACCTGTGAACAACTGAGCTGCTCAGCAGGCTGATCTAAACTTCTATATGAGCGCCTTTCAGGAGTCATGAGTGTTGACACGATTAAGAGTGAGCGGGTGCCTTGTTTCGTGGATGGAACTATTTTGATCCATAAACGCTCACCTGTGGCTGCTGTTGATTCTGATAGAAGTGTTGTAAAGCAGGCTGCCTGTTGTCACTTGTTTTGTCTTTTGGCACAATGGCTAGGCGTGACATCCTCTCCTTCTGAAGCACTTCTTTCGGCAGCGCCGGAAAAAAAAAGACACGGGTGGTGCCTGCCAAACTCGCCACAGTCATAATAAGCCAAGTCAGAAATATCAGCGGCCCCATCATATACATGTAACAGACCAATCCTCTGAGTTTTTCATGATCCATTGTGTGATATTTTTTTACCCTGAATCATAAATGCAAATCAGTATTCATTTGCCAGGACGTGCGCTGCCACCTAATTCACTGAAGCCACCCGTCTGCAAAAATCCCAGCCAGTTCCCAGGTCCACTAGGTCCCTCGTGAAAGCACTACGCAAGATATTTTTGCACAATTTGGCTTTCAAAATAAATTCCTAGGTTCTCTTTTATTCTGTGACACTGTTTAGGAAGCAGCAGAGCTAATTTTTGGTTGCATGCCTCAACTTTCCATAAAATCTTTAAAATAAATGTTTCTTTGGCCTGAATTTTGCTCTTCTTGAAAAAGTGTATCAGATATGGAAGAGGATTAGGGCCACCGGAAAAAAAAAAAAGGTCCGAATTCTGACTTTTTTTCTCAGAATTCTGGAAAAGAAGAAAAAAAGACATGCCCACGTTTTGTTTTTGTTTTTTTCTGGTGTGCACCGAGTGACAGATATTATTAAATCACAACCTGGAGCCAGACAAAGATGAGAAAAGAAGGAGGGCAGTGAGAAGAAGAGGAAAGAAGTGCACCTTTCTAGCAAAGCTCAGACACATTACTATGGCAGACTTCCCAGTGTCCTGCACATCAGAGCCCAATCAAATATTCTATTACATTATTCTCCAATTTCTGCCCCCTATCAACTTCTGGGGCCCAGGGGCCTTGCTAGCACTGTCGGCCGAGGAAATGTTTCCTCTGCATCCATCTGTGGTGATGCGAGGACATATTGGAAATCAAAGCAGGAACAGGAGGAGGGAGCAGAGGGCAGGTCCCCTGGCTCCTGGATGGCTCCTCTTCGGCCAGGAATTGCCACTCTGTGGAAAGAGGTAGTAGGGAGAGGTGAATTTGTATGTTAAATGCATACATGCACACACTCCTTACTGTACATACATCTGTTCATGGATGTGGTTGAGCCTTATGCATACAGAAGTAGAAATACAAGCCAGAACATTTGTTCTTCACTTTTCAAATTTGAACTTTATATATTTCCAGTCACCAAAGTTGAAAGTAGACATGGAGATAGTCACATGGGATTAAATGTGCATTCTCACCAAGGACAGCAAACTCTCACATAGGTCAGGTTCAGCAGAGTCAGACATTTTCAAGCTGAGGAATCAGACAGCAGCAGAAAAAAGCAGATAAAAAAAATATCAAGAGAACAAAACCCTGCTCAAAAAACAAGGTCAGAGAAAACTGCAAAACTGAAAAGTAAGGATACTGTTGGTGCCAACCCACAAGAAGTAAGCAGTCTTGAAAAAGGCATAAACACTAGCGAGGACACCCATTGAGGACTCACATCAATTAATAATCTGGCCTCTGCTCAAACTGCCTACTGATTCCTTCTGAGCGGGTTTTACTGAGCATTCTGTAATCTTCCCCTTCCCCAAAATATCCCCCTTCAGGAGACATTTCCTACGGCCTCAACTCATATCTCTGCAACACAGTTGGTCAGCAATGTGGTCCTGGCTTGGAACCACAGCTGCAGAGACTCGGATGGAGTTCATCACTGCAGAGGAGGGCAGAATTTTGGAAATCTGGTATTAACAGGCTTGCTTCTTATAATTTCTAATGAGTTAGTAAAGTTAGCCAAGAAGCATTTATAGATTTAGAAGCTTTGTGCAATAAAAACTTTCTCTCTAAACGTGCAGCTACCCCTAAATCCACTTCGCAGCTTTGTGGTTGGACTGGAAAACATACAAACAAACCAAAATACTTGCTTCTGACGTGTGACATCAACTAGCTTCATGCTGTACTCGTTCTAACTGTTACCAGCTTCTGTTTTTGTCATATTTACATTTATGGACTGGATCACAGGTCCCACAGTTGGGACAACAGGAACCACTTTTTTCAGAACCATCCTAATATTACATTTTAATATTGCATTTGTCTATTTGCACAATATTTCTCTGTGAATAGTCTCTGGATTGTTCGTTTATTTAAACAAATAAGTTATAGCTCTAAATATCTGACAGTTTTCTTATCCATCTCAAAAATTGGTACACATGGTATTAATGTGTGTACATTATTATCTGCCCTAATAAGAGAGCAAAATGTTATACCACTACTCATATGAATCCAAAAACCAAATCTGATTTCACTGTGGCGACTATTCTCATCAAGGGCTTCTCCTTATGCACCAGTCAACCCTATAAACCTCAGGCTACAGTTCTCCACATCAACACAAATCCTCATCTAATGAAGACAGATATAAAGGCTTTCTTTTAGTGTTTAGGTATGAATATGTGTAAATACAAAGCTGACAATACAAAGCAAAGATGAAATCTAGCCTAAGGAGATTTTAAAGTGATCGCTACAATGATTCTACAGTGGTTGCCAGATGGTTGCCAACTGGTCTCTAGTCCAGTCTTACCATATCCCCCCATCAGTTTATGATCAAACACAAGTGAAGAATGATGAGAAGCTTTTCCCCTCACTGTCATTCAAACTACTACTAATGGGTGGCGAGTGATCACATGATTCACCCTGGCAGCTATGTGCATTATGCACCCCGAACGAAAACAAACAAGCCACTGGCTTCTGTTTAACCTTTGGAAAAAATGAACAGATAAACAAATGAAAGGGGGAGAAGTGGAAATAATGAGCAACTGATAACCGTCAGCTGGCGGTCAAACGCTGGTGTGCCACATACGCTTTTTTTCCACCTAAACACACACTCACAGTGTGCCCCTCACTCCAATCACCACCTCCCGGCTGCCCAGCAGGAGACTCGGGTTGATCTCACAGCAGTGTGACAGGACAGCAGGAGCGCCTAGGTGGGTGGTCAAAGGAACAACAGAGGTTAGTGAATAGAGGGGCATGATGAAAGCATGTGTGTGTCTGTGGAAAGAGTGCAGTGTGTAGCCACTATGTCCACTGACAGTGGCCTGAAGATCACGCCAAGGGCACTCCAGCCAGCTACTCTTCTAGCCAGCCCCCTGTCTTTAGCGGCTCAGTGTGCATATGGGACTGTGTGTGTGTGTGTGTCACAGCACATGAGGCTATCTCTATATCTGTGTGTGTACGTGTGATTCACCTATGACCAGCTCTGCTCGCTCGGAGGCAGCTCTTTGTCTTTGTGCTGACAGGGTGAAGATGATCGACTGCTCTGTACCTCCAGTTTCACGCCAAAGAGACAGAGAGGTTTATGCAGTGAACACGTTTCACAGTATATGTTAGAGCTTTGCTTTGTTTCGGTGTAAAGTGCCAAAACATTGGATTTTTTAACAACTAAAAGTCAGCTATGTTTGATATTTGGGTAAGTGACTCTCTCAAATGAGATTAAACTAAACTGTGTGTCCAGAGGGATTATATCATATCAGAATATTATTAGTTATCTAAATTGAATAAAGCTCTCAGAAATGAAAACCATATGTCTAAGAGGGTTCATTCTTCACATGTAATCTCCCTTTTTTGTTGCGATAAGCCTGAATAGTACAATGTTTAAAAATGGAGAGGGGAAAAAAGTACCACGAGGGGATATGTGTGTGAAGGCAGGAATGAAAGAAGTAGTGATATGATCATTTGAAATGATAAGGCTAGACTCATGAAGACTTAATTGTTTTTTTTTTATATATCTGAGGCTTTATGGACAATGTTTTCCTCTTCTGCTCTCCACATAAACTAAAAAGATTTCAGGTCATGCATATTCTCTGTATTCGTTCAGACATTCATGAGTAGTGAACCCTTTTCCAGGACATGTCATGAAAATAATTGCACACTTCCTCATCCAGAAAGATGGTCAACATCAAGATCAGAAGGAAAAAAATGAAGCCAAAATGAAATTTGATCTAGCGTAATATAAGAAAAAATAAAGTCAAAGGGAAAACTCAGTACAGAAATATCAGAGCCAAACACCAGTATAACTGTGCAGAACGATAATAACCCTTAACTTGGTTACATCTTTGTTTTTCAGGACATTACAGGTGAGAAGATCTTCACCCACAGTGTTGATTGTTTCTTCTTAAAAACTTAATCAACTGATAGGAAATCAGTTGAGCCCCTAGTTCAACATTTGATTGGTTATTACGGTCATTATTTTCACAGCAAAGATATCAAGCACTGTATACTTCAGATTTCCACTTTGCTGGTTGACTTGAGTGTCTGTGGGGTTTGGACATTCGATTTTACATTATTTTTATAAATTGCTTTGCCTAAAAGAAATACAAGTTAAAATATAACCAGATTAGTAAAAGCAACTGTGACAGCCCTTCATGAGTTAGTAATGTTTTACGATGACTGGCTAATTGAAGTTTCTCCATTTCTTTGAGGAGGCAGGAAATCATGCCAAGACAGTGTTTCTCTTCCTCTCCTTTAATGTCATATTTCTAAGGCTGCTGATACCATTATGTCGACAAGAGTGTGCTGAATTACGGAGTTTGGCTTGCGTCCCTGGAGAGCATGAGCTGTTGGAATGATTAGTAAAGCATGTAACCAGCCTGCATCTTTTTGAGCCAGACAGACAGGGAACATATGTATGTGTGCCGGGCCTTTTAATCAACACATGGGCTGAGAGGATGCTTGCTACTGCCAAGGAATGAATGCGCTTCTTCCCTCTGTGCTTTGAGGGAAATAAGGTAAACCGCCACAACACGAGTGAATCCAAAATAAACGTGCGCTCAGATGTAGAAGCCAAGAAGCAATAAAAAAACCAAAAACCTCTCAACTGAAAGTGCTAAGCAAAATTATATTTACAGAGTGTGAACAGATAGGAATATTCAATCAGTTTTTATAGCCCACAGAGACACATACAGCAAAACCCAGCAGTCATTGTAATATCACTGGCCTAAATAGTGTTATTAAGCTGACAGTGGCTAATTAATTTTATTGGCGGCTTCATTTTCTCCCTCTCCCTGCGGTAAGAGTCCAGTGTCGTCGATAAACTGTGAGAGCGGTGTGACAGTGACCCTCTGGGCGCACGCAGGCCCCAGCGCCTCCTTACGCCGCCTGCCGTCACTCCCGTCCCGCCAAAGGCTCCCTGTAATTAAGAGCTACGCGCTGGGGAGCGCGTGCGTGCATTTATCTATGGAGCGATACATGGAGGGAGTATTATCAACAGGGGTAATAAAGCATGCTGTAGAAGATAACAGGGACAGATTAAAATGCTGTAAAAATCATCTGAAAAGTCAGTTCGTGTAAATAAAGGGAATCTTGATTTGTAAGATAGCTTAAAACATGTCAGTCTGAACTGTAGGTCGTGTCTTCTTTAAGTTGTGCACTGAAAAGCTGAGGCGTTCAGGTCAGGGGGCTAATACTCGCATCATTTTGTTAACTAAGTCTTTGAGTAGGCTTAACTTAACCACACTCAAGATCAGTAGCACAGAAACTGTTTACTATGAATTCAGCAGTATTTCGGTGCTGCAGTAGTTCGGTCTTCACATTTCCCCAACATCAACACACGTCACCTGCCTCCATGCTTCTTCAGACAGTAGTGGGAATGTGTATTAGCTGTGAGTTTAATCTTATTAAAGAGAACAAGGAAGACTGTTATTGTGGTAAAACGTGTTTTTAGGTTTTATATATTATGAGGAAAGCAGGGCTGTGGGTTAAGTGCAGGGAACAGGGTCTAAAGTCACAATACACTGACAGAAAGATTAACCCACAGTCATGCCCATCGTTTTTTAAGGGATTTATTGCATGAAAACAAATACAGTGGCTTCTATATTGTGCCTCATCATTGGCTTCACAGTGTGATGGTTTTAGCAATGGCTTAACAAGCAAAAGATCTCTGCTTCAAACCCAGGAGGAGATGTAGATCCCACAGTTTGTTGGCCATGCATGTTCACTGTATATTAACAGGAGTACATAAAGGTTAAATGTGTGTGAGAGGAAAGCTGAGAGCTATTTATCCCCGGAGCTTTGCTCCATATTTTCCCTCCCACCTCTTCCTCCTTGACATGGACGAAAGGTGAAGTGAGAGAGTGAGATGATGGGCTTCGCTTCCTGCAAACGTGCTCATCAGCGCGTTGCATTGATTGCACTAATATCTTCTCCGCAACAATCAATGACTCCGTGTCGTCCTGACACCGTTGCGTGTCTCACAGGCTGTCTCACAGCTGATGGAGACAAAACAGGCACATGTCCTTAAAAACAGCAGTTCTGTCTCAATCAAAAGAAATATATATGTTTTTAAATCATTCTTTAAACGTCAGAATGATGTATTTTTTACACCAGTTTGTCTTTCCACGAATTCTTTTTGTTCCGTTATCACGCGTTCATTATCCAGTAGAAAGAAAACAGAAATTACCGGTATAATTCGACCCTAGCTGAGAGCTGGTGTCTGTGACTCTCGTGCGCTCTCCATCTCTGGCAGGGTGGCAGGTGTTAGATGAAATAGAGAAAATGAGCTCAGTGGAAAGACCCATTAGATGCCAGCAGCGGGGGCTCAATTGAACAAATAGAAACACTTTTGTCATCTTGGGTTCACCGTAGCCAGCTGAATGCAATCCTATCAGAGGCTAAACAGGAATGTGCAAACGTGCACATACATATGGGTTTGGATGTAATCCAATAACTACCCCGGCTAACTCGCAGGAATCACACAGAGATATATGTTCACATACAAAATATTCCACTTTAGATCTAAATTGGCTGAATGTTCCCCACGCAGCAGCTCTTTAGGTAGGATGGAAGATTTCACTTTCAAAACTCCGGCAACTTCAGTGGAAGCCTGTAAAAAATACAAACTTTTTCATTTCAACATTTGATTGTGTTTGCTCCATTTTCATTTACATTTATTGACAATAACTACTCTTCATTTTGGGCAGATTTTACATCATATTTTCCCTTATTTACTGCAGCTGTGTTCTTCCTGTCCTGTTATCCATCAACGGCTTCTGTTTTTTCACCTACAGGATTACCAGCCGTAACGTTACCCACCTTCAGGTTATTCAAAATCAATTTTTATCCTGACCTTATTTCCAGCACAACCTCAGTACTTACTGGACCATACTGTGTGCCATCTCTCCTCCTCCTCTTCTTCCTTCATCTGTTGACTTACTGTCACTGTCCCGCTCACCTTCTGGTGCTGGCACATGTGCTGAAATCCTCAGAGCAACTTCACCCCTCCTCCCCTAACGCTCGCAAATTTATTAATATGATTTACATAAAGTTAAAGTTCTCCTGGCAGCCAAGGAGGCCGCTCTAAAATAAGCTGTGGCGCTGACAGAGTCAATGTGTTATGTGTGTCATAGGCCCGAGGGGCTCTGGGGGCTGTTGGGCAGGGAACGTTATAGAGGGTCCCCGGGGGTCTGCTGGCCTGGAAATGACATGGAGTGAGGGAAGAGCCCCCATACTCCAGAATCAGTCATCTCATCTGCAGGGGGAGAGGAGGAAGGACAAAGACGCATCGCCCAAACCGCAAGGCACGTACGCACACTCGTGGGAAAGGCACGCATGCACTCTCACACACACTCGCACATGCACGGACACACTCACCGGAATATAATATTTTATGTGTGATTTTTAAATATGGCTTTAGAGAAGGATTATCCAGGAGATGATGCGGGCCGATTATGGTTTCAGGACATCAGGGGCGCTTGAGCTCTCTAGAGAGGCCCAACGCAAGAGTGTATTTTTTTTTCTCATACCGCAAACAGATTTTAAAATAGGGTGAAAAAAAACATTAATTTAATTTAACATTAAAACGGCCTGTTCACTCAAATGACAGGCATACAATGATGCTTTCTTTTCCTGTATTAGCACGGCTCGAGGGTGAATTTAACAAAAATTATATATTTATTAGGAGTTTATTAATTAAAAGCAGACATAATAAAACACAACTTAAAAATAAAATGACAATTTTAAGTATTTAAAGTTTCTCTATTAATAATGGAGCACTCATAACTCCTTTCAGTTACACGGTGACTGCAACAAAATCCGCTGTTAACATCGTCGAATGACCACCACATCTGAAAATAGCAGTGTGTGGTGTTGCTTATCTACCACAAGGTCAATATCTGCCCGCACCTGATGACAACCAGCTGATGTCAATCCATGCTGACAGCTTTTGGGCTTTTGAGTGGTTTGGGGCCAACCCCACATGGGAAATACAATTTAGTGTAACCAGTAATGGAGCAGAGGTGGTTAAAAGAAGAAGAACAGAAAATCCAACCCACCGCCACACTCGGAGCTATCCAAACAAAACTAAAAGAGAAAAATGTGAAAATCAAGACCTGCGGAAAAACCATTTTGCGCCTGCCTTCGATAAGCCGAAGGCCCGCTTTTCTTTTTTTCTCTCCTAAGGAAGAATAAGTATGACTGCATGGTCTGTGTTACAGCTGTGAAATTATCCCAGCGTGTCTCCTCTGAGCTGCATGACAATGAAAAGGCAAAATGTCAACACCTTGTTTTCCCCGCAAATATTTAAGAAAGCTGTGACTAAAGAAGTCCTCGGAGAGGGGAAAGGAACACAGAGGGGAGAATTAGCCGAAAGATTCGCGTACCGGTTTTCCCTGATGCTTCATCTTAATTACTGCCGTGCAAGCCATGCAAATCCGATTGGTCGTTTATGCCAGGAAATTCATAACCACGGTGCGATATTAATTACTCCGGTAGGATTCGCGCCATATTTGATATGCACGAGGCATTGGCGGTCATTACCAGCCTTGTGTTTCAGCCCTCAGCCCTGCGTGTCAGCGGTAATCAAATCTAAACGTTGACAACAACACATTCACTAATCAATATAGGATGGGAGGGATCCTTTGATGCTGGAATTTTAATCTCTTTTCCTTTCATGTGTGTGTGTGTGTGTGTGTCAATATACCATTAGTATCTCTCACACATGCACACACACAACTCTATTAATTTCTCTCCCAGGATGCTCATTGGATTTCCTCATTTAAAGCACGTCTTTTATGTTCCATTGTTCCTAAAGACATTAGATTAAGTGGAGTCAAATGCAATTACGGCACACAGTTGTTCAGCGAGGGCAAAGTGGGGTTATGTGTCACATTTGGGGGCAGTATAGGGAGAGAAGATGTATGCCATACTGCGATAATCACGCAATGCTCCCACTTCTCCTAATGCATGACCCGGAGAGAAAGATGAATGGTGGGGGGAGTGGACGACGATGTGAGAAAGAGTAATCTGAATGAGACACCGAAGAGAGAAGATGATGGACAGAGGAAGAAAGCCGGCCCTTAATTCCATCAGTGGAGCAACACTGACCTCTCCTGGCTAACGCACCTCTCCTGTCGGTGTCACTTTGTCGCTCGAAGTCCCCGGCAGTGGCTTTAAAATTGCTTTCTTAAATCATCCAGCGTGTGAGTGAGAGGGAACAGAGATCGAGCACGCTGAGGAGTAGAAATAATGAGGAAAAACACAAAGCACGCGGCCAATTACTGACTCGGGTTCTACATTGCTCTTATAAAAATGTAATCAATCACTCGCTCCAGTGTAGGCCACACACAATGCAACCCTCCCACCCCCCAAGTTTAACACTGCCTGCCACAGCAACAGGGAAAGGTCACCCAGGGGAGTGGGGGTGAGAGGTAACAGTGCATTCCAGTTTATAACACAGCCACACTTTTAGTAAATATAGAAATGATGGTTAAAGAAAATGAAGCACTTATAATGACAGTCAGCATTTCACTCTCATCCATATTCAGGAAGAACATGCAGGTTTTGCCTCTGAGAAACCCGAGCAGGTCTCTGTTCTTCTGTAAGAGCCACAGTGGGTTTTCAGACCGGCACTGAGGATGCCACCTGAAACTCACAGCAGCTTGAGCATGTTTGGAGAGGAGACAGGGTGGAGATGATGGTCTATATGGGAGGAGAGCATGGATAACAAACAAAAAGGGAAAAAGAAGCCGTAAAGTGGAGGCAAGTACACTGATGTGAAAGCATGTGGCCTGGTATTCATCCATGAACCCCTGTGATGCTTATATGTGCTCATAAGCAAAGATGAAAGATCCAAACAAGCATGGAGACACACACTTTCATGTCCCACTCTGAGTTCAATTTGACCATCTGCATACTGAGTTTATTCAACTGCAGGCAGCTTCTGTGCAAACAGTTATCAGAAATCACTGAATTAAAAAAAAAAAATCTGTGTGTGTTTCTGTCTCACAGTCATCCTCTGCCTCGACTAATGATGTGTTGGCATGCGCATCGCAGCCACATAGCCATTCACAGGGCTGGCGCCTGTTAATGGTCCTGGCACCCCAAGCCACCCCAGTAAAGTGATCCGTCCAACTGGCTTAGCGGGCGCACACGCAGTCGTGGACCGAACAGATGCCACTCATTTCTGCTGGCCAAAGTGACCCAGCAATAAGCTGGCTAAGCACCTAAAAAAAATCTCAGCAAGCTAGTAATGAGAGAAATGAAGTCTCTGCTGTGTGACAACGCAGCGTGGCGCCCCGCCACAGTGACCGCCTTTCTCGCTCTCCTACTTTCTGTTTGTCCTTTTCCTGCTCTTGCCAGTTTTGGGGCTGATCCTGGCTTATTTGATATTTTGCTGACCCTCGCTCAGCTCCTCTATCGTTTCCCATGCTTCTTCTGCATCAGTGTCCTCTTTTTCCAATTGCTTTCTCCATCACGCAAAATTCAATATTTTTCTGCACCACTGTCCTCTCACTGGGCAGCACTGGTATGTTTTGTGTGTGTGTGTTTCCATGTACTTGTGCACCCGCGTGTGTTTTGCTGCTAGCTGATGCGCTCTATGACATATTGAGGAAATAAAAAGCTCCTCCGCGGGGACGGCTGTGGCCCACTAATTAAACACCTCCTATGCGACCTTATTGCAGGCGCCAGTTGCCATAGAATCGAGCTGCATCTTCTGGGCCCTGCGTCAAACTGCATCTCCTCCATCTCTGAATCACAGGAAAGAGGGGGAAGGAGAGGAAGGGCAGGAAGCTGCAAGGTCATTACCTCAACAAAAAAAACAACAACCCTCAATTACTAAACAAAATAAGCTTTACACAGAGCAGAGATATTGGCAGACTTGCTTCCGCAGCTCTGTGAATACTTTTAAGGTGGCAATTTGAGAACAATTTGTCCATGATCTGTTCATGTAAATTGCATAATGTGTAAACAGCGGTGTGTTTCAGTTTTTGTCAGCTTGCACAATGTGAAGCTATTTAATAGCTTTTTAACGGCGCATGTTCTTAGGCAGCTTACTCTGTACACAAGATTATGTTTATCTCACAGACGGTGACTCGAAGAATGCAGCTCAAATATTAAAAAAAGAGGACAAAATTCAGGATAAACTTTATAAATCTTTTTGATAACATTAAAAAGCAGCAGCTTTAGCAGAGCTCTTGTGAATTAGTGCTGGTGACACTACATATTATAATGCATGGGGAAAAAAAATAGAAACACAAACATCAAGGCCCGAGGGGAAATGTGACTACCAACGTCTACCTGAATTGGATAACCAGGGACTCATTTGCACAGTCTCATTTGGCCATTCAGGCTTATTCCTGACAACATTGCATCTTTAGTCATTAGATGTACTGTAAGAACTTGTTGTGACTTGTCTGATTTTCCCCTCTGGTCATCTTTGTTTTGGTCAAATCTCAAAATCTGACTGCATGCCTGCCCCTCTCTGTCTGTGTTACAGTGATATGTTTTATTGCTAGCTTACTATCTGGGAAACTGCTAATGTCATACAGAACACACCGTGAACGCAGCAAAAAGGAGGGCAGGGAAAAAAAAACACAAGCAAACTGAGGGTTGAAATAACCAAGAGGAGACCTGGGAAACACAGCTGAACAGAATCTAACTACTGAGGCAGGGGAAGCAAAATTAAACATAAAACAGACAAGACAAGAGACTACCAAAATAAGACAGGAAGTAACTAAACATGGAAACAGGAACACAGACCTGATGCAAAGACAAAAAAGGGAAACAAACAATGAGACAAGTCATGCTTCATACAGGAGACAGACAAAACAAATGAGAACTAACAGAATCAAACAAGGAGCCGAATGTTTAATGTTTTGAACCATGTAATAACCAATGAAAGTCAAGCATGAGGATACCACATGCGCACTAAGGACTGAGGGATCCCCAAAGCTTTTATTAATGCTATTCAGCCAGCAAATGAATGTAATAGTTGGAGAGATCCGCAGGTGTGTGTCTGTGTGTGCTAGTGTGCGTCTTGTGTGTCTGCTAGGGTCAAGCCCGCTAAATGAAGGTGTCCTCTGATTTGGTCCATTGTGGTGCGAGGGTCAGCGCAACAGACGACTCAGCACCTGTCACCGGTCGAGTCCCACTCATCACTCACCGCCTCCATATGCTGCCCATTAAAATCAGACATGCGGGCACTCGGCTGGCAAAGTCCACACACCCAGTGACCCTCCTCACATCTGTTGACAAAGTCTTAAACACATGCAGCATGGAGAAGGGGGAAAGGACAGTCGGTAGGGGAGGCAGAACAAAGGGAAACGTTTACATGCTAAAAGTTCACTTTTCCGAACGCACAGCAGAGTAAACTGCGTGACAGATGTGCTCTTATCACTCACGGCATCTTGTGTCAGACAGCATGTCTGTTTATAGAGGGCTCACCAGGCTGAGGCCATTACTTATACCGAACAGAGAAACTACTTTTTTGTGTGTGTGTGTGTGTGTGTGTGTTAGTGGCAAATCTCTGTAGCGCAAATACTCATATTTTGAGTCACTCATTCATAATTCGTTTATGCAGACATGACCGCCACGAGGATTCATCTATAATAAGCTTTTTATGCAACCATAAACTGATTAAAGAAATCGGGACAGATGCCAAACCATTTAATCATTGAATAGGGTTATAAGATACAACTTCAGTGTGCAGTTGCTGTGTTAAAATGTGTCCATGTGGAAACAATGGGCACAGCAAAATGGTTGCGCTATAAAAGTAGCAGATACTGGATGCAAATGCAGTTATGTGCACAATCCCCTAAAGGGTTTCACGATTTGCTTGCCTGAGGTTGCCAGAGGGACGGAGAGGAATTAGTCTGCGGACGTGTTGCTGAGCCTCTCTTCCCTTAAAATTAGTCATTTACAGTTTCTCACTGAAAAGAGTTAATTTATTCAAAAAGCAATGATAGCAGCCAGAAAACCCCTCATGTTGTATTGCTTTTAGTGGCAATTTTAATCCAAATCTTAAATGATAAAATGTTATTTTGTTTTTTTTAGAGTCAATGCTTTCTAAATCGCCTGTGGCACGAAGCCTCAGGCCCACTAATTTCCACACCATGCTTTTTTTTTCTTTTCTTTTTGTTTTTACCTGTAACGTAAACACAGAATAAACTAAAAGCCTCTTGTTTATTACAACATCTGATCTGGTTTGTTTTTGGACATTCACAGCAAAGGAGCACAATCAAGCCTTCAACTGATGCAGCGAGAGTACTGACTGAGATCATTTTTTGTCCCACATTACCTTCTATTCTTTGGCTCTGTGCTAAATCCAGAACTGAATTGATAATCCTTCTCCTCACATCTTGATTAATCAGCGCCCATCATGTATTAAAGACCTCATAGTACCATATAATCCTAACAGAGCACTTCACTCTCTACTAGAACAAAGTAGAGAGAACAAACTACTTCCTAAAGTATGACTGGGAGGCAGAGCCTTCAGCTCTCAGGCCCCTCTCCTGTGGAACCAGCTCTCACTTTGGATTTGGGAGACAAACATACTTTTAAGATTAGGCCTAAAACAGTTTGATAAAGCTTATAATTAGGGCTGGAACAGGTGACCCTGAACCCTCCCTTAGTTATACTGCAATAGACTCAGGCTGCTGGGGTAATTCCCATGATGCACTGAGCATTTCTTCTTCACTCATCACTTTATTAGCTGTGTTTTTATACACGACTACTGTATTTAATAAATAGTAATTATTAAACCCTGGTTCTCCCATAATGTTTCTTTTATTCTGTCTCTTTCCTCTTTCCTCTCACCCCCAACTAGTCATGGCAGATGGCCGCCCCTCCCTGAGCCTCGTTCTTCTGGAGGTTTCTTCCTCTTAAAAGGGAGTTTTTCCTTCCCAAAGTCGCCAAGTGCTTGCTTATAGGGGTTGTGAGTTTCTTTGTAGTGTGCACTTTATATTACCTTACTAAGTGCCGTAAGGTGACTGTTGTTGTGAGCTGGCACCAAATACAAATGAATTGACTTAAACTACTGTATATTAAACAGATGCCTGAGAATAGCAGTAGGTAAAGTACAGAATATCCACACAGTTATACCAAACCAATAACTGAGGTGAATGATCTGGAGTCTGAAGACTGCAAGCTAGTTAAGGCATTTCACTCCATTTTCACTGCTCCACATGCACATAACATGCCTCAGTCTCCTCGCATTAGATGCCAAACACACCCTCAGACTTTGGTGGCCTATTTAACCATTTATTGGGTTAAAAAAAACATTTGGTGAGTTCAGTGGACATCCAAATAGGGTTCTATCCCATCTTTGCAATCCATCAGCAAAGATCAGGCTGTATCACAGATAGTGACATGTTATTTAACCCTAACCTTAGTTATACGTAATTAACCTTAATTTTCAACATAAAGAATGAAAAATGTTGAAATGAAGTCAAAAAAAACTTCCACCCTCTCCCTTTGAGGTGCTGCCCTGCTCTGCAACACTCCCTGCTCTTACAGCCACTCCACTGCCGAAGTGCCCACCTGTGGGCTCTGCAGGGATTTTTGCTCATTACTGACTGAGCTTGAATGTTAGACAGCAGACTCTAACCATATTCTACTGTGGTTATAAATGATTTCAAACATGAATAGCTTAACTTACCTTTGAAAATTATCGGTTGCAGTGATAGCAGCATGAAAAATGCATTTCTAACAGCTTTGTATTTTGTGTGATCAGATCTCAAACCTTTACCTGATGCTGTTCATTGCAGTCAACCTTTGTGCACAGTACACTCAATCCATAGCTATTTTGTTATACTGCACTTGAGAATTACTGTTTATTCAATGTTAGTGAAGATATAAATTTCTTACTTTCATCTTACTGTTTTCAAGCAGTAAACCAAATTATATCTGCATGCCTTGATATGGTTCTAGCTAAAGTTTAGTGATTGTTTTTAATAGAATCAGCCATATGACTGCTTTGCAACAGGAATAATCAGCTGTACGGTTTAAAAGCTGCATGTAAGCAGTTTAACCTGAATTAGACCTTTACTGGAGAATAGCCAGTAGCCGAGGTAAGGACATGCATATAAGTGCGGTCTGAGAGAGAAGCAGAGAAATCAAATGAGGGACTTGGAGTTGAAAGTAAAGAGAGTGTCTGTAGAGATTACATGGATGGAATTCTATGCGCTAGGTGTGCACGCGTGTTTAATTTGGTGTAATAAGTGTACGAATCTGAGTATGTATGCAGGCGCGGTTGCAAAAAGTTTAATGTGTGTAATAAAAAGATTCTGAGAGCATGCCTGAGTGACTGTAAAAGAAATGCAGAGGGCATTCTCTTCAAACGGGTGGTATTCAAAGAGCAGGCACTTTCAAAAGGAGACAGCACTGAGGGCAGCCGAGTTTGAACTATGTTTGTGCAAAGCAGTCTGCCTTTTAAAAAAAAGACAAGCAAAGAATTAATTCCTGAAGTGCATTCACTGAGTCTTCTTAGAAAGGGAGCAAATTTTAGGGGATATAAAGAAGTAGTGGTGGAGCTATGAAGACGTGAAGACAGGGGGTTTACTAACCGAGCAGGGAGCAGGGAGAGGAGGGAAGTTGTGGACTGGAAGGCAAGTGAGTGAAATACATGGAGGGTAAGAAAGGGATGGAAAAAAGGGACACATAGAGGGAGAACACTGGCCCGGGGCGCTGCTACGTGCTTTGCCTTCTTTCTCCCCTTTCTTCAGGAGGCTCTCAGAGAGACGGAATAGACACGAGATGAAAAGAACAAAAACCCACTTTCTACATGGACCTATGGGAACGCTTGAGCCAGTGGTGCCACATATAGCTGCACCGATCTGACCTCGGCGCTGCAGGAGTGATGGCTAGTGAATTACCATGTCAGTGGCCCAGTGCCCCGTCACTCCAGCTCCCTCACACGCATAATAAACACACTCTATCACCCGTTCGGCCCAACCACACCGCCCAAAGAGAGCATATTAATTATAGATACACATTAAATTACTTTCATTACCTCCCCTGCTCAGTCGACGGGACAGAGACAGGGATGATGGATGGAAAGGGGTTTGCTTTACTTCCCCAAGTAGCAAACGCCCCTTCTTTTACCTTCTCTCACCCTTTTCTGGCGTGTTCATTCTTTATTTTGCACCAGTTATCCTGTGACTTGCATTTCCCTATTTGTCTTTTGCATCTTACCCCCAATTTTTTTTGTGACAACTAGACAATGGGAATGTCTGTTCTCTGTCACATAGAAGAGAGCAAAATGTGCCGTAGGGCAAAATTGCCCCCATCAGACCGTTGTTTGGATCAGCTGAATGAATTAATGAATAACTGTGGTACTTTCAGGACCCAATAGGTACGCTTAATTTTTTTTATACTGAATATGAACCATAGGAAAGAAAACCCAGGTTTGTCGTCGGTATGTTATAATACAGTATTGTGCAGCTGAAGTTGTCAATCAGACACTTTCCAGTTGAAACGTGAATAAAATCTGACTCTACTTTTCTCTGTTCATATTTGCTCATGTATCCAACAGCACTGACTGAAGTACAACCAAAACATTGACAGTTGTACCTCTAATGACCTCCTGCAATTTGAACCAAATTTTCACATTTGGCTTCATCGCTCCAACAGACCACTGATTTTCTGATGTATACCTCAGCCTTTTTTTCCCCGTTTCCCCTTCTAATAAAACCATTTCCAAAGAGGCTTAAGCAGACAGTCGATGGATCAACACAAGGATCAGATGCATCTCTCAGTTCCTGTGTCTGGTATTTTTTTCTGGTATTTATTTCTTGCTGACATCATTTTCAGATGCTGTTCATCTGCTGTAGGCCTGCTATTTTTTCTTTTGTCCTCCACATGCTCAGTTTGTCCACAATGCCAATATAATGTTTCAGCTAACAGCTCTTTGGGAATCACATTGTTGGTGCAAAAATACTAGTTTTGAAAATCTGGGAATGTTATCCTTGACAGTTTTTGTAGATTTAATTCAAGAGATGATGTCCTCTTGTTGCAAACTGCTTGTAACAAAGTGCCTAAAGATGCAATTTAAAATGTGTTCTTTGGTATGTGTCAGCACAACACTGCCTCAACCCTTGTGTTAGGTGCCTTTTTTTTTATCTTTGAATGATTTAGTGTAAAGTGGTTAAAAAAAACATTACTCTAAAAAATAGTCAGATGCAGGAATTGGACTGAAAATAAGTGGAAAAGAAGCTAATATCCAAAGAAAACCTTTAGAGACCTGGAGAACTTTCAACTGTGGCTCAAGACTTTTGCACAGCACTGTATTTCCAGTTGTACTCGATTAAACTTGATCTATAAGCTCTCTGATTTGATTAACTTTTGAAATCAATCACAAGAAACCTAGCGTCTGCATGCGCTAATGAAAATGTGGCTAATGTGAAAATAGCACCTCTCCAGTGTCATCTTCTCTCATCCCATACAGTGCAGTCCCTGAGCAAATAACCATGCGCCACATCTCTTCTTTAACCCTAAAGGCCGCTGTAGGCTTCGCAGTGTGTCTGTGTATTTATGTGTGTGCACACTTGTCCTCCTTCGCTGCCTTCTATAAGTTTGATCTCACTGCAGCCAGGAAACCATTACATCGGGTGCCTCTGCTTGCTCAACAACCCCGGGTCTATCTAATCTCTGCTGCTCCGAAACATCCCATTCAATTTCTTCTGTTGATAGATGCCAGTGCTCTTTGAGCCCTTCGGGAGTACATTCTTTCTTTCCTGCTCGTCTCCAACTTTTCGCTTGTGTAAGACCACTAGATTCATCAGGTCAGCCCCCCCTATTGTAAACAACTAGGATCTGATTTGCACAGATCCAAAGGTCAAGAGAACGGCTGACAGTCAGCATCCACGCGCCAGTCTAAGAACGTTTCGTGGCGTACGTAGGATGCTTTATGAAGAGTGATACCCACTTAGATTCACACACTCCTGAGCTCTTTAACACCGACTGACAGTTACTGTAACTGAGAGCTGCCAGTTACACTTAGAACAAGCAGATGCATTCTAATTGTAGTCGTCATAAACAGATAAGGAAGAAGCACTCTAACACTAGCACTACTCTTCCTGTTTACATTTACAGCCACAGATGCTACTTAGTGTTTCCAGCTATTTTGCAATTATATTACATTTTGCTGTAACCTCAGCAGACAGAGATCTACTGGGCAAGACACTAAAACCCATGATGCAAGGAGAAAGAACACCAAAAGAACCCTTTAGTAAGGACGTAGCCCGTGTTTATTGAGATCATGATCACATAACATTGCATTAACTGTGAAATTACTAAACAGCAATGCAGAAGTGTAAACTACCCTCAAGCCATTTTATTCACAGCTGTTTATTTTTTGCTCCACAGCACTTTTCACCCAGCATTGCCTAGTCATTGGACCACCTCCAAGACCCTCTGGAGATCCAGAAGTCTTGTGTTTTTTTTTACCATTGGGCATGGAGGACATTTATGGAACTCCACAGGAACAAACATTATGACAAGGGCAGCCTGTAGAGGAGGGTCAGGAGGCCAGAGGGGAGCACGAGGTGAGAGTGAATATAATAATGACAAACGGATTCCTGGCCGCTGCAACCGCAGCCTCGTCTCTCGGGTACCTTTCCACCTTGTCATGTCCAAAGACCTTGTATAATACTCAGCAAAGGGACAGGAGATAGCAAACACGTGTGTATCTGTACTCGCCTGTGCATTTCTAATTTATTGGCCCACTGATTTGCTGATGCGTGTGAGGCCGCACACAGGAGCACTAGCCTGGAACAGCCGGGCTTTGGTTCATTAGGCGCTCACACCCTTAAGCGGCTGACATTTCCAAACTTGTTCCCCAGTTTTCTAATTGTCGTGAAAAATTGGACACAGGCGCCAACATTGAAAAAGCTGCACGCTACATCTTGATTTGATGGCATTTCTTGAGCATCGCCGGATGAAAGTGAAATGCAAAAAAAGCACGCTGGATAGTGCAAAAAGTGAGGCGGGAAATTAAACAGGGCTATTCATCCTTCTCATTTGAAGACCTAAATAATCATCTACATAGATAAACCACATAGTGTCATCTACCATTATTGGTACAATTCGCACATCTTAAAAATATGTCAGATGTGGTGTGTAAATTTCAAAAGAATCAGAACAGTTTCGAAAAGTAAACCTTAAAATTGTTACTCAGATAAAGAAATCAAATAAGAAAAGCAAATACATAGCATTAAATCGATTAACAGTTTATACAAATCCATCTTCTCCATAAAATAAATGTGACTGTTAAATGTCAACACAAAATTATGGCATCATTTTGGGGCACTCGTTAGTTTGTGTTTCAGCTTGAAATTAATAAATACTGACAAACGGTTAAAAAGGTTAAAAAGGTGTCATCATGTGCTGTTGATTACAGAATTAAAGTCAGTTTAAGACTCCAACAACAGGCTTTGTTAGTGTATGTTTAAACTTTACAGACTTTACAAAGACCAACCAAAAAAAAATGGAAATATATGGACCAGCAGACAGGGTATTTCACATACAGAAAGTAGAAGTTATAAAATGTAATCACTGCATGTGCAATACTACAACAAAATATCAGTGTTTTCAGTACGGTGAAAACAACGATGGAAAAACATCACATGTTTAAAGGAAAGTACACAATTCAACATTGCTCCAGAGTCCAGGCAGGTGCAGTTGTACAAATGTCATACCTCTAGAGAGCTGACAGAGTGGACAGATGACTGTAAATTAGTAAAACATGCTGGTCATAATTTCCCCATGAATGTTAAAGAGATGACTGATATTTAAACAGGAGAGAAATTAGCTGTTTAGAGCAGCTAAAGTTTGACATATAGCTAAAGGTCTTAGCTTTGTACTTTGTCACAGTACTCTTTTATTTCTTTGTTGTCACGGGTAACATACCACATTTGCAATTCATGGCATCTTTTCCATCCATTACTACTCAAATGTAACTTTTTTTTTAACCCAGTAAACAAAAAAGAAAATCCCAGACACATCTGCATTACTAGCGCATTATATAAAAAGACAGAAAATACAATTTCATTTCATTTTAAGAATCACTGTCACAGTTTTTCTTCCTCTGTGTGGCCTTAGTGCTGTGGGATAATTTACTCATTTTCTAGAAAGTGTCATGTAACCTTGAAGCATACTGAGGAAAGTAATAAAAACATGAGATTTGCTGTAACTTACTATAAAAACAGAAATCTCTGTCTGTCCACAAACCCCTCCTGAACCATCAAGAGTTCAACCAAACTTGATGCACAGGGTAGCATCATATCATTTTGACAACAAGACCTGATCAACAAACTGTAAATTCCAGAATTTACATTTTTTACAGTAAATATTCGCATCACTTTTCAATTGTGCAGAAAAAAGAACAACAATACAAGAAATCACAGACTGTGTCTGAGAAAACAATGTCTCTCAGCTACAAACAGCGCTGCTTGAAATGTGAAAAAGCACAACAGCTTCACAACACAGCTGCTGGCGAGGTCCACTGATAAAGAGGTGCCAGTGAGTCAACTCAGAAATAATAACTTCTAGTTTTAGTTCCCCATCCTACTCTGTGGAAAAACAAACAGCTTTTTGTTGTTTACAGAGTAAAAGGCACTCATATCGGTTTGCAATGAGGTAGATCAATACAAATCAAAAGGTTAATGTATAATAAGAGTTGTGCCTTCAGAACAAAATAACTGGCAGGATCAAGAATGAATTGCAAAAAGGGTTTTGTTTTTGGTAACACAAAAGGTACTCCAACAAGATGCATTTCTCATTTAAAAAAAACTTGACCCAATACTGATATTTACTTACAGGCTGCACAAACTCACATGCACAGGAAAAAACTTTTAAACTTTCAAAAAAAATTGGTTAACCATCTTCAATTCTTCATCAAGAGCCATAATCAGGCCAAAGTTGTTCATGTATGTATGTATGTATGGCTTGTACAGCAAAACTTCCATCAGCTTTAGCTCTACCTTGTGCTAATTAGCAAAAGTAATTAAAAAAAAAAGGAAACACACTAAGCTAACATGGTGAATATAGTCAAAAATCTATACCAGTGAGAAATCTCCACGTTTAACCCTTTACAGCCGATCGGAGCGGGCACGCTCTGTTTTGCGTAACTATTTTTAAATCCCGGTAGCTCTGCAACCAAGTAAGCTAGCGCAATAATTTTTTTTGCATATGAAACTGGAGGAGTTGTACTTACATCTTATGCCATCAGCTTGTCCTAGGTCACAGTTTCCTTCCACATATAGCTTTGCAAAAACTGCATAAAAATCACTTGCAGCAACAAAAACATGATATTCCAGAAACACGCTTCGCCGATCCATCAGCTGTTTGTAACACTTCCTACGTCCATCAGCGCGAACTATCACATGACCGCATGACCTGCCCGAAACCGGAAGTGACGTCATTTTGCGGAAATGTAGTTTTTTTACGATCGGGGCCTTATGAGCTTGTGTTTTACTTGTTATGTGTTTTAAAAAGTTATGTTTGACTTTATGACTTTCTGTGTCGTTTCTGGGATGCTTAAGACTCATATTGCACTGCTGGAAATAGTTTATTTTGATGCATATGCTGTTATTTTGCAAATTTGCACTATAATATTTATTTTCGTTTTTCCTGCAGTATATAAAAATTGGTGTATTTCAAAAATAAAACTATGAAGACACTCAAAATAAATTTCCTGTGGTGGGAAACTAGTTTGTGTAACTTTTTTGTATTTACAGTTTTGAGGGATAAGCCTCTTAAATTTCTCTAACTAGAAATATATGTTAAAAAAACAAAAACGATTTTCAATTTTTTTGTAGTTTATTGCACTTTTTTGCAATTTATGTAATTACTATGCACCTAATGCAGACATATTATTAAAGTTTGGGCTATAATGGTTGTATTGATGTATAGCAACTTGAAATGCTCCCAAAAATGGCTCCACAGCATGTAAAAATATAATATAAGCTCTGGCGAACTTGGTTCTATGGTAGGTCTTAAAGGGTTAACAACGTTAAGCAGCTTTGCGCGCCGATATTAGCAATTAGCTCAAGTTGCTATACAACCTGTTAGCATGGCTGTAGTCTCTGTGTTGTCTGCTGGTTGAAAGACTTTACAGTTCATCAAAAGTCAAAGTAATTGCCGACTGACTGAACGAATAAATCAGTCTGTTAAAAATGAGTGCGAGCAAGCAGAAAGCAATCTGTGCTAAGATCAACCTGTACAGCTACAACTATCACCCCGCTGCATTCACGCTAAATAAAGCAATCACATTTCATTTTGTTTCGGCGCTCTCTGGGTCCTGCTGGGCTGCGCTCATCTCCGTCTCCTCAGCTTCAGGCTGCTCCATCTCTGCCGCTGAGATGCTCATCTGCTCCTGGTTCTCTATGTTAGTTTGGTTACGCTCTCGGTCTTTAGCTCTCTTTTCTTTCTCCAGCATGTGGTAGTTGTAGATGTTCATGACGAAGAGAAAAAGCCCGCCAGTCGTGATGACTGAGCCACACATGAGGAAAAGGTACTTGTAGTCGCCAAAGATGTCTACCAGTAACCCTGTGTGGAGGAGGCCAGAAAGAATATTTAAAATTAATCAAAGAAAACACAGCACAGTGAGAGTATAGCGTCTAGACGGCAAGTTTGAAGGTGAAGAGGAAGATCAGACTCAGATATTGCTTATGAGTGCGTGCAAGAGAGCGAGAGTGAGCATAGGCCAATTTGAGAAGAGCCATCTCGGAAATGACGGGGCCATTACACCCTTCTTGGCTCTCCTGAATTGCCGGAAATGCAATTTGGATGGCTGCTACCAAAACGAATCAGAAGAGAGGCATATTCTCAGAACCATAAATATCCAGCTCAAGTCTGCAGAAAAGTGACAAATGTGGTTTAGATCAGATTTCAGCCTGCGGCTTTTCTGAGCCCTAAGTCCACAAGTCGCCCCGACCCCCGTTTTCCCCTCCAGACACAGATCGATAGGCGAATGTCGCTATCTCTCTCAGTGTCGGCATCTAGGACTGTCCACCTCACTGCATTACAATCCCCCTTAAAGCCGTATGGAATCCTGGCAGCTCGCCTCAGAAGCTGAAGTATTTTGAGCAGGATTAGTTTCTGTTTATTTTCTCTTGCTCCTAGAGTCTTCCCTTCTCTTTCCACTATTAAACATCTAGTTAGTAAAGATGACTGTGTTTATTCATCAGGCCAGTTTTATAAAATTGATGTTTGTCAAACATATTAGGAAGCACATTTAGTACAAACATGCTACCGTCTCCTTCTGAAACCAATTAAAGATGATGTTAAACTATAAGGAAATTAAACTGATTCCCTTAGCAGATCTCCTTAACTATACCACCTGCCATCTTTGCAGTGGAAGATTGTGTTAAAATAATGTTTGTGTGACTGAATGCAATGTACTGTACTATACTAGGAGGGGGTCACTTTGCATTTGGATCAATTTCAACCATCTCAATGCCGGCTGTATTATCTGATTGATAGCACTCATCTGGTGCCTGTACTCCAATGACCATCACCCTCATTAAGACAGCCCTTGATTGGCTAAGCAGTAATTAAGTCCATCTGGCATAGTCACCTCTTTTTTAATGTATTCACAGCTTAATTATGGCCCAGGTACAGGACTTTAATGACGAGAGTTTGAACTGAGCGTCATTAAACACCCAAAGCAAAAGGGTAATTACACCCGCTTACCTCACTTCCTCCTAATTGGATTGACCCGAAGGTTTGGGGGAGCAGTAACAAGCAGAATAGGGGAGACATAACGATTGAGCCCTCTGGAGGAGATTGTTAGACGTGCAGGGAGGCACTTATTTACCCTATTAAATGAGTGCCTCGGAACACGGTCGCTCTAGACTAACTGGGGGGCCTGTAACTTTTCACCTCATTAAAAGTCAGGTTGGAGGCAAAGGACGCGTTTGTCAGCAGGATGATATTCACAGCTGATTAAGTCATGTTCAGCTAAACTACTGTACATCCTCACCTTGTTTATGTAGGACATTAGGCCTGTATGAACACTGGTGAACAAGTTGAGCAACAACAGAGAGGATGGCTTGCTCACTGCAATACAGTATGTGTTATTGACAGACATCACCAAAAATGATAAATACCTTTCAAAACCAAATTTCTGAAAACACTAGGGAGCGTACACCCACAAGTATTGTAGTCTATCCTTACATGCATGAAGAAAGATGGCCACAAGTTAAGAAAAAAGTTACATGTAGGAGATGGTAACTAATTTATCGGACAAAATAGGTCTGCCTCGACTTGTTAAGAAAAGCAGTAAGAGTCGTGGAATAAATGATTTAAAAAAAGCATCATTTTTTTTGACAAAAGGAGGAAATACTTTGACTGATATTGCAAAATCAACTCTAGGCTAAAATGGCTATTACATTATATCTCATAGTAATGTTAGTAGCTTTTTTCTTTTTGTTTTACAGGGACAATGAGCCAAAATGCTGAACAGGTGGTCAGTGTAGTACTGTGTGCTAAGGTTGGGGCATATGTAAAAATTTTCCAGCCGACATTCGTCAATCCAATAAATGACGACGGGCGATATATTCGAGCAGGTGACTTTCTGATGGGCGGGGGAATGTAATCACGCACCAACTGATTTAAGCATTTAAAATTTATTTGTAAGTTTCATTTGGAGGGAATACTTTACCTTCTTTTCTTGTTTGTTTCAGTATTAATATAGCTACTTTTTGGATTATTGAATCATTTATTTATTTGAGATGCACTGAATCACACAAAAGACTTTACGTCTGAGGGTTTGGGTTTTTTTTAATGTTCGCTTGAAGAGATATTTTGATTTTTAACTTACTTTTTGTTTAATTTTGTATTGGTTGTTTGGTTGAGTGTGTAAGACAGACAAACACTGGACCGACCTGTAAACACGGTTATAGTGGAAAAAAGAATCCAGTTTCTCTTTGTTTCCCTCCCCACCATTGTGTTTGTTAGTTTTTTTTAATTTAAATAAAATGTTTTTGTTTTTTCTGAACATAGGCTACTGCCGTTCTTTCTTTCTATTATGAGTTTAAGTAAATGAATCGCTGCATTTGGGTGACTCTGAGGAGGGGGGGTTTGTTCGCAGCTGGAATACGGTGCTGCTAAAACAGCGCTATTATTTTTTCCATTGACTGCTTTTATTAGCTTCAACCAACATTATTAGCAAACTTACTTGTGGGCAAATAAATAAATTGCTCTTGTAAAAACGATCAAAAGCTTTTACAAGAGCGGTGGGTCCAATCGCCCAACCTTACTGTGTGCTTCCTAATGTGACGTTTATACACTATGATGTAGATTCATGCATAAGTGAATCAGTCTTAAAGTTTGGCATTGTTTTTTCCCCATCAGTTTTGCAACATGATTTTATAACTGCAATGAAAACCAACAATACCACAATACAAACAATACCACCCTAACTTTACCTCGTAAAGCCTCAACAATGAAATATCTGTGGATGTTACAGTGGGCTGCGTTTATAGATATATTTCTGGCACTGCAGTGAAAAGCTGTCACAATAGAATCGTGCCCGCTTTTAATTGACGGCCTGAGCATCATGGGCATCATACACTCGTCTCATGTGCACAGAGATTCTCTGAATCTGTTGATGATAGTATGTACTGTAAATGATAAGATATTCAAAGTCTTCACAATCTGATGTTGAGAAACATTAATCTGAAATTGTTCCACAATATAGACACAGTTTGCTTCTTACTGGTAAACTGCCCATCTGTATTTCTGAGTGCCTCACTAAGACGCTCTTTATACCCAACCTGTTGCTATTGCAAATGTTCTTCCAGCTGTGGTTAAAGTCAGACTGTAAATAAAATGCAGCTTTTTTTTTTTCTTATCTTTAAATGAAGCCTGGATTTGCCCCAGATGCTCCATTATGTCATGAAAGCCTGTGCCCATGAGGATAGACGGCTTCTTTCCAGCAGGAAATCACCATGACGAACTGCATCTTTGTGTGGGCGTCTCATACAATACAAAACATCCATACTCCGTGATAATGCGGCTCTGTCTTACAGGAATGATACTGTTACCAAGCTTTACTGCAACATAATGCACAGCCTGTGAATGAAAGAGATAAACAAACAAATATTGTTTGCAAGGCTGCTCTCGCTTGAAAGCGGTTATTTCCTCTGTAATGGTGGAAATTTCTCTTTTCCCCAAGTGTTTCTGCATGTTTGTAAGTATATATTACCTTGCTCTTTGCCTCAGTTGTAGAAAGAAGCAGCGTAAAGCAATCTTAAGTGATCTAAGAGTAAACATGTGTACTTGTGTAAGAGAAAGACAGAAAAAGGATTATGTATGAATGAAGGATGTGTTACCTGCAGCAGGTGGTCCCAGCAGCATGGGGAAGCACTCCACGATCGTGACAAGTCCAACGGCGCTGGGGAAGCGCTGATTTCCCATCAGATCCATGAGGCATTCAAATATCAGGGCGAAAACCATCCCAAACCCCACACCAAAAAATACTGCGTAGACCACCAGGAGGGTATAGCTCCTCATCAGAGGGCACAGCAAATGGCACGTTCCATTAAAAACCATGGCAAAGCTGAAGAAGTACTGAATTCTAGGCCTGATCCACTTGCTGTTGGCTACCAGGCCGGTGCCGGGTCGAACAAACATGTCAACAAAGCCCATAATGGAGAGCAGGTAGGCCGCAGAGTACTTCTCAACACCTTGGCTAACAGCATAGGTAGACAGGAACACAATGGGTGCATACGCTCCAAAGATGAACATGACATTTCCTATTAGGTAAATGACAAAGCCCCTGTCCCTGAAAAAGGACAGATCCACAAACTTCTTTGTGTTCTTCATACAGCTTCCTTTTATCTTAGTCTTGCACTTATTTGGCCGATCCACGTTTTGCTGCGGTGCACAAGCGAGTGTCTTACAAACAGGTCGCATGAGGGCTCCAGCAACACAACAGTTGAGCATCAGACCCCCCAGGATAAGGAGGCTTCCTCTCCAGCCATATGTGCCCAGTAGATATTGGTTAAGAGGAGCCAGGAAACAAAGGAACACTGGACTGCCAGCCATAGCAAGTCCATTGGCTAAAGGACGCCTGGCCAGAAAATATTTACTGATGATGGTGAGAGATGCATTCAGGTTAAAGGCGAGTCCACAACCTGCATGTAGAAAGATTGAAAACATCTCAGTCACATTCCAAAAACCCTCAGGAAGAAAAACCCTACTGAACCTGAGCTCCAAAGGGTACTTAATTAAATTAAGACTAAATCTGCCGGCTGCTCATTAAGGTTCCATCTCATTTCACTTTTGCCATCTAAAATCTCATTACAGGACTCTGGAATTATTTCAGAAATAATTTCTCCATTCAAGTAGAAATAAATTGGAGAGCCTGGGTAATACATTTACTCACTTGCCTTTCTATGCAGAAATTTTTAATCTAATTGGACCTTATTTTGAAGAAGATGAAGAGTTACAGTTAGATAGCTACGGTGTTTAGAATTTCTCCCTCTAATGTCAGGGTATTCTTACGATGCATAAAGTTTTTGTTGTTTGGTTGTTTTTTTAATGCATTTAAATGGGGATTTACTATATTAGGCTTTTAGGGGGACATAAAAAGTGTAATTTAGCAATTTTTTCTTTTCTAATGAGGAATTTCACATTATTTTGACTTTAAATTAAAAAGACTGACTGCAATCCCAATAAATGTGACATCTACAAGTCACCGAATTATGACACTGTCCCCTAAAACTTAAGAGGAACACTTAATCATCACAGTATAATAACATATGTTAAAGCTGTTGCCAGACTTGTTTTGGTGCAAGTGAAAGTGACAACAGGTTGTCTTCATTGGAAAGGCAACCTCCAAAAAGCCACATGGCACCATTTAGTTGTAATCCAGCTCCTCCAGGATGGCACATCACCTTCTCAAAATGGTTTGCTGTGTCTCCCAGCACAGTCTCAAGAGTGTGGAGGCCATTACACAAGGAGACAGAGCTGTAAAGGGGTGCCAACCCAGCAGGAGTGGTGTCGGCTCCTTTGTATGGGAAGGAACAGGACCCAGCAAAATGACCTCCAGCTGGCAGCTCATGTGCATGTTTCTGACCAAAGTGTCATAAACAGATTCCATGAAGTGTTCATAACCAGCACCGTGCAGCTCCAATGGCATTCGCCAGAGAACATCAGAACTGGCAGGTTCGCTGAGAGCTCATCTGACAGATCTGAAAGAGTCTGGAGATGCTATGGCAAACCTGTGGTCTGTGGCCACCACATGCAAAACAGTTTCTACGTTCCTGGTACCCGTTTTAATGCATAACAGTGTGTTTTAAATGATCACGGAACCCCAAATCATGACGTACCAAAAATAGTAACAGAGGAATTTTCCATGCATTTGTGCTGTCACACCTGGATTATTGTATTGCCTTATTTACAGGCTTAGATAAAACATCTTTAACGCCTCCAAGCAATGCAAAATGCTGCAACCACACTAACACATTCTAGTAAATGAGCTCACATTAACCCTGCTTTATCATTTTTAATTTGGCTCCCAGTTGACTTTAGAATTTGTCTAAAATTTCTTGTATTACATACGGACTAAATGGACAAGATCCAAACTATATATCTTGTAATCATTTTGTGTGTGAAAAGCACTATAGAAACTATTTAAATGACGCTCTTAGTTCAATTATAAATATGTACTACCATCAAAATGTCCTAGAAAGTGTTGAGATTAAATTATTTGAAGTGCCTCAATTCTATGCTTTATATTAACTAAAATGCCATATATATAGCCATATATAGTGTAGTATTAAGTGGACACAGCCCTGAAAATAAAGGCATTAGATTACATGTCCTTGGGGGATAGAATGCTGTAGACTCTCGCTCACGCTTGCCTGGGAGAAAGTAGATAACAGGGGACCACCTTCTAGTAGAAAGTTACTGAAACACTGTTGTTTAGACTAGAGAGGGACCAGCAGATTGATTGTTTGATTGTAACTGATTGTTTATTCTGAGAAAAACAGGTGTGGGATATTAAACTGTTTTGTGATGCATTATACTGCTGATTTATAAGAAATACTCTTTCCAGAGAATCATGGCCTTATTTTTCTGATTAGAAAGAACAGAACATACTGCACAGGAAGGCAAGGTCATAACTTACGCTCACTGAGAAAAAGAAAGAATCTGAATGTTTAGTTTGGAGGGGGGCCGAAGCTTTGAGAATGTGAGAATCGGTCAGACACGTCGAGATTTGCCGGACACCCTCCTGTGCACATCTCCCGTCCGCACATTTGTAATGCTCAAAGTGTTGTATGGAATAAAGAGAATTGCATTGATTAAAGAGATTGTTGATTGAGCATTTATACACCGAGTGTTGTTCTTCCTTCAGCCCAAAATTCAAAGAGTTGGTGTATTTAATAAAAGTCCACTGTGTGTATAACCAATGCAGTCAATCTTAGCAACACAGATTGTTAAAGCTGAGGTGTGTGCAGAGAGACAAACCGTGAAACTGTTCATGTGATCTTGTGTTGTGCTTGAACGGTGCCAGGCAGGTGCTCCAACCAATCAGAAGCATTCATTATTCCAGTGACAAGGACAGCATACCTCACCAGCTTCTCAGCATCACAAACACCAGTGAGAGAGTGAATGAAGGAGTATACGAGGAGGAATAATTCTGAGATGTATTTCGCTGTGTGTGGGGTGCTTTTTTATTAACGTGCAGGTGTTTGTGTATGTGTAAGCATATGTCTGCATGACTTCTAGGCAAAACTGCCTAATGCCTGTGTGTCAGTGCACTAGGCACAGGGGAACAGTGTAGAGCCCACACATGCCCCAGGCACCACACATGGCCCAGCCACTCGCTGTGCCTATTAATCCTTCACAGGGGCCCTTGGCTGGGTAATGAGCCTCTTAGGATGGCAGAGAGCCCCCATGTGACGAACCTGATTGGAGCTTACGGAAGGGTACAGAGGGCCATGGAAGATCATGCTCTCTGGGATCAGAGACAGTTCTGTCTTAATTACTGTCCTGGTCCTGGTCCCCTCGGTGCTCTAACTGCACCCTAGGAGCCGGGGCAGATGCCCAGGGCCTTCAGGAAAGGCATGGCAGTCTAGTTATGGGGAGCAGATCTGAACCAAGAGATTCTAAAAGGGATGTGAAAAGATGCAGACTGCCAACATCCCAATCCCACTGGGACCAGGATTGATGGGAATGCAAACTGAATGGTAAACAAGTATGGCATGATATCTTGGTTTTAGTCTGTGATCAATTATGAATTCCCAAAGTGAGACCACAAAAAGTAAAACCTGTTCAAGCAGCAGTAACACATACTGCTTAGGAATAAAAGTACTGTACCTCCAATGACGCCAATGCAGAAGTAGAGATAAGCGATGGAGCTCCCAAAAGATGCGGTTACCATAGACACTCCACACATCAGTCCACCCATGATGACAACTGGTCGGCTCCCAAAACGATTGACCAACATGCTGCTCACCGGTCCTGCAAAAACAGATGAGCACTGAGAACGAGCAGTACATTCTTGTATTATGTTACGTCTTAATGTCGCCAAAGTTTTAGTAATCCGGGTACCTACTACTTCAAGGTAAACTGATGGGTCTAAACCAGTGAAATTCATCATGTGATCATAGGGCTAAATTCTGCCACACAATTTTGTAATGAATAGCTCATTAAACAAAATAAATAACTTAAAAGATGAGTTTCATGTTTTTTTTAATGTCTGTTCATTTTATCTGAAAAGCATTATTATTTGCACATTAGCTGTTGAGCATCCCTGATCTAAACCAAGGGCAAAAGGACATCACAGAGGGTGACAGAAGACCTCCACAGCAAAGCAACCTGGCAACTCATTAAACATTCCCCTGATAATGTAAAACACTACACCCAGTGATCAATCAGCAATTAAAAAGCCTTTTATATGCTGTCACTCTTTCCTTCATTCATAACCTTGCCTGAAAGAGTGACATTGAACCACAAGTCATTCTCCAGAATAATGAAAACCTCTATATTCTTATTGCAAACTACACAGGCTTCTCGAAAAAAAAAATTAAAGGAACGGTTTGAAAACGCATCAGATCTCAATGGGGAAAAAAAGATACGTATTCTGATGTGGACAGTGTTAGGAATGAAAAGTTCACACATCATTTGAAGGCAATAAAAGTGATCAACCTGCCCCCCAAAAATCAAAGTGGAAAAAAACAATGCAGCAATGATGCTCAGTTGTATGTCCCCACATTACCCTGTATGCATGTGTGACAACGTTGGGGTGTGCTCCTAATGAGACAGCGGATAATCTCCTCCCAGATCTGGACCCGGGCATCACTGAGTTTTAGCAGTATCCTGTTTTAGCAGTTGTCTCATTGTTGCCCCTCTAGTGCAGCTGTTGTTAATTTCATTAACACCAAAGTGGGTGAAACTGATTAACAGCCCCCTCTGCTACTTACCTAATCAATATCCCAGCAGTTTAACTGAACTGATGCTATACTCTGATTAAAAGCTGTTCCTTTAATTGTTTTTAGCTGTGTAGTTCAGTGGTGGTAGCAGTGATAGATTAAATCTTTTTGTTCCAATTTCTTTCATTTTTGCACTAGCAATGTGATCCTTAAAGAGCCATTAGCTGAAGACATTGCATATCTCAACATGGTGCAGTTTGTCCAAAAAGAAATCTAGGAAAACTGGACAAGTAGAAGTTGTGTCCTTGGGAAATAGGGAAAAAGCATTCTTAAGGGAGGCCGAAGGGAGAAAAGGCTGAGGTATTCCCAGTTACACAAGAACTGGACTTAAAATCAGTGGCAACAGGTCTTATGGAGTGATTCATCCAAATGTGAAACTTTTGGTTCAGATCAATGAGTGTCTACAACCAGTGGAGGCTCTGTTATTGTTTGGGGCTGTACATCAGCCAGTTGTGTTGGGCATCTTGTCAAAACTGATGGAATAATAAATGCAGAAAAGCATTAACAGATTTTGATCCACCACACAAAGCCGTCTGGAAAGTGTCTGATTGGCAAAAACTTCATTTTTCAGATCATGATCCAAAAACACACCTCCAATGCAGTAAAAACATACCTGAATTTAAAAAAATAAAAATACAAACTCTCGACAGAAAACAACAAAAGGCAGCCAAGATCCAAACAACAGCTTCAAGAAGCCTGGAGAACTATTCCTGAAGACTACTTAAAGAAATCAAGAAAGCGTGCCTAAGACAGATCAGGCTGTGTGAAGAACAGAGGGGGTCATACCAAATACTGACATTCATGCTTGTTAGAATGATACAATATTTATTCTTTTTACCATATATGCTCTATTTCCATGTATGATTTGACATGTTTTAATAAATTGCTGCACCTGTGTCCCATTTTTCTAGCAAAATATAAAGGAATGAAGGGTGACTCAAGACTTCTGCACAACACTGTATGGGAAATCAAATATCCACCCAGCTGTTTATACAGTTACACAGGTTCAGAGCAGGGTCAAAGATAGATCATCGTTTTCGCTGTAGCCGTGTCACAATAGGGCATCTCTTGTTCTACCACCGTATCCATTTCCATTATAAGTTTATCATTGTGACTCGTTGAGTCAGAGGTTTCCTGAAAAGGCTGTCATGTCTTTCCCATGGGGGCCTGGTGTCAGACCCCACTGTGCTGAACCTTCCTCTGATATATTCCCCTCTTTCCTTCTCCTCCGCTAGGTGACATTGTTGAATCCTTGCCAAGGACAATATGATAAAGTCCTGTGCCTGAGCCACATTGGAGGGGAATATTTCACTAGTTAGGCCGCTCTGAGTTGAGTGCAGGTGAGTAACATAGCGTGCTGTCCTGCAACCTTGAAAGCAGATACTAACAAACTCAGGTTAAAAAAAAAAGAAAAAAAAAAAAAAAAAAAAGAAGAAGACAAGAAGAAAATCACACTAAATAAAAACTCAAGATTCTACTTTTTTCTTTCAGCAGTGAATAAAATATTTATGTCTTCACAAAATCGTAGAGAATACCGTTTTTGTTACCTTTATTTATTCTCAACGTTAGTATTTTGAAGACAGTATATAATATATCTAAGTAGGGTCTGATTTGTGACATCTGACTTCACTTCTACAAACCCAAATGTACAATAGATGTCACATGCAGTGGTGCTTACTTCCATAAATTCCCTTTGGACCTCAGTGAAGAGACTTAAATTTAGGTCAGGTGACTTACATGGAAGCAACGTTCACTTTATTAGGCAGCGGGTGCAGTCGCTCATGTGAAGCCAGTTATACTCGTTACTGTATTTCTCTAAATCTAAATTACAACCATACACAACAGTCGTGCCTTTGCAGCGGACACAGACACCACACAAACGATCTTTATGAAACTGGGATTTTTGTGTTTATGATGCTTATCGCCAAGTACAAATGCACAGAGCAGACTTCTCAAAATACTGATCTGTCTGCTGTCGGCTGGTTTGAAGCTGTGCTTTAGTAATGCTTGATGCAACTTCTTACAGAAGGTGTAGAGAAAGTCTGATCAACAGACCACGATCGGTGCTAGTATGGGGTGTACGTGGTATGTCAGAGCCCTAGGACAACTAAATAAAACACAAAAGAACAAGAGACCAAAAAAAAACTCAGTCTGGTTAACCTGCAGGCTATTATTTACCAGCCAATACAAATGTGTTCTCTAGTAGTGATAAGAGTACTGATTTAGAGGTGCTGACTACAAAAGGTGTGATGGCCTAAAGGTATGAGGCCACACTACACTGCATTCCAAGCAGCTCTGGGTTTGAGATTATCATATTTATGCTAACCAAGTGGTTTATTGATGTAGCATCACAGCTGACAAAAACAGACTGCAGAAGACTATTCAAATTCAATTCAGTTTTATTTATACAGCGCCAAATAACAACAACAGTTGCCTTAAGGCGCTCTATATTGTAAGGTAAAGTCCCTACAAAAATAAAGCATACAGTAATGCTAACTATGTGGATAGGAAAGCTTAGAAACAGTTTAACCAATAAAGCACACACAGAGTCAACTCACCTCCTGCATACATGGCAGCTAGCATAATAGAGGAAATCCATGCTATTTCACTGTAGCCAGCCTGCAAGTCTTCTTGAATGTCTTTAAAGAAAATGGAAAGGGCTTTGGGTGTGGAGTAGGCAAACCCAATGGAAATATGGGCCCCAATCACAACCATCCAGCCCCAACCGCCATCCAGGGGCTTGGAGCCCAAAACATCTGCTGGAGCAGGAGGCATGTTCCTGTTCAGAGTGTACAGTATAGGGGGACACAGTGTTACAGTCGCTGCATGCATGAACAAAGCAGTACAATCTAAGTAAAACACACAAGCGCATATTAATTAAAAACGAGGAGTCGGATTTCAAAATAAAAGTCTCAACATCATTCTAAACTTGCTGACAGGTAGTTGAGACATGGACTCACACCGAACTTAAAGTTTGGGCTGTTTTCAGATTCTGCGACATGCTAGACCACACCGGCCATGTTTGTAAACAGAAGCGGGGGAAATAACCCGCAAAACTACGCAACAAAGCAAGCTCTTGTGTAATATACTGCTGCTGCTGTTGGTGGTGGTCATCATAATGGGAAATGTGTGATTTCTTCCCTAGACGTATTAAAATACAGCAAGACCCAAAGGTCTGACACTGCAATTCCACATTAGTTTTTTACAAGCCAAGATAACTTTTCCGATCACTCCGTCTCGTTAAACCGTTCCGCGCAGAGTGGGGCAGGAATGCTACTCACCACCACGTGGACAAAGAAACCGGTTAACCAGCGTGTGTGGATATACTGCAGAAAGCCTGACTGCATCTTACCGTTCACTGAGCGTCTGCGCAGCCTCTCTTTACGAAGTTCCTGACCAAAGTTTCACCAGCCTACAGCTTTATTTGACTGCTGGTCACATGTCGCACACATGGGCCCGAGGTGATCCGATTCACTAAATCAATGGGACATGAGCTTTGTCTCCTCTGCGTTTTTCAGCCACACTGCTGTCTGCGGCGGCATTCAGTATGACAGCCGAAGGAAAAACTAAATTCTACAACTACTAAGCTATTACAACAGGAAGAAAGCTGTTACGGCTGTGTGTCCTTTACCTTTGGCAGACATAAAATGTTTTCATGTACCTAATGATGGTTTTCAGGCGTTTTCCAAGCCAAAATGAGTTAATCTGATCCATCTGATCTGATAAATTGAGGTCATAATCTAACTACTCAAGATCCGCCTCTTCTACCCGGTGAAATACACACAGACTGGACACTTTATTAGGTATAGCTTTCTAGTACTGGTTTGGACCCACTCTTGCCTTCAGAAGTGCTTTAAAACTTTATTGTACAGATTCAACAAGGTGCTGGAAATATTTCTGATCTCAAATGTGCTTTACTGAACTGAGATCTGCTAACTGTGGAGGTCATTTGAGTACAGTGAAGAAAAAACCAGTTCAAGATGATCTGAACTTTGTGGCGTGGCATATTATCCTGCTGGGAGCAGCCATCTGAAGATGGGTACATTATAGCCATAAAGGGATGGATATGGTTGGCAATAATACTCATGGAGGCTGTTGGTGTTTAAATTATGCTCAGTTGCAATAAGGGGCTCAGGATGTGCCAAAAATAAATAAATAACCCTGACACCATTACACTACAAACAGCTGCCTGAACTGTTGATATGGGGCAAAAAGGATCCATGCATAGACCATGGACAGCAAACTCTAACCCTACCAAGTGTCACAGCACACAGCATAATCTTCCTGTTCTTAGCTGACAGGAGCGGTCTTCTGCTTTTCTAACCTATTTGCCTCAAGGTTTGACATGTTGTGCATTCAGAGATGCTCTTCTGCATACCTTGGGTCTAAAAACTGATCATTTAAGCTACTTTTTTATAATCCTATCAACTCAAAGAACACTAGGCATTCTCCTCTGACCTCTGGCATCAAGGCATCGTCCAATAGTGGACACCTTCTCTTTGTTAGGCCATTTTCTGTAAACCCTATAGATGGTTATGCAGGAAAATCCCAGTATTTCAGTAGTTTGAAACACTGAAACAAACCTATCTGGCACCAACCATTGCACACGCTAAGCCATTAAAACCACCCTTCTTCCCCATTCTTATGCTCAGTTTAGAGTCCACCAGGTCTTCTAGACGATGTTTGCAAGTCTCAAAGTGTTAAACTACTGCCATGTGATTAGCTGAGCAGATAAGTTACATCTGTTCAACTGCTCACTAAGTGTCCAGTGAATGTAAATGACCTGGCATAGCTTTCCACTATCTGTGACACAGCAGCTACAGTATAAGTATCAGAGAAGTTCAAGGTAGGAAACATTTTTAGGATCAAAAATATCACAGTGGAACACAACAATATACAATTGAGGTCCAAAGGCCTCAGTCACTTGAAAGTTAAAAATAAACAGAATAAAAATAAAACATTTCACTTTTAATAGTTTTATTTTCAAATTATGTGCAAGGTGAATTTCACAGTTGAGCTCAACAACCACTATAACCTGAAACCCAAAAAAACCAAAAAAAACCAACAGAAAAATAAATGGATTAAAAAGACACAATGGAATAGCACCCATAGGTGATGCATGAAGATGACCAGAACGAGCTGTGTTTGGCCGCACAGGGCAGCCAACTCTTAGGAGAAAGCAGGTTTTATAGCTTTGTGTATTACATGACTGGTGTTTGAAATATGTTGTAACAATGCAGTTACTTCAACTGTAATGCTTAGTTTCAGTGAGATGTTCCAAAGATACTACTGTACTACGGGGTGGAGGGGGGAGGGGGGCAAATCAAAATATATCACTCGTGCGGGTAAATTTTTTTTCCCCCTCAACAGAACAGGATTACTCTATTATAACTAAACAGATAATTATGTAAAGAAAAAACAAAACAGCCACTAGAGACAACAAAAAGAAATCACATCTATTTTTCAAGTTATAAAAGAAACTGAAGATAACTTTAAAAAACTGTGCAAGTACAGCAAATCTATAGTACAGTATATTACACATAACAAAAACAACTTAAATACAGTACTGGGTATCAGTAGAAATCCTGAGAGTTCTCCGTTCCTGGTTCGCAAATGGCTGTCTGTGGACAGTCGAGTGAAGCCCAGACCCACTCTGACCCTTTTTCGTGGGAAACATTGTTCAAGCTGGGTTGACTAGAAATCAGGTTAAAGTCAGTCAACAGTGAATCTTCTCTCGGAGAAGTTAATTATATCCTCAAGTCCTTAATGAATGCGACTTTTCCTGTATTAAATGCCAATGTAAATCTCTTAAGATGATTGCTATATGGTTGCTAAAATGTTTTCACTTAATAGGAGGGCACTCCTTGCTTAGATAAAATACACAAGAAATGTGTAGTGCAATGATGAAACAGGAACCTGCGTGAGGAAACTGACGGCACTAAAAATGTCACACTTTGACAGCAAACGCCCTCCAGTGGTGGCGTTCTTCTGTACAAGATTGTCAAAAAAAAAAAAAAAAAACAGAAAAAAGCACCAGCACCAAAAGTTTGTATCCTCTGTGATGACGTGTAAAGACGGATTCATAGCTTTACGAGGGTGCTTCGTAAAGTTTGCAGTTAAGGACCGCTGAAGTGGCGAGTTATTCAGTGCAACGCTGAGTAAGACTTTTCAGATATTCTTCATCAGGAGGAACAGTTTTTGATTCTGATGCCCCTTTTTTTCTAGCTGCAGGCACATTGGCATCACAAAAGATCTCCACGAAAAATCCGCATCACTTCAGCCAACAGCCAAACAATCGTTATGGGTACTACTGATCTTCGCTAGCAGAGACGAGCACACAAAACAATTAATGCACTTTTAATAAGGTAATACAATGTAATATAGCCTAATCACAGTTCCAAGATTTATTGCTACCACAAAATCCGTTTCCAACTTCCACGACAACTATAGTAAGACCTCAAATGCTCTTTTGGCATTACGAGGAAGGCTATTGGAACCCTTTTTTTCAAGCGTTTAATAACCCGGTGTCAAAGAACAAACTCAGAGCTCAAACTCAGAGCAAACACTTGTTTATATCAACACAACGGCCTGAAATGTCCCTTTGCTCCTAATCAAAAATCTCTGAAGTTTCTGAGGTAAACCTGTTGGTCTGAATGAGCCACTTAGTGTTGCAACAAATTTGACTCCGTCCTTGTTTCTCCAATGTGGAGAGTGAATATTCTAACATTTCACTTAATGGATGCCAACTCAAAGCAGGAAAAAAAAAAAGTCTGGAAGCCGCACATAGTGTATGTTTGACACACTGACACCTAGAGCTGGGCGATAGAACGATAACGATATGTATCGCGATATAACTTTTACTCGATAGAGAAATTAAGCTATCGCGATAGACCTCGCCGCTCTTGTCCTCTTAAAAAAAAAAAAAAAAAGGTCAGCCAATCCAAATTAAGTAGCGCAGAGCCGAACCAATCACAGCCGCAGCGTCACGTCGCGTGACTTGTTATGTACAGCACAAGTGCCAAGCCGCACGTGTGTTTGTTTGGGAAGCAGCCAGCGGGTAATGGAGCCAGCACGTAATGGAGGAAACGAGTGTGCCGACTAGAAAAATCAACCGAGCGTGACCGAAGAGAAAACAGATGATGGTTCCAATGCCGGAGAGATTGTCGAACGGAAGAGCCATAGAAGTTCCGTAGTGTGAAGGTATTTCGGCTATTTCAAGTCTGACAAAAAACAGAGTAGCGTGCACTGTAAATTGTGCCGAAAGCAAGTCTGGAAATACAATAAACTGGTGCATGCGTCACACTGTGCGCCACGTTATTGTTTCGGTGAAATGGATTTCTACAATACTGTTACTGTTAATTCTACTCTCTGCAGTGTTTAAATGCTTACATATACACAAAGTTACTGTCCCTCCACACATACGACTCGGTTCTGCTTCTATGCCGCAGCTTTGTTTACTTTTTCCCACCGAGGCTTCTAGACTTCTGATTGGCCAACATTTCTGCACGGTTAGGAATCTAGCGCCACCTGCTGCTTTGGCATATTCATAGCAGCGTTTTCTTTCATTTCTCCCTTTATGTGTGGACGGGATTATTTTTTAAAACGAAAACCGAAAATCTCCGTTTTCAAAAATACCCGTGTACGTGTGGACGTAGCCTCAGTCTCTGACTGGAAGCGCTAATTCGTCATTCGGCTTTTGTCAGACTAAAGTAACTGTTAAAACTGTTTGAAAAGCTAAGCTATACAACAAGGAGAGATTGAGAATTTCCTTTTAGTTCTCAGTTTATTTGATATTGACAAAAGTTAGTCAGTTTTGTCTGATCTTCTGTAAAACAAACTAAGATTTATTTTTAGAATTAATATTTTGTTTCTAAGTGGAATTGACAATTTAGTCTGTTTCGTTTGTCCTATTTTGAAACTTAAATGCTTTAGCGGCTGCCTTTTGTGTAGTTTGCAATATTTGCCTTTATTTATCTGAAAAAGTCTCATGTTCCTTAAGTACATCTACCCTGTTGAACTTATTATGGGAAATAAATATTTAAATAAAAACAAGCTGCTGATTATTTCACATTTTACTTGTGAGCAACGGCACATTTAAATCTTACAAATATAGTTATTTGGCTTATATCGTGATAGATATCGTTATCGCCTGAAATGAAAAAAACATATCGTGATATGAAAAAATCTCATATCGCCCAGCTCTACTGACACCTGTGGAGGAAGAGTGGGCAATAAAAAGTTACCATTTAACTTTCAACCTTTAAAAACACTAATGTCAATCACAAGCACACTTCAAATTAAAACTTGCATATGAAATAAACTGAAGAGAGGCATAAACGCAGAACAGGAAAAAAATCCACACAAACCTCAGAGCCAGCAATCTACTAATGACCTAAGGTACTCATCTTACCCGTATGAATATATCGTTTATATGACTATTTGTATATTTCTATATCTATATAGAGTTTCACTTTATGCTGACACATAGCATCCATATCTCCAGAGGCAACACCCTCAGTTCCATGCTTATCATTTGTAAAAATTCATACACACATTAATCAGCCACAACAGTAAAACCATTTACAGATAGCACTAATACAACCCAATCCACAGAGGCCCCACCCTGCAACTCAGGGGTTTTAACGTTGTGGCTGACTGGTGTATTTATGCACCTAACACAAAAATAGAACAACATGGCTCGACAACAAGCAAAAAAAAAAAAAATAGTATAATTGCACTTATGAGTCATTGTACGGTTTTGTTAAACAAGCCTCAGTGTGGGTAGTTGGTGCTTTCTTGAAGAAAAAAAAAATACTGCAATCTTTAAAAGCACCCCCATTTTGATCATTTTAAACCAGAAGTTGAACAACTTAAGACTTAACCAAAAATGGTGCATGTGGTGCAAACCCAAGGTAACACCAGGCACAAGGCAGGCAGGACCACACTATCCCCCCTCTGCCTCAGAGATGGGGTCCACAAAATTCAAATACCTCAAAGCACTTTCTGGAGACACTGTGGATAAAGTTTGGCCACCACGCATTCAAAATGGCGGCCCAAATCCCAGAGGCGATCGGGTGTCTCATAGACTTTGGTCCATACATCTGCCTCATCGTCATACTGGTAAAGGGAGTTCTTCCTGCTAGTGCGAAACACATGCTCCTCCACCATGACTTGTGTAGCTCGTACAAACAGGTGTAGCTTGCCTTGCAGCAGCATGGCCTTGATATACGGGCTTGTGGCTTGGTCAAAGGGTAGATCTTTCTTGCGGCTCCATGTGTTCTTCTCAATGTCGTAGACCTCCACAGTAAAAGTACGCTGGTGGTTTCTGCAGATCCCAGCTATGTAGTAGATGCAGTTTTTATACAAGGCAGCCAGACCCTGACTCCGAGGGACACTCATTGGCGCCAGATGACTCCAATAGTCCTTACGGGGATCATAGCAGAAGAAATATTCACCTGTGCGAAACAAAGAGACAGAGTTATGATCAGATGCATTTAAATGGTTTTCATATGCAGTATGTCTGTTGTATTAATATCACTTTATTTACATATTTTGTACAGATAAAAACAAACAAACAAAAAAAACATAATTGCATAAGTTCCCCTGAGCACAGAAAGACTCACCTTGGAGGACGTAGATACGGTCTTTGTACTCTACAGCACTGTGAAACTCCATGGCCACTGGCATTGGACTGACTGCAGTCCAACAGTTGTCTCTGGCATCATAGCACTCTACTGATTTTAGTGCATTTCGCCCATCACCTTCATAAACACGGCCTCCCAGTGCATACAGCTTCCCGCAGCAGTGCACAAGCCTGCATCCAATTCGGGCTCTCAGAAGAGGTGCACGTGGAAGCCATCGGTTGCCTGCATGCTCGTACTGCCAGAAGTCACTCTCTGCTCGATGGTCTATGGACACCTCGCTGTTACTCGGACGGTACCCACCAGCAATGTAGATGTCATTTTCTGGGGACACCAAGATGCCAACCTCCCGGAGATCATTAGGTGGTTTGCAGAGTTTGAACACCCTTCCTGTCGCCGTGTCCAGACAAGGCACCGTCTGCTTCTTACCTGAGTGTTTATGAGCAGCATCAAAGCAGATGACCATCTCAGAAGCAGTCATACCCAGGCGCTGTGGACAACCATTTGTGCCAGTGAGGCGAGCTTTGGCCTCAGCAGAGTCTGTTGAAAGGGAGAGGGCGCAAGCAAAGGGGGGAGGTATCCGATTGAGAAAGGCCTCATCCAGCAAGGGCAGACGGATACACTGGGAAAAAACCTCAGCTAGATGAGTTTCACGGCCAGACAGATCATGCTCTAGCCAGCGGACAATGCTCTCATAGACATGCTCTTCCTTTTCCACATTGAGGTCATCATTATTCAAAATGCTGACCAACTGCTCCTTGGTCATCTGGAGGAACTCTTGCTCCCGTGATACACACAAGAACTAAAACAAAAGAAGTTTTAGAGTTTCAGTTCAGACATTACAAAGTTCGATGTCAATGTTGTTGACTGCCACTGTTCCAACAAAAATAAGACATTTGCCAAAAGCAGGAACTGTGTCACATTAAGTCTTTAAGCTCTTGATGAAGACCTGAAAGACTATAAAACAGTACTCTAAATTATTTATCAATTCCCCTGGCCACTAAACAAGGAATACATAAAAGTAGAAAAAGCCATAAACACAAAAAAGAAATAAAAAAAATTATATCAGTCGTCTACCAAATTATCATTACATATTAGTACCAACCAAGAAATTTAACACTCAGTACATCCTTAGTTTTTTGGCAGCCAAATGTCCTGGTCATAAAGAAAGCAGAACTACAAAAGTAGATACCACAACATGTCTAAAAATTGTGGTATAAAATAGCTGAAGGCATTCATTACATCACAGTCCAAAAATAACGGTTAATAACCAATTTAGGCTTATGTTCAACTGACCTTCTTGCGGATATAATCCTGTGAGCGTTCCCTCAGTTCCTGGTGCCCATATGCATCAGCAAACATAAAGACTCCTATACAGTTCTGAGGGTCAAGTCGGCTGATCATGAACTGGGCACACTGGTCCTGCAGGGCAGGAATCTGGAAAATGCTGGCTGCAGTGAATAGGGCCTGGACATTAGACTCAGAGAGCGAGACCCTGGATGTGTAGGCATAATCTAGGACAAGGTGCATGGATTCAGATTCCACGCCAACAATTCGAACCTCACGCTGACTGCTCTCTGTAAGGCCACTGGTGAACATGGACCTAGAGGAACATTTGAAAAAACACAAATTATTTTATGATTATTATAAATTCTCATCTTAAAAACTGAGAAAGTTTATCAGAAAATCGTATTTTCTAGACAACCTCTAGTCAAAATGACAGTGAAACCAAGAAAGAAAGCAACTAATAAATATTTGTAAACAAACACGTACAAATGAAGGACATAGGCACATATGCAGTGCTGAATTTCCTACCTAAAATATGGGCTGATTGCAGCAAGAACATTTCTGTGGCATGAGAAAGTCTTGCCATGGTCCACTTCTACAACGATGTCTGTGAGCTGTGCTTCATCGTACAAGGCTTTGAGCTGCTGCAGGATGTTACAAGCATGAACAGCATCTACCCCATTGTAGTTGGTGATTGGAAGCGTCCCATTTTGTACTTGTAACAGCTTCCCTACCTCTGAACAAGAGCAGAAACAGAAAAAAATATTATTATCATCTCACTTTAATTTTTTCAGTCAACTCTAAACACATGTATAACTGACATGAAAACACAAAATGCTTCATGTATATACCAAAGAGCCCCAAAAATTAAGGAAATGCTGCAGAAAAAAAAACTGCCTCACAGACACTCTAGATATGCAAGCTCTAGTTTGCTACAAACAAATATCACATGCAGTATGCCAACAAAATATACTGTAAGAGAAGAATAAAGACAGTGCACGAGGTATGAGTATTTAAAGCACTTTAATCAACTAATCTTTAGTTGTTTTGACGAATGCAAAGTGTCAATTTTGAGAATGAATCAGAAAAGAAAAAAAAACCCAGATCCCTTTGACTGAGTTAGCATAAGACATAGGTCAGGTCAGGTCCAGAGGATGTCTAATGACAGGTACCTGAGGTTACCTGGGGACACAAGATCAGGAGAGTTGTAAACAGGTTGCAAAACCACACATAATCACATAATAATGATAATTACTAAATTCTTTAAACAGTAATACAGCGTACATAGTCAACAGTGCTCTGGTTTAAACACTCATTTATGTAGATACATTTTTTAAATTAAAAATTAATAGATTATTACAGAAGAAAGGACTTAAATATGATGTTAACATACCTGACAATAGCAGCCACAGCTTCTGATCTGGAGCTACCAATTCTTCTGAAGTTTTTGTTTAGCTGCCAGTGTAGAGCTCTGTACCATTTGCCTATTCAGTTTATACAATGTGCATTTTTAATACTTAACTGCTATATAGTCATTTGGAAGAGCATCAATACCAACAGTACCGTCTTCAGCCCATCCAGCTGACACACAATTTTACAAACCAGCTGCAGACAAGCAGCCATGCTTCCCTCATTAGCGGCTGAACACATGAAAAACGCGAGTATGTCTGTGGTCTGGAGGTATTATAAAGTTGATGACAACAACATTGCCATTGTGAGATATGTAAACTTGGAAAAGCGACCCACTTCAGTACTGGAAAGAACATGCTAATCAGCTTCCCAGTATCGACCCAGTTGCAACCCAGTATCTCATGCCCCCTTTAGCTCTGTGGACAGTGAGAGCCTTTTTAGTGCCGTTGCAAACGTCCTTGATGAGAACAGAAACAGGCTCAAACCTGACAAGGTAGAGATATTAGTTTTCATTAAGAGAAACATACTATATTTTCTGCGAAACTTACTACTGTGATGACAGTAAGAGTTAGGAGTGCAGTTCCTAAAAGCACATTACTGGCTTTGCAAACACTGTGGATCTTTTATTTTTTTATTTGTTTACATGCCTGCCGGATATTTTAAGTTGAGGTGCTATTTGTTTTTATATTAGACTTTTTTTTAATATTTACTGTGCACTAAAGTCCATAAGTGAAGAATTTATTTTATTTATTACTTGATTGTTCAAGCTACCTCACAAAAGTGCTGTGTTTGTTAACAGAGCTGTTAAATGTTAAAATAAGGTCAATTAAATAAAAAAATGAGGAACATCCAGGATCTGTTTGTTCGCTCTTCTTTATTCTTTTTTTTATGTATTATAGAAGTATCGGATCGGGACTCGGTATAGGTAGACACTTAAAATCAAATGACTCGGACTCTGACTCTATGGCAAAAAAACATGATCGGGACATCCCTAACATGAACAGTAGTTTAATCTTCACAACACTGAACATCTCTTAAGATAAATGTTAAGAGGTAATTTAAGTTCCCATCAGCAACATCAAAGTATTAAACATTTATCATGAATATTAACCTTGTAGCCACACACATCACCACTAACTATTAGCATTTACATAAGAAAGGCACTAGCTGTGCGTTAAGTTATCATTAAGGTAATGGCTAGCCAATATGACTAATAATAAAAAGATAACATTAATGTAGCAGGTAAGCAGCAAATGTAATCAGTCCTGCTCATGTGTAATGTTATAATAGGCAGTGTTAGTTAAAGGTGTCTATATAAAGTGTATATAGGCAGTGTGAAGTGTTTGAACTGTTTCTGCAGCTAGACAGCAACAGCAGCAGTTAGAACCTAGCAGACTAACTCTACTTGATCAGCAACAAAAATATAGTGCCAAGTCAAAAGAAGCAAAGCACAATTTCAGACAATCTTAAAATATCTGTCATATTTTATTGTGGGGTTTTTGCACTAAGTTCAATAATATAGAAACAGTGTTATCATTGATGTTACAGTTTGTATTGTTGTCAGTTTTTTCATTTCATTTTCTTTCTCCACTGGCATTGAAGATGGGATTTTCTTAGACAGTGCTATTGAGTTTGAATTTCTAGTATCATAACTACTCTATAAAGCACACAGCCTCTAACCCACTGCCTAAGAGATTTCAAAATATCTGAATTTCCTTAGTGTTAGAGCTGGGCGATAGAACGATAACGATATGTATCGCGATATAACTTTTACTCGATAGAGAAATTAAGCTATCGCGATAGACCTCGCCGCTCTTGTCCTCAAAAAAAAAAAAAAAAAAAAGGTCAGCCAATCCAAATTAAGTAGCGCAGAGCCGAACCAATCACAGCCGCAGCGTCACGTCGCGTGACTTGTTACGTACAGCACAAGTGCCAAGCCCCACATGTGTATTTGTTTGGGAAGCAGCCAGCGGGTAATGGAGGAAATGAGTGTGCCGACTAGAAAAATCAACCGAGCATGACCGAAGAGAAAACAGATGATGGTTCCAACGCCGGAGAGATTGTCAAACAAGTCTGGAAATACAATAAACTGGTGCATGCGTCACACTGTGCGCCACGTTATTGTTTCGGTGAAATAAATTTCTACAATACTGTTACTGTTAATTCTACTCTCTGCAGTGTTTAAATGCTTACATATACACACAGTTACTGTCCGTCCACACATACGACTCTGTTCTGCTTCTATGCCCCAGCTTTGTTTACTTTTTCCCACCGAGGCTTCTAGACTTCTGATTGGCCAACATTTCTGCACGGTTAGGAATCTAGCGCCACCTGCTGCTTTGGCATGTTCATAGCAGCGTTTTCCTTCATTTCTGCTTTTATGTGTGGACGGGATTATTTTTTAAAACGAAAACGGAAAATCTCCGTTTTCAAAAATACCCGTGTACGTGTGGACGTAGCCTCAGTCTCTGACTGGAAGCGCTAATTCGTCATTCGGCTTTTGTCAGACTAAAGTAACTGTTAAAACTGTTTGAAAAGCTAAGCTATACAACAAGGAGAGATTGAGAATTTCCTTTTAGTTCTCAGTTTATTTGATATTGACAAAAGTTAGTCAGTTTTGTCTGTTCTTCTGTAAAACAAACTAAGATTTATTTTTAGAATTAATATTTTGTTTCTAAGTGGAATTGACAATTTAGTCTGTTTTGTTTGTTCTATTTTGAAACTTAAACGCTTTAGTGGCTGCCTTTTGTGTAGTTTGCAATATTTGCCTTTATTTATCTGAAAAAGTCTCATGTTCCTTAAGTACATCTACCCTGTTGAACTTATTATGGGAAATAAATATTTAAATAAAAACAAGCTGCTGATTATTTCACATTTTACTTGTGAGCAACGGCACATTTAAATCTTACAAATATAGTTATTTGGCTTATATCGTGATAGATATCGTTATCGCCTGAAATGAAAAAAAACATATCGTGATATGAAAAAATCTCATATCGCCCAGCTCTACTTAGTGTAGATGACTAGAGTGTAAATACAAGAGTTTCTGTGATCTTACTCAATCCCTATGTTTCACAAACTTTTAAGCAACACTTACTTGGAGATTATTTTAGACATTATAGGTAAATATTGTTACTTTTCTAACATAAAAATCTTCAAAAGAAATACAAAACCTTCTAATTATTTTATATTATAAAGCAATTTCCAGCTGCTCCCTTGTCACAGGGGGCCACCAAAGTGGGTAGCTTCGCATGTTTCTAAGCTGGATGCCCTTCCGGCCCCCAAGGGGATTTATGCCTCCTTCTGGGATTAAACTGAGGATCTTTTACTTGTGCTATGATATACATGATATGATATACAGTTTTATTTTGGATTTTAAAGACATTCAAATATATAAGGAAATAAACTCAAATGACAAAGAAATGTGCATTACATGAAATAAAAATTAATCAAAGCCCAAACTGGAGTACAAAGAAGTATGCACATGCTTATGCATACCCCATGTTCAACACTGCCAATTTAGCAGGATCATCATTGTGGTACCCTCATATACATGCATATACTTGACCCACATTCATATTAGCATAAATATGAACCAATACATCTTTATACAAACATTAATTACATATTATTTAAAAAAAAAAAGTCAACTGAATAAAGCTTGAACATTGCAGTTGTTCCATAAATGAAAATACAAAAAACAGCAAAACTGAGGGATAGTTTTTGTTAGGTAAATCTCTAAACCACTATACTATGGAGCCACACATTCTTTTTATAGTGTAATAACATAAATAAAGTGTGGAGTGTGTGAAAACCTGATGACCAAATTTTAAGGATGTATGCCACCTGGATTAAAGGTCCAGATATAATGACTGATACAGCTGTATAAATATAACTATTTCCTGCGCTATATTTGCTTGTTTCTAAACTTGTACCGAGAGATTGTTCCCTTTCTCTTATACTGAATGAAAGCAGCAGGACAATACATGAGCCTAGAAACTCGTGAGTACAGCAGTGCTGCCCTTATAAGCGTACACAAAGTGAACGTCTTTCTTATCACATGTGTTATATCAAGTTATAAAAGTGGCACACCAACTTTATGACTGCTGTAAAGCTTCACTTTGACTTATACGGTATACAAACTTACAACAAATGTCTCGGGTTGTGCAATGCTGACAGGACAAAGACTCTCGGTGGGTAAATAGAAAACTACTATCACACCAGGTGGTAGCTAGCTTGCTAACATCTCTCATCGCTGCCCTGTGCCTGCAGTAACGGTCTGGTTAGCTAATAAGACTGAAAACAAACTTGAAGAATAGACACTAATGAAGAGCGACGCTGTACACAACTTCGCCTGAATGCTCGTGTTTCATAAAATACAGTAATGCTCGCGGTTGGCTTAGCTAGTTGAGGAGCAAGCTTAACTTTTAGCAGACAGCTAGACACCAAGCTAATGCTAGCAAAGCTTTCTTTGACACAACATTGCGAGATATAAATGGCGACAAAAATCTGAAGTGTTTTAAGTGTTGACGTCTTCATCTTATAGAAGCATAAGAGTGTGTAGCGCAATGTCTAGTGTATTCGTTTGATGACTATAGCCATTACTACAACTTGTCTAACCTTTGTCTCTTGTCATAAACAAGTGTTTACACAGTCAGCTGTGGCAGCGAGCTAACCGGCCGAAAGTTAGCCACACAGCTAACGTTAGCTACATAGCCGGGCTAACGACAGCCAACAGTTTTGAGGAGTCGTTTAGAACCTGACCTTATTTAATGAAACTGCAACATGTCAAGACCCCTTCGTTTAATCTGTAAAGCTACGCCTGGTGAACACATAAACTTACATATTCTAACTTTAAAAAGCAATATTTAAGTACACAAAACAATGAAGATTTTACTAACCTCCACTGGCAGCCATTCTCTCCAGTCTGTCTCAGAGCAGACCGACAGAAACGTCAAATGAGTGCAGAGCGGAGCCCCGGAAACAAGGAACAGCCAATCGCAAGAGGAGAACGGATCTCAGAGCCAATCATTTTCCTTTTTTCTGAAATAGGAAAAAGTTAATACTGCATGGATAAATTACACACAGGGCACTGGGTTAGAGCCAACCAAAAGAAGTCAAATCAGCAGTATCTAAACAGGTGCATCCAAAGCAGAGGTTGTTTTCATATATTGGTGGGAACAGTGGAGGTAGACATAAGTTCACCTGCAGGCAAAAGGCTAACTGCACATGGGGATAAACACATTACAGTAGCGTCTTATTCTACAATGTACAACATGCTTTTTTGGTTTGCAGAAGAGTGCTGTTATTGATTTATAGCGCTGAAATGAAAGCTATTTAGACTTCATATAAATAGTGCAACATGAACGCTGAAAAAAATAGATGAGTATTTTTTCAGTGTAATATAATAAGAAAAAACATTGCATGCCATATAAAAATATTGTACGCATCAATTATATTATATCGACATAGATTAATATTGCTGGAAAATATATTTTTAAATAGCAAAGATAATAATGCATTTTACTATAACAAGTGTAGGCAAAAGACTCCACATTCTTGACAACCATGTGGTGACACATGTTAAGAGCCATAACCAAGATGTTTTGTGGATTGTGGCATCCTTGCATTTAGCCAGCAGGATGGACACATTTATGTTATGTTCCAATGCAGATCTTGTAGTAACATATGCCATAGGAGGCAAATGTTCAAATCAGCGTGACAGCGTATATTTTGAAGGTTAATCAACATTCATTGTGACTGCATGCCTAATTCTAGACATATGATCTGTTTCTAGTACTTCAATATCTTGGGGGAAAAGTCTAAACACCAATGAAACACCCTACAATCCAGTGTTGCATTACCTTTATTGTCTTAATAAATAGTAAATCTGCTGTTAAATTGCATGTCAGTGATGGGGGCCACACGACTTTGTTAGTAGATAATCCCTTGCACCTCACATGCAACCCTATGTAAAATACATTATCAGTAACAAATACTTTGTTACTGTACAGAGCAGTATCTGTACTTAACATAAGGTTTGTTTCTGACCAGCTTTTTTACTTCCTTCGTTTTTAGACAAATATCTCCTTTCTACTCCTTACATTTTCATTACTTGTTTATTACTGTAGGTTAAAGACATTTGTGGGCAGTTATTATTTCATGTCACTGCACACCTTCAAGTTGATTTGAATCTGAACAGAGGGAACAATAACACACAGAAGACAATTTCTGGTGTATCTATCACCAGTTATCAGGATTTGTGATATGGTAACTATAAAATAAAGAAATGTCCTGTTTTGCAAGTTCCCTTATGATCTGCAGCATAGCACCTACTCTGTGTTTGATACTTAATCAATCTAATCCAGTCCTTTGTGGCCACTTAAAATATGTTTATAGAGCTGTGATGTTAAACAAATTTCCCACGTGTGGGACTAATAAAGGTTATCTTATCTTATCTTATCTTATATTTGTTGCCATTTCTGCTGCCCTCTTTTTCCTCTTACCTGGATACGTAAAGGATATTTAAAAGTCAAAAATTGATTGCAAATTCTACTTTGTGATACGAATAATCTTTCATTGATTTCAAATGCAGATTTCAAACAGGTAAACAAATATAAAAAACACACACAAACTGTCTTTCTGTGCAGTTTCTAACTAAATGTATAGTTGCTGTAACTTCACTCACAGATGGAGATGGTTAACATTCATGTTAAATTATCTTATTTTACCAATTTTGGGAAGGTGCTCCTGCTGCTGGCCTGGATTGAGCCAAAGACTGATTGTATCCTCTGTGAAATCCCTGGTTCACGCCAAGGCCATATGCTTCCATGTGTGAAACCTTCTAAAATAATGACTTCTATTTATGGTTAACCTGCCTTTGCCTTATGTGCTGTCTCTTGGCCTCAGTGAAATGATGCCGACCATTCTTGTTACTGTGTGTACGTGTTCTAAGCACAGTTTAGAGCTCAGTACTCAGTATTTCTCATGTATTTAAATAGCCAAGAAACATGGCTGCCGGGTCAGAGAAACAGGTGCTCACGATGTCACAAAAGCATGATGATGAAATGGCTTCAGGTTATTGCCACAGTTGTCCTCATACACCGCACTCAGTCAGTAACTGCAGAGTCCCAACACCTTGTAAATGATGCTCTAGGAACTTCTTCAAGATCTTTATCTGTCCTGAAAATGTTCTCCAGCTATTTTTTTGAGCATGTCCTTCGTGGTTGCCAGGTGCTGAAGAACTTGCAGGAAAGCTAACTGTATGTGAAACAGTGGAAATGTTGTGCTGTCGGTCAGTTACTACATCACACCTTGGGAGCAGGTAATTGTTAGGTTGAGGTTCATGAGCTTCATCTCCTCCAAAAAACACCACCACTGCCCTGTAGACATCCAACCAGCTAATGAAGGCTGCTCCCCTACACCCTGAGGTGCAGGCAGGACTCTCCCAACACTCAACCACTAACTAAAAGCTACATCTTTGCTCATTTTACTTTCTTTTCATTTGCTTTCTGAGAGCAGAAGGTCCTTCAGTGGGTCCACCTCTCATTGCTCTAAGGCCAGACACACAAACCCATACCTCAGCAGCCTGCTCTCATCGCACCCCCCACTCGCTGACCCATTTTTACCCTTTGACATTTCCTGCTCACACATGGTCACATGTACTTTGTTCCCACTCTCCATCTCATCTTCACTCCTATAACTTTGAGTGCTGAAAGGCTGTGAAAGGCTGGAAGAAAACTACATACAGATTCATGGATAGGTTATCTTACCATTTCCTAGTCTGCATGCAGTACACATTCACATCTGAATGCCACTTGAGTTCAAGACATACATTTCAAGCACTTTGACACATTGAAAAATACATTGTCATTGTCAGATTCTGTACATTGTCTTCTTTTAGATGTGGTCATTGAGCTTAACATTGAGGGAAAGAAGGCCCTTTTCACTTTCTTACTACTCTTGTCCAGTCGTCTATCAGCCTGTTCTGTCTGTGTCCCTTTTTTTTCAGTTCGCCCCTCCTTCCCATCTCCACCTCATTCAGGTTGTAGAGAGGATCACAATCACAGTCTCCGTCAGACATCTGCTTTCTCTTCTTCACCAGCATCAGTGGCTAGACTCCAGGGGAGCCCTTCACCTATCGCTATCAAAATAGTTCAGTTCTCCTCGTTCGTATACCTGTAATACATTTGTTCTGCTTTCATCCAAATAATATCTCCTTATTGAAATTCACATTTCTCAGTTTAACACATCAAACGAGCCTTATCGCAGCGCTTCATTTCTGCAGGACACACGTGTTAGAGCAACAGGACTGTGTTGCTTGAATGGCTTGGCAAACTATGTGTACTGTGGTTGATGTTTTTAAAGTGGGGTAAATTGAGTTTTAATTCAGTCTGGCATGTTTACGCTTATCCTTGAAAAACCAGGTGAAGGTTTGATTAGCAATGACAGTAGATGAAAAATGTCTTCGTGCCATAGCAAGTTTAATTGGCATGTTTTTTATTATTAAATCACTTTAAAATAGTGATTTTCTATGAGAAAGATGGGTATATTTGTTGCCACAATCCTATCCTTCTCTGTTTGTATTCACCCCCCCCCCCCCCCACACACACACACACACACACACACACACACACACACACACACACACCACCACCACCCCCCACCCACTTTCCACCTCATTTTTTAATCAGATAAATGAGGCTTGATGGCAGAAAATAAAACAAACGTTCAGCCTCACGCTGAGATTTAAGTCTCTATTAATTTATAATGTTGGCCAATTTTTAAGCCTTTTAATTCCGACATTGTGTTAAAGGGTTCAGCTCGATACTGTGGCATTACTTACTGATTTATGGCTAAGGGTGCTGTGTTAACATAAACCAAAATAAATATGTTCTTGGGGAAACAACCATTTTTCTCCTGCAAATAAAGTCAAACTTGACTATTTCATTGCACTCTCTATTATTATGTTGATTACATCTTTCATGCTCTTCTCATGCTGTCAGCAATAATGAGGCAAAGCCCTGGGTGGCCGTGGCAGTTGATAATTTGCTGTCTGTCTGAGCTGAGATGGGACTTTGCTGCAGTGGGTCATTTGGCATTCATGTGACAGCACCTGCAACCTCAAAAGAAATAGAGTAATTACTCTGTACTGAAAACTGTGATTGCCATGTAATCCCCATAATTGACATACTGTCTTTTAATCACTACTGCTTTTATGAATGGATTTACGCCCCCAATAGCGTAGTGGTTAACACAAGCGAACAGTCACTGGTTTGATTCCAGTCAGAGATACAAATCCTATTTGGAGTTGTGCCAGTGCAAAATGCTGACAAATCAAACATCAGAACGACCGGTTGTGGCAAGGGAGGAGTTGAAAGTAACCTTTACTAGTAAATTTATAAGAAAATCTCTCTTTTATGATTATTGCTGAAAGTTCAACAGAAATTGTATCAGTTAATTAAAGCAAATAATTAACCTTCAGTCTGTGGGAAGTGACATTTCAAATCCTTCCATTCTCTGGTTTTAACCTTTGAATAAAAAGACCCCAAAAACCTCTCTTCGAAACGTTTTGCTATCATTTAAGCAACTTTAAGTGATACTATAGCTTCACTCAGCATTTCCATATAAGCTGACACTTCAGCTTATATGAAGTGTCGGCTTATATGGAAGTACTGTGTTAGTACTCCTATCACTGTTGGCCTTGCCAACTTATTTTATTTTATTTTATTTACAACTTTTTTCACATTTTCATGATTCTGTTAATAAATGACAAACTGGTAATTTATGAACCTGCAGTTAACCTGCAATTAAATGATAATTAATGTTGTTGACTAACAGAAATTATTTTGGAAACTAACTGTAAAACATGGCACGGATGCTAAAGGCCCTCTTAGAAGAAGAAGACTTGACACGTTAATGATGACATCACTGGGTTTGATCCCTTTTTGCCTTCAGAACTGCTTTAAACCATCATGGCATTCATTCAATCAGGTTCCTCTAAACATTCTCAGAGATTTTAGTCCATGATGACATGATAGCATCACACAGTTACAGTAGAGTAGTCTGCCACACACGCATGTTTTGAATCTTTTTTTCCACTACATCACATTGATCGATCCTCTATTGGAATTTGAGTCCAGTGAACTGATGGCGATGCTGAAGAAACCAGTTTCAGATGACTTTACCGTTGTGACATGGTGTGTTATCCTGGTAGAAGCAGCCACCAGAAGATTGTACACTGTGGCCATAATGGAATGGATATGGTCAGCAACAACACTTAGACCAGGCCTTGTTTCTCCACTCCTTCATGGTCTGGTTTTTGTGGCCACATGCAAATTCCAGCCACAGCTGACAAGGGCAGCACCTGGTGCGGTCTTCTGCTGCTGTAGCCGATCTGATTGAAGGTTCAGCCTATTGTGCATTCTGGATTGCATGGTTGTAAAAAGTATTTGAATTAAGGTTGTTGTTCTGATCTCTGACCTCAACAGGGCAGTTTCACACAGACAGCGGATGCTCAATGCTCACTGAATATTTTCTCTTGTAAACCCTGTTCAAAGCCACTTAAATCACCGTTCTTTCCCATTCTGATGCTCGGCTGAATTCCAGCATGTCATCTTGATTTTGTCTACATATCTAAATGCACTGAACTGTTGCTATTAGACATTTGTGTTAAAGAGCAGTTGAACAGATGTACCAAGTAAAGTTTGAGTGTAGCGTCTTTCTCTTTCAGTTGTAACGTTTAGCATTAAAACTGAATTTGTTTTCCAGAGAGTTTAGCATTTTCTAGGCAATGCAGAGTGTTTGTACAGTCACACATTTTCGATCATCCCTGAAATTGAGCAATGAGAAGGTGAGCTGCCGTCTCTTAGCTTAACTTTGAGAATTTCCATGGGTGGCGTGTAGGTAAGATTGCTCTATATTTGCCATGCAGTACAAATCAAATATTCAGGGAATTTAAAAGAAGGGGAAACACATGAATCTTACAGTTGTTTCATTACAAACCAAAACTGCTGACCTGAATCATTATTCACATCCACTGTGGATGTGATTTTGATATCAGACCTTTGATGTGTATAATTTTTTTGATAAAAATAGTTCTACACAGAAACCATACAGTCAAAACCGACATTATTAAACACTAGTTAACAGTACTCCTGCATGGATTAACCTCCGAGCATTCTTTTCATACAGCTTATGATTGGTAGGTAGGACTTTGTTCCAGTGCCGTCATCAGTGCTGTGCAGGCTGGAAATGCACCCTAATGCTGCGTAACACTGTAAAATGACAGAAGAGGAGACAAATAAAAGTACAACTGCAATCTTAGCAATCGATTTCACATTTTTTTTCCAATTTCTTTCCATTCAGCCACAGTGCAGCTTGTGAAATTGGGCCCGGCTACTGTTGAATCAGAGGAAAAAGGCTTCCTGGGTTTGCAGTTATTTGATGATAGCTCTCGTTTCTGATTACCTCCACCGCCCGCCCATAGATGTCCTTTTTGGATACATTGAAACTGTTCACCCGCTACTCTTTCGACTTTCTCCCCATCTTGTGCAGCATTTTCTGGTAACAGCACTCTTAACAATGCACACTATATTATTATAGTGTGCATTTACAACACGGCACAGGTTATGCCCAGCAAATGACAGTAAAGGAGGTGTTTCAAGGGAATACACAGGGTTACAACTGTTTTTTCTGTCTCATGCTTATCAACTATCTGCTGGTTCTAAGTGAGGTAAATGCACATATCTGAGTTTATTATATCAGCAGTTAATCATGTTAGCGAGTGTCTATAGAATTTGTCAACAATTTGGGGAGGATTAAATTGCAGAACAAACAAAAAGGAGACAAGATGGAATGCATGAGGAAGATGAGGCAGGGGGTGTAATTGCAGTTTAAATGTGTGTTTTTGTCAGAAATGGAGGTAATGGGTTATTATATCCCTCTGGAGGCCTGCAGTGGAAAATGCCTGCAGATGTTGTGAAGGGCCATGGGCTCCCCCACCACGCCACTCAGGAGGAGACAAATAGGAGCACAATGGGAGGCTGCTGTAAATACAGAGTTGGAGGTCCGTCTCCATCTTTATAAAGTCCCTTTCTTCCTCTTTTTCTCAGACTTTCTTTCTCAGCAATCCCCACCTGAGTAGCTGATGAGCAGATGGTCTGAGTTTCCCCAAAAGCACCTTAATTTCCAAACAATCCCACTATAGCAACTCAAAGTGCTGACAGAGATCTTTGTTAATGGTTGTTGTTTAGCGGTGTAACTTCTAGCTTAGATGTTTTCTAGGTTTCGTTTCAGACCTTTTATTATAGCACAGTAATGCAGTAGAAGATGACTGTTGGTAACACTTTAGCGTCCCAAACATAGACTGTATATAAACGATATACGTAGCCTCTTTATCTGACAAAATGAAGCCAATGCAGCATTCAATTTAATGGTCAGCAGTAAATATTTTCCTAATGCCCTAATCAGACGCTAATTTTAAATGTTTTTCACTACATTTTCTTAATTATGGTACCCAACAGGGTGTGCAGTAGGACTACCGTGCAATTGAGAAGTTGCATGAGCCTCGTTTGTTCAGTTAAGTCCATAGCGCCTTCATAACAGTTAGAAAATACAAAATGCTCAGCTCAAGGTTTAGGAGCAATCACTGTGTCTTTACACTCACCAACCACTTTGTTAATTACATGTAGCTAGTACTGGATTGGACCCAGTTTTGCATTCAGAACTTCCTTAATTCCTCATTGCATGGATTCAACAAGGTGCTGGAAATAATCCTCAGAGACTTTGGGCCATAGTTAAATGATAATGGCACACGGTTATTGAAGATTTTTTGGCTGCACATCCATGCTGTGAATCTCCCAGAAAGGTTTTCTATTGGATTAAGATCTGTGACTCTGGAGGCCATTTGAGTGCAATGAACTTTAAGAAACTAGTTTGAGATGATTTGAGGTTGATGGCATGGTGCCCGCTGGAAGCAGCCATCAGAAGATGGGTACATTGTGATCATAAAGTGATGGAGATAGACAGCAACAATACTTGGGTAGGCTGTGGTGTTTGAATGATGGTACCAAGGGGCTCAAAATGTGCCAAAAATGTACACCACCACTGGCCTGAACTGTTGATGGATGGATCCATGCTTTCATGTTGTTTGTTGGTTGTAATGAGTGGTTATTTAAGTTATTGTTGTTTTACTCAAAGCAGTCATTTTGGTCATTCTCTTCTGACCTCTGGCATCAAGTAGGCACTTTCACCCAGAGAACTGCCGGTGGATCGTTTCTCTTTGTTGGAACATTTTCTGTAAACACCAGAGATGGTTGTGTGGGGGAATCCCACATCCCACCAGATCAGCAGTTTTATGAAATACTAAGACCCATCTGGCACCATCAACCACTGCTATGTTTAAACTCACTTTAGTTTGAACTTCAGCAGGTCATTTAGATCATGTCTACATGCCTAAATGCACTGAGTTTCTACCATGTGATTTCCTGATTAGATAGTTATTCTAATGAGCATTTGAACAAGTAATGTATTAAACTGGCTGGTGGATCTATTTACTATATGCAGTCCTTGGTCAAATCAACTCAAGCGCCATATACCAGTTTTGAGCAGGTTATGCATCAGACAATGTATTTCCCTTAAGCATTAAAATCTGTGAATCCTCAAGTTGAATGAGGCTGTGTTTCCACTTGGTCCTGGACTAAGAAAGTATTATTGTTGTTATTATTCTTAGTGTTATTAGATTTTTTACACTTAAGCTTCTGTATGGTATATAGCTATGAGAGATAACTTGTTTCATTTTGTTCCCAGTCTCTGTACTTTCTTCTAATACCTTGTTTTGCAGACAGAAATCAGTCTGGTATCAGTCTTTTTCAACTGTCAACAATAAAGCAAATATGCTTATTCCCCAAAATGTCAGACTTTTCTCTTGTTTGGCTGAAGATTGTTTGGTCTACTTTATTTGCAGCACAGAGTTTAAAGGTCCAAGAGAAGTATTTTATATAATTCAAAACAACATAGACACTGAATTCCTCAAAATTGAGTTCATTTGAGGAGAGATCAGATTGTACAAATATCAAAGTCTTTTGGAAGCTGCCTGAATATTATCCAGTCTGTTGCAAACACAGTGGGCAGCCTTATCCTGTGGTGATATTAACCATTCATGCTTTCATAGCTATAAGATGGAAAGAAAATCCTCAGTTTAGCAGAGACGAGCCCTAGAAGGATAGGTCTTTTTTTGTGTGCGTGTGTTGCTGCTGCGGCGGAAATGTAACGGAGCTAATAACGCCGGATCAAAAGCATTCTGATCTAGTTGCCAAAAGCCACGGGGCCTAGTAGGCAGCCGAGGTTTGCGCTGCTCCAACTTTGGGGACGGTTTCAATGGGCTGCTCCTGGGTGACCGTGCATTGTCTGCCCTTCAAGTTGGAAAAGCAAACAAATAAGGCTATGCTGCCTCCCGCTGTGAGGTCGACTCATTTGTTCCACTTGTCCGGCTGATGGATTTGGTTTTTTAAAATTTGGCTTTTTTTAGCCTCCTGCTAATTAGTTAAGGGAAAAAACACGCACTCCACACATTTCGTCCAATTTGACTAGCCTCTTTTTTTTCTCCTTCTAAATCGCCCTCCTGTGATCATCTTCACAGACTGTGCATCCACAGCATGGTTGCACTCGGTCTATGAATTAGGCAGAGCCTGAGTGTCCTGGAGGCTCTAGTCACCCTGTAGGAGGGTCTATGAGCGGTAACAGATTAGGCGGGGCTCCCTGGTGTGTACTGCCATGCGCCCATGTGTGAATACTCTGTCTGTCATCAGCAGTAAGGCAGTGGCATGGGTGGATCTATCAGCAAATCCGACTTGCATGGAGAAAATTCTTAGGTCCTGGCAGAAAAGGCTGGGATGGGCTTTTTCCCCCCCTCTCTCCCACTTTCCTTTTACATTATTTCAGGCCCCAGGAGAGTATTCTCCATCATGTCAATGTAATGTAGCACACAGAGGCAATCATGCAGCCTCTCTGGCCTCGAGGCTGCCTGCTCAGAGGAGAAAATGCAGCTTTAGCACTTAATCATCTCACCAGTACCTGGTGCACCAGTCTATGAGAAGGTTTTCCACACAATATGAAAGCAGATCGTTAATGGTGGCTGTGTTGTTGCGTAGTCCCCAATGGTTAAGGGGCTTCTCCATTGACACCCCCCCCCCCTACACACACACACACACACACACACACACACACACATAGTTGAAGATCAGTGAATACTCAGACCTATGCGTATGTTGGCCCAAACCATGCGGAAAAACACCACAGCTGGGCGCCAATGTTACATGCAGACACCTGCTGAAACATTTGGATTCATGACTCCCGTCTCCTCACTGAGGAGCGCACTGCAATCAGAGTCATTCTAGTGTGATCAATGCCACACCGCTGAGGAAGACCATGCATGCTGAAGCAGTGATGTGGGGCTTTATTGATATTGCCTTGCATGCATACCAGACATTGGTGTTTCAGAGCTGCACGTATCACATTTGATAGGAAGTGGATCCGATACTGCCTTAATGTGCTGGTCACACTGGTTGGGAAGGCCAATGACAAGAAGGGAAAAAAAAGCGTATGTGTGTACATGTATAGAAATGAACAGAGCAGTGTGTGTATTATCAAGTGATTGATCGGCTACACGCATGGCTCCAAGGGAAGACATAGGGAGAGGTCAAACAAGACTGTTCCAAATAGACCTGTCGGAATGAGCCTCGGGGAGGCCTAACTGGTTAGACAAGGGCAATACTTTTTTACCACAAGTGCCCTTGTTTTACTGTGCACGGGCTGGACAAGCCCATGTATTATTCACTGGTCTCACTGGGTGATAAATGGGAGGCCTCCATTCTAAGCAATGGAATATTCACACCAGTGCTTATCTCTTTTAATCCCATGACTGCAGGCCAAGTCACTGAATTAGTGGGCAAGGCATAACAGTGCCATTTAAACTGCAGGGGCAAGGTTGTTTAACTAGGAGCTATTTCCAAAAGCTCTTTTTTGATGAATACGTCTGGCGGCGTTAGCTAGTGTTCTTTTTAGGACGTACAGTATTTAAAAAGAACACGTGTTTTTATGCTTTGGAATAAATCACAGTTATGCCCGTGCACTGTATATTACCTGTAGCAGTTTGTTTACCATCTGTGCGCTCATTTATTTCCCTTCCCCTCTGTGTTTTATCTACAACATAAAACCAAAGAATACACATATCTGCCAGCACGTGGTTATTTTTATTAAACTATTGCTAACACCAGCAACCGTATGGCAATATTTTAATGACCAACTCGTGTCATCTCATAGAACTCGCAGTGATGAGTTTCTTTTATTTGGGGCTATAAAAAGATAATTAAAAAAACTTCACACTCTTATGTCTGTATATAAGAACATGATGTTTGGGGGTCTGTAAATGTACAAATAATGAGGAAGAGAATGAAAGCTTTATTGATCCATTAAGGAAACTCCCTCCATGTATTTACTTAGAGTGAGTTTATATAAATCTATATATAAGTGAGTGCCTTGATCGGAACAGGATTATTAACCTACGGTGTTATTGATGGTGGGAGGAACCAGAGCTCCCAGAGGGGTTCTGCACTCAAATGGGAGAACGTACAACAACTCCAAATCTCTGGCCAAGTTCGAACCCATTTTTCTTTTCTGCTAACAGAACTTACAACGGAGCATCCCTCTCAGTGCCTTATGAACATGTGTCAAGCATGATACTTTGTGAGCATTAGTCCAGGCTTCTAGCGCTTTTAGCAGCTTCTTGCCTCTGAGAGTTGTGTTTCTTTTCCCTCCGCACATAATTTATTTGAACCAATTTGATTTTATGTTCATATCAGGAGCTTAATACACATTCAGATCCTTTTACTTACAGAATAAGATTATTCTTTGCTTAACTTCATAGAAAAGATGCTTGCACAAACAAATAAAGGCCTCAGATACAAAAAAGAAGTTGTTTAGTCAAAGGATAGCATTTTGCAAGGGATACTGTAACATTTCAATCTCTATCTAAGGAAGGAAAAGAAGCCAGTCAAAGGCTAAAAGCAAACTCTTGTACAAACTCTTGCTTTAACCAGTCTCAATCTAGGTTGTTTCTGATTTAAATGCATGACCTGTTTATTCACAGGGCCAGTGGCGCAATGGATAACGCGTCTGACTACGGATCAGAAGATTCTAGGTTCGACTCCTGGCTGGCTCGAAGTGTGTTTTTGACACCTGATTTGAAGGAGGAGGTGGAATAATCAGGATATGAAGAAAGAAAGAGGTTAGTTTAGGTTAGGGATAGAGATTAAAAGGAGCTAACAAGTGGAGAGCACTACTTAAAGCTGACAACAGTGATGGACAAAAGATAGATGAAGAGTGAAACTTTCAATAACAAGGGTTATTTCCTCACATGTAGAAACTACAGAGGAAACAGTTGAGGAACCACACCATGCAGATATGGTAAAAGAGTGAGCATTATTAAGGCATCATGCAAAAAAAAGAGAGCACACTTGTTTTGTGCTGATGGAGAAGGTCAGAAAGAGCTTCACTGTTTCTTCATGTTTCTAGAAAAAGGATATGATAAGAAGGCAGAAGAGGGACTGTGGTACTGCATAGAAACAGGAGGTGGGTGCAGGGCAGGGAGGGACAGAGCGAGACTGATGTCATCAGTACATCAGTTTGTAAGTGGCATTTTAAATGTTCACATTACAACTTGCAAGATGTGATTAGTGACATACCACAAGTTATTTTATTAGCATCTGCACTGTATAGACCTACCTTAACTTTACCTTACATTACCTTAGAGCTAATATAGCTACTGTATAAAAAAAATAATCAATGTACTGTTCAACAAACTACTTCCTGTCTTGCTAAAAAAAATCCCAATAACTCCATGCAGCCCTGCCATGGTCATATTTCAGCAGTTTGGAAGAAGCTGGATCCTGTAGTCCAACTACACCGCCAGCCTTTGTTTTCCCTGCACAGAAACTGGATGTCTGCCACGGAGCTTTCTAGAATACTAATGACAGTGGTTAGCGAGTCAAAGTTACTGACCTGAGGTGCCGAGATAGAGCACAGAGCAAGGAGTGGTGGAGCTGAAGCTCAGCCATAATAAGACTGGAAATGTCATAGTTTATTACCTCTGGTGTGGATTGCACTCCACAGGTTGTGGCTGATAGTGAACTCCACTCATTCCCTATTCATCCTGCTGTATGGATTAAGGGTGGATGATGACGGGGGGAATCTCGACAGTCAGTGCAGACGGGGAAAATGTTTTGCATTCTTTCTCCCCTGTTGGAAACATGTCTGAAAGGCATGCTGTAGTTAGTGTTGGACTCCAGATGAAGCTCTGCTTAGTGGATTGGCAGAGAAGGAGCACCTGAACAGCCTCTGGAAGCAGCGTGTCTGGGTTTTTTGGTTGTTGTTGTTTGTTTTTTTTTACTTCTTCATCCCATTGTTCACCTGCCCTTTTTTCTCGTGTTATGTTTTTGTTTGTTTCATTTTGGAACTAACCATGTTTCTGGCAGCCCATTTCTCCCATTTGCTCTGCCCATCATCTCCCAACTTTTCCAGTTTCATTTTAATTCTGTTCCACCCTCTTCCTTCTCTCTCTATCGCCTTGTCTCTCTGCAGGTGGGGAGGCTTGGAAGAAAAAAAACCTGAAAGAAAAAATGAAAGAAAGGCGGCTATGCTTCTTTTATGCCCCTCATGCCTTTCCTCGAACAAGGCGAGGGTTAGACTTGTCAGGCAATTAATGTACCTGCACATGGCTACAAGGAGCCTCTCCATTAAAAACAAAGCCAATTCATTCATGGATTGGAGGATAACCCCCCCCCCCCCCTCCCACACACACACACACACACACACACACACACACACACACACACACACACACACACACACACACACACTCCTTCATTTGTATCAGGGTTAGAGTAATTACCCCCCGTGCAGCTAATCTATTTCTGCAGCTACTGATTCATCTTCTGCATCTTCTCAATCTGTTTGAGGTGGTCTCGCATATTTAATCTTTTTTTTTTCCAAAAGTCACTTTTTATTCAGTTTTTTTAAATCACTGATTGCAAAATCTTTGATTTCCAGCATGAATTTCAGCCACTCTAAGAGTTTAGCTGAAGCCCGGGCTTTAATCCTTACCGTACATCAACCACTTGGTAATAATCCATGCACAGAGATTCATGCATTAATGCAACAAGGTATAAATATTAATCATAAAACACAAATTAACATTGAAGCAGATTATAGATAAAAGCAGCCATGGGAAGAAATGAGGGGTGAAACTTTTTTAAGTCGGAAAACTTTTGAAATTTTACAGAAAAAAGTAAATCCGCACAAAAAGAAGTGAACAACAATGCAATGCTTCACACACGCTGCTCAAGTGTAAAATTAAAACATTTATTATGTCGGTGCGTCTCTTTTTTTCCCCTCCTATCATGCGATTCCTATCTTCACAACATCGAGTGACTCCTGAATTTGTGTGTCTGTATAACATTGTTCCCCTAAAAATGCTTTTTAGAAGGTTTAAATTGAACAGCTACTGAGTACACACGTTTCCAAGATAATATCCAAAGTCCAAATGCTGCCTATTTTTTGTGGAAGAGCAACATTGCCATCTATCACTGAGAAACAGTAATGCAGCACACACAGGAAATAAAAGAGTTGCATGTAAGCTGTTCAAAGTTGGGTTTTTTCTGATGTCTATAAAACCTCAAAGCGTCCAACTAACCTTTTAATATTTCTCCTGCACAAACGACACTGTTTTTATCTTACCTGTCTGTATTCTATAGCACAAAAACCTTAAACATCACTGTTACAACAGCACGAGGAAGCTAGATAAGCCAAAATAATGAACAGACAACAACAACAAAGGGGTTCATCTACACCAAACTCCTATCCCTCTGTGTGCAGTTCTGCTATGGTGGCCTCAGATGGGAATACTCCACGTTCAGTGTGAGATTTATTCATTCCATTTACTTCCAGGTGTTTTATTTTCATGGGATGAGGTGATGCTGCACATTGGTCCTGTCCTAAAAGTCCCACCAATGGCTTGTGTGGATGTGATTTCATTTATCCCGACTAATTCACTGAAGGGTTCAGGTTATTTAGTGGCCTGCCAGTGTGAGAGACCACAAATGAAGATGGCCAGAGTGCTTTTATTTGGTGCTGTGTTTGCAGTGGTGGCATCATTGCGTGATGTGCGACTTTTTTCCCCTTCTTTTTATTAGCATGCAAATGTATAAAGCACATCCATGTACAAAGACACCGTCGTCACCACTGGCAGAGATAGTTTCTTTCCTAACCATAATTTCATGCATAATGTCACAGATCTGGATGCCACGCGGCCCAACTGTTCTCCCGTGAATCCTAATTCCACATTCAGATCGCTTTATTTCTGAGACGCCTCTGCAAATCGTGCCCTTAATTAATCAGAATGATGCATCGATTCCACCTTCCCTCTTCCCTTTCCTCGACAATTTTAAAGGGCTTGTGAGGAGCGCGTGAAGAAATGGAAACACAATCAAAGCAGTGGAACTACCCAGGGAAAAAAAGGATACGACTTTATCAGATGTAGCATTTGATTACCCCGCCTGTGCTTAAAAATCTGCAGAGAAGAATGTTAAAAAAAATGTTAAAACTATGCAGGAGTTCAAGTGCGTGTCTGTAAATGCACATCTACCAATCAGAAGTTCCAGCGGGTCTCGGTCGCCTATTTTTCAAGCTTAGTTTGCCAGGTTTTCTTTGGGGGAGCTTTTTTTTCAGCTTTGGCTACCTTCTGGTCTACTTTCCCCTCCCTCCATCCTTTGCTCTTCAGCTCTAACAGCCCCTGACAGCTGGAGATGAAATAGAAATTTTGATATCAAACACCTACACAAAGGAGGGCTGACCTTTGATCAGCGTGCTGTTTGATGTTGTGACATAAAATTTGCATCATGGGAGCCCTGGCAGCGGACGTTACCGCAAAAAGGGGTAATGCCAGAGCCCTGTCAGGGAGCCGCGAAGGTCAAGGGCCTATTAGGAAGGAACAAGCCCTCTAATCCCACACAAGGGCCCTGCAAAGCATTTGATGTTCAATGCACAGAAATAGAATGAAAAATTGAGCCCTGAGAAAAGAGCAAAGACATTAAGAGGTTATTTCGTATCAGCCGCTGAGTGAACAGGATAGGCAGGGCATTATAGAATTGTTCTTATTATACTTGATGTTGTGTTTAGATCAAAAAAATTCATAACCTCAGCTGGTCAAACAAGATTATGCTCTGCAAGTCAGTCGCTCTCGCCTTGTTGAAAGCAATAACCTGTGTGTCTTTAAAGCATTTCGTACTACACAGATCCTCGCCAGAAATAACACTGGCGTGCTCTCTCAGGTGTGTGGCGGCGCGGGCTACTTTAGAGCATATGGCACGCTCCGTCTGAATGTTGTCTATTGATCTGTGGACAGGTTGATCAGTGGAGCTCTGAAGCTCTTTAATTATTCAAGCTGGCACGTCATTTTTCATGCTCGCTGTTATTCCACAAGACCAAAAATAAATGTGTCACTCCCACTTTCCATCTTTCATCTGGCCATCGGCTTGCAGCCTCATTAGCTGCACAGCACAGTTGAAGGAGGAGAGGAAAGGAAAGGAAAGGAAAGGAAAGGAAAGGAAAGGAGAGAGAAGTTGACATACATTCCTCATCCCTTGTTCAGCACACGCTGTTTAACAGGTCTGCTGCACTATGTCAGACAATCATTTGATCTCATTTCAGGCAATATCATCATCTTTCCTCTCGGTCCTGTAATCAATATTTCAGTTACATTTTTGCTCTCACTTTAAAGCGCAGTCGTGATGCATGCCAAAGACTTTTATAATACGCTGAAGACAGTGTTTTGTTTGGTTAATTTATGACAGTTACTCATATCAACTTTGACTTTTTAAGGGAACATCCTGAAAAATGCGTTTGATTTACTCTCTTACAGGTTTTTCCTCATATTACTCCACCCCTGCACATCTGCAATGAAGCGCTGTCCAGAAAAAAACACAGAGGGATATGCTTATATTACTTTTAAATATGTAAGCTTGACTTGAGAAAATCTGTTTTACTTTGGCTTTGACTGAAATTAAACGTGGATTTTTTTCCACAGAAGGAGACTTTCTGTTTGTCGTCACATACACTGACATAGTGTGTAAGATGATATAGCTTTTATTAGTCCCACAGTTGGGAAATTCACATTATCACAGCAGCAAAAATGAAAAGGAACAAAATAAACAGATGCAGCAATAAAAAAAAGATAACCTATATGAAATATACACTAAATGAAGCAGGAAGGAAAGTCTATATTACACAACGTAGAAAGAAATATCACTTAAATATAAGCGCAGTGGTTCAATGTGAATAGAAGAAGTATGAAAATCTTGAAAATGTTACCTAAAGTCTATCTAACTAATATTCACATACGCAATACAGGTTAATACAGAAAAATACTACTTTTTGAATATTTAATAATCTCTCATTAACTTTAAATTATTATTCCTGGTGGATTAATGGCTTTTCCCCATTAAAGCAAAATTAAGAACCATAAGAACTAACATTAGCATTAACATCAGCTTAGACTGATGCTCAAAAATGATACAGTAACTTGTTTAATGTTGCTTGTGTTGAATCTATGTTTAGGCGCAAGCCCTGATCAGTGCATCGTCTTTTTCATTGTCTATCCCATAATCACTGCATTTTGATGAAACCTGCCCATAATGTGAGCTGATAACAGCTGACCAAAATAACAGCACATATTGGTCCAATCTGATATAAGGCACACTACTTAAACTGTGCTTAAATTGCTGCTGCTGCCTGTGCACGCTGCTTTGCAACCCACCTTCCATTTAGCTCCTCCTGTTCGTGCTGTTTTCATGTCTGTTTTTTCTGTTCTGTGCTCAGCATCGGTTTTCCTCTTTTCTTGATGTGATAGGGGTACTTCCGCCTTTAATGAAAGAACAATCATTGTGCTTAGGATAGATGTCCATCCCTAGTGAACTTAAATCAGTCAGAGTTCAAGACATTTTCTCAAAATGACATATTTTTGTACATTTTAATAATCCAACAGGGGGGGATAAAAAAAAGACCAGATAGAATCTACTGTATAACATTACCTCAGTCACCATATTTTCTGACACCAGTATGAGGTAAGACTTTCCAGGTCAGACATTTTTAAGACTCAGGAGTTTGCTGGCCTGATCAATAATTTTGTTCTCTATAATTATCTCACTGTTGCACTCATTAATTACACTTTCAAGGCTCATTTCCAGTGCTGGCAACAGATGCCCATTCTGCTGGAGCGTCCAGGGAGGCGAGGGCGAGCTAGTGGTGGTGGCAGAGAGAGCAAGGCCTGATTAATCCTCTGTCTCTCTGTCTAAGGTTGGCTGCCACTCGCAAGGGGTAAAATGCAAGCACTCTGTCATTTGAGACTTCACCACGTGGGAGACAAATGAGGCCTTTGGTGGCCAAATCGATAAGTTCCTCTGATGAGCCAAATTTAGTGAGTGCCGCTTCTGCTTTGAAGTAATCCTCCAAACAGTCCGGGGTAAGGCTTTTCCAGAGAACTTACTGTGCAGTGTTTTTGGATCATCAAAGTGAGAGAAAACTCACTTGGACCACTAGCTAATTCTAATGCCTAAGACGTTATATTATGAGCAGTTTTTTTTTTGCAGTGCAAAGCATCAGTTGCTGGTCTTTACACTAACCAGATGGCCTTCAGTTGAATCCTGTGTCTAAGTCTTCATTTCTCTTGGATCCTATTGTCTAGAAATGCTGCCAATCCACCTGCACGGGCGGAGGAAATAAAATGATGAGGATTAGTTTGGCTGATGACAAATCCAGAGTGATGTGTGACGTTGCTAAATGTGATCACTACCTTGCCAACCTCTCCATCTGTCCAGGAGGCGGGGTCGCCAGATTGGCTGAATAATTCCACCAGACCCAGACAGCTGTCAGTTCTTATCTACCCTGTGCTCCCACGACAACACCTGGATGCAATAAGTGGCGAAGTGAAGAGACTGTCGTTACAGTCATTACCGCCTCAAGTTTAGAAAAAAAAATTATTGCTGTAGGTTTGAAAATATTAACTGTGTGCGCGTGATTCCATTTTATCATCTTTATAACAGTGTTTGCTTTTGCTGAGTACGCTCCAGGATATAGTCCCCCAGAATGAGTTAAAAGTGCAGCATCGCCTCCAAAATGTTCCTTTTTTACTGACATCCACAAACAAAGGGCAGACAAGGGTCACAATCAGATATACATTCAGTCCCTATAATGCCCTTTTAAGAGCAGCCTGGGCAGATCGGAGCGCAGATGAAAACACACTGAGCTGGCACATGGATGCCATCTGTCTGTTAGAAAGCTGGATGTTATGACCAGAAGGTCAAATTGTAGTTCCATACATAACAGTATTTCCTGTCCATAAACAATCAGTCAGGGACTAAGAATTAGATATTTTTCCAGTGTATTTCCACATGTCCAATTCAGGGTCACAGTTGGCTGGAGCCTATCCCAGGGCTAGCACCGAGAGACAGACAACTATTCAAGCTGACATTTACACATCAACCAACGGAGAAACAGCAATAAACCTAACATTACTGTCTTTGGACTGCAAGAGCAAGCCAGCGTGACCAGTGGGAACATGCCAACTCCACAATGAAAGGCCCAAGACATCCAGTGGAATCAAACCCATGGCCTACTTGCTTTGAGGCAACAGTGTTAACCACCACACCATTCTTAAAGCTGCAGTGTTTTGTAAGTCATGAAAGCGTTAATTCAGCTATTCTTTTCAGCAAGCGCTGCATACATCTGGCTGCAGAATCCATTGTTTGACAGTTGGGCAGCCCAGTGCAAGAAAGCCTGAGTTCTAAGTGCTCCCCGCATCATGTGGATGCGGGGAGGCGGGGGTACAGGAGAGAAATGATGGAAGAGGAGGTGGAGCGAAGGAGAACCAGCTGCGTTTGAACCTTCTCGATCAGGATACAGCTGTACAGTTGAGTGCTCAGACCAGACTGGGCCTAAACATGGAGCGGTTTCATGCTTCAGCTGCAACTGGGAAACAGACGGCAAATGAAGAGACTTGAAAGTTCTTCCCATACACAGGCCTGTTTAAAGGGTTTTGGCTCGATCTGCACTGTATGAATCTATAGAACTCTTTGACTGTGTTCTCTGTTCACTGTATGTGAACTATAAAGTTACAGAAAACTGACTTTTCATTATTACTCTGTTAGGTATCAGATATTATCAGATGCAGAATGAAGTGCTGTCTTTCTCCACAAGAGGGCAAACTCTCTCTGTAATATTTGCATGTGGAACCATGAACACAATAGGCTTACTACTCAGTACAACACACTTGTCTTAGAAGTATGATATAATTTAGGAGTAACTGGGATGGCTATGGCTCAGGAGGTAGAGCAGGTCTACTGAGCAGAAGATTGGTGGTTTGATCCCTGGCTGCTCCTGTCCGTGTGTCAAAGTGTCCTTGAGCAACACACTGAACCCCGAGTTGCTTCGGGGTTCAACACAAAGTTACAGAAAACTGACTTCTCATTATTACTCTGTTAGGTTCAACAAACAAAGAAGTGCTTGCGTGTGTGTAAATGCATCAAAGAGACATGCTGTATAAAGTACCTGCAGTGAACCAGAACCAGTCCATTTATCGTAACTCTTTAGCTCAAAGGTTCAAGTTTGTGCACAGCTTTCAAAGCTTGACATTCAAACATGGCTTTAAAGCAGATTGATTCCTTTTTTCTTTTGGTTTCTTACATCTGACTTTCACCTCAGATTTAATATTCCCACATTGAATGTCTGCTTTAGCTTTTTTTAAATATACTTCTTCTTTCACGAGACAGGAAAGAAACACAGGAGGTTTTGTGCTTCGCTGTGGTGGAGGCTGAGACTCCCCACCATCACTCCCAGAGTCCCAACTTGATGTTGGGAGATGAGACGGGAAACAGGTGTCACCCATGACCTTCGGTGCTCAGACACTATGGGCCTCACAACCGGGAGTGCTCCATAAGCTCTTTCACCATTCTCCCTCTCATCCTTCGCCTTTTATACTGAGGCAAACCTGCACAAACACACACACAAACACTCCCGTATGTGTCATCAAAGATTACACCCATCGCCACTGATGAGCATTCAGGATTGTGTGTTTAGCATCAGTACTGCATTACAGTTACAATGCATTTCTCTTGTGCTCCCGCCCTGATTTCAACTCAACTCGGAAAGACGACCCCTCAGACAAAGAAGGGAACACAAAGTAATAACCTCTAAATCCCCACGACTGGCTTATGTGAAGCCGGAGACGATTGGGAAGTCTGCCTTTGAGAAGGCTGGTTGTGGGAGCTGGCAGTGTCAGTGTCCTCAGCATGTCTGTCAGTGCCTCTCCTATCGCCCACTCTGTTTTCCTCATAAGAAAAAGATTAATTTTGCAGATTATCAAGCTCCAATAAAGTGCTTACTGTTAGCCAGTAATTGAGAGAAGCCGATGCCTTGTCCAGAAGCAAATAATAGACGGTCAAATAGAGGTAAAGGACACACAATACACTTCTGGTAAATCTGAAAAGTGCACTATACCAAAACCTGTAAACAGTACAGGGTTTAAAGCGCGCAGCTCCCAAAACAAACAGCATGAATATCAGATCAAAGGTGAAATGTATCCAAATGCTGACTTCAGTTATGACTGGAATGGCTGCAAGCTGCGCCTTGTGGGGCCCACGTGGGATAGCAGCGCAATTTATGGTTTAAGCTAGCTATTGCAAAAGATCTGAGAGATAAGAGAGACTTAATCTAAAAGAAAATATTTTTGAACCAATAACTGGATACTTCATACATGCATTAGCGACTGAGTAGTTGGTAAAAAAAAAAAAAAGCTCTGAAAAATATACCTCAAACACAAGACTCCACATGACTTGTCGTCATGCTAAAAACCGCATCACATTATCCCACATGATCCTCTGTAAGTAGCCCAGTTATTCCTCGACACATAAACAAACCCCTCTCTGTAAAGATCTTCGTTCTTTTCTGGTTAAATTTAGCCTGCATTTCACATGTCAAAGCTTCACAGCCATTATCCCGCCAGAGACATGACCATAGAAATCCCAAACCATTTGTCTATAGAAGGGGCGCCTGTTTATGGACTAATGGTTATCCTGGTTGTGTGTCTATGGCATGAGCCTGACAGCCAACTCTTTGACACCGAGGCCACATAGGCAGATGGCAACCAAATGCCTTTTATTGCCTCCCTTTACCACTTGTGTGTCCCGATCGCATTAGTCATGAACACTGCAGGGACGACATGACACAAAACTCATATACAATCTCTCTCCCTCTCTCTTTCTCCCCGTGCTCTCAGCCTATCAGATCAAAATGAACACTGTGACACAAGCAGTGAATTTTTTAGTTCATAGTTAAACCTGCTTTCATGCATCCGTGAACAGAATGTTAGCATGTGTGTGTGTGTGTGTGTGTGTGTGTGTGTGTGTGTGTGTGTGTGTGTGTGTGTGTGTGCTTACAATATTATATGCATGGAAAATGTTTGTGTATCTATGTGTGTTTGTGCTTTTGAGTGTCAGATTGCCACGCTATGTGCTGACACTGCCTAGAGCTACAGGTTGCACCTGGTGTGTGAGAGCGGTTTACCAGCTGCTGATCCTTGAGTGTCACGCACATGCACGCACATGCACGCACACATTCACTGTACTGTATATTTGCTAATTCCACGTTTACATATGCGTGCATGCACCATGCATCGACATATGCTACTCCATGCCCCACATAACTTAGGATGCATGAATGCATATTTCTAAGAGCAGCACGCACGGTACTGAAATGTTAAACGTAGCTCCTCCCGAGACACAAAACACACACACAAGTGCTTTAAAAGGGATTTTTATTCAGTTAAAAATGATCTAGCCGATCCTTTGTTTGTTCATTAGGTGTTTCGACAGTATAGGCCACCTGCTCACCACAAAAGCTTTTTCATACCTTTTCACAAACTGTTAACAATGTAAGATTTCTTCCTTCTCTTTAAACGGTAGGTATTCTTTAACTCTAACTAAGATATTGTGACATATCCACAATTTTGGCCTTCATAATCCTGAGCTTGGTCGTGTTCCTCTGGCTGTTTACTCTGTTCCAACCACAAGTGCAGTAATTTGCACTCGTGCTCACAGTTTTCCACTGATAGCCCATTAAGGGACTTTACGCGTCGTACCACCACTTCAAGCGAGACATGTAAGATCAAAGACTGTCTAGACTCATGACTCCCGCCGTACTGTGGCTGTCACAGGAAAGCGGGGAGTCGCCCGACATTTTGTTGAGATAAAACGGTTGCATTCTGATCCAAAAAAAAAAAAAATCAAACAGAAGCTTGTCAAATGTGTGTTACTTAAGTTGACGATAAGGAATCAAAGTTGCTCTGGCACCGGCCGAGCCATCGTTGGGACTTAAAAGGTGATCGTAGCGTAGTTAGCTATCACTTTCTCCCAGTACAGGCTAATCTAATCAGTGTTAGTACAGTAGAGACAGACTGGAGGTGAAGCTGTACGGACGCCAGAAGCCCAACACTCCAGAGATTAAACCCACGTCAGACAGGCGACACATTATGCAGATGAACATGAAACATGAAAGTGGTAGCATAATGTGCTGTGTGTATAGGATTTCTGATTTAATCTTTTTGAATACCTGCTACATACTTTTTTTTAACTCACAGGGCCACCTCATGGCACCTAATGCACAAAATGCTAAAATAGTGGACCTGTTTTTCTCCACAGGAATTTCCTCCACACTCTTTGTTGACACTTGTTTGTGGTGGAGCAAGGAGTGGAGAGGAATTGCGAGGTGAGAGGCAAGGAAACCATCATACCCCCTCCTGAGATGGACAAGCCCCTATTATCCCCTCGTTCGTCCCCCACTCGCTTCTCCGAGTGGGGGCTTATAATTGGACCTTTGTGCTGTGTGTGAATTCTTCGCCTGCACACACTTTCCCAGACTGTGTCCAGCTACCAAACAGATGGGGTTTGTATCCAGGGGACACACACACACACACACGCACACAAGCTTACCCAGAAACATCCACACAGAGTGCACCGGTCCAAGGGACATGTCACACGCCCATGCCAGGTCTTTCTCCTGTGTCGCTAATAATAGGAAAAAAGTCTGATTAGCCCTTGGCCTCTGCGAGGACGCTCTGTACCCCTGAGTCTGTGGATCCCAAATGCACAGAACGTTCAGCCGTGTTTTTGTAACCGGGACGTTTGAAGTCATCGTGGTGGGGAGGGGAGTGCGTCATTTTTTGGGGAAAGGAAGGACAAAGAAAGGCAACGGCCTAAGGTCCATTGTTTTTGTCCTTTCTCTGGTTTTGTTCGCATTATTGAACATTACAGCGGTGAGTGGCACGGCTTGGAAGAAAGCAGCATATTGCCAAGGCAACCAAAGCCTGTACTTGTGTGTTAGGACGTTAGAGCTTGCAGCTGCATGGGCTCTTCTCTGAGAGGGCCCTATTAAGGCCGTTGCCAGTAATGGCAAAAAGAGGGCGTTTAAGACCAGGGGGTGGGTTGGTTATGTGTGTGTGTGAGTCTCACTATTTTTTTGTCTTTTAAAAGTATCAAGCTTTTCTCTCCTTTATCTCTCTAACTGCTCACACATTTCTTTGGCTTGTTTCTGCCACTCACTCACTTTCCCTACTCGTCCTTCACTTCATCACAATTTCTGCCAAATGCCCTCTTTGCTCTCTTCACTCATTCTGTCATTGAACTTCTTCCTGGTCCCCCTGCTCCGCCAACATCCCGCCCCTTCTTGTGAGACATAACTGTGTGCCAATTTGCTCCACTTGTTGAGGCTGTCGGATTTGCTCCTATATGACACTGTCTGTCAACAAGTAAACACTACAATCCATATCTGCAGTGTCATGCTGAACCCTGTTTAGTATCACCACAGTCGCAAGAAAAACATAACCTTTTCACAGAGTGGTGGCATGTTGATGGTAAGAGACAAAAGGATATGATTAATGTCCTACGCGGATAGCAGAAAGCAGTAAATTGGTTTCTTGATATGAAAGAGGCAGCAAAAGATTGTGAAGCAAAGCCAAAAAAAGAAAAAGGTAAAAAGCATGTGCGTTTAAATGCACGTCCATCGGGGTGCCTGTGTTGACCTGCCTGTCTCCTTCAAGCCTTATAGCAAATAGGAAACAGCTTCCAGTGCTTCACGAAGAATATGCCTGCTTCCCGCCATTTAAGAGCAGGACAAATTGGAGCAGGGTGCTTTCATAACTCAAAGCGAACCACATGATGGATTCTGGCAGGGATTTCCTCCAAATCAATAGTCATGCTTTTTGGGGATGGAATGTAGCTGAAACATCTGCTGCTTGAGGGCTGACCAACAGGTGGTGCGGAGCGGCACTGTATCGTGAGAACACAGAGCCCGCTGGGAGTAAGAGCGCGGCCAGGTGCTCCCAGGGCCGTTCACGTCTATCTGTGGGGGGAATCCACATTATTAAACCAAGCAGAACTGTAAACTTGATCCAGGACAGAGCAGAGTTTAACACAGGGGCAGCTCGCCCACGCAGGCTTGCAGTGCTCTGCCTCATGAGGTACCCATCTTCTTTTAAACTCCTACGTAGCCGCTGTCAGCCACTGCAACCCAGCTGAAAAAAATTTGAAAAAATGTAAGAAAAAGCTATTTACATAATTTCCCATTTTTAAAGTTTACATGATACCTGCAGGAAAATATTTTATCTGGATACACAGGCTGCGTCCTGAAATGGGGGTGGGGGCGGGGGTATATCCAGAGGGAAAACTATTCAGCAGGAAAAATAACTGAAACACACTTGTGTTTGTTTTTCCCATTTTGGCGCTATTGACATAGCTGCTCCTTCGTTCCGGCCTGTCCTTTGCATTTCCCAAACACACCCAGGTGCACGTTTTGGAGTGCAGCAGCCAGCCAGCCGGCCTTGTCACTGCAAGCCTTTACCACGGCAACAGGCCCAGTGGAATTGATGATTTTCAACACTTCACCTCAGGGAGCTTGTAGGTTGCTCAGTGTGGGGATGGCAAGGTGTTTTCTATGTCAAAGACTATTACGCACAAAAATCAGATCTAAAAAATAAATAAATAAAAGATTTTTTTTTTACTGGATGAACATTTTCACACCACTTGGTGCTCAGACATGCTTTTGTTAATTTGGGTTTTGGTTCCAGAAATGTGGTGTGATATTTCACTGAGAGGGGAGAATTGTAAAGTCCAGCTGTTGGCTTTGACAGCTTTGGGCACAGCTGGTCTCAGTCTGTTTGTGTGTGTGTGTGTGTGTGTGTGTGTGTGTGTGTGTGTGTGTGTGTGTGTGTGTGTGTGTGTGTGTGTGTGTGTTGACACATAGGCATTATGGGTGCTAAAAGAAAGTCTCCATGGGGCAAATCATTACATTTTAAGGTGATAAATGATTTAAGGTTGGGGTGAGTTTAGGTATATGTTAGTGTTAGGCAACGTGTGTGATGTTTGTGTGTATGTGTGCGTATGATAAGCACGCGTGTGTTATTCGACCAGTTGCTCATAAAAGTTTTCAAATTCATTCATCTATTTTTGCTAAATGAATAGCAGATATAATGAAGCGTGGCGTCTGAAATACAGGAAAGAGCACTGATGATGAGGTGTTAAATATATGTGAGATGGAGCTATGAAGCCACAGGAAGAAAAAGAAGACCATTACTAAACACTTCTGGGTAAGCACTTAAAATATAACATGAAAAATGTAATTATGAACATTTAATTTATATGATGAAACTGAACCCTGCTCGACCTTTCTAAACTATTCTTACCCATCATATAGTGAGAATGGGACTGCTGGGGGAGAGGGGATTGAAAGAGGAAGGACGAGGGAGGTGAAGGGGGGGTCCCATCCCCTGGGTGTGGTGATGAGGTAGATAAGCCTTGGCTGTACCCACAGGAATAAAAGGAAGCAAAGCAAGGCTCAAACACTCTCCTCTCCTCTGCTCTGCTCTCCTTTCCTCTCCTCCTCTCACCTCTCCTTCTTATCTGATCGGGCATCCACTCACTGTTATTTGCAATTCTAATGAAAATCAGACACCTGCCCTGCCAACCATCAGCACTCTCTGTAGATCCCTGCCACAACAACATGGACCAAAAGAGAAGAAAGGAGGCAGGGAGAAAAGCAAGTGATGTGAAAGCGAGTGGTGGAGAGACCCATATCAGAAGAGGGGATATTATGTTACTGGAGGCCTGGTAGATTGGACTGTCAGATGACCCGGCAAGGGAAGGAAAAATGTTTTCTTTCATTCTGGGTTTAACAACGGAGGTCTTCTCACAAAGTGGAAGGATCACAGTATGATGTTGGCTGTGGCACTGCTACGGAGACCAGCAGCCCTGTGTGCGGTCTAATATACAGGCTTCTGTCATCCCATTGTACATTTGGGACATGTCTGAATAGATGATGCTATGAAACCTACAAGGACGCTGTAAATTCACCTCTGATGAACTCAAGAAGATGCTGTTGTCAGTTTGGCCGAGCTGTAGGATATCACCTTCACGGTGACATTTCAATTGTTGCCCCCTTAAAGCTTTATTTCTGAACAGGACCATATAATGTTACAGAATGTGTAATACCAGCTAAAGCCACTGTTCAAGATGGACAAGAATGCACTGTTTTCTATCCATTACCCACTGGTACCTCATCTATTACAACACACAATCTGCACCTCTCCCTGCCCATCAGTTGCTGATAGGCAAAAGTTGAGAGTATCAGCAACCCTAAATGGGCCCTTTAACAGCCAACAGCCAAAGACTAGAATGGGGAGAATAGAAGCAGGTGGGGAAGTAGGGAAGTCAGCAAGATGCTATCAGTCCATTACAGACCCCCAAGGACAAAAGCAGCTTCTCTCCCTTACAGTCTGGCCTAGTTGTGGCCATGGCTTAGTCACTTCCCTGTGCTCCACATATGGGTGCCCAGGCAAAGAGGCCTTAATGCAGGTGTCAAAAGGTGCCAGTGATTTTGACTGCTTTGTGTGCTGAGTTCAACCCTTGTTTTAGGTTATTTTCTATCCAAGGATAAAGCAGCAGACGCCCCAAAAGGCCTACTTCTACATGAGCAAGAAAAAAAAAGACCGCCCTACAGGTTAGCTTGATGATGTACTAGAATTCAATTATATTCATATTTAGATCCATTTCATTCTGTTACATTCCCACTCTTATTTATTTCAGCATTGACTGTAAGCCTCCAAACAAACAAGAGATCCTTGGTTCGATCCTGGGAGAAGACACAAATCCCTTTTGGGTTCTGTCAGGAAGGCTATTTGGCATAAAAAGAATCTGCCAAATCAAATAAGCAGAGCTACCCGCTGTGGCAACCCTTTGAGAACAACGGAGCAGCTGAAAGTAGCTTTACTATAACCAGCCTCCCCTCCCCAGTGCTGCTTTGCTGGGACAGAGCCCACAGGAGACAGCTAAGAAAATAAAAACAACAACAACAACAAAAGGCACACCTGTTGTAAACTACTTCTCCAGCACTACCCTCCACTTGAAGCAGCCATTTGATTACATTGTGCTTAATCCAGACAGCGGTATTGTCACCCGTTTAGAAGGTGCTGGGTACATGTGGCTCACCCTTTAGCATGCTTGAGGCGGTGAGGGGTGGGGTGTGAAGGCAGGCTGCAGGCCACAGTGGCAGGTGCTGTGACGGATGTTCTGGAGAGTGCCAAAGCAAACACGGGTAGGCAAGGTGGGGTCAGGGTGGGGCAGTAAAGTGGGTATGGGGAGATTAGTGTGCCATGGGCCTGCCCTTTAGAGAGGTGTGACCAGTGATAAAGAGGGGTGACAGCACAAAGGGTCACATTCTGCCGCATCATGCCCCGTGTGTTTTCAAGGGGGGGGCGAGCAGAGTTCAGCTTGAAAATAACACAAGGCAAAATGAGAAATGTCGAAGCCAGCTTTCATTTCCCCGGCCAAACAAAGAGGTAGTGTTTGAACGGCAATCAACTCTTCATCTGCTCGCACTTGTAGGACAACTTTGAAGTCCGGCTCCAACTTGCAGCGGCAGCAGCGGGAGGAAGTATGAATCAGGTAGAGTTTCACTTGCCTCATGTCCTCTAATGGCCCACCCAATCACCAGGACATGAGCATTACACAGAACATGTGCACAGGAAACTTGGAGGTATAGCTGTTACACAACAGAAACTGGATACGCCTTGTTCGCTAACCTTGGGTCTCTGTCCTGCCCTCAGCCCCTTTCGCACTATTATGAGGGCGACGAAAGAAGGGCACAGAAAAAAGTGTGAGCTTTAATCTATTCTGGACCGAACACTGATGGGCAGCTTCTTCGGCTACAAGGGCAACATTTGGTGGATAATCGGTTACATGGAGGTTTGTGGAGATTTCCCAAAAGCAGCTAAATCTCCTGGACACATCTGGGAAACTCTTTAATGCTAGCATGAAATGGAAGCCAACAACACAACAGCCAAACGGTAGTGCAACTACAGTGCTCTCTGCTTGTAAATGACTAGCCTGGTACTCAGCAAGAGACACTAGGAATGAGAGTAGCAGGTGGCGATAAAACTTCCTATTGCCTTGACCTGGCCTTGAGTAAGCCAAGGACTTCAGGAAGGTTCAGAGCCCAGTGTGACTTAGTAAAACTTTTTACCATTCCTTGTTGCAGTCTTTCTGTTAACCACAATCACTTCCCTTTATCTTCCCCTTAATTCTCATCTTTAAATGCCTTTAAATCCAAAACCCACAAGTGATGTGGCTTAAATAAATGTTTTAAGCCCAGGATAATGAATTAAGATAACAGTCAAATACCTCAGTTAAAGCAAACTAAAAATCTCACTCTATGTATGCACAGTGCTCTGTTTCAAACAGTATATGGGCGATAAACATGATCCAAAGAATGTCTGATAGAAGTTCAGAGGTCAGAATGAAGCATGCCTTGGCAGGGACAGAAGGACATAGCCACCTGGTCATCTGGGTTAATTATAAATGAGGCAGGCCCGCAACAGGGGAAGATGAGCTGGACAGCTGTCTCTCCAGACACACATATAAATGGGATCACAGCCCATATGCATGGTCCGCTCCACTGAGCGCCAGATCCCGGGGGCCTGTCGTGGCTGAAAAGCGCTCCGCTGCAGCCAGGTGGAACTGGGGAAAAGTTCACAATCACAGCTGCCAAACTGTTTTTCACTCCCTCTTTCTTCGCTTCTTCTTTCTTATAGCGTTCCAAGGAAATACAAGATGGGGAGAGTTGTACGTTCCTCGGATTTGTCTACAGTAATTCTCTGGTATTCTCATGACTTTCATGACAGGAAGTTAGAGAGTGCTGATTAAAGAAAGCGGGAATAAATCACATTATTAACGCCAAATGAAGTTGAAAAAGTCCATTATTTGTCTCGGGAATCACTTCAACCGATGCATGAAAATTTCCAGAGCAAAGTCTTTGTCCCCAGACTTCATTAACAACTCCAAATAGATGTTCATAACAGGACCTCGTTCAACTAAATACCAATTTATCACTATTCTGCCGTGCCTGTGGGGTCCTGTGGTAATATATACTCTTTGGCTTAAATGTGAAATAAGCATTTTTTCTTTTTTCAGGCTTAAACTAGGAGACGCCGTATAATACACACACAGCAGGATTGGGAGGAGCCAGACAGCAACATAGCAGATGCAAAGGTACTGGCAAAGAAGAGCGATGATTAAAAAAAAGAGCAAAGCGGAGGGAGAAGATGAGAAATGGTAAAGGTGAAAAGGGGAGAAGTGACGGACAGGAGTACGTGTTAATGAGACACCAAGAGAGTGAGCTATATAAAACTGAATATCAAGCAAGAAATGGAGGAGGGGTGATCATTTGCCAAAGAGTCTGATGCCAGCCGTATGTCTTCCTCACAGGTTATGAAACTGGACTCGTCGGATTTGATCAGTCATATTCAGCACCTGTGTGTTTTACTTGATAATATTTCACTGGCTGAGTGTTGATGTAGGTAAAATGATAAGGGTGATTATTTTTTGCTGATTTGGTATATAAGGCAAAGCACTGCCCCGAGACTCCAGACACATGCAACCAGTGAAGCAGTGAAGCATTATACTGCGGTCCCAGCTGAGAGCGAGCTACGTGAAATATGTCTCATTGCTCTCTGCCAGATTCGAGAGATCTAGGAAGCAGACAGATCGTTGAACTTGAGCTTTTGTGGAGGCATTGTCCAAAAAAAAAGTGCTGACAGTAGAGATACAGCCCCAGGTGCCCCCCCTCCCCCAAACACTGTGTAAGTGTCCAGTCACTGGAAAAGCCATTGTGGTAAAGCGGAGGAGTAATCCTGGCGTGGCCTGTCTTTTCACTTAGGAAACCCATAAGAATCCAAGCCCTGAGCAGAATGTCTCCCCTGATACCCATAGCTGAGATAGCAAAGACGGCACTGGGGACACTGTGTTTGAAACAAACAGAAAAACTGCGTCTGCTGGGCACAATACGTCTGATGCTGGCTCACTTTCTCAAAGCAGCTAGAGAGTACTTTTCATGTTGCAACAAATGTCTCTGTGTCTGTCTGTGTGCATCTGTTTTTTTTAAACATTTGAAGAGTCATGCAAATCAGCAAGTGCACAATTTGAAGGACACTGTATATTAACATGATGCTGGACCCTTTCCCAAACCCTTTTCATGACTGTCAAACTATCTAAAGCTATAAAAAAAAAAAAATCCACCATCCATTTTCTGATCGTTATGACAACCTGTGTCTTTTCAAGTCCACTATGATCAATAGCTTCACTGTAATGGTGTTTGTCAGATCCGAGCAGCAGAACATCCTTAATGTTTACATTCCAATCACACGATGACAGCTGGGTGGAAATCCACTGTGTATCAGCCATGCCAGCTCGCTTACATTGACCGACATGTTGCCTTTGAGAAATAACAATGTCACCTGTCACTCACAAGCAGGACAAAAACATTCAGGAAACCTGATTTGGTGAACCTGCCAGAATATAATTCAGAAGGAAAACTAAATGCCACACTCTTGCCGTGATTGAAACCCTAACTCGACAGTACACAAAAGCTGGACAGAAGAAAAATGGATGACAAGTCCACATGGAGAGATCTGGTCTAACATGGATTCATTTTGAAGTGCATGTGGCTGGATTAAGAGTTACGTACTCTCAAAGGATCAATAAAGTAATCTTCGTAATGGTAAAATGATTAGCTCCTTTATCACTAACGAGTATGATCATAGTCTTATTTCTTGCAATATTGTGCAAAAGTCCTGGGTCACCCCTCATTCCTTTATATTTTGCTTGGAAAAGGGGAACGTGGGTGCGGTGAATTATTCAAACATGCAAGCATGCATGAAAATACAGTACATAAGGCAAAAACTGAATTTGTATAGTTACAACAAGTTTGAAAGTCACTATTTGGTATGACCACTTTTATTCTTGAACACAACCTGAACTCTCTTGAGCACTTTTAGGAATAGTTATTCGGGATTCTTGAAGGACATTCAAAGCTCTTCTTTGGATCTTGGCTGACTTTTGTTCGGTTCTCTGTCAACATAATCTCACCCTGCTTCAGTAATGCTGCGATCCAGGTTCTGGGGAGGCCAATCCATGACTGATGGTGTTTCATTGTGTGCTTTTACTGCACTGGCAATGTGTTTGGGATCACTGTCATGCTGATACCAATGAGATTCTTTCCAGATGATACTGCATGTTGGAGCAAAACCTGAAGTTACCTTTCTGCACTCATATTTCCATCAACTTTGACAAGATGTCCAACACGACTGGTTAAAATACAGCCCCAAACCATGTTGTATTTACAGATGGCTTTAGACACTCATTCTTGTACATCTCTCATGATCTCCTCCATGCATGCTGATAATAATTTCAATCACTCCATAAGGCGTGTTGCCACTTGTTTTCAGCCAGTCAAGAAAAAAGAAAGAATATTCCTCTAAGAATGGGCAGGTACAAGAACTGGACTGAAAATAACATGAAAAACCATGCAATGTCCAAAGATAAACTATGAACGACTTTTAGAAAACATATTGCTCAGGACCATTAAAAAATACAAGACAGTCTGGCTCATTGTAAAGAAAACATAAAGAAACTAGGGGTGGTTGAAGACTTTTGCACTGTGCTGCATGTGTTTGGCACATACAATAGAGGAAAACTTGTGAAAAGAAAGAAACTCAAACATCTTTCCTTAAACTCAGGGCAAATATGCCCAGCTTAAGTCTTTGAATTTCATTCAATCTAAACAGTGCTTTTAAATAGACCAATAACTTCCCAAAGTGAATAAAACACTTCTCTTGAAGTATTGGGGCCTTTCAGAGTAAAACCCATTCAACACTATTAAAAGCATAACTTTGAAAACAAGCATTTTTCATTCGTCAAATCTCAGTCTGACACACAGTTTTCTCTGGTCCTTTGCCACCCAGCTGAAGCATCCAAGCTCATTCAAACAAAGCAAAAGTGCCAATCACCTGCAAGTTGAGCCCAGCTGTTGCCGGGACTGGGTGTCATGGAGAAGATATTAGGTTGGGGTGGTGACTAAATGTCCAGTGCTGGGAAAAGGGAAGGGGTGGCAGTAAGGTAGCTGTGGGACTGCAGAAAGGGAATACAGGGGATGGAAGAAATCAGGCTGGAGTGTCAGATGAGGGATCGGATGATGTTTGGCCAAAGCCTGAGGAAGTATCATATGCGACACCTTCATGAGAGAAGGTTACTCTGGGCTGAGCAGCGGCCAGGACCACAAGTCTCAGGAAACGCTGACGGATACACAAATCTACAGACAAACACACACACAGATTAACACCCACTGCTCACACTGACACACAAATACTCACAAGATGAAGCAAACACCGAGTCACATTCTCAGCATAAGTCCAATTTGCCAGTGCACACACTCATTGATTAATCCATATGGGCTTGCACAAACACAGCGGCTTCTTACAGCTGAGTGGTGAAATTGGAGGGCTCCACCCAAACAAAGCTTAGCAAGTCAGAATTATTTCAGTAGTTTGCTGTCTGGTATTGGTCTAGAGACCACAATAACTCAGCTCAACGCACAAAGTCCTGACCAGTTGTTTAGAATCTCCTCAAAGCAAACAAAACATTAATGTGATAGCAAAACTGTAGGCAAGCAGAAAGTGTGTTAGAAGACGACTGAAGCATCTGGCATACTTAAACACGGGCCGTCCATATGATGCAGCAAGCCTATGCTAATGTTAGAATGATGAAAGAATCCCATTAATCTCATTTGTCAGGTCATAACCATCACTCATAATGCCGAAAGATGAAAAGAACGCTTTCTATAATCATCAATTAGGGATCCTGTGATCCATCTATCCATAGCGCTCACATTCTGCAGAGCTTTTCCCCCTTACTCGAAGTGTCCAAACAGCAGGTGGTGGTCTGGCGATTGACATCTGAGCGAGATGTGACCACAGATAGCCCTCCCTCTCTATTCCACCTGGAGCTGGCGCGGCACTCATGACTGACAGCTCTGTTCTTAATAATTCATCTGGCCTTGGGTGTCTGAAGGTCAGGAGATCATCTGCTTGGACTTGGGCGCTGAGGAGAGGTGGCGCTGTCATCAAATATTTATTGACCCGCTGTACTCCCAATACACTCTCAAACTCAAAATACACAATCTCATGCGCTAAACACAGCACAGATTCGCACCCGGCAGCGGAATAGCTCGACGGCACTGATGCTGTTGGACCGCGTGCGAGGGCGCAAAACGAGTGCACGAGTGATTTGCCTGTTGCACATATGGATTGCAAGAAAGTACGCCACTGTAACGGCTGATGAGTCAGAGCGTTGTCCTGGTTTAACTGCAATCAGATGGGAAACAGAGCTAAAAAGAAAGAACACATAGCATGGAACAATGAAAATGCATTTATTTGGCAATCTGCATATTTTTCTCACTGTCTATTTACTGAAGAAGACACAAAATAAAAATCTAATGAAAAAAAATCTGAAACTATTCTTAAAAATCTTTGAAAATCAAATTTGTGTCCATTCATACAATGTGCAACATTAGAGTCCATACCAACCACCTTAATAACAAGTTTATTACTGATCCCTTTGAAAGCAAAAAGTGGTATTTTCTGGTTCCAGTTCAGCACAAAACGTCGTTAGTATAAAATATTTTGAGAGCAGCAAGAACCTCCATATGTGGACATGTCTCCACCAGTCAAGCCCAGCAGCTGTAGAGACGCCAGGAGAAGTGATGACCTAATACTAGCCCTGTTTCATCACGATCACTCCTGAAAGAACATATGCAGACATCCACTCCGAAGCCAAGGCATTACACGCCACTCGCTCCCCAGATTTCGAGCAGGTGCTGCTGCTGTTGTTTGTAGCAGCGTTTGGCAGCACAGTCTTGGATTGCAGCATTTCTCTGCATCTGTATCAGCTTGATACAAGCCGTTACGTGTTCCTGGTGGTATGCTGCAACTCACAGAGCCCAACTGTTCCAGCGCAGGGTTTCTCAATCTGAATCAGGAGTCATACAAATGTTTTATGACTCTTACAGAATGTCTGTTTGCGCATGACGCCATAGCTATCTAAATGTATTCAATATCTTTACACGTGTGTGCGCTTGTGTGCACTTGTGCATCCGCACACTTTAATGGGCTTCTGCAAGTGAATGTACAGCAAGTGAGGTTGTTTGTGCGGCTAAACTACGTCACCTTATGTGTGAAAGAAAACAGCGTGCGTTCCGTCAAGGTTTCTGAAAAGGAGTCACGCAGCGGCACACGTTGAAGCACTGCTGCTGATTTGTGGAGTGAAGAGAAAGCTGTAAAGCTCACCTTAAAAAAATAAATAAATAAAAACAAGCTTACAACCAAGCTGTGTGACCGGCGTAAAAATAGGCAGTTCTGTGTGCAGACTGTCTGCTTCTAAGACATTAAAAAGCAGATTATTTATTTTATTCATGAGGTCAGACGGGGGGTTTGTTCCTCACCCGTAGGTGAGTGAATATCTGCCTCGGATTGAGTGCGCTCATGCATGAGTGTGGAGTAATTTTCTCCCGCTTAGAGCCTGATGGGCTGTGCACGTTGGACTCGAGGTGTGCACATGACAAGTGAATGGTACACTAGCCTGTACCTGTATCCACAGATACAGGCTAGTGGTACATCAGTATCAGTATTGATATCAGCCAGTATTGCTGATATCAATACCGATTCTCATTATTTTAACCTATGGAGGCAGCTCAAGTACGGCAGAGCAGTGTGTCATGATTTATGAGATGATTCATCATCAATTTGCAAATTCTGAACACCTTTTAATGACCACGAAATCACTGAGATTTTTACTTTCCATAATAATTAGTTTCAACAACCACACACACCTTTAAGCTTTTCATGTATTTTGAAACTGGGCTGACCTGGAATGTAAATGTGTCTGTCAGTGCGCCCCAGGGTGGCTGTGGCTACAATGTAGCTTGCCATCACCAGTGTGTGAATGTGTGCGTGAATGGGTGGATGACTGGATGTGTAAAGCGCTTTGGGGTCCTTAGGGACTAGACTAAAGCGCCATATAAATACAGGCCATTTACCATTTAAAGCACTTTGGGTCAATGTCTGATGTTTAAATATGCTATAGGTTAAAGATCAAATATAGGAAATGGTCAATACAAAAAAGGTTCAGACTCACCTGTCTCGCTTCTTTTAATGCACAGCACTTACATAATACACACTGCTAAAACAAACAAACAACAACAAGTAAACATCTCTGCAAGTTAGCATCCTGCAAACTAACTGTTTAACGTAGCTTCTTCCACACTGCTGTGTTTCTGTTTTACTTCTGAATTTTGAAGTTCTCAACTCTGAAATGATCAATAATTGTTTGCAGCACATACATAGCACAGAGGGATTTTGCAATCTAGGCATCATAATTTACATCTCTGTAAGGGTGTTTCATTTATTTAGCAGATTATGGAGTCAGAATGTCAATTAGCCTGGCATCGTGGTTCATATGCTGTTTCGCACCCTGCTGGAGGTGACACTTTCCAGCTAATTAACTGGATAATTGCTCTAGAAAACAACTAAACAATCAAAATAGCTAACGAGCACATGGTCTGCTAAATTACATCACTTTTTAATGCACAGTATGGATGTGCATAAGAATACCTACCTACCTTCCTCTCGCCCTCTCTACAGATTCTTCTTATTATCCCACAAAAAATAAGAAGTTTTTGTTGCATTCAGATGTCCAGAGAACAAGCCGTGACAAATGACTTGCGCCTTGTGTGAAGATATGTGGAAGATAATAGCAGTGTTGGAGCACAGAGGGATGAAACCACAGGTGTTAAACAGCTAAGCGCTTTAGCCGCTTCAGGGGAAAAGATGTTATTGAACCAGGAAGCTTCTTCCACCGGCCCCTCTCTGCAGGGCAGCTCAAAGCCCAGGGGTCAAAGGTCGGTGTCAGCAGAAATAGAAGCCATTTGTTTGGTTGTCGGCTCAACAGGTGAGCCCTGGGTGGGGGACTGGGCTTCTTAAAACATCTCATCCGACAAGAAGAAAGAAAAAAAAAGCTGTCTAAATATCAGGAATGTCCACCGCATACGGTCAGTCACTCACCACACACACGTCACAACAACCTGTGTTTACCCTTATTTCTGCCACTACTGTGTTTGCTTTGTAGCTTTGTAAGAAACTGTTATAGAGAGAAGCAGAAAAAAAGGAAAGAATGGCCACCATTGGTGCATACCTCAGTGTTTGTTTGCGTGTCACAGGGTCAAGTTTTGTTCTTGTTTCGTTCTTTTCTTTTTTGTGCTGAATGAGAGACAGCAGAGCTGCACCTGTGCTTCAAGAGCATGTGGTAGCTTTCCCCTCTGGCTGTGTTGTTTTGTATAGGGATCCAACCTGTGGGTTTGGGCCCCAGCAAGACATTGAACACATTTGTGCACACATGCCTCCTCCTTTAAGCCTATTGAACAAACTGTGTGGCCAGTGAAGCATTCTATATACAAGCACCACAGCTCATTTATGAAGCCGTGGGTGACTTACTGTACCGAGCCTCACAATGAAGCCTGATTGCTTAGTGGTGACAAGTCATTTAAAGCTAATTGTTTGTTATATTCCACACTTACGAGGAAATGATTCATTTCAGTTCATCAGTACATACAAGCTCTTTTGAACCATTCATAGAAAGGAAATGCAATGTCAAGAATACTGTAAAGAAATAAATACAGTCATGTGAAAAAGAACGTTTTTCTATGCAATCCCACGAGAAATAAGTGAGCACACTTTATGATTCAATAAACTTTTTAAATGCAGTGTCAATTAAGCCAATATTGATCTTTAGCCTTGTCCCATGCAGACAGAGATTTCTCCAGATTATCAGAGACTTTTGATGATGTTATGTACTTCAGATGTGCTGTAGCTTTTCCATCCTTTTGTTGCCCTTATTCCAACTTCTTTTAGATGTGCCATCAAATTCAAATGACCCCCTTTTTTTGTTTAAAAGTACAATATGTTTTCCACGTTCTATTGTGAATAAAATACAGGTTTATGTTTTAATACGTTTTGGCAAAACACAGCATTCTGTTTTTATTTCTATTTTACACAGCCTCCCAACTTTTTTATTTTTTATTTTTTTTGGCTAGTGTAGGTTCAAATAAAGTTTGGTAATAAATTGACAGAATAAAGAAATAATAAAAATTGAAGAAATTAAATCCACATGTGTTCATCTTGTTCAACATCTGCTGCTTCCAAGGGTAAGAGGCAATGCACTTTTACTTAAATAAAACTCTAGTGGCCGGGACTTTTATTTGAAATGGAGCAATTCTCCATCACAGGTCTGCTGCTTTTGCTCATGTGAGTGGTCAGGGAACTTGCACCACTGACTAACGGCTGTCAATGTATATGTACAGGCATCATACAAGCCCCTAAACTCAAAATGACCTGCTCTTTCAGACAGCACTAACAAGCATGAAGTTACGGTCCAAAGCTGAACACGGCAGGGCATTAGATGAATTATCAGAAGGGGCCTGTGACTATTACAAAGCTGTAAAAACAAGGAGGTACACATGAAAACATCTGCTGCGTGTGCTGGACTGAGAGAGTGAAAAATATAACAATTTAAGACCAAGAAAAATACTTGGAACATCATCATCTCAATTTTCGAGCAGTCCCCAGGCTCAGCAGCACATGTGAACGCGAACACACGTGCACACACGCACATACATACACACAGATGTCCTATGTTGTCCTGTCTTGATGGGCTGTGCAATGGAGATAATTATGTTTAAATACAGGCGGTTAAAGATAAATGAGCAATAGTAGGTAATGATGGCTTATTTCCCATCTGTCGGTGCATTGCAAGGCAGCTGAGCCTTGTGAATGAACATCACTGTTCTGAGCGCACACAACTACTTCTGAGCGGCAATTTATCTCACCCATTACGAGCACGTCGTGTTAAGTAAACAGCAATTCAGCGATTGTGTTGTACCCTAGAAACCTTCCCGTTTTCTTGGGAGGAAATTCTCACCTTTTGGGAGAAAGATGTTTATTTCGTGCTTAATAATGTGAATGAAAAACAGAAAGCGTGGACTTGTTGTCCTTTGTTACCACAACAGTCTTCCTGGTTGTGCGTCACTGGCCTGTAAACCAAATAGTGAGAAAAGAGTATTTAAGGAGGGCTTTTAATGCTTCGCACGCTGACAGAAACCAGGTCATTGACATGCAGGAGAGCGTTGTTGGGTGATTGAAAAAGCAACTGCGCAGAGAGAAAATAAAAGGACTGAGCAGGGGGGAGGCCTCAGAAAACATCCTGCAAGCACTTTAAAAGAAACTTTACAGCTACTCCCAGAGGGAGTGAGGAGGAAAATGGAGCCTTCGCCGTGTCGATACGTTATTCTGTTTGTATTTGTCTAACTGTCACCTCTTTTACTGTCTACTTCCTCTAAATCTTAATCTCCTTTTTTTTCCTCCCCTCATTTTCCGTGGGGCGGTTTTTCTTACTCCCTTTTCACTCTTCTTGAACACGAGCACACACACCAAACACATCTAGGGCATGCAGGTGCGACGGTTGTGTAAGCGACTTATTCCAGGTGCAGCTGTTTCTGCTATGACAAACTGCATTTCCACATTCCAGTACATTATGAAGCTTCTGTTTCATTCTAATCATTTGAAAAGCTGAGCGCTGAACTGCAGATCTGAAATTCTGAGGCATCTGTTGTTTATGTCATGCGATACAGAGCCTTCAAAAGATTTCTTGACAAGGTTAAGCTGGCTGTTTAATCTGTTTGGGAAAAGAATGAAAAGTCATTTCTTACGTTTTCAGGTCAGTTGTGTTAAAGTAAACGTGCGCTTGCCTGGAGTTTTTAGGCAACTTCCTCACCAGCAAACAAGAGCACTCAGAGAGCACAACTCCCTCTAAAGGGCAAGGGCCATATTCTCAATCTTTGATGTTTTATGACGCTTTTATTACAGCATGTTGACGTCAGCCAGTTATGGTGTCATTGTGACGTCCTAGTGAGTCGTATTGACAAAATATAATATAATAAGGTGTGTCGTGCAGCTCTTTCCATGCCCCTTCATATAATATATTACACTCCATATGTTTTCTTGAAATTTTCTTTTCAAGGTCAACTTTGAACTTAATAAAAATGAGGGTTAAGGTCAAATGCTTAGCCAGCCTAGGTACTCTGTCTCCCAAGGCCTAGTACATTGTTGTAAAGTTTGAAGAAAATATATAAAAACTGTACGTAATATAAAGTTTTTAATTATTTTCACATTGGTGAGGGGAGACTAAACTAAACATGTCTCAATAAAAGCAGATCTGAGAGGTTTTCTGGTCTGGAGCATTTAGGTGTGTTTAAGACAATGTCAATCAAGAAAAGACGTCCACCATGGGGGATAAGTCTATTTTAAACTGTTTTTTTAGTCCATTATTCTACAGCGACAAAGAGGGGTGGTAAGTTTGGCTTATTTTGCAGTCACAGTACCTGCACCTTGCAGTCTTTGAGCCGACCATGCAGTTCTCTTCATACCAAAGAATTCTAGACAGGCAGATGTGAGGTCATCTGTCCAACAGCTAAAGCATGGATGAAACTGGATCTCGCAACAGGACAATAATCCAAAGCACAGCATCAAATCTATGAAAGAATGCCTGAAAACTAAAAGAATCTATGTGTTGTAATGGCTCTGTCAAAGTGCAGAAGTAAATCTGGTTAATCTGGAGAAAAAAGGCAAATAAGAAGAAAGAAAAAAGTGGACTTAAAGTCGTCTACAATGATATGTGAAACTGAGAAAGACACAGAAAAGGTGCAGAGTGTGTACTATCTTTTACTATGACTAACCAAATTACCAAAATAAAAATCATAATTATAATCATAATTTGATATAAATATTCAGGAGGAGCTGTTAACAACTTTGCTCACTAGTCACTAGTCAACTAGCACTACTATCACACTAAACTTTTATTCAAAGGTTTAATCCACCAACAGTCCAATGAGCTAGTTTGAAAATGACAGCAGTAAACATCTGGAGAATTCACAGAAAGTGACTCAGTGTGCTAAATACAATACTCTTTGCCTGGGTGCCACCCCTCACCTAAAAGACATCGTCATCAGGCCTCTAACCTGGACAATCTGCTGACAAAGGGCTGGGACTCTTGACCTAATTCCCCTGACACTGTCTGTAGTTCATGTATGAAAAAGGCTGAGGTAAACGTTAGCACTCTGAAAACGCTAAGGCAACAATGGTGAGCATGGTACCAAAAATTATACCAGCATATTGACTTCAATAGCCTTTTTAGCTCAAAGCGCCTGTGCCTGACAGAGCAGCTAAGGTGGTTGTAGCCTACTGTTGTTTCCATTGTAATTTGCTGAACAGATTACCTAGCCAAAGCATTTTTTCCATCTCTTTAACAATCAGAAAGGATACACATAGCAAGGGAGTGTATCTCTTTACATTCTTTAATCTTCTCATCTTTCTTCGACAGCTGGCAGAAGCTTCACTAATCTTTCCAATCAGGCAAGCATTTCCTGTCTGATCCACTGTCAAACAGAGCAAAAACAAAAAAAAAAAAGAACAAAAAAGAAAAAGAAGAGGAAGAGGGAAGAGAAAGATGAAAACCCACTGTGAGACGGAATAAACTCTTCCAGGAATCATTGGTGTCATTATTGCATTTGACTGTGCACGTCTGCAGGCACGCAAGCACATTTTCACACCTGCAAATGGGTCTGCAACTCACAGAGCAAATGTTCCCTCACATGCCGGCATGTAAGCATTCATGCATGTTGACATACTGTGTATACAGACACACATAGCAGGCAGGGCATGTGGAGAAACGCAATACGGCAGGCACACACGGCCATAAAAATCTGAAAGACAGAAAAGGTAAATACACCGTACTTTCACTATGGAATCATACTTTCAAACTACATCAACAACAAATAGATGTCCCTTTTCATTAGGAAGAGCTCCAATTAATTTGCTCGAGCTAAGTATGATAGTGTAAGATGGGGCCCTCGTCCAAACAAGATGAAATGTGAGACGAGGCAATCAATCTGCTCCACTCGGTGACTGCCAGACTTAAGGGCTCCACATCTCACCTCAACTCGAAATGTGATTTCCACTGCAAATATCCTGCTATAGTCATGTTTTAATCAACTTTGTGTGTTTGACTTGGAAGCGAGTGATTATTATTAGGATATTATACTGACGTCTCACTACATGAGGGACAGGCAGTTGCCGGGACACTCAAAATGCCTGTTTAAAAAGAAAATAAAGCCAAGTGTCATTATAAAGATTTCATTTCCTAGTGCATCATCAGTCTTTACCATTACTAAGTTCGAACAGACCGAGGGAAACAAAGAGAGCAGGTTAGAAAACAAGGGACAGAGAGAAACTGCAAGTGTCTGTTCGGAATTAGATATGCAGAACTGAGGCGCATCTGTCCTGTCACGCTTCTGGTCTCCAACAGCCGGAGGTGCCCACGCTAAATAAGCACAACAAATTCACCACAGGAGTGTGTGTGTGTGAGCAGGAATGGGAAACATCAGGAAGCTCTGGCGCGTAGCAGCACCTTTCCGGTAAAAACAAATTCAGCTGGACGTGTCTGCAATGCCAAAGGTTAAACTGATCTACAGGAGTTAAGTTGGAGGTGGAAAAGATCCAGAAGAGTTTGAGTTTGAAGAGTTTGGGAGTTTGAACGACAGTTCGTCGCTGTCAGCAGCTGTAATGAACTAACGAGGAATAAATGCAACCTGTTGAATGAGCTCAGCTCTGAAGTAAAATGATGTTTACAGCACGGGCCTCAGATGTCCATATCTCACTGTCAGCTCAGATCTAACGTCTCTGCTTCTCCACACATGCAGACATCTGCTGCGTGTTCATGGTTACGACGAATGTTGAGCAACCAGAACCACCAAGAAGCGACTAATTCGTGGGTGTTTTGTGGCTTTTTTTTTTTTTTTTTTTTTTGCATCATGCCAAATGCTACAAGGCAGATGGAAGAGATCGTGAAGATGTTGTGCAATGCGAGATGTTAAGTTATTACATTTGAAGACGGGGTAAATTTGATTTTGGAAAATTTAGTTTGCATAGCGTTTCAAATTTGCACGATGCTGCATGCCCTGCTGCTGATTTGTTTATCTTTTCATCATTGATATTTTATGACCCTGACAGACTGACAACCTGTGACAGCTGAGATGGACTAAAGCTCCCACCCCTGCTGCAATCCTGAGTAGGGCTAGTGGTTAAAAAAAAGGCTGTATAGATGGCTGGATGATTTATTATTCTTGAATTTGACATGTGCGGCAGTGTGCAGGGAATGTGCAGAACTCATATGTGTCTTCAGGTGTGGATGATAGAAGTTGCATGTGTTTGTTTGCCCATATGTGAGTTTATGGAGTCAGGTTGGATTTCTGAACTCCAGCATTCTTCGAGCTCGAGCTCCAAGGGATTAAAGCGTAGGCGTATGATAAAGTGTCATGAGTGTCCATGCCTGCTCTTTTACAGAGGTGAGAGCAGTGAGAGTTTCCCCTTTTGAATCATTCCCCATCATACACATACCTACAGTCTTTCTGCGAGAACAACTGTCCCGTGTCGCTTTAAGAACAGAAAAAAAAGCAAACATCTGTTATGTAGGTTAAAAAGCACCTTTAAAAAAAACACCTGGCTGAAATTCAGAAAAGCTCCCCAAGGTCTTAAGTTATTGTCCATTTTTCTTCCTTCAATAAACAGAAGCAGATAAATGGAACATATTTTCAGTGCCCTATAAATCCGCCTCTATCTCACTTGGTTCACCCTTCAGTAACAAGTGAATCCAGCCTGTAGAAGTGTCAGCGATTTTTTATCCAACATCTTACTTACCTCAAAAAATTACTCAAGTTTGTTTGTTTAAAAAAAAACAAAAAAACATCTATAAACTCTTATAAATGCTCCTCAGGGGCTAAAAACCCAGATGTCCCCAGCCCCGGTGCTGAAACGTTAAAGATAATTCACTCCTCCTGCAATCCCCACAAAGTAATTTTACATAATTTTAAAGACGTCCTGCATCCCCATCTCCACCCCCCAAACAGACAAACCAAGCACACACACACACACAGACACATTGACACACACACACATGTATGCACACAGCCCTCAGCGCTGCTCTGTGGGGCTTAAGTGTGCATAACATGGCAGCCATTATCCTATTAGCAGCAACAGTGGCCTGGGGGCAGGTAAGGGAGCAAAGGAAGGAGGAAAGGAACCGGCACTAAAGAAAAAAACAGGAGCTGCAGCCGGTGGAAGGAGGGTAAAGCAACAGTTCGTAGGTAAAGGGAGAGTATGAATGTAAAGTGCACGGGGAAGGAAAACAAGCTGACATGCATTTTAGCAGCTGTGGCAGCGCAGCAGTGTGGTTGGAGCTGTGGAAAGAAAAAAAAGATTAATAAGCGGAGAAGATAGATGCAAAAATTGACTAAAAATAGAAGCAGGGGTTTTACCCACGGCAATCTTCAGAAGAAAGAATTGGGAGGCCCTCTGTGTGCACATCATTACTTTACCTGGCATGCATTGGAAAGCTCTTTAAATGACTCATATTCTCTTTGAGCTTCAACAGACGCCCTGCCGAGCTTGATTTGGCCACCATTTGCAGATCCCAGCTCCAAAGTCAATCTCTCACTTTGAACTGCCCAAATAATGGACTTCAACCGCTTCACTACCGCATGCTAATTTCCTTTATGATAAACCAAGTTGCTCTTCTTCGCTGTCACACACCAGCCCCAAGAGCTGCGTGCACAGCAGGGGTGTTAGCGACGATGTGCTTATGCAAACCCCACATACCCTCTCTGCTCCCAATTAATCCCCCACCGCACCAACCTCCTCTTTATTCCCCCCCTTTCCTTCCTTCCTTACCTAACTTCCATTCCTCACTTTCTCTCTCATTATTCAGCTGCCCTGTCCAGGCTCTTTTCACAAGGTCTCTATTGAAGTCAGGGGAAAAAAGGCTCAGCAGCAGCTGGCCACTCTTTTCTCCAGAGCAGGTATAGAGGAGCTGAGAGCTCTCTGCATGAGCGAGCCCCATTCCTCCAGCTCTATTCAACTCTGCCTTTGCCTCCACTATTCACCAAGGCTCTACTTTGTCAAGAGCAAGGGAGCAAAGGAAGAAGGAAAAAAAAAGGAGGGATCAGCCTTTTCACTCTTTGTACTCCACATGGCTATACAAGCATTTCCAAAGCCTCCACTAATGAGTTGGCCACAGCGTTGTGTGAGCGGAGAGAGAGTTAGAAACAGGTTTGCAAAAGAGAAAAGGTTTGATTAATACGGGTTCATTCTTTTCTCTGATGGAATGCCGGTCTTACGTTCATCAGCCTACATGGGTGGCTTCACTTTATAAGTCCATTTGTGTCACGTATAACCAGCTCCGGGATATTTAGAGGGAAAGCGCAGCAATTAAAGATGATAATAAATGTACAAGTGCAAATGCAGTGGAGTGTGATTTCACTCAATCACTGTAATTTATGTGGTTCAGAGGGAAAATGTTTTGTGCCCGAGCTGTGAAGTGGCTGGTAAACATGCAGTCTTTGTGGCAGCAGTTAACACGCCGTCTAATTGCCATTTCTCCACAGTTAATGATAGACTCAAGATAAAGTAATGATGCTGAATGAATTGCTCGTAAACATATACAACGCATACCAAGAGGGAGGCCATTTGGCTCACTAGTGAATGGGTATCCAGTTACTTCAAATAAATTGAATTTTCCACCTCTGGTCTGCGGTGCCATTGAGTGTGTTTGAAGACCTAATTGAATTGAGACTTTCAGACCATTCTGATTTCGCTAGCTAATTAAACCGCTCACTGGCTATCTAAATGCCAGGCCGGTGGGTAACCAGCCGTGAAATGTGACAGATCAAACGTAGGCCTAGCGATTTTAAATCCGTGGATTTGAATCAAGTCGTTTTAAAAGCTTTTTTGCTTTAAGAAAAACGTGCACGGTGGAGACAGGTCACCGAGTTCGGTAATTCCAACTGTTTTATAGCTATATTCCACACAAACAACAAAAGCTGTGTTTAATCCCATTCAGAGCCTGAAGAGAGAGCAAAAGACAAGGGCAAGGGAGAGAAAAGACAGAATGAGATCTCTTTTTTTCGTACAAACGTGTTTGCACTAAAAAACACAGAAACAAAAAGCGCTGGCAGACTGAAAGCTGTTTGGCTGCTGCAGCCCTGCACCACCTTTCAAAAAGTGAAACAAGCACATTCCTCTGCTAGGACAGAACAAAAACTGTTCCGGGCCATTGCTTCTTTTATGAAATATTCTATTGACAAGGCCTATTAAAACAACCACAGCCGAATACACAAGAGAGTCACCTTTCCCCACCCTGTCTGTCAAAGTAGCTGTAAACCGACAAGCCGTGGCTTCGACTTCGCAGGGCGAGGATGTGAGCAATGTAGACACAAGCAAACACCTGTTGAAAGGACCTGGAAACTAACTGCCATTTTGGGCCCCACTTTCAACAATGCATGCCTTCACTGCAGCTGACACTGTGGGCTTGAAATGTAAGCATAGTAGACAAGGTGTGCGCTTCTCGCCACGCCTACCTCGTGATGGAACAGGTTAGGGAGCTGGTATGGTTTGTCTCTCATCGCTCGCCGTTGGGCTGCAAAGCTGCGAGTCTTACCTACTGACAGGAACTTGGCATGGCACAGCCTGATTCACCCTCGTCATAAGGAAAACAGTGATGTGAACTGTGAAGGTTAGCTCACTTTCTATGCAGTGAGAAAAAAACAGGAGAATAGCTGGAGCTATGGTGTTTAGACACCTGCAGGTTGCACCACACTTGAAGCTTCTTTGTTATTGTCTTTCATATACCCGTGGTTTAGTTCATTATCTGGTGAAATACTGATTCCTCTCGACGTAGCTATCACTCCTAGCTTATTTCTTTACTACAGGTGTAAATTTCAGGGGTAGTGAAGTGGCACGGTGGTTAGCACTGTTGCCCTACAGTTCTAGGTTTAAATCCACCATGTCGGCATGGCTTTCTCTCAGTGTCTGCATGAGTTCTCTCCATGCACTTCTTCCCAACGGTGTGCCCTGCCTCTTGTACCTGAGTAACTGGCATTGGCTCCAGTAACTCCCCTTGACCCTGGTAAGGCCAAGTGTAGGAGATGGATGCATGGTTGTTCTCTGTGCATTTTCATAATGATAGAGTTTTACACATGAATATCTGTTTGGTTTGTTGCCAGGTCAGTGGAGACTGTACGGTGGCCCTGAAAGGTCAAACGCAATGCAACTTAACAACACCAGGAAATAGAAAAATGCTGTAAAAGCACGAAAAGTTGAAGTTGAAAAAAACACAGCAGAAATACAAAAAAAAAAAAAAAAACCCCACTGTGATCATAAAAAAAATAATGCAAAACTAATGGGGAGATGATAATGTAACTGAGTAGCTGGGGAAGTGACAATGTAGCAGTAAAAAACAAATAGCAAGCATGTATCTAAAGTAATTGTGCAATTAAAACACACATTACCTGCATCCTTTTCTCTCTCACAACACTGAAAAATGCTCTACTCCATTAAATGTATGTGAGTGTAGCCTGTCGCATGCTTTGGTTTTATATCTTTACATTTATTTACAACACATATCTTCTTCAGACTTTTAAAATTTATAAAAATAAGTAGTCATCAAGTAATCAGTGATTATTCCTAATTTTGAGGAAACCCTAAGGTAGATCAGAGTCAAGGCCAGAGTCTTTCATCCAAAATGTCTTGCACGTGGAGTGTTTATAGACATCCTGCACCTTCTTGCCTTTACATTTTTCTTTCTCTGCATCTGTCACGCTTTCCTCTTCCCCCTCTTCACTCACGTCCTCTGCCTTGTAGGCCACGTAATCACGCCACTTAGCAGGCAGTCTGGTATCGACACAAGTGCCCAAACTGTTTCTGCTTCCTATTAGCCAGGCATCTCTGCACTCCTGCAACACCCGTTAGCCATCTAGTCCCAGTTTGATGAGTTGGCTGCGTTTCACGCCTCTCCACTTTATAGTTGATGAATAGCTGCAGCAGATGGTTTGTTATCTTTGAAGATTCCAGTAAGATGAGCGTGATGAATCGCTCCAGGCCTCGCACGTCCACCCCTCCTCTCCCCTCCTCTCGCCATCACGTTACCCCTCCAGCACTGAAATAAAGTGAAATGTGAACAATGTGTATTTGACTCATCGTGAACACATAAGAAGCTACTGCCTGCACTTCTCATACCGGCCCTGAAATCTGTGGACGTGTCTTTATGGACACTTTGATTTTGTTCCAGCTGCATAAACACCAATATGAATGGTGTTAAAATCATAAAAAACAGATATAAAAAAGAAGAAGACAAGGGCTCATCTGGTGCAATCGTTATCTTCTTTAGAATGGACTCTCATGACAGGAACATGTCCACTAACACAGACAAGAATGGGCGTGGGGTGAGTCTGAGGAGTTTCCCAGTTGTGATAGAAAAGGCCGTTAATGCTTTTCTTACAATGTAACATCGTTGTTTGACTGTCAGTTTAATGAACGGCAAAAGTAGTGCCAAAACATATGCTATCAAAGTAAAGAAATATCTGCTACTGAAATAAGAATAAGAAATAATTTGGAGGGAAAAATATGAGAAGAAATATTTCTCATTAGTTTAACCTGCTGTCTGCCTGCTGCACTAGTAGACATTATATGACCAGATAAATCACATTAAGAGACAAGTCAACAGTCCACTCAAAATAGAGCCCCAAAGTACCTGGTCCACATACCCTGTTTGTTGGGCTGGGCATTTGTGGCATAGCTGCGATGGTATATATGAATAAGGACATTTAAATAGCAGTTCAGTGGCTGGAAGTCCAATATAATAAACTCTAGCAATTTGATATTTATATATTTTACTATTGATATATTATATTACTGAGTATCAATTAAAAATATACTGAAAAAAAGACACGATTTAATACTACACCATATATTCCTAAGAAATAGAATTATATAACTGGAATTTACTTTCTAAATACATTTCTTATCAAACGAATAGATATAAATACCATATTATATTTTAAAGTTGAAAGTTTGTGAGATATCAAGCATTTAAAATATTTGAATGATTTTCACAACTCCAAAGAACAGTCTAAAAGAAATGCAGTTTCTGGACAAAACTATAGAAATTTGCAGTTCTCCATCACCATCGAAGTCATGTTTTAACAGTGTCTCATTTTGCAGATATTTTCCTCGCTTCCAAGAGCCAGAGGCCTCACCTGTAGGCCACAGCGCTCACTCATACACATGGTGCAATGTGAAACCTTATCTTATTCACTGGAAAGGAACCGCGCTGCTAAACTGCCTGCAGTGCTCCAGGTGTGAATATCTATGTCCTTGCTACTGTGATTAATAGCAAAGAAATCTGGGACTTCTCCCAACACGAAGCGATCACAATAGCTCCGACAGAGTCAATCAATACTTATCTTTCAGTGCTGAGAAAAGAAATGTGACGAGAAAAAGAAGAAAAAAAAGCGTACAAGGGGCCGGGAGGCTGACAGGGGCATTGATTTATCACAGATGTGCATTTTTGAGGCACAGGGCAAATATGATTTCAACATTTGGGAAATTTTTCTGCTATCATGTGGCCATTACTGGGCATGCTCAAATGGTGAACGATTATTCTGGATGGACAAATGACACACATGTGTATGGGTGTGTTTGCAGGCCCATACACACATACAATTATACACATCCACTTTGCGTGCGATTGTGTATGCAAATTGTCAGGTACATGTACACAAAACATTTGCAGCTTTTCGCGGATGGTTATGAAAAAGGTTCTTTACTTAATCACAACTAATTTTAAAGACACCCCATTCAAAGTCATTGTGCAATATTATCAACAAGATCGAAAATAAATCGATAATTTAATCACATTATGTTAAGAATTTTATAAGAGGCCTTTCAATTGCTTACAGCGTATGGACAGTGTGTCAATATGGAGCCAATTTGAGCTACTTGGAATGTAAGTAGGCTTTACTCATGCACCGAACATTCATACATTTTCGTCCGTTTATCCAATTCAGGGTCACAGAAGGGCCTGTACAAACCTATACCAGCTGTCATGGAGCAAGAAGCAGGGTAGACTCTGCACAGGTTGCCAGTTCATCACTTTCTACCAACATAGGGACTGGCAACCATTCACACTCACACCTACAGACAATTTAGAACCACAAGTTAACCTGTGGGATGAATCTGGAGTACCTGAGAGAACTTAAATACAGTTATATTTAATTATGCTTTTACTGCACTTTTGGTATTTTGACTTTACACTTTTTTATGCTCCACTACTAGGAAGCAAATCCAGTATTTTTCTCCAGTTTTATTTGTAAGATGTTATTATTTAAGATTAAATACATTTAATTATGATTGGATTAGAATTAGAATATAAAATGATTAGAGTAGATTAGATTAGATAACATATACATAGGTGGAATCATCACCACAGTCACCGCCATTAATGATGTTTGCACAATCGTCTATCGTTAAACAGAGTAATATCCAACCACCTTTCCATCAATTTTCTTAATCGCTAATCTATTTCAGGGTGATGAGGGGTTGAAGACATTCTCACCTATCACTGGGTGAAAGTGGACCAGAGTAATTAGTATATTTTATTTTGACATTTTGATAGCAATTAATTTAACCTTGATTTGAGCCTGATAAGTATCTACTTTCACTAGGAGTATAGCATTTTTAAACTTGCAAATTTTGAACTTTATAAACAAAGTATTTCTGTAGTATTGTTATTTTTAAGTGATGTAAAATGTCTAAATTACTTTCACAGCAACACTCACTGCTGGATTCTATTCTTTATCTGAACACCTGCAAAGTGCAATTGTTCTCTGAAGCGGAGTGGAGATATAAGGGTTCTTCTTCTTCTTCTTCTTATTATTATTATTATTAGGCAACAGTCGACTGAGGTGTTCACTTGGAAAGAGAAATGTACTTACTATTCCACAATTGTTAATATTCATGCATACGCAAACTTTACACAAGCAAATGCACATGCACAATTCAACTTTCTCCAGCTGGAACTTTATCGTATTTTACAGAAACTCCTTCAAATGCGCGTGGCTGAGGGGAATACAGCCAATTGCTTATAATCAGCTTTCCCGCTCTTTCTTCTGTATGTAAATCTTGATGTCAGCCTTACTAACAAATACTTAAATCGGGCTTTCAAACCAATTATGTTATTACGGCTTGTTATAATGCGATTACAGAGCTTGATCTGGGTGATTGTCTCTTTAAGAAGCAGTGAGAGTGAGAGGAGGTGGTGCGGTTTCACACCCCGGGGTGGGAAACATGGGCGGGGCCAGAAACCGCTGAGTGACAACTGCTCAAGGGCTCTCCAACTTCGCGAGGCAGTGAGAACCCGCAACGACCAATGAGGTTAGGCTGTAACCCGGCCGTCAACTCTCACCAGCCAATCACAAGCGAACCGGGGGAGGACCATTGAATTGCTGTTGTGTTTCCAACATGGGATTACCGAAAGGTCCCGTAGGAAAAAAAAGGAAAAGTAACTGGGTAAGGGGGAAAAACTCATGGTGGTACTGAACGCTCAGAAGGAGGAGGAGGGGGTACTCAATTTAGCTATTAATCGCATCGTCGAGATTTTGTGACCACAGACTGTACCTGATAAGCAGCTGGTGGAGAACACCGGGCGTGCGGGGGGTTTAAAGTTGGATGTATTCGACCGCCGCGGTATGGACGACATGCAACGTTCGGCTTGAGAGACCAGCGCTGGAGTTTTCACCACTGTTCCTGCGAGCCCGAAATTATTTCCTACATATTCAAATTTCTGGTTTCGTCTGGCAGTTTTCTTTTGCTTAGTGTTTACTTTTTTGTGCTACTCCGCTGATCAACTGTTACTTTGAGAGGTGTACAGGCGCAGTGTCCTTTAACGTCTGACTGTTGCATGTTTTCAGAGGTCGGCAAAAGCAATATCACTACTGACAAACTACATTTAGCCTTTTATGCACAAAGTTTGGAGAGTTAAAGGAGTTCGCTGTAGCAGAGTTTCGCTGCTAGTCCGTGATTTACCTTTCATTATTTTTTTTAGCCCGCCTCGGACGCTAGAGGAGAAAGTTGGAAGTGGGGGACTTGTGTCAGAGATGAATGTTTCTGGGACGGAAAACATTTGGCTGCCCCAAAGTTGTCCGTGCTAGCATCTTTAGTACAAGAGGACAATTAATGCGTTATAACGAGCTTTCGTTTTTTTTCGTAGCCACATTAAAGACACCAGGTTGTGGGCACCGGGAGAGAGCTCAGCAGCCGCGCTATTAAAACTGGATACAAAATGGCGGCCTTCCTGGGACGATTTGGATATCTGTCTCGGTGTATTTTTTATTTAATTTTGTCGGTCGAATTCTTTCAAAGTTACGGATTGAGTTCAGACACACCATGTGCCCAGAACTGTACCTGCAGTGGCGACTCAGTGGACTGTAGTAATCTGGAGCTGACGGCGACGCCTTTGGACCTTCCAGTTCGGACTGTTTCCTTGTAAGTAAAGCGCTTAGTTGCTCTAACCTATTTATTGACCAGCCCATAACGGGATAACAGTGTAAAAACGTGGACAGCAGCATAGAGTGTTAGGGCTTTATTTGCTTAAACACGCCGACAGCACGGCTTTGAAGCAGAGGACCCCTGTTGGTACGGGGCTTCTCCCCAGGAATCCCGTCAGAGAAGATTTTTGTGGTTCTGCTTAGAGTTGCATAGTTTTGCTTATGAACTAAAACAGTGGGGGGAGTGACGGGCAGCTGTCATAGAAGCTATGCCCGTGCCTCCTTTCTAACTGTATGTAAGCAAACAAAACTGCCCCCCTGCCCCGCGCGTTTTGTTTTCAGTTAGTTACCCCGTCAAAGTACTCCGGAGGCCCCCCGCGCCTCTAGAAAGTGACGGAACATTAAAACTTTACGCAGGTAGACCCTGAACATCATGTTGTAACTCCACTTGAGCTTTTTTGTTTTTCATGCTGTTCGTAAATTAAAGTCGCATAATCTTTCACAACATTGTACCCCCCAAACAAATAAAAGCATCTGTGAGTTTGACACTTGGCCAGATGCTGTGTTGAAAGACTTTTTGTGTAGTTCGGGCATTACCTGCTGATGTTTTTTTTTTTTTTTTTTTTTTTTGCTTAAATAGTCAGACTTGGGGAGTTTTATTCAAAGTAAGTAGGTTAACAGGTGTTTTTGTTATCGCGAGAAGAGCCACGTGCGCAAACGTGTATTCCAAGTTGTCTGCACTTAAAAGGGTGTCAAAGGCTTTGCTTTGTGAATTATCGTTAACTTCAAGTCATTATGTATTTTATAACGCACTTACTTTTAGAGATGTGATTGAATGTTCCAGGCTCTGGTTTATCTTCATGCTTAAAAAAAAGATTTATCTTTCTGTGCCTGGCACATGTGCCTTCGGTTGCATCTATCTGAAGGTGTATTCATGTTTCCAGTGTTAGAGTGAGCAAACAGTCCCTGCAGCCTGAGCAAACAAATAGACCCAAACATGTCATAACAAATTAACCGTCATTACTCAGTGAGACTTATGACAGGTATCATCCTGATTCCCCTTTCTGTCTCGCTAGATTCACTTCATAAATTCAATTTCTTGGGAAAGTCACCGGCTCCTGGAAGTAAAGCTGACAACAAATGAAACTCTGTCTGCCAGATCATTTAGGAAATGAGCTAATTTGGCACATTTTTATAAAACATCCCCCAATGTATGGGGAACTTAAGCACTTACCAGACTGAATTAGATAGTTTACTTACAGACAACACTGCTCTCTGTCCTCCCTGTTGACATGTTGTTTCTCACTGGAGTATATTGCACCCACTGTTTCCAGTGACTTTTACAAATCCTTAAACTTTTGAGATTTTTTTAGTGTTTGTGTGTGTGTGTGTGTGTGTGTGTATTCCTGGGAATTTAGAAAAAAAACGGCCTTAGGACTGTTCTGGCTCCCAGGTTCCTGTTTGAGGCAGTTTTTCTTGCCCCATGTAGTCAGGAATGCAATGGCTTTAAAAAGTCCTCAGAAAACACGAATAATGGCACTTGTGCCTGAGTAGCCCCGTTGCCCTGAAGCACCTCTTAGCCATTCTCAAGTGCAGATGCACGCAGACTCACAGTACTGCCCTGTCCTCTTGGACAATGATCATGTATTGTGGGACAAATGTCCCATCTGAAACTGCTGCACTGGACCTTTTGGTTTGTGTGAAGACAGGGTTCCCCGCGCAAGCCCTGTGCCGCTCCAAGTCGGCTTCTGTTATCTCGTCCAAACCTTATCAGGCAGAGATTTAAGGACCCGCAATCTTTGTTGTTTTCAAAGGGAATGGCTTTATGGCTTTGAATTATCTTTTAAAACACCTAGGTTGCATATTTCCACACCACTTGAGATAGTCACATTGTGCTGGCGGCTAACTCAAAGGGAACCAGCTCTTTGCCTCTGGGGTCCGTAAATGAGCCAGATTAGTGGATGATTACCGTAAACCCAAAGAGGCAAGTATGGACAATTTCACCTGTGGCCCAATGTGATCCCATCATAGTGAACCCTGTGCTAACTCTGTCCACTTATGTGAAAACATTTTATTTTATTTTAGGGTATGCAGCAGTTTGGAAGGTTATTTTTTTTATTTCTGTGCACTAGAGCTTGTCTCGTGTGTGGTGCATGATGTGCACAGCTGAAAGGGAAACTTTGGTATTGTTGAAAAAGACAAGATAGAGCAGGGGCTGTGGTACAGTGCAACAATAATAGTTTTAGCCTGTCAAAAGAGCTGAAAGAGTCAGTGTGCACAGTCCCTGGTTTCAAACAAAGTGTGCTTGTCTATCTCCACCTTCAGGCATCTTAGCCAAGTAATCAGTGTGGAATCAGTTCATTGTTATGATTTCCCCCTGGGGAGGGAGCGGCAGTGGTGGTGCAAGAAAAGGCAGCATTGGTGGTTGTCAATAAACACAAGGCACCCACACCAGTTTTCTTCTCTCACTCAAGTGCGCAGTGCAGAGGCTTCCCATAAAGGAAAAATTTCATCATCACCTGAGGTAAACGAGTAGAGGCTGTTAATCCACAACAACAAGCACCCTCCGTTAGTCAAACATACAGCGTGCATGCTACAGTCGGAAGCTTTTAACCCTTCAACCCTCTGCTCTGCTGTCTGTAAAATGAACATGGTTCAAGCAGCAAATAAATGAACATTTCCCACCCTTTTGTGTGGGTGAAGAACGATAGCGCTGTCATTTAGCTGCTGCAGTTATCCTCACACAGGCGCTTAAATTGGGATTACAGTAATGAACCATGGCTCTTATGACACAGCAGCGCACTCGAGGAAGCTGCTCTTGGAGAGAGTTATCATACCTTCACCAAGATGTTGGAGAATTTCAAAGCTTTTAGGCAGCAAATGATTGCAGCAACATTTTTCTTTTACACTTTGTGTTAATAGAACTGTATAATGTCAGGTTAAAGCCACAACCAAAGCAGCTCTTGCAGTTGTTCCCTGTGTTACAGAGTCAGGGAAAATGGATGAAGAGTGTAGTTTATTAGAATGGATCTGGAAAAGCCGATGAGCTTTTTGGCCAGTCAAGACAAGTGGCCAGTGGACCGGTGTTATACTGCAGTTCATCCATTACTAGCAGCCCCAAGTCCACAGAGTCCACATCCCTTGGTGGAGAGAAAACAGTAATGCTTTCCAGTTGTCAAAATAATCTCTCCTCAGGATCTTGTGAGAAAGTGGCCTTGATGGTGCATTCAGGGAAACAAAAGATGTTAGCACATCCTGCCTGGGCCACAGAAAGAACAGAGACAAATAAGACTCAAACTTTTAAGGGAAAAATGGGTGATTGACCAGGTGTGGAAATGTACCCTTAAAAAGAAGCGTATTAGCTACTTTTTGCTATTTTAGATCATTGATTACTGTATCGCAGTAATATTGATCACTATTGATCACACTAGAATGCTTTATTGCCCCCCCCCCCTTTAAGCACATGAGATTTATGAGTGAATGCCTAACAGCCTGGACATCCAGCCTCTTTGAAACCTCTGTGGTTATGAACTTCTTCGTTGCACTTGTCCTTTCCTGTTTTACATCAGTGCTTGTAACATTTAACAAACTGTCCACCACTCTCAGATGTTTGCCTATTGTTTCTGATTGATGAATAGCCTAACAACATATAAAGCAAGTTTACTCTCACAAAGTCACATATTCCCTCTCAGGAGTGGTGTCTTATCTTATTTGCAGCCACAGTAATGTGTATTAAAAGCATTTTTGCCCACTGTGCCACTGGCATAATGGGATTTTGCAAGTAAATAAAAGCATGAGCATTACAGATTTTGGCTGCGATTGCGTGCTGGGATAGAGATAAAGCAGATGGAGGGTGTCTGTTTGCCAGCGTCTCTCCGTCTTTTCTTTTTGCTATTTGTTGTTATGGAAAGTTCCATCTTTTCTACATATATATTTTTCACTTGAATACTGAGCCCTTGAATCACTCACCTGCTCTCAAATGACCCCCTGTGTAATGTGGCATTTTGCTAGTGGTTTCCCAAGTTTTTACATGTGCTGGCCAAACTCTCTGCTGCAAGTCATCCCCAAAGTGTAGCCTTCAACCTCACTTAAAGCCTTATTGGTAAACGCTACCCCCAACAGCTGGTTTTTGGCTTCTACCTCAGGAAATAGGTTTGTGTTGGTGGTTTCGGGATGGAGAGCCCAGATGGTCGATTGCAGACTGGTTACTGGGGGGGGGGTGTAACTCTGGATCACCTGGCCTGTGGGAGTAGGAGTTCGTGGAGAGGGATGCATTAAGCGGAAGTGTCTTGTTAATGCCACAGTCTGCTTCTGCTTACTGAATCTCAGCTCCACTAGTTGGTGAAAGTCCTCTCAGTGGTCAGAAACCTCAACCACTGTCACACATGTTGTAACACACAGTGGAAACCCAAAGGAAATTGCATGTTACACAGCCGTTTGCTTGACTGCCACATATATGCAGAAATAACACTTTTATTTTCAGGTAGTGTTTTGCTTCATCTAAGCTATTAATAGACACACAAAATAGGTTTAACCACTAGTACTATGCTTGCCCTGGGTTTACTTTTTCCATCATGGCCATTTATACTGTCAGGGATTTTGGATTTTATGTTGGGACTGACTGATGTATAAACACCACAGTGCAGAAATGTTTCGTCTCTTGCTTAAACACATCAACATTTGAGCAGCTGGGGCAGAGATACAGCAACAGCACTCAGCAGGGCTGAGCCCTTTGTGGTTTCTAGGGCATTTCTCGCTACGCAGCCTTGTAATCTTGTGGTATTGGTGATTATACCAAGTTTGTTTATTGTCATAGTTTTGCTGGCCTTGCGACTTTCATGTCTGGTAGATATTTTGTAGACCTAACTTGTGTGTTTAGAAGGCTTTAGGATGATATTATCATTGGAGGTGATCTTTATCAGGCCCACGTCACTTTTCCTCCCACATCAGGCCATTAGATTTTCAGGTTAGTAGAAGTATTGGTGGTTCTTAGATGGAAGATTAAATAGAAGTCTTGTTTTTTTTTAACCGGCTGAGATGATTCATGTAACGCATTAGCTGTGAACAAATTAGGAAGAAACGGCTAAAGCTTGATCCTCTACTCTAATAAGAGCAGATAAAGTCTGACATTAATATGGAGATATGGAATGAGCTCATAGCCTCACGCTGGCTCTAATGACAATCAAACAGCTGCTGCCACAACTCATTCGACAGGAATTCAGTCAGCAGAATAGATGGCTCTTTTGTGAAGACACTTTAGGGCGCCAAGTTTTTCTTTTTTCTCTTTTTTTTCCTCTTTTCCCTCTACCCTGAAGTCAGTATCTACAAAGTGGGCTTGATCAGTGAATCATCTGTGAATTCTGTACATCTGGTAAGAGTTTGGGAATCTGGAGAAGATGTTTGGGGGAGAAAAAAAAGTGTGACTTGGAAAGAGTGAGAGGTACTGCGCAAGTGAAGCAGCTTCACCCCAGAAAACAGACAGCCCTTCGAGACACAAGGGGAGATTGGAGTGCTAACTTGGGCCAGATTTTTTTTTGGCCTCTGTACTTTCTGATACTGTAGAAAACAGCATCAACTTAAATCCCAAAACAACCACATATTCATGTGTAATCATTATTACCATGGGTAATTATTGTTCTGCTAATAAAATAAACATCACTGGGGAAGGAAATTAACGAATGAAAAACTGTCTGTCTTTTTCTTCACTTTGAAGTTAAGAGCATTAGGCCAGACTACTAGACAGGAGTACAACAATACAGTGTTTATGTTATTCTTCGAGATTAATTTGGGACACTCATTTCCCTGTACTCGGAATGATCTAACATGGCGCCATTTGTAAAACATTACACTGTTATCACACTAGACGGCAGGAGCATGCTCCTGCATTAAACCCTTGGTTTGCCTGCTGTGCAGACGGCATCAACGGGTTTGTGCTTCTCATATGGAGTGCCCAGTCTCGGGTCTGTGGGCCCAGCCGTGGGTTCAAGCAGCGCCTCGGGCTGCTGCAGAAACTTTCCCCAACCTCGTCCTGGTTTGTTTGGAGTGCGCTGCTTCATCTCCTGCTATAACCCCAAAGCGGCAACACTCACAACGGGGCTGCACATGGCCCCAAGATGTGCCTGCATCGGAAAACTTCAGAGTCACGCTCCCTGTCGGGCTGATTTCAAAGGCAGGAGCAGCCTCTTTGAGTTATGTGTGTGGGGGCAGTGAGTATCTGTAATGCAAATGGTAAAATATGCTGAGCCCATCAGCACTACATCTCTCTGATCTTGCACCTAAGTTCTCCTTGCCCCCCCTTCCAAGGATCTGGTATTTACTGTGTTTCTTTGCTCCGATTTTAACGAGTCAGATTTATCACTTCTATAGTAACGCTTGTCGGCCAGTTTATGCTTTTAACCTTGTCGAAACTGATAAGATACCGGCCCCACTTCTCATTCGCTGTATGACTTGTGTGTAAAATGGTGGCCGGGAGCTGGTGTTAGCTTTGTGTACACTCTCACTGCAGTTGCCGGGCTATAAACTGGCCTTTAATGACAGGAAGAGCAGCGTCGGTGTGTGTATGTGTGTTTGTGTGTCTGTGTGTCTGGCTCTCTGACACGCAGGTTATTATTTGACCAGTTTTACGATGCCATGAAGTCGACCACATTAAAGAGCTTTTGTCTCACAACTGGGCTACAGAAGGCTCATCCCTGACATCACTTCACACTTTGAGCGAGCAAAGTTCACACTGCATTTATCTACGATAGAAATGGGAAAAGATAATGATGATGTATCTCTGTATGTCTAAGTCCCTGCACTTTTCCTCCCTCCTCACATCTCCTCTCCCACACACAGGCTATGCGCTGACTTACAAGTGTAGTGTCATACGCTATGACATCACTCCACTACTCACAGGCTTCCTCTACTCCCACAGTACCCATAACGAAGCAATTTTTTAAAGCTTTTTAATGAGTTTTATGTGTCACATCGGCTACACAGTCCAGAAGTGATGGTCTTCTGCAGGCGCTAGGCTCCATTTTTCTTTCTAAGACACCTGCTCTATGAAGCAGGCCTTTCATGAGTTTATCATGCTTGCTTTTGAAGCGTTCCTTCCCAGGTATACTCGGATTGAGTCAAACCTTCCAACTAGTTGTTAAGGCGACCAGCTTAGGATGTTGTCAATTGAAGTATGTCTGTTGCTGTTTCATAAAGAACCTTTGATATGTTCCATCTTTAAGTGTTTTAGGGTACTGGTACTGGGCCAAGTTGACTTGGTGGGGTTGTTGTGAGCAAAAACTAAAATTTTTAGGTGCAATGCACTAGAGACGGCAGAGTGAAAGTACATCCGAGTAACTAAAGAGGCAGCAGATTGTATTGTTCAGTTATTTATTTGGAGGATAAAATAATATTTAATAATTGAAAAAGCTGTTCCTCCACATAAACTCGCCCACGCACACCAAAGGACTCAAAATCTGAGGGAAAACATTGGTAGACTGTGTGATGAATGTTAATTGTGCCCCTTTTTGATTATCCAAAATGCTTTACTGGCATCAGCACATTAATCAGAACAGATTGAAGTCATTGCGAAAATTAGCATTTGATTCAACGTTTAGATTTTCCCACACTTTTTTTGGCTAACTACCTGGCTGAGAGTGCTTTTGAGTGTGATCCTGCTGACTAATGTCAAACAGTCCTGCCCATTATGAAGTAGTTGTACCACACAATGGAATGCAGTGTTTGAACCACTCTCAATTTTTTTTAAGGTAAATTGCAGTAGTGTTTGCCATGTTTAATAAAACACAGCTACACTTCGTTTTCCAGCTGGTTGAACTATACAGCATAAACTTGCAGAGCTTTATGGAACACTAAACCCAGTTTAGCATTTGAGAGGATATTTGGATAGTTCTTTTTTTTCTTCTTCTTCTTCTGAGCATGTTTGTTTCTGTTAGTGTTGGCGTCTGCATCTCTCCACTCGCGGAGCAGTCGAAAACTCAAAGACTTGTATTTTTCTTACCCGATGCAGCAAATTCTTTCAGAAACTGCATGAGTGCAAGGTCACTTTCTGGAAAGCATTAACAATGCTTAAAGCTGGAGTCACATTCCCTCCTTCTTTCCTGCCATATGAGGGAGTGTGTGTGTGGTGGCGATGGGGGTTGGAGAGGGAGAGAACCCAGCCCTTATCATCACCATCGCCTCCTTTACAGTAGGTGTTAAAATACTGTGAAACTTATCTCATCTGATAGGCAAGAAAACAGATTTGTCTCAATGAAGTGGGAAGGAAAAGACGGAGTTGTGTAAATACCATAGGTGACTGAGGAAAAAAAGGCACAGGCGTGCTTGCATATACACACATAAAGGGCCAGTTCTGTTTGCTGCTGTGGCCTTTGGCACCAACCCGACAGGTTTACCCCCCAACCTCGACTTTGTTCCTTCATCCTGCTTTATCCTTCTCCTTATTTTAAACCTTGAGTATCATATCTGCAGTCAATTTTCTCTGCTTAATTCAATATTAAATATGAAAGTTAGAAATTCACAAAGCTCCATGATTGTGGCGTTTTTGGATAAATCTTTTACTTGCTTGTTATGCAGCATGGACTGCTGAAATTTCTTCTGCTATTTTGTGCCAAATGCAGGTTGATTAGAAACTACTGATAGCTTGTCCAGATGACGGCACTGCCTCTCATGCTGTCGGTGTTGGGTGTATCTTTGGCTCATTATACCTGCCTCTAGGCAAAGGCGATCAATGGGGACTCTGTGTGTGTGTTGTTTTTTTGGCTTCGTCATAACAAGGTAATTTCCTCCCGTTGCAGGGAACAATAATTTAGCGATCTAGGCCTGAATGGGAGGTGCCCCAGTAAATGATCATGACATAGACATGCATACACACCTCTCTGTCAGCCCCGAGGGCAGACACACGCTCTGCTATTATCTCGTCTCACACACACACTTTGAGAGAAAGAAATGGGGAAAAAGACTGTCATTATCTGCAATTGAGCACAGAAGACAAGAAAGGGAAATCTGTCAAGTGAGATGGCTATTGAGACTGATGGGCATAAATTGTTTAAGAGAAAGTGTTGTGAGCATGAAGTATGAAAATGGCAGGTTTTTTGTGTTTGTTTAGCTTCAAATTTATCTTTTAAAAAAATATATGTCGCTGTCCAGTCTGTGGGCTTTTAAGGCCACTGTGGTAAAAGCCCACTGTGGGACAAGAGCAGAATGAGGAATGCGTTACATCAGGTAAAAGTGTCCCCAGACTCTGGGAACAAGTAGCCATCTCTCGGCAGGCCTGTGAAACATTCCTGGGCCGTCTCTCACGTCTGGACAGAGGGATGGAGGGGCGGGAGGCAGGCGGCTCGGAGCTGTGGGCTCCCTTTGTCTCGCCTAGCCTAGCCCCACCACGCAAACACAAACAGCGCTCTCACTGCGGCCTGCTCTGCCAACAGGCAGGCGACATGCCAGCTAGGCAGGAGGCAAGTGTGTGACACAGATAGCACTTGTCTACGCGAGATAAACTCGATTCATACGGCGTGGGAATCTCGGTGAAAAAGCAAAGGTGTGTTAGCTGTGTTTTTTTTTTTACCTGCACTCTTAACCGCAGTAAGGCTGTGTCACTGGACAAATCGCTCACTAATAAGCTTCTGTACAAGTCAAGTGCCAGCTATTAAATACACCGTTAGCTGAAAGTGCAGATTGACTGCTGCAGATGAATGGCCTGTGGGTAATGTTTGGAAAGTGAGCCAGGAGAGAGACGCTCTGTATCGATGGTATCGATTCGGGCCCTCCTTGAAGGCTGGCGTAAATTTATGTACTGCAGTGTTTTCAGGCATACTTAATGCAGACAGATGAGGGTGTTTGTCAAATGGGAAACATAATTGCTGCTATTGATTAGGATCCTTATTTAAAGTGCTGAAAAATGCCAAGGACAAAAGCAATAAAAGATGTGAAACACCATTGCCCTGCAGGTATTTCAAATAATTGTTGTTTCCTGTCTTGTAATGAGCAACTTTTTGTTTGTTTTCAGAAATCTCGGCTACAACAAACTGACTTCCATCAGTCCTGAAGCCTTTGCCAACCTTCCCAACTTGAGAGAGCTGTAAGTAGTCACCCGCAGAGCACTCATGGTTTCTGCTGACAGTCTCCTTAAAATCTCCTAAACCCTTTTCAGTAAATGTGTTTGGCCCTGTTGGATTGTCACCTGAAGTGTCACCTGTTTTTTTTTTTTTTTTTTTAAATAAAAAAATAAAAAATCAGTTACTTCATTCTGGCTAACTCCCATCTTTGCCGCGCCGCTTCCGAGCAGCATTCTCATATGTGTTCCCTTGAACTAAGTCCAATTGAGAATTAAGTGGTGGTTTTCTATATTAAGCCCTTTCCCCCACCACCTGATACTGTGGCCAACACTGGCCTTGTAAATATTTTATATGGTGAGGAGAGGGCTTGGTTTTGTGTCACTCAGCGCCAGTACACAAGGCACACACACACACAGATACAGGAACGTACTGGTGATACACACACTGGTGACATCTTTGGCAGGCCAGCGGGCCAGTCATACGCTCCCGGACATCTGTTTTACTCCCATGTTATTTTCAGTTTTTAAAAGGATGACTTGCCACTTGCTGTGCAGCAGACGTGAAAAGTCCTATATGTTGATTTATACGTGCTTTGACTGAAATTAGTTATAACAACCATATCTAAATATGTGTAGATATCTGTGCACACACATATATCTATCTATCTATCTATCTATCTATCTATCTATCTATCTATCTATCTATCTATCTATCTATCTATCTATCTATCTATCTATCTATCTATCTATCTATCTATCTATCTATCTATCTATCTATCTGTCTGCCTGTGTGTCTATCTATCTGTCTGTCTGTATATAGTCAATTTTCAAGGGTGCTCCTTTATCAGCGGTTTGCTTCTCTAACCCTCTTCTCTCTGTGTTTGTAACTTTCAGTCGGCTAGACCACAATGAGCTGACCTCCATACCAGATTTAGGACAGGCTGCATCCAAGATTGTGTCCCTCTACCTGTGAGTATTACTACACTTACTGATTAACATGGCACCAGAAGATCTGTATCCAAAAGAGAGACCTTTCCCTTGTAGCCTGTGTGTGAGGTGCCCCTGTGTGTTCACAGCTGCAACACACACACATGCCCAGACTCACAAACAGTGACAACAACAAAGAGAGTTAAACGTTAGAGAGTGCGGTCACACTCACGTCTGAAAGGGCACAGCAAATATTGCTCTTTTAGTAATTTTAACAGATTGATGAAGCCAGCCATGCCTATGTATCCCATGTCTGCAGAGGGCTTCTGTTACTGTATTCTTAGGTCAGTTGCCTCACTGGCGTGCTTTTAAATAGTCTGTTGACATATGTTGAGAAAGAATAGGCCTTTGCATCTCATAAGTAATGTTGAATTCATGTGAAGGTAGCCAAAAATTTGACTCGACTGCATTTAAATTAGCTGGTGTCAGTACGAATTTCTGTCTTCACGGATTAGCATGTGATGGAGTGAGCGACCAGTCCTTTTACCTTTCCATGTGGGCTTGTCTGCAGTGAGTGGTGCTGGCTGTTTGGAGTGTCAGCTCGTATATAGTTCTAAGTCGTTGCTCCCAGTTGTGAAATTGTGGCGGCGGGGGGGGGGGGCTGGCATCTTGCTGCATATTTACAGCCGTATTTGGAAAGGGCGTGGGTGCACTTGTGTTTGTCACAAACGTGGGCTCAGCAGTGTCTTTTTTGTTTTTGTTTTTTTGCAATGGAAGGAAATTGATGAAGTGGGGGTAATTCAGTAACTTTATTCATGCTGCTAAAAGATGGCGAAAGCAGTGATGAGGCAAGCCCACAGAAATATGTGATCTTTTTATTTTTAATGTTGTTCATAATAAGATAAAGTTAATGCAATGCAAAGTAATTGAAGGAAATAAAAGAGTTCTGACACCTTGTTTTCTCAGGATGTTACCTAAAGCAACTCATAATGCAAGAGACAAAGGTTTTTAAAAAACCGGTATAAACTTCAACAAAGGTAGTGATTAGTCACATGGCCACAAAGTGCAGCAGTTTCCCTGAACGTTTGTTAACAAATAGAAATAATCAATATTCTGAGGATGTTTCTCCTCGTGAGTGCTGAGCAGCGGTGGCCTCTCTGCACATGCTCCACACATGTGCAGAGCATGTGACGAATGCAGCGCCTAGCCCCTCAGCTCAGGGTACGGGGGCGGGGCTTGCCAAAAGGGGTTCGATAACAGCAAGGAAAAATATGCCATTATTGTCCTAAATTGCTTGTGTTTTAGTTAATTAAAAAATTATAAATATGTATACAGTAACAGTAATGGAACCAACAAAACGAGCTGAACTACATAATTCACTGTGCAAATATAAATGTAGCTGCAGTGCACTTCTTCCCAACACCTCCGATTGGGGTCAACAAGGCAAATAAATGTGGGTAGTGATGCTGGCCTGTGAATGGATATGGCAGCGTTGTGGTTATTGCGGTATCCACAAACATTCTCACAACTCGCTCAGCCTGAAACGAGCAAGTTAATCGGCCATCGTCGAGTGCGAACCATTAGCTTCACTCTGTATTTTCTTTCACACTTTGCTGGCATCCAGGCGGGCTGCATGGTAGTAAAGTACACAGCTGCTGGTTCCTATTACATTGGTCATCGACATATCAGATTCAGCGGGGATCTTTGTGGGAGTCACACGTCCGCCTCTCCCTGTGTGTCATCTGCCTGCTTCTCAGAATTTATCGTGATGCACTGATGTGGTCAGAATATTACTGTAAGCTGTGGACAGTTGGTAAGGGAAGCATCTGTGGTTTGATTATTCAACTCTAACAGATGTCTGTTGACGTGTATCAGAAGTTTGACCTTCTGTTATTGTGTGTCATGGTTTGTTTGTTTGGGGGGGGTTTTTTGGTCTGTATCTTTAAGTTTTAGCACAGTCTCATGTTCACTCTGCCTCTGATATAAAACAGACTGGAGCAAGTTCACCTTTACTTGCACAAACTGTGTCCAGTTGCAGGCCCTGCAAATGATTGGGGTGTCTTTTTTTGGGTCTGACTTGCAGCCTGTTGCTAGGGGAAAGGCCAGTAGTGCTGATGGGAGTGGAGGCTGGTGGGAGGGTCAGATTTTTACTAAGCCATGCAGCTGAAGTGAAGGCCCACCGAAGCACTTGCAGCTGCAGCTGTCAGTCACATAGCTTACAGTAAAATGGGTGAGGGTAGGGAAGGGGAGGAAGGATGAGAAATCAGGGAGGTAGTAATAGATCGTAGTATCAGAGCAGGATGACACCATCATATATCGAAAGAGGAATGGTTAAAGGAGAAGTAGTGGATGAGGCAGCAGGAAGGGTGCAGAAAAGAAAGGAAAAAGGAAGTGAGAAGTGATCTTGGGTTCAGTGTCATTCCCAAAAGTAAATCCAATGTGCTTTAACACACCAACCACTAAGTCCTCTGCAGTGTGTGTGTGTGTGTGTGTTCGCGCGCGTTCGCGCGCATGCACCTTGGCAGACACAGCAGCTCGGGCTGCTGGGCGGTGTTCCCGTGCTGTTGGTTGGAGATCGTCCGGAATGTAGTCTGACTAGAAGTTTGTGTGAGACAGTGGCTTGCATAAACATACAAACACCCAGGGAAGCAAATGGACAGAGAATCTGTCTTCAGCCGCTCATCAAACAGTAAACTCTCCAAAAGCCCAAGAGCATTTTATATGTGGTTGCTACTGACTGACAGGCTGACTCCCTCCGAGTCTTCTAGTCTATCGAATGACTTGTTGCAGACAAGGTATGCAGTCATGAATAAAAGGATCTATCCAGAAGGTGTCTTGACACAGAACCTGAAATAAATGGTGAGCTCCTAGTAGGGCTGGGCGATATATCTTTTTTTTTTTTTTTTTTAAATATCCATATATTTTCATACGAGATATAAGATGTGACAATATCGTTTATATCGATATAGTCTATGTTACGTTATAATTATACTTATGGAGCCGCAAGTTTGCCTCTCTTTCGTCCACTTTTGTCTCTACGCAACGTTACTCGGCCTCGCCTCTCCTTCACTGAACACAACTTCCCTCCCCCATAGCTTCACCTGCAGGCAACGACAAGATGAACACGGCAAATCTCCGTTAACGACTTACCGCGGATCGCCCCGTGCGTGGGGCTGGACGGCGTCAACGTGTTAGCGAGCTAACCGCGCTAACGACCTAAAATCCTTTCATTTTCTCAAAAATCGATAGTGCGCCTTATGTATGAATTCTGGTTGTGCTTGATGACCGCGAACCAATTTTATGTGGTACACGGCGCTCAGCAATCTGTCAAAAAATGTTTTAGTACGACTTTGGTAAGCTATGGAGCTGCACCGCTTGATGGATTGTCGGAGCATTACGGCTACCGTAGTCTGGAGCCTCGCTGAGTGCACGTACTGTGCTTCAACGTAATATTACCGTATTGTGTGTGTATAAGGGCCATAAATGGCACCTGTTAAGAGACATGGTTGCAAAGGCTATGTCCACACGTACCCGGGTCTTTTTGAAAACGGAGATTTTTCTATGCGTTTGCACCTTTCGTCCACATGTAAACAGCGTTTTCGGTCACTGAAAACCGAGATTTTTAAAAACGCCTGCCAGGGTGGATATTTTCGAAAACTCAGTTTTTGCTTTTACATGTGGACGAGGAAAACGGAGAAAACGCAGCGTCAAAGGTGTGCGCCTTTTTTGATGTCAGACTGTGCGCCATGTTATTGTTTCGGTGAAATGAATTTCTACAATGGGGGAGACTGTTACTGTTAATTTTACTCTCTGCAGTGTTTAAATGCTTACACATACACACACAGTCACTGTCCCTCCACACATAGGACTCGGTTCTGCTTCTATGCGCCATCTTTGTTTACTATCTCCCACCGAGGCTTCTAGACTTCTGATTGGCCAACATTTCTACACGGTTAGGAATATATCGCCACCTGTTGCTTTGGCATGTTCCTAGCAGCGTTTTCCTTCATTTTTGCGTTTACGTGTGGACGGGATTATTTTTTAAAACAAAAATGGAAAATCTCAATTTTTGAAAAATACCCGTGTACGTGTGGACGTAGCCAAAGAGGATTTCAAACTCAAGGCTGCCAGCCACGCAGTAGAACTTGGGAATAGAGCAGCTGTGAAATCTGTCTGTCTTTGTTATTATGCTCATCGTCTTTTAGTTTACATTTTGACTGCACAATTGTGAGCTTTTTGTTATGCACAAAAACAACATTGCTTTCTTTTATTTATGGAGAATTATTATTTAATAAATGCTGATAATTTATTTTTGAGTAATTTCTTCATGTACATCTACGCTGTATGTTAATAAGTGCCTGTGTGACATCTGGGACACAGCTTTGACTAAGAACTCTCTTTTTGTTCTTACCTTATGGCTTTAAAAAAATACCGAGATATATACCGTATATCGCCATCCAGCTAAAAAATATCGAGATATGAATTTTGGGTCATATCGCCCAGCCCTAGCTCCTAGGATTTTTGGCATTATAAATTTCTGCCAAATGAAGAACAATAATTGCAAAAATGAACACTTGTGGGTTTTTTTTTTTGTACATTCATTATTCACCTTCACTGGAAGGTGAAGAACGAAACTGCTGACTGATTCATGTGGGTGTGCAATATACAAAATGAAAAACAAGTACATCAGCCTGGCTTCAACGGAAATAATAGGAATGCTAAAAAGAGACGAGTGGGCAGGTGAGTTGCTTTTGTTCTCAATGTTTTGTTTGATTGAGAAATGACTCAGACTCAAATTTTTGGCCTTTTTGGTGCCTCTTGTAGCACTCTCCCTTTGGTGCTTTCATCCTTTCCGTACATGTCTGCGAGCTCTGTTTTTTGCTGCACTTTTTGATCGGGTACAGACAAGCATGGCGGGGTGGTCGAAACTTGTGGTCACTTTCAATTTGATTAGATGTCCATCAATCATCACATAAAAGACATGAATTACTATTAAGTCATCTGAGCATGTCAAACTTTCTGTTAAATCATCCAAAGGCCATATGCCAGGCACCCACAGTTCCACAATACAGTTGGCGAGCCTGCTGATGTCCTGCAGGCTCCCAGAAAGCCACAGCAGGATGACAAGCAAACCAGAAGCAAGTAAATGTTTTAAAATCAGAGTGTCAAAGCGACAGCAGAGCAGCACAAACTTTCCTATTGTGCTCATCGCCTGCTTCAGAGGGGCTCTTTAACACAGCTTGGGATAGAATATGTATGGCCCACTGGATGATCTAATTTTCAAATAATTCTCCCTTTGTCCTGACAGTGGACTTCAAACGGAAAGAGACGGGCCAAACAATCGACTTCAGAGATGGCACTGGAAACAGGAGAATGGGCACGCTAGTGTATCCCCCCCAACAAATGCACTTTCCATACATCAAAAGACGTGTCAAAATGAGCCGGGCTCATGATAATCAGATGGTCGATGGGGCAGGGTAATGAAATTTGGAATTAAGTGGAATCAAAGCGAATAAGGAACTCCTGGACATCAAAGGGAGCACGGGTGAACCGAGCTCCTCTTTATCAGAAATGTCACTAGCCGTATGATAATCAGTTTTCATGATCGCTACTATTGTATGTGCAGACTTCAAACACGATGAGCGCCGAGGCTTTATCCGTCTCTCACACGGTGCAGCTGGGCTCTGGCTGTGGGAGGGGAAAGTTTGATTGGAGCGGTGGAGGAGGAACGGGGGGGGGGGGGTTCAGCCTCTCCCACCAGTTTGAGACTGATCTGTTTTTCCACAGTGAAGGTCACCAGCTGTTGACCTCGCCTCACCCCATAATCCCCCCTCATTTTCTCCTCACCCCTTTGCTTCCTTCCTTCTTTCTTTCCATCCCTTTCTTGCTCTTATTGCTCACTGTTGCCACTGTCTGTTGCTCTGGCCCATGTGTGCGTTTGTTATTTGTGTTGTGTGTTTGCGCATGTGTGCTCATCCTTAACCATTTCTGCCACTGTTTATTCAGGTGGGCCACTGTGGTTTGAACCCTCCTACATCCCATACACCAATAAATGACTGTGTGTGTGTGTTCATCTGCTGGCTGCAGGCTAGAAAAAGAGGAGGGATTGACCTTGTTTTGATGAGTTTGACTGGTAGAGCACCTGCCACCTCACACTTTCCGTGAAGCACGCACACGCACTGCCCTTTTAAATATAACACTATCAAACTCTTAAAAGGTCAAGTGAATTGATTTAAAGATGCTGCACGTGATTTGGTTAAAATCTCTCTGTCCCTGATGTTTGATAAGTAATAAGCTGCCTAACTTCCAAGAAGACCGTGACCTTTTATTAACCGAATTGGTTCGACATGGTGATAGTGTGTATTATCAGATTTGGAAAGAATCTACAGTAAATCTGAATGAGGCAGGCCACGTGACAGTACTCTTAGGTTTGGATCATAGACTGTGTTTAAAAGCCACTGTGGATTTTTGAACGATTAACCTTAGCATTATGAAGAATGTGATGTGAAAGAACACTATTTTAGACCAGAAGGTGCAATGCTAAGCTATCAGCTACTGTCAGCTAGTGTGAAGCCTTAAGTGGGGTTTTGTTGTTGTTGTTGTTTTTCATTGCTAGTTTGCTGTTTTGAAACCATACATGAGATGTGCTCCTTTCTGAAAAACCGTTTTGTTTAATTGTGGCCATTCTAACTTAATATTTCATTCATTATTTCCTGGAATGAGTGACTTAGCCTAACAACTTATCGGGAAAGTCTTGCCCCCTCCCTGATCAGACGATTGGCTTCATTTTTCAGACCTATATCCGTGCTGCCTATCGCTGTACCTTCAGGGTTCGTACGGGTGCTTGAATTTGACCCTGAAAAAGGCGTATGAACCCTGTACCTTACAACAGGTTGCATTGTCTACCAGAGAATTACATTAAGATGCTCCAAAAAGCACCAAAATCCAGTACTGTGACTGGAATTAGGAGAGATGCAGCTTTACAGACAGTACCTGACGAAGGAGGGGAATTAGCTTCCAGCTATATTAATTTCATGATAGACGTTCAGCGATTAGCATTATGATGCAGCAGGACTACTTTTGGAGCCATGAGAGGAACTGTAGTTTTGTGGCACTCCAGACAGCTTTGTTTAAATTCAAGAGAAAAAAGAAGTTGGTGTCATTTGCTGGAAAAAGGCTCTTGGGAAGTTGTGATTAACTAGTTAGAAGCATCAAATGGTTTTGCCTTACAAGGTGATGTCAAACACGTTGCTTGTGAAAGCTAAAAAAAAAAGCCTCCGTCATGTAGCAAAGATCTCCCTTGAGTGGTACATGTCAGATGATGAAGTGGCAGTTTGCTTATTGCTCTGCCTTTTTGTGTTACTCTGTCGTGTTTCCTATCTTTTTAAATGTTTTGTTTTAGTTTTGTAAAAACAATGGATGTGGTACTAAATGGATCCCCTGACCCTAGTTAGCACCTAGTCATGTGTCAAACGTGTCATCCAGCAAAAGCTTTCATGTACACTCAGATTACACAGGCCTTCAGTCTCCAGACACACACACACACACACACACACACACACACACACACACACACACACACACACACACACACACACACACACCACTTTGGTTGCAACACGGATAAATGTCAAATATCACACTCCATCAGTCTATCTCACTCTTTATTATATCACTGTCTTTCTCAACCTCTCTGTGTGGAACACGTCTGCTCCACAAAATAAAGTCAAGTCAAGTCAACTTTATTTGTCAATTCTGCCACATGTACAGGACATACAGAGAATAGAAATTTCGTTACTCTCAAAGAGCACAGATGTGGAGGAGGTCAGAATAGGGTAAAGAGAGTCACCCTCATTTCTGAACAAGAGCTCTAAACAGGACAGCCTGAGAGGAAATTCAGTCTCCTTTCAGGCTTCTGGCTAAACCAGGCTAGCACCCACTGACAAAGCTCGGCGGAGATCGAGGTTTCCTTGTGTGAAAACTCCCTGGGTTCATTAGGACCTTTAAAGTAACTCCTCTCCCCATTTCACAGCATACCAAGATTTTCCTTCAAGTGGCTCTGGTTCATCACTGAGGCCCCATCCATCAGACAGATTTTGTGGCTGTTTTTTTGTCCTTGGGAGTTGTTTAAAGAAGACCAGCCTCTTTTTGGAAGCACTTAAAGTACTACATTTTGTGGTGGATGAAGACCACTTTGTTCTGTGTGTTGTCATTCTCTCACTCTCTCTTCCCGAATGGGCTTACAGAAGCCAGTGGGATTGGAGTGGCTTCCCTGATGGGAAGAGTACACAAAGTTTAGGTAACAGTGAGGACCACACCTTATGTCTTCTGTTTGTGTTCTTTATTTTTCAGACATCATAATAAGATTCGCAGTATTGATGGCAGGCGGACTGGGGAGCTGCTTTCTGTGGAAACCCTGGACCTGAGCAATAATGACATTACTGAGCTGCGAGGACAGTGCTTCCCTGCAGGCCTCCATATCCGAGATCTGTAAGTAGCATCTCAGAGGATTCCTGTGGCACGTCATGCACCAGCTATTTAATGAAAACAAAATTAAATAAATTAGTAAAGATAAATATGTTATTTATTATATGAGGAAACTTTAGTTCTGTAACTAATATTAAGTGATGTTAATGGACATGCACATGCAAAATAACATGTTTTCCAAATATAAGATTTCTAACAAACCTCACTGTGGCTTCCCTTTGTTCAGGTACCTCAGTAACAACAAGATCAATGTGTTGGAGCTCGGAGCTCTGGACCATTTGGGCGAAACCCTACAGGTTCTACGACTGAGCCGAAACCGCATCAGCCAGATCCCCGTGAAAGCCTTCCAGCTCCCGAGGCTCACCCAGCTGTGAGTGCCACTGGATTTGATCAGTTTTAACAATGTAGGCTAGTGTGCTGACAAGCTTGAGCTTTGATCTGTCAAAACAGTTCACCCTGCAAAAACATTACGCTGTTGTCATATCATATTTAGGCTGAAAACCGAGCGCCTTTCCCAATTGTAGTGTTTGGAAACTACACAGAGATGAGCCTTTTCCCTGAGAAGGAGCTTCTAGTGTCTGCTGATTGAGCTGTGTGTGTGTTTAACATTTAGAGTGCTGTTAGTGTGAGCTGTACCACTAGGGATGGATAAGACCTGACTAGGTAAACACCAGAGCCATATTATTGGTGATTTATTGCCTTCTTCCATATCCCCCAAAGTGGTTAGTTTAGTCCCCACACCATGCTCCTTTATCTTCGTCAAACTTCCCTCTAGCATAACGGTGAGGTAGACCCATTTGTAGCTCAACGCCTCCATTCTGGAGAGCAAAGGGACTCGCGTAATGGGAGTCTCTCTCCATTGTGGCTCCAGTAGTTTCCCCAGGTGCCTTTTGTTGGACATGGGGCCCCAGTGACACTGTATCACCACATGCTAGAGGTGATGCACATGAGACACAAAAGAAGCTTTGTGAATGTTTATCTTTGAAAAAGCTGAAGGCTTTTACAGCCTACACACACGCACACACACACACACACACACACACACACACACACACACACACACACACACACGCACACAGCGGCTGTACAGATTCATTGTTACATCCACAGGCACCTCAGGCTTTTTATACAAAGAGAAAATGAGTAAAGTTTTTAATCATCTCACTCTGTCTTAATTCAAGGGGTAATAACACATGTAGTGTACAACCCTGGCCCCATTCCACCACCAATGCTTGATAAATGCCTTTGCTGAATAAGGGCAAAACAAGGGGAAGATGTTTTTTCTGCTGCTTCTCTTTAAAATGGTCTTCTGTTTACAGTTATCTGTTTTGTCCTACCACCTTTCAGTGAGCTGAACAGGAACCGTATACGCCAAGTGGAGGGTCTAACCTTCCAGGGTTTATCCAGCCTGGAGGTGCTCAAACTACAAAGGAACAGCATCGGCAAACTGACTGACGGAGCCTTCTTTGACCTGGCTAAGATGAAAGTCCTGTACGTACTAAACATGACCTTTAATCATACCAAAGAGAATCATTTATTTAAAACTATTATCCGACTGGTTTTGTTTTACTTTCACAAGTTCTCCTGCACAGCAGAGGACAAATCCAAATAGTTGGAAAAAAAAAATCTAATTTAAAGAATTTGGGTGCTGCAGTTAGTTTGGAGCGAGCACTATCTGATTGGCTAATCCTATTTGCACTCATTTACTGCCATTACAGGAATACTCACTGACTAAAAAAGATCTTTTTGTACCCTTACTGGAACTTTCTCACAATTACACTTTTCCCCCCTCCACCCAGAACTTTTACATAATCACTTAAATTACACGCAAAATAACAGAGTAATGCTCACAAATTGCATTGTAATTTATGTCACAGTAATGTGGTGAAGTGTTGTGAGATCAACAGATTCTCACTGCAGTATCTCTGTGTCATGCAGGCACCTGGACTACAACAGCCTGACGGAGGTGAACAGTGGCTCGCTTTACGGACTGACTTCCCTGCAGCAGCTGTTCCTCAGTAACAACTCCATAGCACGCATCAATCCTGATGGGTGGAAGTTCTGCCAGAAGCTAAGGGAGCTGTAAGTACCAGCATTCAAATTAGCCCGAACGCACACTCTCTTGCCAGATGTACCGCTAAAACGTTTCACCGGAGAGTGGTTAAATATCCGAAAAACTCAGCTTGGTAACGACAAAAAGCGTATATATCAGTGCAGTTTGCATTTTTTAAAATAAAGGTTTAAATGCTAGCTCTTAAAGTTTCCACTAACACTAAATGTGGATTCTTAAAGCCTCGAGAGCCCAACTCTTTTGACCTGCCACCCATATCATCATCACCATCTCCCTTTCAGGGTTAAACGACATTTTGTTTTAACACTCAGTACGCTTACACTATTCTTAGGATTAAGCCTGTTTATCCCATAATTAGAGCTGGGCTCAACAGCACTCGAGCGCTTCGACATGAGTTTTTGTGCTCCGTGTGTAAACCTGCGGCAAACCGGCGTGTAAATCCTCCGCTGGATGTTGTGGTAATTACACTGAAGGATCACCTTCACTGCCTTTGTCTGCCGAGTTATTATCTGAGAGTCTTTCCTGCACTGTTGACACGACTGTCGTAATGCCGCTTTAAAGTGCTTCGCTCAGCTGAGGCGTTGCTAACTACGAGGTAGCCGGGGCTATCTGTGGCGCCTATGTTTGTTTATGTGTAACAGTCAGAATGGATAAAGTGGTAGATGGTGATCGCGCTAGTTTGCTCTGGGTATCTCAGCGCCGCTTCCTGTACGCTCCCAGCACACGTTTCTCCCAGCACCACACCTTTCCACCAGTTATATGATTTTATTATCTGCGTTTTGATGACCCTCACGGCTGATAGAAGTGAGTGACTCGTCTTTATGAGAAGCCTTGTTATTGCATTCCCGATTCGCCGGGCTGAACTGGTCATCAGGGAGAATCTCTGCACACATGACTAGTCAAGCAAACCTGAGACAGACAGAGAGGGCAATAAAATGCACAATACTGCCTTTGAGCACTGTTTGAAAGATACCGTTGTAAGATTTATTATCAGTGGTAATCAGGATTTGCCATAAAAACCACGAAAAGAAGAAACATTCTTAGAAGTCTCTTCAAGCTGTAGTTTCATTTCTTTTCTTTTTTTTCCTTTTCTTTTTAAGATTGCAAGTAAACCATCTCTCTGAATTCCTAAAACAGGGGAAATCCCTTGGAAACCCATGCAGTGTCGACACCCCATTAGTATGTTCCTCAGGCCTTTTAATAAAAAAGAAAAGATTTAGAGGCTGGATGTGAATATGAGCAACATTTTGAGGGTTCCAGGACACGAGTAGCAGTTTATTCCCCTGGGGTTTACCACACGCTTAAGTAGTCTTATAAACGGAGGTTGTAGACATGCTGAGTCCCAACCCAGAATTTCTTTTCTTTCCTGTCAGACGATGCGAAGCTCATTTAAGCTCTGACTTCTGCTAAATCCATTCTCCGTTAACATCATGCGGTGTGGAAAACCGTACAATGGAAAAACGCATCATAAACTGGCAAATGGTCATCGAGTGGGCTTTGAAACTGAAGTATAATGATGTCGTGAGCGGTCTCAGTGGTCTGCCAACCTTCCAGACCTCACACAGAATATTTCTCTCTGTCTGTTCTGTTTTTTTCCCTCACTTTCTCTCTGTCTCTCCTCTTCTTCTGTCTCTATTTCTTTCTCTCTCCAGGAATTTGTCTTACAACAACTTAACTCGTCTGGATGAAGGGAGTCTGGCAGTGCTCGGGGATCTCCACACCCTCCGTCTGGGCCACAACTCTATCAGCCACATCAACGAGGGAGCCTTCAGAGGCCTCAAGGCTTTACGCATCCTGTAAGTACACCAGCCCACCCCCAACCACCATTACCAAGCCCTAAACAGACCCCTAACTCACACATTATGCCCCTGCTGACCATAAGGTTAAGACGTGCCACTTGGGAGCAGTGAAAATTGAGATGCTTAATTTTGTTTTTTGCCTGGGTGACATTTGATAGTTAATCTCATGAAGTCCCTTCGTTTGACATAGGAAAGAGGGAGCTGTTGGCTTTCAGTGAGGGTTTACTGTCATTTGTATTCATGTCTTTTACAAGGTGTCTATTGTCATGGTTTCTGTAGCAACTTCTTACTTTTTTAGTGCCTTTTTTCACTTTGTTTCTTCAGTTTTGTCTGGGGCGTTTGTTTTGTCTCCAAACACCCAGCAATCTTGGATCTAAAAGGGTTCTGTGTCACTCGGCTCCCTTGAGATCCTTCCTGGCTTTTTTGAAGCCATGAATGAAGATAGAGGATTTTTTTTTCCTTTCCCTGATCCACCATGTGTACAAAAAGCCCAAAGAAAGAAAAGGGGAGAACCACAGGGAGAAAGCCGGTGGATAAATCCAGCAGAAAGACTTGGGGGTCTTGGTCCCTAACCAAGGTCTTCTTGGCTGAGCTGTTCACAAGAGAGCCAGAGAGGAGAGTAATACCAGAGCTTGCTAGAAAGGCTCTCTGACAGCAGGGTCAGAAGCCAAGGCACATAAGGCTTCTCCCTCTGCTGGCACGCTGGATGCCAGATAACTAGCTACAGAGGGTGGAACAGGGAGCTTTCACTGCCATATCTCAGCCCTTCTCATGTTTTTCTTTCTTGTCTTTAATTAACCGCTTTGTTTCATTTGGCTGCACACTTTCAAAGCCCTCTTAATGCCCATTTCTTCCCCTCTGTTATTCTAAGTGTGTTCTGTCATCTCCTAACGATATCCCACAATACATATAATCTCTGTCTTAATTTTGGAATTTTTTCCTCCTCTCTTGTACTCCTTCTGCTTGGTGTCTTTGAGGCAGGCCTAATCTAATCAGCAGTGGGGAGGACGTGCATAGGCTGGGCCCTGAAAAGGAGCCGGGGGAGCTTTAATTGGGCCGGAGTGGCTGGTTGCGCTGGCATGGGGCTGGAGCCTGAAACGGGGTGTGAAAGCTCCAAACAAGCCAGCCTGCCCTCTAATTCGGCCACGGGGGTCGTTGGCTCATCGGGGCCCCCCTCTCCGTGCCCCCATCTCTCCCTCACTCTCTCTCTCTCTCGCTCGCTCCTCTACTCTGCAGCCCCCGCCGCTGCCCTTGCTTTAACAAGGCAATAGCCTTTAACATCCACCCAGCCAGAAAGAGTAGGAAATTGGCAGCTCCAGTCCAGTCAAACAGACACAGTCGTCAGCACAAAGTGAAAAGAACCAAAAGGGGATAAGAGATGCTTGGAAAGCAAATGGGAGGAGGAGTGGAGGTGGCTATTGTGGTGGGGGCGGAGGGGTGGGGCTGACCATTAACCCCGAAGGCCCTTTCTCAAGTTTGAGGAAAGTCTTTTTTTTTTCTTTTTAATGGCTTGGAGAAGTTCTCAGACTCTGCCGCTTGTTCTTTTTGATCACCATGCAGCAGGGCGGAGCGGTGGCCCCTCTGCAGCTATGACTTCACTGAAAGAGGTAGCTCTCAAGCAGAAGCATTCAGCAAGTGTTCGGAAACCCCCAACTTTTGTTCACTCAATCTCTTCTGTCTTTGTCTGGCCATGACTAAGCTTGGCTGCTAACCCCGTCGGCACTCTTGGCTGCGCCGTACCTGCCAGCATCGGACTTGCAGTCCGAACTGTCTGGCTTCTGGCATTGTGTTCTTGCCAGTCCCTCTACGCCATCATGAATTATACATGTTTCCCTGCACTAGGGTTTGCCTCAACACACCAGCGCGCATGCACACGTTTTCACACGCACACTCCTTCTCCACCCCTCTAAGGAAAGAATATGCTTGGTTGGCAGAGCAGAGCGGGAGAGGGGCTCTTTAAGCCAGGTGCAGCGGGGGCGAAGGGGGTAACCCGTGACTTCCAAGAGCAGCTTCTGCCAGGGCTGTGAAGCGCTTCAGCGCTGCCAGGACCAATCCCTGTTCCTCTCCTCAACCGCCTTCCGCCGTTCTTATCCTCCTCTTTTCTCTCATTCTCCACAGGGAGCTGGACCATAACGACATCTCAGGCACAATAGAGGACACCAACGGGGCCTTCTCTGGATTGGACAGCCTCATCAAGCTGTGAGTGTCTCCCCTCCTTTTCATCCCTCAGCCCTGGCCTGCCACTGTCTCTCTGCTCTCTTCAGAAAACAAAAATAGAGAAAGCGAAGGGAGCCGCCTCCTTTTCTTGCATCCCAAAGCCACTCCAGTTTAAGTTTGTTTAGAACTTTGAGACACTATCACGACCCCACACTTTACTTTGAAAAAAACATGCTCACACTGAGCAACAATTTAAAGGTCCCCTCTTTATTTAGTTTATTAGTTTTTTTTCTCCTCATCCTATAGAGGCCACTTTCTCTTCAGTTCATTCTAGCGTTCATCTTGTGATTTGATTGTAAGCTTTATGGGCAAACTGGGTTCTCTTTGCTGATAATGGCTGGAAAAATGAGTCATGTTTTTAATTACTCATTGGTGCTTTCAAACGCCTTGTATAAAGTTCAATATCAAAAGTTAGTAAGCTTAGAAATTACAGAGGCGTGAAGTTTCTGGCAATGAGCAGCAATCATCAACCCACAGGATGAAAAGATGATGTCCAGCCAAGATGGTTCCCAGTGTGAGCACCGCTGAAAGAAAGAATGAGAGAAAGAGGGGAGAGAAAGGGCTTTTCTTTGAGCTGGCAGGGGTTCGCTCCCCAATAGGCGAAGGACTATTTCTCCTCCATAGCCGCACTCCCTCTCATCCCCTCATTCCCAGTCTCTGTTGTTAAGAGCTGAGAGAGGGTGAAATTGAGGGCCGCATTCAGTCATCAAACATCAAACGCCTCATGAGCCCCGCCCTCTGACCCTGCCCCTTTTGTCAAGGCGTTGTCGGAAGCTGCCTGATGCATCCCAACGCTGGCAAAGCGAGCCATGGGAAAAACAAGAGAGAGAATCTTACATCAAAGTGTCCATTACACACACAGAGTTCCCATTTTAAAACTGTTTTTAAAAAGCTGCGTGGGAATGCCGCCACATGGGATGGAAGTGGATCTTACTGTTCAAAAGATGATTTTTGGATTTGATTCAGTTACAAGTGCATGTGACAGCTTCATTGAATTCCTTCAAAAACAAAAAATTATACCGTTATCTGTGTGACAAGACTGCCATTTGTTTGTGTACATGTGGACGAGTTTGAACACTGGGCTCTTCTTTGTGAGCCAGCCAGCCATGTCTCCTCTTCCTGCGATCCAAAGGCTACGACGGGTATGAAGAGGTGGCAGTGGCGGGATGAAGGAAGGGGATTAAGACCCCAAATCAGAGCAGCTAGACTTTGGGCTTGACAGACACTGAAATGATTACACGTATGTCCTGTTCGCGGGGGGGCTTTTAGATTCTAATAAAGATAAAAGTGGTCTTTGAAGAGCAGCACAGAGCCCAGGTGCCCCCGCCCACCTCCACATCCCTGTTCCATCCCCTTTACCCTTCCTCTTGGCTAATCTCCACACAGTTCAGGTTTCCAATAACCCCCCCCCCCGTCAATCTTATCAGATTCAAACCGGCTAATTGTGCTTCTCTCTCTGTTTTGTTCTCTCTTCTCATCCCCTTTCCCCAAAATGTTCCCTCCTCCCTCTTCCTCTCCCCCCTTCTTCATATATTGACACCCCTCGTGTTTGGAAACGGCAGGACTCTGTTTGGAAACAAGATCAAATCCGTGGCCAAGAAGGCCTTCTCTGGCTTGGATACCCTGGAACACCTGTGAGTATCCCAGGAGAGAGAGCGGAAGAGGGGAAAGAGGGGGTGGAGTGTAAGGGGGTGTGGGTTTTGTAAAAGTAGTTGGCAGGGGGAGGCTGCTAGCGTCGTGGTGAAAGAGAATGATATCGGTGTGGGTAACACTAATCTGTTCACACTTGATGAAACAGTATTTAATATTTCAACAGGAACTTGGGGGAGAACGCTATTCGCTCCATCCAGCCCGACGCCTTCACTAAGATGAGGAACCTCAAAAGCCTGTGAGTTTAACACGGATCTTTCTGGTTCTGAGTGTGCTTACAGAACCTGCCTGCAGCAACTCACTCACAAATACAGAAAAGGGTACAGTGCACGTGACATATGCTTGTCTGTTCCCTCTCCTCCAGTCTCATTCAAAGCAACAGCTTGCTGTGTGACTGCCAGCTCCACTGGTTGCCCGACTGGTTGGTGGCACGTGGTTTGCAGGTCGGTATCAATGCCACCTGCGCCCACCCGGAAAGTCTGAAGGGAAAGAGCGTCTTTGAGGTTCCGCCCAGCAGCTTTGTGTGTGGTGAGTGTGTGTGTGTGTGTTCTCTGGTTACATGGCTGTGTCATTGCTTTGTGATGAGAAGGAGGCGTTCAAGGCACAGATGGGCCACATACATGGGCTCCGCTGTCCTGTTATTGACACATTTGCATGTATTTGGGTAGTGTTTTTGTTTAGTTCTGCGATAAACTCTCCAGCAACATGATGTCAGTTTTTATTTTCCCTTTTTACATTCAGACACCTGCTGAGCAACGCTTGTGATAATATCCTCACGCTTTTTAAACACACTTTATTTCACCCGCTGCCTTTTTTTAGACGACCTCCCCAAGCCTCAGATCACCGTACAGCCGGAAACCACAATGACAGTCCTCGGCAGTGACGTTCGTCTCACCTGTACAGCTGCCAGCAGCAGCTCCTCCCCCATGACCTTTGCCTGGCGCAAGGACCAGGAGCTCCTTCGTAACGCTGAGATGGAGAACTACGCCCACGTGCGTGCTCACCACCAGGCCGCGACACCAGATCTGCCGGGCGCAGGAGGAGGAGGCGTGATGGAGTACACTACGATTCTCCACCTGCGCCGCGTCACTTTTGCCCACGAGGGTCGTTACCAGTGCATCATCACCAACCACTTTGGCTCCACCTACTCGAGCAAGGCCAGACTCATCGTCAATGGTATGTTACGTCGTTAATAGCTTCTTTGGGTCACTTTTATTCATTTATTAAAACAGACGAATTGTTTCAGCTGTTTATATTATTCAACTGAATTTCAAAATTATAGGGCCCACAGTGAGTTTGTCTTTCGCTACAATAAAGTCCCCTTCCTCTCTCTCACTCTCTTGAGCGTCCTCTCCTCTAGGCTGATATTTGGAACAAATTGATTTAGCTGCATGTCATCGCTGACAGGCTTGATCTATTCTGCGCTCTGGCAGGGAACAAACTCTGAATAAATACTGTCCAACTGCAGAAAAGCAGTGTGAAAAAGCCTCCATCAGACCTCTTAACCCTTGCTGTAGCCAAGTGCTCGCTCACAGCAGATCCTGTCAAACTGAATTTAGCATTTTGGCAGATATTTACCTGGTTGTTGCTTTGGCTTACTCATGTATAAATAAAGGTTTCCTGCTTTTCTAACTGAAAGTTTCTTGATTTCAATGTCAGCAGCAGCTGGGAAAATGAATGAGCAGCTCTGTAATCCTTTACAACTGCTGTTGCAGTTCTACATCCTGCTCGGGTAGACTGCCTATATGTTTGTAAATGAGGAAATTACTCAAACTATGAAGTGGATTGTCAACCTTCCTACAATATATAAAGGTCATATTGTTTTGATCTGCTAATACTGAAGGAATTTTTCCATCCGTAGTTCTTCCATCCTTCATCAAGACTCCCAGGGACAGCACCATCCGAACTGGCCACACCGCCAGGCTGGAGTGTGCTGCAGAGGGTCACCCGGCACCTCAGATCGCCTGGCAGAAGGACGGTGGCACGGATTTCCCCGCCGCCCGCGACCGCCGGATGCACGTCATGCCCGACGACGACGTCTTCTTCATCACGGACGTCAAGCCGGTGGACATGGGCGTGTACAGCTGCACTGCCAAAAACACAGCTGGCACCGTCTCTGCTAACGCCACCCTCACCGTACTGGGTAAGAGCTGGGTTTGGTCAGTCCGAAGCAGAATGAGAATCTTTATATTTTGCTTTCTCGCCAGCTGTGGCCTTGCTGCAGGTCAGGGGTCAGAGGTCACAGTTAGGGGTCAAAGGAGGGGATCGAGGGGGATCACAGAGGGGAGTTTGTTAGGCATTTACACCACACACACACACACACACACACACACACACACTCTCTGTGAGGGACAGTCATGGCTGCTTCACTGCAGGCCTCAGTGCTCCCAGTTTATTGGCTGTTTTACACTGTTAAACAGAACAGAGCTTCTCTCTTATAACCATCTCAGCACATAGATCATCATTGTCCTTTGTCTTTGAACTGAGCAAAACAACCCACTGTTGTATACAGATGGGATATATTTTTACTTATACATTTTTAATTGACCTTTTAAATTAATCTGTAACATACCCACAAACATTTAAAACACTGCTTTAGCATAACATTTGCATGTTGTCAAGTTTTAATCTACAAAGCACTACAAAATACTGAAACAAGATACCGTAGAACCACTCTGAATTTCTAATGTTTGAGTTTAAGTGACGGAGAAGGAGGGGTAGTGTGTAGTCAAGGGGCCCCTAACTGAAAGAAAGTGGTGGAGGAAGAAAAATGGGAGCCAAAGAAGAACTGCAGCGGTGGAGTGTGAGTGCGCATATGTAGGGGGAGGAGGTAGTTAAAAGGGATTTAGAGAAAATAAGAGGGAGGGCAGAAAGAGAAACAGGGAGAAGGAGGACGAAAATATTGATAGACGAGAACACAACTGAAGTGGGTTAAGTGAGATGTCTTAATCTGTGTACATCCCACTGTGAAGGGAAGTGCTCACTCTGAGAGGAGAGGCCACCCTTAACACGCACACCATCGCTCAGTCCAGTGTGCTTCATTCACTGAAATGTGAAGCTGGCAAGGAAACAGACAGGTCCTCTGAAGAGGATCCTGCCCCAGAGGAAATGTTTGTGCTCCAATCAAAAAGCTTAAGTTTCAGGAAACTTCGGACTTTATCAGCATTGTGTTTGAGTAATAAATATCAGTCTTAGAAGACGGATAGGCTTTCAGTGGCTGGACATGTCCGTTTGTGCTCAGGCTGTCCAGCTGAATCACCACAATCCGGTAGTCTGTCATCAATACAGTGAACAGAAAGGTGCTAAAGAAAACCGTAGAACCACCAAAACCGTAGTTCTAGAAATCCTTGGGCTCTTTTTATGAGGAAACTCATCACCCCACTTTTCCACAGAAACGCCCCACCTGGCTCAGGACCTGGAGGACCGCAGCATTACTGTCGGGGAGACGGTGGCGCTGCAGTGCAAAGCTCTCGGCAGCCCGCCCCCGCGCATCACCTGGCTGCACAACGACCAACCGCTGCGCCCCTCCGACAGACACCACTTCACGCCGGGAAACCAGCTGCTTGTCATCGGCTCCGCCTTGCTGAAGGACGCCGGGCGCTACACCTGCCTCATGTCCAACACTCTGGGCACAGAGCGCGCCCACAGCCAGCTGGTGGTGACTGAGCGCAGGAACGCTTGCGCCACGCCGACAGGCCCGAGCACCGTTACTATAGGGATCATCGTCATCGCTGTGGTTACGAGTATTGTGGTGACATCGCTGGTGTGGGTGTGTATCATCTATCAGACGAGGAAGAAGAGCGAGGAGTGCAGCGTGACCAACACAGGTGAGCTCAGAATGACTTCTTTTTGCTTTTTTAATTTGTAAGTTAAAAACACATTTAATCTAAAAATGAAGAAACCACTAAAACTTCATGCAGCCCACAGTTCTGGCTCTGATGTCTGCCTCTTTTCTCTCTCCCAGATGAGACGATCGTTCACCCAGATGTATCCAGCTACCTCTCCTCCCAGGGGACTCTGTCCGAGCGGCAGGACATGTGCATCCGTGTGGAGACCGGCGGTGGCCCTCAGCCCAACGGACACGTTGTAGACACCACAGGTACCGCTAAAGTTCGCTCTCTGCTTCCAAATGTTTGCGCTCTCCCCGGCAGTTTCTCCCACGTCCCCTGGTGGGTTACGTAATGATGAGACGAGCGCTGCTGTAAAGCTGTAAAGACCTGCTCAGTGTCAAAAATAATCACAGGAGACGCCCTCAGCACAATTTTGACATGCATTTGTTGACTTTCTGCCTCCAAATCATTTATTTGTTTCCCCGTGGCTGCCCGCAGGTTTCGACAGCACAGTGCTGTGCACAGATTGTATGGAGAATGGCAACAGCTACTCCAAAGATCCCAACTACCTGGCACACGGGTTTGGTCCTGCTGCAGGCATGGAGTACCAACAGCAGCTTATTCCACCACCCTACTCTTACTGTTACCCCGGGGAGCAGCACGACACTGGGTCACACACAACCCCACTCTGCAATGGGACCCCCAGCAGGATCCGAAAGAACTCTGAAGGATCAGTGTTTCCAAAAAACCATAATACAACACTGAACCAACACGATAGAAAAGGTACGGTGATTAGTGTAGTGAGTTTAACTGTACTTATCCAGCCTTATCCCATAAATCCACTACTCTTCTTAAAGCTCCACACTGCCCTGATGGAATAACAGTTTTATCAGGTGATGCCATGAGAAGCTATCAGCCATTCTGGAGTCTTCTTTCTGCAAGTGCCTTTGAATGTGATCTTTGATGGATTGTCTCCTACCAGCATCTGACACTGTATCATAGTTACATGCCCAGAGCCCCTCAGGATATGTATCTCCCTCCTGATGATGCACGCCCAGGCCTGTTCTGGGCTTCAGCTCCTTTAGTTATATAGCAGTGGTATTGGCCTTTGAATACCAATTCTCACCTCCACACAGCTCTACACACACATTCCACTGACTCGCTTTCTTCCAAAGCCGAGCACATATTTGTCTTTGTGCGTGCCACGTCACTGACCCCGCCTGTTCCTTCTCTGTTTCAGCAGTGAGCAAAGCGGGACAGACCAAGACATCGCAGGAAGACTCCTTCCACAAGCCGGTGAAGCTGGCCAGCGTGACGAGCCACGGACACATCGACACGGACTGCGAGCCTGAGCTCAGGCAGACTCTGCTGTCCAATGGACACGCCCTCAGAGCCTCTCAGAATGAGAGCGCCTCTCTAAGGAGAGCCAGTGACTAGCAGCCCCAAAAATGTGGACCGATATATACAATAATTTTTTTTCTTGCACTGGGAAATAACCTGCTACCTCATATCGAGGCAAACGGTCCCGAGCCTCCTGCATCTGAACTGACGGAGGAGGGGGGATGGGCATCCGGAGTTTGAAGGCGGAGCTTGTGTGGGGGGCGTCCCATCTGAGCGTATCAGCTGTACATAGTTAAAAACCTTCCTTTGGGAGGTGGCCGCTAAAAAAAATAAAAATAAAAATTTTAGCTGCAAAAAAGAGGAAAAAAAAAAGAAGAAAAAAATGTGACTTGCATTTGAAGCATGTAAATGTGGGGAATCTTGTACAATATGTATGTGCAGGGGGACTAAAAAGAGAAATATGCCTTTTGGACTTTTTTTTTGACTGTACATAAGAGTTTTCTTATATATTATATAACTTTTACAAAAAAGAGTGTTTAAATATATGTGCATGGCAAAGAAAGGAGTGATGGTATTTTTATTTTTCTTACAACAAGAAAAAAAAACAGCCTTTTTTCAGCTTTTACCAACATTCAGCTGCAGTGCCTTATTGCATGATCAAAGAAAACTCAAGTTGTAATAGCATATATCCAGAGACTGTTTCTGTGAGAGATCCTGGTACACTTTTTATCGCAAACAAAACACTTGATCGCACTTGAATGTTTTACCTTTTTTTTTTTTTTTTTTTTGCCAGCTATGGCCTTACGGAAACAGCTCGCACCACCGTTTTTGTATGAAGGAGGAGCTCGGATGCTGATTATTTAGGTACGTTAGATGTTGGTGCGAGTGGTGGGATATCAGTTAAAGCACTTTTTTCTTCACTTCACAAACATGCAGACTGTGTGTACACGATCCACCGGCAGGAATGCAGTAGCCTCCTCTCTGAGGAGACGTTCCGCATATCTCGACGCACTAAAGTCAACAGTACATACTGTACCCTTAAGGCTCTTCCACCTGTTTCACAACACTACACGTTTACTGCAAAGCCGCTCTCATCGGGTTGGGATGAATGCTTCACGTGTTTTAAAGAGGACTTATTATGCTTTTTGGTATTTCCTTTTCATATGCAGATGTACGTGGAAACTGTTACAGTGTTGGATGCTCGTATTAAACATAGCCAAAGTTTTCACATAACGAGGTCAGTGCATGTAGAAGTAATCCCTGTGAGCCCAAAGCTCAGGCTTCAGACTGCTCGGTTTTCACCCACCTGCTGTTCAGACACTCTGTTTGCCAGAGGATGATTTGAGGGGGCTGCACTTAGGCCCAGTGTACAAACCTAAATAATTGTTTTGAACTGTGAATCGTGCAAAGCTGCTCAAGTCAATGCCAATAATTTTTTACAAAATTAGATCGATCGATCTAGAGAGAGAGAGAGATCTGCAATAAGCATAATAGGTCCTCTTTAAGTTCGATTTTTTTTTTATTTGTCCCAGAAAGTGACTTCGGTACAATTCTGCAACCACATGTGGCTGCTAACAGCTAACAGCTGTTGCTTGGAAGCTGCAAAAGCCAGTAATAATCTCTCAGTGCAACTGCGTGACACCTGTCATGAGTTACGGCCCACATTCATAACCGAAGCTGCAATTTTTGGATGTTTAATTGGCCGGCTGCCCAGCTGTTTTTTTTCTCTTCTTTTTAATAATAAAATCTGAATGCTATGGAATTAGCAAAAGATGCATTGTGATGTTGTGTCATTCAGTTACTGCTGTAATATGGGTCGACATCCGGGGGGGAAGCTGGGGTACGGGGTGGTGCATTTGGGAGCAAAAGATGGCCAGTACTCCACCTGAATCACTGCAGTTCAGTAATAACGATTCATGCCTGAGGTGGATAAAGGTGCAGCTCACTCCTGTGAACAGTTAGGGAGGCTTGTGAAAAGTGCCGTAACCAAACTTTGGGGGGTGAACTGTCACAGTCCCTGAATGCTTTGGTACCATTCAACATGAATACACCAGTGGCCTTATCAAGGTAAGCTGGAGGACATGCTCCTCTGGTTACACCTGATAGCACTTACTGAGGTGATTTTTACCAGCAAGACCAATCAGAGAGTATGTTTTTTTTTTTTTTCCTCCTCTTCTTTGTTTTTTGGGCTTTGGGAAAGCAACCCCCGTGTAGTAGGTAAAAGGGACTCGAAGGAGCGAGGGTGCAGTTCATATCCTGAGTAATTTATTGATGCAGACTGTCTGAAACCGTTGTCCCAATGTCAAAGTTAAAACAGTGAAGTGTCTAACATGGCATTGAAGTGTCTAATAAAAATCCCATTTTGCTATTATTACAAGTGTTGGGCCTGTTTTCTTGCTCATATAAAAAAAAAAAGCACACACATAGGGAGGATGTTTCGACAATATCACAAACAGCTGAGTTAGCATTTAACGCTGCTCTCCTGTCACAGCGGTTATGGAGAAGCCATCAATTCAAATGGAGCATGCACAAAGACATGAAATCCACAGTCCTTGATCTTCAAAGTAGTCAAGTAGCCACGCACGCACGCACGCACACACACACACACACACACACACAGAGAGAAAGCTAATCTTCCAACCAGGAATGTCTTTTGGCTCCTTGGAGCTGCAAAGACAGCAGGCTTTTTTTTTTTCCTTCTGCGGGCTGTTAAAAATATTTGCTATTGAGTCGAGTCTGACTGAAGGTCAGGATGTGCATTCCAGATGGACGTTTGTCACCAGATGATTGACGTGCCCCTGGCCGCGGCCTCCACCAATCACACTCCGACCATTGTTGTGCTACAGCCTAGTGACAAGCAGCATGACAAACAGTCCCACCTGTGAGGACATTTGTCTTCTCGTGCAGTTTTACCTTCCAGACCGGCTGCTGACAGATGAGAGGAGCTAATTCACTGAAAACACACTGATACCTAACTGTTCTTCCATATGCCAGCTAAATAATCCTTCAATAAGATGTATTGGAGCATTTTTTATTAAATTGTCCTCTTCTTTTAAAAGCCTGAGGAGCAGGGAGGGGGTGCATGAATACTTGTAAAATTTAAAAAGGCCACACTGGAAATCACATCACGCAACAATTTAAATTAAACTCAGAGATTCTCTCATTCATTTCCAAACTTTTCTTATATCTCGTCCTTGTGGCCAGGTCGCGCAACACTTCTGTGGTCCAGGAGTTGGAAACCGCTGCTCCAATAAACAAGATCAAAGCCGGAGTAAAAATGTGCACGGCCTTACCTCTGCTTGATCCAGTCATGCAGATCGGTTCAGCTGTGGGACTGGACCGCTGATATCACACAACCTCAGCAAACAAAATCAAAACCATCTGCTTAAATGAAAGAGCAGAAAATGAAGCTTCTTTGTGAAATCTGGTGTGCTGATCCCTTCAGTGAGTGTATCAGAGCACAAGTGATTTACATAGCCAAAATCAGCATGTTTACCAGTTTCATGACTTCTAATCAGGTCGATCACTTACTCTAATTCTGTTTGACTTGAATGTTTGTACATTGTGGAGAATGCAGTTGCTCAGAGCGTCCCACAACATACAACTGCCATAAGAGGAAAAGCTAGCATGGCTTTCTATAACTGCCTATCAGCACCGCTAATGTGCAGCACTTGACATCAAAACATGGGGATGTTAAGCAAGTGCAAAATTTCAGAGAAGCAGCCATTTTTTATGCAAACTACCCCGTTTTCAGAAACTCAACAAGTCAACTGGTTTATAAGCAGGTTTCTAGCCCATGAAGCCCATTCCTTCTTTCTCTCTTTACAAAATAAGCAGATAACAGATCTGGAGTGTTTGGTTGCTGTTCAGTCGAACTTCATTTGAGTTCCAAAGAGACACTGATACTAGTGAAGGAGGTCAACAAAAGGTTAAAAAAAAAAAAAAAAGCCTTACACAAACCTATAAGAGAGACAGCAAAATGCTTAAGCAGTGGCCGAATCAAAAATCTGATCTATTCATAAATAAAAGATCTGAAGAGCCGGAGATGACAAAGTGCGTGATTTTGTTAATAAAAGGCTTCTACTGTTCTGGGATTCTACAAGAAAAAAAGGACAAAAAAAAAGGCTTTTGCATGTGGATGAGGTCAGCTTTGCTGCAGCAGGATTGTAACAATGGTGAGATAGTGCTGTGTCTCTCTGGTGGGTCTTTAAAGCAGGTGGCTTAGTCCAATAGAGAGGAGAAAACGCTAAAATGATCATTAAACTGTGCAGAGTTCCAGAGAGTCAAAGAAAGCCCCAAACCTCACTCGAAAGATACAAAGACCGTTTTTAATCACATAACTCATTCTCTCACAAACACGTGAAACATAAATGGTCCCAGTCACTGCTGACTACAATGACTGCGTTGTCCTAGGTGATACAGTGTTGCTTCATTTCAAAAAATTCTGTGGTGTTTTGAGTGCCTAATCAATAAGTATGAATGTGGCACTCTGGGTAATGCAGTCATCCCCGTGAGCGTCTCCTCTCTGCCTCATTTCAAAGGACTCAGCAGGATGCTGGATCCTCCATTTCCAGAGACGATTTCCCTGCTGTTCTGGTTCTCTCCATCAGGTCAGGACTCAGGACAGTCACAGGTCGTGCTGCTATAGCAGAGTGCGGCGGACCTTCTCATAGGCTCCGAGGAAGATGAAACCGCCCACGCTGATGAAGGTCATCCTCGGTATGCTGCCAGCAAACAGACTGGAGAAAGGGGAGAGAGCAACATGTGCTTCTTAAAAAAAAGATATCTTTGCAGCATTTGTCAAAATTGCGGTACAGTAATGCATTTGAGACGCTACAAGACTATCTACAGTGCTTCTGTGCAGGATGAATGGAGTCCTCAATATAAAGAGCAAAATGTCAGTCCACTAATGTTCGCTTACTGTCTAACAACGTAAGATTGCCTTGTTCGTGACACCCTGTTTGTGAGCTAGAGTATGTTTTTTAAAAAAGAGAACACTTGGTGTTTTGTGCAGCACACTTCATCCGTATTTCAAGGGCGTGGTTAGAGGAAGGACTAGATTTTCTTACACTCAGACGTGTGATCAACTCTCATAAAAGTGTGCTGCAGCTTAAATGACTGCCATGAAAAAGCGCTGTGAAAGGAGGGGCCCGGAGCGTCTCGTGTCCAGCTCTGCATGGTGTTTGGGTGCAGAGGGGTCGATGAGAGCGCCTCAAACATGAGGCCATGTTAGTGAGCCACTTTCACAAAGAGCAAAGGCTGGGGCCCGTGTTACAGCGACCGAGGCTCAACGAGGAGCTGCTAACATTGGTGGTGGTCAAAGGATGTGATGGGCCATAAGAGCCTCCCAAGATACCCCCCACCTCCTGCTACACACAGCTGTTTTTGGGATTAGGCTTCAAGCCTCCACCCAAGTCCTCTCTGGAGCTCTCACTCCCCCCACCTACCTCCTTCTCGCTCTCTCTACTCTCTCTCTATGTGACTGATGGCCAGATGACATCTGCACATGTCTCTCTGCTGTCCATCCATCCATTTCTCTGTCTCTCCGCTCAGCGACGTCCCCCTCAGCTGGCTCACTTGTTTGGGGATTTCTCCTCTGACTCCTATTCGTGCTGCGTCATGCACTTCTAAGACACGTGCTCACTCGGTCCTGTCAGTTCATCCGGCTTTTTGTGTCCGTCTCTCCATTTATTTTCCCCCCCCCCGCTTCACTCTGTCTGACTTTCTCGCAGTGCATTTGCCTACCAACACCTTCTGTCTGCCAATACGCCCCCACGCTCACAAGGTCTGGCCCAGTCCAAGCCAGATGAGAAGTATTGTGTGCTGGTGGATGTGTGCTTGTGCTCGCTTGTGTGTGTGTGTGTGTGTGTGTGTGTGTGTGTGTGTGTGTGTGTGTGTGTGTGTGTGTGTGTGTGTGTGTGCGCGCGCGCGCACGTGTTTGAAAAAAACAAAACTGTCGACGCATGCAACATGTCTGTCTCCATTCATCATCCGTGTGGGTGTGTTGGCACTTGTGTTCCTGTCCACTTTCATTTCTAGAGAAACTTTTGAAATATTGCAAAGTTTAATTTGGTTTTCATCAGCCTTAAAAATGCTTCTTGAATGCAAATACATCACACACACGCACAAATCAAAAGAGAAAGAAAATAATTCTGAAGAGCTGACAACTTCTGGGCAACCTGACCAGGCCGGTTTTGTGCTTAGGCATCACATTTTTAAGGTTTCAGGTTTTCATAGAGAAGAAATTAAAACAGGACTTCCAGCTAGCAACTGAGAGGTAAAGTATGCAGATTATTTTCCATATCACATTTCAGAACTTCACACCAGCTTCTGCTGCAGAGCCACCCAGTCCAAGATTTGCTATTACTCACTATTAGAGGAAAAAAAAAAGCTGTATTAATGACACAGCTACTGCGGCGCTCCGCTGTGCATTTACTATACTGATGTTAGCATTTAGCTCAAAGCTCTACTGTGCCTAACCATCGGCCCTGCATGTTCAAGTGGAACAGAAGATCTTCCTACAACAGTCTCTGTGTAAGCTCTGTCATCTTCCTTTCAGTGCCCTACATGAAGCTTCTATTTCTGGACACACACACATAGTTAAGTGCAGCTCTTTTGAGAAATTTGAGATCAGAGGCCATGACAGACTTCCTACTTATGATATTTTCACGTTGTCCGTTGTAAAGTTATACAAGTGTCCAAGCATGCCAGGGATCTTCCAAACATCCCAACCATTCACACGACTCCACCTTTAAGAATGCTCCAGGCCTAGGTCGCCCGGTCTCAACAGACGGCTTAGCTTTGCATGGCTGGCTTTGATAAGTGTGTGAAACCGAGAGGAAGTTGGAAGTGTGAGAGACCTTATACAAGTGTGTTTATCAAAGCATGAACCGAACTGCTGCAAATAAACACGGGACATTAGTCAGAGGCTGTTGCCCTGCCCTTCGACGTGCTCTTTCCATCTCGGCACGGCTATCTATCACCATCTGCTGAAACAAAAGTCGCAGGCTTGCACCGGGGGAGTGCTGTGCATTGCTTACACCCTGATATCAAATACAATCCAAAGCTAATCAAAACCCACTGACAGAAGTAACAGAGGGCAGGTGGAGCGCCTAACGACAACACAGATCCCTGTGTATTCCACTCAACCTTCTCCATCATGTGATGGTCCGATAGCCGCGCTGCGAGGAATGAACTAATTTTAAACTCAGCGCTCATGTTTTGTCTCAGCTCTCTGCTGCCGTTACATTTCCTGTCTGGGATCAGGCCCACCTGTGGACGTCAGAGCAGAGCCGGAGCTCAAATATTCCCCCTGGGACTCCTCGACATCACGGCCTGGCCATTCACAGAGAGCCGTCATCCCCCTATTGTCGGCCAATCGCCTCTCCCGAGGAACCGGGCTAAATATAGTTTCAAAGCTCGGCAGGACAGTATGGAGGAACCGCCGTGAGCTCACGCAAAATGTTTTGGTTGCGGTGAAGAAATATGCCGGTGCTGCTTAAGAAGAGAGCGAGGGAGAAATCTTCAAATGTATCTGAAAGCAAATTTCTGGCAGACAGAATGCGTTCCATGAAAAAAATAAAATAAAAATAGCCGTCCTCGGAAACTCTTTGAAAGGATAAATTTAAGAGGAAAGAGGACCGACTCTAACATGTTTGGGTCTTCAACAAATCTGAGGAAAATCAATCTTTTTTATGTCCTTCTAGCAGGGAGTGGGTGTAGAAAAGTGGACGATAGCTGCAGAGACAAAAACAGACTCGAGCACACTTTCCCTTAAAAAACACTAAATAATCAGTGTCTGGAAAACAAATTACTCATCTGTAGTCACCCTGTTTCCTCTGTGTTATCTTTATCTGTTATATAACTATAACTGCAGTGATGGTGGACATTTTTCATCTGAACAAATAGCACAAACCACTGAGCCTCTAACAAGCACTTTCCGTGTTGTGTGAGTCCAAAACTATAAAAAAAAGAAAGAAAAAGAATAAGTGACATTTTCTTTAATACTGTTCAGTTCTCGTGAGAACTAACAAGTTTGAGACGTGGCTGAGGAATTCTGGAAGACAGAGCGCTACATGTATTTGATAAATCCTTGGAAATAACTCCCTCTGTAGTCAACACCTGTGCTACAGGCTGAATTAACATGGCATTCTAGTAAACATGGTTTCTCCCCACTTGTTGCAGAAGGAAACAACAGTCTGTAAAATGCTATTTAATCACTTCTGTGTTTCCTCAGCGCAGCGCCTAAGAAAAGTTTGACTCCAAAAGAAGAAGACAGACACCTTTTCCCAGAAATCCTATCTAAAGCAAGAATGTTCTGGAGTCCTCGAGATATTTACGAGACAAAAACAGGGACAGGCTTAAATGATGGGCGGACAGCTGCTCATCATTGTGTCTTTGCAGCACAGCTTTACTGTTTCCTGCAACACAGCACGACTCCGTTCATGCTGTGTTGCAGGACCAATAACAGTAAAGTACAATTGCACTTTACCACAGGTTTCTGTGTGTGAGTTGAGAGCATGTTACTTATTTGCTTTTCTTCTATTCTGGTTTGCACAAGGAGCCAATCAGAGAGCCTCGAGGACATGTTGCCCATTAGTGTTTATTTTGACATGACTCATAGCCGTGTTTGGTTATCCTGCAGGTTAGTGGGGTAGGCCAGTGAGCTGCACTGCTCTCTCCTAACCCGGGCTCTCTGGGGCATGGCACACACATGGAAGCACTTTAGAGCTTCACTACACAGCAATTGGGCCTATTACCATAATTACAGCTTTAAAGCCCCAGCAATCTGTATCAGGCATGCACCAGTGCAACCACCGGGCCACCGGGCCAAAACAGACCCCCCCATTCCTCCCTTTGTACTTAAAAAAAAAACTTTTTAAACACTCTCCTTTGTTTCTGCATTTAATGTGTCTCTTAGCTACTCTCTTTGTTCTCATTCTTCACCTTCTCTGGTTACATCGCATCATGAAGGAGAAAAAAAAAGTGTTTGTCATTTTAAGCTCATGGTCCTTGTTCTCTGGGTGCAGCTGAGACACAGCTAAGCCCAGGATGATGATACAATGAGTAGAAGGAGAAGAAGAGGGAGACAAAAAAAAGATTTCCATGTGCTGCAGAGTTGGAGGCTGTAAACAGTTCTCCTGTGCTCCAGCAGGGACAGTGGGACTTGTAGTTAGGGTTTTTCCACGGGGGCCTGCCAACTATCAGCTCACTGAGATTTAATCAAGTCTCAGACGTGATCTTTATTAAAAATGATGCCCAGAGTGTTACCAATGTTTGAAAGAGGTTTTTAGGGAATCACCCTTGGCTCTGATTGGATTCCAGGACTGTGTCTGCTAAAAACAAACACAAAATTTGCCTGTGTGTGCGTGTGTTTGCGAGTCAGGGAGGGTGGAGAGCATTATCCTACTAGCGTTTGGCCCAGCCCCAAACCAAATCTGCTGCGAGCACTACGCCGGGGTGCATCCCGATTAAGCGATGGCAGCCTGTACACAAGCAGGCCTATTACTCACCGGGACTGAGGGTTTGTTTTAGTGCTGGCGGCCCTCTGTGGACCCCATTAGACCTGGCCTTTTGTCCAGTGCGCATCATAAACACATCAAAACACTTAAATAAACCCTTTCACTTGGCCCCTCGTAACACCTTAATCAATAAGGCGCTGCAGCAAGTCGTCAGGAAAAGCTTTTATACAGCTCATTTTTCAGCCGTGGCTGTAAATTCACGCTCCCTGGAGGAACCGCTCTATCAAACTTGATTACGCGAGGGATCGGGAGCCGGGTTAAATCAAATCATGTAAAATACGAGCTTTCTAAAGTGGCCTGGGATAAAATGGTTTGTGTAAAGAGGCTGTTTGGTTTTAAACAATCACAAGGGTCTTTGAATGTTTCACCAAAATCAAGATACACACACACACACACACACACACTCACCCTGCAATGCCCCTACTCCTCCACACATCGTAGAGCACCAGTGGGATGTTGCCGCTCGCTGTGGTTGAGCCGGCCTGCAGAGAGGGAGAGAGAGGGAGAGTGAGTGAGTGAGACAGAAAGAGGGACCTGGAGAGCACAAATAGAGGTGCGATGACTGATAAATTGTCTCCCGTGCTTCCTGCTCCTCAGACAGACACCCTGTTTAGTCTTTCTTAGCCCAGCTTCCTCCAGCCTCCCCTTCCCCCCTCTTTCTGCTAATGGACAGCTGTGTCAGCGCAGGTGTCACCTCCAGCACCCGCTCAGAAACACACCCAACCAGCTGCCCACCCAAAAAAAACACACTCAACAAGTTCTCCTTGTCTCCCTCTCCTCCTGCCAGTCCGGTCGTTTTATTTATACTAAACGGATTAGCTGGCCAGAGAGTTTTGAATCCATCAGCGTGGAGCGTCACGGGTATGAGAGCGGCACGATAAGGCCACATTGGGTTAAGTGATGGTGGGTGGCTTCAGTTTAAAAGGAAGGAAGATAAAAATGGAAGAGGCAGTTGTGAGATTCGAATAAGCAGGAGGGAGCTGAGCACAGGCTTGAGGAGTTTGTGTGTTGGTGTGCGCACAGCGATCTATGCTGCAGCTTGTTGAACATGTAGGAAACAGTCTGCAGCATCCGCTGTAAATCTAGAGTAGGATTCATGCTTCTTTTCTTCACGGAAATGGGAAAAACACCCCTATTTCTTGTGTTTCTGTTGGAGACAGGTGGTTGAGAAATGAATCCACCCCCGCCCCCTCCTCTTCTGGCCTGACAAGTTTTCTTTTCCTTTACTGCTGTGGAATGGTGGAACGAGGGAATGGAGGAACAGGGTGTCCAAAACACACACACACACACACACACACACACACACACACACACACACACACACACACACACACACACACACACACACACACAGTCCCTGTCTAACTTATGCTGACATACAAAAATATCTTTATGCATCTCAGTTTATGAGTTTCTTCTCCCGATTCGTGTTTTTTTGTTGTCCAAATATAAGATTTAAAAGTGCTTCTTGATGTGTTTTTCTGGGTTTTCTGGCATCCACTATGCTTCCTGTGAAAAGTCTGAACAGTAACGGCTGCTCTATAAAGTGTTGCACTGGCTCCTGTCTTTGCCACAGTTGGTTTCAGTGGATATTAGTAAACATGACACTGATGGCAGCACTGTGATGAACAGGCAGAAATCTCCGACTCTAAGAAGACCAGTGTTGTGCGGTAGCAGCATAGGAGGTATGAGGCAGCTCTGTGGTACAACAGGCACGCTGCCACTGCTGCAGGCAGTCCTGTCCTGGAGGGGCTTTGCTCCTCCAGCTGTGCCCTGGATGTCGGCCTGCCTGGGTCTCGGTTGCGCTAGGCTGCATACTGTACAACGCCAGTCTTTCATTCTGTGTCCTGTGGGAAGAAAACTGATGTGACAAGTTCCAACACCCAGTTTCCCCCCATAGCCCGGATCTAAAGCGTCCACAGTCAACACGAGCCCTGCTCTGTCTGTCTTTCTTCAACGCTCCTGCCTGGACTTGTCACCCACAAGGAGCCAACCGAGCGACACCAAACCTGAGCCCCTAAAAATGAGAGTTTAAGATCACTTGAAAATGTATGTTGCATAGTTGGATCTTAACAAGGTTCCAAGTAGAGCTTCAACATGCAACAAGAAAAAATGGGAGTGAGACAAAACATTTTTTGAAAACAACGCTTAAACTGGAACAGGTTGTTTTACAGCTGATCAAAAGTTTAGGACCAAACCCGCCCTTAGTCATGAGGGATGCTCTCTATAACATCTGGACATAGCCAGCGGCCGTTTGACGCCCCTGCACCTCCTGAAGCTCTGTTGTTCCACTGAAGGAAAAAACACCCCAGACCGTTATGGCGCCCCCTCCGCTGTGGCACATAGAAAACATCTGGTTACATTTTTCTCATCAGAGAATAAAACTTTCTTCCAACTTTTATTGTCCCATGTTTGGTGCTCGCTTGCAAAGTCCAAAAGTCAGCTCTGTGGCATTCAAGGAGATTTGTTTTTGAAGCCCTTCAGTTTCAGATGCCGTCTGATGGTTATGGGGCCTTAATTTGGCTCGAGGATCGTCCGGTGTCTTGATTGACAGCCAATTGGATCCTCTGGCTCAGTGCTGGTGAAATTTTTTTGGGTCTTCCACTTGACTTCTTCGTTCCATAACCCCCAGGATCATTTAAGAAATTCCAAATAACTGTCTTACTGTGTCCCACCTCAGCAGTGACGGCGCGCTGCGAGAGACCTTGCTTATGCAGTTCAACCCAACCACGTTCAAAAAGGGAACGTTTTTTTGCCTTTGCCATCAGAACGTCATGACAGTGTGACTACCTGACAGAAAATGACAATGAATCCACATTTTTGCACAGATTTGGCCTTTTAAATGCATGTGGTCCTAAACCTGTGATCAGCTGTAAAACAGCCTGTTTCAGTTTAAGTGTTGTTTTCAATAAACTGCATGTTAAAAAAAAAAAAAAGTTGTATCTCACTCCCATTTCTTCTTGTTGCATGTTGAAGCTCTACTTGGAAGCCACCATGCAAAATATAGCTTTTTGCAGTTTTTCAAGTGGTCTTGATCTTTTGATCGGGACAGTATAAATTCTGATGTCACAGGAAATAATTTATAATTTTCACAAAAAATAGTTTACAATTTCATTTTCAGCACCACTTTAAGAACTATCGGGACCACTGGTTGCTAATTTGGCTGACAGGAAATACATCACAGCCATTAAATATGATGTTTTTCTGGGGGGGTTTTCAGTAATTTAAAAAAAAAAAAAATGCCAAAGATTTGTTGTTTCCAGGTTGGTGAATATAAACTCAATATCACAGCTTTAAACTGTTAATCATAAATAGACATTTATTGGCATTATTATCACTTTCTCCTAACTCCTAAACATAATGATTTGAGGTTACTGGAGAAAAAAAATCTGCAGCTTAGCTTAGCGATTGATGTTCATGAAAATTGAAAATCCAGTATCTCAAATTATTAGAATTTTTCATTTAAAGTTTGACTAAATTACAATTCAACAGTATTTATACTCAAAGGTAGTTCAGTGCACGCCGCCACGATTGGAAAGCCTGCTGACCTAACCGTTGTCCAGATGATGATGATGATCACTGACACCCTCCATGTGTAGGATGTTAGTAGAGTGCTGTGCTGAAGAATAAAAAGCAAGTGGACTGGAAGGGGAAAGTGTGGCAGGAACAAGCACAAGCTTCAACAACCACTGCTGCTCAGCGGCCCAAAGTCTTATTTTCAGATCAAAGCACATTTTTACTTTACTGAAAAACAAAGGTCCTGGAGTCTGGAGGAAGCATGCAGAGGCACAGAATCCAAGGTGTTTGAAGTCCAACGATTCATGCAGACTTTTCACTTCAAATTAATATTAATTCTACAGCACCAAATTACAACAACTGTTACCTCCAGGTGCTTTATATTGTAAGGTAAGGACTCTAAAATAATACAGAAAAAACCCTAAAGATCAGATTAGCCCCTGTGAGCAAGCACTTGGCGACAGTGGGAAGGAAAAACTCCCTTTGAACAGGAAGAAACCCTCCAGCAGAAGCAGCTTCAGGGAGGCCATCCGCCACAACCAGTTGAGCGTGAGAGGAGAAAGACAAGACAAAAGACACACTGTATAAGAGAGCCGGAGATTAATAATCACTCATTTCTGAGATATTGAGTTTCTGATTGTCATGAACTGCAAGCCATCATCCTAAAATTTAAAACAAAAAAGGCTTGAAGTTATTTCACTTTACATGTCATGAATATAGCATATATGAAAGCTTACATTTTTTGAGTTCAATTACAAAAAATGAAAGTCTGAGATGCACACATTTAATCCTCCTTGTAGTAAAGTGGATGTGGACAGACTTTAAACAGGAAGTAGAAGCGCTTTAAACGGCATAGCAGCACATTCTCGTTTCACTCTCCTTTTCTCACCTGTGGCGCCTTTAGTGAATCAAAGACTTGGCCTTATAAAGTTATAACTGAAACTCGATGCAGGCCAAGTCCTCTGCTGGTGGTTAAATTACAGCAGCTGTGTTTCAGATAATGTTTACAGGAAGCTTCTGTAACACAGTGTTCCACCTACAGCCAACGGCTTCTCACCAGAGATCAAGACTGTCGGAGTCTTATGTTAATTCCAGTGTCTCATTAGTTAGGACGGGGTGGGAATGGAACACTGTGTCTTCTCCAAGGACAGTGTAAGTGTGCGTGTGTGTGTGGGGGGCCGATTGAGGTTACTCTGAACTCACTACCCTTTATACACACAAACACACACACACACACACAGGACAAAGTGAGGGAAGCCAGACATACAGTTAGAGCGAGCCAGAAGAGAAAAAAGGTGGCTTGGAGAGGGAGGAAGAGGAGGATTCGCAGAACACGAGGATTTTGGGGGGGGACGCCTTGGAAGACGGACATAGTAGGAGAGTTAACCGGAGGGACAATGGGCCTCTGCTTCACCTCTCAGTGACAAGCAGCCTTGGGATGGAAATTCTCCTGAAGTAGTAACATGTCCGCACTCTTAACACTAACCATTCGCACAAACAGCGTGTTCCCGAAATGGTCCATATTCCAGGTGAGGTGATATATGTGCACACAGGTGTCACTAATGTCCCGGCGCTACCTCGGCCTGCTCCGGTCCTGCATGCTGACACTGTCAAAACGTGCTCACGACCACTGCGGGGGTCGCTCAGCTCCCCGCCTGCGAGGCATCACCTGACAGCAGTGTTTATGAATTCGCTGCCAGAGGAGGCGTTGTGCTGTGTGGCCGTGTTTAAAGTGTGTATACCTTTGCGAGCATGATCCTGGTCTTTGCCACGTCAAGAGGAGTGGTAACAAGCGCGGCTACTGCACCTACAGAAAGACACACAAACGCGCTCAGCAAAGTGAAAACATAAGAGGCCTTTACTCTATGCTCTCAGAACAGACTTTAAATATTAAAAATAAACCCATAAAAGAGACCAATTACTTAACCACAGTTACAGTAATGTATTAATTCAGCAATAAACACAAGAACTATTGGCCCTCAACTCCATTAAGTTCATAAAATCATAATATTCCAAGTCCCAGACCTTCCCCTGTTATTAGACCACAAAAACCAGAGACGCGCTTCTATTCCCAGCACCCCCTTTTCTACAGCTTCGTCCAGCCTACGTCTTCCCCTGAGCTATAAACACACACACACACCTGATTACATGCACATGCATGCAAAAAAAAGCCACGCAGACCCCCTAAAACACACACTCACTCCTGTGAGCTTTATAGAGACGTTCCACCCCAAATTCCCTCCCAACACTCCAAGTTGGAAGCTGGATAGGCAGCAAAATCCAGAGCAGCCTCCAGTGAGCAGAAGAGTGTGTATAACTGAGAAAGTGTGTGTTACGTGTGTGTCGCCCTGACACAAACATAGCAACTGTTCTTGGTAAACATATCTATATGGGCCACTGAGGAGCAATGTGACTGTAAGTGAGGTGGAGCTGCAGGAAAACCGCGTTAGGGTTTATAGTTAATAGCTAATTATAATAGATGGCTTTTGTTCTCTGCTGTGGGAGGGGGATAAGTTCAAGAATAAAACAGTACAGCTGTCTTACTGTGGCATGCTTTACTACGATCATCCCAATAAATAATCTCACATGTCTAGCGCTCAATTAAATAATCTACACTTAGTAAGTGGGGGACGTGAAGGTGATGAAGGTGACTGATATGATGGTGTCTACACAGGCTGAAAGCTGCCATAAATCAACGCAGGATACTCATAGAGATATCTGGGATGATTAAACACGCATGTGTGAGCATTTCCAGCGTCAAGCAGATTATGTATGAGTGAGAGAGAGTGAGTGTGAAGCGCAATGTTAGGGGAAGTGACTGAAACTTGAGGATCCCTCTTGGACAGCAGCTTGGTCACGTAGGGACGTGAACTTGACTCCTACCCTGGACCCACAGCACCCTGCCCCCCCGATCCTTCACCCCACATTGTTCTCTCTACAAATACATATTCTCAAACCAATGACCAGGCCGCCTGACTGCTTAAATACTCAAATACTATTTGCATATAGTGAACAGTGCAGTCTTGATCCACTGATTTTGTATTATTTCATGAGGAACTAACGAAACAAGGAATTAGGTGCAGCAATTTGACATCATTCACAATTACTAGCTGCACAAGAGGTTCAAGCCAGCTCGTGCAGAAATCCTTCAATAAATCCAAACGGGGTTTCCTCTTTAAAATGACACCCACTGTCACACTTGTTTCTTTTGAAGCATCTCTATCTACAATCTTCCTTTCACTGAGACCACAGCCCAGATGGGGGATGGCTAAAGGCCACGTCCCAATTCCTCAGGGTGCTGTGTTGTGTGTTTTCTCTAAATCAGTCACACTTCAATCTCAGCATCACGCCCCCAGATCACCTAACCTCCATCTTCCTGTCCTGTCTGGCATGCTGTAGCATTTTAAGAGTTATGGACTGAAAGCTGTAAAAGTCCAATAAATGCTCCACAGACTGAACTACAGAATTGTTCTTTTGCTGAAATATGTCTTTACATTCAGGTTTTAATTTTTTTATCTCAAAAAATGCAAGACTGGGTGGAAAGACAGATGTTGCTGCAGATTTTCTTCCATGAAGGACAGCGCTGCCGCTTTAAATGGCCCCGGGTCGAGATTTCTCTCTCTGGTTACACTGAAACTCCAAGTACGACAAGTCACTATAATAAATACAAATAATAAACAAACAAGCAAAACTCTTTAAAATGATAACAGAGAATCAGTTTTACAAACTCTATTTAGTATAAGCCTGTCGTGTTTCAAAGTTCCATTTATTCTCCAAATGAATTGAAACCCTACATTTAATTACAACTAGTACAAAAACAACATGCAGTAAAATGTATTACCTCCTGAAAATGTTTTGTTTAGTTTAATTTTGTAAAATCTTTGTAAAAAAACAAACCAAAGGAATTTCCCAGATCTGGGATAAAGAAGGTGCATCCGTACCTCATTTATTTAAAAAAAAAAATTCTCATTGTGAATTTTGTTCTAATAAACTGTCTAATCTCTTTCTCCCTTTCTTAAAGCAGCTTAGGCTCCAGTGCCCAGGATGTCACAGCGGTGCAGGGGCGCGTGGCCAGAAACGGCTCCATCTCATGCTTCCCGTCCTTTCCTCTGGTTGTCTGTATATCCCATTCACCCAGATCAAGACAGAACAATAAAGTCTGCAGTGGAATAATAGTCACTGGCTGAATGAGCCGACAACTGTGATAATGTGACTTTTCTGTTGTGGAAACAATCCAGGATCAATGCACCGAGGACTGCCAGTTTAATGCCATCTGTGTGTAAGAAAAATACTGGAATTCATTTTCTCATTTTCTCCTTAGTCGTCTTTAGCAAATCCCGGGTGGAGGAGAGAATGGGATTTGTCTGCAGAGCTCACACTTGAGAAACCTTGCAATAATGTGGTTTTGGGTAAACTTGTGCTGCCCTCCTGCCCATCTATTCACCTATCCTATCTAACATCCATCTGTCCGTCCATCCATCCATCCCAACCCCTTTCCCTCCCCTCCTCCCTCTCTGCCTCTTTCCCAGCACAGCATATAATCCCCTGCACCTGCAACAGCTCCGCACACTGCTGACTGCCAAGAGTAGAGCGTGTGACCTTGCCTCGACGACCACAGAGTCTGGGAGAAAGAGAAGAAATGTCAAGAGAGAGGGTTGCAGATAGAGGAGGATGATGAAAGAGAAAGAAAATGGGGGAAGAGAGAGAGAGAGAGAGAGAGAGAGAGAGAGAGAGAGAGACACTGCAGTTAGTGGGACTATCAGACACATTGAAAACATATTGTGAACCTTGGTCTGGTCTGGGGTTTAGAGCCCACAGCTGGGAAATGAGCTGTCCAGCTATTTTTGTGTTGCCTTTTCTCCCCAGTGATGTCATGCTACTTGTTTCCCAAGACATGGTGTGGGATAAGAGGGAGGCAAGAGAATATACTTAGTACAACAGGTCATCTCATACTCAGATATTCAGTATAATTATTAAATTATATTAGGATATACTGACACTTTAGTAGTTTTACACCAGGAGCTCAAAATCAATGTACTGGCCAAGCAGCTGTGTCAGTAAACCCCTACTTAAATGCTTCTTTACATATTTCATGGAACATCACAGTAGCAGATTTATTCTTAATGAAAAGATGGTTAGAAGTGTTTCACTATTGTCTTTGATTTCTAAATTTTTTATTTAAAATCAAACCGCTTATAAAGGTATTACTAACATACTAACACATAGTGGGGAGGATTCTAAATCCTCTAATTAGCACTAAATACTAAGTACAGTTAAAGGTGCTACAGCTTACAGCCTCAAGCTGTACTTAGCATTTAGCGCTAATTAGCAAATGTTTAAGCTAACAGTATGTTATTAGCCTGCTAGAACACTATATTTGCTAAATGGCTTTAAATCTCTACAAGTGTTCATCTCAGACAAATGACTTTATAATTTATTTATTTTGTGGCCAATATACTAATTAAAGCTTTCTTTATATAAATGTTCTGTTGAATATTGGTATGCAAAATGTTGATGTTGTTGGTAAAACTGTCCAAGGCACTAGGCCTGCGGTTCTTTTTCAAATTTCAAAGTCGGTCAAGGAATTTTGGTGACTGTTACGTCTCCACATATAGTGAATGTGAAACAAATGCAAAATACCCCACAAAAACAAAATAAAAAAACAACACCTTAATTAGGTTGTTATTAAGGTGTGGCTAACTCATAACCAACAACAGCCTTAGCAACGCTATATGATACTAAACACAAAAGCTTGCATGAACTTCACAATATCCAACATAAACATTTAAAAAATTGAATTAAATTAAAATGAAAACCCACAAGTATCTCATACAGTAAGAATGGATAAAAATCCCCCCCAAAAGAACTGAGTGACTCACCAGCCAAAGAAAAGCCTCAGTAGGCTTTTTTCTGAAGCAGATGTTAAAAAAACTGACCATGACAGTCCCTAAACTTTTCTTTTTTTTGTTGTAGTATTTGCAAATACCAAAGAAATGTTGAATCTTTAACTTTATGTTTTTTTTAATATTTACTCAGCAATGAGGAAACTTTTGCATGCAACAACAGTTTATGTAATTAAACTAGATTTTTTGTGTGATTGGAGCTATATTTATTCTTCCCCTTAAATATCCTAAAAGATTTGAAAATTATTTTAGCGTTGCAATTTTACAGACCGAACTACACCGACAAAAAACAGCCCAGAATTGTATCAATAGAATATATTGTTTATATTATATAGATAAGTGTATTTTCCAAGTACTTACTGTGTATAAAAACTCTCACAGTTAAGAGTGGCTACTGAGTGAAACCACCTGATGTTTCTGTTTTAAGATTAAAGTCAGGATGAGAAGGGAGGATGTCTCTTTTTCTGCCCTCACCACTTTTGGCAAAATGGCGAGGAGCCCAACTCTGCAAGGTTAGCCTGCGTATAAAATACATGTGGACAGCTGGGCTGCCTCGGGTGCTGCAAGTAATGATTGCTTCTCAGTGAGAGCAATTGAGCAACAGCATGGAGTGATTACTAATATTTTCTTTGTCTATTCACTCCTTCACAAGTTGAATCTGTTTCATGTTAACTCATTCTACTCTTTTTCTCGCACACGTGTGCACACACAAACAAGTAAACACAAAGAGAAAGATAGAAGGAAGAAGCAAAGGCAGAGGCCGTGGATGAGCTCAGGATATGTCATGTGTATTTCATTAGAGGGCAGATTAAAAAGGAGATTTTGTTTTCCACATCAAAGGCCTCACGCTGGGGGATTCCTCTGTTTCTCTCCTATTCCGACTCTCCCCCTCCCTTACTGCCCGTTTCATGAATAAATAATAAGGAGTAAACCTGGGAAAACAAACTTTTTGACCTCTGAACCCTTGTGTCAGGATCAGCCTTTGCACCTGGTTGCCTTCCCACAGGAAAGTGGGCGGTGGGTCTGTGTATATCACGTGTATGTTCGAATTTCTGTCCTGGGAAACGTCCTTTAGTAAAGATGCAATGCTGTGAAAAAGTCTTGAGCCATCCCTCTTTTAAAAAACCCCAATATATCTTATTAGGAAAATGGTAAATAGGTGCAGGGGTTAATACATGTGCAAAACAGAAGTGGAAACACAGTATATAGTGTAGCAAGCTTGAAAGTCAATATGACCACCTTTAATTTTCAACACAGCTTTCCTCTAATTTCCTTAAGTAGCCTTCAGGAATAGTTCATCAAGGCTGAAGGACATTTAAAGCTCTTTTTTGGATGTTATATGCATTTTGTTCCGTCACCAACCCATGGGCCGGTCCGTGAGTCGTTTGGTACCAGCTACCAGTTGAGGCTTGGGTGTGAAATTTATGGTTTTCAGGGTTTTTATCATTAACTCGGCTTCCCTGGGTCTTTTCCCGTGTTGTAGTTGTGTGTCTTATTTTGAAAGAAATATTTACGCCTTACCATAGCGACCGGACAGCATTAAGGGGCAGACAGGAGGATGTTACTCTCAATGTTGTTGGCTCATTTCAGAAGGACGCTGCTAATAAAGTTACACAATTACACAGTGAATTTGCGTTTATTATTATATTTACAAAATACCAGTTTTTGTCTTGTTCATTTTATTTTGTTGTACAGTGGTCCCTCGCTATAACTTTTTTTTGGTGCAATTTTGCATGATTTCGTTTTTCTTACAGCGCATTGTATTCCGTTTCCTGATTGGCTGTAGACCGTTGTCAATCACTGTCAATCTCGTGCCGTGTCTCCTTTACAGTACAGAATGCTTCAGCTCGTCAAATTTACATAAATTGTCGATCGCTAGCAGTGTGACTCTGAAGTGTTACATTATATGTTTGTAAGTTGTTTCCCCAACAAACACAACAATGTCGACGAAACGTTTTGCACCCTAAGGCAACTGCGTGTGCCTTTGGTTTCATTCTATAACACTGGACTTATTTTTCTACGAAGGTTTGAACATTGAAAGCGTTTAAACAAGAGAGAAAAGTGTGAAAATGTTCCTGCCTTTCTGAGAAAAGTGTCTAAAGTGTGTAGTGAGGGGTTTTACAGCCTTAAAACCAATATTCCCTCTAAGCTGCGCGCGTGTGCAATTGCGCACTGCTGGCACGGTCTCTGCGCACAGAAAATCTGCTTTGCGCACACAAAAAAAAAATCCAACCTGAAATGACATTAAAATTAAAACTTTAACAGTTCTGTTTTGCAGTGTTAGTCAGTAAGTGACTATGGGATTAGAACGATACCACCTTATCCCATAGTCCAGCCAATAATGCGATTCACATTCGTATATACGCAGCTAATCAACGTCATTGACAGGCTAGGACAGCGTCCTTATGTGCAGACACCGGTGTTTCAGCTAGCAAAGCGGCGTGCCTGATATGGAGTGAAGCCACGTCAATGACAACGTGTACAACCATTGGAGATGTTGTTTATATTTACTGTTTTATAAGGAAAACGCTCAAAGCACTCTCCGCCTGTGAGCAAAAACAAAACCAAAAAAAAATCCCACCCTTTCCTATTGGTGGAAAAATGTATCATGTTGACCAATCAAAAAAATGATATGGCAACATGGCATTTAGTTGTTTAGGAAGGGGGAAGTTTTAGGAGTGACGGCAGTGGTTTGAGATGTGAGAGATTTGCAACGTTTAGCGCAAATCTTGTGTAGTTAGCGTGTAGTGTAGTCAATAGTTTTGTTGTGTGTGTCAGAACAAGCTGATTGTTCTGTAAATAGTTTGAAATGTTTATTTAAAAACACTGCCTTGGCTGCATTTTTAGGTAAGCAGCTGCAAAAAACTTTGTTGTTTGCATAACTCAGTTAACTATATAATTAATTACCCAACATTGGTCATTATAGTGCGATCCTCTATGCTGTTGCATGCTGGCACGTTCAGTGAGAGACTGAGATTACCGAAAAGCACCACTGAACGACACAGGAAATCTTTCCTGCCTGTGGCCATCTCCCTGTACAACGCTTCCACTTAACACACTGTTTGCTGCTATAACTACACATGTTTCTTGTTCAGCTATTTATTTATGAGTGACTTATGTATGCATATATATATATATATATATATATATATATATATATATATATATATATATATATATATGCATATATATGCATGGGGATGTGGCGTACAACACTAGAGGCCAACTCCAAGCCCATAGCACAAGTCACCATCAAGTGCGGGATCTACCAAGGAGATGCTCTGTCCCCACTGCTGTTCTGCATAGGCCTGAACCCCCTCAGTGAGATCATTAACAAGACTGGCTACGGATACCGACTACGGAACGGAGCAGTTGTCAGCCACCTCCTGTACATGGATGACATCAAGCTGTATGCCAAGAGTGAACGAGACATCGATTCACTGATCCACACTACCAGGCTATACAGCAATGACATTGGAATGTCGTTCGGACTGGAGAAGTGTAGTCGGATGGTAACAAAGAGAGGGAAGGTAGTCAGAACTGAGGGGATTGAACTACCAGAAGGCAACATTGCAGACATAGAGGACAGTTACAAGTACTTGGGGATCCCACAGGCGAATGGGAACCATGAAGAGGCCGCTAGAAAAGCTGCAACCACCAAGTACCTGCAGAGGGTCAGGCAAGTCCTGAGGAGTCAGCTGAATGGTAAGAACAAGATCCGGGCCATCAACACGTAAGCCCTGCCCGTGATCAGGTACCCTGCTGGGGTAATAGGCTGGCCAAAGGAGGAGATAGAAGCCACTGACATAAAGACAAGAAAGCTCCTTACCATGCATGGAGGGTTTCACCCCAAATCCAGCACCCTGAGGCTGTACGCTAAGCGGAAGGAAGGGGGCCGGGGACTGGTGAGTGTCAGCACCACAGTCCAGGATGAGACAACGAACATCCAAGAATACATTGGGAAGATGGCCCCAACTGACCGAGTGCTCAGTGAATACCTCAGGCAGCAGAAACCCAAGAAAGAGGAGGGAGACGAGGAACCATCATGGAAGGACAGGCCCCTGCACGGTATGTACCACCGGCAGATAGAGGAGGTGGCTGATATCCAGAAATCCTACCAGTGGCTGGACAAAGCTGGACTGAAAGACAGCACAGAGGCACTAATCATGGCAGCACAAGAACAAGCTCTGAGCACAAGATCCATAGAGGCTGGGGTCTATCACACCAGGCAAGACCCCAGGTGCAGGCTGTGTAAAGATGCCCCAGAGACAATCCAGCACATAACAGCAGGGTGCAAGATGCTAGCAGGCAAGGCATACATGGAACGCCATAACCAAGTGGCCGGCATAGTGTACAGGAACATCTGTGCCGAGTATAACCTGGAAGTCCCGAGGTCAAAATGGGAGATGCCCCCAAGGGTGGTGGAGAATGACCGAGCTAAGATCCTGTGGGACTTCCAGATACAGACGGACAAAATGGTGGTGGCTAACCAACCGGACATAGTGGTGGTAGACAAACAGAAGAAGACGGCCGTAGTGATCGATGTAGCGGTTCCGAATGACAGCAATATCAGGAAGAAGGAACACGAGAAGCTGGAGAAATACCAAGGGCTCAGAGAAGAGCTCGAGAGGATGTGGAGGGTGAAGGTAACGGTGGTCCCCGTGGTAATCGGAGTACTAGGTGCGGTGACTCCCAAGCTAGGCGAGTGGCTCCAGCAGATCCCGGGAACAACATCGGAGATATCTGTCCAGAAGAGCGCAGTCCTGGGAACAGCTAAGATACTGCGCAGGACCCTCAAGCTCCCAGGCCTCTGGTAGAGGACCCGAGCTTGAAGGATAAACCGCCCGCAGGGGCGTGCTGGGTGTTTTTTATATATATATATATATATATATATATATATATATATATATATATATATATATATATATATATATATATATATACACACATATACACATATATACATATACATATATACATATACATATATACATATATATACACACATATATATATATATATATATATATATATATAGTACTATTCTTAGTTAGTGTATTGTCTGTCTTGTCTTAATGTTGGTTTATAATGGAGCACTGTAACAAAAAATAATTTCCCCCAGGGATCAATAAAGTATTCTGATTCTGATATACTGTGTTTTGCAGACAGAGAGTTACAGGACTCTCTCCAAGACCACAGACTCATAATACAAGTCAGAGCTTTATTTAAAAAAAGAAAAAAAGTTGTGTTTATAAATTGGAGTTCAAGTTATTTTTAGTTCCAATAGTGTTAACATGCTGCACAGGTCAAGAACAAGATTCTTTTTTTAAATTTTCATTGTAAGTGGGCTAAAGCACTTAATTAAAAGTAGTCTAACATAAATGCTGTAATTAGATTATTTTAATAAACCATGTAACTTGGATGGATTCGATGCTGGCGTGACCACAGTGCACACGTCTAATGTTGCTCACAGCGGTCCAAGAGACCGCTCAGGGAATTTGTGTGTTCGCTCCGACACATGAAAAATTAGAGGGAACATTGCTTAAAAAATCTACAATAATTGTATAAATTAAAGCTGGCTACTTCGCGGATTTCACCTATCGCAGGTTATTTTTTAGAAAGTAACACCCACCCACGATAAACGAGGGACCACTGTATTTACCTGCGACACCTTAAAGGCCGGTCCATGAAAACACTGTCTGCCATTAAACCAGTCCGTGGCTCAAAAAAAGATTGGGGACCGCTGAACTAGATGATTGGAGTCCCAAACCATGACAAAGCCTCCACCAAGCTTTATAGACAGCTGTAGAGACTCACTGCTGTAGCTTTCTCCTGACCTCCTCTGTCCACATATCTGATGATCATCTGATTTCAGTTTCAGCAGCAGTAGATGGATCAACTGAATTTTCTTAACGACACGTTTTACACCACGCTGACATATATAAAGCTTTCCGCTAATAGCTCTTTTGGAACCTTCTTGTTGGAGCAAAAATACTTATTTTTTGGCTGTGAAACTTATTTTTGTTATTTGTATAGACTGGTTCTTTGCTAAGTTATCTGTTATATGTAGACAACACTGGTTCATCCCTCGAAACTCAAGGAATGGAGAACTATTGCTCAAGACACTTTAAAGAACAGAAGAAAGCATAGCTCCTTGGAAGCAAAATATTAGTAAGGAGGAGAAATGACTCCAGATTTTTTTTTTTTTTTAAACAGTGCTATATCTCACTGGCTCGTTTTGAGCTTCCATCATGCCTTTGACTCCACATTCCCTGGATTTTTTGTGGGTCTAAGTTGGTGTTCAATCATAACCTAAAAGTGTTACACCCTCCTGTTTTGCTAATGTTATTTTTGAGGTCAGAACAGATGGAGCAAACTGTGCACTTTATTCTGCAGATGCTGTTGGGAAAACAACTGCGGGAAAACCAAAATATTGTGAAATTAATGTGTGAAAGAACCGTGAGAATTATTCACATGGATATTGAAATCTGGCGTGGAGAAGCTTTAAATCTCAGTGTAGTGACCGATTCCCTCATGATTTACTCCCTGACTACTTGTGTCTGCAAAATGCTGCCTCTGTGATATGCAGATATTTAGATGCTTGGCCATTTTACGACGAGACAACAGCACTGGGTCGTGGGTTTTCTTCATTTGGCTCTCTTTTCTTCCCCCCTTCTCTCTGACAGCTGTGCTGCCTCCATGTGAAATTAAAAAGGAAAAAAAAAAAAAGCCATAACGCAGCACATTACTATGCCGTGAAGCAGATGGGAAACCATGCCACACACATGCACTGTCTCAAATTCCTTCGGTTTAGCATTTTTTAAAAGTATATCACATTATTTTTGTTGGAGAAATCCTCTTGAACATCCCTGTGGTCACTGAAGAAACAGCAGTAAAAACTTGCTTGCCTCTAAGCAATTGCTTTTTGGGTTTTTATTTTCATCTGTTTTCTTGGCTAGTCTGCCATTAGAACTCAAAAACGGCTCGAGAGGAGAGGTCCAGATTCCAGCAGTTCATTTCTCCACCAACGGATGTGTCCAGATGGCCTGGAGAGAGGAGGCCTTTGACTGAGGGACAAAGAGACACTTGTGAACGACAAAATCTAACTCCCGCAAATGCACAGACACACAGAAACGCATACACACACACAGCTGTGCGCCGTATTGTTCGCCTTCGCTCGGCCGTTAGCTCCCAACATTGATGGAATGTTTGACTGGCCGCCTCTCGCGCCCTTGAGACATGATGTCACTCCAACAAAACGCCATCTTTTCAGAGAGAAATGGCTTTTTATCTGTGAAACGCGAGGGGAGAGCAGCGACATGGGGCAGAAAAAGACATTAAGGACGAGAGGAAGCAAGAAAAAGCTAGAGGAAGAGCAACACGGCTATTCTCAGAGCTCGTGATAAATCGAAAGGCTGGTTTGATGACAGTCGTGACAAGCCATTAAACCGGGGTGCAAAGTCCCATTTTGGCCTGCCACAATGATACAGGAGAATGCAGAGGGTGAGCGTGCTGTAAATGTGTGAGTTTTGACTGTACAGTGGATTTATCCTCGACATAATTTTCACTGGAAATGATGCTACTCTGATAAAATAGATTAGCAATAAAGATGCAAAAGGGAATAAAATAAGAGATAGATGCATACCTTTAAATATTCCCAAAGCGGAAACTGAACCAGAGAGAATGGGATCTGAAAAAAAGAAAGAAGGCAGAGTGTTAATCATCGTCATTATGTCAGCATTAGTTTTTCATTTTCTTTAGGTTCAGGTTTCATCTTTAACCTCTAATCTCTTACACTTGTCATTCCTGCCACCTTTCTCTATTTCCTCTAACTCGTCTGACTGCTCCCTTGTTCCTTCTCAGTGCTGATGATTAATGAATGAGACGGGCTGTGGTCTGGCAGTCCTGACAGACGGATGGATGGATGTATAGATGGAGCAAAGTTGGAGAGAGGAATAGAGGGATGAGGGGATGGTGGGAGTGTGTGTGTTGCTGCTGCTGGAAAGACTAAATCGGCTCAGGCAGGAAGTTACAGTGGAAAGAAATCGATGGCAGTGCCAAGGCGAGGTGCAAATGACACGCAGTCAGACCACACACACATTCTCCCTTTCTCTCACACACACACAGACATAGGAACGAGTATACTTTCTCCATTTGTGTACTAAGCAAACAAATAGAGAAAACACACACGCGCACATATCCTGTCATCCTGCAGTGGACGAAGACAGGCAAGACAGGAAAAAACAAAAGCAAAGGAAGAAATAAATAAAGTGACAGTGAGTTGTGTCATCAGGCTTTGATCACACATACAACAGGATCGTTCATCCATCCGAACCACCCCCTCCAACATGTTCCATCAGACCATGTTAGCACATTGGCAAAAACTGAGTCAGCCAAAGCACAAAGACAATGCACCAAGTGTGTTTACGCCACCTAATGAGCTTAGTCCAAATGCACTGACCTCATATAAACACTCATTCTGAAGTAGATTCAATTAAAGGGCATCTGCTTTTTAAGAGTTTAATATAAGACTTTTAAAGATCTTCATAGAGGCCCAGAGTTTTATTAAAGTAAAGACATAAAGCTGTCAAATTGAGTGCAAATTCAACTAAGTGGAGGAAATTGAGTTTCTGAGATGAGCTGATAAAAGACCTAATGCAAGTATGACAAATAAAGAACATGAGATAGTATTACGAAGGGGCAGAGGGTGGAGGGTGGAGGTGGGAGGGGTACAGATTCAAACTTAAAGAAACACCTACTGAATAAAACCAGACATCCATGACAGGTTAGAGCTGTTACTGATACATTTGTACTCCGCTGCTTGTAAAATGTTTGTAAGTAATCCCCATAACACTGTCCCACCCACACAGGCACTGCAGCTACACCTGAACTCACCTAGACCCTTAGATTTAAATGCAATTCTGCATTAGTGTAGTTACTACTCAAGCGTTAAAGCTGAAAATACTGCAGGCGGCTTTTGACTTTTCCTTGATAAATGGGCCTGGCATGTGCAAGGTCAGAAATCTTCACCCATCTGGTCTATCTGTGCAGACAGAAGCAAATTCTCTCACTCCTCTAAGATTATCTAAAAAAAAAATTTTTGGGACATACTGGAAGCCTGGTATCCAGCCCCCAGAAAGTGGAGTGTTATAAAAGTGCACCTGTGTTTTATTACCACCCTGATGAGTTCTGCTATTCCAGGCTGGGAAAAGAGACGGACAGAGAGAGAAAGAGGGAGTACAGGGATGTTGGAGGGGTAATGGGTACTGCTGCTGAGTGCAAGGGGAACATGTTGTACTGATATGAGTCAAAGTAAACTGAGAGTCAACCTAAGTAAACACATCCTGACAGGTTTTATATTTATATTTTATACTAGAATTCTTGTGCACATAAGTGCAAAACTACTGTAACGTCACCTTAAATAAGGCACAGATAGATGCAGCACAGATAAAGCGACAGTAACTTCTGTTTACAAACTGAAAAAAGCATTAATTATCAAAAACTTGTTTAAATTTAGCCTTAAATGCAACTGACAGGGTTTTTTGTTTTTTACTACATATTAATTTACAAAATTTCATCCAAAAAATACAAAATCTTTGGTTGCAGTGAGTGCAAAGACAGAGAGAGCAAGCGAGACAAAGACAGATGGCTTCAGCAGAGGATCTGGAAAGAATGATCCACCGGTGATTTATGGCTCGCTTTGACACTCCTGGCACACTGAGCTGGAGAGGAGTGCTCGTTTTTTTGAGCGCGTTGCCCGGCAAAGATGAAACATCTGAAAAACCACATGAGGTCTGATTAAAATCGATGAGTAATTTCTCATTAAACCGAGGCAAACCGAGGAACTGGGAAGACGTACCAACCTGACTCCATGTGACATTTAGAAGAATGTCTGCTTGAGTTACAAAATCAAGAACGCAGGCTGGAGGGCATATGAGCTAACGGCTATAGAGTTGTTTCTACAGCATTAATGTGAGGTTCTGCACTTCTACTGTAATGCTTTAACCTGAGGTTGCTGTAGTGTCAGAAGGAGATCAAAGAAGGAATAAATTTTGAAGATGGGTAGAGACAGAATGGGAAGCTGAAAACAACAAAGGGGACTGAACATGTGTTTCTGCTTTCCCTTCTGCTTCTTAGACCATGGAGAAGAACTAAAAACACAAGCAAGACTTTGGGGGAAAAAAAAACAAAAAAAGCCCAGAAGAGAAATTTATTTTCCATTGTTGGGAAAAGACAGACATGCACATCATGTCACACCTGACTGACTCGCTGTTACTCACAAACTAAGTGAAAGTTCAAGCCACTGCTGAGTGGGACAAACTGTTTTAAACTCTGTCCCGTATAAAGATCAAGTCTGATGACCTCCTCTGTACCCTTAATGATGAGTTTTGACCCTCAATATAAATCAATGCAGACGCAGTTGGACGTCTTTCTTGAGAGGAACCCTCACTAACAAGCACATCCAGTCAGAAACAGTTTCAAGGGTTACAGAGTTGAAACCTGCACCATGTTATAGAAAGGGTGAGAGAAACCTAACATATTCTATAAGTCACAATTTCACCAACAACACTGTAATCAGATAAAGAGGGGCCTAAAATATTCAACTGCTATCCTCTGGAAAACATGACTATGACTATTCTTCAGGGATAATGTGTGACTGTTATTATTCAGTTGGATCATTGTGCAAGTTGGGAAGTACTATTTTTACAGATTTTTTTTGGAGCGTTAGCCCTCTGCAGTGCTGGTGGAAAAACTAAAAAAAAAAGCCCAACTGGCTTTTATAAGTGAAGGAGGGACAGTAAAAGTAGCATAAAAACAAAATTACCATTAATCCCTCATGAAAATATCTTACACTTAACTCTCGATATTGAACAAATGACTGTTTAGTGTACTGTTCTGTGCACTGCTGCTTTTAAATGGTTGCAGGTGCTAAATTTCATGGCACACTTTACCAAAGTGTTTGCCAGTGGGCAAAAACAGCATGGTTTTGATATTCTGAGTTACAGACGCGTCTGCCACAAGTGTTGAGGGCACATTTAGACCTCAGCTATGTCATGCTAGACTAACACAAGGCCATGCAGGCATCCCGGGTTATTCTAAGGCTGGTTAGGATGAAGGCAGCCAAGCTGCATAAACTCCATACTCCCCCACGGTGCTAACTGCTCACTCTGTCTCATCCCACCGCCTCATATAATGCCTCAGCTACCATGGGCTATTCAGCTCTGTGAAGCCAAGTTAACGTGTGCATGTGTGTGGAAGGTCCAGGGCTGTTGTGATTATCCTAATAAACATGACTTAATGAATTCCTTTAAATGGAAAAGAAAGTTAGGATTATCAGGCCACACAGGCGAGGAGAATCGCATCATTATCTCATCAATTAAGGTTCAATTTAAGAGCTAATTAAAAAGAGGACATTTCTATCTTGTTTCCTTGTGTTTTTTATTTGACATGGAAGTCACAAATGAGTAGCTGTTTGTTAAAGTGGGATAAAATACTTCCCTGAAGGCTGAGAACTAGTATTGTTTATGTCCACTGAAAAAGACTGAGGTTTTTCTCTGCTTGCCAACATTTTACTAGCTCAACCCCAGCTTGAGCCAATCAGTAGACTTCTATGGCTGCACGGGCTACAACCGAATCATAACCATGGAGGCGAACACACCCAGTGCAGTAATCACGTTGTTGAGGTCTACAAACATGAAGTATCACTCGACATTAAAATAAGGACACACATGCTTAAGGAGCAGAGGCAAATAATTTAAATATTTTAACCAGAAAACAGATCATAAACCTTCCAGTTTATGATGTATTTCCAGCTCTTGCTGCACTGCCCAACAGTATCTACTCATCTGTACATTCAAGTAATCCTCCAGGGACAGGACTCCACGCCTGACAAACAAACAGGGCCCTCACTCAGACCCGTTATCCTGCATATGCATGCCTTTGTTGTTGTTTTTTTGTATGAATACATTGGCGTGCTTAACCATATTCTTGCTTATGTGTGCGCATGTGTGTATGAAGAGCAGCGTTCTGTTTTCTCGCTGATGTATTTCACAAATGATCAAAAGTGACAGTGCCACTTGCTGTGACTGTCAGGTACGATATAATGCAAATATGGAGATTGCGTCTGCTGTGTCATTCTGCTGACAGTGCTCGTGTTTTTTGAGTGTGTACGTGTGTGTGTGTCCTTGCCAACTGTATTAGTCCTAACGTTATTAGTATTCAGAGAGGCTCCGGGCTGTCACAGGTCCTTAGGCACTCAGCGGAGGGCAGGAAAAACACATGTCAAAATATATTCACATTGAGCCTGATTGCAGGCAGGCCAGTTGGCTGCAATTTGACAAATGACTTTTAATAGGTCATACTGCAGCCTCTGCATACTGATGAGCATTTAGCAGGAGAGAAATAGTAAGTGAGATGGATACTGAGACAAGCAGACACATGTATAGATGGCCAAACCAAGCGATGAAAGTCATGGTTTATTTTTTCCAAAAGCTTTCTTTCCAAAAAAAGTATGTCAGCCCTCAACGTTGAATGCTTTCCTACTTTAGAAACTGGGCTACTGGGCTACTGTGGGTTAGCACTCCAAAATCAACTTCACTTGAGGCCAAACTCAAATCTAAAAATTTGCCTTGATACGTCTGACATTTAGCATAATACACTAGCCAATGAGATTAGTGTGTGAATTTGATGTACTTTGATTTAAACTGTTTGGAAGATAGTACTGTAACGTTCACAAGAACCAGACGGTTGGGGTCTCAGTTTGTCCGTTTATTCGGCACATAAGCCAGCGGGTTGTTAACTCAGGGGGAAGCGCTCTCGAACTACACCTCTCTTCAGCCTGGCACACACACAGAACAACCAGGTCCCCCCACCCCTTCCTGTACACCACCCTCACTACTTCCTGCAGCCCAACCAAACATGAATCTTAAAGGAACAACAACAGTGTGCAGAGAAAACCAACATGTCACTGTCCAGTAACACTTAACCATCGTTACACTGCCCCCCCAGCAATAAGTTCCTCGTCCCCGAGGGAACGACACAGTCTCTGAGGCGGGGCGGTAGCCTACGTTACCTCCTTGACCTCCTGAGCCCCTGAGGAGGACGCGGAGCTTCGGGGCTTTGGGGTGAAGAGTCCGAGGGGGGGGAACGCAGCCCCGGTCGGGGGCCCCTCTGAGCAGGGTCATGGACGCTCTGTACACGTCCCTCTGGAAAGGAGGGGAGGGACTGTCCTCTGTAGGGGGCCATCCGGTCTCTGTGCAGCGCTACTATCCTCCCCCTAGGAGGCAACTGCACCCTGTAAACAACCTCCCCCACTCGCTCTAGGACGCTGCAAGGCCCCACCCAGCTGCTATCCAGTTTAGGACACCGTCCCTTCTTCCTCTTTGGGCTGTAGACCCACACCAGCTCCCCAGCACGGAAGTGCCTCCCTTTAGTGGTGATGTCGTAATTCCTCTTTTGGCGCAGGCCTGCCTTCGCCAGCTGCTCTCGGGCGTAGGAATGTGCAGAATCCAGCCGGTCCTGCAGCTTCCTTGCGTAGTCCCGGCCCGGTGGTGCCTCTGGCGCGTCCGGGGGTTTCCCAAAAGCCAACTCTGCAGGAGTTCTCAGCTCTCTCCCTAACATGAGCAGGGCAGGCGTACATTGGGTGGAGTCCTGCACTGCCGACCTGTAGGCCATGAGGGTAAGGGGAAGATGGTAATCCCAGTCCCGTTGGTGTTCTGAGGTAAGGATGGCTAGCTGCTGGGCCAGCGTCCTGTTAAACCTTTCCACCAGCCCATCGCTTTGGGGGTGAAGTGGGGTGGTGCGGGTTTTCTTAGTCCCAAGGCGTTCACACATGGCAGCAAATACCTTGGACTCAAAGTTACGCCCCTGGTCACTGTGGAGGGTCTCTGCTGTTCCAAAGCGGCTGAACATCCCCTCCACTAATACATCAGCGACCGTCTCAGCCTCCTGATCTGGGATGGCGTATGCTTCCGGCCACTTGGTAAAATAGTCCATGGCCACAAGAACATAGCGGTTTCCTCTGTCTGTGCGAGGAAATGGGCCCATGACGTCCACAGCTACTCGCTCCATTGGGGCTCCTGCTGGTTGCTGCTGAAGCTGAGCCCGGGACTGGTCTTGTGGCCCTTTGTGTGAGGAACATGCATCACAGCTGCGGCAAAAGTCCTCCACATCCCTCCGCTGTTGACCCCAGTAATAGCCCTGGCGGAGGCGGCGAAGAGTCTTGGAGACCCCAAAGTGGCCAGAGCCAGTGCTCCCATGGCAGGCTCCCAGTACAGCTGACCTCAGCGACCTTGGCACCACAACCTGCCACCTCTCCTCCCCCGTGGCAGGATCCTTCCAGGCACGCTCCAACACCCCCTCCTTCAGCCTGAGAGCTGCAAACTTGGCCCACAGCCCCCTGGTACAGATGGAAAACCCAGTGACCTCATCCCAAAGGGGTTGCTCCCCCTTCTCCAGCGACTGCAGGACCGGCAGCAGGTCTGTGTCTTGTTCCTGCCGTGCCCTCCACTCCGCTGCATCCACCACCAGAAGAGCCCTGCAGGCGAGCTGTGCTGCTCCGTCTATTGTCGTGAGTTCCCGCTCTATTTCCTCTCGCTTCTCACAGTAACGGCAGCCAGCTGCAGCACATGGGCGGCGAGAGAGGGCATCTGCGTTAGAATGGTGCGTCCCTGCTCTGTGCTCCACGGTGAAATTGAAGGCTTGGAGCTCCTCCAGCCAGCGAGCCACCTGTCCCTCTGGCTCCCTGAAAGACATCAGCCACTGAAGGGCAGCATGATCAGTTCTGACAACAAATGCTGTGCCGCACAGGTAGTATTTAAAGTGTCTCACCCCCGCCACCACAGCCAACAGCTCTCGTCGTGTGACACAGTAGCGCCGCTCACTCCTGTTCAGGACCCGGCTGAAGTACGCCACCACCTTCTCCCCTTCCGGTCCAACCTGCGACAACACCGCTCCCAGCCCCACATTACTTGCGTCAGTGTCCAGGACAAAAGGCAGGGCGGGGTCAGGGGGGGCAAGGACTGGGGACTCTGTCAGCGATCTGCGGAGGGTGTCGAACGCCTGCTGACAGTCCTGGGTCCAGATGAAGTCACGGTCCTTCTGCAGCAGGTGGAAGAGTGGTGCGGCTATGGAGGAAAAGCCCTTCACAAACCTCCTGTAATAAGACGCCAGTCCTAGGAAGCTTTTGAGCTGTTTCTGGTCTGCTGGTGTGGGCCACTCGGTAATGGTGTGAATTTTTTCCTCCAAAGTGCTGATGCCCTCACGACCCAGCTTGTGGCCCAGAAACTCCACCTCCCTCCTCATGAAGTGGCACTTGTCGGGATGCAGCTTCAGGCCTGCAGCCGCCACCCTCTCCAACACTTGTCTCAGGGCATCCAGGGCAGCATCAAAGGAGCTCCCGTGCACTAGAAGATCATCCAGGTAAACCAGACACCGTTGCCGTGGGACGCCAGCCAGCACACTGTCCATGAGCCTCTCGAAGGTCGCAGGAGCGTTGCAAAGGCCAAAACTCAGGACTTTGAACTGCCATAGTCCCCTGTTAGTGCAGAAGGCTGTCTTCGGTCTGGATTCCGGGGACAGTGGCACCTGCCAGTAGCCACTCCGCAGGTCCAGGGTGGAAAACCAGGAGGACCCGGCTACTAAGTCGAGGGACTCATCAATCCTGGGAAGGGGGTAAGAGTCTTTCTTCGTCACTTTGTTGAGTGGTCTGTAGTCCACACAGAAACGCATCCTAGGACTTTTTTTCTTAGGCACCATCACCACCGCGGAGGCCCACGGGCTATCAGATGGCTCTATGATGCCCGCCTTCATCATTTCACACAGCTCCCTGTCTGCAGCCTCCTGATGAGCCAGGGGCAGGCGGCGGGGGCGCACTTTAATAGGCTGGGCATCCCCGGTCTCAATGACGTGCTCTACCAAGTGTGTCAAGCCAACATCACTTTCTTTCAGGGCAAAAATGTCACTAAACTCTTTTAGTACCTGCCATAGACTCTCTTGCTGCTGTGGAGTCAGCCCCTCACAGTTCTTTGACCAGATACTCCTCACTGCTGAGAGCCTCTCCTCCTCCTCCTCCTCCGCTCGCTGTTCTGCTGGCGGGTCTGCAGGGGTCTCTGCGGTGGAGGTGGACGCCGCGGCAGATGCTGTGCAGACCGGGGGAGGAATAAGCGGCACCTTCTTCCCATCAGGGAGTACGAGGAGGCCTTTGCCTAAGTCCAGTACACCACCAATGGCTCGTAAAAAATCCAGCCCAAGGATGCAGGCGTCCTGCACGTCAGCCACCCAGGCAGCATAAGACACACCGAGGTCCCCCACCTTGAACTGGAACACTCCCTTCCCTCTCATTGGGGCCAGATCACCGGTCACAGTCTTAAGTTGCACGTTAGTCGGTTGTACAGCAGCTCCGGTTGGGACAATATCGGGTCGGACCAGCGTTGCATTGGATCCCGTGTCCAGCAGGGCCGTACAGGACACCCCCGCAATCGTCACTGGAACATGGCAAAAGCCGCCAACCTGGGTCCAGCCCACAGTGATGGCCGCACCGGGTGGAGGTGGCGGTGGTGTGGGGATGTCGTTCTCCCAGGCCCGTGTACTCCCGCCTACACGGGCCCGTGGGCGTTTCCCTGAACCGCTGCAAGCTTGGGGCACTTCCTGATGAGGTGTCCGACTTGTCCACATCCCCAGCAGCTCTGAGGTCGGCGGTGTGGGCCAGCCCGAGGGGAAGGCGACTGCAGCGAAGCTGTCTGCACCAAACTGCACAGGCCCGCTGGCGTCTCCATCTGTTCCACAGGTGCTGACACAGCCCTCACCACGTGTGCGTCGTCAGCGCCCCCAGAGGATCCTGCAAGCATCTCCCTCTCCAACGCTAGCTCCAGGGCTGCACTGAGTGTGGCCGGCCGAGCAAGCTGAGTTTGCATGCGGAGCTCTTTAGGGCTCAGGGCCTGCAGGAACTGGTCCCGAGCTAACTCCGCCTGCACTGATGGTGGCATGCTGTCATACGCCCTCCGGCAAAGGCACTCGACTTCATGGGCCAAAATGCGGAGGGGCTCACCTGGCAATCTGCGTCTGTTGTGGAACTCCGACCTCAGCAGCACTGGTTGGTTATACTGCCCGAAGCGCCTCTGAAGTGCTCCGACCAGAGCATTATAATCTCCCCTCTGCTCCTCGGTCAGCAGCAGCAGGCATGCAGCTGCATCCTCACACAGGCACAAAGCCAATTGGAGAGCTTTATGTTCCTCAGACCAGCCAGCTGCGACAGCTAACAGCTCGAACTGTGCGATAAACACTTCCCATGGCGTCTTGCCGCTGAACTTAGGCGTTTTTATATTCGCTGCAGCTTGCTGGGCGCCGCCATGTTTGTTTACATCACGTGACGGCGCGCCAAGCGAGGTCGACTCCTTCCCGCCGGAATCGCGGCCGCTGTGCGAACAGTTCCCGAGCCTAGTCAAACCTGGAGAAAATCCAGCCTCGGCAGACAGCCGCAGCGCCGTTTCCCTCACTCCATGGGCGGGCGAGCGCGGGCGAACCTCCCTCTCCTCCGTCTCCTTCTTAATCCTGCCCGGCAACATCCTCGTCTCGTAACGGCAAGCGTCGCCGGCAACAGGGTCTCGGGCGTTCTGGGGTTCTTTTTTCTTTCTTCACTTCTGACACCAATGTAACGTTCACAAGAACCAGACGGTTGGGGTCTCAGTTTGTCCGTTTATTCGGCACATAAGCCAGCGGGTTGTTAACTCAGGGGGAAGCGCTCTCGAACTACACCTCTCTTCAGCCTGGCACACACACAGAACAACCAGGTCCCCCCACCCCTTCCTGTACACCACCCTCACTACTTCCTGCAGCCCAACCAAACATGAATCTTAAAGGAACAACAACAGTGTGCAGAGAAAACCAACATGTCACTGTCCAGTAACACTTAACCATCGTTACAGTACTTAGTAACAAATATCTGTCTATCAAACTGTCTGAAGTCTACTTCTGTTGACAAAGTTTCATAAATTCTACACACAACACAAATTTACAAAAGCTCCACTTGGAGGTACGCTAGCTGTAGCATGTTAGCAGTGTTAGCCTTAAAAGCTACATGGTTTTCCCTACAATTTTAGTCAATCAAGCCATTTCCACACAGAGCGTGTTTTTAAAAAAATTTCAGATACAAACTTGTCCAAAAACCTCACTGTGAAAAACATGAAGTCAATATCAAGCCATGATGAGCTGGTCCTAATGTTTCTAAACAAGAAACCAAGATTCTGGTTTCATTCAATTCTCATTAAAAGGCAACAGCAGAGAGTATTTCTTGGTTTGATACAGAAGTTGAAGCAATGGTACATATTTCAGGATGTCAGTGGGGCAGTTTGAGCTCTTGTTAGCAGAGTTGGGACACATAAGGAAGCATAGGAACAATGTCAGAAAGCTGATTGACCCAGAGCAGCGTCTAGCTGTGTGTCTGAGTTTTAACAGCATTGTTTTACTATCTGTATATTCAGTACCGGGCCTTTTTGAGCTACATGTACACTTCTTGGCAAATGCAGTGGCCTGATTGGTCACATCTGTTTATTTGCATTTAAAAAAATGTGGAAAAATTAAACTTGAGCAGAAAAAAAATGCTGCAAATTTGGTATGAACGTGTTTAATGCATGAAATATTCACATACACATCCGATGTGTAAATGCTTTTAGAGCCAGATTTACTGATAAAACTCCTAAAAAAGCTACACTCTGTGTTTACTAAACACTGGTTGCAGCTTCCCTTCTGTGAGCCTTTTTCTACTGGAGGTTTCATCCTGTTAAAAGGGAGTTTTTCTTTCCTACGGTCACCAAGTCCTTGTTCAAGGAGGATCATTTGATTCTTGGAGTATATTATTTTTGGGTCTTTACCTTACAATATAAAGCAACATGGGGCAACTGTTGTTGTGATTTGTCGGTGTATAAATACATTGAATTGAACTGAGTTAAAAGAGACATAGTTTATGACTTTCAGTCACGAGCCAAGTATTTTTTCAGCTGCCTTATGAAGGAGCTTTTGTTTCCAAGTGCAAAATGTTGTGTGGCAAATATTTTAAAAAATTACACAAATATGATTTACTAAGGTTTGCTGTTTACTTCTCTCTAGTATTGGAGCCATTTCAAACATACTAAAATCTCGGACTAAATCCAGCTATTATTTTTATGAGACTGTGTTAGCGTGTTAGATTAAGGTCTGAATGTTACAATATGAGAGAGAGAGAAAAAGCACATCCACTGAGGATTTATTGCCTAATGCATACCTTACTCTAATTTAACATTTATTACGGTGTTCCAGTCCAAGCTAAAGTGGTGACCTGGAACACACGCTATCATTTCCATCCATAAAGGCTGGGATTGGACCGATTTAAACGCAACTTGTGTTTAACTGTGGCAAGTGGATAATTAACATCTGGTGTATCTTTCCCTAAGTGGATCACACAGCTTGGTTTAATTATCTGTGATACCAAAAAGCATATTACCAGTTGTGCAAATTTGATTGTTCACACTCCACTAGAGCTGATAATTCACTCTTGGTTGAGCCTTGTGGAAACCCAGCTTCAGTTTTTATTACCACATTACTCTCTCCCTCTCTCACACACGCACACACACACGCGCGCACACACACACCAGGTTTGCCACCTTGCTAAAAATGTGTTCAAACACACAATTCATGGTCTCACAAAAAAAAAAATTAAAAAAAATAAAAAAATGAAAAAGTAAAAAAGCCCGGGTGGTCTTGATGACACTGTTTGCCATCATCACAATGACGGTAAAGGATGCTCTCAAAGATTTTTACAGTTACATTTTGAAATCCCAGACACAAATAATAAATACTCACATTGTAACTCAGTCAAGACACGGTGGTGCAATCTTGAACTCCCCCCTACCCAATTCTTGCCACCAGATGTGGAGCAAATGAGCAAAGAGCAAATGATTCATGAGGCAGAGAAGTCTAGCATATCCTCAGTTAGCACTCGATACTCAACGACCATTCCAAATCCATTTGGCAAAACCTCCTAAATCTGTGGATTTGGAATTTACCAAATGTACCATTTCAAATGAGACCACGTATGTTACGTCAAATTCAATTTATGCACAAGTGAAAACAAACATAAGGTCTTTTCCAAATGTTTAAATAGTCATTTTAAGAAACAGTGAGTCACTTAAGAGCTGTAGCTGACTTTGGATGGTCCAATTAAGAAATAGGAGGAGAGGAAAGGAGAGGAGAGGAGGAACCTTTTTAAAAAAGAAGCAGATGGAAGTCAGATGGTGAAGCATTCAGTAGGAACCTTATTCGAAGGGAAGAAGGACTATAGACCTCTATGGACCATTTTCTCTCTCTCTCTCTCACACACACACGGGTTATGCAGGCGCAGCAAAGCCCACAGTCTAAGTCCACATTTATTACCTGCTAATGCAACAGGGCTGCAAGCCGGATTCACTTTCCAAAGACACATGAGCGCGTGCATACGCTTCTCACACAAACATCGAGACACACCCACATTCCATCTGCTGTGTGTCACGAAAGTATGACGAGGAACTGACTGCGGTGACACGCTGATAACAAACAGACAGATCATATTTTAATATGCTGAAAGTCGATAAAGTCATTAATCATGTCAGACGGGCAGGTGGTGTTGGACGCTTCTGTAGGTTATGGTGCCAAGGGCTCAACCACAGTCGCTAAAAAGTCACTGAGCGAGAAGAAGCCAGACCTGTTGGACTATCTGCTGACATAAAAAGTAGGTCTGCGTGCAAGGGCAGCTGAAGACAAAAATACGAAAACAATCGATCGCTTAAAAACAAGTTTGTGCATGCCTGCGAGAACGAAAGAACATTGAAAAAACAAACACACTCACCACAGGCATGCTGCTAGTTAGTGCTGTTTTAACGAAGTATCACTGACATGCGATATGGATGCATGTTGCAATGCCCTGAGCTTTGAGCACACAGCGGGCCTGTTTTAAATACAGGTCAGGGGATGCGATTGATACGTATACATGTTCCAGACCAGTTGGCTACAATTTGACGAATCAAAACCCAAAGTAAAACTTGTAAAATGGAAATTTCTACACTTCGCTAAAGCCAGTCGTACTTATATTTCTATCCAAACAACAGTTAAGTAGTGCCATGATTTAAAAACAGAGCTAGCTAACTCCACCTGGCCTTTTTTTTAAATCTTCAAGGGGCTGTTAATTATTTTCCTCTTCTGCACAGGCTCCACACCATGCATGTAAACGCTGTACATCTGTAGTAATGACACAGGTAGTAAGTGGAGTGATCACACATCTCACATCCTGCAGTGACGCAGCAAAAAAACAGAAAACAACAACCACAAAAAACCTGCCTTGGACTGTGAGAGGAGTTTGAATGTGTACAGTCCAATAAGAGAGACAAAGGGATCCTCTGTGTGTACGTGCGTGTATGCACCTAAGTACACTCTAGGGACAGAAAGGTTCAGGTCTTCTTAAATAAATAAACAAATACACATTTAAAAAACACAAACAAACGCGCACACACACACACACACACACACACACACACACACACACACACATAAAAGTAAATCAATAGAAAGAGCCTGATCTGGCTCTCTGGGCCTCTGTTTGGCCTGGGGGTGGGGGAGCGAAAGAGAGAGGCAAACGAGAAGGCTCGATTACTTCTCTCTTGGTGGTTGTATAGTCCCGGTTAGTAGAAGCCAAGGCCTGCTCTCTCAATTACAGAAAACAGACTCCCATATGCTTTGACAGTTGAGGCATGCATGTGCATACATACACACCTGTCTCTAGATTCCCCTGAGGCACGCTTCACACAAATCATAAGCTTATCCAACCTAAACCTACAACACAAAAAAAGCAGGACTTCCCTTGTTCTCAGAGCCTTTCCACCAAACCTAAATTTGTCACAGATTAAGAGGGTTGGAGGCCGTACATCTGCCGTGCATCCGGCAGCAGAAGCGCATGTCCCTTTAAGGTCTATACGGCGTAAATGCGAGGAGCATTCAGCCGCAAGCGACAAGCGATAGCTCATCCCAAAGTTTCTAGCCCCTGTGCGCTGTAAAAACTAGTGTGAGTGTGACTGCACTTGCTGAAGAATTCCACCTGACAGTGTTGAATGCCAAGGGCAGCAAGCGTGTGTGCGTATGTTTAAACAAGCCAAAATAGGGAGAGGTTTAAGCGCCGGCACATCACGCTGGAGCCAATCAAATGGCAGCTGGAGTTGGGTTCCCATAAGCTGCCACGGCCCACCAAAAATCTCAGCACAGCGGAGTTATAGTCCTGACAAATTAAGACTTGTTCGAAGCTGGAGAGAGAGAGAGAGAAGAAGAGAGAGAGACTGAGAAAGAGTGGAAAAGAAAAGCCTTAAGGAGGTGGTGGTGGGGAAACAGTGTGCTGGCAAAGATTCAAGAGAGCAATTCCATCGACATGAGAGAAATGCTTCCCAGAAACTGAATAATATTTATGTTGTGCTGGAGATCCCCCCCCCCCCTTCCTCCCACCTGTGTGCAGCTTTGTGCAGCTTGTTGCTTCAGACTGGACACACGATACTGCAGAACACGCAAAAACACAAAGGGTCCTATCAACGGATACCCGATGCTACTCGGCCTTTACGACGTGAAGTCTAGCCCACTGCAAATGCAACACTGTTGTGAAGCAAAGGCATCCACATATGATGTCAAAAGGAAAAATATATAAAATTATTGCAAACTTAGTTAAAAAAAAAAAAAAACGTTGAAGATGTTGAGTTGAACTTGTTATATATGAAGTAAATGTCATACTTATTCTATGGCTGGCTTAAAAGCATGATGGTTTGACCCGCCACAGCCATTGATGGATGACATCAATAGCAAAGGGCATATTAGCCAATCAATGGTGATGTGGTGTGATACAGGATGCCCTGAGGGTCGACCAATTAGCTGTTGACAGGAACAGAGATGTATTGCTGCCTCAGGACTTCGGTCTGAAGCTGAGCGCGAGACATGAGGGAACAGAGATAGAAAAACATGTTGGTGCTGGGAGCTGAGGCGCAGGCAAGGAGGCTAGCTGAGGCTAGAGAGCTGGACACTTGGTACTTGTCTTCCCAGCACACTATACAGCAGGGCAACTGGAGCAGGCATGTTCAAAGTAATGACCGACACACACACACACACACACACGCACGCACACACACACGCACACACACTCTTTTCAGAGGTTTCTGGTTGACTAAACTCATTAGAATTCAAATGTACATCTCCTTTGTCTTCTTCATATGATAAAGTAGCTCAGACCAGGCGAGCATTTCTCTTTAATGTCAACTATCTCACTGTTAGCACCAAAGATAGCTGGTGTCAAGAGAAGCTTCCAGAGATACTGAGATCTGAGAAACCCTGGGTAGATAATATCTGATCAAAATCAAAACTATGACACACAAAACAGATATGGAAGGTCATAAGGGTAAAATATTTTAAGTGTATCTGCAAAACTGCCATGTGACTCAGCTAAAACATTTCAACGAGGATTTTTCTGGAACCAGTCAACATAAGGCATCGTTTAAGATAGTAGGCTGATATGATAAGATTAATCTCACAATGGGGAAACTCACATTATTACAGAAGCAAAACAAAAAATACATGCAATATACCCTATAACACCAATACTACACAACAAAAGAAAAATATGAACTACATAAGGTAGAGGAGAAAAACTAAACTATAGACTGTAGAAAGAAATATAATTTAAATACGTGTGTTTATATTTGATACAAAGGATGACATTAAATTGTTTTAGATGCTTAGTAGGAGACAAGATAAGAAGCTTTGCACGGTCTGACTGAAAACTATTGCACATTGAGATATAGCAGTGAGTGCATATGTATATACACATGTGTATTTATACATGGGGTCTGCAGCAGCGGGAAGGAACCACCTGCTAAATCTCTCCTTCACACACCCTTGGTACCACAGCTTGTCTCTGAAGGAGCTGCTTTTTCAGTGACAGGCTAATTCAAGCTGGTTACAAGCATGAAGTATTATAGGTGAAGGAGTAAACCTGGAAATCACGATGCATCAGTGACACTATGCAGGAAAAAGTAAAAAAACAACCAATTGTGCCAATTTCAGTAAGGTTATTAAAGTAAGAGCAAAGCACTAAGGTAGGTCCAGAACAAGGCCGCTTGCTTTTATATCTCCAGCATGGCACTCACACATGCCCATCTGAAACCCACATAGCAGAGGAGCAGACACACACTGTGCTCTCTGGGAGCAGTGCCCACGGCAATAAAACACAGACCAGAGTCATTCCAGCTAACCAGTTGGCCAGCTGAAAAGTAACACACACACACACACACACAAGCTGTACCTTATCAGCTGGGAATCAGATAAGCACAGCAGCAGCACAGCTGGAAATAACAGAATCTCCACAGTGAGAAAAGTGCATACTGGCAGTGACGCAACTATTCTGAAAAACACACACACACACACACACACACACACACACACACACACACACACACACACACACACGAGTAAAACAAGACCATGTATGGGCCTGATTGATCCGTTGAAGGGCTTGACAAAAGGCAGCACAACATAATGCTGAGATGAAACATCGTTAGTGGAAATAAAAACACACACCCTTCATGGATAAGACATCTTAAATCTTAGTTCAACTAACACACCCATCATTATTCAGTCTTCATGCGCCTCAAAAACAATAAATAGTACAGATATCCAGTTACCGGATCACCCAGAATGACATTAAGACGGTTCCTTTAATTCATTTCTAATTCATCATTTACTCCAATACTGGCTTTTGTTTTAGATTTTCAGATGACTGGGCTGAGCTGTCTTTTTTTTTTATAACACATTATAGTTCAGGTGATATGTTTACTATGGTCACTATAGTATACTATGGTATAAAAGTATGAAACTTTTCTAATACTTGTTTACTTGTTCTTGTAATTCCCCATTTACTAGTCACCTGAATGAGATTCACCATCACCTGGGATAGGCCCCTGCAAAAAATAGATTTTTGCTAACTAATCCTAAAAAACAACTTAACTTTTATACACTTGGAGCCCGTTTTTTATAAAGACACAATACATTTTCAATATTTGATCTGATGATGGAGTTATTGCAGTGTGACAGCTAAAGTTAATCATGTGGTTAGGGATGGGTACCGGTATCCGGTGCCATCTGACTTAAACGATAGTAACCAGACCGAAAAGCAGCGGACATTTCGGTGCTTTATTTCGGTGCTTTTTTTTCCTGAGCTGTTATACACTTTAGATTCTAGCCAATCATTTTACGTTTCCGAGGATAGTAGGCGGGTCCAGGTACGCATGTTCTTTTAGAGCAGAGCTACAGATTAAAAATGCCCAAGGTGAAGCGGTCAAAAGTCTGGCTGTACTGCACAGCAAAATATGCAAACTGCTGCGGTTCCCAGGTTTTTTCCTCCCACCGGAGCCCGCAATGGCCAAAAACTGCCTTCCCATGTTCCCAGAATTTATCTGCGAGCTAACAGCATCATGGGACAAACCTCTGTCTTCCCGCGTCACTGTACAGTACATGGAGTTGGACAGCGCCGAGGAGGCTAGCTTAGCGAACCCACCCCCTATGGAGCCATCTATGGCTGCTTATCTGGCCCCGTCCCATAACCATTGTGTCGGCGGCCCCACAACTCTGCCGTCCAAGGACTGCAGATTCTCTGCTTTGCAGCTGGAGAAGATTTATCGGGCAGTGCTCACGCCATGAGCTCCATCTCCATGCTCCGGCATGGAGATCGGCGCCCACTGCTGTAGTGTGCCACCAGCAGGAACACATCCTCCGGCCCGACCTCCATGCCAGTCAGCCTGGAGCAAAGGCCCACCCTGGTTGGACGTTACAGCCCCTTTGGTGGCTCATGCTGTCCTTTCTGCTGGGTCTACCGCTCACTAAGGTGGTGGTGGTCTGATTCCGGTTCGGTGGCTGCTCTGCGGGGCGTGTATATATGTCCCATACTTATGTGTTGTACGGAGTGAATCGACTGAAAGGGAACAAATAGTTATGTCTATAATTTCTGTTCCCTGAAGGAGAGGAACGAGTTACAACACAAGGTGGCCCCACTGAGCAGTTTGGCTCGGTGAAGAGCGGCCATCGAACTGAGGGATGACTGTGATGACAGCGGCTATATGTGCAGGCGGGGCCGTGCGCGTGTCATCAAACGTCATCTGCCTTAAAGGTGTGAATAAAGGTTTCTTCAGCCAGGACACGCAAGGGCGCGATATCTCATACTTATGTGTTGTACTTCATTCCTCTCCTTCAGGGAACAGAAGTTATAGACATAACTATTCAATTTAAAGTCAAAAAGCCAACTAATTTGACAAGGAGCGATAAGTTACATTTTGAATTGAACGTTACAGTAAATCCACAGGAAAGAGAGGTGGTTGGCTTTGGAAAGGAAGTGAGGGGAAAGGGGAGGAATAAGGATCTGCATCACTGGTTTTCACGAAAAAAAAAAAAAAAAGTTAGGTTAACCTCTAATTATGGGGTGCTTCCTCACATCTGGCTTTTACACAGCACTGATTTATCCTTCTTCCACTCCCACAGCTCTCACTCTGTCCTGTCACTCCAGGATAAAGTGAAAATGAGACACTGGCTATATAGAGTGGATCTGATTGATGAGTTGCCTCATGTAAACATTCTTTTTCAGCAAATGCAGTAACTTATAAAGTGCTGATTGACTGCGATGGGTGTTAGAGTAATTAGGCTGTTGGGGTATTATGTCACTTAAATACCTGCTAAACTCAAGTGGAACAGGGATCCAATTCAAGCTAAATCTGCATTACAAGTATGGCTGTCAGGGGAATAATGCATCACTCTCAATCTTGTGTTATGGCACCAACATACAGAAGCACACTCCTGACACTTATTTCCTTCCACATGACATCCAAAACATAGCCATCGCTTTTCCCTCCATTCCAGACCCCCACCAATCCCACAAATACTCACAGACCGTAAGTCCCTTGCCAGGCTGTCGGCTGTGTGTTATTAGAAACACATGTGGATTACTAAAGGTTTTCTGCCTGGATTGAGACAAACATGCATAAAGTTGTGGGAAGCAAACACAGCCCCAAGACCCCGAGGGATTCACTGACTAACAAGGCCACTGTGGTCATGAATGCAGCACTTACACAGGCACTATACACCGGAAAGCTACTATAGCCGTTAAAGGCAACAGTGCCTTTTTCCTGGGAATATGTTTGGCAGATGATATCGGTAATAAGTCTCAAAAATGCACAGAGTAGCCGTGCATGATGAACTGCAACCAGAATGATGGATTTCGGAGTCGTCGTCAACGGGGACCAGCGTACTTAACATAAGTGTGTGATCCATGGCTCTCAGTGGTACAGGCTTCCAATGTATCATCCTAAACAAGCCAGCAGAGAAAGCCCGGTGCTGTCCCCCAACCGAACTTAGCAAAAGCCACACGTGGGGGTCTGACAGCATGGCAGCTAACTCCTTTAGCCCTACTGACTGCAGAACTCATCAATAAGACCACATGTTGATCTAAGGAAGGTTACTGAGGTTTAGTCAGATTTGCAGCAGATGTCCTACTGCCACCTCAGAGGGACTGGATATACGAGTGGGCTGCAATACGCTACGTGCATGCCAGTATGGCTGCATTAGGAAACACAGAAGAGGAAAAATATATAGATATGATCATATTCACAAAGGCACATTGATGGGAATGACAGGTGCAGCCAGAACCGCATTCATCCGTCATCCATAATGGCAGTGGGAGGAAAACCATTATTCCCTTGAGTGACATCTATGATAAAGTGATACAAATCATCCAGCGACAAGTGGATCGCTTAAGAAGGTCATCACTCTTCTAACAAGAGTCAGCCTGACCTGGAAGCAATGCAAACAGGGGCAGGATTCAAAAAGAGTATCCCATAAGTCAAGAAAGTTGACAGTAAAGAAAGGAATGATACGAACCGAGAAATCAAGCTAAGGCCTCCAATCGTGTATTCTTTAAATTTATTTTATCAAATTCACTGCTTGTCATTAAATGTTCTGGAAGTCACTCAAAGCCTTCTGTTAATGAACTGGCACTTGCAAGGACATCCCCAACACCAATCACCTAATTTGATTGAACATATGGACGTTTCAGCTAGCCACTGGTGACAAATTAAGGTAAACACCAAATAAATCTACATCATCCTCCCCTTACTTTCTATTATCTTCTTTAATACACACTATACAGTCGTACTTTTCTTTGTAATGATAGCTGGACTTCCTGTGGAACAAACTGACTTATTTTGCACTTTTTTTCTTTAGGACATCCTTGGCTATTGGTCCTATTTTTAAATGGTTCCCTATATTATATTATATTATATTATATTATATTATATTATATTATCCATCCATTCGCTTCCGCTTCTCCTTTTCAGGGTCGCGGGGGGCGCTGGAGCCTATCCCAGCTGTCATAGGGCGAGAGGCAGGGTACACCCTGGACAGGTCGCCAGTCTGTCACAGGGCCAACACACAGGGACAGACAACCATTCACACTCACATTCACTCGCACATTCACACCTAGTGGCAATTTGGATTATCCAATTAACCTATCCCCACAAGGGGATATTATATTATCTTAGTATATATTATATTAGTATATATACATATTATATGGGGTGGTCCAACTAATTGTTGACCAAAACAGTTGTAGTCAAAAGTTTACATAGACTCAGTTTGGGTAATTTAGGCTTTTCTGTTTCCAGTGGTACTTGAATGCTGCACAAAGTGGATGGAATAATGCAGGAAGACAACTACCTCTACATTTTTCAACCTCACCTCAGAATCAACAGCTAAATAGTTTAATCTTTACACAATTGTATGTTCCAACATGACAATGATCCCAAACACACACGAAAACGTCTACAATGAATAAAGCAGGGTGACACTAAACTTTTGGAAAATACTTAGAAGATCCCCAATGTCAATCCCATTATAAATTTGTAAACTAAACTTAAATGCCAAGTCAGTACCAGGAAACCAATCAATTCTGCCAAGAAAAGTAGTGACATATTTGCCCATGAAGAGTGTATGCAAACTTCTGACCACCACTGTGTATGTATAATGTAAATATACTTTGAATGTGTACTCTGACAGTTCTGACTCAAAACACCAAGATGGCAGACAACCCTCTACGGTTCCTCCATATCACAGGAGCACACGCAAACACACACATATAGCCCTTCACAGGTCAAGGATCAGATCTACTGAGGTCAACAGGCTTCTTCAGTCCTCTTAGCCTGCTCACTGATCACAGAGTAAACAGATAACACCAGCAGCTCCCATTCGCTTCTGATGTGAACCCATCGGAGCAACGCTCCATTTTATTAATTTCAAAGGCTGATAAAAGTCTTATTCTATAACTGTATAATAGCAAACAGTTATGAAATGAAAACGGCTCACACAAACAGTGCAAAACGAATCAAGAAAAGGCCCAAAATAAGTGAACACATTCATCTCACTAGTGAGCCTTCTATTTCATTTTCGAATGACAGCTTAATATTTTCCTTGGCTTAATTTCTCTTTTTTCCAGTGCACTTTCCTTCTTATTTAATCCAGTCTTGTTAAGCTTTTAAAGGCGTTGAAGTAATTTAAGAGTTGGTTTGCTCTCTGGGTCTCTGAGACTAGCGGCAGCTGCTCCGATGAGCTCCAACTCTAAAGCACAACGCAGGAGGAAGCCTTCACTCCTTTACACGTGTCACACAAATCCTACCTTTACATATTAGAGGAAAATAAACAACCTTCGCTTCTACTACCATTTCTTTTTTTCCCTCTTTTTGCTCTGTCTCAGTCATATGAGGGTATATAAACATGAGCCTCTATGGATCAGTGTGCACAGACACAGGATATAGAGTGATTCCACTTTTGAACCCACATCAAGGGTGGACACAAAAAAGGGGGGGGATGGGGAGAGGGTTCTCACACACACACACACACACACACACACACACACACACACACACACACACGCTCTGCTGTGTGCCTGTTGAGACAATTTCAACCTTAGGATTCCACCAGAGGAAGCAGCATCCACCCCCACATTGTTTCTGACAATTATAACCCAGTTTACACACCACAAGACCTGAGCTGTCAGACATGTAAACATGGTACACGCTGAGTTTCCTAAATGACCCTAGTGTGGTTACCATTTAAACGCAATTACTTAATGATCATTATGACATCAGAACACTCAATGTAACAATATATTCAAGCAGAGTTAAAGAGAACTCTGTTTAAGCTGGTCAAATTGTGGCAAAATGCGGTCTTTGGTTCATGTTTTTCTCTCATTTGTCACTTTTCTGTAGCTCAAATACAAATCAGCTCCGATTTGTATTTGATCTGTTGGTAACAGTTAAATCCCAGGTTAGCGTGTCTTTCCTTACAGCTAAGCCCTCTGCTGGAGAAGGGGGGGGGGGGGGGGGGGGAAATCGGCAGCAGATTGAAGAGGAGATGGATAAATAGAAAGCAGAGCTGGGATGGGGGAGCCTGGATGGAGAGGTGTTTCATAAGCCCAGCTGCCAGAGCCTGTACTTTGCATTGCCAGGTCCCAGCTGCTGAAGTGGGGAAGCTTTGAGGTTGACGGAGGGGTTGTATTAAGCAAACTATATGTAATGCTGGTAAAGGGAAGTCATTCTAACACCCGGTTTTGCTTTAACTCAAATGCCTCCCCTGTCTGTGTGCTTCCTAGATTAAATGTGTTTATTAAGAGCATTCAGAGCAGACACTTTCCAGAACATAACTATAAGTGATTATATGTAGACTGGCTGTATGTCAGAGTCACTGAGACAAGGTGCATTTTACAGAGCCAGCTTTACTTACACCTGCCACTCCGCAACCCACACAACACTGCATTACTAAACACTATCTAATAACCCACTTAAGACTCAATTACTCAATATTGCCTCAGAATATGTTGGATCAGAAAAAAAAGGGCTCGATATAAAAATAAATAATTTCTTTTAAAAATCAGTAACTGCTGTGCATAAATGTCATGGAGCTGGATTGGTACTGATAGGTGAGGAGAGGGAGGAGGGGAAGTACAGATTGTGTGGAATTCAAACAAAAGTCAGGCACAAGCTTCATAAAGGCAGTACCAATCTTAACATGCCATCTAGTGGAGAAAGATGGTACAATCCAAAACCGCGCAAGGGCAGGAAATCCTGACGAAATGAGGACCACTACTACTGATGACATATAATTAGAGTCTTGATTAGACTCGGAAGATTACCCTGTGTGTTTTCATACAATGAATGCAAATGAACACACAGACAACATCAACAGCTTATGTGGGATATGGGGCAAGTGTAGTCTCTCTCAAAGTCCTGAGCAAAGTCTTGCTGGTGTTAATTAAAAAAGGTCCTTGTTTTTTTAGAGCAGAATAAAGTAATTTTTCACCGCGCTCCAGTTTCCTTCACCCCAATCTAAATCTTAGTGATTTCATGCTCTGTTCAGTTGGAACCCATAAGATGCCAACTCAGCAGAAAACTTGACAGAAAGGGTATACCGCAATAAAGATTAATGTGGTGCAAAATTAAAAAGAACTGAAATCCTATTAATCAATAATTTAGATTTAAGTTTTAAAGACAACTTTGGGCAAAGCCGGGGTGCGCTGGGCAAAAACCGCCCGTACATGTAGGCTGGCGCAACAATGACAAACGGATCACAACTGACGTGACACTTGTACTCCTTTACTCCACCCTCCAAGATGATCAAAGTGGATTCTTGCACACTGGGCGCTAATGCGATATCATACCCATCAGAAAAGGCTTCTGAAGGCTGCCTAATGAATATATAGCACAGATAGGACCTCAATTAGTGGGCCAGTGAGAGCAGGGAGGCGCCATGCCGTACCACATAAACAAACTTATCTTGACAGGGTCTCTTGGCCAAAGGAGCGAGATGGGCGGATAGCGAAGGAGGCTGAGAGAAAATGAATTACCTTCCTGACACACGTCAAAGCCAATCACCACGAAGCATCCTTTGCCGTTCCCGTGCCCCAAATCCCTGCCGCCACCGCTGCGTTTCATCTGCCAGTGTTAGTATGCACACAGGCCGTGCGCCAGCCTCCAAATGTATTCATTTATTCAGAGCCCCTCGGAGAAATCACAGTGTCTTGTTGTCCTTTTTTTCCCTGGCTGTCCAGATGGAATTTGCGTGAATAACATCAGTTTAGTGAGGCAGAAAATAAGTACAGGCTAGCACAGCAGAGGGGACTAGATTACGCCCTCACCCACCTCCCTAAAAAAAAAAAAAAAAAAAAGACAAGTGTCACCTTCATATACTTCTTTCTCTCTCTCCATTTTCTTTTTCCACTTCTATTGAAACTCAAAACACCCATACAATGCTTCCCGCAATTATTTTGCAATATCATGCACTGCAGGTGCAATTAGGCAGAGGATCATGAATCAAAGAACTAGAGCTGCTTTTTTTTCTCCATTACAAAAAGGTGAGCGCCTATCAAGGGAGTTTAGCCCAGAACTCATTTATCCTTGTTTTGTTTTGCATTTATAACCAGAGTAATTGAATTAATTAATCAGATTTAGCTCTAAAAAGGAGAGCACACATCTTGTGCAAGTAATTGACTGAATTGAAAGTGAGGGAGGAAAAAAGAAAATCTGTAAATCAATACTACAAACTTCAATCCAACCCCAGAGAAATTAAATTGTCTTCAGTCACAAGCGTGGAAAGCCTCAATATCTGTTCAACCTATCCAAAAAAATCCACCACACATCTTTCAAAGAGCTGAGGAGCTGTTTTTAGTATTGATTTCAATATGATCTGTATGACATACTTTGTAATTACCTGGAACTAAACTTTACCAAAGACAGACATAAGTGCAGGATCTGCTGTGGAACAGGTACTGATGATGGTATCAACAGTGGATGACAGACACAAGTGAGCGACTGAGTGTGAAGTTAACCCGTGAATGAAACCTACCTCTCTGAGAACCGTACTGCCATATCCTCTGTACAAGCCTCGAACCCCCTGCCCCGAGAAACAACAGGAAAAAAAATGTTTAAATCTAACGTATAAAATCTAATTTTTGCTTTAATGCACATCAGTCAATGAACAGATAAAGCACTTGTATAATTCATCTGTGGGAACAACGTTTATTCAGCTTCTTCACAGATTATAGCAGCACATAACTGCTGAGAGCTGTTAGGGTTAAGGCGCTGGTATGCTCCAACCAAAGCACTCGTCTTAAACCCCCCACCCCACACACCACACCCACCCAACATCATAATGTTTAGATGGGAGCGGCAGAGTCTAACAATTTATTACAATTTATGAAATCAGTGACCCAACATCCACACCCATTCAGAACAGTGATTGGTGGATCTGATCGGTACATCTGGCTCAAAGCAGAGGGGACTTCAGAAACTTAATTTACTTATATGTTCAAACATATGAATATGGACAATATACTCATTTAAATCTTCCCCACCTTGATCTGCTACCTTTTGGAACTACTATCAACACCTCAGCCTTGAATCATGGCTTCACATGAACTAGCAGTACACTTCATTACTTGTAAACTCACAGTGCGAGTACTTTAGTTCTGGATTTCAGATAAGTTTGCTTTTTGATAATCTGCTTGCATTTCTTGGCAACAGGCTTGTTTTCATCAATGGCCTCAGATCCCATATCTCAGCAGCGTTACTGATATGAACGACAGCCAAAAATCACACACACATAAACGCAAAATTAATGGCCAAAAACGAGCTTCTGATTGCCACATACCTCTTCTCTAAGAGTAGCCAGCAGTATGTTGTAGGTAGAGGATGAGAGGGAAGCTTGGGCCCTCTGTTTGACCACCTCTGTGGGTACCCGGATCAGACACGCCACCTACAGGATGAAAAAACAAAACATTAAAGGCCTGAATTTGTAGTTGTTGTATTACACTATACTTTCATTTTATAGACCCTTTATATCCATGTTGTGCTTAATTGGAGGTTAGGAAACCCACATCTTTGTGTGCGCACATACCCACGCCACTCCCCTAGATGCCCTTTTGCTGTACATGATATCACCTTCTGTATGTTTCTGCTACGTGGCAGGTGGCCATGATGTGGCACGGCTCGAGGAGAGCAATTACATGAAGCTGGCAGGCTAACGACTGCTTTAGTTAGTGCGCAACTGGGCCAATTAACAAACTGGTACACAGAGCGGACATGACACCAGAGCAACAGTTGTCATGTTCGCAAAAGGTCATCAGGCTGACTGTGTATCTGTGTCCAAGGAACATGCTACCGTCAAACACCCTGATAGATCCAGACACGCATGCACACCCCAGCAGCCACACTCCCTGCTCAAGTCCCAACCCATCCACCATATGTCAACAAAAATATGGACTGCCAACAGCTAGTGAAGACAGACATGAATATTTATGCTTCATAACTCCCATGGTCCGAAAGGCAAGGAGAGGCAGGCAGGCAAGCACAGCTGCCCACCTGGCGGCTTGATTTCCCACTTATCCTGCACCGGAGTGGAAAAACCGGCTAACAGCAAGCAATCTTTGAGAGCGATTTGTGAGCCCCCCCCCCCACCCTACTGTGACTTCCCTTAGTCGCACAGATGCCAGACGCCACAGCAACACCAAGCTAGTAGGATAGCAAGGAGAGAAGGAATGTTAGAGGCAGTGTATTAAAGACGCTTCCCGTTTTGCTCCTTTCCCAGTTCAGCTGTCGCTATAGTGATTTAGCATTTGGGCTCTTTAGGCTCTTTTGGGCCATACCCTGTAAATAAGAAGGCAAAGATACACCGCAAGCTGTTAAAGGGTTCTGGTGGACACTTGCTCTCTCGGTCGTCTCTTATTTTTCTGTACTGCTATAATACCTGCTGACTGTTGAGCAACAGATGGACCAATTCTCAACTTTGTTTTGACTTTCACTACATCATGTTTTCTGCAGGCTACGCAAGTTGTTCCTCTTTTCAGCACACAGTGAACACAGCAGCCTTAATCTCCATACATAACAGCAAAAACAAACGACTTGAATGTGCCTCTATAATTCTGTGCAGGCTGCTGGTGTTTCACATCAGTGTGTCCAGCTGCAGCACAACCACGGAGCAACACTACCACCAAGTGCCCAAACTCGCACCTGCATGACCCATTCGCAACAACTGAGCTTGCTGCATCTGCCTCTGAGATCTCATTTACCCTCCCCCTTTGGTCAAGTTAGAATTTCTAATACATTGTACATCATGTTTACCCCAAACCAACTCTCCAAAGGAGCAGAAAACAGCAGCTAAATGGAAAGAAAGTGGCTATGACAAGTAATTACTGATGTAATTGGCTGGGGGTTTGGACTTAAGATGGCCTTTTCCTTTCCTGTCACTGCAGCGAGGAGGCCAGAATGAGACACAGATTACACCAAATAAATGAGGAACATTGTTTATTTGGGAGTAATTTGTGCAACTAGAGGTGGCGGCGATGATGCTGAGTGGATAAAAGATCGAGTGTGTGGTCTCCGAGGCTATTTCAGATACAGTATCAGAAGCGGCAGCAAACGAGGGAGGGAAATGAGTGATGCTGAATGAGGACACAATGAGGTATGGCTGGGATGAAGGAAATCTAAATAATGGCTAGAGATGCGGAGGTAATATCTCATCGGAGAGCAAGCGAGATACAAAGAAATCAAAGCAGAAAAAGAAAAAGAAAGGAGCACAGAATCAAGAAGGGGAACGAAAGCAAGCATGCAAGCATTCAACACTTTCCTCCGGCTCGTAAACTTATTAGAAATCTGTTGGTAGCCTTTTAAATTTCTGCTACCATTTATCTTTATTTACAAGCTGCTGGATATGTCAAGCAGCCTTCATTAGGAAGCTGCCTGTCTGTGTTTGAAGCTCTTCAGTTTGGCCTGTTGTCGTTAGTCCAAATGACAGAGTATGTTTTCTGTTTGTAGTGAAAGTCCAGCACTCAGTCATGGGAGAACCACAGTAAGGGATGGGAAATTAGCAGAGACTCGTAGCACATTAGAGTCATTAAATCCCTCCATCCGGCAAGCCTTTGCCCCCATGCCTCTTTTACCACGTCTGGCCATCAGGACACGGTGGTCGGTCAGTCGGGACCGGGATTGCCGTTTGGCACCATAGCAACAACAGGTGGGAAAACATATAGGCTGTAATAACTGCATTGGGCCTAACTTATTTGGATTTATTCATCATTAAAAAACAGTGCGATCACCACCAAGAAACAAGATTGCCCTTTTGTGGACAATAGTAAATTTTAATCTTTTTTCTTTGTTGACATTTGGCTGCAACTATAGTGCAGTTAACACAATATAAAAAATAAAAAACAAACAGTAAGAGTGCCTTGAGCTGCCCTTTCAAAAAGACAATACTGTCTGTAACCACTGTTTCTTTGGATTTCATTATACTTCAAATGCATTACAGTATCGCAAAGGATAAAGTAAGCAAGGAAAATGGAAGAAAGAAGGAAGATGGAGAAGAAAAAGGTCATGGAGAAGAAGGGTAGAGATGTCTCCAAGTCTGAAACAACAGCCAATAAATCACAGAGCGTGGCGCTCCTCGAAGGCGATGCATGGATTATTTCTCAGAGCCAAGTTAAGTGGCTGCCAGTTTCTCCTACCTCCCTCCCAAAAAAAGAAACTCCTCCCTTGTGCTCCCTCCTTCTCAATGTCTCCCCTATCTTGTCATGTCACACTGTATTTTCCAGTACATCCTCCCACAGATGTGTGGCAGTAAGAGGGTGTGGGGAGGGGGGGTTATAGATGCGAGAGAAGCCTGCTGCCTGGCCTTGACAAATGAGCTTTCAGGGCAGACGTCGAGCGAATGGGAATGAAGATAAATCTGATCTAATGGCTGGATAACAGCCTGCTAGAGCCTGACAGACGCCATCAGCTTACACATTCTTTATGGGAGCGTCCCACCACTGCGGTCGCACAAACACCGAGGTGTTTGTGGCAGTGGGGATTTTCTCTCATTGTCTCGACCCTCTTGAGTTCTTTCTCTCTACAACTCTCTGTCTGTCTGTTATTGCCTGCAGGTGAATGCAGTGGTAACTAGGTTAATATAGACACTTGAAGAGTAAGATTCAACAGCTCTAGTAAATTTCTGGCTTCGTCCACAAAGACTGTGCACTTGTTAGACCAAAGGATTTTAATTCCACTATCATACGTTGGTACAGAATAAAATCTGAGCAGCAAACTCCCTTTGGTATGGCTATAATAGATTTAGTCTACATTTATTAATAAGATATTGCTAAGTCAAGCACACAATCCACTGAGCTTGGACATCAAAGTCGCAAAGCAATAAGTGCCCGTAAAACATCTGTAGTGAACGTTGTGGAGTGGAAACAGTTGGTAAAACACACTAGCCTCCTGGGGGAAAGGATCGTAGACTGAGTGGGTTAGAGAGGGGAAGTCAGGCGAGGACCAAATAACAAGTTGCTTCTTCTTTAAGTTGTGTGTGTTACACAACTGCTGCTCTGGTCTCCACAAGAGAAAACGAGAAGGAGGTAGAGCAATAAGGAAACAATCAAAGCGAGTCACTCTGATCTACAGTCGCCATCCATCCCACCATCTTAACTGCTTACTAAAGTCAGGCCTGTTTGTAAAGAGGGAAAAAAATGAAGATTGATTAGATCTGGTTAAAGATAGGTGGTCATTACGATCTGTTTGACATATTACATTTGGATGAAAATGGGGAAGCTGCACAGTTTTCATAAAATCTGTTTGTGAAATATTTTCCTTGATCCCTCAAAATTTTCCTTTGGCAATTTGTTGCCTAATGTCCTTTTTATTTGTGGCTTAAAGGACAAAAACATTTTTAGCACACTGTATATTAAATTATAGCACATATAAGTGCCAAAATAGAAAATAAAGTCTTGTGTGACTGTGTTCACTGTGTTTTTCTGTCACCCATCTCACACACATCTGACAGAGCTGATGTGCTTCTGCTTTAACCTGTTGCCTGGCACTGACTCATAAAACATTTGGACAAGTGAAAAACACACCTAGCTATGATTGGCCAGTTATGATATAATCTCAGCTCAGATGAGATGGACTATTAAAAAAAGGAACTTTGGATGAAACCAAGTGAATAACGTAAGATTCAAGTGACCCTGTCAGCAGATAAGAATTGGGTTTTATTTTATTACACTGGTTATGGCCTGTGTAAGGCCATGACCAGTGTAAGGAGAAGAGAGAACAGTCATGAACATTCAAAAGGAGAAAAACTACAGGAGAGAATCGACAAAATCAAACTAAATGCCCACAACATTATATACATGAGGACTAGAAAATAAGGAAGGGTCAGTACATCATGGGAAGTCCTACAGCAGCCATAGCAGCCTAATTAACGGATGGCTTCAAGTTTACTTATCAAGACCAAACTATAAATTCAATTAAAAAGAAAAGATTTATGCTCATCATAAAAGTAAAGAGGGTGTCTTGTCTCCTGAAGCTAAATAAAAGAGTGCTAAAGTAAGTCAGATACACCTCTCATGAAACAAAACTTCAGGAAGTGAGGATTACCAGAATGTTTGTTAATCACGCATTTTCTGCTGCCTGTGTTATTAATTATTTTCTTGGCAAATACTAAGAAAAGTAAGAAATTGTCACCACTTCTGTCAGACACTCAAAACAAGACTGTTATAAAAAGTCATTAGCACCTACTGAGACAAAGAATCATATTTGGCTGCTGTTGCATCACAGTGCAGAAGTTTAGGTCTTGTATCTAACTCGGGGCAGCACTAGGGTAGGCCTTTCATGGCTAAGCCTGAAGATTAGCCTCTTTGAACAAGACGATCTCAGCTGGCAGAATGCAGGAGGATACCGCCCCTGCTCTGCTCGGCTCCATTCTGTGGATTTGTGCCTTTGATGTGCTCAAATCCACAATGAGGTTAGAGGTAGTGGCAACCTCTGCCTGACCTTTCACATTCAACTTGACTGTAGTATACATAAAAAACCTGAAAAAAATGTTCTGATTGTTAAGTGTTAAACACATACGGTAACCCCAATAACTGATACACTAATTCTGAGAACTAGGGGAAGATTTGCTAATCTTCGAGTATCATTATGTCCTCTTGCGAACACTGTGAGGCCTGAAAAGTTTAGAGACTCCATCTAAAAAAGGCAAAAACTTTTCCCTGATCCAAGTTTGGCTACAGACTTCTGTAAATTAAAAAAACAAAAACAAAACAAAACAACAACTTGTGTAGCACCGCGCTGTTCTCTGTGCTTTGCCACACTCGGATCGCTCCCTCCGGAAGTTCTGTTCTGTAAGCGCCTTAAACGACCCGCGCTGGATCTCTTCCACCAAGTCAAAATGTCAAACTTTCAACTTGAATTTCATTCTGGGAAAGAGGAAGAAACATCTGCATGATGCATCAGATCAAGCTGCTCCTAGGAAACTCTCCCACTAGAAGGCTTGTTGGGCTCTAGGTCTTAAACCATGATGCCATGCTTCGCTCCGTTCTTGCAGAACAGGCTCAGTCTCAGAACTTTCTGATCGCACCTCGTAGGTAACCTAAAGTACAGTGAACAACCTGCCATGTGGAATAATCCCATTTCATAAACATGCAAAACCTGGCTAAATTACACCCATCCAAAAGCCATGAATACTGAATGTCTAGCATTTTGCAGACAGCCTAGGGTATACCAAGGGGGGCATCCTATTTTCCATATCCCCCATTTCATGCCAGTGTGAATACCCATGGCCCCCTTATGGCTCAAATCCTGCGGTTCACTACAAGTGACTGGGAGAGGATTCGGCTGAGGAAATTGCGCTGCTTCTCATTGGTTTCAAGCGTGAATTCCCCAGACTAAATTGTCAGAGTCTGGGGTACTGAGATGGGAAAGTAGATGAATCAATAGGCAGTAATGAGGTCTTATTTACCCAGCTGGTTGAGAGAACTGCTGGGACAGTACCGAGGAAGCCCCCTTAACTCACCCAGCTGGACCTTGAGGCCTACAGCCAAAACCACATACTCCCTCCCCAGCTACTCCATTGAAGAGCGGTCTACGAAATTTAAAAGGCGAAAACATTAAGAGACATGCCATTGGTTTTCATTTGGGACATACATTGGTGGGAAAGAAACAACAAGGGCAAGAACACAGAAGAGCAAAAATATGCATGTAAAGACAGCTGGCCTTCTAAAGATGGAAGTGCTGGGAATCATTTAGACCAACAAAAGAATACAAATGACTCAACAGTTTACTGCCAGAGTGAAACAGGGATAGAAATCCACATGAGAGGAGACAAAGGATGGGAGAATGAGGGACAGGCTGACTTACTACTTCTCCCAGGGAGGCGGCCAGCATGTGAGTGACAGGTGCCATATGTGGTAATGCAAACACTCCACCGGTGCCGAGAAGGGCCTTTGTGTATTCGTAGGTGACGAAGAAAGCAGCGGCTGAAACCAAGCAGAACCACAGGCGTTTAAGGCCCATTAGTCAACCAGCATAGAGCAATTAATATCCCTCACTACCACTGACAGGGGAGGAACTGAGGTGTGTGTGTGCGTGTGTGTGCGTGTGTGTGTCTGCCTGCACTTAAACCCAAAGAAAGTTAACACATTCTGCAAAACAGATGAAATCATCAAAATCACTCTACTCTACTCAAATAAAGAGATGCTTATTGTATTTCCAATTTCTGACTGTGAGAGTGGTAGACATGCAGAAAAAACATACTTTCTTTAAACTGATGCTCAAATATTAGGTACGTTGGAGCTGCTACCCTGTAAGACTGTGCTTGGCACCTTCTCAAATGCTCTCCTTGACCAGGATGCTGCCTGTGTGGAAAACACTAAGCTACAGTTAGAGAGGTTTACATCTATAGGCCCTTTATAGACCACTTCAACTACAAGGCAATTCAAAGTTCCCAAATTAAATCCTAAGAAAACAAACAGATATAAAAGGGACATTTAAATAGGATTGTAAAGCAAAATAATTGATCGAAATGCTAAAAGGAGAGCATCATTTAGTTTAAGGTTCCAGTGAATTCAAATAATCACTAAATTTTCAGAAAGCTACAGTGTTATTTGTGGTAAATTCTTTGAGTGCATGGTTAATTTGCTGCAGCTCAACAAATAAATGAATCAGCTTCAGTGTTATTAATGTTACTTTTTTCAGCAACTGTTTAAAGGAGTAACAAGCAATTGGCAGCACTTAAAGTTGTGAGAAAAGCACAAGTGCATTCCATGGAGATTTTGAAGGGTTTTTTTTTAACATTTGATCCTCTTTGAAGCAGTGACTGTAGAAAAAGTTAGAAAGCCTGAACACAAACACTACGAATATGCAAAAAACACGCGATAACCTTAAATGAATGTCATGTTTTTAATTCCGCTCCGGACTCGTGAATCTCAACCCAGCAGCAGCGGTAACGTTTGCACGTCCTCTCCCGTTAATGCGGCAGGTAAATAATCAACTAACAGTGCATATTATGTTAGCGCGATCTGCCTTATTACAAAACCTGCTATTACTGTGCATTTAGGTGACCATGATGAGACAGACAGACAGAGTCTGGCTCAGATGCTGGCAGTTCTCACTGCAGTCTACCGTTAGCGTCTCCTTTCAGGCCAGGATAGACGAATGTCACCGAGCAGTGACTAAGTTTGTGGTCAAAGGCTTGAACCCATTTGCCACAGCAGATGCCCCCGATTTTCAGTAAGTGAATGTGTTTAATTGTAGGCAGGGACATTACTGGATATTCTTGTGTAATTGCTACAGAATAATTTATGTTATACTTTGTTATTGCTACAGAAGAATATTTATTTTATTATTTTACATTTAAACATTTTTTTCCTGGGGACCCTGTGACACCCCATTGAAGAGCCGTAGGCTGTGGATCTCTTAAGATCTCACTGTTGGGTTTGTAAGGCCAAGTTACTAAATTTCTATCTTGTTCGAAGAGAAGATATAAAACAAAGTTCTAAGCTAATCGAAAATGCCAATACTGATAGATTAACAAAAAACTAATATCGACTGACAATATCGGCCCACTGAAAAATCAGCTGGCCTCTTATCAAACTAATCTGATTGTGAACTACCAAACTAAAATATCCAACCAGACGTCTATCAGAAGAGCAAAATAAGGTTATGTGTGAACGGTAAAAGATTATACTACCAAACAGGTAAGTTCTGTTAAATGCTGACAGGTGTAGGAAGTGTAGGAAAAGATATGTTCCAAAACAACTCATGACCAAGACATAAGCTATGATTGCAGTTTGGAAGTTCTTCTTTTTGTTGTTGTTTTAAAAAAAAAATTAGATATATGTTGCTGTCATTTCTGGTTGCATTACTCAGTAATCCCTCCATATACATGGACACAGAATCAGGTGAGATTAAGGTAGATTTTTTTTAATATGAGATATAATTTTATATCTTCTTCAAGATGAATGAGCTGAATAAGTCACGGTGTAAATATTATTATTATTTACACCGTGACTTATGTTTACAGATACACAGTGAGACACTGACAGAATAACACAAGAACAGAAATAATGCAAACAATAGTTCAGAGGGAATACATATCCAGCTGTCACAATTTAACATCATACCATTGGGGAAGGAGCCGACAGCAGCAGATGGGACTCCGGCGTAGATGCCCCTAAAGCCTCCAGCCTTGTAAAAGCCCTGCTGACTCTGAAGTCTGGTCTTTATTGTGTCGAGTGGAAACAGGGTCAGATCCACACACATCCCCGCACAGCCACCTGCCTGCGGTGACAGTCACATTGTGAGATGTACAGTAATGCTGCAACACTCACCCACTGTCCACTTAAGAAACAGAAAACACTGCTATATTGTCACGTTAATGTCTAGCAAATATTTAACTGCAAAACAAGGAGAGCTGAGAAATGTTGGTTGTGTCTGTAAGAGTTCATTTAAAATCGACTCTTCAAGGTCGGTTCAAGTCTCCACAAAACTCCAACCGAAAACAGACTGGCTAGAAGATTAACTGAAGTTTATCAATTTATATTTATCTATATATTTATATTTACATTATAATAACGTTTACATATATTCATTTCAGTACCGTTCTTTTATTTTCTCGAGCTAAATATAAAGCGTCATGGACTTTTACCTGTTCAAACAGATTTCATTATACTGTCTGAACAACAAGGAACCGGCAAAGTGGCGTTTTTTAATCCAGATATATGAGAGGGGGGTTAACAGCTTATATTTGTCTGTATTTAAAGTACGACTCTGTGTAAATAAAATTATCTTACCACCAGAGACGCCACGAACTCTCGCCTCTCCATGTTTCCGCTCTCAAAGCTGCCCTTGTGGTCTTTTAGCTCTTAAAAATGCAACTGCTACACATTATCTGACACTTCAGTGAAACCAAATCATGCCTGTGAAGGACGCAGCCATCTTGGTTAAATTACTTCCGCATTGCGTCACGACGCATATGACGTCGACCGCTTGAGCCGAAGCTTCACGTGCGTGTTTGTTTTTCGGAGAGTGTCTGAACGAGAGGGAAATAAAGCAGTAAGACAGACTCTCTGACTGTAACATGCTCTATAACAGTATAATATGTGCCTTTTAATACCTGTGGTGTCATTTGATGAGCTGTGGTAAGTCCTCCACGTGTTTGAGGCTCTGAGGTGTTTGAGGGATGCTGTAAAATTACTTAAAATTATAAAAATTTCCCCACTTTTCGATAGCTCGTTTCTATATTCTGGCTAGCAGATTGGCTCCTGCTGGCCGTTATTGCCTGCTTAATTGAGGAATATCTAAATATTAAAATAATTAAAGACTAATTGAAACAAAAACATACTCTGAAAATGTCAGATAACTCTGACAAACAGCTTGGCGCGTTTGGAGGGGAAAAAAGCGCAAACGCAACAGCTGTCCTTGTATGATGGCCATTTTGAGAGGTAATAGTAGGTAGACTACGGTGCTGCTAATCACATTAATTAAAGTTCTGTTGTAATTAGTGTGATTACTAACACATGTACGAATTCATATCAAAATGACTGCAGGGAAAAAGTTCGAGGCTTTAAAAGAAACGTGGTTACAGCTGGGTGACCATGTGTGATTGTCTGTAAGAAAGCTGTAAAATGTGACGATTTGGACCTTTAGCTCAGATGAAATGAACACCTGACAAATAGTCATCATCTACAGCCTAAGTGGATGATTGCAGGTTTGCTTTTTCCCATAAGAAATAAAGAAAAAGGGAAATTGCTCTGTCCTCAGCTCCCCAGAACGCTGCTCAGTCATTATGATGACCTGACAAAAACACAGATGAACTGGTGGCTAATTTAAGCCACCCTAATGTGGTTTGAAAGTGTGGCACAAATCCTGTTTGATCTTTTTAATCAGACCACATAATATGTGCTAGGGAGCAAATAATTTGAGACCTATCTTCACACACTCGTGTTGTCATTCTGTGTCTGTATGGCCTTGTATTATTGCACCCTGCTTCTCCCTTGTGGTGCCCGTGAGTGAGTGAGTACGCTCAGGTGAGTGTGTTCTTTTCCAGTGACACGTCGACTGGGTTATTTATGGGCTGCTGTCAGCCAGGCAGCGCCTCCTATTAGGGAAGAGCAGGCGAGGGGCCACCACCTCTTTATTCAGCCCGGACCCAATGATGTCTGGGCTGGGTGCGCCCAGTTTGAAGCTCGGCGTGCGCCATCCATCTTGTTGAAGGTGGTCTCACTGGGATCCCATTGGATGAGAGCCCCAGCTGGATCTGGATGGACTTGTTCTCTTCATCCATGGGCCTGAGGATGGCAGTCGCACCACTTACTCTTTCCTTCTTGTGCTTATGTTGTCTTGATGGAACACTTTAAAAAACATGATGAATGTGTAAGTTGTTTTTTTTTTTTTTTTTTAAATTCTGGATTTCATTTCCACAATTAAGATGTGAATGATATCCTGTATTTTGGGGATTTTCACCTCACAGCCTAACCTGGGGGACTGAGGTGAGGGACAACAAAAGTTGGTTGTCCCTCACCTCAGACAGAACCTAATCTCGGTTCAGCCTGAGTCTCCAACCACAGTTTTCCCTTCTGTAGCATTAGAAACTAGTTTGGTTTTAGGACCGCAAATCTCCAACCAGATACATTTCGGTTTGAGGCAGACAAGAACTTAGCAACGGCCTGCGCCAGTATGCTCCATGTTTCTCGATAAAAACAGTGCGAGCAGGAGGTGAATTTCTCCATAGGAGTGGATGCAAAAGCTAGCGGCAGGATGAGAGTAGGAGCGCTCAGTTACCCCCGTGTAAGGTCAATGAGAATCACCCAGAGTCTGGGCAGATTTGCAGGGAGCACCATTGATCTTGACCCACTCAGAGTATGATCTCAGAGATAAAAGGGAGGAGACGAGAGGGGAACTTATTCACTGTCAGCCACAAGTCAGCAAAGGGCACTTCTAGCCCGCAGGCTGTCTTTAAAAACTGAAGGGCAAAAGTACGGAGGATTAAGCCACGAGGTGGGGAGGGAGAGAAATGCAAGCAGCCATGAGGTTTATTGCAATAACACAGAGCTAACATCTATTGGTTTCACTCCCCTTTAGAGGCGTGCGCCGGTGACAGCCAGAATGAACTCTGAGTCAAAAGGTTATGTGACTTGCACAGGTGAGAGGCTGCTCAGAGTTCCAGCTGAAGTTTTATATACTTTTTCTTGCTTCTGTGTGCGTGTGCGAGGTTTTTTAGACAGGACAGGTTGCTTACATTTTAATAGTTTAAATAAATTTTCATTTCAAATGCCTAGCTTATTCTTTGGACACTGTTATGGAACAACAGTTGTCTTCTTTTCTTGGATGTAATGTGAGAAAGCACCATCTGTAATGGTCGCTGTTTGAGAGCTGAGAGAAACACACATCTTGACTCTGACACGGTGCTTTTATTCATGAGGCGGCAAGGTGAGCTTCAGCCCAAACATAGCTCCTGCTCATTAGCTGGCCTAACATTTGCATCATTAGGACACCACAACAGCAGGGGTAGAAAGAAATGCGACTAAGCACCTTTCGTATAACTCTTTGTTTTTACTCTCGGGATGATAGGCTACATGAGCCTGTGACAGGGTGGGGTGGGTGAGAGGTGTTGATGCTCTAAATGAAGAGAGGAGGGGAGGTGAGATAAAGGGAGCAAAGGAGAGGAGAAAGGTTAGAGAGAAAGTGGAGCATAAAAGAACATTCATTATAAATTCACTGAATCGACAAGCTGTCAGGCTGCCCCGTGTCCATGCTGCATTTAAGTGTTTGCTAAACTACTGACTCCTGCGTTACACACAAAACTTTTCCTTCCTTATCGCCTCTGGACGCATCCCTATCACCTGTTTCTGCACCACGCTTTGTGTTTTGACCCCCCCTAGAGCCTTGCAAAGCCATGTCATCATCCCATCTTTTCCTTCCTATTTCTCCCCCCGTCTGCTTTCTCATCCCTGCCGGGCCACCAGCGAGCTGCCTGTAGCATATTGATCCCATGCTTTGCTCCTGCCAAAAGACAGACGAGGCAGAGAACGGTCGACACCTTCTTTTCTGCAGAAGCAACCGTGCCAATGATTTCAGTGGTTGATATTGATTGTTGTTATCAATTTTACCACGGCGCACACTGTGCATTTGTTATCGTTGGGTCAGCATGTGCAGGTAAACTGAGAGAAGGGCTGTCACACCAAGTGACCTGTGATGGATTTGGATTGGTTGGAAGGTGTGTAATCACCCTTGCGTTATAGCTGTTCAGTGGCCACAGTCAAAGCATCACCTGTCAGGGCCATGTTCAGACTTTGCAGATAAAATCTTTGTTTAAAACCTTGTTTATACAGCAGAATGACTACAGTCGTTATAAACGCATGAGTTCTGCTCTTCCAAGTTGTCTTAGGTCCTGCCCAGTATCTGATCAAGTTAGGTTGCTACTTGGCTAATTTTGTTTTAACTTATGAGAAAGCTTAAGCCTTGAGACCTTTAGTGCAACACATGCAGGACTAAGCCACTCTAACTTTGAGTCAGTCTTATCTCTTACGCAATCCCTGTCAGCCTCAGCTACACTTTGTGCTTGGTGCAAGCAAATGTGCTATACTTCCCAGCTGTTTACCATCGGCATGGTTGTATCGTCACTGTGAGCATGTTGACATTAGCTCAAATCACCACGGATGATTTTTCATACTGAAAATTATTTACATTGTTGGCATTTTGACTTTTAGTATCATTAGTCTGCAGCACTTGTTTGCTCTGCTTATGTACAAAAACACAGATTCATTACAATTTATTAAGTTAGTCTTTTCATCTTCATTATATCACTGTAGATGTATATATCTGTTATTGTATATTTTACACATGTTGGTATGGGATATTGTATTTGTTTTAAATGTTATATACTTATGTGGTATGTGTATTTTGACTTTTGTTGCCATGATGCCAGGTCTCTCTTGGAAATGAGATTTTTAATCTCAATGAGGTACCCTGAGCAGTTTATATAATAAGTTTCATCCACATTGATTAAGTCGTGTAGGAGGAGTAAGGGAACAGACAGCCACACATATATATGACTGTTTTGGGTCCAGTTTTGACTTCCTGGAGGCTGTAAACATATAAACATTTAACTTTTATTTTATTTATTTATTTATTTTAATATCAAGATTGAAACTTGACTAGGACAAACCCCTTAAATTTTGTGCTTTACTTTCTTGGTGCCTCACAGTCAATCAGAGTGCTATTGCATATAATAAATAGCACATCATAACATCTTTTAATAAGTTCTTTAGGAGAATCTTGTAGTTGTCTTAATGCAGCCCACTTGGTTTCTTCCTTTGGTTTTCATGTAGTAGTGTGCAGTTGTAAATGTTGAGAAATGGGAGGAAGTGTGATCTCAGAGAGACGCCAACAGCCTGAAGTTTCCTAGAAGAAATTTGCTGAGTGGAAAAATGAAAACTGAAAAGAAAGCCACGAAATTACCTTAAAGAATATATGGTATCTATTCATCACAACTAGTGTGGCTGAATTTCCCCCTCTGCTGGTATTAACTGACTGGCTTTTTGCTGTTTTGGCTCATAGTCACAGATGACACTTGCATTTGTCATTGCCTGAGCGTATCGAGGGAGAAGGTGAGAGCATCCAGACTAGCTCGTGGTACTTGGGAAAATGAGTCACAGCAGCTTTGTTTGCAGCATACTTTTTCCTTTGATAAATATGTCCACCAAGTCTCAATTCTTTATAATTCTACCAGCTGCTGGCTCTTGCATTTCCTATTCAAGCACACCTTTCTTCTCTGCAGTATGGACTGCACACATAAGAGATCAACAGGGTCACTGGATTTCATAACAGTCAGATTGAACATTATTAAAACACAGATATTTCCACCCTTTCTCTGCTTTCTACAGCGCATTATTCTCCTTCACTACTAAAAAGTAAATAATAGTGAGTCAGCCACGTATTTACTAACGCAGTCTTTGCATTTTCCTCTAAATGGCCCTCTAGTGGCTGAAGCCCCTAAAGTGGAAAAAACAAGAACAGAACAAGTCTGGAAATAAGATATACCTTTGTGGTGCATTAAGCCATAATGGACTCATTAGCTACTCCCTCTTGAGGGATTAAGAAAAAAACACACACACATAGGTGATGCTGAAAAACTAGTTCATACATGTGTTACTTCTAAGCTGAACTTATTCAATATTATCAAACTAAAAGTTCCCTGAAAAGCCTCCAGTTGATGTGTGGCCTGCCGATAGGCCGCGCCGTGCCAGAAACAGACCAGATGTGACCACGAACAGAGGATTTCATCTTCTCTGGCAGTCATGCCCTTCAGGGAACTGCAGATGGATCAATAATACCGGTCCCCCGTCTCAGCCAGAATGAGAAGTCTTGGAGTGGCTGTTGTAGAAAAAGCATGTACAAAACCATTCACTTTTTATGGATCGATTCAGGACACGCACATCAAATAGGAGCAGAGCGCTGGGATAGTGTGCACATGTGCATCCGTGCATGCCCGCCATACTCTGCGTAGGCCTCTCTATCACCTCTGTTGGCCAATGAAGATAGAGAAGTTGGATTACAATAAAATATGCACAAACATGCTTGTCAATCCAGTTCTATCTGTTCTGACTGTGGGGCCTGATAGAAATCTGCTCTCATGCAGCCCCTGTCAGACTGACATTTGATTCATCCCTTCATGAGCTTACACTCTGGCTCCAATTTAGTCACATGAAAATCATTTTCATGCTGTTGAAAAACTCCTAAAGAGGCCTATTATCTGGACACAACAGGAGAGATGACACTTTGACGTCATGTGGCCTTCTCTTCTCACCACATTCACCTTAGGTTACATTGAGAAACTTTGCGAGGGTCTAGAAATTAGAGTGTCATCTAAACTGTGATAGTGATCAACTCTTCACCCGGCTGCAGACAGTGATTATGATTCAGCAACACAAATGTTACATCAGATTGTCCTCTGCCTGCAAATGATGACCTTTAAATAGCAGAGTGAGCGCTAAGGGAGAAGCTAACCTTTAGTTTTGAATAACATCTGGACAGCTTGGGGTGCTTTACTACAGTCTCAGAGTGCCACCTAGTGGTCAAATGGTTCACTGAGCCTGTGCTCTGGCTGTAACCTGAATAATATTTGATTACTCAGTGTGGCCATCTGCAGTTAGCAATTATTTTACACTTTAAAATATGCATTACAGCTCGCGTTTTGGTAAATAATTGCATAATATTACTCAAGGACACAGACATATTACAGTAAAATGTGTCTAATTTGATTGAGATGCTCTTTTGAAGTCAAAATATCATGTAGCTCCATTATGCCTGCATGTATAATTCATATTATTTCAATTTATCAGCTGTTGAACATTATGTATTGTGCCTTTTCCCCTCTTCAACACAAGGGAAAACTTCCATCAAACACATGATAGAAGTCTTTTGGGACCAGTGCACTGGATTGTGTGATAATAACCAATTAACATGCTAATTTCACCATGCATCACTGCAATAATTGCCTCCATCAATATAATTGAGACAGTGCAGCCTTCATCTGTAGAACTGGATTTTTTTAAACATCAATTATGATTTATAATGGATGGCACAGGGAAGGGGCCGATAACACCGTGAGTGATTGTCTTTGTTCTTTGGATGAATTAGTGACTCTAGGATATCTATTATTCATAACATAAAAATGCAAGTCCCAGTGTCTCAAATTGTGTCTTTCTCACTTTTCTGCAGTTGTCATATGCAAATACCTAATAACCTAGTAGTGTTAAACCTAGTAGTGTTTTTTTTAGTACGAACAAGCTTCTCTCATGTGTTTCTGAACTTAACAAGCAGCCTATGACCACCACAGTAGTCAGAGCCAGAGGTCTGCAGGATCTTCTAGGAATGGTAATGCTATTTTTCTGTAAAATTGATTGATCAGTAGTGCCGGTGGTTTCATACCTGCTGATCTCTAAGCTGCTCCGTAGCAAGTTTGGTTTGCATCATAAGTTACCATGGCAATGTAAGAAGTGATCCACGTTTATACACCTTTTCTAATATCACAGTTGATATGAATTCATCACGATAGCCTCTTTTCTGTGATGGCTAACCTCCTCATGAAAGACGTGAGCTTCCATATACTGTGGTTGACTTCTTCTAAATTGCTTTATCATCACTGGTGAAAATCCTGAACAGAACAGGCCTTATTCATCGATAAACTGCTCCACGTCTCTCTGCTGGTAAGGATTAAACACCCACTTTACTGAGATACAAAATTCTGCATGTTTGCATAACTTTTTGCTATTTATTTGTCAAATTATAAGCTGTAACCTCAAGTGTTGTAATCCAGAGTTCTTCCTTGTTGCATTTTTCTTCCTGGTTTGAAAGGAACAGATCAATAGATGATGGATAAATGGAATTGTAAACTCTGCTCCAGGCATCCATATTTTCCAAACTTTTTTGAAAGACTTTTGTTTCTCAATCCAATTTTAATTTACTGAGATCAGCTAAATATCAGGGGTTATCAATCAAAACAGACAAAGAATCACTACCATCCCATAGGCACAAAAGTAGTATAATAGTTGTCATTCTAGCGTCAATGATGCAAATGGAAAAATGACACATTCTTACTGCTTACAGCAGCACCAGATGTACTATAAACATCTGCGAAACCATTTAATAAGATTACAGCTTTACACCAGCATGTGTATGGCCACCTACATTCACTAACCACAGAGTTTACATGGCTAAACCCAGCATCAATGCCACACATTAGAGACCCTCATCATGGAGCGCAAAGAGCATGGCGGCGTGAGCAGCTTCGGGAGGGCTTCAGAACTCACAAGGAACTTAACAGACCTGAAAACCTGGATTGTTCTATCCTGATGGTGGGGAGAGTGGGAGTTCCATCCTGATTGCCAGTTTATCCACAGGTCTAACACCAACCACACAAGAACCAAACCAAACCATAAAGGTTTGAACCACAGTCCTTCACGCTATAACAGCAGTGCTAAACACAGCTCTGCTATGCCTCCCCTTCTCAAATCAGCGAGTGAAAATGTTGCTCTGACTAGATGATGTAGTAACCTTTTCAAATTTGGCCTGTGACCTTTTGATAAGCGATATCCCTGGGTTGTGTTTAAATATACAACAGTTAGATACATAATATAGATCAGTGCTCTATCAGTAGCATTGTAAAAAAAAAAAGTCTACCTATTTTAGTCCTTTCCTTTCTTACCCTACTGTTGCATAAGTGGGGTTTTAAATGGAGGACTTGTCATGTAATGGACTTCTTCCACCACTGTGACTTACCTGCCTGCCAAACTGACAGATGATGGATTGACTGTGTAACTTACCATTACAGACCCATTTCAGCTCTATTATTGAGTCCAGCAATTTGAAATCACGTCTCCAGGCCACGATTCACTTTGCTGAACTGTGCATGTAATTGCATGGCAATAGTATTATTAACTCTACTGAACAAGGCGAGGCCCCATTACCTTAAACAGCTTGTTTGCAAGCATCACAAATTAGTGTTAATGGCTTGGACAGTAAACATGGCTAATTACACTCTAACAGTAAATTTCCCTAGCTTTTTTTTCTGACTGAGGGACTGCCATATGTCTTTCCATCCTAATTGGTCCCCCCATCATCTCCCATCTTAGGAAACTGCTGCCATGTAATTTTCCCAGTGGTAATGTTCCCAGACGCCTGCAGGCCTACTGAAAATGACTTCCATGATGTCTTCACTGATTACTGAATATGCTCGGCGCTTTGCTGTGGTTGAGGGAAGGCAATCAAGACGAGAGGCATTAGATACATTAGAAATGGCTCCTGACAGTATAACTGTGCAAAGTAATATTAATAATGTCTCTTGGGGAGGTGGGGGATGGGGTATTGTTTAAACTAAATTACAAACATTCTGCTTTTCTTTTACTTTTTCAAGGTTAAAATCAGCAGTGCAGTAAAGTTATTTCTCATAAGTAAAGAGTTCCCCTTTCGATCTCAGGGCTTGTACATAGGATATTTGTCGAAAAAAAACTTTAAACATTCATTTTTTCCACTACTTTTGCTTTACCTGTTCACTTTTGAAGGTCCCTCATGGTATTTGTATAGTGCAATGCATAAAAGCACCAGCAGGGAGGGCCCATGTCATTCTGTTGCGATGCTGAATCCGTGCAGGGTGAAAGGGTATTTGACTACATGTGTTGTTCCTCAGGCTGTTGATCCAATTGACACCTATGCATCATGCATTACCTGGCAAACAGAAAGCTCTTTCGGATCACAACATGCTCTCAAACGCAGTGCCCATGCAAAACTACGTTTTGGGGGGAAAACAATCCTTGATCCAGTTTCCGGCTCAGTCTGGTCTTTTCTTGATCTGCTTCAATCAATAGTCATAAATGTTCGTGTCAGTCATTGAAGTCCCTTGAGCAGAGGGATGAATGAAGATCTATTTTTCTAGTTATGGAGAGGAGGTGACTCCTGTCCTGAACACACACACACACGCCGATGTTAGGAAAACAAATCATAACTGAAGATTTACAGCCATCTGCCTGAATCGAAGGTTGATGTAAGGACAGACAATAAAGTCATAATCCAAAGGCTGACCTGTGGGACGAGAATTAAAAGGTCTAAATGCAATAAGTCAGCAAGGATGGAAAAGTTTCTCAGGAGAAAGCTACGAAGGGAGTGATGAGAGGTAAATGGAGGGAAAGAGTTATAAGCAGAGGCAATAAAGGTGAGATAAAAACAAGATCAAATTTCTTAAAAAGCTGCTGCAGGAGCAGAAAGAGTAAGAAAGTTGGCTTGAAGTTGTGAAGGATGGGGGAGTGATTTTTCATGCCGTGCCTGTGGCTAATGGAGTCAGATAATGGCTTGTCCCTGCTTTCATCTAAGCTCCAGGTTGTTTAATTAGATCAAAAGCTGATAAATGAGTCTTGACTTTCAAATGAGCTCCTGAAAGGGTTGGAGGTGGAGAGATCTCTATCCACGCTGATAATAAAGTTGGGTCTAATCTGCAATTGATCAGGGCCTCTGCAGAAAACTGGGGAGGATTTGTTTACAAACACATGTGCTCTCAACCACACGCACAGAGTCCTGAAAGTGCATTCATGCAAACTGCGATCCTACACAGCTGATGCTATGGGGCAAATTCATCTTTTCATCACTGTGTTTTACTTTAGTAAAATACTGCTGTTCATCTAAATGTATGCCTTTATCTACACACAAACGTTCCATGGACACTTTCCTGTGGGGCCTGAGCATTACATCATAATACCACAGGCATTTAATCTGCCTCTCTTGCTCCGTTCACCTCTCATCTCAGCTTGTCTCTACTATGGGTCTAATCCTCTGTGACTAATAGGCTGGATATGAGGATTATTTTATACCTGCAATAGGCACAGTAAAAGGAGAGACGAGGGAGAGATGAATGGATATGTGAAGAGCTGATCTTTTAATGGCATGACAGAGCTGTCACCGTCCTGCTCCAGAGTCAGTTGGAGTGTTCGCTTGCTGAAATAAAGTCTGAAAGCCAGAACAGTTTCGTGGTTCAGTTACGCAGGCGTTTTGCCTAAAAAGCGTTTCTTCTCCACTAATAAATTTCACAGATTTTTACAGTACGAGTTGAAGGGACTGACTTGGGTTACAGTCACACGAATGAAGACGTAAGTGCAGTGAGACAGTTTAGCGTACGAAGAGATTAATCTCTTTCATCTCCAATCCACTCTCCTTCAAGGATTCATGCTTAATTTAAAGTATCTTAAATACTTACGGTGTACTTTATAGTTCTGTTCTTTTCATATTAAGAAAGTCAGGCATGATATGGTAAATCTCATGGCAGCCACATACTAAACTGCTAAAGCAAGTCTACTAGCATGCTACTATGGAATAAATTCCTGTAAAATAAATAAATAAAATAAGAAATGTGCAGTAATGTACCGCTCTTTGTGAATATGCTGAATGCTGATGCATGTGAGGAAAACGGTAAACAGTGTTGGAATTACACAGTTTTATAACATCTCTGTTAAATAACATCTCTGATGGACAGAGTCTCCCACCCCATGCATGTAAATGTTGCTGAACTGCAGAGCTCCTTCAGTGACAGACTGCTGCATCCTCGATGCATGAAGGAGCATTTCCGCAGGTCCTTCCTCCCTGCAGCTGTCAGACTGCACAATCAAAACTGCTCCCAACAAACACAAATGTTTACATCAGCGCTGTAACAACTGCTACTGTTATAACTGCACATTACTTTTCTCAGCTTATATATACACTAACTTATCGGAGGTTACATGTCTACTTTTTAAGGCACAGGTAAAATACACAATCTTTCTAATTATTCTAAATATTCGTAACTATTTAAACATCTTTCAGTATCCTGCTCTGTTTGCACACTACAACCTGGGTTTGCCACTTATCTGTACTCTAATTTTAATAAGTGTACAGTACTCTATTGTCCATGATGTAAATAAAAATTGTGTTTCTGTTCTGTTTGTATATGTGTGGTTTTTGTTGGGTTTTTTGTTTTTTTGCTGCTGATACAACCAAATTTCCCCTTGTGAGACAATTAAAGGATTATTCTATTCTATTCTATTCTATTCTTTTTTTCAATGTAGTTCAAACTTGAGTCTCACCCTGTGTGGTTGAGAACATTGTAAGGGTTGTGGGCCAGCATCATCTTCTTCTTTTATGGATTTTAAAGTAATAAGTTGTTTATAGAGACTATATTCAAAATACTAAAGCAACAGTGTTATGACAGCTGAAAGTATTACATTGTGAAACGTCCATTCTATAGAGCACGGTACATAGTATATTTTAAATAGAGCCAATTTTGTTGTAGATAACATAAGTTGTAAAATAAGTTGTATAAATGAGTATAAAGTTGTAGTTAGATGCTATAATGCTTTCAGTTAAATTCTGAGATAGAAATGTGTGCTCAAAGACAAAGATACAGGTTAAGCAGATACAGATGTTTACTATAATTACCATAATTATGTCCCGGCTCGCTGATCCCTGGTTTTTCATCTGTGGGTTTTGAGCTGCTTTGGAGTCTTTGTGGTTCTTTTTGAGAGTTTTCTGTTCATTATCAGTGTTGTTCTAGTTTTTGATTATTGATAAGTTGAGGTTTTGTTTCTGGTTTGGATTTCAGTATCACCCTAGTAATCTTGGTGATTACTTCTAGGTATTTGACTTCCACAGTGGTCACAGTTTTGGACCTGTGTTTTGACTTCTTTTATTCTGAATGTGAGTTTAGTATCTTGTGGTATTGATGAGGATCTGATTTCCGTCTTTGGTACTTAGTTCCCCTTGGGAGAAGTTTCTGTTTTGCATTCCTGTGTTTTGGAATTTATTGCTACAATGAGTTGTAGCCTAACAGGGTTATTGAAGTTCTAGTTACTGTCAAATTTCCATGTTCATTTTTCATGGAGTTGTATTTGCTTGATTTACTGTTCTAGTAGTGGCTGTGATTTCTTGGTCTTTATGTACCTTCAGTTTCCATTTATACTTGGTTATTACGTGTGTGTAATAACCAACTCTAAGTACTCAGTGTTTCTATGTCTGTTTCTTCCTGTTTCGTCTTCCTGTGTTGATGTTATCCTCCTCCTGTATCCCGTGTAATGTTTTTTTTTTTTTTGTTTCCGTTTACTATTTGTCTTTAGGATATTTCCTGTTTTACTTTGGTTGCTTTTCCTTCATGACTTGTGTCAGTTTTGCTTCCTTCTTTATGATAGTCCTGATTAACTTCAACCTTGTCTCGTTCCTTTCCTGTTTGTCATTCCCAATCAACACTGTATAGTGTATAAATGGTCCCACCTCACTCTTTCTCCATGTTGGATTATCCGTCATCCTTCCTAGTTGTCTTTTTCTGTGTCTATGTTAGATTTTATTCTGTCTTTGTCTTTTGGACTGTTCATTTTTGAAGCTTACCGTAGACCTTTGTTAATCTGTTTTTGTCCAGCTTTTGAGTTCTAACTCTACAAATTATGAGAAATTAGTAAAAAAAAGAATAGGCCTAAATTTGGGACCAATGGGAATACCATGTGGCAGGCATACACTTGTGTTGGACAAATATCAAACAGAAAAGCTGATGAATCTGTACAAAATCAAAATGATTGCACTTTAATGAGTCTGAGGCAAAGTTTTGGATCATTCAGAAGACTGACACTGCATCTCCATCATGTGGGTAAAAATACTCCCAAACCTGATCTAAAGAAGAGTTCTATTGGTTTATGTGACTGTTATCGTCTCTCATGTGGAGGAATTCCTCACAGAGAGCAGCACTGCATCACCGGGTGTCCATTTTTGCATGCTCCAAGAACTAATTAGAATATTTAAAGACACAAAGCTTGCTGGTCAAACCTTTCTCATGCTCTTTCTCCATGTGGTTCCCTCCTTTGATTTCAAGAGCATTGGCTTGTTAAGGCTGCATCGGTGCATAAGCAGATTGTGCAAAGAATGAGCCAGTAAAGCTTTATGTCTCAGACTGATGGGACACAATAAAGCCAATCTTATTAAACAGCTTCCATAGTAAATATATGCAGTGATCCTCCCTTGACTGGTTCACATTGTAATCCTATCACAAGGCTGTGGGCAAAGAGGGGAATGTGGTCCTCTCTTGTCCAAGAAAGATTCACTAATTTATTTCCACTTGAGAGGGTGTTGACAGGATTTGGGATAACTTGTCTTTAACTCAAGGCATCATAATGGCCTTTGGATTGGAGTGGACCCCAAACAGAGAGCTAATATGAGGAAGAAACGCTGAATTTATAGCACATGAAAGAATAACAATAGATATAATGGTTTCTATGACATTCTTGCACAGACATAACCACAAGGACTGGGTTACACAAGCTATTCGTGAATCCAAACCCTTAAGTTTTCCTTAAATGATCTCAACTACTATTGCAGTGATTTATTGAACTGGATTGAACCATTCCATCTGAGGAAAGCCGATAAACACTTCAGTAACGTGTGCACTGTACACATCCTATCATTAAATCAGATCAGGTTCTCCTTGATATTTTTCCCCACGTTGTGCATGAGCCCCTCGCTACAACGATAACACTGTTGACTTTAAGATATCACATGGGATAATCACATTCTGCCCTGACTATCTCTCCTGTAGTATCAGATTACCTTCATGAGCAACTTCAAGTATGTCAGTGTTGTGCAACTGATGACAGAATCCTATAATACACTCATTATTCTCAACTATAATGTGTGTGACACAGAACACCAACATTAAATAAAAGCCCAGATTATTGGTGTTGAAATCAACTCTATGAACACATTAAAAGACCTTGCTCTTGTTTGTCCTTTTAATTTGTGCATTTATTCCATCCAGATGATTACTTTTGTAATCTTGTGCTTTAAAAGCTCTCTCTCAAGCCTCTTAGCTCTTTAGTCCTCAGGTTTCAGTCTGAATTCATTAGGCCTTATAACTACGCTATAGTTTGTGTTTGTCTGTGATCCTGCTTCTTGGCCATCTAGACTGCATGGCCATTCATAATTATCTTTTTATCTTTCTCTTTTTCATTGTATGTCATTGTCTGTGTTCTTACTTTTTACAGAGGTTTCACTGTATTATCACCTGTCATCCCCCACCTCTTTCCACATGTTTTACATCTGGATTTTTGCCTTCTAAAAGGTTCAGCTTCTCTTCTTGTTTCACCATCTCTCTTCTGTGAATGTTGTCCTGCGTCTGGACTTCTTTAAGTTGCTTGAAGACGTTTCACCTCTCATCCGAGAAGCTTCTTCAGTTCTAAGGTCAAATGGCGGACCTTAGACTCCCACTGGGTTTAAATCTGGGACTCTCCACCATTTGACCTTAGAACTGAAGAAGCTTCCAAACATCCATCCATCCATCCATCCAAAACATCCATCCATCCATCCAAACATCCATCCAAACATCCAAACATCCATCCATCCATCCAAACATCCATCCAAACATCCATCCATCCATCCATCCAAACATCCATCCATCCATCCATCCATCCAAACATCCATCCATCCAAACATCCAAACATCCATCCAAACATCCATCCATCCATCCAAACATCCATCCATCCATCCATCCATCCATCCATCCATCCATCCATCCATCCATCCATCCAAACATCCATCCATCCATCCATCCATCCATCCATTTGCTTCTGCTGAGACAGGCTCCAGGGGGGCTGGAGCCTGTCTCAGCTACCATAGGGCAAGAGGGAAACAGACAACCATACACAGTCGCATTCACACTTATAGGCAATTCAGAATGACCAGTTTAATCTAACCCCACTACCTTTGTGAGAGGAAGCCAGAATACAGAGAAAGAACCCACGCAAATACAGAACAAACACCACACAGAAAGGCTCCAGCCAGATGGTGTCAGAGTCAAACTCAGGACCTTCATACTGTGAAGCAACAGTGCTACAACACTGAACCATCGTGCTGTGTAATACAGTTTTTCTCAGTCGCTTTGGTGCATTTCTCACAACAGAATTAAACATTGCACAACAGTTAGTTCAACCACCACAACATGTAGTCGTTTTGGCACAACCCTGTGGCGGTTTCACGTTCACTGCGTCCAAAGGCAAATGCCTTTGGACATGAAGCAGTTGAGTGAGTACAAATATCTAAAGAATGGTCACGTTTGACTTCCTATTCATCACTATCTCCTTTCTTTTATCATGAATGTCACAATTATTTATACTTGTACCGGCTGAATAGTCATTGTCCTTACAACTAATAGTCTTCATTGCATTGCTTGTGTCAGTGCACTCAAAATTGTTGAACATCTTGTCAAACACTTTGTACACCCATTTTGAAAACCCTATTTTTAAGGAGTTTCCATGAAACCCCTGCACACGTTTGTATATCTTGACGAAGCGGGATTCAATCTTGCAAAAGGCGTGAACGAAATCACATTGGAGAAATAGCCACCATTGATGTCCCAGGCCAACGAGGAGGAAATATTACAATGTGTGCAGCAATCTCAGAAAATGGCGTTCACACCCATATTCCTCGTATTGGTGCATACAATACACAACACCGGTTGGCTTTTCTGGACGCTCTTTATAGGGACCTAATCCCACAAAATGAAAGGGATGATCCTGGTGACAATCGGACAATGTATGTAGTGGTTTGGGATAATGTTAGCTTCCATCACTCTGCTGTAGTCGGGCAGTGGTTTGCAGCACACGACAGGATACTTATGGAGTTTCTTCCTCCTTACACTCCATTCCTAAATCCAATTGAGGAGTTTTTCTCCTCCTGGAGGTGGAAGGTATATGACAGGCATCCACATACCCAAATGACCCTGCTAGCAGCTATGGATGCAGCTTGTGATGACATCACAGCAGAGTCCTGCAGAGAGTGGAGTTGACACTCCAGAAGATACTTTCCCCGATGCATCGATAGAGCTGACATTCGCTGTGATGTTGATGCAAATATGTGGGCAGACAGACGGGAGCGTCTAGATATCAATGATTGATATGCAGCAGTGTCTGTTTTTCAGTTTTGTTTTTTTGTTTCATAACCACTGGAGTGAGGTTTACTGTCTAAGTGAGTTTATGTTTGCTGTAAAATGTTTGATTTACTGTATTTCCCCAGTTTGCACAATGCTGTGAACAGTTTCAATTAAATATTATCAAGAGTGCATATGGAGTGTCTTGATTTTCCTTTACAATTTATGGTTTTCAACATGCCATGCATGCTGTCCAGACTTGACATGTCATTGGGAAGCACCTACAAAGAAATCCGTCACAATGAGAACATGTTCAAACCATTTGATTTTGTGACCAAAGGTGCTGGTGTAATGACTTGTAATTGTGACAGCCCTGACACTTTGTTTGGTATCAGTACTTGCTTTTGATGAATGTATTGTCTGTTTTGCTCAAGGGATTTGTTGTTGATGCATTGACAACTTATTTTGGACACCTGACTTTTCTTTTTGATGGAGTGACTCACTTTTGCAAGTTATCCACCATGTTTTGCAGTTTGCACTAATTGTTTTGAGAAGTGCCTTAGTAGTGGTGGAGAGTTCAATTCTGTTGTGAGAAATGCACCAAAGCGACTGAGAAAAACTGTAATAATGGGAAGTCTCCAGCCAATACCTATCTTAAAACCAGGATAATCTTGAACTTATAAACAGCTAGTACAGCTGGCTGCTGAATTATAAATGAACACACTCCAGCAGCATCCACATAAACGGCCCAGCAGAGCCTAACATTTTTATCTGATAATGTATAGATAACACTCTGAATGACCCCTGTAATGAAAACAGTTTTTCAGGCCTCAGAGGAATTGGTCTGTTCTTTGAGCATCTACATTGATGACCAGTTTCACAGCAAACTCAGTCCACTGGGATCTCATTTACTCTGGGTTTTCATTAACTCCTGGGAATACCAATTGCATTTGTGCCCCCCAGTTTACTGCCTTATATAACTACTATCTACCACTCACAAAATGAATGCACACAACACACAACAGTCTGTTTACTTGTTCAACCTGTCTGGTCACATCTGGGTGCAAACCCCTTTTTGGTTAATGGTAGACTTTTTCATAAAATCCACATGCATAAAAACACATGCACTCACTTAGGGGTGTAAAATGAATAGGGGGTTAGGGGTTACCACACACACACACACACACACACACACACACACACACACACACACACACACACACACACACACACTGTCCCCGATCTAAATCTACGATTCCACTCACCTGAAAACAACGAACCCTAAAACTTAGCTCAACATTAGCTCAGGCAGGCCATGAACTGGTCTGATCTGGTCAGATCAGCTGATCTCAGTGGTAGCCATCATTAGCTATTGGTTCAGCTGATACCTAGCTGATTCCTACATATCCAGCAGGCATATGTCATGTGGTAGTTAAGCTACTTCAATTTGCCAAGAGTGTCTGCACATCTGCAAGCTGCTTTGAAACCCACCTCTGCTCTTCCTTTCATGCAGTTTCTGGCTTAATCTGAGTCCTATCAGTTGCTATTGGTGTCTGCTCTGTCCTGTGGGGCTTCACTGCTGCTCTCGCCACCTCTGGCTTCCCATGTATACATGTGTAATGTCCCAATAAAAAGACATTCTGCTAAATATTTTGTCTTCAGATGGAAATGACTTGTGTTCAGCTATAGTTTACCTGACTGAGACTTAATAGGTTTTCATGTTGACTTGCTTTTTATCCCCTTGAGGAAGACAAGTCCCTGGTGTATAAAAATATTTAGGTCCCCACAACATGAGCAATATGCAGACCATGAGGGTGTCTTTTGGTGTTCACACATGGTAGCCTTTCATACACACCCATTACACATCTGTTGTTTGTCTACGGCTGCCTTTAAGCTTCACTTAAAGGTGGAGTGCCTGAGATAAAGTACTCGTTTTCCCATTTCTTGAGCTTCTACTTTGATGGTGGCAGTGGGAGAATAAGGCAAAAAAAGATGAGAACAAGTAAATCTAGTAAAATGTAGTATTGAGATGTGAGTACTGACCACTCACGTACAGAAATCTAAACAGCAGAATCAAAGATGCTCCCAAAAAGCTTATTAGATAAACTGTGTAATCGCCAGCCACAGCCCCAGTGACACAGCGTAAGCCTGACAGGGCGGAAGGGTAAGAAAATGTGGAAAAACTAAAAAGACTTTTATTCTACTGAAAGGCCAAAACTTTGCTCCAAGACTCCAAAATGTGAGCTATAGAGGACATAGCCTCCATGCCTTGTACAAAAGTTTCATGACATAATAATGGTATTCCAGCTTTGTATTCTGTGATCTTGTTGAATAAAGCATTTTCTTTCCTCCTATATATGAGAGGCCAGACATGTGAATGACCTCAGGTCATGCCAAAATATTTTCAGCACAGCTACAAATTTACTTCAACTGCTGAAAACCTTCCCATAGGGTCAAACAACATTGGCTTTTGCTGGCCTTGTTATGTTCATACTACTTTCCTTCTCCGGGAGATGCCTGTAAAGTGCATCAGAGGCAATAGTGTCTTTAGTGTGTCAGTTACTTGTTTTTAACAGTCCATTTTCACTTGCCCTGGTATGCACCATGCACCATTCTGCGTCACCTCCATATAAAAGTCATGCTTGACTAAAATTTGACACCCAGTCTGTGTGAGATCAAAGTCATATAAGGATGCCCTCTAGACATGTTCAGAAATACTTTGCGCTCTGGCCATAAAATAAATCTGTTTGGGCAGAAATTATTATCCAACCAAAATGTCAAAAACCTATGAATATGGAAATATTTTTAATTTCAAAAGTTCATCTGGAGACAGTACTGAACATCTGTCCTGTTGCCTGAAGGACCACGATTGGGTTCCAAGTCCAATAAGGCTTGAATGTGCAAGTCTTAAACATGAAAACAAGCCTTCTGGTGTCAAACTCTGAACATGCATTATTCTGCCTGTATCCAAACATATAAGGGATGTAACTACGATCAAAACTTTTAAATTGTGCAAAACTCTGATGCCAACATGTGTACTAATAATTGAGAGTCCTCCAAGAAATGACACAATCATCACAACCTTCCTGCAGTTATAACAGTCTCTCACGTTGTCATGGTGATAAACCTTGACCTAAACAACTCACATTTCAGCAAACTGCGCTAATGCAGACACATCCTGTCTGTGTTTATTGGAACTGAAGCACACACAGACACAAAACCTACATGTTGAATTACACACCATCTACCAGTTCACGCGAATGTACAAGCACGCTAATGCACGGACACCCACGCACACACTGTGCATCCCTGAGTTGGTGCAGCAGCAGTGCCACTTTGAATCAGTCGTTGAAGACATGCAGTTCTGAAGCCCAATCCGCTTCTGGGTGAGGCAGATTCCTGCTGAGGACAGTAAACGCAGCACAGCGCAGTGTGACCAAGACGATCCCACTCAACACAGAGAACAACTGAGTCCTCCCAACCCACAGAGCTGCTCACGCTTTGCTGGCAGCTCACTGAAATGGATCACTTTGTTTGCACAGCCACACAAAAAAAGCGTAACAAGATGGGGTTTTTTTTTGTGTGTGTGTGTGTGTGTGTGTTCATGCATTGCTGTGTCAAAGTGGACTCAAATGGCTTAGAAGCCCCTTTGTGGTGATGTTTAAGTAGGTTATATGTCGTCAAAAGTAGAAAAAGATGATGAAGTTCAATATCCCGCTCAATTTAATGATCTTTTTCTAACTTCTAATTAATTCCAATGAGAGAGAGGGAAAGGTTCTTAATTAGATACAGCTCTGTTTAGGGAACAGGTAAACAGCGTAGCTTTCTAAATCCGGTTACTAAATCTCACCTCTCGTAGCTCGAGAACAATCTTTGCAGCATTTGTAGTGTCATTCTTCATGGAATACAGCATCACTGATGAAACATGTCAGTCACAGTGACTTCCAGTAGCAACAAGAAGTGCTGAAATGCCCAGAGATTCCTTAGCATAATATATCTGTCATTTTCCAGGCATATGCAAAGAATATTCCTTTTTTCCCCAAAATACTTTAGAATGTACTGTTTCCATCTGAAAGCTCCTGCGGGCCTGTTTTGTTTTCTTTTATGACTGAATGCATGGATAGATGACATGGTTTAAAGTCAACATATCTGAAGGCCCTCTTCTGTTGGAGCTCTGTTTTGAATTATTGTTCACTTCCTGACTGTAGACTTCCCTGCCGTTGAATGTTCTCCCAGACTAGTTCCCTGCCTCTCCCTGTGAAACCTTATACAGCTCTGACATACAGAAATGTAGCATAGTTACAGCCAGGCACTCCCAGGTCCTCTGGCTCTCACCCCAGCAGCACACAGCCGCTATCTCAGGGGGACAGCTAGTTTAACTCCAACATCTCCTGGACTTCTGCCGAACTGTCATTCAACGTCAGCAGCAGAAGAACATTTTGACTATTGTTGAAGGCCTAAATAAGAAGCGCTAAAGCTGAACTGTAATTGCAAACTGCAGTACATGAACCTAAAGCTGTCCCTAAAGATGTTATTACACTAACAACTGCTCAGAATGACTACATGCACTGCGAAAGTTGCCACTCATACTGACACCCTTACAAAAATATTCCCTCTGCTAGTTAATATCCGCAGACACATTTTAAGAGGCAAATCTCTGCTAAACTAACTGTATGCAAAGACAAAGTCATCAAGTAGCCACTTAAAGTACACAACAGAGTTAATATTTCGCACTCACAGTTCCACACAAGCAATGCATCCTTGAACGTTTAGAGACATGCCTAACAGAGCTGAATGTGAGAATGGAAATCTTATTCTCCCTTCATTCAGATATTAAACTGTCATGTGTCCTGCCTCCAGTCCACTCTGCATACTGGAATTTTGTGTCCTAGCAGGAAGTCTACGCCTTAGCTACCTCATAACTGCAGACCCCTCTGAAACCCTTCGATCTAACTTACGGTTTCACTGGATATCCACCTCCCTAGAAATGTAACTACATGTCCGGTCAGTGCAGCCCATGCACAATTGTGACTGGCCTGTTTAGCACTGTTGGTCCTTTCCGGCTATTTTCTCATCTCAGTTTTTTGAGAGTGTCAATAATCAACTTAATATAAGGGAAAATAATCATAGCATTGATATAAGGACTTACATATGGCATCAAATTCCTTGAGGTAGATTGCTGAAATTATCAGAATGGGTGTGAGGTATCGTACAAAGAAGTGGAAAAACTAGAGGGTTAAATATGTTTGCCAAACAAAAAAATCCTGACCACAACAAAGGGCAGAGACCCAGGAGGGAAAAAAGTTACCGCGTGTTATATTACTGTCGGCTCACACCACATATAAAACACTGAGACACACGCACAAGGCAATTAACACGTAATGCACCAGCATGAGCATAAATGCCAGGAACGACAGCAGCCAGTTATGTAGGTTACATTGTAGGCTCTGCAAAGACTCCCTGCAGAAGTCTAAATCAGGCCTTAGAGCCCATACCACCTTAATAACCAGTGTGCTCTGTATTGAAGGTGTAATAGGCAGTAGTGAGATATAGAGGACATAGCCTGAGGCAGACTGTTGTATGCTACAGATGAGAAAACATAATTTTGGACAACAACCTGTCCTAACTCAGTGTCCTAACAGTGTCCAGATTTAATGTGTGAAAATGGTCCGAGTGAACGCTAAACAGCACTTTGAAATCTGACAAATAAGAAGCCTTTTGCATCAACGACATTATGCCTAACTTTGTCCAGTAGTTGGTTTGTCTTTGATGCTGGACGCCAAAATTTGTTACAGGTGCTTTATGCTTTAGGGTTAGCATTGTGCTAGCTTTAATTTATTATGACTGGGTCTTTAATTACAAAGGTTCAACACAGTACATAGCAAAGATTCGTCTGCAGCTCAGTGGCCTTCCATCCATTAATAAGAGCAAGCAAAGTAAATGCTTTAAGTGTCACCAGCATTTTCCAGTTGACATAGTGTTATATAATTTGAGTAATTCCACAAATTATACAGCTAACATCTTTCTTCCCCCCCCCCCACCGAAACATGTCTGAAAACTCATGATGAGAGACAACAGGACATTCTTAGCCTAATAATCATCATCAATGGCATCCTTTGCCCCAGACAGTGAACCCATGACAACAATCTTTTTTCTCTCTCTCCGTAATCAGCACCGGGTTCAGGCACAAAGCCTGGCTCTGTGTGTTGAGCTTCAGACTGAGGATGGTTTGAGTGCCACACACTGCTCCAGGCAGGTCAGCTGAGTGGAGTCATGTTGGTCCATTGATGCTTGTCTTCATCTGTCTATATATATATATATATATATCAGTTGGTATTTGCTGTTGGATTGCAATATACTACTCTGACTTTTAATGCTTACCAGAGAGTGAGCAGAATGACTTTACACTTTATTGTGAAATGTACATATTTATCAACTTGCGACAGAAAAATGATCAACTTTGTTTCTTTTTTTTTTTTGCATAGAAGAGATGTAGCCTTTCTGGATCAGTTTCCAGCACTGTGGAACAAAGCTTTGTTGTCTATTTGATGGAGCAGGTCCATTCTGCTTGAGTTAGCAAGAGGGGAACCACCTGCACTCCAACAGAAGGGATCGTATGCTTCCTCCATTAGAGTGTAATAAGCACTCAGGCTTTGTTCCCCATTCTGAATTCATGCCAGCTTAAGAACCCTTATAACCTGAACACATGTTTTCATTTGTGACCCTGTCTTTCCAGCTAGTCAGTCTACTTCAGTGGAAAAATATTGGACCTATGTGCTTTCATAGATGGGACTCCATTGTTTCTAAACAACAAAGAGAGATTTGAAAGTCTGGATTTAAGTCCAACTTGGTGCACCCAGAGGTAAATACTATTAGTGACATAATACGTGAAGAAAATATAAAAATTATTCTTTTCATTGTGCACTAGACCCCAATCCAGTTTCCACTGGATTCAGTGTTAAGTGTGCAGGGGCTCTCCTGACATTTTTGCCCATGTGTGTTGCTGTGTTTAGAGGGTCTATAGCTGAATAAAATACTGAAAAGTGCAGAGCATCAACAATGTGAACATTACACACCTACTGTAGGAATAACAGGATATCAGTTACAGTTTGCAAGCTGATACCAAATATAGCTTAAACATTGAAGCTTGGCATGTGAAATCAGCAATCGGTCATTGTAATCCTGGGACTCTGAGGCAAGTTTCCCACCAAATCTAAACATAGCAGTGGTGTGGAATAGTCACAACAAACGTGGTGTATATCCCAAGGCCACTGGTAGCTGCCTACCTCTCTTTCCCCATTGTGTATCGCGGTTTTTCGTCATCGAGAGTAAACCCAGCAGGGTCAAGCAAACAAAGGAGCACCTGGACACAATAGCAGCCTTGTTTGGTGCCACATGACAGCATGACAGGTATTTCAAGGCTCACACTGACAGCAGACTGGAAGAAAGGTCCTTTGGAGTCACTGACATTTGAATAAAATCACAGACTAGCACAAACACAGTCTATCAGTACCAGGAAACAGCCCATGTGAGAAATGTAATTAAAATTAAATCACTCACAACAGATTTCAAGAAAAACTGACTTTTTCAGTGACTCAAATTTTCTGGTCACTCTGTGGAAAAGGTGTGGCATTTTTTTTTTTTGGATTAAAGAACTTTTATCTGCATTTTAGCTACTCTAATATCCTGTTGTATAATACAGAAAGGGGGAAGAGAGTGTGAGAAAGTGTGGGAACATCGCCACTGGGATACGGCTAGCTGTCCACCAAGTCTTTAATGATACAGCTTTTTTAGAAGACATTTTCCTGAGATCCATATAACAATGAAGATGTCCTCATCCATGAAAGTGTCATGTCATCGGTTTCCAGAGGTTGACACTGGAGCAGTAACTGTATCAAGAAGTGATGCATTTTCCAAGCAACAACGAGCTTGTTGGACTGGTGGTAATGATCCAAAATAATTACAGTACTGTGCAAAAGCCACCTCTCATTTCTTTATATTTTCCTAAGGAAGTCGGACTGTCTCGTAAATTCTTAAAATGGTCTTGAGAAAACTTCTTGAGGCTTTCTGAATGTCTTTTAAGTAGTTCTTTGGCTATTGGCTGCTTTTTTAAAATTTTCAGTCCAGTCCATGTATCGGACCATTTTCAGAGGATTTTTTTAAGCCACTTAACGCCGACCTATGAATCATTCAAGTATAAAAAGACATCTAACTCTAGGGATGAACTAGTGTTGAGTCTACACATAATAGACAACTTGGAAAAGAACTGATTTTAAATTGTATCTTTGTTTCGAGCAGCCTGTGGCCAAAAACATCATTTATTCCAATTTTTTCGTTGTTTCTACAAAATCACTAATGATAGCAAAGTTTGACACAAGTCTAAATGAGCATTTCTACACCAACAAGGGGATTTCCAAACACCTATTGACTCAAAACTTGGCATATCTCAGCTTGGTGTGCTGTGTGTCCTTAAAATCTGGGGAAAGCAGACAATTGGAGATAAAAGTCATGTTCTTAAGAAACTGGAAATATCCAGCACAGACCTGACACAGGACCTGAGCGATACATCTGGCCGCTGATCCCAAATGATCCCAAACACACTGCCAGTGGTGTAAAAGCATACCTGGATAAAACACACTCACAATGGAACGCTATCGGTCATGGACTAATCTCCTCACTCCCCGGACCTCTACGTTACTAAAGCAGTGGGATCATCTTGACAGAGAACAGAACAAAAGGCAGCCAACATCCATTAAGAGCTATGGAATGTCCTTTAAGAAACCTGGAAAACTATTCCTGAAGGCTAGTTAAAGAAATGACACAAAACCTTGTCCAAAAGACTCAAGTTTGTGGTGAAGATTAAAGCTGGTCGTACCAAATACCGACTTTCAGGCCCAAAAATAGAACAGTAACTACTCTGTCAGCTGTGTTCCTGTATGTTTGAACCTATTTCAATACATCTCTGCCCCTAGTACCCACTTTCCCAGCAAAATATAAAGAAATGAGGGGTTGCTTGACTTTTGCACAGCACAGTATATTAAATAGATACTGTAGCAAATATAGAAAATAAAGAATAAAAAGTATGAAGATAAAAGTCCACATAACAATAAATATTTCCCCTTTTTTCCCATTTTGGTTGCATGTGAAGCCTTGTGAGATTTTTACGTTTGTAATGCACATTTCATTTACATGAGCTGATACCACATAGCCCCCACGAAAATATTCCTTCATGTTGCGCTTGCAGGGAATCAGTTACTTTAAACTAATTCCACTGATTCTCGGGGCAGCCTTCTTCGGCTGGGATAATTAGAAACATGCCGCTGCACAGAGTAGACAGCAACAAAAGAGGCAGAGGAATAGCACAAGAGAAGGAGGTGGAGGAGAGCAAATGCCATCTCATGTGGCCTGGCCAAGCGGCTTTAAGTAATCACATCTGAAATCAGGAGGAAACACAAAACAGTTGCTAAAGGCAAGAGAGGGGGAGCATCGAGGGCAAGCTGGGAGGGACTCATATGGTCCTAATGTGAATTATCCATCTGTGAATACAGCACACTTCTCCACTCACAACCCCTTTAATCAGCCTTTTTCTTTCACAAATTCTTCTGTATTTTATCGGGCTTAGAAACATACCACAGGAGAACACAGGATATCAAAGCTAGTTGATAGACACATAGTTCCTCACGGTTGTGCTTCACCCATCAGCACATTCACAAGTAGAGAGTATCAGCAGCCTGTACAGCTGGGCTCTGACCCTAAAATGTCCACTTAAGTTCCTTCTGTTTTATTCTAGACAGTGTGGTTGCTGTGCTGGGATCTGTAGCAGAGCACTAAGAAAAGCCTTGTTCTGTGCAGACTTTATGTTGTTTTGAATTATTCAGTTATGCTTTAACACGGCACACGTGATCTGACCCAGTCATATCCAGCTCATCAGCGCATATCATCATCAACGCCACCAAGCTTTTATGTTGTGCTTTTCTTCTATCTTTATTTCTTTCATTATTCTTTTTCCTTTTTGTCTTCATCATTGTTGTATGAGTTTGCATGTGAATGAGAATCATACTGTGACATGCTCTGTGTTGCTGCTAAGGTTATAAAAAGAAAAAGCCCTGTATAAGTGCAAACTGTTTTCCATTTAACATTTTAAGGACATGCTTAGTTTCAGAACAGAAAGGTTTGCATATTGTTTTGAAGCTGAGTAGTTCTCCACTCGTACCCTAATGGTGGGGGAAATAATTATTTGATAGAATAATTATTTCCCCCAGAATACTGAACAAAAATCCTGAAAAAACATATTACATGAAAGTTATAAATTGATTTGCATGTCATTAAGTAAAATAATTGTTTGATCCCCAAGCAAAAACAATGCTTGGAAACTCGAAACTTTAACTACCTCGACAAATTTTCTACAGAATTGAGGTCTGCAGACTGGGCAGGCCACTCCATGGCCTTATTGTGCTTCTTCTTTAGCTGTTGCTTTGCTGCCTTGGTGGCATGTTTTGGGTCATTGTCATGCTGGTGTGCAGGTCTACAATATTGTACCCGGCATCCGTTGACAGCTCATTGGTCTTGCCCATGATGGTGGAGAGGTTGTAATGGGAGAAATTGATTATGTGGACACATAATAAGTTGAGATCAGGATTATTTGATTGCTTGCTTGATTGAGCCTGTGTGTCACATGGGCACATGGCAAATCTTTGGGATCAGATACTTATTTCACTCTATCCATTAAAATAAAACTTCCATAAAAAATAGAGACTGTTCATTTCTTTGGAAGTGGGTGAACTTAGGATTTTTTCCTCAATTGTAACAGCTCAAATTAAGTCCAATGTCTATTGTGGAACTGTGACTGCTAACATTAAATTAAAGCTAACACCAAAAATTCACTGTTACCAAACACAACTGCGAGTAGCATCAGTGACAGCCTTTAATCTGGATAATGTCAATACAATAAAACCATATGTGCACTGGTGCAGAACATATACTTTCTTTTTCTAAATGAGAAATGTCAGCGCAACAAGCAGAACTTCTTAATTTGAAGTAAATGCACCAATGTCCTGGTCTCTTTATTTAAATGTAGTCAGTCCCCCTTCATAAGGTCCTGAAATTACAGATAAAAAAAAGAAAAAGACACTTAACTCTGCTCAGCTGCCAGTCCAAAAAAGGAGATGATCCTCTCTGGGTTCCCACTGACAGGACGAGCTTTGGAGGGCAACACAGAGTGCTGACATGATGACCCATATGGCATACATCTGAAGGCATCATCAAAGCAGGCAGTAGTAGTGTTTAGCAAGTTAACAGTAGCTGGAGGTTCTTATATTCAGGGTGTCCAAGAGTAAAACTCATTTGTAGACCTGAGCGTGCCGAGGTGTATTTGTCGTAGCGACAAAACAAAACACACCTTCCAACTGAATTATCTCCTTTAGAGCGATGCATATTCGAAACCCAGATGGGCTTAAATGCAACCATTCCTGCATCCAAATACAATTATGCACACAAGAAATTTAAAGACAACGTTTTCCTGCAGGTATTAAAAACACTGGTTGGAAGCCTGGGCTATTCCTATATCAAAGTGACGCTTGAGCCAAACATTCGCAGCATCCAGATCCAGCCTGTGTTTTATTTCTTGGGATCACAGCCAACTTTGAGAATGTGCTGACGTTTATTTAGGCTCCTTAATATGCTGAATGTGGACAATTTACTCATTCCTCTCCTGTCTGGCCCTTAGTAAAAAAAGACCTCAATTCAGAGTGCATTTTAGTACAGTAGAGCTCCAGCACAGCACAGCTTACAGTAACTATTCCAAGTAACTCATTAGTCTCTGTACTGACTCCCCAGCCTCTTCCCCTCCTGTCACCAGCTTTGATATGACAGCTCTCTGCAGCCCCGTTGATAATCTGTTGGCCTTTTTGTGCTGAGCCATTCATCCTTAATCTTCCAGGGCAACACTGAGCTTTGCAGCTCTGCTTTAGTTAAAAGTAGGATTGTGCTCTTTTTCTCTCACTCACTCCCTCTCGGCCTGCCTCGCTCTCCGTCTCTCTCGCTTTGCCATCAATGCTTTGTGGCTATTATGATGAATGAGGCATTATCAGAGCACGGAGGTAAAACAGATTAAAGTGACATCTAAAGCAGAAAAATGATCCTCCTCATTTGCAGAGCTTGTTAAGTGATGAGCACAGAAAGGTCACAGGTCAGCTTTGACGTGACCTGAACAAAACCCGTTTGTTGTACAATGCTGGAAGCTGCTCAGTGGGTTCGACTATGATGCAGTGATGTAGACCTCAGGGAAGGTTTGCATGGTTTTCGTGAATTATGATGCAGATGTGCAAACTTGCACATCAGTACGCAATCAGCTCAGATATACACAAGCATGTGCTGCTAGGTTTCCATCCCCGAACCTCATTTTCTTCCTCTTGGCATGTATCACGGGTGGGGAACTCCAGGCCACAAGTGCCGGTGTCCCACAGGTTTTAGATCTTACCCTGGGTCAACACACCTGAATCAAATAATTAGTTCATTACCAGGCCTTTGGAGAACTTCAAGACATGTTGAGGATGTAATTTAGCCATTTAAATCAGCTGTGTTGGATCAAGGACACATCTAAAACCTGCAGGACACCGACCGTTGAGGCCTGGAGTTCCCCCACCCCTGGCATAGAGGATGGTGCACAGATGAATTCATCCCTCAAAACAGAAAACGGGTTCGAAAAAACTTTACAGACTTAGGATTTTGAGATCATGCTAACCCATTAGAGATCCTAAGGATTAAAAAGAAATGTGGAGTTCTGTTAAAAATTTATATGGAGTTCATTCACATACACAAAGTGTGCAAAGATAGCAAAATCATTAAAGATTGAGATGTTGAATGTCAGAGGGAAAGCTGTTGGAAATTTTCAAATCGAAGGAAGCTTTGAGGTACGAGATGTACCAGAGAAGAGAAGTCGCTTACAGGAAGGAATGTGTTGAAAGGTCGCGTGGTGGGCCCCGTCAGATTATACACTCCACTCTGTTTCTACAGCTGTGGCGGCCATTGTTAAGTTAAAGCATTTTTCTCTCTCTTTCTCTCCTGCTTGTTAATGTTAATAGAGATATAAACAACAGCGATATGATTGCAACTTTCCTCCTTTTACTTGCTAATCTGTCACCTTTTATTGCTGGTTTTGTTTCAAAGTTCTATCCAAAGACTTACATTGTTTCTGCCTACATTATTCAATCATCTGGGAGTGAAACTTCTGCTGAATTACAACAGGGGCAGCCTCCGTGTCCACGATGCATGTGTCACATTACACAACTTAAAATCAGAAGTGATGGATGGCTCGGCCGCTGTGCACACAATGAAAGCTACTAATAGTGGAGGTCTGCCACAGAGCGGTCCCAAAGTCATCTGAGCACAGCTGTCAAATTTGAAGGGTGCTTTATTACTGTTGGCCATTAAGCGCGAGCTGCCGTTACTTGTCAGCGGTATCGCTAAGCTCATCACGCAGAGTGAATGAATACGGTGGCTAATAATAGTTTATGACACGCAAACCATTCTTATCTGTGTCTTCTTCTTTAAATGCTGTCATAACAAGGGGGCACAACGGCAGAGTGCGAGCGTACGCAAGTGCTGTTTTAATGAGAGCTGTCAGTGACAAGGTAATAACTTTTATAAATAACTCCACAGAATCTGCACATAATCAGCAGGTTTGTGTTACATGTGTGAAACTGGACGTGTTTTAGAACTTATAATGCACGGTTGCAAAATGACAAACGTGAGAATGGCTGTCTGACTGCGTAGGTATACCGAAACAATGACTGTGATGCCACCAATGGTTTGTGGCTCCTTCGTGTTTGCGAGCGAGTGAAAGGCAGAGAGAACGTGGCAGTCAAATAGAGAGAGGCTGCAAAAGCTAAGGAAGAAGATGTTGACATATACAGAGTGATGGATGTGTGTAAAGGGAATAGGAAACTTTGGGCCCGTGGCACTGTGTCTGCCTCTGTCGATCTGATTTGGGTGACACTGTATGACAGGAAGCTGGCAGAGGAGCTGGCTGAGCCCCACGGAGGTCACATTAGAAGTTACTGGCACATATACACATGCAGACACAAACGTGCATACATAAACCCAGTCACCACCACTTAAACTTCTTTTAACCCCTTAGCATCCTCCTTCTTACTGGACTTCAGGCAGACATGATCTCAGAGTTAACCCTGACTTCATGAATAGAACTTCCATGAACCAACCCTACTCCATTTTCCTGGAGGCCAACGGGCCAACCAATACCAACCAACCTACTGTGGCAGGTCAGGGATGTTTCCAAAGTGTTTCTTTGTACATCAGCTGCTTTTCCCTCATGTTCGGTTCAGTCATTGTACCTGACCCTTTCCAGGGAAACGTTTTTTTGTTTGTTTGTTAAGCCATTTAACATTGGGCTAAAGGGTTGAACCAGTGTTTTCGTAGTGTGTTCTTAAAAAAACTGAAGAAGACGGTCAAATGGAAGACAAAAGAAGAAGTGCTATCCTCTATCCTCTCCTATTCTAAGTTCATCAGCACCACTAAAAGTATAACCGTGTCTCTCAGGAAAAGGACAAACTTTGTTTCTTGTACTACATAATAGCTTACCTCTGGTTAATGCATTTTTTATGGCATAGTTAGCAATGCAATGTTAGGGCTGTTTAGTTTAATGGTGCACTGTGGATGAATGAAGGTGTTTATAATTTATGACACTTGGGCCCTGTGTCATGTTTTAAGTACTTTTTCCATATTAATGTTTGTTGTTCATCACTTGCTTGCAAAGAGAATTTCCCCTGGAAACGGACCTGCACTGAACGGAACAAATATTAATCGTGCATTTCATGTATGAGCAGCTAATAATAGATGAAGATGAGGGAAAGCTACAGTTTGAGCTATATAAGTGCATTTACTATTTCCCCGTCCCATCCAGGCCACTAGTTTTCTCTCTCTTTTTTTTTTTATCTGCTGGGACTAAGAGTGCTTTACTGTTATTTTTAGGTTGGAAAAAAAAAGTTCATCTGCCGCTCCCAAGGTGAGAAGCCCGGCACATGTGATTCCATTAGGCAGTCTATCTATATATGTCCATCTCCATTATTATTTTTAAGCATCTCTCAGATTCTTAGATGTGGATCAACAAGTATTTGTGTTTAACAAAAACAGTAGCTAGGGATACAACTAAGTATGTAAATAGTACCGTCTCAGGCGTAAAGAGATTGCATAAGCAGAGAGGGGAGGTTTCAGCCAAACATTAAAACATGGTTTGACACCTGTCTAACCTGAAATACAAGAATTCCAGACGTATGTGTGATCACAGGGTTAACCTCTGACTCACTATGTTAGGAAATCAGCATTTCAGTCAGATTCATTATATCAAAGCTCGATGGATACTGCACATTCTATAATTTTACCAGGAAGCGCACTTTAATTTAATTTGAACCGACTGAAATAAACAAACTGACACCAGGCTCTAATTTAGGGAAAGCCAAAAACCTCTTTCTCCCTACAGCAGCACGCATGCGCTCTTTAAAGCGCTGCGTTCAAATACCCTTTTTGGAGTCTGACATTCAGTACTCGAAGTTATTTTGACAGCACTTCAACTCACCGTGACCATGTTGATACTGTAAATACTAATGTTGTAAATCACGCAGAGAGGTCTTTAAAGAAAACACGTGAAGGGTCATTTTTTTCAGTTTGTGCCCGATGATAAATTATTTAAGTCGCGTACTTGAGTCCACAGTGAAGTGTCAATTTAGGCGCTACGTTTGGTTACAGTCGTGATTTAAAGGTGTCGAACATTATTACCACAGAGCATTACACACACTGTACCATATTTTTTATAAGTTCCATCATAATTACATATAACTTAAATGTAAATTTCAAACTACAACCAAGCTGAAACACTGGGAAATGACCTGTAGTATCTGTGGCTTGTGGACGAGTGAAGAGTTCGCACAGGTTATTCACGTGACCTCTTCGTGAACGCATAAAAATCCGACAGCACCTGAACGCAGCACGGACAGCAACACATCCCCAGCACCAGAGTGGGAATGATTTTCAGCTCCACGCACCAGAGCGACGTACCTGGTTAAAGGAGTTCTGGACGCAGTCGACTGTGGATAAAGTGGGGTCTGCGGATACGGGCAGAGGAGGAGTGAAGTCTCTTTTAGCAGGAAGAGAGGAAGGAAAACCTTTAAAAGTGAGTTTTGAAAACAACCGAGAGGATTTAAGAAGTGGACGCGAGCCGTGAGTGGGAGCGTGGCAGATGTAGGGTGACAACAGTAAAGGAGGATTAAACCGGAGGGGATGTTAAGAAAAGTGATGAGAATAACCGCACAGTAAGGAGTGATTTCAGCGCAGGCAGGAATGGCTTGATTCGGGACCTGTACTGTCAGAGGCGCTCATGTTTCTGTGGGAGAGAAAGAAAGTTTTCTGCGCGTCCCTCGGATACAAATCTACTTTTTAACGAGCAGGAGAGAGACAGGGACTGCTGTGACTGTGTTCCCCCCCCCAACCCCGGTGGCAGAGTCCGGCCGGTTTGGCGTCGGCTCGTTAACTGTTCGCAATGTCCAAACCCGCGCTGAAGAAGAACCACTGGACCTCCAGGGTGAACGAGGTCTCCGTGTCCAAAGATGCCCGCGGTGAGCTCAACGTGCCGCTGCGTGGCGGCGCGGAGAACGGAGAGTTCGCCTACATTGGACCGCTGAACCACAATGCGGTGGTGTACAAAAGTGGGAAACTGGGTGAAGGGGAGCTGCTGCTCGAAGTGGAGAATCTCTCGATTTCGGGATTACCCCTGTACGACATATACACCGTGCTAAAGAACTGCAAAGGACCCGCCAGGTTTAAAACTGTCAGGCAAGGTAAGACAAAAGGTGAGGCTGCAAAACTTCTGCGCTTTTATTGGTGTGCGTTTAACGGGTTTTGTCCCAAGTTTGATTTCTTGCTTTCTTTTTTTAAACAGCTTCATCTAAATGGAAACTTTTGATTCATTGAGGTTAATTTTCAGTTGAAATAAACCCATAGAACTTTACAATGAATACTAAAACTTGAGGAAGTTGTGACATTTAATAGCTGGGGAACCGTTTAATGTCACATTTAATTGGCAGATTTGTGAATGGCTTTTTCTTTTTTTAAGTTGAAGTAGCCGGGCCTGGTTTTCTCCCCAACAGGGAATGCCACCTGTCTGGTTCAGGGACATGGAAACCCCACAGGCTTCACACACGTTGTTTATTCAGCTTTCCTTTGTGTGTTCTCACTTTCCCAGCTGTTGAGGAAGCACAAATGGTGAAGAAAGTCCAAAATATTGCGTACATTCCAACCTACTGGAGAATTACATCCAGCACTAGGAGCAGTAATGCTTAGAGGTGCTACTTTAAATTCATTTAGGCCTTCTTAAGATGTCTGTTTCCTATACTTTACCTGATGACTTCTCAAACAGGCTCGACAGGGAGCACTTCTTTTAACACCTAACAGGAAAGGGAACATCAGGCACCTTACAAAAATGCGAGCATCCGGCCAGTGTGGCTGCTCTAGCCTTCGGTTTATGGTCATCTTGACTCAGCGGGGCTGGGAGGTTTGACACTGAGCCGCTCTGACAGGCTCCCAGCGTGGCAACGCAAACCGCTGAAGGGATGCTCGGAAGTCAGCCCGGGACACGCAGAGACTTCTTTTAGACATGGACAAAAGAGCAACAACTCTTTTCAAGGGCGACCTTACATGTAGATAACCTGTGAAGGCCGCCGGCCGTGCTGGTGGGTCTGCTCTGAGGTTGCTTTGGTAAATGTGTAGCTTTTCTCATTTATTTCAGGACAGTCCTCCGATCATCATCGTGCACTGTTCTTAAGGTGTGGTGCTCTGTTGTTGCGCAACATCTTTTATTATAAAGGAAACCTGGTACTGAATATCTGAACATCCTCTTAGAGACGAGGAGCAGAGGGCTTATTTTAACAATGCTAAAGGCCACTGCTACCTCTGGGTGCTCAGATTTATTTACAATAGCGTGCTCCGAGAGCAGATTTTCATTTTAAACAAATGCTGCTCAATCATATTCCACCGATTAGTTCCTCACTTCAGACTGAGGTTTGGCTATCAAGTCAAATTAACTGTGAGTGGTAATGTTTGAATTGAAACTTTCAAGCTTTGGTCTTTAAATTTAGAAACGTGTCTTTGGAATTTTGCATCTTTATTGTGGCACAGATGATGTACTTTATTTATTTATTTATTTATTTATTTAGGCAGGGATGTCAAACTGATATTATGTTGTGGACCACAGAAAGCCTGTTTTTGAGCTCACATGGGCCAGACCAGTGAAAGTGTCCTCTTTGCCACTATACAGAAGTTTAACTACACATTTAAAGAAGTGCTATTTCAACAGTGTGGCCACGGGGGAGGTCTTTGTTAATATGTAAAGCTGTAAAACTAAATAAAGTCAATTAAAACTCCAAAAGTTCCCTTTCCAAAGCCATCCAATGAGTGTTTGCTGGCCCAATTCTGGCTCCTGGACCATATTTTTGACACTCCAGATTTTAAGGTCTTGTTTTCACTTACCAGCTAAATTATACCTGTGTTCAGGTTGGAGGTGGGTGGGTAGCTTTGCCGGTGACTCCAAAACATCACAGAATTCTGTTGGCTTGACTTCACAGCAGCCATTTTATGCTGTTGAGTGTTATTTATATAATTTACAATGTCTCTGTTCAAATAAAGTTTTTATAGTTCACGCCCATGTTTTCCCTTCTGTGTCGTGTCCAAATGACTCGTTTAAGAAGGAACAATAATACAAGAACAGCGAGAGAAGAAGAAGTCGTCGATCATTCTCAGTCTGTGTATTCTCACACAGTCTAAAGTGGGGTCGAAAGGTAAAATATGGCAGCTCATGTGCTGACTAACACCCCGATTTCTTTTTTGTGGTGAAATTCTAGGCCTGACTGTCTCGCAGCGTGACTGCTGCTTGAACCCAGTAACCAACTAGATAGAAATAAGCCATGAAATCACATGCCGATTAATGCCAACAGTGGCGCTGCTGTGAAGAAGCAAAAACAAACTGAAATGGATTGTCAAACGCGCGTAAACAAAATGTTTGGGATTCCAGCAAAGAAGCAAATCTAGTCGAGCTGTAGCAGCAGAAGCCTCGCTACCATGCGTCGCCCTGCTGAGGGCGTGGAATAGAAAGGAAAAGTGAAGGAACTGATGCGATTGGTGCCCTTGTGTTTTCAGTCGTTTGTCTGTGGAGTCTTAGGCTTTAAGATCTTTCCTTCCTGTAAACAGGAAGTAACTGGTCAATTTTTTTTAATCACTTTCTAGGGAATCACCTGCACAAGTCCAGACCCGTTCTCTCTAGTTTGTAATGATTTATTAGGATAGGAAGGAGATTCTGTTCTCACTTTGGGCTAATCAGAACCCCCATCCCTTTTTCATTTTCTTCATTCATCTGGGAATGTCGGGTGTCACTGCTGTACAACGTCACATGATCAGACTCCATTTCAAGTTTTTAATAATTCACGCTGTCAGGGAATTTCCCCTCCCTAATCAGCCTTAATTGAGAAAATATGCTTGGCAACAAGGGCCATCTGTAAAATCTAAGTCACCTAATTTTACCCGGAGCTTGTGCCATTTTCTCACTTTAATCAAGCGAGATGTGAGGAGAGGTACTGCTTCGTTGTCTTGGCTCGCTGATACACACTCAGACTTTCATGTTGACTGCCAGCTCTATAAAGAGGAGGGGGGAGGGTTTCCAATACTGAATACTGTGTTGTCTGGACTTTCTATAGACCTGTGAGCATGCAAGGGCATTTCTAATCTGAGCTGATAAGGAGCTGCAACCAGCTCCACTGCTGAGTTTTTTTATGTTATGTTTGTTTTGGGTATCGGTGAGAAAGCAACACACACACTGCAGGAGACACACCCTTAGAACCACTGCTGAGGCCAAACCATCAGATGTCCACTTCAGTGTATACTGAAGCTGTGGGAGAATAACTGGATTATGTAATTAGGGACTATTATAAACATGGACATGCACTCTTAACTCTTCACCCTTTCGAAACAAGCAGCTGATGACTCTGTCACAATGTAGTTTAATGCTCTCACACACACACACACACACACACACACACACACACACACACACACACACACACACACACACACACACACACACACACAGATGTACTGCAGAGACAGAGTGCTGTGTTTGAAAGAAAGCATGCACATTATAAAAAAAACTTCACCAGCTGATCAACCCTGGAACTTCTTTATGGCTAATCTTCCTAAGAAGATGACTGTCTGCTCCACATATGTAAACAAACTATGGATGATACACACATGCTTATAGGAACAGACAATCACATCAGAGAGGCTTTGAGATGGGACCAGATTAATGTCGTGCCCGCGCTGGTGTTAGTACTTAAGCTGGACGCTTTAACGATACTGTATATGATCTACAGTCGGGATTGTATTTAGGCTTAAAGTTGAGGGTGGATGAAGTGTATACTGATAATAGTAATTGTATTATGCTAGGAAGTGTAGCCAGTGACGATTCTCAGAAGTGTTTGTAATGCAAGTGACTGTTAATGTTTGTTTTCTGGACATGACCAATGGCACAGTGGCCCAGAGTTCACGGGTTTCCCCAGGCAGGAGTTATGGTGTGTGTTCCTTTTAGTCGGCACAATCACACACACACGAAATAAGATTGGATTCCTCTTCACCAGCCATTTTGCTACCTGACTAATCAGGAAACTCCAGTCTTACAGCTTCTCAGCAGTGTATTTCTTTCCAAACTTCATTATATCACAGAGCTGCCCGTGATGGACGAGGCCTTACCAGCTATAAATTCCTGGAAGCAGAAAATATTCCATCCCATTCGTATGGAGGCGCGAGCTGTTAACTACGACTCTCGTGCTCAAATTTACAACACTGTGTCACTGCATTAACTCCAGACTCCCTGTGTGTGTGTGTGTGCGCGCGTGTGTGTGTGTGTGTGTGTGTGTGTGTGTGTGTGTGCACGCACAAGCATTTCTGGCAGGGATCGCATATGGAAGTGTTTATTTCCTCTCTCTCAGCAGGGTGTTGAACAACCCTCTTTGCCCACACCCGTTTTCTACTTTTGTATTCTCTGCTGATGGCTTGGAGCGACTTTATTTCCTCCCTTATAGTGTGCCGTAGGGAATTTCAGCGTTAATTTCAGGGTCTTTGTATTTGCTCAAATGTGTGTGCAGGTGAGGGCGAAAAGGAGACTATGAGAGGAGTTGTGTGTGTGTGTGTGTGTGTGCAGTGTAAGCATCTTGCACACTTTGAGTTTGCTCAGCTTGATCTCTACATTTAGACGCACTGGAGGAACACTCCCTCACCAGCTAAATAGACCATGAAATGCTGTCTCACTTAAGCAGCGCTTTTTATAATCCCACTAAGAGGAGCACGTATGTATGCATGTGCCATATTCTCTCTTGTTTGCATTGTAGTCTGTTGTATTGACAATGAATGGGCATTGGTCACACTTGGCATTTGCAGTTACACAGCCTGTCAGGAAAAGAGAAAGGGCAACTAATTAATGGTAGTTCAGCAGGGTGGGAGAGGAAGTTGTCTTTGAAGACCGCCCTGATCCATCCTTCTCAAATGTACAGTAGAGATGGGGGAAATGTTTCCGAAACTTTTAAACAAAGGTGATGTCGGGAGCGTTGGGTCTTTTAAGCTTTAGTTGACTGCCTTATCACGTGTCCTCTGCACAGGAAATGGAAACCTTTAGGCAGAGTTGTGACTTTTGTAGCTATTATTTAGGAAGTAGGTGAAGAGCTCACCCACTTCCTCCAGGATACTAGTCTAACTCCAAACCAGTTCTAACAAACCAATTAACTTGCTCTTTTTTCAGTGGTTTCTGCTTGACAGTTTGTAACAGAGTCATTTGTCAAACCATGAAATAATGAGCTGCTCATGAGTTTCATACACACTGAAGGGGAAAACCACAGGCTTAATATTGTGCTGCTTTGGTTCAGTGAAGTAACTCTTGACCTAGTCAAAGTGTGGGATGAGTTGACAAATCTGCCCAAAAGCTCTTTACCAATTCTCCCAATACCTGGTTAACATAATCCATCATCAGAGTAGGTGAACATCTTCATAAAATGCTTTCTTCGTGGAGTGTACAGGGTAGAGCCTGACCCATATATGACTTTTAAGAATGACACCGATATTTTGGTGATTTTAAAAATCTGATATATGAGGTGATTTTTTTTTTATTATTTTTTTTGGCTTTCTGTCAGAGACATGAAGCACAAACAGTTTTTCTAACATATGTCATCATTATGTATATTTATTTATGAGTTATTAAAAATATTACAACAATGCAGTTTAAAGATAGTTTTTCAGTTTTATTGTCACAACACGTTGTTTATTTACACTTGTGATGTGTTGCCAATAGGGACGTTGCTGAGCGCCTACAGGTAGACAAACTATACAACATCAACACTCATAACTTGCTTGATGGGTGTTTCTCTTCTTTACCTTTTTACAAAAAAGTCACATATTGGTGGTTGTAAAGGGTGATACTAATACTCTGATTCTGCTATTATATCAATATGGTTCAAGCTGAGTGTTTAAATTTGTATTTTTTATTTGTATTTTTTTTTAAATTGCAGATTTTTAGTGTCTGGACTGATGGGTGAAAACATCTGTAAATTTAAGACTGCTTGGCCTTACAGAATCTGCCTTTTTACTAGAGTGCGACCAGTACTAGATTTTAAAGAAAAAAAAAAAAAGATCATGTTGATAAATGGGTCCGTTAAATTTGTTTGTAACAATGAATCATCTAAGCTAGTTGACTCTGCTCAGCTGTCATGCTACTCTGCACGTGCTGCATACAGTCGGGGGTATTGCATTGTAAACTATGGCAATTTGGTTTGTGACCTGTGTGACGGCATCATGTGTCTTTCTTTTTCTGCACCATGTTCCATTAAATAAGACGTTTTATTACGGTTGCATAAATGAAGCATATGTGTATTCATGCATGTATGTATGTATGCATGTGCTTATGTACGCACGTACACACACGTGTGTGTGTGTGTGTGTGTGTGTGTGTGTGTGTGTGTGTGTGTGTGTGTGTATATCTGTATATATATATTTATGTATATTATCTAAACTTTGTACCGAGATGCCAACTTTGTCACATCAGTTCTGTTTCTTTTGTTGTTGTTGTTTGTGTCAGGAATTCGATGAAATGCGAACGTGTGTGTGCGTGTGTGTGTCTGTTTGCATCCCCATCTGTGTGTTTGTGTGCGACATTGGCTGACATGGCCAAGTATTTCTGTCAGCTCTGCTGCTGTAAAGCTCAGATGAGATGTGGTTATGCCTCCAGCTGGCGTAACTAGGAAGCGAAATGACGAGATCGGTCGTGGCTGTGAGCATTATTAATATGGTTGAGACTAGTCCTAGAAGCAAGTTGATGTGCCCACAAAAAATGCAGGGTGACTCTTGAAAAGTTGGTTTTATAACTTGTTTTAAATCAACAGAAGAGACTGTATGATTTTACGTTGGGGCTCTGTAACTTTTCTTTCTCACGTTAAACTTCTTGAGATACTTAAGGAGTTAATTATTGTCATTAAAGCGAATCAGCTTGTTATCGTTGTAGTTGTGGTTGCATCGAGAATGTCTGTCCTTTACCTCTCAGCCTCCTGTAAAGGTCCTTTCCCTCCCCAACCTGTTTCCTCTTTTCTTTACCTTTAATTACACTATGGTTGAAGCTGTGGGGTCCGTTTACACAAATCCCATTAAAGTCAAGTCTTTGGGAAGCTTACTCACGCACATTCACATGCACACGTAGACAAAAGAAGGGGGTATAAACAGTTTAAGGAACGGTCCAGCCCTGATTAAGGGGATTTAGACTTGAGTCTGTCTGTTTGGCCACGGCTGTGAGCACGCATCCATGCTCACAGCCCTAAAGTCTTAGTGTTCCTGAACTAGGACTTACATGACACACAACACTTCTCAAAGCTGCTGCCTTTTTGGTCATCTTACCTGCCTCCATTCCCTTCCTTTGCTCTCTTTATCTTTTCCTTCTCAAGCCTTAATTTCTTCTCCCTCCCTACTTATTGTCATCTGAACGTGAGAATAGTGGGGCTTAATAATGAGCAGACCGTTATGACAGACATCCCCTCCCCAAGCCTAACCCTTTTTTTAAAAACTTCCTTTTTTTTTTTCTGTAGAAGTATCCTAATGAAAAGAGAAGTTGAACGGGCCATTTTTCAGTAGTTGCAGATGGTAGCATATGGAAAAGCATTCAGGAGTGTCTCATGTGGCTAGAAGTCACTGGGATGTGAGAATGTGATGGATCGTGGCAAAAAAGACGAAGATTTAATTCAGTGGTTTATAGCTGGAGAAGGTTGTCTTAGCAGCCGACTTGGCTTTTGTCTTGAGCTAACAAAACCGACCTGAAAGCATCTAAAGCTCACTAACTCATACCTAATGTCTTGAATGTGAAGAATAATGCAGTGAGTTTGAAATTTCTTTTAAACAAGCAACCTTTTGTCAAGAAAACTACCTAATAACATGTGCTTTCGCAACCCAAAAACCATTATTACATCCCGCTGTTTTCCTTTGAACATTCAGAGTTAAGAAGATGCAGACAGTCCCATCTGAAATTGTGACCGTAACAGGTGCTGAAGCAGCCTTGATTAGAAAAGCATGTGGCTCCTACAATTAGCTGGAAACTTTCAAGACGCCAAGTGGATTTGATAATTTTTATTATGGTGGGGTAGCTCTGATGTTCAGCAATAACCAGCAGCAAACTTCCTGAGCAGCTAGCAGCCAAGTGACGCCGTCCTCTATCACAACTATCTGCTTTCTTCTGGTTGGATTGTGTGATTGCATCGGCTGTGCTTGTGTATCCCCCTAAAGCAGTGCATTCATGGCATGACTCAGTCACTTCAGAAGCAAGTGAAACTCAAGTTTCTGGTATTTTTAATGCCCTTACAGCATTACACATGCTGGGTGATTGCATTTAATCACAATTCAAAATGTATGTTTTACCTTTAACATTTGAACACGTATATTTTCACAATGTCTTTCTCCTCTTCCACCACTGGTCTCTTTTCTCCTTGTTCATTTCCACCTCATCCTCTTCCTCCCCACCTCAGGCTTATTCTTCTGAGTTGAAGTCGGTGCTCTAACACAGCGGTCCCCAACCCCCAGGCCACATTTGGTACCGGGCCGTGAGAGTTGAGGCTCAGGTGTGAAATTGATGGTTTTCAGGGTTTTTATCGTTTTTTATTGTTTTTTGTTTTTTTTATTGTTGACTCTGTTTCCCTGGGTCTTTTCCTGTGTGTTATGAATAAATCTTCTTTTTTTGGTACAGGTACTCATTTTATTTTGTTGTATTTATCTGCAACACCTTAAAGGCTGGTCCATGAAAATATTGTCGGACATAAACCGGTCCGTGGCACAAAAAAGTTTGGGGACCGCTGCTCTAACACAATAAAACATGCTTATTAGGGGTGCAACGATACACAAAATTCACGGTTCGGTTCGATACTTTGGTGTCACGGTTCGATATTTTTTCGATATAAAAAAAAATGTTCATGCCTTTTTAATTTGTCATTTATTAAATTTTCACGGCACATTCCGCACCACATCTCTGTGCGTTCATCATTTGTTTGAAGCCAGCTCACCTCCTGCAACTACTTTTCCGAGAATACGTGCTTCTTTTGTGGTTCGGACTCCTGACATTTCTTTGGAGGTGGAGGAACATCACAGTAATTGCTTAAAGGAGTTTGCTTCTTCGACATCTTTAAGAGTTCTAAACAAATGTCTGTCCTCCTCCAGAAAATCTTATGTACACAAACACGCGTTGCAACTTATCTTGTGTGCGTTTTTTATTTTGACAGCGAATGCGCACCTGCGGACCACTTATGTGCAGCCCTGGTTATTTAGCTCGTCATATTGCAGCCACAGAAATTCTTTTGTCCGTGAAACCATAAAGCTGCACTTTCTTTTTGCCTTATAGTCTGATTTGTCATAACTTCTCCGTTTTGTGGTAAGCTTTTCTTTGGCTGTCACTTCTTCACCCTGACCTGTCTTATTTGGCTCAGCAGAACTAAAATATAAATCCTGCTGCTTTTACACACGCACTCACATAACGCTCAGCGATTCTCTGCACGATCAACCTCTCACATGTTTAAGCTGTGGGAGATTTCACTTGTCATGTTTGCATAGTAAGCTAACGATTAATAAGACGATGTCAGAGGAATTGGTGCACAAATTATCATCACTCACAGATCAGTGCTGTCGCTCTCTATACACAGTTCGCGCGATTGCAAAGTGAAAGCAAAAAACAAGGGCAAATTCAAACGCGACTTCAATATGTCACATATTGACAGTGGCTCACCGATGCCAATGACATAATTACCCAGCTACATTTCTGAAAGAATGCAAAAGCATTGACATATATTTTCCTTCCTACAATAGCCCAACGGGCAGGGCAGAGATAGATTCTGGTAGCCCGACTGGAAAAATCGCTAGCTCCAGGATGTCGGGCTAGCGATATTGCAAGCCCTGTATCTGATTGAGGAATCACTCATCTTTGGAAAAGAGAGTTTATTACAGAGAAATGTCTCTTTCCCAAATAAAAGCTATACTATCCGCTTCTTCTGGGCTATATTCTCAGCAGCATATAAAACATATCAGGTCCCCATAAGGAGACTCATGTGCTAACGGCTGTCTAAATGACTCAGGTAAAGTTTGTAGCATGCATGCTTGTTGGTTTTTGTCTGCTTCCACTTGTCTTTGCACTAGGATGATGTCGGCGTAAATGTGCAGTCATATTCGTTGTGTTCCCACTAGTGCTGTCAGCGTAAATCTCGTTGAAATGACGTTAACGCCACAACACGGCAAATCTCCGTTAACGAGCTACCGCAGATCGCCCCGTGCGTGGGGCTGGACGGCCAACACGTTAACGAGCTAACTGCGCTAACACACTAGCTCCCACCCATGTAATTGAGCATTGCATGGCACATCCAACATACTGTTTTACTTTAGTCCATGACTGCTTACCTTCAGGGTCATACGTCACATGAAAACCAAAATAATTCCAAACGCCAGATCTGAATGAGGGTGGGGGAGGTTCAATTTGCCATGTTGCAAGGAGAGCTTAACTTCTGTCTCGCTAGCTTGCCCTGCACTCAGTGAATCTGCGTTCGACTACTCCGTCTATGCTGCACTGTCGAGCGCAGATCCACTGAGCGCTCAACACAGACAGCATCGTCAGAAGGAAAGTTGATAAAACAAATTAAAATTTTTGTATTGTTCGATACATATGTGTACTGAACCGAAAGCACTGTATCGAACGGTTCAATATCGATACGAATATCGTTGCACCCCTAATGCTTATGTATTCCCAATATTTTTGCAGTTAGCCCTCCCTACTCTGATCTCCAGATGGCTGACAACAAGTCAGCTAAACAGCAGCACATCATGCCAGCAAGGGGCTTGAATGACCTGAAGTCAGACTCTCACTCTGATAAACAGTTTGATTACATTCTCACATCATATGAGAGTTTAAGTGTCCGAGTCCAACAATGTTAGAGCCGCTGGAAAGAAAGTTTTACTAGCGTGACTAACAGCAGCTAACGCCAGCTACCAGCAGCTAAAACAGCTGCACTTCCCAGCAGAAAACTTCTGGATATTCTCAATAACTCACTTAGTATCACTGTTATTGGACAGAAGTTAACTTCAGTTACTTATCAGTTTATACTGGACTCCTATCACAAAGTTTTATAGCCTCATCCAGAGCACAGAGATGTGGACACCCGGCATATTGACAATGTAGACATATTTACAGCTGAGGTAAACAGCGAAGTGAAAGCCTGCATGCAATACAGATTAACGGTGGCCAGAGATGAATGTCCTACAGCAGCCACCATAGCTAGGATTATGCACTTGAATTTGAATATAGGGGTCCTGTGGCTCAATACGTATCAACAGAACCATCAAACACTTCAGTGAAACTATTCATGAACTGATAGAAATACTACTGAATTTCTAAATATCAGTAAGTAGGCAGACTACTAATGTCTAGAACAGTTCTGAAACAATGTGTTTTTGAACCATTTAGAGATATTTTAAAGTCTCACTAAAACTTAATGAGCTCAGATGGAATTGCATGCAGCGCTGACCCAGATGAGCTCACTTTGTTTCAGTTAAAAGGCCTCAATTTGAGTAGTTAAACTGACTTTTTAATTTCATTATTTATTTTTTTGTAGTTCTGGGAATTCTTTTGTATAATTTTGACTTGTTAAATTCTCACTGTAATTTGCCCGCTACATGCAGAGAAAAACTAACAAGGTGGAAGGTCTAATAAACCTTTTTGACTCTGTGCGATCTTGAGTAAACCAGGCACAAAACACTGATGAGGGTCACGCAACTAACAATTTATCATCCAAACAGCTAATGTCTGTCTAAGGACTCCTGTCCACCCTGTGGTCATAGCAAGTGTGGTTTCATTTGTGATTATACAAATAATTTGCAGATAGCATCTGATCTGATTCTGAGTGATTGGGCACGGCCTTGAGAGCACAGTACAGCTCTGGGACAGGCTGGCTCCTTTGGTTGTCTTTGTGTCGCTGGGCACCGTAGCAGCACAAAGTTATGCTGAACATTTGTGTGTGTGATAGTGGAACATAAAGGTCAGTAATTCATATGGACCCTTAAAGGTCAGTACACAATATGGTATGAAAGCTACGTTATAAAGTCTTTGTCCTCCACTTTCTTCAACAGGCCTGCTCAGGCAGTGAGTAAAATTGTAACAGCTTAATGATGGCATCTTAATTAGACAAGCGGAGACTAATTAGCAAAGACAGGAAAAGGATTGAGTCTTAATTAAGAGGTTACTGGTGTCCATCTACTCTCACTGCTGTCGTCATCAGTTACAGATGTTAACGTCTGAAACCTCTGTTTATTTGAGAACTCCACCACCCTCTATACACGTGCGTCAAACTTCAGAAGTTCCTTACGATCGTGACAGATGTAGGAATTAAAAGTTTAAGGGTGGTATTGTAGCACTTATATGCAAACTTAAACACCTTTACAATTATGATAATCCACTTATTTAAAGGCAGAGTGCACATCCTTGCCATGACTTTGTCTTTTCTTTTTCTCCATAGCTCCTGTGTGCATTTGACTCAGTTAAATCTTAAGGTAGATTTTGCACTACCTCCCAAAGCAGGTGTGATATGGATTCATCACAGCAGTCTGACACAACTGGAGCCTACAACACGCTGTTTGATGCGGAATTGGTTACTTTACACTCGTATCAATGAAACACCAGGCAAACATATGCAACAGGTTGTTTTGCTTTAGTCGGCAAAAGTTATTTTGGTCAGGCTCAGTCTCCACTTTATGTTATGAGCTGGGGGAAGGGGGGACTCAACATGCAAAACTTGCAAAACAAATACATGATTACATCCTGGTTCATAAGGTACACTATACTGGAATTAAAAGTAAAAAAAAAAAAGGTAGTATTTAAAGTATAATGGGTTCATGCAGCAAAAATAAGTCACCCCAGGCATGCCTTTAACAAATGCACGATGACAGCTAAGTGAAGTCCTTGCAACTGCAAGGTCAGTAAAAAGTGCAGAAGGTTACTTAAAATGTATTTTGTATTGATTAACTTTTTTTTTATGTTTCATTCTATCTTATATAGGCTAACATATAGGCTTCACACCATCCACTACTCGTGTTACTGGCTTTGTTTCCTTTCCTACACTGCACTGAACAAATACTGACATAAGCTTTGTTTTACTGCTCAGATTTGAATATAGACTTTACTGAAACAATGTAGACTCATTGAAAACAGGCTGTAAACTTTTGTAGTTGTAACTGAAGTAAAATGCAGGCATCACAAGCTAACAACTGGTCTTTACTAGAGACTGCATTATCAAATTGGGGCAGAGCTGTGTGTACGTGTGTGTGTGTTCATGGCATCTAAATTTGTCACTTAACTCTCTGAAATCAAATCTCCCACTGTAGTGTTACATTTGTGATGTGATGGTATGCCGAGTGTCCAGTCGTGTGCACTGCATCGAGCCTTATCAGATACCCATACACATAAATGGTAACATAAACCTGTGTTATCATGCCTGTATGTGCAGTTTACATTCTTGTCGCTAAGTAATGACCCATTACTACCTTTTCTGTGGGGTGAAATTCATACACTTGCATAAACGTACATGAAAATAATTACACAACTTTTTTTCTTTTTGCTTAATAAATGGACATTAACTTTGCATGAGCGCACACACACACAGACACAAACACCCCCTCCCACAGTTTCCCCGTGCTCTGCGGTGTGCAGGAATGCAGTGTTTACATAGCTAGGCCTGGCCCATATCAGTAACTTGGTCTCTCAGGTGTCTGCTGTGTGTCAGTAGCAGTTATTTTACAGGCCACAGTATAGTCAGTACTCCAGCCAATGCTGCTGCAAATTGACTTCTGAATTACTATAAAGATTCCAAATGAATAGCATTTATTGTTGCAGAAAAATTTGTGGCCCGTTTAAAAGAAGAAGGGGGATAAAAACTTTGAGCGCGTTGATAAAGTTGTGCCTTCAGCGTAAATACTTCATACAAATGTGACGCGTATTCTTGCAGAAAACCCATAAAAATGAGTCTATGCGCTGTGAGTGAGTGCCATACGGACTGCTGAGCAGAATTTCTTTCTCACCACTCCTGGAAGTGACTCTTCCTCAGCCAACTGCATCATTGTAACAGCAATGTGCAGCATCAGCATGCTTTTTTAATATGTCTCTTTGAGATCCCCAGCCCTTCCTCCTCCCTCTGCGATGTTCCCAATGCATGCACCTTACCGTGAACTGCTGTGAAATGACAGTTCCTATACTGGTGATGTATTGCACCAATCTGTTTAACACACTGAGAATCACCATTTTCTTAAAAACCCATTGGCACAAATAGGGGGAAGCTTGCTGGTGAGCACTTGAAGGCCCTTCATGTCCTCATGTTCTACTGGGCTCCAGAGCTCATGAATTAGACAAGAAATCTAATTTCCCTGTGGGGCTCTTGGGTCTGAGTGCACGCAGACACACTGTTTCTTTTCAGGGGTAGTTGATTTCTATATCTTCTTGATGTAAATGGGCTGATAAGAGGACAGTTGGAACTGGATTGTGGCCTAGTTGCGTGCTGAGTCACTATGGACAAGTAGTACACGCTTTCTGTCACATTGAGTGGAGTCAACATCTTGGAGTCGACTTCTCACAACTGGGGACAGTGTTACTGTGAGAGTTTATTACAAGTGTTGAAGTGCGTTAGTCTCAAGTCTCTTGAGGGTCAAAGAAGGTGCCAAACACACATTTGAACAATGTTATCATAGCAAAGCCATTACCTTGCTTATCATGACAAGCAAGGTATTTGCCGTATATGGCATTGTCATGCTGCCTGTGAGTGTGTGAGGTGTATTTAATGCATGAGAGCCAATAAAGACAAACTGAAGAGTTCTACTGCTATTTGGAGTGTAACTCGCAGCATCGACTCATGGATTAAATAAAACCTGTTAGAAAAAACATTCCACTTTAAAAGTAGCTGCCAGCTGCATTCAGTGTTTTTCTGCTCTTTTATATATGTTGGCCAATAAAGATAAAAGTCCCCAGAGCAGAACAAGGACTGTCAGCTGCTGTCCAAGAGGGTGGAGTTGGAGGCCGTCTGACTGTAAGCGAAGAGAGTCCGGAGATATCAAAGACGGTCACAACAGCAAACCTGGCCAGTGAGCCAAGGAAGTTAGAAAAGGGCTGGGTCTAGCCAGTTGTGACTGAACTGTCAAAATAAGAGCAAGGGAGTTGTCCACTAGCAAAGTGATAGCAGATGGCAGCATTCTTTTGGATGGGCTGAAAGTATAAAGGCAAAATGAGCTGCCAGATACCCTTTGAGACTGGTAAAATACCACAGCGACCTGCCTAACTCATCGATAGGGCGCTGTTTCACAGTACATGAAACATTCGGAAGGGGTGTGTTTATAAAAGCTGCCGACTGCCTAACATTGCTAATTACAGGGCTTTCATCTGAAACCTGACACATGCCATGAGTTTGTTTTATTTTTGTCTTTGGCTGATGATAATGAAATGATGTGACTCACAGGTTGGTTTCTATTCAGATTGTTTTCCTGGACAGATAAAAGATGCCACAGTACACGTCAAGACTGAGCATTCAGAACATTCTCCTTGCATAACTTTCCCTTTTTTATGTCCCAATTTTATCTCTGCATTTTTCATTTTTTATTTTTTTTGAAGACAATATCCGTTTGAGAGTTCACAATAAAATGCCTCGTACGTACGAAGGTTTATAGGCTGCAGTTTGAGCTTATTCCCCGATACCTAAATGAAAGACACAGCACCAGACCTGTCTGAAATCAACCTGAGCTCTCACGTTTTCAAGACTCCGCCTGTGCTGCCGGAGCGTTGGTGTGTTTTATTAGTGTCACGCATCCGACAGCCAGTTCATTGTCCTTTTGGTAGGAATGGTTGGAATCTTCTACAGCCTGTCGGGGCTGTTTTCTCTGTTCATCATCAGCCTCTCTGACTTGCTGTTAGTAAACAGCAGAGGGACAGGCTTGTGTCAGACATTAAGTTCAGTACAAAACTATTTGGGCGATGGGGGTGAAGCTAAATGGAAGAAAGTGGTAGGAACAGGATAAGTGAACGCTAGTCTATAAGACGGACTAGAAGTGATTCTCAGTAAGGATTCAGTTTGTAAGCAGCATCCTGAACTAGTTTTTCATCAGTGAGCAAAACTGAGAAAACAATTCCAAATTTAAACTGCCCTGAGGGGTGGTGTGTGTGGTGTGTAATATGTTGCCATTGTTCCTGTAGCTGAGCTAGTTGGACAGGTTGGAGTGAAACTGCGGCATACCTGCGTGGCACCTGTCAGCAGGTGCTCCGTCACAGAAGCCTTATAAGAGCGAGATAAAGACTAGAAAGACTGCTACGCTTCCTGGAAATGTGGCCACGCCTAGATACGTCCCTGTTTTCACCCCGCCTCCCTCCACAGCATGTTATCATGCTGGGGAATGCAAATTCCTGTGGGCAGTCAAACCGCGGCGGGCGTGATATTTGAATTGTCGTAGTTTAAAGTGTAAGCGTCACATGTGCACTGTGGACGGCACTTAAATGAGGCCGACGTGGCTTTAGCTTTGGTTAAAATGCCACTCTCCAGCCCTCTTCGTCCCCTCCACTTTTATCCCAGCTGCTCATCTGAACAGGGTAAACATGACGTCCGAGGTGATTGGTGTCAGGTGACCTTTAGGTTGCCCTGGCAACGGGGTCCTGAATTCCAAGGCTCCGGTCATCTCCGGGGGCATGGCTAATTTGCTAAATAAAATGTTTCCGGACACACACAGGGCCTTGGAAAAGCGGTAGATAAACAGTGGTTGGGAGAGCGAGAAGCTTTTAGTCTGATGATGTTGCAGGCAGATAACTTTGTTTGGCTGCCTGAATATGGACAGAGCACATTCCTGCCATATCTCTTCACAGACAGCAGGGTACAAGAGCCTGTGCACATCTGGCTGGAGTTGGGTCTTAGACACTCTTGTTTTGTGGACATTTGTGTTATTTTTTTTAAACAGAAGCACATTAAGGCCAGTAGAGATGGCCTACTGGGTGAAGTGTTCAGGTTCTGAGCTTATGAATGGTCTGTTTTGGGTGAAGTACTCAGCGCTTTGGGGTGGGCTGACTGATATTCGCAGAGGGGAACCTGAATGTGCCAGACATCACCAAAATTGGAATTTTCCACTGAGGTGTCAGTGCATTCTGTTTCCTAATGAAATTGCTATTCTGTCACTTGACCAAAACAGAAAAGTTTGAAAATTATTTTACAGCATTTTGGAGACTGCTGCTCTAAGCTCTCTATATTTTACTTACATTCTGTCTTTTCCTTATTCGACAGTTCTGATTGGAAATTTGTGCTTTCCTGTAGCTTTGTTCCCCAAAAGGGAGGCTGGCTTTCCTTAGTCCCAGCCTCTGTTCATCTGTGCCACGCCAAAGAGAGAAGACTAAGGGATTAACATTGGAAAACACTGTGATGGCAACTTACTTCACTCATGATTAATCTTTAGCATAGAGGTGTAATTATTACTAGAGCTGCTGGGGATCATAATTAGTGAACACATAGCAACTACAGGGTGCGCTTTAAAATAGGCAGTGTTTACTTTAAAGAGTTGAAGGGAAGCAGATTACTATGGGAAGGCATTAAAGTTTCCACCGGAAAACAGTTGCAGGGAAGCCAGTTGTGTTTGAATGCAACTTTAAACAAATGATGTCATACTTTGCGCTCCATTGTAAAAGACAGCAGAGGAAAATGTGTTGCTTTGTTCCCTAAGTAGCCAGACTCTTGACCACAGGGTGTGTAGTGTGTGTGTGTGTGTTTCTATGTGTGAGCGCTGGCAACCGTGCATTGGCACACATGCTTTTGTGCGGTCTAAATACAGCTCTTTAATGTTGCCTAAATCATCGAGCGCCAGGAGGCACAAACAAGGTCATAAAAGTGACTTTGCTTTGCTGTCCCAAACATAGGATCGGCTCTATATTTTCATACTGTTTTCCAAAGGCGGTTGTGTCTTGCTGGATGTGAGTCAGCAATGGATCTGTATTCAGCTACTGTTTGCTAATGAAATGTCAACCAAAGGCTTTAACGCATGCGCCTTGGCTCTATGTCACCGTTCCCAGGGGAAGTTTATTAAAAGCACATAGTCCCTCAGATGTCGAGTATATGTGGGGAAGTCACCCATTCAAACGGCAATCCTGGCTTAACCTCCACTCAGTTCCTGGCAGGAAAAGACGACACACACGCACCCAGACAAACATACACATCCCATCTGCCTGACACTTGGATGAATTGGAGCAGACACAGGATGAGAGACAAGCGTTTTGTTTTGTTTTTTTAAGCGTGCGTGTTTGTGTGTACCTGCTCATCTGGTCCATTTCTGATGTGTTTCTGCCCTGCTAAGTGCCAGCTGTACAGGGAGGTTTTTCAGCCTACCTGATGTTCAGCAGCTCAGCTAGGCTAACCACAGAGCCCATCACTCTATTTATAGTAGGATGAGTGACAGGCAGAGGACAACGTAGGTCTCGACGAAGAGTCGGAGGAGAGTTTGTTCATGCTCATCAGTGTCAGCGCAGCGTCTTGTAGAACAGAAGTTGTTATCTTAGAATTAAAGAGTCTCTCACTCTTGTTTTGTGAATAATTCAGAATCCAATTAGAGAGACGTCGCTTGAGCTTTTCCTTCATTAACGTCAGCCCTCCTGACACGACCGGCTAGTATTGGGTGATCTGTTCTCCTGGAAAATTTCTCCAGCTGTTTCAGTTGCAAGCTGGCAACATCTGTCACTGTCAATATGATCTTTACATTACCTTTTCATGAGCACTGTAACTCCAGTGCCAGTTTTGGCTGCAGTCACACAGACCAGCCCAGCTCCACCGATGCCTCCACAATGCCTCAGCCCAAAACTCATCTCCGTAGCTCCTCATTTTGTGCTTTAATAAAAAGCAAATCCCAGTTTTGTTTAGTTTTTTAACACTTTAAAAATAAAAATTACCAGCTGAGGTCAGGGAGTTCTGAGGCCTGAGGCGTGGGAACCGTGAGGATGAAGGATCGCCTCATTCTTCTCTCATTAGCATTTTAGTTCACACCCATTTTAACTTAATTTTGCTCTCTTGCTCAGTCTCTCCTGGGATCTGTCTGTTTCCTCGACTGATTGAACAGAATCCACACGGGTCATAAAGTCTGGGCGTGCGTAGTTTCCTTCGTCTGCCACGGTCAGCTTGAACAAACCTTACAGAGAAGACAGCTCTGAGGCGGCCTGGAGCCCCCTTTCCTTCCCTCCTCTCCCCCGAGACTCATTCCAGTGTTAAAACCAAATCAGCCTTCTCCTCTGTTGTTCTTAACCCCTCCTCCTTTCATCTCCATCCCTGTCTATCTTTGTGTTCAGTCACATGCTCCTGTCTCCCTCCAAACATATATTGCCATGAATACAATTACATCACATGAGGATAAATCCAGTGTAGTGCTACTACTTCCATCCTTCAGATCTTTCTGTCTTAAATGCTTTTTCATTTTGTCTTTGTGTACTCAGACTCGTCACTCTCTCCTGGTCCACCTCCTAGCCCCTCTTATGTTGTCCCTGGGCACCTGGCTTTCGTTGTGTTCCCACACCAAACAGATCCTTTGTTGACACTGTGGTGGAGCTCTCATGTTTTCTTACACACAGAAGGTGAACCTTGAATGAGAGCAAGGCCAAAACAAGACACTGGATGCATGGCTTGGGTGGATGGTGGCTGTGGTGATGTTGCGTAAGAATCCCAGCCAGTTGACATTGTGGAATTTGCATTGTCTAGATTTGATCATTTGTTAAGCAAACATGGAAGCACTCTAGGCCAATAACTGCCTCTCATGCTTCTTTCTTTTGTTTGGCTTTTTTTGGACTGTGAGAAAAGTTTTATGGGACTTAAGTCCTAACCACTGAAAACCATCAATACAAGTATCACCAAGTAAAAAAATAAAGCAAAAACAGCAGAACAACATTGTTCAAATGTATTTTTTATTTGACAGGAATTATAGCGAGGTGGATTGGGTGGTTACACTCCATGTTTGTCAGACAGCGCTTACTGAATCGTTAAGCTGTCAGGATCCTCCAGCAGATATTACCTCTATATTTCATGGCCAAAGGAACGGTTGTGTGCTGTCGATCCCCCGCCTAATCAGCCCAAAGTGGACTGTGTTAATATACAGCAGCTACAAATCATTCTAAAGTCCTGTTTTGGCTTCAGGTGTGTTGTTGTACTACAGGGACTGACGGTTTGAATTCTCTTTGAGAGATTATATATGCGTGTTTTCCATTAATATGATATGTGATTGCTTACATAAATTTAATTTAAATCTGCTGGTACCTACAGTGTGGGCTATGGATGGATGCCTCTTTTTCAAGGGGAGGAGAGATTACTCCTCTCTCGGCTGGCCTGGGAACGCCTCGGTGTTCCCCCGGATAAGTTGGAGGAGGTGGCTGGGGAGAGGGAGGTCTGGGATTCTCTGCTTAGGCTGCTGCCCCCATGACCCGGGCCTGGATAAGCGGAAGACGATTGATGGATGGAAAGTTAAAAGCAGCTGCACAGAAACTTCAATACGACTTCAATCCATTTAAACTCGTGTGTTTTAAGTAATCCAGCTGTCCGAAGTACCTCTGCCGGCTGTGTTTTAAGACTTAAAATGCTTTCTAATGTTTAGGAAGAAAACAGTGGAATGATATTAAAAGACGTCGACCTGCTGTTTCATTTAAGATTTCATCTAAGACTGTGATAGAAAGCAGGAAAAATGGTTTTGCAGGTGCACCGTGCCCCTCATCTTTCACCAGATGGTGTCCAATCTCTGTCAGGACAGTTACTAAACCGTCCTTTCCGATGGATGTTAGACAAAATACAATTTCAAATCATGAAAGAAAAGCCTAATGAAATCTGTTCCTTATGTAAAACTGGATTGGCTTCATTTAAATATAGGACTGTGGTGTTATTTGAAAAATAAAAATAATGACTTGAGACTTGGGAAGATGCTTGCTTATGGCTTCAAGTTGGTACTAAAACACCCACAGATTTTTGAACACTCAGTTTGGGTATTGTTTATTTTTTATATTGAATAGCAAGCATCATTTTAGTTCACATTCACTCCAAATGTTCATGCACACTGGGAAGGGTCAACAACCGTCTTACAGCATTGTTTAACATAATATTTTCCCCCACTGATCCACCTGGTCAATAGATCATCTGTATTAGAAGAAAAAGTAGTGGAGTAAATGCTACGCTCACTTCAGACACCCGTGCAGGTATTGCTGTCAACTTGCAGCAGAGTTTAGCAGATAACTGCCAGAACTCTTTCATTTTTAGCTCTTTCTTAATTCATCTGTGCTGGTACTGTGTTGGAGGTGGGCAACTAAAATTATTCTTCACATTTAAACTATCCACACAAGCTGTTTTATGATTGATGATTTTATTGGCATTTTGATGTCAAAATAGAGACTGTTGTAGACTTTTTTTTTTTTAACCCAAATGAGGCTCTTAGATTACCCACAATACAACAAAACTTCAGAGATTCTGTGTGTCATGCTAGTAATAGTCTGGGTAGCCACTGACTGTTACCTGAAAACCTCTTGGGCCTGCTTAAATGCGACTGGTCATTAGTAGCTGGACTATGGCGAGAAACCAAAAAGTCTCAGAGGAGTCGGCTGTAGGCCTGTTATAACATGTGTTTCACTCTGTAATTGCAGTATATTTATTCATTTATTTAACGTAAATCTTGCTTTGACACGATTGCTCTTTCTTCCCACACTGAGCTCACACCTGAATGCAACACGCTCATCCGCCTTTTCTGCCTGAAGTATATTAGAAGAAAGCAAACCTCAGTGAAGCAATGTCACAGAATAGCTGATGAAATGGATCATGAGACTTTCTAGGGATTTTGGGTGTAGTGTGTGTGTGTGTGTGTGTGTGTGTGTGTGTGTGTGTGTGTAAGACGGATTTGATTCATGCTCGCTTGTGTCAGATGCGAGTGCTCGTCTGTATTAATGACTCCCTCCCATTGCTCAAAGAGGAGGAGTGTAAACATACTCAAACCAACTCCCCTGGTCATCCTTCACTCCCTCTGTTCCTCCATCTGTCTGTTCGTCATTTCTACTTTCTGTCTGAGTCCTGTAGCGGGCTTGCAGTTACATTCACTTGTATTCTGCCCTTCTGTGGTAATAGAATCAATTTTCATGCAGGGGTGGTCTCGTTTCACTTTTATGTTCAAAGTCGATACAATAAGGCCTTCTTTGGCAGTACTGTATAAGATTATTGCCTTCAAACCATTGCAAGTCAACACCTTTCTGGTGACTGTAATAAGAATTGATGTTCAGATTTAAAGCTTTTTTTCCCAATATAAATTGTCCAGCGAAATTGACTTTTTTTTTTTTTTTTTTTTTTGTTTGTTTTAAACAAATTAAACATAATTGCAGTCTGGAGACCTCAAAACTGTTGTGATGCCAGTCATTGCAAAGGAATAAACTCGGTCTGTACAGCACACAGGTAGACAAACACACTGCTGCTGCTTCTTATTTCAGTTTTCAGTTCTGCCTCTGCAAACACAGAGCACAGCAGAGTGAGCGCGGTGACTGGCACAGCACCTCCATAAAGCTGCACAGCCCCATAGGCAGCATGCTAATGTAAACGCTGCGCTCTGCCGCCCCTGGTTTAATCACAACCATATGCCTTGCATTCCTGTCCCCGGTACCTGAACCCTCAGCCCGCCTACAGTCTGCCAGTAATGTGACAGCCAATCTGCTAGCAAGCTTGTTGAATTACTTGGCTGAAACACCTGAAATTGACAGACTGCCTGTAAAATATCATATTTCAGTATACTTTCGAGTTCATATCACACCTGAGGAGGCAGGAGTGTGGCATATGAACGAGCCAACTTGTGCTCGGGAGTGTCGGAATCAGCTTGGAAACGGGGTTTTCAGAGGATTGTGGGAGCCCTGTGTGAGAAATGCTGACTGAACAGACAAAAGACTTCCCCGAATCATGTTGACCTTGTTCCATAGTTGGAAATTGACAAGTCTGCTTGCCTCTCTTAGAGAGTGTACTTTGGCACAGTGGTGTTCTTCGGTACTGTGTTTATCACATAGTTTGGTATGTTTGTGTACTTGTTAATGATCCAAATGTTGAAACTAGTACTAGTGCTGCATCCAGATGACCATGGAGTTGGAGCACATACTGCAAGAGTCCAAATACTGTCAAATATGACTGTTTTGTTTTTCGCTGGTTTGATCTAACCGTTGCTGTGGTTCACCACATTCCTGTCTTCGTGGCTTGTGTCTACTGAAGGCATTTAAGAAAAACACCTGTTGGTGGTGCTAGCTGAGAAGTCTGGGGATCGAGGTAATCAGCGTCAGGTTTCAATGATAATTCATCCAAAAGTGGTGGACTGTCTGCTTGAATAGCTAATCCCAGTCATGGACAAACTGTGTCTGATGAAGAGCCGTGCACTTCATGCTTTGATTTGGAACATGTGCAGAAAGACTGTTAGTGAATAACGATTAGTAAAAAAAAAGAAAGTATTCAGTGTAATGTTTGTTTGGATACTTGGACAGCTAGACCTACCTCACTTTCCTGGAGCTCCTCCACTTCTCCTGAAGCATTGCTGAGAAATAGTCAGGGTGCTTTCTCATTAGAGTACTTAGAGGACTCCAGATGTTAGGCCCTTGTGTTCCTCTTCAGTGTTACCCAAAGATAGTGGAAATAGCATTGTGTGCCGCTCTGTGTGGGACTGACTGGCTGATGAATCACTGCTCCACGAGGTTCAGTTAGAGAGGTTATCTGAGGACTCAGTGCACCCCACTATTGTGGCAGGCAGGCAGATGGTAACTTGGTGTGTGTCTCATTTGACACTACCCGTGTCTCGTGCATAATCACTCTCTCTGCTCTTCCCTTCCACCTGCGGTCTTTGTCTCTCTCCTGGTTGGTCTCCTCTCCTTCAGTCACTTTTGCTCAATAACTCATCCATGTCTGAAGTTTCACACTTTTATTCTTCTCTCTCCACGCTTTCTCTTCTGAGGCTGTGATGGATTGCTTTTACCAGGCTAATAGCTTTGCATTAATCATGCCTGCAGTTTGTTTTGACAAACAAGATTTTCTTAAGTCTACCAATCAACTATTTATTTTCCTCTGGACATCCATCTGCATTATAGAAATCCCCCCCCCCCCCCCCCCCCCCCCAAAAAAAAAAAAAAAGAAAAGAAAAGTAAAAGGAGCATTGATGGCCCGGACATATTTTAGTGTTTGATCTGTTTAGTTGACGACTTTGTCTTGGGTAGGGCTTTGTATTGGTGAACTCTCGGGAATGCAACAAGAAACAGTTTTATAAGCTTGGATGTAAAATGAGCAATCAGGGGTAGTTTGGCAGAGTGAAACGGAGCAGATGAAAAGGGCTCTGAATGCGACGCATGTGGTCGGACCTGCTCAGTTGGATTGTGGGTGGTCTGATGTCATCCTCTACACATGCGGCCAGTTTCTGTCTTCCCATTTGCGCCGCCTCGCTTCGGTTTCAGCATACATACATGTGTTTTAATTCCCTCTGCTTACTCTTTGATCTTCCACATCTACTGTTAGGACACTTGCAGAACATTTTCAAAGCCCCTTGTCTCCTCCACGCCTCTGGACTCTGGAAAAAAAAAATAGCTGTACAAACAACAGATGTGTGCTCTGATCCCAGGCCGCCACATCCATTTTTGAAAGAATGGTATGTTCCCAGCCTTTGACATAAGTTAACAAAGTATGTTGAGAAAAGGGGGGGAATGTTTTTTGTGTTCAAACTGTGACACATCAGCCCACCTTCGTGTGTTGGTGGGCTGATGGCTCCTGAGATTTGGAATGGCTTCTCCAATTTTTTTCTTTTTAGTAGTTTGGCGATGATACAGTCATGCCCGTGCTTTGCCCTTCCCACCGAGACAATGTGACAGCTGAGCGTGCATGCTTATGTGTGCATGTTTGTACACACTCGCATACAGGTTTAATCACACTAGACTTGCTGAGGAGACAGAAAAGTGCCCGATCTCTTCCTGAATTCCCACACTGCACATAACGATTTGCACCGGACAAGTTGAGGTGAAGGTAAGATCGGACCTCTGGCTCTTTTTTTTTTTTTCCCCCCCAGAGAGAAACCTCACAAGCTGTTTAGCAGTTATTAGGTTAATTTATTTATTTATTTTTCCTAAAAAAAGAGTTTTGTTAAGGTATTTTATTCCTAACTTGCTGCTTATGGGACATTCTCAATATTGTAAGCACTGTTATGCTAAGCTGCTTTTACTTTGTGTTTATTGCGCTCTTCAAGGCGAAGTGGCAACATTTCAGAAATGAAGGCCTTGCTGTGTTATATTCTTTACGAGGGCCTTATTGCTTGACATAATGCTGAAGTAGACGTAATTGTTGACGAGGCCTAATAAATGTGCTGCGAGGCAGAGAAACTTCACCTGCTTATATTTATGATGAGAACGGTGGTTAGGAAATGTGGATGCCCAGGTACGGGGAAGGTGCAAGTTAGCCTGTGCTGAATTTCCCGTCCCGCGTATTTTTCTGTTATCAAAAGTTTGCAGCCGTTTGCCACGTTTTAGTTTTCAAGTATCAGTGTCACTTTCAAGTTGAAAGTTGCTTCAGAGAAATGGAGATATGCATTCAGGAAGTTTGTAACTTTGCCAAATCTAACTGACGTTTCTTTGTTAACTAGCTTTTGAGTTAAAAAAATAAATGGATAAATCAAAGGATGTAGATCATTGCTGAAAGGACCTCTCTCTGAGAACGGTGGCTTTTTGTTGTGCTTGCAAACTCAACCCGCATTCCCAATAAAAACAGTTGGTTTATGTTGCGATGAGGATCCTGTTGTTTGCCCTTCCCTTGGTGATTTTATTGTTTAAGAGCGCGAAGAGAGACTGTACTTAATAAAAGGTTCTCTCACTTCCAAAAATACATTTATTGCTCTCATTATTATGTTGGGGAACGTGAGACCAGACATAGCAGTAGTCCTACAGCTTCGTCTGTACACTATCCCAATTATTTTTTTTTAGTTGCACGCGACCACTTTATGCTTGTTTCTACGATTTAGTTGCTGTTAACAAACTAATTCAGACGGACTCCATCACCTGCTTGCTGGTGTTGGATCTTGATATTCATCAGCAGCTTTCCTCGGAGAGGATCACATCCCTCCATCCCATCTCCTTTTCTGCCACATATCAAATGAATATATATGACACTCCAATCACAGAGGCTATCCAAATGATTTTCCCCAGTAGTACATGCAGCCATATGGTGCCTCAGCATTTCTGAGTTAGCCGGACCGGTAGAGGAGAAGAAATGGAAAAATGAAAGGGAATCACCAGACGTGTCGGTGTAACATCTCTGTCAATGCCAATACTCGCCTTGAGGGATCTCAATGAAGAAGGCCATTAACACCCCCCCCCCCCCCCCCCCCCAATCACAGCATATTGTGCTCATCTTTCCTTTTCTGGGCTTCCATGCATTCTTTTTGATGACTGTGTCTTTGCAGTGTGTGACTTATTATTCCAGCTGTGACTAAAGCTGCAGACTTGGCAGTGGCTCACTGCATTCAGTCAAGCTGAGGTCAGGAGTAGGTTACCACTACCATCTATAAAGCTCAGTGTGTGTGTGTGTGTGTGTGTGTGTGTGTGTGTGTGTGTTCATCTGTAAATTGATACTGTAATTGATACTGTAATTGATCCCAAGGCACTCCACTTTGCTTTATGATGACATGATTACTTTGGAGCCTCATGAGGTCGGTGATGTAATGTGGTCAATATGAAGCTTGATTTTTTGTCTCAGGAGAAAAGGGTTGACTTAGCATGAACTTGATACTAATGCTTCACGCTGGCGCTCTTGGCTCACTTAATTGAAAATAAATGGGTGTGTTTGTGCACACTGTTGATCACAGATCACAAATGGACCGTCCACCCCTAGAGATCCATCAGTTGATTGTGAGCTGACCTGAATCGGACCGTTTTTAGCTGGTCAGCAACGCCCGTTGGTAGGAATATGCAATATAAAGATCTAAAGCAAAACAAAGGGGTACTGTTGGCGAGGGGACTGATACATTTCTTCCAGTAAATAAAATATAGTGGCTATAGTGCAGGGGCAGGCAACTCCAGGCCTCGAGGGCCAGTGTCCTGCAGGTTTTAGATGTGTCCTTGATCCAACACAGCTGATTTAAATGGCTAAATGACCTCCTCAACATGTCTTGAAGTTCTCCAGAGGCTGGTAATGAACTAATCATTTGATTCAGGTGTGTTGACTCAGGGTGAGATCTAAAACCTGCAGGACACCGGCACTCGATGCCTGGAGTTTAGATTCAGTTGGTTCACAAATCTTTTTTTGGCATGTCAGTAATTTTAAAGTGACTAATCTGCTCAGCACAGTCAGCAGTGTTCTGGAGGTGTAGTTCAAGCTTTTCGTGTGGACATGTAAAACATGTTAGATGAAGTGGTGTATACTGCAAATTAGTTCTTAAGCTGTGTCTCAAGCTCTGTCTAGTAGTTAAGATATGGTAAAAGGTCTGATAACCTGTTGATGACTTGGGAAAAAGAGCTTATGCTAAGAAGCGTTTGATATGAGCGTGAACATAAAATTTGCGACGATCAGCAAGAGCTGGATTATGTCAGACTTTTAAAAAATGAGAAATTGGAATCAACCAAGAAGAGTGCAACTGGTACATCTGTAATTTACCTCTTTACCTGTGTGACACAGTCATCGGTGTCCCCACGAGTTCTGATTGCTGTGTCAGCTGAGTTGTTGGGGTTGTATATAAAACTCGCACACTCTCACATTCTTCTGTTGTCCCTTCCTTTATGCACGTCTGCATACATTCATCATCGGGTTCATGCTCATCCATAAATTTATGTAATTAAATGCAGGATCAAGATGGAAAAAACTTCTTATGCAGCTTTTTGTTATCTCCAGTCGTGCAATTCTGCAAAGGATTTTTGCCTTTTTGAATGCAATGTACTTCAGTGGAATAGTGTGGTGCCCTAAGGTAGTTGTGACATTTCACGTGTTTAAATGATGGTTGAAAAAACATTTGAAACACATTGTACTTTCAGTGCAAGCCCGTAACACTGGTTATCGCTGAGGAAAAGAACCAAGCTTCTCAAAAGTTTAGTTTTTTTAGTAATATTTTTTGCATAGTATGGCACAAAATTATATTTTAATCAAACTGTCAGTTCTTATTCTTGATATTTTTACTGGAGCTAAATCGGAACAGCTGCAGAATGAAAACTCTCCTGGACCCAAAATGTAATTAGAAGAGTGAACAGCAGAAATGTCATGCTATTGATCAGAGAGAATTGGGGCAACAAAGCCATGCCCAGTCCCCACTGAAAGACCAATTAAAGAGCTTCATTTGGAAAGCTGTGGCTGATTTTCTGAATGGGCAGAGACGGTCCAGCTTCACTCATCTTGCCCAGAGCAGAGTGGTTTACACTCGGGGTTTAAAGTTCTCTGGAACATTTTGACTCTTCAACATTTATTTTGTTCTCTGTTACATTGATCCATACTCTGACAGCAACACCTGCTGTTGCTGTTGAAGTATAGGCTTGTTGAATATTCTTTACCTGTGACAAATGTGCTCGAAGCAGGATACGTTTAACAGACTAATGTATTCTCCTTACTGCTATTTTGAGCATTTTTCTCTGTTTTAACCTCGTTCAGCTTACTCACTGTCCCTTTTTCTGCTCATATTTTTTAAGTCTGGTGATTCATCTGACTGTAGCCATCAGTGCCTCCCATTAGTGTGTTTAGATTCCTCCGAGATTGCTAGACAGGAAAGTAACTCCTCACATCTATAAAGGGGTAATTAGTGTAACAGTTTATTTGGAGTATCTTATCTGTTCACATAGTTTGGCCAACACATGCATTCTTAGCATCTGCTTCAGGGTTTGCAGGAATGTTGCAATTGCTCATTGAAATGAGAAATTTGATATACTACTGATATATATATATTTTATTATACAGACAGAAGAAAATAACATTGTAGACACAACATTTAAGGCATCCTGTACAGAGCAATTCTAGCTAGTGAGCTGGGTAGTGTACATCAGACACGTCAAGTCCTCTCCGTGGCATAGGACTGTCTGTCTTAAAGTGAGTGTAAATCCATTCAGAGAGACTCATTTGTGAGGATGTTTAACCTAAAGATGGGAGAACACTGACAAAGGACATTGTTCATAATAGCCTTTGACTTTAGAGCTCTTGCTAGTGGATCTCCAAACATCACCTTATCATGATTAGGGCTGCCACGATTAGTCGACTAGTCACGATTATGTCGACTATCGACGACTGATTTAATAGTCGACGCGTTGTTTGAAGCTTTGTAAGATCCCAAAAGACGCAGGAATAAGTAGTAGGATTTAAGAGTGTAATAACGGACTGAAACAGAAGATGGCAGCACTGCATGTACAAGGATGCCAGCTGCCGTTAAACCCCGAAGAAAAAGAAGAAGCTGTGTCCCAGAATTCATAGCGCAGCCCTGCTCAGTTTCCAACAATGGCGGCAGCTAGTTAGTTTTATTATTACTCTTATTACTCTTTCTGGGTCACAAAATAAACGTTTAAAATGTTTTCGGGTGAGAATGTAGCTGTGTAAACCTCAAATATCTGCTCAGTTTATCAGGACACCACATATTTTCAAAAGCGCTCCGATGTTTTCGGAGACGTCTGTTACCCACTAGCTCGATAGCTAGCCGGGGGCAAGGCTCACTAGAGCCGTGAGAACACCGGACTCCCGACAAATCGTTTTCAAACCCACCGCTGTCTTTCGCTACTCAGGTTAAACATGATATACAACTCACTTAGATAACTTAAAAATGTTATTGTTTGGCTTTTTTTTTTAGTATTTTATTTGTTCCTGAGTGAATCTGTTTGGCTGAGATTAAAGTTATAGTTTTTGCTCAGCTGAATAAACGTCAAGCAGACAGCTGATTATCAGAAGTGTGAGATGCTCGAGAATATACTCCGTTGTCCTGTTATATTTTAGATAGCAAGGAGTTTATTAAACTTCACCGAAACAATGTGCAAATTTCATTAAAATTTAATAAACTATCATCTTGCCTTTTATTTTTAGTTAGCACAGACCTTAAACACTTAAAGCTGTAAGCTAATGATAGTTATATAAGAGCAGATGCTGCTGGTGCAATAAGCTGTACGTTTTACGTCTAATGGATGATGATCTGATTAGTCGACTAATCGCAAAGATAATCAGTGACTAGTCGACTATCAAAATAATCGTTTGTGGCAGCCTTAGTCATGATGTTGTGCTCCTTGTCAAAATCACCGTCTGTTGTCACCTTACTGCTCAAATAGATGAACTCTGGTACATCCTTTACTGGTTTGCTGATATATAAATTCTTAAAGACTGAATCCCAAATTTGATAAAGTAGAAGCAAAAAGCAATGATTCCTATTTTAAACTCATATGCAGGGTGTCTGGCGTAACCATTTTTCTTATGTTATCAGTATATGCTCGCAAAGCTTAAATCCCATAGTACTGCACACCGATACAAAGGCGTATGCAAGGGGCCTTTTTCCAGCAGCCCCTTGGCAGACCATCTGCACAAGCAATATACGAGATGTATTTGATGCTTTATAATGTTGCACACTGCATTACTTAGGCTGCTTTCCTTATCTGGCTTTAATAGTTCTGCTTTGTGTTTGATCAGTTTGCATATATAGTATTGGAGAAGAAAAAGTCGGGTTTCCTATTTTTCCGACACAAATCAGTATGTTATCATGTTGATATTAGACACATTGGACCTTCTTTTATTAGTTTTTATGGGAGAGTGTGTCATTAGAGTGAAAAGTATTCAGGCAGCCCCAGAGTTTGCACTATTCATCTTCACTTTCCAACCTTTAAGTTCACACATCTGAGAAACTGAAGTTTAGCCTCCTGGCGTGGCGGACAGGAATGAAAGCTAACTTTATTTACTGGCCAGCTTTCCAACTTTGACAGCAGCATTCTTTTTTGTCCTCCCAGCGATTTCCCTGCCTCAGCCTTCAATCGGTTTTTGTTTATGGCCGCAGAGTCTTCCAGGCGCCCTGAGCTGTTGTTTATGGTAACACCGGCACCTAGAAGCTGGCAATTAAGGCTCATGTTTTATAACTTGCTTTTTGTCTCAGTAACACTACATGGCCATCTCAATAGGGTAGAGTAGTCGACATGTAAATGCATAAAAGGTGACAGCTTCAATTTGTATAGTTTACAATAAATGCAAAGGTTAAAAGTGAGTGATCCAAGACAAAAATGCATCTCTGGTAAAGTTTCTTAGATGCACTTTGTGCTCGGTCCTTTCTGTGCCAGACGGTACTCGCTAATAAGCAAGAGTCATGGCAGAGTACTCTGCATGTGCAGACACAATGCTGCACGAAGGCTCCAGGCTGACTTTGAAGCTAATTCAATAGCGTGTTCTCCTCTGCTCTGCTGCATAATGAGATTGGAATACAGACATTTGGTCCTTTTGATTAAAGTGTCCAATCAAATGGAGGTTATCTGGAGATGGATTCCTCCAGCTCTGACTGTAATGGAGAGCGTTATCTCTGTCGTTATTGTTTCCTTAACTGCAAACGGTGCCAGCGTTGGCTTTGATAGACCTCTTTGAGCCTCTCAAATAATGGAGTGTGAGTGCACCGAAAGCATACTAATTAAATCGGAACTTCTAGTCTCTCCACGTTTTTTTGTTTTTTGTTTTTTTTTTTTTCCCTCCCCAAGTTCGATAATAAAATAACTTTACAGTGAATCCAAAAGCAACTGTGTTGTGGAGGGGTGTCTTTTTTGTGTGTGTGATTTAACCAGTTTGGTAGACGTAGAGGTGGTCATGAAACATCTTAGACCATGTGCCTCAAATGATTGGTCCATCAAAGCTGCTACTTCCTCCAAACCTTCCTCAAAAAGAAGTTAAGTTTCACGGCATGTCAGTCCTTCAGGCACGAGGAACTTGAGAAGGTGAAATGTGTACACATTGGTTCAGCCTGGCAATAATCACGGCCCTGATGACCAATAGAAGGTTTTCATTCATTTCATTCATTTATCGAAGCATTAATACATGCTTTTCCCAGTTTTACAGTAGATTCAGATTACTTCTTGGTGTGACTCTAAGAGGTGAGAATTGTTCTTTCAACATCATGTTTTCATGCTTCAGATGCTGCGTAGCTTTTTGGGAAAGACGTATCAGCTAATTCGTTGACAGTAATATTCTTTATTCTTTCACTTTTAAGAAGCAGGCTCCCACCCACATCTACCTTCTCTTTGTCCTGATCTCGCATTTGATTGGCTCAGTTTGGGTGCTTTTTTTTTTTTAAATTGTATTTTATTTTCCCCCTAGCTCCTTGTTGTATAACTCATCTTTCTCCCTACCACATGCCACCCTGAGCTCTTTCCACCTCTGGCTCACCACTCTTTCCTTATACATCTCAGTTAGCTATTGATTTTTCTTTTTTACTTCACAGCTGTTGGATTCAGTCTGATGTCTGTTTTCTAATGACCTTTTTACCTCTGCGAGGTCCCTGCAGCTACATTGTTAGCATAGATCTGCTAGCCAAGTATGAGGCTGATGGCCTAATGTGGTCGCCGCTGAGTGATCACTGGCAAACGTGTGTGTGGCGCCTTTTGTTTTCTTTGGACCGGAGCATTGATCTAGATCACAGGACTTTAAGTTTTGTTTTCCCAACTGTAATGAAAGGGTCAGAGACATGCTTACTAACTACAAATTAGTAGATGAGTATTATGATGATGAAGACCCTGTAATAACCAATAAAAATGATAAAAATCACACCTCAAAAAAACGCTGAGATCACCAAGTGAAAGTCTTAGCGAAATTTCAAAAGTAAAGTTTAAAGAAACTTTCTTTACTCTGAGTTTTTCAAATATTCAAATGACATTTAAATAGTTCTAATAGCTGCTGTTTGTTGATGTATTTTAAGGATATTACCTGTAGCTTCAGAGGAGGGTTGCTATAGATGCATGCAAATATTGCTTAAAGGTTACAAATCACACCCTACCATATGACACTTATGAGAAATGGCATATTGTGCTATTTCTATAACTCTAGCATTTGGATAATTTTACAAAGGATTATTGTGTCAAACCATTGGGTAACAAAGCAACCACTTAGCACTGTAGGTGACATCTCTGTGAGGCGCTCCTTTGTCTTGTTATGCAAAACCTCACCTAGAAACCCCAAGATTTGGAAATGACATTTAGAAGCAGCTCTCAAACTGGCTTGCATTTTACATTGGAAAGGACTCGAGGTGATATTTTTATTCAAAGAGAGTCTGAAAGTAATGTCGGCTTATTAGCAGGGTTTCAGACCACTGAGCCAGTGAAATACCACAGGAGTCTATTTGAAGTAAGTAATGCATTAAAAGGATTATATAGGATTTTAGAACTTTAGAAAACAGATAAGAGAAACTGTTTTATCTTTTGTCAAATGTGGTAATTAATCGAAATCCAGATTTCAGTTGCATTTCGCCACAGACTTTTACATTGGCACCACTGCTGTGTCACTGGGTAACAAATTAGAGGACTCTGGGTTTTTTTGTTTTTGTTTTTTTTTTTCTTACTCAAGTTGGCCTAGATTTTGGGATGTTGTGGAGAGAAGGAATTTGTGACTGTTATGCTACAGTGAAACTGTGCTGCAGTTGACTGGATTCTAATAAATGATTACCAGAATTGGTTTTCTCTTTTAAAACTATTACTGTGGAGAATGAGACTACATGACCATTTGTTAATTTTTGCTGTGGTAACGTGGTTCCTATCTCAGTAGTGCTTTTCCTTTCTTCTTGACCTCCGACCAGTAATTTCACTGGTTTCTCTTCTGTGAGTTGACCGATTTGACCTGCCAGGCTGGTCATTTTAAAGGTCTGTTCTGATATTTTGATGTTCTGTTTCCTTTCGTTGCTGTTAAACATCATGAAGTTATGTGGGGGGGAACTCTTGGTGTTTTGCCAAACCTTCCTGTACATGTTTGGTTTGCGATCTCTTTTAGTTTCTGCCCACGCACCACTCTGCCAGTCCTTTCCAAAAACATATTTCTACATCTTTATCTTCAGCTTATTTCCAGCTTGGCGTCTTTCTCTGAAACCTGGCAGTTCAAGAGGTGGGGAGATTGCGTGGAGGCCACTGTGATGGGGCGCCACCGATAAATCGCTAAAAATTCTACGCAGTCCCACAAACCATGCTGTGTCTGTCATCACTTGTTTACTAATTTATTAATCAGTCATTGCGTTACTGAGGTGCTGTTGCAGGCTATCAAAAACTCCTACCCTAAGTACCTGCCAGACTAAGAACTCATTAACAAGGCACAAGGCTAAATGATCAAGTGGCCAAATGAGCTTTTAATGATACGCTTTTATGTTGAACTGCTTTATGAAGAATTCCTTAAAGGGTTTATGGATGAGCAGTTCTCTCAGGTTTGTGGTGCCAACTTTAGTTTTGCACTGACCAATCAGGTTGAAGTTCTTGAAAACCCTCCTAATGTTGTGTGCAATATTCTGTCGTGATAAATCTTCAACTTGTTAAAACTATCAAGGAAATGGATCCAAGAAAGATTAAACCTTGGAGGTGGTTTGGTTTTTATATGGTTTTTCACCAATTTGTTGACTTGTTGGAATCCACTGTATTAATCCTAAATTGAACCACTAAGTATTTAAGAATGTGCAGACAGATGCTTCCACCGTGTTGCTGAAGTTGCTAATGCAGTTTCCAGGAAAGACATGGGGTCATCAAACCATTGGTAGCTGACGTGTGTGTTAGGAGGTAGAGGGTTGTTTGAAGAGCTGTTTCTAGTTCAGCAGCCTTGCATACAGACTCTGCTGCAGGCAGAGTGCGAACATTGGAGGGAGGGGGTATTGAGACAATTGGGAATGGGTTGGGGGGGCACATTTGCCTAATTGTTGTAATGTGGTTTAACGGTGACTGATTCTCACTCACTCAATCTCTTGCCTCACAGTGCTTCTCTCCCCACTCACTGGAATGCATACTTTACCACGCACGCATGGATAAATGAGCGACCACAACTAATACACACACACACACACACACACACACACACACACACACACACACACACACTCTTAAACACCTCTTTTGCCTCCTGAGCGAGTTGAACCCAAATTGTTATGTTTATCCATGTTTGTTTTTCCAACATTTATGTGATCAGATGTGATTTTTCCACTCAGGGTTTTTTTTTTTTTTTTTTTTTTTTTTTTTCCTTTTCCATCTTACGTCATGAAAGGCTGCTGCTGACTTGCTTAGTTAGCTGTAATGGGGGACTGCATGCTGTGAAGTTACTACATCTTTTGCATGTCTCGTGATCCTGCATTCCTCAGTAAATTAAGAGTTGAGAACTGTTGTAATTGATAGGGAGGTTCACCGGGCAGGTAGGGTAGGAGGGGGAGGGACATCTGCAAATGCAGTTTTGAAATTGTTTTCAAAATCTGTGATAGATTTTTAATGAACACGTTTTTTCCATCCATCCATCCATTCGCTTCCGCTTATCCTTTTCAGGGTCGCGGGGGGCGCTGGAGCCTATCCCAGCTGTCATAGGGCGAGAGGCAGGGTACAACCTGGATATAATTTATGAAAATTCTGTTCTTTTTGTTTCTTTTTTATTTCTATATTGTTTGTACCAGGGGAGGCAAAAAAAATCTGAAAAAAAAAACTTTGTCATCTCACTCTCAAATAAAAAACAAAACAAAAAATTGGTTATACAGACTAAAGAAACCTTGACATAACAATGCAAAATAATTGATGGGGCAGAAAAGACAAGCATCTACAAAACTTTCACTTATTTTTCATATTTTGTTTAACAGAATCAAATACTTGTTATGAAGCACTGCCATATCTTGCCGACCATCCACACAAGCTACTCACACCTTACAGAAAATTGGAGGTTTTGTCAAGAACATATATTCCCTGACTGGTTGGCGAGTGGTTGCTGGTTGTAGTTTGGCTAAAATGTTGCTGCACCAAAACTGCTTGATTGCTTTGGTTGCAGGCAGATTTCCACAGTCACCCACAGTTTGCATGCAAGACATCGATTGGCCTGCAAACACTTGCTAACTAATCACAGAGCTGTAGCGAAACGTGAAAAACGGCAATGCAAACCGAAAAGTAAAAGTTGTGCATTGCCACTGAAATCAACAGGTTTCTGTCTCCATTTGCAGTTTCTGTCACGCTCTTCACAGTTTAACTAGTAGTTAGTGAGTATATGCAGACAAGTTATAAATAAATGAATAAATACACTATTCAGCTATTGCACTTGAACCTTTGAAGACTACTAATTACAAAAATCTCACCAGCAGAAAACAGTTCCTTGATCAGTTGTGTATATGACTCTCTAATATTTTCATGTTGATGCATTTACATCCTAGACCCGCTACTTTTACAATAACAGCCTTATTGTTTTGCCTGCAATAAGTCTTGGTTCATCAGTAGAGAACTCCATCACTGTGTGCTCTGTTTCACCTCCCGTCCCTCACCCAACCATCTCATCCACACCCCTTCCCCAAAAAAATAAGTTCTCCAGTGGATTCGGGGGTTAGCCACACCTCACTGCATTCATCCTTTTCAGTGAGCTGTCACTGATTGAAGCTCATTTGCATATAAATGGACAACTAATTCTTCGCTCCTTAATAGTTCTTGGTTGAAAGATTTTGACACAAAAGAAAACAGTTTTTGCAAAGTTTTCAGGCACGTATTCATGTTTGACCTCAAATTAAAGTCCCACCCCCACCGCACCCTAAAGAAATAAGCTAAAGAAGTGCACTAGGGAGATGTTTATTTTGTGTCTATGGTTGGATCTGCTAAAGTGGTTCATTAGACTCCATTAGCAAGGTCATGGTAGGCTGCCATGCTTGCTCTGTTTTTTGGGCTGTTTCAGTTGTTTGGGGACAAGTGGCTTGCTCTCCTGCTCACCCTCTTCCTCAGCTCTTCTCTTTCCTCCCCTGCTCTCTGACTCACATCCTCTGTGCATTCCTTCTCTTCTTTCGTCCTCTTGTTCCTCACCCAACAAGTGACCATCACTGCGTTTCTTTGTGTCACCAAAACCATTTCGATTCTCGGAAACGAAGTTGCAAGTCCTTTTTCTGGTAGCAGTAGCTAGTATTTTACCACGCAGTGACTTAATTTAAGACATAGTAGTATTTTTAGCTCAATGGCTGAAGAGTGAAAACATCCGCTCCTCTGAGCTGGAAAGTAGCCAGCTTGTAAAGCCTGCGTAACATTGTGGTGTTCAGATGACCCGAGTGAGGTTTTGCACTAATAGTAGCTAAACATTTAGGAAACTTCTCCTGAAGAGGAACAATTTGTTTCCTCTTACTTCACAAATTCTGGGTACATATTTGTGACCTGACCTTGAACTTTGCACACATTTCCACTTCACATACACTCAGAAACCTATGAATCGTGGGTGCAACCTGATGTTCCCCAGAGGTTAACGTGTTATTACAGTCAGAGCAAAGGAGGAGAGAATTGGAAAACCAGAAGTATTGCTCACTCTCCCATATGTTACTGGTGCTGGGCTTTTCTCTTTCTGTTTCTTCCCAGTGCTTACAAAGAGAAATCAAGTGTGAGAGCGAGGTAAAGAAGAGGGGTTTGGTCCTTGTTGTCCCATAGTTAATATTTGGAAGCCGCTATGTACAAGCAAGCCTGTGGTGACCTGAGTTCATATTCACTCAAATACGACTCTTTGAGGCTTCTTTCATGTTGTCTTTCATTTATATAAACTGATTAATACTCAGTGTCATTTTGACAACATTTTAAACCACTAATTGACTGTCTCAGAGGAGGCGGAGGAAGCAGGGGGGGATCCTTCTGACGGACAGTGTGTGGCAAGTGATATGATACCTGACCTCTTTGTGTTTCTGGTTGTCTCTCCTTTTTCCTTCGTCTGTTTCTCTCAGTCTCCCCGTCTGCTTGATGAATCCTCTAGATTGGCTTGTCAGCGTCGGCGCCCTCCTCCTCTCTCCCTCAGTCTGTTCCTCTTTCCTGGTTTTCAATCTCTCATCAGCTGTGTTGTGTCTTTTGTCGCAATACCCCAACACTTATTGGGGCTTACCTGCCCACAGTTGCTGGAAGATTTCGTTTTTCTTTGGCGGAAGATTGCTTTCCCCTCCAAAACGATGATTAACGATCCACCTTTTTGAGTAGGCAGAGCTGGTGAGCGTGCCCCAGTTTGGAAGAATATTAATTGCTGGAACGAGGCTTAAATCGCAAACACTCATAACCTGCTCTCATCAACGAGGCACTTACCTCTCCCTATCTGATTTTTCTTCCTCCTCCTCTGTTTGGTCTTTTTTTTTTAATTAGTGTTTTTAGTGGATTTGATTTGTGAGTGCAACGACGTCTATTCTCTACTTTTTGGGAGGCAGATTCATTTTGATTTTTAAGACCTGTCTATGTCTAGTGGTTTCGCTTCAGTCGGCTACTGTTTAAACACCACTGTGTCATTGCTCTAGGTGTGCCACTGTGTTTTCTTCATGCTGGTGAATCTTTGTGCCTTTCTTTAGCTTTTATGAGCCGAGCGTTGCTGAGTTATAACTCTCCATTTGCCCAGCCAGACTCCAAGGTAAACACAGCTCTAAGCCTCAGCAGCCTTGGCTCTGCGTAATGTTAGCTTTGGGGCCGGCTCCCGCACATTGCTCAAGTTAACGCTAACTCTTCTGACTGCATCCGGGACTTAGCATGAGCGCTAACATCAACACCATAAGCCCTCACCACCTAATTAAAACAAATTCAATTTCCAGCACGACCCACATTTTCATCTGCCGTTCCTCCGGCTCGCCAGGGCCCGCAGTGATGACATGCTGTGATGGCGTTCGCTGCAGGGACCCGTTAAGTGTTTGTCTTGGCTCACCTAGGCTAGAATTTCTTAGGCTGTGAAGATTTGTAATGGGATTTTATTCACTTACCTCCCTCGAAATTCTGCTTTTCCGAAATGACACTGATATTCTTTGCTGTGTTGAACCACAGCATAATGAGAACTCACTTATGGCCCATGTGACACCTCAGTTTATGTGTAAACATTACTTTCCTCAGCAGTTTTGCTGATCGTGGCCTTTTCAATGAATTTTACTAGAGCTTCTGAACACGCAAGCAGACAGAGTTGGTAAATTGCAAGTGAGAACAATTGTAGGACAGGTACTACAAGTTTGTCTATATGTGCAACTGCTCATGACTGGATATTTGCTTTTGCACTATTCTGGGTAAACTTCAGAGAGTGTAGCTGTGAAAATCCCAGCAGGTCAGAAATATTCAATCTAGTTTATCTGGCTGCAATCAATTATAGCAAGGTCACAAAGATTGAAAGTCACAGAGATCACATTTTCCCTCATTCTGATGGTTGATGTAAACCTCTACAACTTCTGATCTGTGCTTTTGAGTTTCTCTGTTGCTACACATTTGCCTGATTGCTGAATTAATGTACGGCTAAGCAGGTGTATGTTAGTCTTTGGTCCAGACTTATCTCACCAACCACAAAATCGATTCCCATCCCATAGTGCCCAAAGTATATTGATACTGTAGTATAACAGAAAGACTGTAAGATCACTGTTTGACTTGGGGTTTTGTTGGTCTGGACGTGGACGCCAAAGTTTGTGAACGCGCTATCTTGAGAACAAAGTGACGCAGGACTGTCAAATTGATACCATAGGTGTATCTGCTAAAAAATCTTCAACGACATTGACTCTCAGTGACCTGAAACCTCAAGGTCAACTTCAGGTTTTCTGAAAATATTGTGAAAGTGATAAGAAAGTCACCTGTGTGAAGGAAGTCACCTAGGATTTTAAAATTTATACCATAGGTGTATCTACTTCCACTGCCAGTGTTTTGTAAACTTGGTAAGTTAACACTGTACAATGGTGAGAATCATTGGGGGGGGGGGAAATCACAAAATTTTTTTTTTTTCTCCCCCCCCCTAAAAAACTTTATTGAACATATGTACACAAAATGGCAGATATTTGCCAATCAAAAGTACACAGCAAACAATAAAACTGGTTGGGCAAATATAACGATCTGGGAGTTTAAGCATAAAAAATCCAAATTCATCTTGTATAAATCAATAAAGTGCAAATGTGCAGAGAAAAACAATCATAGTAAATCAAAGTTATTTAAGTTAATTACGTTTTTTTTCCCACGGTAGATCCCACTGATGCTGATGTTCCAAGCCACTATTACAGAACATGCAACCATTTACATCAACTTTAAATCTTAGTGTAATACAATCATTATCATACATTTATTTTAAAATTTTAAGATGCACTTTTCTTTCTGTCTTGCTGCTAACCTTTTATTTATATTTTTTTCCAATTCTGGTTCTGAATTTTGAGGAATATGGTGCCTTTTAGCCTGATTTAAGGAAAAAACATCTTTCAGTGGCGCAATTCTAATAAATTTGTTGGCGATTTTTCTGCCACAGAATTAAATGTTTTCACAACTTTAGTGAGAACAACCACAAAAGCAGCTTTGAATACTTTGAAGATGGATTTTTGTCAGCAAACTAGTATCGCAGCTGCTCACGATGCCGCATAACTGATGACGTGATGTGTTGAGACAGAATCTTTGAAGAAGCTACTGTAAGTTCGGTTCGGCATGAACTCTAACCTGACTTTTTTTTTCTCTTTTTCATTTTCCTGGTTTTCTTGTTGATCCTTGAAAATGACCATGACTCTTCTTCAACCACGCGATCAGGTAAGAGAAATTGTTTTTGACTTGCACATGTGGCACACCTGCACATGTAGTTGAAAATAAACTGTGACGAATGCAGTTTTTCAGCAGAACACGCTTCCTTTAATCCACATGTTGTGACAGGAAGAACAATGTAGAAATTACTTCACTCCATGAATTGTATCCAGAAGAATGAAAGGAAGTCGTGAACATGAGCAGATTTTTCCGTACTTCTTTATCTTTCAGTGGGGGGATTATGATAATATTTAGACTGTATCTGCCTGTATCCAGTGACAAGGCCTGCAACCATGCTCACTTTGTCACTGTTACTGATATTTAGTACATTTTTTATCCCATTCTTCTGATCTTCATGAAATCCAGGGTCTCTGTGAGAATTGAGCTTTCAAGGTTGGCCACAGAACCGCGGAAAAATCCAACATTGGGCAGCAGCATGATAAAGCTGTCAATGGGGAGTTGTCTAAAGGGGAAGAGGCGAATTATACAGCAGTTTTCACTGATTTATCTCATGAATATAGCATTTGCCTACACATTTATAGCACCTTGAACGCATCTCTCAATTTCAGTGCAGTTTGAGAGATCCCAGGAAGCCAGTTTTTGGCATCTGGGACTGCTAAAAGAAATCTGTCAAGAATTTAAATTGAAGACACTTTAATGATTATTATTGTACATTCATGAATAAATTAAACTTTATCTTTTTTGAATGAAAAGTCATTAAGGGTCATTTGTTGTATAACAAAGTAAACTGGGAGAAATATCGTTCTTAGTATATTTACGGGGATCTTACTGAATGGCAGGTGACCAGGTGGCAGCCTGATGCTTGTTCTCACTTTGAATCTCACTGGTTTCAGAGTTAAAAAGCAAGTTCTTATTCAGAGTCAATTATTAGTCAACTTTTGCTGTGTGTCAGGTAAAGCCTGAGCAGCAGTTAACAGTGTGACAGACACACACAGCCTGTAATGTAGTTGTTCTTGTCCAATCGGTGACTTCAGCGACACGAGAACCTCGGGAGCTTCGGCATGTAAAGTTTGTGGGGCGTTCCCGGTCAACCTATCGCATCCTCCCCTGAGTAACGGGGGCACATCGGTGACACACCCCCTTTCCTGGCATCCTTCCAGGCTTTCTCCTCCCTGCCTTTTTGCCTTCCTCTTCCTCTGTTTTTGCTTGTCCTTCACTTTTTTTTTTTTTTTTTTTTTTTTTTTTTTTTTTTTCGCTTTTGCGTTTTGTCTCTGCTCTCCCTCCAATTTTACTTTTACTGCCTTCCAACAGCAACTCCATCCTGTTTGGCACTAGAGATATTGTTCTCTTTAAATATTTCACTTGCTCTGCCTTGCTGCTAACTTTTGATTTACCAAGTGCCCTCCCAGCCTGAACCAGTTCGACTGTCTTCAGAGATTAACAGTATATAACTGTTCACAGCTTCATGTGCAAGATGGAAGTAGTCACTTTAAAACTTTAAATTCTTGGTTTTTGTTGTGCTCACCTCTTTCTTACTGCCCTCGCCTGTACCTTTCTTCCCCATCACCCCTCCATCAGTCTCCATCTACCTCCAACTGGGCTGTCTCATGAGAATCCCCAGAGCTTCACTGGTTCACGGACCCTAATTTTGAAAAGGCTGCTAGCACAGCTCCTCATCCATAGAGAGCCAAAGATGAAAATTAAAATTTAAGCTGTTGCTAATGAAACATGCAGCTGAGACCTTAAATTTTGGTCCCTTGCTTTGCTTGTCATTCACCAAATATCTGGAAATGCTCCGTGGATGGACTTGAGGTAGAAAATGTCTACTTAGGCACCACTTAACATCACTGAATGACCAATTCTGTCGGATATGAACTGATTCAAACCTGGAGGCTTTAGATGATATCATACTGACACCTGACCTGCAATATCTCACACTGATGCAAAAATGTAACCTAGTATCTGTGCGTAGGAGCGATGTTTAGCATCGATCCAGTGTTTATCCTGCCGAGCCGTCGCAGTGAAAGATGAGCTGTTGACGTTTAGTTGCACGCGTTAGGATGCTTTTGCACGGCTCAAACACGTGATGGTGCACGATGTAAAGAGTTGATGGTGATGACTGGCTCTCAGCCCGCTGATTCCCTGTCTGCCAATAACGTAGACCTGCCATGCTCCACTCTGTTTCATCCTCAAGTTTGACTAATGTTCTCCCACGGCTGAGTGGCTCACTGCTTTGCAGGACTCTCGACTTTGCTCTTATCAGGCTGCATTAAGACCGAGTGTCCTTCATCTGAAAGTATTTTAGCTCCAGCATTTTTGTTGCAGAAATTCAAAGGGCACCGTTTCATAATAGATTGCCTTTTGTTTAAAAAGTAATCCATTAATGACAACATAAACATCATCCATCATCCATGCGACTCTGCTCGCTCATATGCTCTGGGCCTCTTTGTTACGTTTCTACCAAAAATGAACACAAAATGATTTTAGTTAAATCATCTCAAGGAATATGATAATTATTAAGCAGTTTGCACTGATAATAACTGAATATGGGTTAAATGTATTATAATAAGCAGAACCATAACCACTTATGTTAAACCACTGGCCAGCAACACAAGGAAAAGTCAGCTTAATGGATTAAATAGGCTGTCCGTAAGTTTATTTTAGGAGGAAATTCAACTTCAAGTGAGGTAGCTGTAAAGGTCTTTATATACATGAAGATTTATTCCTTATACTACAGCAAACTGAGACACAGCAATCACACAACGATTCTAATCATACATAAAGTATATGCAGCGGATGATTGAGGCCTGTGCAACTAGAACTTAAAAAGAACCCCAGCTTTTAAGACATGTTTGCTCTAAAATATGTACTGTGCTTTCGATAATATATATGTGGTATTAAAATACTCCAAATGTTTTCCTTTTAAGCACATTTTATATAAAACTAGTTTACCAGTAGGCCGCCATTGTTATTTACTTCTCAATGCACTCTGGGTAGTGACGTCATACGGTTGCACCGCATCGAGTTCACAGTTGGCAGCGCACTGGAAATGGCTTCTGTTCAACCTTTCCAGTTTGAACCAGAGCAAACCGAGACAGAGGATGAAAATAGTCAACCAGCACTTAGTTTAGATGAAGATGAAAACGATCCGTCACACGAGGACGAGAGAGTCAGGGAAAACTACTGGTGTCTGTGCGGCTACTGCTTGCCAATGGCAACGGCGACTGAGAGCGTTTGTTTTAAAGAGCTCAATTTTATGGCAGCAACTATCCATGGTATCATATAACCACATGAAAAAAAACCCATTAATATAATTCTAATTTTTATTATACAGTGAAATTACGATATCGTTGTTTTTACAGATTCTCCATGCAACACAGTGCACCAGAACGTTGAAGCCGTATGTCTTAATCCAGATGTTCTTTGGGCAGCCCTTGTTAGCCTCCATGACCAGTATAGTGCTGGTCTACCAGGTCGTAACCAGGTCACTAATAGGCAAATTAATTAATATCGTTGCTACACTATAAAAAAACAAAACGGGTTAGCTGAACAAAAGCGCCCATACTGCTGACAACCAATACATGTCATCATCGCAGAATGCATTGTGTGCAAAAAAACATGGCCGCTCCGACGGCTCCAAAAGAGTTTTAAACAACAAAGATTTAATGAATAACAAACAAATTGTAGATATTCTCAAGTATGTTTTTATATAGTGGAGATGATTTGTAACATATTTAGAGTAACTTTTAAAGACACTTTCAGAGTAAATACTTTCAAGGAGTTTCTTTTCTCTCTCGTCTTTGTTGATCACAAAGATTCATCACATGGTCACGTCTTGGCTCTAAAATTGGGAGATTTAAGGTGGTATCTGGACAGCGTCCATGCTGACAGGTTTAAGATTAGGTGAGAGGATGATTTAAGGGTTATTCTTAGGCAGTGTGGTGTAGGATTTGTTTTCTTTTTACTTTTTTTTAAGTTGTGCACATGCTGGGGAAAAGAAGATGCTAGTTGTTTTAAGTCCAAGCATAATATGATGGCATGACTGAAGCTGTGCCCCAGCTGCAGAGATGAAATCTGCTTGTGATAAGTGGTACCATGATGCCCCACCTTCAGGCTCTTTTTCAGTTGGATAAGGCATACCGTCTCAGTTTGGTGGTCTCCTTCCACAGGGTAATTTATATCTCAGAGGGTGAGAAAGTGTTGGCCTTGAATGCATGTCTTTGTGTTTACTTTATGGCCTCTTCCAGTAATTTCCTTCAAAGAAAAACGTGGTGGTGGTAGAAATGCAGCAGTTTTTAAATTACGGTTATGAAATGGTCTGTCCATGATAAGCACACTTTAAAGGAAAATCTGAGCTTTCACATTTGACAGCCAGTCGAGCAGTTCAGCTTTTCCTGTTGACAGGAAGCAGTGGAGAAGAAGCTGCGACACGGGCAGAGCACAGTGTTGGGCGGCGGCGTTGGGGGGATGTGTCCTGTTCGTCAGTGCTTCGTCACCGTGGTTTGGAATTGGACCTTTGCAGTGGATTAAGGCGGTGAACTGGTGTCCTCAAACCTGGGCTCTCTCCAGCCTGAGCCTCTGGTGTAATACTGTGGTGCTAAGTGCTACACATGTCTCTGTGCGTGCATGTGTGCAGTCGGATTCTGCACATTCTCCTCCTGCTCTGTGTGTGTTAGAACAACTCGAGTTACATACGCAGATAGACGCAGATTCACTTTAAGTGTCTCCGTACACACGCACACATAGACAAAGTGCAGCACATGGTTCATTGGGCTTCATCTTGCTCGTTATGTTATACAGCTGGGAAATAACCGTAGATAACCGTACGGGCAGCAGATGAACACATGCATGATGCACTCGTGCAAGGACACATGTGTTCACGAGGCAGGAGTGTGATGTGGAGTAATTGATGCATGAGAACTTGCTGCCTGTGCAGGCACTCGGGCTTAAGAGTTTGGTTTTTTTGTGTGTGTGTGTTTGGTGCTGAATGCATGAGAGCGCCTCACTTTTTAACTAATGAATTTTGGTGTACTGCTGTTTGCTATGACAGTTTGCTTCTGAGTGTTTAGTAAATGTCTTGTTAATACCCAATGCACTGCTCATGCTCATCTGTCCCTGGTGGGTGGGTGGGTGGGTGGGTGGGTGGGTGGGTGTGTGTGTGTGTGTGTGTGTGTGTGTGTGTGTGTGTGTGTGTGTGTCATCCTGTCTGGCCTGGAGTCAGCTGTTAAGGGATGCAGGGCTGGATGAGCCATGCCTTATGCTGACCCAGAAACGACTGTAGACGTAACCGGCAGTGACTGCTGCCCTATTAGCCCACAACTCTGAAATTTCATTGTGTGTGTGTGTGTAAGTAGGTATTTTCTAATACTTGTTCTTTTTTAACTATGGTATTCAGATAACATTTGTCAGCGTTTCCACAACAGAATAACGCACAGCGTTACAAAGGTGGACAAAGTGATGATCAGCATGGTGCACATCGGATAAGTTTGTGTTTCTCGCGTTCACACTGTATGTCTCCAAGTGTGCGCGCGTGTGCGTTCTCATCCTGTTTCTAAAATTAGATCGGCCAGCAGATGTAGTTCATTTCAGTGTTCATCCGCATGAGCAAGACTGCGTTGCCTTTGTTTTTTTTTTTTTTGTTTTTTTTTAATGCGTTCACACAACATCTTGAGCGCGTCTTGAGTCAGCAGTGCGATGGGAAAGTGGGTCAGTCATGCCCTCTTCAGGCATGAGACATGGATGGACAGATGGATGGAAAAAGAAGAGGAGGATTGGATGTAGATGTTGATGGCTCAAAGGATGTGGCAGAGGGAAGGAAATTAGTATTTTAATGATGTAAGGCGGGTCAAGTAAGGAATTGCATAAGAGGGGAAAGAGATGAGACAGAACCGGAAGAGGTGGTCTGCTCTTCAAGATATGTAATAGAAAGAAGTTTATATCCATAAATCTACGATGCCCAGCACAGAAAGGGCACACGTGACATTGAACTGACATTTTGCATGACAAGAACCTTCTTGTTTATACTGACTTTGTCTACTTTTTTGTTGGCAGACACATTCCCAAAAATGCATGCATACCAGCTTGTTTGCATTTATAGCATCTTATCTCCAATTTGATTTAAATCCCGAAAAGTTTTTGGGTTTTGAAACCTGTAACCTGTAAGAACACTTAACTAGATACACAAGTTTTACCTGTTTCACAAAGAGTTAAAAGTGAATGTCCACGATGGGGATTTTTTAAACACAGGATGTTTTATTAAAGCAATTTAGCAGAAGCAAACAAAAGGGTGCATCAAACAATAATAATAATCACGTAATAAACACTGGAATTATCCTTATTATCCTGGCAACCTGTCCCGGACGTACCCCACCTCTTGCTGTATGGCAGCTGGGATAGACTCCAAAGGGTGGTCAGGCTTAATTATATAAAAACAAATTCTCATTCACTTAAAACGCTCTGTGGGATTCCTCTTCCTCTGAACTCGGCATGTTGTCAGATCAGCTCAGGAGACTCTTTTGGGGAATCTGTTTAGGTGTCTGTTGTAATTACAGTTGTTATTCGTGGCCACACCTCTAACCGAAGGCATCAGCAAACACAGCCAACAATCAGCAAACAGGCTGTACAGTCACAGCACTCACAGTCTCTCATACTTAATGATCCTGAGTGACATGTGCCCCCTGGTGGCAGACTTAATGAGCTCGCCCTGGGCTCCGAGGTGAGGCCGACTGTGGCAGACATTGTTTAATCATAGAGAATAACTGAGTCTTCCCCATGTGGCCAATTAGAATGAACACAAGGAATCCCAACAGCTGGTTGTACAGTTGTAGACAGGCAGGAGGGACGTACCTCACTCTGGGTCTGTCTTTAATATGAACACGCTTACAATAAGCCTCCCATTTCTCTGTGATTTTCTTTTTTCTTTATTATTTTCTTTATGACTTGATGTTTTCCTGACTTGTTTACATTTTTGTGTTTTGCTTTACTAGTTTGCTTGTGACACGGCTGTAATTCTGCCACTTTTCACCCCATTCTTTAAGTTATTCCTCCCTTTAATCCATCCGTGGCTTTGACCAGTGGTTGGCCTGTCGATGCAGTGTTCGCCCACTGTGGTCCTGGGGTGACTTCACACACTGACTCTGATTACACCCCAGCAGATGACCAATTTATCTTTCTCTGAAATGGAATAGAGCGTGTAGAGAGGCCAGGACATATTATGGTAATTCATCTCAGCAATCTAAAGGGCCAATAAAGATGGACATTTTCAGCTTAGTCACAGAAATTGCCAGCAAGTCCTCTGGTGGTCTGTGCTTGATATTTTGAGCACATCTTTGCTTTGGATTACTGTCATGCTTTTGCTGCATACATGGGAATTTTGGACTTGGGGTGGGGGGAAACAGGCCTTTGGTGGTGCTTATTGGTCAGCACATAGTTAAGTTAGCTTAGAGACCTTTGTGGAGTTTGTTGTTCTGTATAGCTATTTCGATAACCGCGTCATCACGACCAAAGGTTTCTTTTTATTATCTGGAGGTTCTTTTCAAAGCTCAACAATCTGATGTTGCTCGTGTCATCAGATATAATCCTTATGGTTGTATTATATTAGTTACATACAGACTAAATCTAGGACCTCTGAGAAACCGCAGCACAACGAGGCATGTAATTAGCACTGTTACCTCTGTGCTTGTGCATGCATTTTGCAGAGGTGGGAGATACTGATGATGCTGTAGTTAAAAATTGTACAATTTGTGTCTGATTGGTCCTGATGGTCGTTGTTGCTTTTCATAACTTGTCCTTAATTGCATTAAGTGATGTATTATTTTGCATAAATCATCGAGTAGAAAAATCCATGTGTCATGCCGTAACCAGGTTAATAACAGAGCAGGGCTTTTATTTATAGTGGCGAGTTGTTCTAAAATGGGCTTTTCTTCAGCTGCCACATGTCTTTCTGGTTGTGATTGTACAAGAAGAGCACTTTGCTAAATGACAGTTGTTGTGTTTGAAGGTTTAAGGTGGCTGTGTCCCAGGATCCCCCTTATCTCTGTGTCTGTCTTTCCTATGTGTGCACACAGAGACCTCTGCCATCACATTTTTCACTGAGTGTAAACATTTTACTGCCTGTTCTTATTTATCTTACACGTTTTTGCCATCTTCCACTTTGAGTGGATTTTTCCTTCGTATCACAGTCCTGTGCTTCCCTTGTCTGTGTCTGGCTTAAAGCACAGGTCTTCCTTTCCAGCCGGGGACCTTATTCGTATCAGAGGGCCAATCAGTTGGACTGTCACAGGAGACTAGAACATTCATTGGTCTTGAAATGTTGCCTGTCAGTGCATTAGGGACGGTGATGGAGAGGCAATTATCTCCAAAATACTTGTCTCAGAGGCTTTTACGTCAGTCAGTCAATAATCTCATTGTTAGCTGAGTAAATCCTGGCTTTAAATAAATGAACCTCTTAATTAAGCAGTTATTATGATGTTGATTTACTTTGCATATTAACTTTATTTTGTTTTTTTTGGTTCTGTGGTGATCATGGAGACTGTAAATATATACAGATCCATGCATGATGGGTCCTCTCACTCACAAGCCTAATCTGGAAGCCTCTTTGTTCGCACAGGCTCATACTGTATGTAGGAGGCATCAAAGCAATATTAATAACACAGAACTTATGGCACTGTTCAGCACCCACACAAATCTGGATCCAGCCACTGTTGTTATTATTTATAGTGTCTGAGTCCTTGGCTAGCGGATTGCTGGTGTTTGTCACATCAGACAGGTGCTCATATTGTGTAAATAATGGCCTTTACAAATACCAACTCGACGTCACTCACATGCATGCAGCACACACACAGTGCTCAAACCTGTGAATGGTTGCATGATGTGCTTCTCACAGTCCACTGTCAGATTGCAGATGAGGAAGTGATATCTCTACTGCAGCCTTTTTTTGCCGCCCCACATGCTGATGTAAATCCTCTGAGGATTTCTTTCCCCTCTGTGAAGGACTGCAATCAATGAAAGCAATCTAGGAATATAGTAAACAGGCAAGCAGCTCTGGGACACGCAACCATATAGACAGGATTGAAAATGTGTCAGAGACTTAACCCTGATCGTGTTGGATATGCTTTTTTTTTTTTTTTCTGATCTGGACTCAACGAGGTGCATCTGTCAAAGTACCAAACTTTGTATTTGTTGTTTCACCGCTGCACCAAAAAGACCATATCTCGTCCTGCATCTTCTGCGCTTTCACAGCCTCGGCTGCAAAGTGATGCACCTAATTTGAGACTCACTCAGCTGTGAAGATTTTCAAGAAACATGCTAGCAAACAAGCAATTTGTGTAGCAACCTCTCACAAAAAAGATCTGATTTGCACTTAATTGAGTACCGTTTCTGACATTATGAGGACAACCTATGTTTCCTGATGGGCTCTGATGTTTTTCTTGCTATACTGGGCTGGTTAGGGGGAACAAAAATGCTGGTGAAAATGGATTTTCCTCTGAGAAAACAGATGGCTTTGTCATTCAGTCAAAGTCATATCCAGATACATTATTCAGCATCTGAGTGCATTTAGTCCTCAATTTAGATCTCCGCTGCCTCATGCAGGCATTGATTGAGAAGCGGCGTACCCCTACCTCTGACCGAAAACTCATTCAGTCACACATTCACGCGATTTGTTGCAAACGCACGAGTACAACAGTATCCATAATGCTGTGTCTAACAATTGCATGGTTGCGTACGCGAGGCCGCTAGCAGTTCTTTTTAAAGAAATCGTGACACAAAACTGCAAACCCAACACATTGACTTAAACTCACGTCTCAGAGCGCTGAAGGCAGTCTGTGATCTTTTCACTTCAGTTAGTCACTGCAAAGACCACTTTTGAGTTTCACAGAGTTCCCAGTACCTCTGATGTGCAGACTTGATTACATTTTTCAGTTAACTGTAAGGTATACATCTCAACATTGTTTTTCAACTAATCTTTTTAGCATCCACACACCTCATTCAGTTTTGCATCGGTAATTTGTCCGTGAGGTTATAGTACCGATGTCTCACTATAGGCATTTCAGATTTATGGTTCATGTAGCTCATCTTGTAACTATTGCGGCAGATTATTTATTTATTTTCTTTTACCTTTAAGCTCTAAACTTCATTTTAGTTCTTGTTTAGTGTGAAGTCTTTGTAGCTGTAGTATTTCAGTCTCTTTGTTGACATTTTTATCAGTTCAAGCAATATTTTACATGTGAAGTAGCCATGCATACGTTTAGAGTAAGTCGTAATTTCTTTATATTGCACCGAGCAGCACATTTACATTAAAAACTCAGTTCCATGTGTCACTGTTCTTAATGTGGCTCTTGATCCATTTTTTTGCTTTTTCTTGTATTTTTGTAAAGCATTGATAGTCCAGAGGGGGGCAGCAGACTATGCCTTGCTGTCTCCCATCACCACCTTTTACCACAGCCTGTACTCATCTGGCAGCTGTTGCTATGGATACAGAGCCCATCTATTGCTGTGATGCAAGCCACATCTAATAGAGCAACCTAGGGGGTAGTGTTGAGTTCAAAGACGGGCTTGTTCGCACAGACACACATGCCTGTCTGCTCTGTGAATGTGAAATCTCTGCCTGGTGGTTTGGGAGTTCTTTTTCAAAGGGCTGTTCATTATAGTAATATCTTGACAACGACCTTAATAAAAAACTTAGAAGGGAAAGTATTTCTGCCATCCTCATTTTACCATGTTTTTCACCCGCAGGGATCTACATAATCTCCGCTGGTGCACACAGACCTAACCATGGTGGTTTAGTTATCGGTGATAATATGGATGTGAACTATCTAGAGGTCACTGGTTGAGGGTCACATTCGGCTCTCTCTGACTTCTCTGCCTGTTTCTTAATCATTATGACATATGGCTAAGCTTTGATCAGGGGTGATGAAAATGTTAAGTGTAGATAGCTGCTGAGTTAAATCAATTAAATGCTGATTAGCCCCGATTATCTGATTAACTAGAGCCATGGATGGACTGCTCACTTAAGAGGTGATTATATAAGACATGACTCTGGGCAGCTTGTGTACATAGCTAAATTTAACTTGTAGTAGGTCAAGTTGGGATGGCATGAATCCATTTGACTTTAAAGCCGGTTATGTCCCACTTTGGAGGAACTAAATTTAACAATAAACAGCCCAGAGAAAGGGAGGATTTAGTTCTAATCATAGCTTTTGCCTGGCAACATGCCCCTTGATGTTCAAAAGACAATTCGTGAGAGGAGGACGGAGGAAAAAAAAGTTATTTGTTACCTTGTGTGCCAGACTCTTTGTGTATTCTACATCGATACGACACCCAGTGCCCAGCCAAACATGGTGGCACTGCCAAGTCTGGCTTGGCTAAGTGTAAAACAGGCTGGCATCCTCGCTGGCATATGACAGTGTTTTCTGCTTTGTCACTTTGTGTTGCTTTGTGTTAAGAGGACGATTGCATCTACCATTGCCCGCTGCGAAGACCGAACCTGCGGTCAAAATCGTTAGATGCCTCTGCACAAAGAGCCTTTTTAAGCAGTGCAGGAAATGCATTTAAGTCAGAGCGGTGGGGAATTTATGGTTATAATAAGACCAGCATGCTGATGTCCAACTGTAAATAAACTCTATCTTACTGCAGGTTTTAGTACCAGGGTTAATATGTTTTACAAAGTCATTTTGCAGCTATGAAATAACTTCATGGACATAATTTGCAATTGAACAAAAAGGTGATAAATCACAATGCAGACTATTGCAAAATGTTAAAAATCAGGTGAGGGCATCACCATCAGATGGTGGGTTCTACCTGCAAGCAGCATCGATGAAAATTGATGATCAATCCAACGGCTGCCGAGGTTTCTCACTCTGTATCAAAGTGGACAGAAAGATGTACCAACTGGCCTATAAGTGCTATGTTTCCTTGAGCTGTGGCATGAGCACTCAGTCTGTTTTGACATCTTTTTCCTCTTGCCACATCAGAGAAAATTAGAAATGATAGTTTGTTTTCTGCAAGTTATTGAGAGTAATGTGAGCGGGGAAAAACACACTCTCTTATGCGAGTACTTGTCTGGAATTACATGTAGAGCATGTCAAACTTCCATTATGGGATTCTTCCAGAAAAAGTAATCAACTTTAAGTACGTTTGGATTTTGGCCTGAGCCCAAGTCCTAAATGGACAGCCTCAGCTACTTTAAAACTGTGCAAACATGTAAGATTAATTTTAGGATCAGCAGCAGGGTTATGTAGCCAACGTGTAGCTGTAGGTTGCTGGATATCGAGCCAGCTTTTTGGGGGCTCCCCCACTATGCAATGCCATTCCTTGTCTAGAGTGTAACGGGTGCGTGACTCCTCCCATTACTAAATCAGCAGAAATCGGTCAAACCTTTCCTTTCTTACTAAGGCTGCCCCGCGAGCAAGGAGGATCGAGTTTCAATGAAGTTTTCTTTTTCCATGCTGTGAATACAGATGTCAACTGCCAGTGGAGGGTCTAGCTGGTGCCACGGCTGGCTATGCATGTCTGAGCAGGGACTTGGCTGGCTGATCACAGCCGAGGGGTGCCGGGCTGGGTTCAGTGGGGGAAGATGCCTGGAAAGTAGAGGGGCTTTCCACATTTCAGCTATGTCTAAAAACTCTTTTGATGTTTTGCCTGGCTTACTCTGATGTTCACGTTCTGTGTGACAGACCCTGCCTCTCTCTGTTTTGTATAAAAAACCTTCTCGCTCACCTCCCTTCTGTTGTAGATCGCACGTCTCCGGTTAGAAAATCTCGCTTGTTTCAGTGGGATTATGGAAAAACTATAACAGGTGGGCTTTGTTTTAGGGATACGTCTTTTCTAATTATGTGTTTGCAGTATGATTTGGGTGGGTGGCCTCTGGGCTAAATGGTCTCTGAATTCTAGTCTGCTGCCTGCCTGCTCTTTGTTCCATCATGGCAGGTTCATAGAGTTCGGTGATGTTTTTGTGTTAACTGAATTACAGGTAAAATCATCAGGGCATCAGAATTAAAACTATCTGAAATTAAAGCTCAAAACTAAAACTGAAAGATTTTTAAGATGTTCATTTTACATACAGAAGCGGCGCTATTTGCCATCACAGCCAGAGTGCTGTGTCATTGTATAGATGGTACCAAAACAGCACCTTGGTAGCAGTTAATGGTTTAAATGTATACTTGGCAGTCTTTTTAAGGAGCTGACTAGCTGTCTTTAAGGTTTAAGGAGAGGTGATCATGAGAGGTATCATGTTGACCTGACAGATTGCTGGTACACTATCCACTCAATAACAGTGGATTTTTTTTTTTCCTACCGTTTCATCAACCAAAACATATTTGGAGGCAAAAGACACAAAAGAATCTCACGTTGTTGGATCACTTAAGGATAGTGGTTTTAAAGTACTCAGCTGGGAAGGGAAAGGCAATAGGAAATGTGGTCGAATGGTATTTGACCTCATACCAGAAACAACAGAGTACATCGTGTAGCTGCAGAAAGAGGTTCATTTGACTCCCGAACCTCATGCATACTTGGTCCCAGCAGACATCTAAGTACCGGCCAAGGAAAAGCTAGTGGTCACTCATCCTGCACTTCTTGTAGAACATTGTTCAAGATGGTGTGCTTTTATTTGGCTTGCGTTTAAAGCATGGAAGTAATAGTACCACAGTGTGCAGGAAGATTGGGGGTTTGGCTGTACTTCTACTGTCCTTTCTGGTGGACCTTAAAATTAACTTTGCCACTCAAGGTTTAAATGTCAGGAGAATTCGTAGTGTCCAACTACATTAGAAGAAAAGAATAATTTAACGTGTGATGGGAAGCTTGTGCTCGACAGTTTGAAAAGATGTAAATATTATCAGCATCTCCTTCAGCCAGGTTCTACTGTTAGCTAGCTGTATGTTTCTTTTGGCTGCCAAATGCAGACTTTAGATAAAAAAATAGTTTGTGGGCCTTGTGATTTCTGAAAAGAGACTGATTCAGAGTTTTGTTTTTTCCTTATTTTGTATTTGCCTTGAGTTCCAAGGCAAGTAACATCTAAGTTGACTTGATTTGCTTCTCACATCTGGATCTTGTATCCTGAACAAATCCTAATTGTATTTTTATTTTGCTTTGTTTTATTGTGTTCCTTTCAGATGTGCCAGATGAAATATATTAGGACTTGACTTTTGGCATAGAGTCTTAATATGGAGCTCTAGCAGGTAATTTCAGTTTTAGGGAAAAAAGGCTTAAGCAGCTTCTTTGTAATGGTGAGCTTTAGTACCAGCCTGGTCTATGCAGGTAGTTGAAATTGGGTCAGACTTTCCCCTAAATGCTTACTGTTAAATGCCATATTTTGACACCAGGTGGGGATCAGTGGATAGCCTTAATTATCAGCTCTGTACAGGAGCAGAAGGATGACAGATAGCGCTATCTACTTAATTACATTGGGACATGTTGATTATCTTCTTATCATTTACTACTCTGGCAGTCCTTTAGGGTCTTGTTATTCATACTTTTGTGACTTTGAAGGATGGCTGCTCATTTTTACGAAAGCATCGTTGTTCCATCAAGATAATGGCACACAAAGAGAGAGTTGGGGGAGGACAGACTCAATGTAACTGGATTAGCTCTTATGCAATTGCTCCTTGAGGTGCTGTTGATGGCACACCCATCACCAACCACGTAAAAGGATTGTGCTAGCTTTCTTAAGCCGGCCTGCTTCATCTGAAAGAGTGACTCATCTTTTAATCAGCCAAAATAATGTGTACTGATGATGCACAAAAGCTGCTGCTGAGTTTGATGAGCACTTGGTTTTGAGCCTGATTGGAACTGCAGAATTCAGCATTTTTGGATCTTGATTCATATTAGTGGCTACACCTCTTTATGGCTAAAAATATACCACAATATTGAGTTAACATTACTAGGAAAAACCTAAATTGTACTATGTTGTGCCATCATTCACTTTGGGTGACCTTTTAGTGATATTGCAGGGAGTCCAGTCCAAATTTCACATTGGGTTACACAATCAGTCTGAAGTCTGGCAGGAAGGAGTACCCATGGCCCTCTAGTAATTGTGTACATGAGCACATCAGAGAGTGCGTTAGGCTCTCTGTTGGCGTGAGAGTTAGCTTGTGACCTGTTGTGAGGATTACAACTGAGTGATATGTCTGTATGGGACGGTGCCAGGAGCAGCATACCCTCCCAACAGCAAGCTCAGATAGTGATGGAAGACTTGACCTCTTTTTATAGACAGCTTACGCATCATCGATTAGTAAAACTGATTTATAACGGTTCACCTTTGCAGTGGTCGAAGACCTCAGTTTATTTATAACGGAGTCAATTACATTTCAATACATGGAGCTGGATTAACTCCTAGTAAGGAGTGTGATCTACAGACGCTTTTTTAAAAAATTTTTTATTTTTTATACAAATTAAGAGAAATATTAAATTTGAACTTTTTATTTAAAACAGAAAAATGAAGATGAGGAAAAAAAACTGCAAATTCAGAGGAACAACAGTTAAATGTGTTCTATGCTGACATTTTAATTACCCGACTGCTTCCAAACCACAATTTGATAATTTGCCCATATGTTTCTGCATCTACTTTGTGCTTCTTCATGTATATTGTCATGCATCACAGACAAAATATTTGGTCACAATCAAATAAAAGGCAGGCGCACCATACCTGTGCATGGTGTGCTTCCATTGTAGGTTTACATCATTAAAAACAAAAACAATATTTTCTGCTAACCAATGCAGAATGCTCTTCTGTACTTTGGTAACAATCTCAATCATCTTATTAAACACACACACCGGCACGCATGTACACACACATACACACTTACACACAGTTTCCATGGAAACAGAAACCAGGGCCTTTTATGATTGGTTGTTTGCCCAAGACAACCAAAAATGGTCTCGGCAGCCATGCAAAGATGGGAGATACATCATTTGTATAATGAGTAATGGGACATACACTAATGAAGAAAATAAGATGTTTGTTGTTGCCTGAAGGAGTCTTGTCACGAAATTCGATCATGAAATTGTCATCGAGTATAAATTGAGTATAAAACCCAGTTTTTCAGTCTGTTTAGGGTGACGGCAGACATCTCGGCTCTTTTTTTTTTTTTTCTGTTATGTTCTCAGACTGCATGTGATGCGTTTGAACAGGCGTGGAACTGCCACTAACGTGGACAGTATCTGTAATAACCACACACAGGCACAGATTCGGGAGCAAACACACACACATATGGACACTTTCCCCTCATGCTGCCCTTTAGTTGCCTAATGTGTGTCTGAGGTGCAGATGGCTAAACGGTAGGAGGGCTGCTTCTGTGTTAGCCATGGTGCTAGCAGTCTTAGATTTGGCTGGTCCTGGCCTGCTGGAGCGAGAGTGAGCGGCCAGCTACCCCCTCTCAGTGACGATGGCAAGTGTACAATTCACGGCTGTGCACTCGCTCAGCATCAAGCTTTACTGTAGTTGCAGGACAAACCTGTGTATTTCTTTTCACAGGAGCCAAGCGGTGTGGTCATTTGACGCTCCGCTGTGGATTAACAGTGTCATTTTGGCTCTTGTGATGTTTTTATGTGTGCTGGCCTGCTTTTTACTTCAGTTGTTTTGATACATTTGTGTTCACAATCACAGGAAGCAAGCTGACCAAGGACCTGAAGCAGTATCTGAGCCAGCGCTTCCAGAAGTCCTCGCCTGACCACGAACTGCAGCAGACCATCAGAGACAACCTCTACCGTCACGCTGTGCCTTGTGAGTTCATGACATGTCTTTTGCTGAATCCTTCTTGTGTCTTTCACATTCCGTTCTTTTTAATAAGTATGCATTCAAGAAATGTATGAGACTTGCATCAAAACACATAATTAAAGGAATCATACAAACGCATACATCAAAGTCTGTCCAAGTACAGTATACATACATACAGTATACATTCAGAAGATTCTAGGGTACGTGACCATCAGTCATTTATCCAGTGCTCTTCCTCTTCCTCACATCAGCAACGATATTCTTAAAGAACATCAGTATTGATCAGTCTTTTGCACATGATTAACCATCCCTAAATACTGTTTAAGCAGTAGCGTATTACCATTACCAGGGGACAGTGTTGTGTAAGCATCCAAACAAAATCAGAAAACTCTTCGTTTAGGTCATCCAGGCTTCATTAGTTTTAGATCCATGTATGAATGAGTTTGCTTGCCTCACATAGACCCTTTACCGCTGTTTCTAATTAAGCCTGATTGTTTGTCTTTAAACCAATATTGGCCGTGCAATTAGCAGGACTGATTGCTTCATATCCTGTTCCTGAAAAACCTTAATCATGACTTCATCTGTTTAATCACACAACATTTCTGTTCATCCCGCTCTTCTGCCTTCTTTCCAAACTAATCATCAACTAGTTGACACAAAGTTAGGCATGCTGCACGCACCACCCATCCTGTCAAGTAACGTTAGATCAAGTTAGATCAAGGGAAAAAATATCTGCCGTTTCCACAATGGAGAGTGTAGTCTGTGTAGGGTCAAGTTTGTGAAGACGTTTTACCGCTCATCCAAGAATATTCTTCACTTATTCGCACATTTATGGTGTGTTCCTGAATAAGTTGAAAGTTGGATTTTTTTCCTGCTCTCAGTAGGAACACCCTCTCAACTCTGATGTCCTACTCACAAAGTTTGAGCAGCCCAGAGTTAACAGTCCATGATGGCGGCATTGAACATAGAACTTTGAAACTTCTCTGTAATGCCACTGTTGTGTATTTTTGACTCACTAAATAAGCCATACTCAGAGCACTGACCAGGCCATATCCATGAATGTGCTTTTAAGTGCAAAAAACAAGTGTTTTGCTGAACTGCTAGTAAAGCCTGGATCGCTCTACCTTGTTTTTCGTGTTTTTGGGAACATGCTAACTCAGGAGTGGTGTCACTCCCGAGTTCTGTGGTTTCTGGAATGCAGCGTTAACCCCTAGTGGGGATTGCGGTCTTTGGAGGTGGTCCTGACCTATCAATCATGTGAGTCATCACATAAGCCACGGTGTGAAGAAAGGGGTGTCATTGGCATAACCAGGGGTTAAAGGTGAAACCAATGTAGGGCCTTGCCCCACTCTATCATATTGCCTATTGAGATCCATTTAGGTTAGGTGTGAGTGTTGGAGTTAAAGAACCTGGGAGGAGGTCTTAAGACTGCATTGTAAGTGGCTGATAGCTGGTATCATAAGCCACCACCTCTATTCACCTTTTTGTTTTTTACTTAAGAAGCCTCTTGGATGATAGATAACATGTCTTCGCAAACCTCAAAAAGTAGATTTGCCTTCTTTTTACCAGCATATAAGACGATGAATAGCCTAGTAGTATCTCATGACCACTGGATCAATAAAGGCAGTAAATATAGTACCTGTAGCTTCATCAGCATCCCTCTATCACTAACCAGTATCTTCTCTGGTTGGATAATCCAGGAATAGAGGCCTGGTGTCTTTGATGTGTTTTTTCTTAGTGTTGATATAGCAACAGTTATTTGAAAGCACATTTATTTTCTAATGCCGCATATTTCTCTCATATCTACTGCTTCAAAGTGAAATTAGACATTTGAAGTTTCATTCTCTGCTCCAGGAAAAAAACCACTTGAATACAGTGTTGGTGCTAATGATGTGGCGTTATTGTATAAACAACATAATAGCATTCTTATAGACAGATGATATTCCTAGAGTAGATTTATGCCTGATGCCTGTTGCCAATTTTGACTTAACCTTGAATTGCACAGGACATTGAAAGTGGTCCAGTTGGACCAATCAGAGGATAGTGAATCATTATCCTGCTGCTCGAGTTGGAAATCCCTACTTATCGTGGTTACAGAATGCCTGACTTATAATAAGCGAGGGGGAAAGAGCAAAACTGCATAAATGATTGGCTTGTCTGCAAATGTCTCTACTCAGCATTTTAATATTTGCATCTGTGGTGCAGTGATATAGTGATCTTTAGTAATATCCATCAGTCTCACAATAGCAATATTACATAATTTCACAATTTCCACAATAAAAACTTTGCTTGTTTTTTTTGTTTTGTTTTTTAGTATAAATTAAAATCCACAGTATGCAAATTGCGATGAAAGTGTTCATCAGCGTTATTCAACAGCTAAATGGTTTCCATGTCCTCGCCATATTGGATTTTAAGTTCATTCTTTTGGAATTGGATTTGAAAAGGATCTGCCAAAGGATGAAAATGTTCATGGTTCTTATCAGCTGGCTTTCTTTAATTAGTTTATTCATGGTCTCTCACACAAATTACTATCTGACTTTGTCTGCATTACCTCCACTGCCATATGTCAGCTAGACACTGGTAGAGGGTGGGAGGGGCCAGCCGTTTTAATTACGGAGTGGTCCGAGGCACACCAGTAAAAACCTCGCTGCTGTTGGCAGCAAACGGTGCATGAAGGTGTTCTCCGGGCCACATGTTTAATAGGACTCTAAAGTTTTCATTGTCATGGCTCGTAGTGGAGAGTCCATCTTTTACCAGAATATTGAATTCAGAGATGCTTTGCAACAGCTTAATATTTTCTTTGTGTTGTTTGAGGTCATGTTGCATGGGGCAGTGACTAAATGTATCCTTATGCCCATCACAGTCAGAGCAAAAAGCACGTGTTTGTGAAATGGGTGTGTTTGCATTTGACCTGCAGTTGTGTGAGGTCAGTGTTTATCTTTGTTTATAATGGTCGGATCCTTGATCAAGGCGCTTTCACATGTTCCTGTGCTCGTGTGATTTTTTTTTTTTTTTTTTTTTTTTTTTTTTTTAAAGCAAACAGCAGGTGGAGAAACAGAAGGAGAGAGAGGTCTGGTGTAATTTGGCAAAAATTGTATCGCAGCTTAATCAACCTTTCTACACTTTTATAGTCCTCCTGTCACTGTCAGAGCACTATAGGTCAAAATCCATGTATTACCTGTGAGCTGCTTGACATTTAGCTCAGTTCAGTTTTATTTATATAGCACCAAATCACAGCAACAGTCGCCTCAAGGTTCTTTACATTGTAAGGTACACTGTACAATAAATGGAGAGAGAACCGCAACAATCAGGTGGCCCGCTGCGAGGAAGCACTTGGCAATGGTGGGAAGGAAGAACTCTGTTTTAACAGGAAAGCTCATGGAGGGGGAGCTATCTGCTGCGACTGGGTGAGGGAGACGAGAAAAACGCCAGGATCCAGATTCTTTAGAGCTCCAATGTCGGAACTCGGGAGTGACGTCGTTCCAAAGTCAGTGCATTCTAGAAAAAACATGGAAAAACAGGTTTTGCTTTGGTTCTTAGCAAGGTAAAGAAATTGATTTAAGATTTATTCTGGAAATCGGCAAGAATATCACACACACTGGTTCCCTAAACAACTACACAACAACGGAGGGATTAAACAGTATTTTGTAACAGTTTTCAGTGCGTGTTTGCTGTCTGCTGTCCATACGCCACTTCACTATATCTTAAACTTGAATGTAGCTTTATTAAAAAAAAAACATAAGCAGCTGGTGTAAATATCCTAATGTTCAGTTTCAGAAAAAACAGTTAGACACACTCGCTTCATAGAAAAATGATTGGAGGCTATTTTACCATCCAACCAGCAGTTTTAAAAAGGCACAGTGGAATTGGACTAATTATATAGTTAAGGGGTAAAAACCAGATAAAAATGAACTTTTAAAACATGGTTGGAGAAATGACTAACAAGAAGTGCAAGAGAATTTTTGTTGTTGTTGTTGTCATTTGTCCATAAACTAGTTTCCTCACTCGCATGTCCAAAAAAGTCAGCTGTCCCTATAACCCTGTTAATATTTGAAGCACAGCACTCCCACCCTCCCCCATCTGCCGAGGCATTTATCTGCTTCCCTTGTGGTCATCCCATCTGTACGTCAAACATTCCCAGTCTCCCATTATCCCCACCGACCCTCCACTCCCTCTATCCTCCTCCTCTTCATTCCTGACCCCCCCAACTCATGACACCACTGCCTCTTGTCCTCCCGCTGCCACTGCTGCTCCCGTTCTCCTTCTGTATCAGTCTTTGTCTTCCTCTTCTTTTTTTCCTCCCTGCCAGTTACAACGATCGGAGCAGTAGCAAGAAGAAGACGGTTGCTCTGTGGGTTTAATACCTGATATTTAAATCTCGCCGTTCTGTGTCGACAAGCCTTGAAAAGGGAGCTCTGATCTCGCCTGCATCAAGGCAAGTAAGCAGTATTGTCTGCTGTAGTTGTTGTGATGCCGATGGCTTGGGGATCGCTCCTCAAATGGACAGGGTTTGCACAAGTCTGTGTTCACGTGCGTGTGTCTGTCTGTGTGTGTGTGTGTGTGTGTGTGTGTGTGTGTGTGTATGTGTGTGAGTGATGATGAATTGGGGGACTGGCAGTGCAGACAATTGGACGACCCGTATATAGGCTAAGAGGACGGCTTGGAGGGAGGTGTGGGCTGAAGCCGTGGGGATCGAGATGGGGGTAGGGTGGAGTTTGGGTGTGGGAGGAGGGCAAGAAGCGGGGGGGATGGGCAGAGAGGAGAAAAGAGAGAGGGGATGGAAAGATTGGGGGACAAACACACTCAAATCAGTGTTGATTCTAGCTAGCTAGTCAAGCTAACATAAACATGAATAAGCATTTAGATGTATAACCTGTGGTTGGATCAGAGCTCACTGTCCTGTCCAATACGAGCGGGTTTTCGTCTGTGTCAACAACGGACACACAAGCCGCCTCTCTAGTCATACTTTAAAAATTGCAGTCGGAGATGCAATCACACAGTGGTACCTCAACAAAGCAAAAGAAATGCACAAAGCTCTGAGAGTGGCGGTGCCCTTTCTAAGCAGCAAATGAAGTCAAGTAAAGGCACTACAAGGTAAAAACAAGACCTAGATCTAAACTTGAGGCTCTTTTTTTTTTTTTCCTGAGAAGAGGATGCATGTCAGTCAAATAATCCGTGTGTCCGGTATCTGTCACGCACTATGTAAGGGAAGCTCTCCTAAGTGTATTCGAACATGTCTGTTCAACAACTAATCCTTCCTGTTAAACCAGTTCTTTGTTGAATTCAACCATCTCTCAAAGCCAAGTTTGCCACGCGCTGGACTTCTCCAAACACCTTACACCACGGCCATACTTGAGTGCAACTTTTGTACTGACACAGAACTATACATTGGCATTATCTCAGTAGTCCATCCACACCACACCTGCTGACATCTGCGAATTAAAAGAATCTTCTGAAATACATTTATCTCTTTATGTCAGAAGTTAAGCTATAGAACCGGGGGACAGTTAGCTTAGCCCGACAACTGGGAGGAGGAGGAAACGGTAGCCAAAACAGTATTTGTGTCTGCTCATTTCAAAAACGGCTGCAAGGCTTAGCTAACCAGCTGCTGGGTGTAGCTTCATGCAGACATAGGAACATTGTTGTTGTACAGATTTATTTTCTGTTTTTGCTGACTTTTGTTTTTTTAAACCACAGGGGTAGGGCTCTAGGTCACAAAACAGCATCTCTGTATTAGTTGGAGCACACTTAAAATGGGGGGTTCCCAGCATGCTGCAGGTAGATGAAGCCAACTGTGCAGGAAACAGTAACTGCCGAATAGGCAAAATGGTTTTTATTTTTTATTTTTTTCTCCGGGGTACAAAACCATTATCAGGATCAAAGGATTGCTGCCATAAAGGGGATTTGTGATAGATGAAGTCCCTTGGAGCGTAAGAAGCAGCACACCTTGTAGATTAAATGCTAATATTATTGCTAAATCTCGCACCAATGCAAGTGTCCAGCAGTGATTTACTTTGGTTTTTTTTTCCTGATGGCAGTTGCTCCTTCATTACATTTTAAAATTTAACTTTTGAGCTCTGCAGTCCATCAACACCACACTCAAAATAAAGTGAGATTTCCATGCATGCAGATTTTATTGACCTTTGACCTTACTCCATTGTATATCTTTGCACTGCATTTCCCAGCCCCCTTCCTTAACAACAAAGCACAACATAGCAGCTTCTTCCACTTGGAAAGTTTAAATATGTTTTTTCTTGTTTGTCCATATTTCAGCTTGACTCTCACATGAAGGACCTTTGAACTCGTTCTTTTGGGATTGTTCTGCAGTTATCCCGGTTGATTAGTTGTGTTATAGTTTGCTTATCTATCTACCAGACTTGTAACCTCTATAAATATCAGCAGTGTAGGAATTAGGCTATTTAGCTCCTTCTTTTGCGTTTGACATATATATTTATGCAGCCTCAGTCTCACTTCAGTCCATTCCTCTGTGGCCAGCTCTCATCTCACCTCCTAACTCCACATCTTTATTTGCTGCAAAAGGTTCCTCGTCACATGTCGGTCAAGGATGACTTGCCAGGAACTTGTTCAACAGCCAGAGCAAGCGTACGTGTTTGTGTGTATAAGAACATCAGTGTCCTGAGAGGAGCGGTGAAACAAGAGGTGTCGTTGGGATCCGATGGGATCTATGAGAACAAGAAAGAATAGGGGTGAATAGCCAAGAGGAGGGGAGGGAGCAGGGGGAAGTGGGCGGGTGCATGTGGGTGCCTGCGAGACGGAAAACAGCGGGGCTCAGTCAGCGAGAGAGAGACTGAAGCTCAGCTCAGCGCTGGTGTGTGTGGGTATGAGACGGGAGCGCATTATAAGTCAGTGTGTGGATGCTGCTTAGCTTAGCTCTCGTTAGCTTAGCATCACAAAGCTGGACAGAGGACAGACACACAGGAGAAGGAAGGAGAAGGTGGAAAGGAGAAGGAACGGTGGAGCTGCACTGTTTGTTTTTTGGGTTGTTTCTCTCCCCCCTCCTCATTCCTCATCTACACCTGATTGGATTTTTTTTTTTCCTCCTGTCTCCTGTTGACGTGGTGTTGTTCTGTGGACTGTAGTGGAAGGAGCAGAAGCCCACCCCCCCCTCAAAGGCTCCCTGATTGAGGTATTTTGATTTGAGTTTTCTTTGCAGAAGAGACACCTAGGGTTGCTGTGATTTAATGGTTGGGGGTTGGGATGGAGAGGCAGGCGATGGGGATGGCTGTGCATCAGGCGGAAGGTATGAGGAGCAGAGCGAGGGAGACGGAGGCACATCGCTGGCAGTAATGGAGGCTGATGTGTTGTGGTCAAACGGAAGCTGTGTGTGTCTGTGTCTGTCTGTCTCAGGTATGCTCGTGTCTGTGTGTATTTTTGTCTGTGGCCCGACACGCTGCCCCCGTGTGTGTTTGTGTGCGCAAAGTGTCACTTCCTGTTTGTGAATGTACAGTATGTGTGTTTGTGGTGGAAGCTCTTCAGCCCTGTGATGGCTCTGTTAAGGCTGTGTGATCTGTTGACATGTGTGATCACATTGGAAGCCATTGCCTCCAGCAGCAAACTGCCGCCTGTATGTTTGTCTGTCTGCAGCTTCTGGGATGCTACGGTTAGCTTTTGCCTTTCTTTCATCCTTCCTCTTTCTCCCCCCCAACCTTTCTTTCTTTTCTTTCTTTTTTTTCTTTTTCTTCGATCTCATGTCTGGATGACCCCCTCCCCATCCCCATCCCTGCTCCCACCCCGCCCCTCTAAATGGATCGTTTTAGAGCCTTTCTTTTCCATTTTCATATTGCTGTAGGTAGTAGCTAGCCCATGGTGCTTTTTTCCTTTATGGGTGGAATAAAAAAGACAAAGGCCGGCTGTGAGTGTGTGCGCAGGGGCATTTTCAGGCAGGTTTCTGCCTGATTTAGCTTCACACTGCACTACTGGCAGTGGATTTTATTAGCTCTCTCCTTTTAACCTGGTCCTCATCTATCTGTATGGGAATCATATGGGGCTGAATGAATTTCTTATAAAGGGAAAGAATGGAGAACATAGCGGGTCAAGAGAAATCCTGCTTTGATCTGATTGTGGTGTGTGTATTTGTATTTTTATGTGTGCGTTGTCTCTTATTTGCATACCTCTTTCAGCCAACCAGAGTGGCGAAAACTACCTCCCCTGACTCAAAGCAGTCAATCGCAAATGAAAAGCAACTATAGGTCTAGAAAACCCCAACAAAAATGGTCCCTTTTAATATTTGTTTGCCCATCATCACCACATAAGGGAGATTGTTTGGGGTGTTGGGGCTGTTTGAAAGCCTGGACAATGGACTGCAACTGCTCCTCTCCTCAAACCTAAAAAAAGTCAAAAAACATAAAGCAAAACAAAAAAACAAAAAAGATGTAATGTAAACAGAAACGTGAGGATTGGAAAATGCTGGAATTTGTGGCTTGTGCTTTTGGTTGGATTAACCCTTTACTGAGACAGATGGCCTTATCCCCCTGCCGTGGTGACAAACCCCAGTCAGCTTGTGACCCCTCCTGCATGTGTGTGTGTGTGTGTGTGTGTGTGTGTGTGTGTGTGTGTGCATTCTTACACCAAAAGGGGAAGAGAAAAAAGAAGGGAAAAAAACAGTGGCAGGCTTGCTCTGGCCAAGATGGTGGATGGCTCTGTTTTGGTTTTGGACTATAGCGCCAGTCTGCTACCCCCCCACGTGTGTGTGTGTGTGTGTGTGTGTGTGTGTGCTTGTGCATGTGGTTGTGCGCGTCTTGAAAATTATCCATGAAGACATGCCTCAGTATCTTCTTGGAAAATGGACTAGGACTTGGACTAGCCGGCTAGCTTTGACATGAGAGCATGTTTATTGTGGAGACTGAGGGAAATGCTTTTGTAATAGCTTCTGCACAACAGTTGGGTCTAAGACTGTAGCCAGATTTCTGAGGCAGGCCCATAATCCGTGCTGCTTCCTTGTCATTTTCCACCAGCTACATACAGTATTCTTTAAATTGGCACCTATTTAATCAAAGCAGATGCTCTAATAAACCACAGTGAATCAACAAAATGTGGCCCGTTTGAAGGAAAAAAAACCCTGAAAACTTGGCTATAGTTACCTTGTGTGTGGTGCCCCCCCCCCCCCCCCCCCCCTATTCTTGTCTTGTGTTTAATCTACCAAAAGCAAAATGCGTAAATACTTTCCAAAATAAGCTTTTCTCTTTTATAACGATTATGGAATTTTTGTAATGAGTTTGACTAAAAAATAAATTGTCTGGATGTTGTCACAGTTATAAGAACAAACCATAGGCACTTTGTGTCCCATAGGTTTATGTGTTAGGTGCCTTGTCTAGTTGATTGGAAGAGTTGGAGACTAGTAAAAAGGGCTACATATAAAGCAGGGGTAGGCAACTCCAGGCCTCGAGGGCTGGTGTCCTGCAGGTTTTAGATGTATCCTTGATCCAACACAGCTGATTCAAATGGCTAAATTACCTCCTCAACATGTCTTGTAGTTCTCCAGAGGAATTGTGATGAACTAATCATTTGATTCAAGTGTGTTAACCCAGGGTGAGATCTAAAACCTGCAGGGTACCGGCCCTCAAGGCCTGGAATTGCCCACCCCTGGTAATCAGCCTCATGTGACGTCAAGACAATCATATTTGTCTATGAAGATGTTTTAAAAAGATCCTGGTGTATCGAGTTTTACGGACATGAACTTGCATGACCTCTCTAACCTGCTATTCATTGCTGCTAGAAGATAGCTGGTCAAGAGTTCATTTGCAGCTGCTAGCATCCTATGACTAAAAAATGACCAAAATCTGAAATGTTTGGTGTAGATTTTTAACCAGAATGCCTTTTAGTGTTAACTGTTACCCCCATAAAGATGACATCTGGCAACCTCCCCCAAGTTTTGGCACATAACTATATATCAGGGGTGGGGAACTCCAGGCCTCGAGAGCCGTTGTCGTGAAGGTTTTAGATCTCACCCTGGGCCAACACACCTGAATCAAATGATTAGTTCATTACCAGGCCTGTCGAGAACTTCAAGACATGTTGAGAAGGTTATTTAGCCATTTAAGTCAGCTGTGTTGGATCAGGGACACATCTAAAACCTGCAGGACACCGACCGTTGAGGCATGGAGTTCCCCCACCCCTGATATATATCAATAAAGTTGTGGTTTGACTATACTAACTTGTGAAGCAGCCATGAAATAGGACCACTCTGTTGAGAAAAGGGACAAAGGTTACATCTAGCAGGCATCTGATGGGGAAAGAGTTAATATTGGTAGCATGCATTGTATTAATCTCAGTAGCCAGGCACAAACAATGTCTTCTCTTTTACTTGACGCAAACCATAAGCGAATCCTCTTTATCCTTCACATCTGGATTTCGGTATCACTGGTCATTTACATAAGTGCTGTAGCCAAAATGAATTAAGCTGTAATTATACTTCTGGATTGTATGACATCAGCAACATTAGAGCAGAAAAACAGATTTGGGCCTACAGTGGGACCCGGTGTGAGACTTGAGGAGAACCACAGTTCTCCACCATTCAAACCCGAAACAGGAAGAGTTTTGCCCGACCACACAAGCTGCTGTTATAACTGCCAAGCGTACTGCAGACAGAGAAATCACAAATGAGCAGATCAGAGACTGGGTGGAGCCTGTGGTCTTAATCAATGAACTGGAGAAGTGATGGAAGCAGAAAGGAGTGATGGAGGGAATGGAAGCAGAGGGAGTGAACATCACAAGTCCCTGTGGACTATCCACTGAGTCGTGTCATGAAAGTTTTAACCAACTTTTGCAGATAACAGCTTCTGCTCTACCCTAGCTCATACATATAACCTGGAATACATTGTGCCTTGTATTGTGTCTGTGTGTGTGTCTTATCACGTGTAGAAAAACAACATTTTGTCCAAATATGCTGTCAGAGTTTAGGAGTGGCGCCATTGTCTATGTGTCAGTCACAGACCACTTAAAATGCACCGTTTCAAATAACTCCTGTCCTGAGTGACCTGAATGGCAGCACAGAAGCCGAATAAGAACAGCTGGCTCTATTAATAGAACAATTATGATAATGAATCATTGCCAAACACATTTATGATGGCCTACTTTTCACTCACAGCACTGATCACTTCAGTGGTGAAAGTGTTGAAACAAACAATGATTGTTTTAATATGCTGCTTTTATTTCTAAATCCAGAAACCCACTAATCTGTATGTTGTTTCTCTGAACCTCGATGTTTGAATGACATTTGTTTTTTAGGTCACACTGGTCATTCTGTTGATATAGCGTGTCTGTTGATATAGTGTGGGCATACCCTGAAGTGCCCCATTACAAAACTGATAAGTTATTTTCAGCACCAATACAGATTAGTTGGAGTCAATTTGACAGTTTCCAGTAAAAAAAACAAACAAACCAAAAATACAAAAATCATGCTGTCAGTTTTTAAAATGACTCCATACAAAAAAAATCATTAAATGTATTTTCTCATGCTATCTCTACGTGAAAGAACCCTCTGCATGCTTCCTAAACCGCTCACCTGAACTGCTACAGCCTGCAAATACACTCCTTTGTGCCTGTCTGTGGCACAGTATCCTTTATTGATATATCTGATATCTAAACAATTGCACTGAATAAAGAAAGATGTCTTTATTGTTGTGATTGATCAAAAATTATTTTATTTTGAAAGGGTGCGTGTGTGTAATCAAATACATCATGGTTTTACATAGATGCTGCAAATTTTTTATACAGAAATTGCTGCGGTGTGCACACTATTGCTAATTATAACCATACAGTGTGACATGTGTGCATTAACCCAGTTCATGTTGCTTTTTTAACAATACTGTTGCGTCATCAGCAGTGACAAAATAACTTCTGCTTTCTGGTGTGGCTGTTGCAGATTAGGCAGGTATCGATCACGTGCAAAAACATGTTTAAAAAGTCGGCACGTGTGCGGCAGTAATTTGTCTTGGATGTCGTTGTGAAAGAATTCATAAAGAAATGCCGTTTGGACAGGCTTGACCTATAAGTCTTTTAATTCAAATATCAGGTACACAGTAATTGTGTGGAACAGTTTTTCAAGGTTAGAACTATTATAATCGTGTTATTTGGATATCCTGACCTGGGTCACTGCTTTTTTTTTAAGTTGAACCTTATATTTCCATGGTGACCTTCATCATCACCATCATCTAGAAACGCTCAAACCTTGAGATTTGCACTAAGAACCTTCTTGCTGTAAATCTTTCCCCCTTAAGGACAACATTTGAAGACCCTTCCATACCCTTTATTGCTATATCAGTAAAGACATGATTTAATGATCATTAGAATAGTTTCAGAGTTTTTCCAAGGGTAGCTGCAGAGGCAGAGACCATAGGCCTGAAATATGACTGAAACTGCTTTTGGAAAAAAGCTCAAGGGTTACTCCAAGTTAGCGTCCAAGGGGTTAAGAGTTAAAAGACCAGCTGATAGTAATATCAAAGAAGTATATTTCAGCCTGGTTCTTTTGCCTCTTTTTAAACCATGACAGCTTAAAGATTTAAGCGGGCTGAAGATGCCCTAATGATTTTTGCCAAACTAAAGCTTCAAACTGGATCAAATAAAGATGTCAAGGAGGGCGACTTCCCAGCTCCCAGCTATGATGACAAAGTCATCCGTGGAGTCAAGCCCTGCGTTGTCCTTGTGGAAGGAATTAAATGTAGGTCACCACCAAAATGAAAGGCCCGGCCTCGGCCTGGGGGGATATGTGCCCAGGGTCCTCTGTTGCTCTGGGGGAATGCAAGTGTAGGAAATAAACAGATTTATCACACGTGGCTATTTTTAGAAGCTGTGTGCGTGCCTGTAGAGCCTCCTTCTACTTCTTTTTCATCTGCCTTAATGTCATTGTGTTAAGGAAATATGGCTAAGATTACTTTTGTCTTTTACTTTGTCACTGACTATCATCTGACTCAGTTGTTGCCCAGCTACTGTCTACTAGAACATCTCCTATGTTAGGTCTTCTGTCTCCTATATAATTCATCAAGGTTCAAGTCCTCATAGACTTCTGTCCTTCATAGTGTTGTGGAATATGTTTAAGTGAAGAATAATTAAACAGTGTTGTCATGCTCTTGTGTCATTGTACTCTCAAATCTAACTGAGATATCATGCACTGACTTCTCAAATGTTGCTAAACCTAGTGTCCAACCTTGTATCCAGTAAGGTTAGAAAAAAAACTACATAAAATATAATTAAAACAGAATGTAGTGGTTTATAAAAATACCCCAAAGATGACACTTCACATGTACAAGGACACCGAGACATTGGTGAGGTCTGGGGCAGCAGTGACGGATGGATTCAAGGTGGGGTGGGATTATGTTAGGGATAGTCTCTGAGCCCCTTCTTGTTTGCAGTGGTGATGGACAAGTTGACAGATGAGGCCAGGCAGGAGTCTCCATGGACTATGATGCTCACAGACGACACTGTGATCTGTAGTGAGAGGAGAGAGCAGGTGGATGAGAGCCTGGAGACATGGAGACATGGACTAGAGAGAAGAGGAATGAACGTTGGCAGAATACATATAGCTGTGAGTGTGAATGAGAGGGAGATGGGTGGAACAGTGAAGCTGCAACAAGCAGAGGTGGTGAGGGTAGAAGAGTTTAAATACCTGGGGTCAACCATCCAAAGCAATGGACAGTCCACAAGGGGCGTAAAGAAGAGAGTGCAGGTGGGGTGGAGTGGGTGGAGATGAGTGCCAGTGCCAATCTGCGACAGAAGGATGGCAGCAAGAGCGAAAAAGAAGGTTCACATGATGGTCGTGAGACCTGCTATGATGTGTGGTTTGGACAGGATGCCGACCCGGTAGGGGATGGAGGGAGCGGATTAGAAATTAGTACATCAGAGGGACAGCTCAGGTTGAGCAATTTGAAGATAAAGTTAGAGAGGCAAGAGATGGTTCAGACGCGCTCAGAACAGAGTACTGGATACACTAGACAAAGGATGTTGAAGAGGAAACTGGCAGGAAAGAGCAGAGGAAGACTCGTGGATGCGGTGAAGGAGGACATGCAGAGGGCTGGGGTGAGAAAGGATATTAGGGATAGGGTGAGATGGAGACAAATGATCAAAACAGCAGCTATTTGGACATTTTACAGCTGATGACATTATTAAGAAACAGGTCAGTAACAATAATTGGTTAGTGTCTTATAGAAGGTTGAGCTTTTTAGAGGTGAAGGTGTGGAAGTGTTCACCATGCTGTGAAAGACTGCCTCGTCAACAGTTAAGTCTACCATGCATATTCTCGAGGAGGTGGTTAATAATTATTATTAAATATGGCTCTGTCAAAATTGGACTCAAACATATCACCTAGTTTAATAAGTTGGGTTCCCCCCCCAAAATAATATTTTTTTCCCAATTAAAACACGAGTGATTTATAAATGATTATAAAACATTAGATTCAGTCTCCACACAGCGTCCCGACTTATTTGGCAACTTGGTTGCTTTGGGGAGACGATCCCTCAAAATAGTCTACCATCAATTAAATATGGATGAGCTGCTTGGATTTCTCTGGCACTAGTGTCAGCTGTGCTTGAAGTTAGTTTGTAAAGATCATTATATCAGTTTTTTGCTTTAGAGCAGGAAATCATAAGGTGTACTGCATGCATGTTTTGTTTGATAAGTAATGAGATTCCATGTAAATTCTTAGGCCGTGTATTTGTGAAAGAGACAGTTATTGTTAGTCATCTTGTGTGAAGTCTTGATTTTTTTTTTCCTTTGGTATGTAATATGTGTCACCATTACACATCAAATTATTTTTCTCCTCGTCGTTGAACCAAAATATGAACCCTGAACACCCCGGTTCAGTTTGGATAATGGGACATTGGCACAAAAGGAGGCAGTCTGATATTGATCTGCTGTAAGCCGAGTGACAGTTTAGACAAAGTGGGCAGGCCAAGGTCACAGTGAGGGTCGTGGCTAGTTGCTGTCATCTATTGATTGTGGTTTGAAAGACGTGCACGTGCAACATTATGCCCTTGATTGCTGATAAACCCGATTCTGCGAAATTCTGATTATTACTAAGGTCACTAAAGTAGTCGTCATTCACTTGTTTTGTAAATACATTAAACTTCAGATGTTCAAGAATTATGAAGGTTTCTTTTACTTTTACTTGCCAACAGAAACATGCATGTGCAATCCAGATCTTTACACGATCAAAATAGCTGATTTAAAAGTGTTATAAACAACTTTTGAACACTGCATCATTCAAGAAAAGGTTCAAGAGCAACTCAAATAAGAAGCCCTGAAATGTTATCTGCTTACCAAGTTAGGAATTTATCACTAAGGTTTTAGCAACTTTAATATAGTGAAACTAGGGGGGGCTTATACAAAACTTCAGCTAGTATCAGTAGTTTTCAGTGCAGCCGTAAGGTGGACAACACTGGAAACCTGACAGCACTTAATTCAATTCAATATTCAATTCAAAGCACTGACAACAAAATTGTCATTGCAAATATCTTCCCAAGTGTTTACAAGGAACGCTGACTAATGTTGAGTGTTGCAATGCTACGAGAAAATGGCAATGGGCTTGTTTTGGAGTCAGGAGCTGGGGGAGTTGCTGCAGGGAGGAACGTGGAGTCTTAGGCTATAGTGGAAGAGGGATGTTAAACATTTCAGGATGATGACTGGGAGGTCACAGAGTTCATGAGCTTATCTGCCTATGAAACCTCTAACTGTAATGCTAGAGGAACATGGAGAAAATGGAAAGAATTACAGGGAGTGTTTCTTGAATGAAGAGCGGAGTGATCTAGTTTCGTCGGTGATGGGCTGTGTAGACCCTGAAGCAGATACTGTTGTAGTGAGTGAATACGTTTTTGATTGTGCCTATTAGAATGTAGTAAAGTTCAAAGTCAGAGGACTTCAATGCTTTTGCTGTAAGAACGTGCAGTCATTTCGGTTAATTTGACACTATCTGAACGTGGCGGCTTCTTCGCTGGATGCACACCCTAAATACATTTCTGGAAGAGTGTGTTACGAACATTTACACATCACTTTCAGCACGGCACATCTGAACACTATCCCATTAAGAGCTTGGCGTGCACAAGATAACAGCTGTGCTCATGTGTCTTGTCGTGATATTCGCAGCTCACTGACAGAAATGATTGATTTAAAGCACAGCAAAATAAAGAAATGACTGCTTTCTAACCTCTCTCACAGTCTCACTTTGTCCAAACTGCCTTCTTTAGAGATGAATCTAATTTTTGTTCAGACGGCAAAGATGAACGTGTTATCAACGCTGGTGCCTAAATGCAACCGAATACAAACGTTGAGGCACACACTGACCTCACCATATACCTTTTGTATGTTGCTTTTGCTCACTCCCTGACAAAAAATCCCCCTGTTGAGGATGGCAACATTAAAAATCACAGAAGTTTTACAGGCCTTGCTGGAACGCTTTGAAATACTAAAGTAAGCTGATAATAAATGTGTTCATGTTTCAAAAGCCTTAAAACTTCCTTTTCAAAGGACTTTCATCTTGTTGTGCTCTCACACAGTTAAGTTGCCATAAGCCATGTTTTGATCCAATATTAGTTAAAATCATTAGTACCACTTTTATTTACACTATTTGTTTATTTTATCAAATTTTTTGGGTGGAAATACCTGTTCTAGTTTGGGTGCCATGTTGACTATTTGCCTCATCTGAATGCTTTCAGTATATCTTTTCTGTCTCCCTTTTTGCTTCTTGTCTACCTTCTGCTTTTACTTTTCTTAATTATTTGGCCAATAAGTTAAGGGGCATCGAAGCAATATGATCATTGACTTTTCAAAAACATTTTTTTAGCAAAGGTGGCCAGTATCCATTCCACCCCGCACCCAATAAGTACAGATGTGCTGAATTTAAGTTGCTCTCCTCGTAGAGTCTGATCCGATCGCCATAGGTGGTACACGGCTTAGACAGGGCAGCGCCCCCTCTGTAGCTGTTATGATAATGAAGCGGTGTTTATGAGTGTATGTGTGTGCTGCAAAGGAGATCGTTGCATAAAGCTCCATTAGGTGATTACCCTCCACCCACACCCCCGTTATCCGTAGACCATGCCATTTGGTGACACCTCCCTCCCCACTGTCTGTGTGCGGGCACTTACATATGCATGTTTTGGCTGGCAGAGGGGGAACAGCTGCTGATTATGACAAGGACACTGAGTAGGAAGTGTCTGCTTCTCAAACCTGTTTATACTATTACAGGCCAAAAGGTAGGTGTGTGTGTGTGTGTGTGTGTGTGCGCGCGCGCGCGCATGTTTGCCATTCACATATGAGCCAGAAGACTGCTTCTGACTGTGGGTATCTGAGTCAACCTTCTGCTGGGCTCAGCTTGCTGGTTTCTTATCTGTGGGAAGGAACAGACAATCGGATAGTCAGGCGGACAGGAAGGAATAAAGGTCAGGCACAGCTCCATATGTTCACACAAACATGCGCAAAAAGTCTTGATCCTACACAAAGTGGTTTGTTTTACCAGGAGGATATGCAAATGTATTTTTATTTTATTTATTTAATTAAGAAGTTTAATTGTGATCAAGATCTTGCTTGCAAGTGGGCCCCAAGTTAAAACAAAATACTGCATATAACTTAATGGCCACTTTATTAGTTACATCTTGCAAGTACATGTTTGAATCCAGTTTTGCTTTCACAACTGCTTTAATTCTTCATGGCAGAGATTCAACAAGATGCTGGAAATGCTCCTCAGAGATTTTGATCCATATTGATATGACAGCATCACACAGCTGCTGCAGATTTGTCGGCTGCACATCCACGATGTGAATCTCTCGTTCCATCACATCCCAAAGGAGCCCCGTTTGATTGAAATCAGTGACTGTGGAGGCCATTTGAGTGCAGTGAACTCACTGTCATGTTCAAGAAAGCACTTTCCAATGATTTGCGCTCTGTGACATGGTGTGTTATTCTGCTGGAAGCAGCCACCAGAAGATGGGTCAGTTGGTACTAAGGGGCCCGACGTGTGCTAAAAAAAATATCTCCCAACCGATTGCACCAGCAGTATGAACCGGTTGCTTCCGTGTTGTTTATGTCAAATTCTGACCCCAGCAATGTTGCAGGAGAAATCGAGACTCATCAGACGAGTCAACGTTTTCCCATCTTCTCATGTCCCAGCCCATGTGAATATGTAGCCTCGGTTTCCTGCTTTTAGACCATCTGCTTCATTTGATGTTTTGCAAATTCAGAGATGCTATTCTGAATACAAAAAGTGAAACAAGTCATTATTTAAGCCTTCCTGACAGCTCAAAACAATCAGGCCATTCTCCTCTGACGCCAAGAAAGACTTTTCACCCAGGGAATCACTGCTCATTAAATCTTTTCTTTTGTAGACCATTTTCTGTAAATCCTATAGATTGTTGTGTGTATGAAACTCCCAGTAGATCAGCAGTTCCTAAAATGCTCACAAGAGTTTATCTGGCAGCACCAACCACTTAAATCACCTCTATTCCCCCATTCTGACACTCAGTTTCAACTCGGGCAGGTTGCTTTGATTATATCTACACACCCGAATGCACTGCCATTGATTAGATATGTGAATTAAAGAGCAATTGAACAAGTGTAATTAATAAAAGTCGTGTACATATTTCTAAACAACAATCATACACATATTAACAAACAAATATAAGCTCTAGTGAAAGCACTTTCAGGTAATGGAGAAATTAAAAACCAGCAGAGCTTTAAAGCCACACTTTTTAAAAAAACACACATTATGACAGCGACAGTATTTTTGAGGCTGTTGACCTGCTCTGTGTGCAGACATGCACACGGACCCCTGCTCTCACTATGGGCAAGTGTTTTTTCTTATAGTACTGCTTCTTTTACTCCATTTGCAGTAGTAGCAGTGATAGTTGCCCTTGTAGTGAAGTGTCTGTGAGGACAGGTCTAAATACCCTTCAGTCAGATATGCATTATTATATTTTCACCAATCACAGCAGAGAGCCCCTTGCTGAATAAAACTAGTCCCAAGCCTCTGTGCTGACCCTCAAACACAGGCTTATTGGCTTTTTTGCAGTTTCACCTAAAATAAGTGTTAGCTCAGCTGTGCGAGATTAAGGTAGTTGACACACTAATCTAATATAAAATTAAAAACCTTCTACTCGGTCTGTCGAGATTGTGTTTGGAGGTTGAGGTTATGTGTTCGCTTTTGGACCTTTTTATTCTCACTAATTTTATAAATGGATTGCTGATGAATTCTGTTCTTAAAAAGACGTCAATTCCTTCATTTTGTTGTGTACAACCTCTATGATGGCTGTTGTATACACATGTTTTGAAGCTATTGATATTAGGTAAGGTGTTTGGGATTGACTAGTCACAGCCACTGCATACTTCAGAAAAAGAAACTTGACATTGCTTGAAATGTAGTGTTTTGCAGAATTTCCACACAGTTAGTGGTAAGTTCAGTATTCAGGGGAAGTGTGGCAGTATCTTGAAGTGGGATGCAACGTGTTAATGGGTAGTGCTCAGTATCCTGCAGGAATGTAAGTTGAACAGTTTAGGTGAGCAGCTTTATCGATGCTTTCCAAAACTGACCACAGGAAGTACCATTCAGAGGGTCAACCGACTGTGCGTGATGTAAATGCTGGCGTGTCATGCCTTACATCGTGCATGCTTTCTCTAATGGAGCCATAACTATGTGGTCCTATTTTTGACAAGGAAGTTGTGAAGCTAAAGAAGTTGTAACTGGAAAACAAACTTCTTTCTCTCACAAGTTAGCAACTTTCCTGCCCACATTGTATTATTCCTCTCATTAGCAGAAACTCAGGCCCAGGATGCTTGTAGAAGCATAAATGACTTAAATGTTTCTATTCTGTCCTTATAAAAAACAGTTTTTCATTGCTGTGTGTGTCATACAGTTGCAGGCTGCAATGCTTTAAGTTTTTTGGAGGGATGTTTTTGATGCAGCGGCAGCATTACAGTGTGACTGCCAGTGTCTTACCATTTTTCCTTGATCATCTTCCTGAAATGCTAATGATGATTTTTTTCTTTCTTTCTACATAACACCCACCTACCCAACTCAACTCGTGAATACGCTGAAACCATTAAGCCCCAAGGCAGCCAGCTTTAGATGAACACCCTCCGAGGCTTCGTTGTGTGCACCAGCAGCTGGATTACATTAACTCTTAGCACAGTCGCAGGAGTCTCTATGCTCGGCTCTCAACCTGTCTTTCTTGCTCGTACCATTCCACAGTTTGGTCAATGGAGCTTTTGTGGGGAGGGGATATTGAATTAATTAGGCCTATAGCGATAACAGTGTCTCAACCCTGGGTATAAGCCAAGGCTCTGCTTTTTTTTCTCCCTTTTTTTTTTTTTTAACACCCCCTTTGAAACACTGGTCACAATTCTTCCTATTTAGTTTTCTAAGAGCAGCACCGTCTAAATGAAGTCGAATCAATGGCCGCTTTTGTATGCGAAGCGAACTGACAGTCGGCTGGACACTCCGGCTTGTCTGAGCACTCTTTACGGTTGACATTCGGCAAAAAGAAATTCTGCCTGGGAACGTGCAAAGAGCGACTGGTATCCGATTGACTTTAAATCAATTTCCTCTTGGTGCGCAAGCGATTAGATGTTTGCGGGCGCTACTTGCGAATTCTGGTAATGCACAAGAAGATTATCCCTGTCTGTGTCCTTCATACAATGGCATATAACCGTGATAGAATAGGCGATATACTGTAATAGATGATTGAGTTGATGCACGTCAAGAATATTTGTATAAGAGATTCATTATCTTCAGACGTGGAAACTCTCTGTGTGCATTGTACGCTTGCTCGAGTTAGGATGTGCGCATCTGTGATTTATCACCAGTGTCACCGAACGTGGCTGCAGTGGGAGCCTCTCCCCGTATTCTCACACATCTATTTTTACCAGCTTATTGCTTAGCAGCCCACTGGAGACAAAATGATTGCAAGATAAGACAGATCGGGAGATGGAAGAAAGGGGTTTCAAGGGAAGAAGGCAAAGCAGGGAAAGCCCTCTGCTGTCACTAAATAGAAGAAAAAGATATTTTGCCATGGGCACTGGATGCTTTTATTTGTGCCAGAATAATTCGATTTTTGGAGTAGGATAAAATCAATTAGGTAGAGAGTGAGATAACGCTAAAGAGAACTTCAGAGCGGCGCGTACAATAGCGTGGAAATCGCATTAGTCAGGCAAACATTGAATGGTTAAATAGAAACACAGCGTTTCATGTGTAAAGCTGTTTACCGCTGGTGCCACACCGGCCAACTGTCTGCAGCCATTAAAGGCAAGTGCTAGAATTTCACAGGCTGCATGGCAATTCAGAAACAGACACACACACTCCCATTCCACCCCGGCACATATGGCAGGCTCTCACTGAGGTGCCACTACAATACTTCACACCCCACCCGAGAAATAACATCATAGCAGACAATTGATAATCATTCTTTTAGGCTCTGCTGTTTGCAACTCGCTCTGCACCAATTGCGATGGAGGCTTCTAATGCATGTGGATATATATGCACAACTTAAACGAGAGGATATAGGAACAGAAAGATTAGCATTATGGGGAGGAAGGTGGAACGAGTGTGTGTGGGAAATCCCAAAGGGTTCACATGGCAGTTCATTTGACATCATAGCACTCAGATTCCCAAGGTGATGAAATGTCACATAATGAAATGGGGGAAAAAAAGAAGTCGTCTAACTTTACGTTTCTCTCTGTTTTTCTGTCTAGGTACTACCCGTGCCCCACGTGAAGGAGAAGTTCCTGGCGTGGACTACGAATTCCTCTCAGTAGAGCAATTCCTGGAATTGGAGAAAAGTGGGACCCTCTTGGAGATAGGAACATATGATGGTAAATTAGAAAGGTTGCTGTAGTTGTTGGACCTTGCCAACTATAAAAGAAAAAAAACCCCACCGTCCTGCAGACACCTGGACAGGTGAATCTTAGAAGTAGAACCAGCAGATCGAGCCTCCCATCTCTACCAACAACAATATAACACAAACAGGGTTTAAATCACTTTAAAACCTGCTGCTTGTATTGTATTAGAAGACTCGTTTTGTAGTTTGTTGGAGCTTTTGCTATTTTTCTGAATAAGAGACACAGTGTAAAGGTTGAAATTAACTGAATAACATTTAGATACCGTACTGAGCTAACAGTTTCCTGGAAGAGATACAAAGGCACAGGCGTATACTTCTACACAGAACATTTGTTCAACACAGACCCATTTTATAAAATCTCAGACAGCTTTTACTCTTATTCTGAGCGAGTTTTTAAACTTTATTTATTTCCACACAAAGATACGCCCATAATGAAACTTGCAGAGAGCACAAAAGCCTCCGTGTCTTTACTAAGCAGAGGGCACACACAGAGCTCTGCAACATGACAAGTTAACCGTCATGTAGTTTGCTTTTCCCATCATATCTATTACATAATGTTTTGAAATGCCTGTCAAACTCAGACAGGTCTGAAGTGTGTGAGAGTAAAGTCTGAAGCTTGGTTAGGATCTAAAATGTGGTTCGAGACTGCGTATAATAACTGACAACTGAAACTACAGTATGTAAACATCAGTCCACCTTCTTCAGTCTGTGCATGGTGTAAACCTGGGTGTTTTGCTCTTACAGAAAAGTAGAAACATTATCCTCTTGGATAATTCCATCATGTTTGACTGCAGGTTTTTCGCTGTTATTATATCTTCACCTCTGATAATGTAAAGTTCAAACTATGAATCATCTGTAACTATCGGCTTCTAGAATTTAATTATTTTATCCTTTAGGTCTGTGAGCACGGTTGATTAATTGTACTCAAGCCAATGCAAAATAATTAGACTAGCTCAGTATAGCTTACTTATATTTTGGAGCAAACACCATTCGCTCATTAAGACTGTGGCTTTAGATGCTGGTCTGCAGATGGTACAGTCTCTTTACCTCTGCCTGGTTACTCTTTGGATGAGCATGAGTGATTTTCTGTGTGTTTGAATTTGAATTTTTCAGTTAAACCAAAATGTTGCACTGGCACTGAAGAAATGGAGAGGATTTTTTATGGAGGAAAGCAGGTGCTGTGCATGTGTCAGAGTATCTGTTATCTGAGAAACTGGTGTTTAAGGTTGACTTAGAAAATATCAGCCTAATTAAGCTATAGCAGTAAAAAGTGATTTGAGAAATAAAGGAACTGTTTAGTTATAAAACAAAAAAGGGAGGGGGGGGGGTGCTGCTTGTGAAACTTTTTTGAGATTAAACACAAAAAAAGAACAAAAGCAGTTTTGCTTTGGAGATTAGCATTCTCCCACAGACAAACTCAACTTCACAATTTGCATACAAAGACTGTGACTAAACCCCCTTCAACACACACACACACACACACACACACACACACACACACACACACACACACACACACACACACACACACACACACACACTTCACTCACACACAAAAGGCCCTTCGACCCCTCCTCTTATGCCCTCCCACTACTCTTTTCTGTGTCTTTCTGATCCCCGCCCATCTTCCCTTCTGCCTCCTTCATCACCTAGGTAACTATTATGGGACACCCAAGCCACCAGTGCAGCCCCCCAGTGGGAAAGTGATTAGCAGTAGTGGTAACAGCGGTGATGCCCCACTGCCAGACGGGCTCAGGAGTAGCCTGCCGGGCTCACAGCACTCCACTCCCCGACGCTCCAAGTCCTACAATGACATGCACAATGCTGGATTAGTGCCTGGAGAGCAGCAGCAGGAGGACGACGAGGACCTCCATGACATGAACAGCAGCTTTACAGGTACGTGCGGAGGAAGGAGAGGAAATCGGATGGGCGGAGAGTCTCTTATAAGTTTAGATTGACACTCGAGTAACACTGAGCATTGTATCTCTATGATTTTGTGCATTGAAGAAGCACTCTGCTGTTTGCTTTTAGTGAAGAGTACAACAGCACGTGTATAAATGACCATGTATGGCTCTGTCAGGACGCTGCCATGTTGAAGAAAATAACCCTCTGCTATAACAAATGCATAATAAGAGCCACGGTTTAAACCATCTGCAAAGGTACATTTACTCAAGTCAGATTAGCAAAACATGAGGGAGACTGAAGTGAATAACTCTAAATGAATAACAACTATAGTTGGTTAAAATTTTAAACTGATGAGACGAGAATATCCCATTATTGAGTCATGAAGGGAACACTGACAGAGCACTGTTTTTGCGTGTACACTGAGTACATTAATACTTGATTGCTTGCAGATAACCCTCCTTTACATAAATTGGTGTTAGACTTCAGATAAGTGATCTGACAAAATAAGATCTTTTAAAGCATCTCAAATGATTTCCTGTTCATTTTTATTTCATTTTAACTCCATAAAAATTATTAATCTGAAAAGTGTTTCCTGGAGGAACTGATAATTGATTTCTATCCAATACAGTATTGAATACTATATGAGTGGAGCCAGAAAAGCAAATACTAAATAAAATAATGTGAATACCAAACCAAAGCACAGTTGATTTGCCCGCACTAACGCCTTGGTAGCTGTGTACACAAGCTGTGGCACCACACAGTGCACTCATCTTCTCTGGCCAGCTCAGCACAGATGTGTGTGTCCTTCTCTCAAGTAGGGTGTGAGCTTGGCACCTGAAATCAAAAAGCAAATGGTCACTCAAGATGCGTGTAAGCCATGTTTTGAAGCCAGGTGTTAAGAGCAGCATTTTTGTCTCACATTCATTTGAATACAACTTTGGACAGAAGATAAAAGAATGGACCCAGAAGGCTGGCAGCAGACCCAAAGCTAAATTAAATTTGCCTTCTTTTCACAGAGAAGACCCAAAGTGATACATCACATCTGACACTTATAAATGCTTATCTGCATTTTCAAAGAGATCTTTCCTCTTTCTCACACTTTGCCTGTAACCACCTAGCATCTGTGGTTGTTTTTAACTCCTCCTTGTTTCACGGGACTCATCGCTCCTTCAGCTGATTTGGACACCAAAGCAAACAGACCCTGCAGATCAGCCTGAGAATCACTTTCTTTCACTTTTAATTTTTGGGAGAGGAGAAGCGGGGGAGAAAAATCATTTGAGAGGTGATGGATAAAGTGGGAGGCGAATGGAAGTGGAGAGAAGGTAGCAGGAAATTAAATAGAAAGAGGAGGTGACTGAGAAAGAGGGCAAGTCTAAAAAAGCAACGACTGAAAAGGGAGAAAGAAACAAGCAGGGGAGGTTTTTATACTGTGAAAAAGGATAAGCTCAGAAAAGAAGTAGGAGAAAGCACAAAAGAAGTGGAGAGAGAAAGAGCCCTTTGCTGTGGAGAGGGGCTGCAGAATACAAGAACTTCTTTGATTGGTGAGTAAGTGGTCTCTGGCTCTGACTACATCTGCTGCCTGCGTATCTGCATCCACACATGTAAAATAGTGCCATCTGGCTGCGAGCATTAGACACCTGAGCAGATTCCATATGTGAAATTGATTTTGGGGGGATAATAGTCCATTAAATTAAGTTTAAGTTGGTAAAATGACAGCAGTGCTGCTTGTTTGACATTAAAGAAATGAACTGGAGTAATTTTTGGGATTTCCTTGTTAGTCGGTGAGTAGGAAATTTAAGGAGTTTCCGCCTTAAAGCTGTGGCTGACATGTGTTTTTCAAATGTGGCACCAGAAGTTGTTTAACTCTCTGTGATTGTGTGACAAGTGCCACTCGAGTGTGAGTGTGGAAATGAACCGGCAGGAAGCAAGGTGCTAGCACTTTCAAGGCGTGAACTGCCCACTCAGCATTCTTTACTGAAGGAGGAAAGAAACAAGCCCAAAGTACTTCTGTCTTTAGGAAGTTATTGGGCTAAATGGAAACATGCTATAGCAACATAACTGATTTCATTCAATAAGTAGATGCAAAAACTCACTGACATGAGGCTTTCTTGTCATCTAGTTGTGGATTTTTACAGCCTCATGAAACTTTTTTCAAATATTTTAGTCTTTAAATTATTCAGACTGCTCAGGCAGGTGATATTTTTATTCCTGTGGAAATTTAAAACATTACAGAAATACACTAAATGACTGGAATTCTTCCAAACTCCCATTCAAATGATGTTTCAATAATTCTTAATGTATTAGGAAATGTATGTTTTTTTCTATTACCGCACAGACTTTAAGGTTACATAATAGGCTGTATCTTGTGACGATACTTAAAAAAACGGTGTAATCAACAGGAGCACTTGTTTGTTTGAAGACAGTTGTTAATAAATTTTTCTTTAGTTGATCTCGTGATGCGTTCCATTTGCCTCGGCCATCTTCCAGAGCAAATGGAATTTCCTAATTGAGTGCATCCTAGTAAAGTGCGGTCAGTGCTCTGTGTGTGGCTCATTCAGCGAGTCACAGATGCACAACAGTAGTGCAGCAGATTGCAAGTTTTACAGTTTCACTCATGTTTACGTGCACTGCTGCCATGTTGGATTGCTGAGTTGGGTTTGGTGGGAGCTTTCCGGTTGACAACTGGTAGCTTGGAAATCCCAGCTTGAAATGGAGCGCACCATTGTCCCAAGGTTAACTCATTGTTTTCACAGCTACTTGTTGCTCCTTGAAAGTGTTACTGGCGTCCTTTAGTTGACAGATTTTTGACACCAGGCTGTGTGTGTTCTGGGTTTTTTGTCCCTCCAGGAGACTCTAGTGAATTAGACGAGATTCATCACTCGGTGCGCCCTTTCGCCCCCCGCCAGAGTGACCTGTCCTACGCTGGGACAACCCCCTCACCACCGGCCATCACGGAGAGCACACAGCAGACACACACTCACCTGAGCCATCCTCCCCCAGAGGATCCGCTGGGACCTCTGCCCGACAACTGGGAGATGGCCTATACCGAGAACGGAGAGGTCTATTTTATAGAGTAAGTACCAAAGGTCGGATTCCAGTAGTGCTTACTCTTAAATCAGATATTATCAGTGTTCACTGTCAATGTGGCTGAATGAAGCTTCCTTTCATTTTGATTAAACTCTGTTTAAAATGGGACATGACTTTATCTAACGTGACACATTTTCTCATGGCTGACTCTCTTTCTGTATTAACCATCGTCTGCACCGTCTAAACCAGATCCAGGTTTCATCTTAATGTGACAGACGTGTGTCGCTGTGGAGAGTACTCGAAGGCTTTAGGAAGCATGAAAGTTTAAAGAATGCAGCGTACATTACCGGCGGCTACATGAAGCATAATTCAGGATACCAAAGAGTTCCTCCTGCATCGCTCCTACAGCCATGAACCTTTAACCAATTTAAAGTCTGCAAGAAATTTATTACAGATTACCTGGTCATCTATGATGCCTTACTCCTTGTTGTTGTTACTTGTCAAACAGATTCTAATAGATTTGAAATTCCTTAATATGAGGCATAAAACTTTAAATATCCACTGTAACTTACTTGCGTTTATATTGTTCTTTTTTTAGGATCCTTCCAGCTGTGTTATTCTTCTCTACACCCATTAAAATGAACAATCATAATGTTCTTTTTTTACTATTATTAACATGGTAAAAGCATTCCAATTTGCTCAGATTTAAATGTTTCCTGTTTATTCTCAGCAATATTGACCAGACTTTCAGGGCTTTCAGTTAATGATCAAGTGCCGTGTGTCACTTTTTCCTTTTTTATAAATCATTCATTCCACCTGTTTCAGGGTCAAATTTCCGACGTCTATTAGCTACCCTCTAATAATTTGTCTTGTCTGGCCTGTCTTGTGTGTTCTGCTTAGCCACAATACAAGGACGACCTCCTGGATAGACCCTCGGTGCCTGGACAAACCTCAGAAACCCCTGGAAGAATCTGAAGATGATGGTACGTGTCTGTCTGTCAATGTTTGTGCAAAATCTTCTGTAAGCTAAAGGAGGTGATATTTTTTCATTTGTTTTGTTCCGTTGTTTAGAGCATGTTTTTCTACACCGCACCCAAAAACTCAGACTCTCATAACACATCTGAGAGGTTCACCCTTTTAGTCTTTAGGTGTCAGTATTGGGTCACAGAAAATGGTGTGCAGTCCACTGGCTGGTGCCACCTTTGCTCTTCTTCCAGCTGTTTCTTGGAGCAACAAGACCTACAACTTCCATTAATTGCCTTCCCCAATTTTGTAGTCTATTGTTACAGTATACAGAAAAAGAAAAGGTCACAAGCTCAACTCCATTATGATGTCAAACCACATTCAGAGATCCAGTCTTTAGTGCCGCCTGATTTTAGTAAACATGGTTTTTCAGAGGTTGTTGCTCTGGTTTTGGTTAAATCTTGCCACCCAGTGTCCAGATGTTGTTATTACAGCCGCCTAACTCACAGATGTTTGTCTTTCTGCTTCAATCCACCCCCCCCTGCCTTTGCCTTCCCAACAACAATCCTGTGGCGCTGCTGTGCCGTCCACTCAACTGAGTAGAAGGGGTACATACAGAGGAGCTGGATAATGACCTAGGTAGGAACTTCTCTCATCTTTTTGACATGTATCAGTTAGGTTACTGTGACTTTAATCATTCAGAAATGACACATCATGACATTTGTCTGCCCTTCCATTAGTACGTGGGATTTTTAAATGTGCGTTTGTATGCGGCCTTGAACATAATTGTCATCAAACCCCCATGCCACCAGCCATGCACCCACTACACAGCCTTACAAAACACTCCCACATCAGAAGGCCATCATATCAGACATAAGAGGCAAAAAGCTGATCCAGAGAAGATTGTTGTAATGATGGTTTCCTAATGTGCCTGTCTGAGCCAGACAGCTACAGGTCTTTTTGTTCTGATGCCCATCAGCACACTAACTAGCCTCTCAGACAGAGCGGTGAGGCCACCTGTGCAGGATAAATGGTGTCTGGAGATGATGCCCCGCACTGTTATGCACCTGTAATGAATTATTCCATTAGGGGAAATATATCAGAATAATGATTGACATGTTTGGACTTCACTTGGGGGTACACGGTGCAATACAAGGGGGGAAAAATATAAACGCCCACATCTAATACTGTGATGAAAATCTGTATGAATGTAGGATGTTTTCATCACCGTCATTACTGCTTTAGTAAATATATTCTATATTAGCACTGTTTAAAATGGTTAAATGTAATATGAAAGGGTTCAACTACAGAGAAACGGCTTCGATTTAGTCTCTCCAGCTCTTTTTTTCCCGAGCAGCAGAAGGTGTTTCCAGCAAAAAGCAATAAAAGCAGGAAAAAGAGAGCACACCAGATCCAAACAGGTTGATGAGATGCTGCCAAGGAAAACGGAGAATCTATCACGCTTTTATTTCTTTATTTTTAAACCCACTCCAATTGCTAAGCATCAACAGCGCTTAAATCTTCAGGTCAGACAACCCCCCCCAACCCTGTCCACAAGACATCCTCAACTGGATGAACATGCTCAATAATTATCGATCGGCGCCCTCCGATGCAGGTGGGCACAGAAACCGCAATTAAATCCTGCCCCTGAAGGAGACGAGCAGATGAAAGCCTTTTTATGAACGCCGGCACGCATGCCCAAATTCTCACGTACACCCACGTGCGCGAGAAGTGCCTCTCTGTGGCAGACTCTTCCTCCGGAGAAATCAATCACAGCTCTATATCAACAGAATGAGATGCGAACAGTTAAACGCGTAACTCATCACGCTCGTCTCCCCCTCGAAATCACAATATGTTCTAGAAAGTGGGAAGAGGGACACGGGGTGAGAGCAAAACACGGCTTAATGAGCGACGACTTTCCCTTTGTCTTTGCTGTTGTCATCTGTGTTTGCAAACACAGCGAAACCAGGCTTTCAGTAGGTTTGCAGCACAGAACGTCCTCTCTGTGCGCTTACACACACACACACACAGGTGGTCCTCCCGGACTGGAACTAGTGCAGTGTGAAATAACGTGGGTGATTAAAATTTGTGCGTGACGCCAGGCGGGACCGCATTCCATTTAACGTTCCAGTTCAAAACATCTAAATGATAATTTACCATGCTCGCCTTGCACGTTCACCCTCGCGACATCTCTTTCCCGTAACCTTGCATTTCTTCTTTGCCGCTTGTGCTTTTAGATGCACTTCAGCAGGTGTAGAAAAAGACGGAACCCACAGAAGCCCGAGCCGCTTACACGCACGGAGCTGTTGGCTCTGGTTTCACTTACAAATGATAAATTAATATGTAGACCGCGGCGGCGTGTTTCTGTGTGTCTGCATCTGCAGCTGATTCCACTCCAGCCGAGGTCCTCCTTATTAAAAAGCAGAGGGAAGCTCTCCAAGTTGGATGATTGTAATTACCATCTACTTGCACGCAGGGCAGAGCAGAAATTGGCTGGGGGTAATTCAAATTTTATTTGTCACATACACAGTCATACACAGTACGATATGCAGTGAAATGCTTACACAACTGCTCGTGACCTAAAGGAAAAAAAAAAGGCTATGAATAAGATAGGAAATAAATATGAAAATTAAAAAGGGTAAATTTAACTAGGAAGGAATAAAATAAAATGAAACAACTGTACAACAAAATACACAATACACAAATACACAGTATAGAAATATATAAGAATGTATGAAGAAATATAAATATATATACAATAATAATAATTATAATGGTAATATGTAGAACTTATTCGTCACAGGAGAGGATTACCGGACAATCTCTGTTTGTAGCCAATTAGAAGCGTCTGACATTATCTGTGTGGAGAATGGCCAGTAATCAATGCTGCTGTAATCAGGCGGGAGAAGTGAATCAGATGGCTCAACCACTGGATGATTGCACATTGGCATCATATTCATGTCTTTCTATGGTCATCTTTTAAGTTTCACCTTTTCACGTGTTTTAGCGTTCGCACACGTGTCCTTACATCAGTGTGAACAGTGTCCCTTTCAGTTCTACTCAAGCAGGTTTTAATTCTGCCCACAAAGAGACGAATGTGAAGTCAAATCTGCAACAATCTCTACCAGACACTTAGCGATCCATGTGAAAACTAAAGAGCCTTTGTTTAGCCAAGGACAGGTACTTTTCGACCATACCTTTCCAGCGCACTGATTAGAGACGTGTGTTTCTGTGTGATATTCTGTAGAATGTTGTTTTTCTTCTGTATGAGGGGAAAGAAAAGAAGAGAAGTCGTTCATTCAGAAACCAACCAATCATCTCACAGAATTTAGCTTCAATGTATTTTGCACAAAGGTTTCTAAGCCTGGAATTTTCCACCTGCTTCCTGTCATTTATAACTTTAGCTGCCTCTTCTTCATTGCCGTTTTTTCCCTGTATTTCTTCCCACTTCCCGTGCTCCTGTCCACTTCCTTCTCACGATTTCCTTCTCATGTGCCTTTCATCTCTCTACCCCCCTCCCCGCATTCATACATCCACCTGTGCCGATGGGGGTCTTGCTCTGTTCTTATCTGATGGGTGGAAATGTCAGCATTGTGAGGGGGACAGAGGTGAGAACAGCCAGACAGCCTGTGAAGCTGTTGAGCTGCTCTGGCCTCGGAGACTGACTGACGGGCCGATTACAATGGCGTGGCAAAAGGTCTTTCCTGGCTTTGCCACAAATGGCTCAATACACGGCTTCCTGCAAGTCAAGATTTACTTACTTCCTTTGTCTCATTATCTTTTTTTTTTTTCTTTACAGAACTTCCTCCAGGATGGGAGAAAATAGATGATCCAGTGTATGGAGTCTACTATGTTGAGTAAGTGCACAGGCTGACGCCGCAGAAAAATCTAGAAATAGCTCCCAGCTTCTTCTTCGTGTGCATAAATAGAAGTACATCCACACATTTCTTTTTTTCTTTTCTTTCAAGCAACAAAAACTCTTAACCTCACTGCTAATGGAAGACATCACAGCCAGATTCTTGCTTCAGCTATTTCAGTCCTTTTGTGTCCTGGAAAATGTAGGCCATTGTTTGTGTCACTAACATTCGGAAATAAATGAACAAAAATATGCAGCGAGCGTGTTTGTGCGAGCACATATGTGCGTATCTCATATTGTGTGAAGCCCCTGGGCCTCAGCATTAATACAAATATGTTTTATGTTGGGTTTTTTTAGTTTTTCTTTTTTTTTTATGTTGTTCAAAGCAGCACCTGTGGGCCCAAGGCTGTGGCATCCCCCCCCCCCTCTTTGTTTCTGCAATATTTTTTCTAATATACATTATTCACAGTTTCCTTCATTTGCTGTATAATTTGGCACTTTCAGGTTCCATTTTTCAGTGCTAGTTAGGTTAGTAGGAAACCTCCCAGGCTGTAATGTGAAAGATGTTTGTGGTTTCAGCGAAATTAAGCCATCAGCACAAAAGGATTTATTTGATGTGATTTGTAGGCACGGCTGTGTCATGTGCATCTCAAAGAGAGGTTTCTGTGTAAGCGTGGGTGTGTGTGCATTGTGCCACCATGTATTAATCAAAGCTTATCGCCATGTTTCTCCACTCCCCACCCCAATCCCCTCGCCCTTTGTTGACCCTCTCCCGCTCTGCTGTTACCTTATCCTCTTCTCCGTGTCCCTGCTGTGCTCTACTCTCCTGCTGATCTTTACCCCCCCTTACATCTTGTTCTGTATTCTTATGTTCTTTTCATCCACTCCGTCCACCGTCCCAAAGTCATATCAACAGGAAGACCCAGTATGAAAATCCGGTGCTAGAGGCTAAGAAGCGCAGGCAGCTGGAACAGCAGCAGCCTCAGCAGCCTCAGCCCCAGAGCCAGCAGCCACCTGAAGGTGAGCGCTACATCCGAGGTTCGTTCACAAGCCCCCACCAGGGGCGTCATTTTCTTTCTTTCTTATTCATGTGTATAAATGAGTTGCCTGCATGCTCTGCGTGTCTGTCTGTGTGAGTATGAGCGAGTGTGACTTTATCTGCCAATGCCTATTACTGCTACGGTTTTATTTTTGCTGCCAGCTCCTGCCTTATGATTTGCTAAGTGCCCTCCCATAAAGGCATAACTATTATTTGCGGCTGCACCACGCAGCCTTTTTGAAGTTAATTTCAGTTTTCTGTGCTACCTTTTGATTCTTGTTTGCTTTGGACGAAGGTAAGTTTGGCTCCCACCTGCCTGCTTAAGAGCTGGAGTGGAGACCCTTAATTTTGTGTTACTTAATAAAATGCTGCCAGTTGTAACGCTAATAAGAACTCTTCCCAAACACTTCTTCTGAGACAGCTGCCCAAAACCAAGCAACGGGTAGCTCAGTGATGCTCTTGTCCTCCTTTCTTTGCATATTCACAGGACACCCTACAGTGAAATTAATTGCAAATGCAGGTCAACTCAAGAGGGAATTCTCCTATTGCACTCCACATTCTGCTCATTCAGCATAAAACATTAGATTCACCTGCTGATTTTTTTTTTCCCCCCAATTGAAGGTTGAATCTCTCTGTAAAAGATAAAAAAAAAACAAAAAAAACAATCAGTTTTTCAAACACGTGTTTACTTCATCTATCTGTTATGAATATTATGACAAACTGCAGGCTAGCAAGGTGATTAATCAAAGGTGGTAGGCAGTCAAGAAAAAGGGAATCAGTTGTTTCTGGTTTCCCACACCACCAGTTTTATTGAGAAGAGAGATGCGAAACCATATTAATGCTTGTGTTCATACTGAGCTCAGTAGTGAAACATGAATCTGTAGTGGGTAGAAGGCTTCACATCAATCTTTCATCCACTGTAATTAACACGCTGCACAGTAGTTCTGTCGGCTTCATCGGAGCTGCATTTGCTTTGTTGCAAGCACACAGCACAGCAGGACGTGTTGTCTTAGCCTCAGTTTCGTTCAAGTAGGACAACTTTGCACCTGTCTAGACTCCATCTCGAGAACATGTGCCTCTCGCTGTTGCAGAATGGATCGAAGACTCGACGATGGCAGGGGCTCCGTTGGCTAGCTATGCTGCCAACCACCAGGAGACCTACAGGGACCCTCAGACAGGGCCCGCAGTGCCCAACGCGATGGGACAAAAACGTAAGTTGTCATCCTCAGAGAGCTAAAGCCTGCAACCAAGCGAAATGAGGATTATGCATAACTTTTTTGTTTCCAGGCGGCGTCACCCAGAGCGACTTATTATAAGTTAAACAAAATTCATCTTTTACAGCTTAGTTTGTTTTCCTGTGCCAGCGCCTCAGGCCCTGTTTGAGTTGTCGTGATGGAGGACCAGAACTGAACTGACACTGTAAAGCTGCTCTCTGTATAAATCACATCATGCATTTTTTATAAGTCAAATTGAACTCGCGTGACACGTGCACTAAACAAAATTGCGTCCAGTCTGCATATTTTTACGAAGACACGCTCTGCCGAGTGCCCTTCCATAAATGTCCCTCTGCCTGTGTTTATCGTGGCAACGTGTTGATTCTCAGGAAACCTCTGCTGTGTTGTTCCACATAATGGCCTGATTTCACCCATCATTTAGTGACACACAAACACACACAAATAGACAGTCTCGCCGTTACAGTGGGTTTCCTTCTCCTGGTTGCCAGTTCCTTTTATACCGGCCTCCCACTAGCAGCTTGTCTAATTAGCACAGCCATGGCAGAGAATTAACTGCCTCACCCTGTCTCTCCCTCTTACTCTCTCTTGCTGCTTTGTCGGCAGCCTTTTCCTTCTCCCTCATCGATCTCTTTATTTTATAGCGCACATTTGCCGTCTCGCTGCCTTTTGTCGTCTCGCTGCCTTTTGTCTGGTCCCACCCAGCTTTCTGCTTTGGTTTAACTGCTTGGTGCTGTCCATCTTTTTGTCTTACCCCTCCCTCCACACCCCCAGTCTCAAACTCCTGCTAGCTCGACTGTGCCGGCACTCCATATTACTCCATAGAAAGACATCACTTTTGAAATCTTTTAATCTAACACACTTGCTTTTCATGTTCCCCCCGCTTCCTGGTCTGTTCTTACATCTCTAGATCCCTGGTGGATAAAGCCACCCATATCAGCACACAGTTTAGTTACATTTTCCCTAGTCTAGGGGAAAAAAATCCAATTCAAAAGGCACTGAGCATGAAAACACACATGCATGTAGACAATAAAACACAAGGGCACAGACCGACTCCAAGGGTAATGCATTTTTCATTGAATGCGTAAGCTGTAGCACTGCCATAACCTAATGTGGTGCTGCAGGTCACCACACAGACGTTCCTTTAGTCTTCATCATCCTCTCTCTTCTTATTTTCTTCTCTGCCAACATCTCCTCAATCATTTGTGTATCCGAAGTATTGTGCGTTTGGCATGCATCGTGTCCTTTAATAGAGAAGCGGAGCTCAGCCTGTGCCTGTGTATTCATCTGTTTGTTTTTCATTCCTAGTAGAAAAGATAAACTTTATCCTTAATGCCGTATAATTAGATAGCAAAGTCAAGAAAAAGAGAATTGAGTTTAGATGTCGTTGTCGTCGTTTGAGCAGTTGTTCTTTCACAAGATCACTGTCAAATTTTTTTCATATAGATGTGTCTCAGTTAAACCCTCACAACCAGTGTGGAGTGATACAGATGTCTTCTCAGATGAGATTTCAGCAGCTGATTGAAACAAGCCGGAGACATCGCTTATGCGAACACGACGGTCATGTGACCTTCATCTGAAGCAATGTCATTGCTATTCAGGCTACAGATATCTGGTGCGCCTGTTGTGTCTTCAAATGCCAAACCGCCAGTGAAAGCAAACAGCAGCCTGCATATTAGACATTCAAAGAGCTGAAGTGGTGTCATACTATTTTGAAATAAGTTCCTGTCTAAACTGTTTTTGTCCCATCACATCATCACGTTGTAAATTAAAATTATAAGTAATAAATGATCATTATTATCAAAAAGTTATGGACTGATTCCAGTGGCGATAACAGTAGATGAGTTCAGATTTAAAGGCTTTGCATGTCTATACTCGGGCTTCTTATTTCCGGTTTTGCTCAATGTTTCACTGAGTTGCATGTGCTGAAGAAAGTCATTCAACCATACTCAGTCTTTTCTATATGAACTTTTAATGTAGTTGCCAAATGGGATCAGTTAAGCCTTCAGTTTGACTTGATGCTTATGATTCTGTTCATTCCCTTTAACTTTTTTTTTTTTTTTTTTATTGTCCCGTTTGGATCTTTGGCCATCAGAATTGTTGTCTTAAGGCCAAGAAAGATGCCAAGCGGATTTATTTTTACCAAGTGGATCATCATGGCCTTGCCATATTGGTCCATTTGATTGACCTTTATTATAATTATGAATTTATTTTATTTTCAGTTGCTACAAACGGGACAGACATTCCCTTTAACCTGATTAATCATTTTATTGTAATAGGTCTGTTTTGACCTGTTTGCACCATGTGAGCAATCGTCAAGCAGTGACAGTTGTCCTTGCCTGTTCAAGACAAACACCAATCAGAGAAGATTTGTTGTGCATTTAATGATACCTGCTGCGATGGTTGCGCAGAGATGGTTTGACACAAGCGAGCAAAGGCTCTTCACTGTAGCAATAATTCTTTACCTGAGGAGGTTTAGTAGCTCCAGGGCTTTGCAAACTGAATCCAACTGCTGCTTAACCCAGTTCTTGAGTATCTGCTGTGGCATCCAATGTGGTGAAAGCTGAGCTATCTGTGTCTGTGTTTTTAGGAGGGAAGCCTTTCTTTACCAGGAACCGATCTGAGCTGAAGGGGACATTCATAAATACCAAACTGAAGAAGAGTCGTAGGGGGTTTGGTTTTACTGTTGTGGGAGGGGATGAGCCAGATGAGTTCCTGCAGATAAAGAGCCTAGTCCTAGATGGCCCTGCCGCCCTTGATGGCAAGATGGAGACTGGTAAGTATCCTGTATTTATTAACAAAGGGTAGCTGCATCAGGTGACCCTGAATTGGATACGCATGGATGGATGTTCTACTTGACAAAAATAAATGGACTTCATTCTTTCTCACCCCTTTAAGGTGATGTGATTGTGAGTGTTAACGACACCTGTGTGCTCGGCTACACCCATGCTCAAGTTGTGAAGATCTTCCAATCGATTCCAATTGGTTCCATGGTCAACTTGGAGCTGTGCCGTGGCTATCCGTTGCCTTTTGACCCCGACGACCCAAACACCAGCCTGGTTACCTCAGTGGCTATCCTCGACAACAAGGAGCCCATCATCGTTAACGGCCAGGAGCCCTCTAACAGCTACGATTCGCCGTCCAGCCACGGCAGTCAGAACAACAACAATGGTCCAACCAACAGCGGGGTCCCCGTCAACGGCCTCCCCCGACCCCACAGCCCCTCCACAGAGGTGGCTTCTGATACCTCTTCCCAGCATGGCTACCCTAGTGATGTAGTCACCCTGGCCTCATCCATCGCAACGCAGCCAGAGCTCATCACCGTACACATGGAGAAAGGAGACAAGGGCTTCGGATTCACCATTGCTGACAGTCCCGGGGGTGGGGGGCAAAGAGTGAAACAGATCGTGGACTACCCACGCTGCCGCGGTCTCAGGGAGGGCGACATCATCGTGGAGGTGAACAAGAGAAATGTGCAGAGCATGTCCCACAACCAGGTGGTTGACCTGCTCAGCAAGTGTCCCAAAGGCAGTGAGGTCACCATGCTGGTGCAAAGAGGTGAGTGAAGGCTAACTTCTCTTTGCGTTCACTCGCCGTGTCGGTAAATTTGTCATTCGTCTAGTAAATTGTGACAGCAGATGGAGATGAGGAACGTGTTGGGAGCAGGTGTCAAGTAGAAATGCAGCAGTTTCTGAGTTATGTGCCCATATGTTGAAGCAGCGCAAAACAAAAGAAACCTTTCGCATGCATCTGCTTGATGCTGTTGACAGAAAAAAAATAATAGGCTTCTGCCTTACAGGCTGTTCCCGCTCACCGTGCTCTTTTATTGACACACATTTATTTATTCATGCAAATAGAGGGTGGAAGCATACAAGAGATTGCAAAGGAGGAAAGATAGAAGGATAATTACGGTAAGGAAGGAGCCGCAGAGGAAGTTGAAATAACATTTGAGGATGTGGTGTAGTGTAGTGTGAAGAGAGAGCGAGGTGTTTACAGTTATCGGCTCTGACAAGCCAGTTATAGCTGCTTTCCTGAAATGGAAGACAGGCGGAAGTGGAGAAGGAAGACTAAAAGGTTAAATGGGAGAAGTATCGAAAGAGGGATAAACAGAGGAGAGAAATTCAGGTTTAGTTGGTGTTTTGAGGTCAGAGTATGAATATTCTCGCTCCTTTTCAAAAAGAAAAACTCAGTTTCTCTCTGTGTCTCTGTTCATTTGCAGTCTGCTCTGTTTCTTTTTGCTGTGTTTGCTGGGAGAGAGAATGTCTAGTGTGTTTTGGGGTTTTAGTGTAGTCTCACGTTCAAGATCATCACTTTGAAGATGCCACCAATTGTGCCGGCATGCCTTTTATCCACCCACCTGGCTCTCCGCCTCGATATAAGCCCGCGACATTTTGCCCTTAATGTAAAAAAATTCGGTGCTAGCCGGTCAACGTTAGTGCTGTGAAAATGGTGCAGCGTGTAAATGCCTGTAATTTGCCGTGCGCCACTCAGCGTTTGTCATGGCTTCTGATTGAAAATCACGGTAGCAGAGGAGCACTAAATGGAAACAAAGCAACTGTGAATAGGATAAAACTGAAATGATTGAATTTCAGTATTTTCCCTCCAATCCCCCCTCAGACACGCAGACCTCCGCCGCTCTAAACGCCCCGTGTGATACAAGTAATTGGACCATTTTCTCTGCCAGACTCTCCTTTTGCTTGCTTTAGGGCTTATTAATTCTAGTTACTAAAAGGTTTTGTGTGTGTCTGTGTACACGCATGCAGTTTATCTCCGTCATAAGGTTAAGTGCTCAGAACTGCCAAGGGAAATTGGTCAGATGAATGGCAGGCAGCTCGCACTGTAATCTCGCATGGAATCTTTTTTCTGTTTCCTCTTTCTGAAGTTGTATCTCAATCTTTTTCTGCCACAGTCTGTTTGTCTGACTTCTCAACAAATGGCTAAACCTTCCAAAAACTATGCAGACCAAACGGCTTCTCTACCCTCCTCTCTGGCTTTTGGTAATGAGTAGCATTTCCTCATCACGCTTGTGTACACAAGCACGTAAAGCGATTCGGCCTCATCTCATCTCAGGCAGGAGCTTAATGGGCTGTCAAGGAAACAGACGTCAGTTTAATTGGGCTTCTGTAAATGCATTGGCTGGCTGCGATCGACACAGACAGACTATGACAGTAGAATGATACTGGAGGAAACACAAGGATGGTATGGATAAAGTATGAGGAGCATTGTAAGCGAACCAACATTACTGAATGCGCTTTATGGTGGCTTTTATTGCACTAGAGTTTTTACAAAAGGGTGGATACAAAAGCAGGAAACTAACACATTTCCTTCAGATTATTATTAGAAAGTGATCCGCTGACTTGATGGCTCCAACATCAGATATCTAACTTTTAACGTAGAAATAGGACAGCAAAGGTACAAATTAGATTAGTTCTTCACCTTCTTCATCTAAACTTTTTTTTTTTTCAAATTAAATCAGTCTTTGTGACTTTGGACTGCATTTTATGTTGATTTTCATGTTTCTGCTCCTAAAAGCAAGACATCAGAAATTCTCATGACAATACTCCAGTCATGTTGACATTAGTACTGAGAAATCTCATGTCTTTCCAACAATTGAATTCTGAGAGCTGTGAAGCTATGAAGTCTATGCAAGAATAAAAGTTATCAAAAAAGAAGGAAAGAAAATGTAAGTTTAAGTTTCCTGGAAATAAAGCAGACATCCTCAGATGTTTTTTCTGGCCGTGAATCTGAAATCAATATATAATGAGTTTTCATTTAAACAGACAGCAGCCTGCAGAATAAACTCACAAAGACAACTAAAAATACCCGGTGCACAGCAGTGGTTCTCTCCTGGGTGCTAGCTAGTCAAGAATAAACCTCATGAAACCCAAAACTAAATTCCAGCTCTTTTAGGGATACTGGTATGTGAGCATGATGTAGCGCCAATCTAGTAGCGTGATGTGAGGTGTAGCTTGCTTTTGATCATTTTTTTCAATTTTATCAAAGCAAATTCTGACCTTTCCAATACTGGAAGACACAGATTATTGATGTTTATTGTCTTGATAAATAACTTGAGCAATGACACTTTGAAGTTAACAAATTAGTTGACAATTCATTTTCCCCTAATTAATTCTCTGCTGATTCGCTGAATGTTTGCTTTAGCACCATTTTTGATCGCATCTCCAATGTGTTCTCACTGGACAAATCATTTTTTCCTATGGCCTTTTTGTGGCAGGATTGATGAGTAGACTTTGTTTAGATCTTATGGCTGGCTAAATCAGTTTAAGAGAATGAGCGAATACCTGGGTCCCTTTTTCTCCATCAAAGCTTACAGTATCCCACTGTGTATCCCTTCCTCCCACACGTTTCCCATCCTTTAGAGTCTTTAAGCATGTTTAGGCTGCACATTTTGTGTGTGTGTGTGTGTGTGTGTGTGTGTGTGTGTGTGTGTGTGCGCTGCTGTTCATCATTCGATTGTCATGTGTATTTCTTTTTTTTCTTTTTTTTACATTTACACTCTGGGGAGCACATCATCTAAGGCTCTAGTCATGGTGCCTTAATTACTGTCCTGCTCACACTCTCTTCACTGCTGTCTCAATCAGGATCACTCCACCAGTAGCAGCAAAGCACACTGGCCTCTAATTGGGGTCCTGATGTCAGCTTTGCTTATAATACACATACGTCTTTTCTTTGCTTCCCTCTCTCTCTCTGTGTCTCTCTCCTTCCAACCAAACGCTGCTTGCTTACAGGCATTCACTCAGCCAGTCTCATGATCATGCATCCAATTATAGATTAAAGGCAGAAAGACTCTGGTTCAGCCTTAATTGGTGGAAATCCACCTCTCCTCCGCCCCTCCGTCCCTCCTTTTCCGTTTCTGTTCCCCCACTGCCAGGATGGAGATTCACACCTGCTCGCCCACGTAAAGATGGGAGCCAATCCCTGAGGACTAGCGCACGAAGAAGCGAACTCGTTAAAGCCGCTGCGTGCAACAGTATGCCCCCCCTCTCACTTGCCTCTCTCCCTCATTTAATAGATTTGGAGGAAGAGCTATGGGTCAGCGTGGAGACACTTTAACAGTGCTTCGTAGGTTAAATAGTGGGTTTTAGACACTTGACACTCTGTACTTCCTATAAGCGCGCAGGAATGATTTATTACCTCAGTCAGGTTTCCTAATCCATTGTGCTTTCATTTGTCTAATTACACTCCTGTAATGGGCTCATTTTCCCCTGCCTGTCTTCTCCTGCCCCCACTGATGCACCAGCATAATTCATTTTGGCCCCTGATGTCTTGCCGTTGCATAGATGCTAATTTCCATTACCCCACTCTCTTTTGTCCATAGGAGTGCATACACCTGTTGTATAGCTGTTTGTCAGTGAAAACTAGTTTCGGTGCAGTTTTTCTGAAACATAGCTTCCTAGCAGCTCCGGCAGCTCGTGTCATTAGTCAGCTCAGGAAAAAAAAAAGTCTATTTGTCTCAGCATGGATGCAGAGTTGCATTATTTTCTTTCATTTTTTACCTGTTTGAAAATCTAGGCAGGAATGCACGGTAATGCGCGCTGGGCTAGCAGCAAACTGGTCATACCAATGTACATGAAGGGGGAAGGATACGTACCTCTGGATGACAAATTAAAGGAAAAATCAACTTACATTAAGGGCCTGATTCACTAAGCAGGGCAAATGGGAGCAATGGGAGTGGAAAGTCCTCCGGGTAATCTATTAACACAGTGTAAATTTATAAACACAGGCGCAGCCACTTCAGCTCAATAATAACCTAATGTAGTTTACTAATGGCAGCGCAAATGAGCATAGGGTTGCAAACAAGCAGGCCCGATGAGGGTGTGAGTAATCGACTAACAGCACAGACACAGCTTGTTACTTGTAATCTGACAACATAATGTAAGCGTAGGTTTTACCCACATTTCGCTCAGGAAGCAGCTTGGCAGCACGGGCTAGGGGGAGGCGGAAGAATGGTGGAAACCGGAGGTGTTAATAGAGGAACGACTTAGGAAAACAATACTTTAAACTGGCTCATAAAAAGGGAGTTCTCAACACCACTGTGGTCAAGGTGAATGCTAAAGTGACTGTGTGAACAGTGGAAAAGCCCAGATACAAGGGACAGTTTTGGAAATGTGGAAATCTGTTATACTAATTACAATGAAATAATGAAAATGGTCATTTGAATGTCGTTAAGCTGACAGTTCCATGTATTTCTTGGTAGTTTTTTTCTTTGAGAGGGATTATTAAAGCTCTGCTTGATGTCCTAGTAATAAGAAGAAGGACAAAAATATCATAAGGTTAATAATAAAGGTTTGGATACAGTGGCTTTTGTGACGTTCTTGATTCGGAAGCTTCAACAAATTAAAACTTTCTTCCAACAAATTAAAAACAACATGCCTTGGCTGTTGATATGTTCTGATGGCGCTTTCCTCTGGTATTCCAATTAAATTAACATTAGAGGAGAAAATTCTCTCCCTTCTGCTCTGCGTGCTCTTGTCTCAGTGCCGCCTCCTCCCAGCATCCACAGCAGTTTATGTCCAGAACAAAATAGGTTACTGAATTTCTTATTTTTAAAGCATTAAATAACCACTAATACAGTGTATCAATCAATTCCCCCATTTGGTGTTTTGATGGTGGTGGACAATGCTGTGCAACACGTGTTAAGTCACTCAATGGTATTTAATTGAATTGAGATCAGGTGACTGTAAAAGGTATATCATGTGATTACCAGCATTTGCATCATAGTCTGCAAACTATTCAGTAACCTCCTCGAGCTCTATGGATGAGGACATTGTCATGCTGAAAGACACCTCTTAAACCACTGTGGAAAGGTTTAATTATAGGATAAATCTAATCAGTGAAAACAACTTTGCATTGATTTGCTCCGACCATTTCCTCTAAGGGGACAAAAGGCCTAAAAACAAGCCAGCAAAAAACCCGTAAAGCATAACAGAGCCCATGGAGTCCCTTACCGTAGGGGCAAGGCTTTAGGCTTTTCCTTTAATTAACTGGAGCCGCAGTGGATGAGGGGAGAAGGGGAAAAAAATGGTGGCAGGAACGATGTCAGAGGATCAGAGAGATGATGAAAGAGCAGTGTAGAAACCCCCATGATGCTCTGCTCTCTGTCTTTTCCTCTCTTTCCCTCTACTTCATGACTCATCAATCATCAGTGACACAACAGTCCCTGCTTGGCAATCAGGCCTCTTGCGTCTCTGCTCTCAAAGTGAGATATGGACCCTTTCTCTCCGTAGCAAGCAACGGGTTACAGGAGTGAAACAGCCAAGAGGTTTAAATTATTTCATGTGTCAAAGTATTTGATGAACCCCCGCTGCCTGTAAAGTTACTTTCTTTTATTTCCTTTGAATAAATGAGGGGCCCAAAGACGTGTCCAAGACTTTAGATTAACTGCATGGCTCCTTGGAAAACTCTATTAGCATTCACTTACAAATCATCCTAGAAACAGCATTCACAAGTCCACTAGAGTTCACTTGGGACCGAGTGATGTAAATTTCCTCATTTGAAAGCGACCACAAGGGTCAGTGAAAACATCCGCGTGCCTGCTAACCAGGTAACGGACGTCAGAGAAGTCCGGGTCCACAAAAGACTGTAATCGAAGCCTTGGTGTTATAGCAAGAGGGCAAAATCCCCTTATTTATCTCTATGCAGCATGCAGGTGACTTCATGTACCCTTAAAGACAATCACAGTTTAAATACAAGTTTCCCTATGTGTTTTCCATCAGCATGCAAGGAACATAAGGAGGGTAACCTTAGGATTAAGGAAGGTATGAAGGTAAAAACACCAAGTGGGTCGTTGTCACTGTAGATGGCTCTTATTGGCGTAATGGTGGGCAAGTGCACTGATGGCTTGTAAGTGCCTCCTGTCAAAAAGCACTCCACGGATCTGTTTTCTTTAAGGGCGCACACTGATAGACGGGAACACAATTATGTGAAACTGCATAACCCACATAAACAAACTCAGAGTTACCGGCACGCACATTCATAAGACTCGTTTAGTGTCTCCAGTCTTCTTCACAGCCATTAGAAAGAGATAAACGCTGATGATGGCTCCCTGCACAGACTAAAGCAGGAAATCAATTCACTGTATGGGCAGGAAGTGTTGTATTTTTGCCCACTTCGCATTAAAAATTCTGCTGACTGAACGTTCCAGTGGCACCATAACGAACAGCATTGCAGTTCAGAAAAGCAATGATCGCGGGAGCAGCCTGCCCACCGGGTGCCCACGATTCACCTCTGCTCGTTTTTTTGGCTCGCTAGGGGCTCGAGTTGGTGAATCATTGCTTGTTGCACGGCGGGGACGAAGTGAGCCTTTCTCGCTCTCCGAGCCCATACCAATCTCCCATGTCTTCACACCTCTGTAGCCACTGGGCGAGTCGTAAATCTCCAACATTGCACCATCTTTTTGTTTCCATGACAATGCTCCGCAGATAATTTGCGCTGGGGTCTCCCCTGGGCGGATGTGTGCATTTGTGGGAGGAGGGGATTTCACCCCAGATTTAAAGTTCTAGAAGAGAAACACTCCCCAGTTCACCATTTTTAATTTAAAGAGGGAAAAAAGGACAGTTTCTTTCCCCATAAGAAAACCTGTTACCTTCCACTGCGTTTTCTTTTTCTTTTTTTAACCTGTTCAACCTGGTCCTCTTTGCTATTTAGCCACACTGGCACTTGTAATTTCTCTATTTACACACAGGCACACATAGAAGGATCCTCAGTAACGCTGCGCTTATCATGACTGTCACACTCAGGATGCCGATGGACACGGCTGATATGAGCTTTTCACTCCTTCACTGTACAGCAGAAAGCAGCTCACCACAACAAGCGTTGCTTAGAGACCATCTGTCAGTTCCCCACGGTCACCAGGCACTGTCGCCACGGTGACAGATGGACCTGCCCGTTGGAAGCCATCACTCCTCGCCGAGACCTAGTAGCACATACACACAGACACGCACTGTGGACAGACAACATAATCTGCTTAGTAATGGCTTCCGTTTAGTAACTGCTGGGTTGCCAGGTTGGTGCAACAGTTCCTATCTGTTGCAGGGTCGTGTACAAGGTGTACTGCCTTTTGTCAGACTGTACCCACCTTTGGCAGCTTGTTTTGCTGAATTTTTTGCACACAGATTTTGACTTGGTGTGTCAGTGCTTCGATTTTTATATATTGATTCTGTTAGTAACAGTTCTTACTTTAAACTGTGCTAGTTTTTGCCTAAAATTCTTTGTTGTGGTAAACTCAGGGTGTTCATATGAAAAGAAAACCAAGTCATCTTCCCTCAACTTCAGGTGTTTTATTTCCTCTGGCAATCAAACAAAAGTATTACTTCAAGCTACTTAAATTAATCTGTCACAGTCCTCAAAGATGCAGTAGAGTTCATTACTTTCCTGTCTTTGAAATTCACGCCGCTCTGTTGATATCTTCAATCATAAAAAAGAAAAATCCTAGTAGTTGGATTATTGGCTCTTACGAAAGAGTCTCGTGCCACTTGTGTTTAAGATTTGTTAAGCAGAGTAAAATGAGCAAAAGGGCCCACAGTGGTTCTGGTCCATTATTTGAGAGCTGGAGGCGCTGAGGATTTAGCTGAGCTCTCTCACTCAGGCTGTCAGTCTGCCGGCCAGGCCAAATTGCCCACCTGTCTAAAAATGCTCTTTCCCTCCTCGTGTGTGTAATTAGGACCGGAAGTTGGCCCAAACATTCATAATCCCTTCTGATCTGAGAGACGCACACAGATGTAAAGCTAACCTTTGCACAGTTGTGTTTTCCCTGTTTTTATTTGCTTTATGATTGAAACCGACATTTATTTCAATAATTGATTTATCTCAGGTTTTCCTATCCGATGTAGTTTCTCCAAAAAGTTGGAATATTAAACAAAAGCATAAACTCTAAATGGAATTCATGCACTTGCAGATTTCAGTCTATTAAACTGGAATTTGATGTTCAAGTGAGGAAGTTGTGGCACGCTTGTCAAAACACCTAGTGGAGTATCTTGCAACTAATTAGAGTACAGCATCATTAAAAGACTAGAAATATCGCTATGCAGCTTGCAAGCACAAAAATGAACGCCTGTCATGTTGTTATTGTTTAAATAACAAACATATTCAGTTTGTCTTTCAATTTTTAAAGCTGTTAATCAAAAAAAGCAAGCAAAAAACATGTGCTGCACATTATGAAATTCTGAATTTTGTGTGGCTGCAGAGCCGCTAAGAGGCACTGAGAGGGAGCAGCGGCAGATCAATTGCAGTGGACAGATGAAGGATAGTAAAACACTGTCCTGAGTCCTTGACTGACAGCCTCCTCGGTCCAAAGAGAAAACCTTGGGATTCAGTGGGATTATGTCTAGTATGCATCCTTTTTTTTTTAACTTTTTTTTTTTTTAATATCAGATTGTTTCGCACTTCTGAATGAACGATTCCTATCGATTTGAAAAGGGGAGTAGCGGGGAAAGAAGGAAGAACTGCAGACGCAACACAGCTGGAGCTGTCAGTTGTGAATGAACCCAGATGTCTGAGAGATAAAGAAGACAAGAGCGTGTGTGTGTGTGTGTGTGTGTGTGTGTGTGTGAGATGTTATCCTCTCATCTTCCCTAAAGGATTGACACACAGTAGTGGCCCATTTTCGCAGATGAAGCACAGCCTACTCTTGTGCGTGCTTTAACACATCTTTTGTATGTCAGAGGAGCTTGTGTTTGGCCAGCACTCCACTCGCTGCTGAACTGTAACGTTGTAGAGGGAAATAAAACCACACTTCTTGTATTTTCTTTCTTTCACGCACTCCTCCACGCGTTCTCATATCCGTGACTTCACACTGCTGCTTTTTTCACGCAGAGCCGAGGGAGGGAGCGATGTGTTTAAGGAGCGCATTTACCTGGTCGGAGCTGAGCTGTGTTGGTATTTCAGTAATCTGTCAGTCTTTTCCGTCTGTGCGCGCGCTTTGTCGGGTACAACGATCTTGCTGCAAACGATATTTTCTGGTCACTGCTCACTTGGGCAGAAGCAGCGTGGCTGTCATAAGCACACCTTGATTTGTGTCAGAAGCCTGCCTGTGAGAGTGCATGTGTAGCTGCGTAGATGTTTACCAGCATGTGGGGGTGGGAGGGGAGGCTGGGATGGAGCGTACAGAAGAAGAAGAGGGAGGGAGGGTGATGATGCTGAGGGAAGAAAAGGGAGGGAGGGAGGGAGGGAGGACAGTGTGCAGTGAAGTAAGAGAGAGAGAGAGGAAGAGAGAGAAAGGAACAGGCAGCAGGGAAGGGAAAGACTGGGAGGACGCGCCAACTGCCTATAGATGTTGGAGCCTTTGACAGCGGAGCGCGGTGCTCAGCGGACACAGGAAGATGGTCTCAGTAAGAGGGGAACTGACGGTTGCCTATAATTTAATGTTCAATATCTTGGACTCCTTCTCCATGGGTAATGCTACGGCCAGGAACTCCGGAGCAAAGCTTGCTTTTCTCCTCTTTGACAATCTTCTTTTTATTCGCTTTAGGTGCTTTCCAGGATCCTGTCTTTCCCCTTAACTCTCACTCGTCCTCCCTCAAACACACGCTCACTTGTGCGCGCCTCCGTTGGGTAGCCAGGGTCTCGGGAGCGCTGGGTTAGCCCCCCGGCGCTGGCCGCGCTCTTCTGCCGCACCAGTCAAGCCAAAACGCTGGCCGCGGCAGCGATGCAGATAGATCGCGCTGCCTGCTCCCCACCTCCCCCACACCCCCCCCCTCCTCCAAAACGTAAGCCACGGAGGGGCGAGCGAATGAAATCAAGCAGGGAAAGAGAGGAAAGGAAAGAGAATGAGACGAGAGCTAGATTTGCTCTGTTGTGACAATGTTGGGGAGTCTGCGTTAATCTTTTTTCCCCCACCCATGTCTTTTTTTAAATTTCCCCTTTATTTTAATGTGAAATAAATGTTCTAACTCCTTTGGTAACATTTTTCTCTTTCTCTTTTTTTTTCCTTCTGTTTCTCTGTCTGGCTTCACAGGAGTGGCACCTGCAAAGAAGAGCCCAAAACTGGTAAGTAGTTGTTTTAATCTTAATTTTTACATCCATCCACCTCTGTCCACCTCAGTCCTCTAACCACATGTGTGCATCTTTCTGAGGGATGTTTCAATATCATCATCTCTCCCTTTCCCACCTCATCTCTAACTCCTCTCTGTGCGCTGCAACTTGTGCTCATGTTGTGGGTCGGTTTGTGGACATGGGATACTGTACTGCGCGGGGGCGGATTCCTGTAGCTTCACATCAGCCCCCCCCCCCCCCCCCCCCCCCTTCTGACGGGGGATGGGACGAGGAGCTTTGATGCACCGCGTGAGCTGGGTTGCTAACACGCTGATGATCGCATCACACTGGGTGCTAAGTTTGCAGTGTGAGCATTGATGTATGATCACAGCTGAGAGACTGCTCCATCCTGTAATGTCTTTATTAAAAGAGAGACCCCTGTAGACTTTGCAACTGAGGGCGTGTTTGCCAATATTGTTTTGCAGGATGATTTTGACTCTCCACACAGAGATTACACTAGGAGGATATGAAGTGGTGCTTTTGAAATGATGGTGCTGTAGTATTAGCGTTGGGTAGTTAATGGTATTCTCATAGCTGTGCATAAGTGGTACAGTTCAAGCGTCACTCATGATGCGCACAGCATGGGTAAGCCCCCCCACTGTGTAGGCACCACTAAAGGTGCAGGATATTTTACAGTTTTATAGAGAAGCGATGTTAAACATAAGGCGAGGGGGGCAGAAATGGCCTAGCAAAGACTCCAATCTAATCTGGCTTTGGAAAATGTGAAGGAAACTTTTAACTGTATTTTCATAAGTTTTACAGCTTAAAGACTTTCACCATTGCCATTCTCACTACACCAAAGCAGTTACGTAAGACATAAACTGTTAAATATTAGTAAAAAAAAAAAAAAAAAGGAGCTTTTCTATCTACTACTAATTTTTCTTTTTAAAATATTTATCTATAACCAACTTTTAAAAAAATCTATGAATAACCAAAACTTTGTTTTATAAATACAGGACAGTCTGGGCAGTGAGCTACCAGAATGTTTTCAGTAATTTTACTTGGTGGCACTATTCAAAGGACCCTGTAGACTGTGTCTAACAGACCATGTATTTGCCAATTTTGTTTTGCAGGATGATTCTGAGGTGGAATCTTCATACACAGATAACAGTAGGAGGGTATGTGATATTGTTTAGTTGGTGGGAAGGTTTCTAGAAATGAGGTGTTATGATATTATTGGTGTTGGTTTGATAATCCTTAGCTGATAAAAGAGATGGTGGATAAGCTGCCGGTGATAATTATAGCATTACATAATGTTTAACATTAACATTGTGTTTAGGCGTATGAGGCTATTTATGTGTGACAAATCAAATCATGACTCTTATGTCACTACATAATGCAGTGCATAAAGACATGAGTCTGCAGGTGACAGAGCAGTACAGAGCTAAACTTTAAAATTCCTTTTGGGTGCCGTACCTTCAGGCTAGATGAGATGGGAACCATCCATCGTTTTATCAGCGTACAGTTCAAAAGTCTTTATTTCAGGTATTACCAGAAAGACCCTGTAGACGGTGTCTAACAAAACGTGTTTGCCGATTTCATTTTGCAGGATGATTTTGAGCTGGATCCTCCATACGGAGTTAACACTAGGAGGGTATGTGATGTTTTTTTAAGATGGGGAGAAGGTTTGACTGAGCTAAACTGGAAAAACTTAAAATTCCTTTTGGGTGCTGTACCTTCGGGCTAAATAAGAGAGAAACCATCCATCTTGTTATCAGCACACAGTTCAAAAGCTTGCAATCATGATGGAGTGCATTAGTGCAGGAGTAATCCCCACGTCTTTCAAAGCACCAGTAATGCTGAAGAACAAAAACATATTTCAGAGCAACACATGACACAATCTTGATGATGCCTTTTTTTTTTTTTTTTTTAAGAAAGCCCTTGCTTATTTCAGCAAAATAATGCACGGCATTCCTCACATATTACACGAGCAGGACTCTCTTCTTAAAGAGTCCAGGTGCTGACCTGACCTGTTCTGGGAAAGAGTCTGTAAACTGAGCATGTTTTTTGTTTTTTTTTTTGGGGGGGGGGGGGGTTGTTTTGCAGGATGATTTTGAGCTGGATCAGCCTTACAGAAAATACACTAGTAGAGTATGTGATCATGTTTAGAACGGCTTTAGGCTGTGGTGGGTTTATGATGGTTCTGGTGTCTTCAGCAAATAGTAAAGGTTATGGATAAAGTGCCAGTAGTGCTGGTGTTATTGCATAATACATTTCAGCTCTACGAGGCTGCTTAGGTGTGACACAACAAGCTTTGGACCTTCTGAATGCTGGGTCCTTCTTGCTGAATATGAAATGAACCATTGATCTCATTATCAGTGCGCTGTTGAAAAGCCAGCACTCATGATGGTGCTATTACATACAGTATGGTTGATCCACACATCTGTGAGAGCAGCTCCAATGATACATTATATATGCAAGTTTTGGAGCAACCATCCCGATCATGACTTTTAAAGAAAGCCTCTTGTTATTAAAGCAAGTTGATCGCACGCTACACTCTGTAAATGTTACATAACCATGACTCTGTCATCAGAGACCAGGCACAAAACTGACCCTTTTTATAACTTTCATTTGAGGTTTTATTAGAAGGACCCTGCAGAGTAATGTGTGTTTGCCAATTTTGCTTCACAGGATGAATTTGAGCCAGATCCTCGATATAGAGAGATTATTAGGAGGGTATGTGATGCTGTTTACATGACGTGAAGATTTTAACGATTAAGCTCCCAATGATAAATGTGTTAATGCATAATGTTTTTACTGTATTTACTCTTTGGTTGTGTGATGATTTTGGCAGCTTAGTGTGACACAGCTAATCTTTTAATTTTGGGGAGATATTGCATCCTTCAGGCTCAATAACAGAGAGGAACATTTATCTCACTACAAGCACATAATTTAACAGTCAGTGTTCATGATTGTATTGTACACAAAAATGATGATTTTTTTTTTTTTTTTTTTTTTTTTTGTGAAGCAACCAATGCCAAACCCAGATAATGTGCTTTAAAAGACAGCCTTGCTTATTTCAGCAAGTTATTGCCAAACCACATTGTGCATGTATTTTGGAGCTTTTTTGTGTTCATGTGTTTAAAAAATTGCCAATATTGTTTTGCAGGATGATTTTGAGCCGGGTCCTCAATACAGAGATAACACTCGGAGGGTATGTGATATTAATCAGAGGTGGTGGAAGTATTGTGAATGACAATGGCTATGGTGTTCTTATAACGGATGAAAGCAATGAATAAGCTGTCAGTGATAATCATGTTCATACTGGTTTTACTAACTGTCTGGTTGTCAGAAAAGTAAATGTGACTGTTAATTCTGTAGTACACAAAGGCAGTTAACCAAAGTCAAGCTGGCTGTTAGCTTAGTAGGACAATGGTAAACTTTGAAGTTCTGCTTAACCCAATGTTTTTCAAGGTTAATTAAGAGAGGAACTATCAATCTCATTAAAAACAAATCGTTTTAAAAAGCTGTTTCTGTGACAGCATTGGATTACAATATAATATGTATAGGTTTTAGAGCGATCCACATCATTCCTTTTAAAGGAGGGACGTGCTTATTTCACCAAGACGATGCCAAACCACATTCTGCACATTCTTATTTTTCAGGATAATTTTGCGATGGCTCCTCCATACAGAGATAACAGAATAAGGGTACGTGATGTCATTTAGACAAATTGAAACTTTTCGGGAATGACCATGTGTGCGTAGATGGTACGGTGTGGTCTTCTTATAAAGATAATAGAGGGGATGGGTGATAGGTTTGTAGCTTGAACCCATCCGCTGGAACGTTGAAGACAATATAATTACACTGCTAAGCAAGACACAAATAGGCAAAGTTCTTCATGGTACTCGTGCACGGGAGAGAACCAGACAAACGCCGTTCCTTCGCTTGACCCCAGTAGCTCTCGTCCGTCCTCCCGTAACACTGTCCTTTTATTGAGGTTACATGAATATGCATAGGTTCATTAACATACGACGTCTACATACAAACAAAGAGTACCTTGCCTGTGTGTGTGTGTGTGTGTGTGTGTGTGTGTGTGTGTGTGTGTGTGGACTGCTGATCAAAGGGTCAAACATCCTTGGTCAGGAAGAGGGTAGCCTCCCCCTCACCCTAGATGGTTCATCCTAGATAACACGGTGAGGAAGTCCTGCAGTTCATCTAAACAAAGAGCACTTAGACTAGAACAGACGCAACTACGTTAATCCTACCATAAAACAATAAGACACGGTATGACCTCTCATGCTCCCAAAGTGCTGTCTAATACACACAAAGTTTGCAGACTATCAAGGATCAAAACCTCTACCAATCTACAACTAATTACAAAACTCTAAGCATATATAAGTAAATATTTCTAAGCATAAATGACAATCAACAATACAAATCTAACAATGGGCATGGTGCCAAAGATCATGGGTTTAATGCATGAGGTTTCAATAGAATATTTTAATGCAAGATGCTGTTTATGTGAGGCCCTGCATTCTAGTTATTGCTGTTAATTTAGTAGTACATAAGGACAGTGAACCCAATTTAGGCCTGCTGCTCATTTTTCAGAACCGCACTAAGACTCCCTTTGGGTGCTGTACCTTCAGGCTAAATGAAACGGAAACCTTCCATCTTGTGATCGGCATACAGTTCAAGTTATCATTCATGATGGTATTGCACTGTATAAGTGTATATCTGTGACGGCCCCACCAATGCTGAACAACATATCTAGGTTTTAGAGGAACATATCCCACCATCATGATTATGCCCATTAAATGCTAAACCAAATTCTGCACATATTACAAGATCAAGAGGCCTTAAATAAAGAGTCCAGGAGCTAAACTTTGCCTGCTTGAACTTTGTCTGATAGAACATGGCTGCCAATTTGTTTTTGCAGGATGGTTTTGATGTGGATTCTTCTCACAGATAATATTCAAGGCGGATTCAAGAAAGTCTTAAATTATTTCAGCAAGACAATGCTGAAATAACAAAGGACACAAGCATGACTCTATATCAAAAATGCCAAGTGCTAAACTGGGCTGGTTTTAGTGCAGATCTTTCTTTCTGATATTGTTAGAAGGACCCTGTAGACTGTGTCTAACAGACCATGTCTTTGCCAATTTTTGTTTTGCAGAATGATTTCGATGTGGAATCTTCATACACAGATAACAGTAGGAGGGTATGTGATATTCTTCACATGGGGTGAAGGTTTTAGCAATGAGTTATTGTGATATTGATGGTGGTTTCATAATCCTGAGCTGACAAAAGACACAATGAAAAAGGTGCCAATGATCATTTTAGCATTACATAATGTTTAATCTCCTAGGACCCGGTGTCCACATATGTGGACATCACATTTTGGGATGTCTAGACCAAAATACTTAATTTTTCTCTACAAGGGCCTGATATGCACTTACGAGGACATTATACTGCCACTGTTCTATTGAAATTTAAAACCAATGTCCTCATATGTGGATCTCATTTTTCTCAAAAAGAAAAATTAGGTAAAAAAAAAATCTGGTAATTCTTTGTTTTTACATTCATCAGGTCCCAATAAACCCAAATAGCAAAGAAAACATTTAAATGCATGTCATGAAAGACTTCGGGTCTTAGGAGGTTAACATTGCGTTTAGTGTATGAGGCTATTTATGTGTCACACCTCAAAGAAATTATGACTCCTTGCGTTACAGTGCATAAAGACAGTGAACATGAGTCATTCCTGCTGGTGACAGAGTTAAACTTTAACATTCCTGTTGGAGGCCGATACCATCATGTTAAAAAGGAAGGAGCCATTTAGAGTTCAAATGCTAGCTTCTCAGGTGTGGCAATGCATGCCATCATTGAGATGATGCTTTTTAATGGAAGACCTTGCTTATTTTAGCAAGATGTTAGCAAACTACAATCTGCCTATGTTACACAATCATGAATACATTGCAAAAAGTCTAGTTGCTAAACTAAAATAGAACCCTCCTCTTGATAATATAAAAGGGTCCTATAGTCTAAACATGTGTTTGCTAATTTTGCTTCGCAGGATGATTTTGAGCCGGATCCTCGATATAGAGAGAACATTAGGAGGGTATGTGATGCTGTTTACATAACGTGAAGATTTTAGGACTAAGCTGCCAAGGATAAATGTGTTAATGCATAATGTTTTTACTTTATTTACTGTTTGCTTGTGTGATGTTGTCTGTGTGCGACACAAAAACTAAATTGCTGTTAATTCTGTAGCCCATAAAGACAAAAAAACATAGTCAGGCCTGATGCCAGCTTAGCATGACACAGCTAATCTTTGAATTTTGGGGAGATATTGCATCCTTCAGGTTCAATAACAGAGAGGAACATTTATCTCACTACAAGAACACAATTTAACAGTCAGTGTTCATGATTGTATTGTACACAAAAATGATTTTTTTATTTTTTTTATTTTTTTTTTTTTTGTGAAGCAACCAATGCCAAACCCAGATAATGTGCTTTAAAAGACAGCCTTGCTTATTTCAGCAAGTTATTGCCAAACCACATTGTGCATGTATTTCAGGAGCTTTTTTTTGTATTAATTTTTATATTATTATTATTTTTCAGGATAATTTTGCAATGGCTCCTCCAAACAGAGATTATAGAAGAAGGGTACGTGATGCCATTTAAAGTTTTTGAGAGTGAGGTGTAATCATACTGGTGCTGGGCAGATGATAGAGATGGTATTCTTATAATGTTAATACAAAGTGATCATATTTTAATGCATTCAGGCTTAAATTGTCTCACACAGAACGATATTATGTGTGACTCAACAAACTACTTATGACTGTTAATGCTGTGCTACATAAATGTACATATTACATGAGCATGGAGCCATAGCATGGAGCTCGGGTGCTACACTGGCCTTGTTGCAGTTTAGAAGTGTCATTCAGGCATTATTAGACTGGACATGTTTGCCAATTTCTTTTGCAGGATGATTTTGAGGTGGCATCTTCATACGCAGATAGCACTAGGAGGGTATGTGTTATTGTTTAGATGGGGTGACGGTTTTAGGAATGAGCCGTCATTGGTGGTGGTTCTATAATTCTTAGCTCATAAGAGAGGTGATGGATAAGGTGCCTGGGAGAGCAGTGTAAATGCTGCATGATGTAATGCCTTTATTAATAGAGGGATTCTGCAGACTGTATGTAACTGAAAATGTGTTTGCCAATATTGTTTTGCAGGATGATTTTGAGCCGGGTCCTCGATATAGAGATAACACTCGGAGGGTATGTGATGCTGTTTACATGACGTGAAGATTTTAGGATTAAGCTCCCAATGATAAATGTGTTAATGCATAATGTTTTTACTGTATTTACTCTTTGGTTGTGTGATGATGTTGGCAGCTTGGCATGACACAGCTAATCTTTTAATTTTGGGGAGATATTGCATCCTTCAGGCTCAATAACAGAGAGGAACATTTATCTCACTACAAGCACATAATTTAACAGTCAGTGTTCATGATTGTATTGTACACATTAATGCATTTTTTTTTTTTTTTTTGGAAGCAACCAATGCTACTACCCAGATAGCTTATTTAAGCAAGTTATTGCCAAACCACATTCTGTATGTATTTCAGGAGCTTCTTTTGTATTCATTTGTATCCATTTAAAAATATATATTTTTCAGGATAATTTTGCGATGGCTCCTCCATACAGAGATAACAGAATAAGGGTACGTGATGTCATTTAGATACATTGAAACTTTTCGCGAATAACCTTGTGTGCGTAGATGGTGCTTATAAAAACAATAGAGGGAATGGGCAAGGTGCCAAAGATCATGGGTTTAATGCATGAAGTTTCAACAGAATATTTTAATTTTAATATTTTAATATAGTTATTGCTCTTAATTTAGTAGTACATATGGACAGATATAGTGTATATCTGTGACAGCACCACTAATACTGAATGACATATGTAGATTTTAGCATCCCACCTTACATAATATTTAGCATAATCTTTAGCATAATGTTTAACATTGCGTTTGATGATGCCCTTCAAATGCTAAACCAAATTCTGCACATATTACAAGATCAAGAGGCTTCAATAAAGAGTCAAGGAGCTAAACTTTGTTTTGTTTTGCAGGATGATTTTGATGCGGAATCTTCATACACAGATAACAGTAGGAGGGTATGTGATATTGTTCAGATGGGGTGAAGGCTTTAGAAATAAGTTGTGATATTGGTGTTGGTTTGATAATCCTAGGCTGATAAATGACACAACGAAAAAGGTGCCGATGATCATTTTAGCATTACATAATGTTTAACATTGCATTTAGTGTATGAGGCTAAAATGCTCGAAGTTTAGAACTTTGATTATTAAAGCACTTTGTAGACTCAATCTGTGATTGCCAATTTTGTTTTGCAGGATGATTTTGAGATGGATCCTCGGTACAGAGCTTATGGAAGCAGGGTATGTGATCTTTGTTTAGAGAAGGTGAAGGTTTTGGGAATGACCGGTTTGGATAACGGTGATGGGTTGATAACAGTAATTGAATTCTTACAGCAGATAATAGAGCTGATGAACAACTTCCCACTGATAAATGTGAAAAATCATAATGTTTTTAACAGGTTTGGATATCTGAGGCTGATTGGGTGCTGCAGAAAAACTATTGGTGCCATAGCAGGACAGAGCTATAATGTTCAATTTGTTTTAGATGCCTTGTCCTTAAGGATAAGATAGGGACCATCATTCAAGTTATAAGTGTGCTGTTTTAAAAGCCAGAATTTGCCCTTATATTGGTGTAGAGTATAATATAAACAGATTGTCGACCAAAAATGCTGCTTTTCATCTGATGCCTTGTTGAGACAATGCCTAAACCACTTTCTGCACATATTTCAGGAGCTTTTTGCAATTTTCATTTTTTTATCATTATTTTTTTTTCCAGGATGATTTTGCGATGGCTCCTCCATACAACGATTACTCTAGAAGGGTATGTGATATAATTTAGATACAGTACAGAATTTTGGTGGGAGATTGATGTCATGTATGGTGGTGCTAGTTAGGTAATGGTGATGGTGTTCTTGAAAGCGTAACAGAGGTGATGGAAAAGTTGCCAGTGCTAAACCATCAAGTCACTATTAGCTGTGTCTGAGTGAAAGTACAGTAATAGTATAGAATAGTTTTGCAGGATGATTTTCCACTGGCTTCTACTTATAGAGACCACCCTATCTGATTTCAGTTAGCTAGGGAAGAAAATTGTTGGGATGTGTGATGATATTAATGCTGGGTATATGATTATGATGGGATTTCTATAGCAGATAATCGAGGTGATGGGTATGCTTTTTAAATGCATGTTATGTTAAGAAGTTGTATGTGTGCTAAACCAGTGATGCGTCACGTTAAGCAGGACTGAGCTGAGTCTTAGGAAGCAGTGAGGATTTGCTTTCATTGCCCCACCTACCAATGCCTCTCGCGTCCCATCTTCTGTCTCTTTAATAAGTTATTGGAGCAGCACAAACCCATGTATTAAACTACTCGCAGGCCACCGAGGAACAACGCAATGACTGCAGAAGGTCAAAATCTAATAGATTCATCAAGTATAGGAGATTTGTTTTCATTTAAGAGGGGGATAGGATTTGGACTTTCCGTGCATCAAACAACAAGAAAAAAACACAGATTGGTTGGCCTGGGTTTTTTTTTTTTTTTTCTTTTGAGAATCAGTCCTCAGGTCTGACTTTAGCATCAACACGACCTGCATTTCTGATTAAGTATATGACTCTATTGATTTTTTTTATTTTTATTTTTTTAAGTACACCACAAACCCTAGTGAGGTTATTTGCAGCACCAGCAGAGTAAGCATTCCAGCTGGAGCCACAGCCCCGACTTAATATTTCCTAAAGCATCAAGCTTATTTTATGTCTAACAAGGATGATGAATATAAACATGAATTGCAGAGGTGTAGGAGAGTGATTCAGCGAGTAATGAGTGTGAAGACATGACTGCACTTTGAAGGCCAAACACTTTGATATTTGAGAACAGACGAGCCACTTGCCTCCACCCTTTCCTGGTATATTTTTGTCCTCGGCGTCCAAAGTAATGTGCAGTCACGTGACGTGAAGAGACTGAACTGCTGTCATTTTCGCTTACCATCTTAAAATATCGGCCTTTCTTTCCCGAGCTCTGCCCCGTAACCCTTTCACGTCGCTGGCTTCTTCGCAGCAGTGGAGAATTTGCAGACCAATGGTGACGATGTGATGCTTGCAAAGGAGAGATGCTGTGACAAGGATGACAAACAGGATCTTTACCGATACTCGCAGCGTATCTGTGCCTGAGCTCGGGATTGTGAGGTTTACTCAGCTCGAATCCTCGAACAGATGCTTAAGTGCGCATGTTATTGAGGGGCGAGTGGCAATTTATAAGCAGTTTTACATTTCTACCTTCACCAGTAAAGTCCTCTCTTCTTTTTAAAACCCTGGAGTGCTTTATTCATTGTGACTATCCCTCCATATACAGCACGGAATGCAGCTCCTTCTTAATACATTCCACTCTGTTAAACAAAAGGAATAGGCAATGTACTCTTGTAAGTTCCACAGTTTTCTCCCATAGCTGAATGACTTAATCATGAGAAACCGTTGAGGTCCTCTTTTTTTTTCTCCTTCTTTGTTAGCTTTAAAAGAATTCTCTGCATAAAACAGCTTGATTATTCTTTGTGTTAAATAAGGGAGCAATACGACAATGGTTGACATTATACTCTTAGAATGTGCTTCCTTTCACCCCAAGGAGAAGCCATGTTTAATCTTTTTGAACTCTAATTCAGAATTGCTCTGTATTCACATCTCCGCTGTCCCTGTTCCTCCTCTCACAAACCACAACCCAGATTCATATTTTCTATTCCGCTGTTGACGATGCAATAACCTTCTTTTTTTTTTTTTTAATGTTTTTGTCTCCTCCTGTCAGTCATTTTTGAGTTCAGCTTCCATGCTCCTGTGCAGAAGATTTGAAACAGTCAAATGATATTGATCTGCTTCTCCAACAGCAGTTGTCAAGAAAGGACAGCCAGAACAGCTCCCAGCATAGTGTTTCCAGCCACCGGAGCGCGCACACAGACTCGCCTGTGCACTCTTCCCTGGCACCCGCTCTCAGTGAGAGCAACGCGCCCCCACCTCCCTCGCAGCCTTTGCCGGGACTCCCAATCCAGGACTCCCCAGGAGACGGGACCATCCAGAGAAAACCGGACCCCTTTAAGATTTGGGCCCAGTCCAGGAGCATGTATGAAAGTAGGCGTAAGTATATTCATTTCTGGTGGCGGTTGGATGAGGGCAGCATGGGGTATTGGCTCGGTGCAGACCCTTGGTGTCTTGGTGGTACTGCTCATTTTGGGGAACGTTTTGTGCTTGTAAGTAAGCTGGGTCAGATATTTATATTTATTTATTGATCTATGTTTTACTAAAGACTGGCTTGCGCTCAAATGCTCCACTACACATAGTGATTAACAACTATATTATACCGCCTGTGATAAAACATAAATATTGTAGGAGTCTGTCAAAGAAATTTGTTTGTTGTTATTATTTATTAGGCAAATGACAAATTGAATTCATATTTTTATACCCAAATTTGAGCTGGCACACTGGACTTCACAGAGAAGTCAGAAATTATATATACATTTTTTTTAAAGTCTGATGTTCTGATCAACCAGTAAAACATTTCTGTTCAGGGGTGCAAATTAATGAGCATAATTGAGCTTTGCTATTTTTTCAGCTTTCTTTAATGTAAAATATTGACATTTGGCATTAACCTCCTAAGACCCGAACTCTTCCACAGCATGCATTTTTAACTTCTCTTTGATATTTGGGCTGATTGGGACCCAATGAATGTAAAAACAAAGAATTACCAGATTAATTTTTTTTTACCTAATTTTTGTTTCTAAGAAAAATGAGATCCACATATGAGGATATTCGTTTAAAATTTCGATAGAACAGTAGCAGTATAATGTCCTCGTACGTGGATATCAGGCCCTTGTAGAGCAAAATTGAGTATTTTGGTCTAAATAACCCAAAATGCGATGTCCACATATGTGGACGCCAGGTCCTAGGAGGTTAAATATATGGTTTAGAATCAGGGGTGTCAAACTCCACGCCTCGAGGGCCGGTGTCCTGCAGGTTTTAGACCTGTCCTTGATCCAACGCAGCTGATTTAAATGGCTAAATGACCTCCTCAACATGTCTTGAAGTTCTCCCGAGGCCTGGTAATGAACTAATCATTTGATTCAGGTGTGCTGACCCAGGGTGAGATCTAAAACCTGCAGGACACCGGTCCTTGAGGCCTGGAGTTCCCCACTGCTGGTTTAGATAAAAGAGCTTGTGCATGCTGGTGGATTTACCATTACAGAAAAATAAATAAATAAATATAAATAAAGATTTTGGAAGTTATCAGTACTGTTAATTTAGGGCATAAACCTTACATTGGGAGGACATTGTAGAATGTAAAATCAATTCACCTACATATTTTCATATGTACTCCGTCACTGCCTTGAAGGAAAACTGCTGATAGATGTCCGTGATGGTAGATGAGGAGCTTAGCTAATAAAGAAAGCAGTTTACATTTATTTGTATATAGGCTGTCTTGTAAAATTACTAGAATCTAGCTTTATGTCTACAGGTACATGTATTTTTTTTCTGGCATAGCCATGGCAAGCATCTCCTTGGTTTTTTTCCCCCAAGCTAAGCTAATTGGCTTTTCTTTCACATTTAGCATTCAGCTATCAAAGTGGTGTCAATCTTTGAAACTGAGACTCCACAAGAAACTGAATAGTAATAGTATTTCCCAAAAGAGCTAGCATGCTACTTTGTTACTAGCTGTAGACATGTAGGCCTCCAGTGTGTTGTTGATTGTGTCCTCTTAAAATTACTAGTTGCCGCTTTCACCCAGTGCCAGACAACAGCACCACTGACACACTTTTATTTTAGACTTCCCTTAAGAGGCACATGGTGTATAATTAGTACAAGAGTGGAGTAGATGTTGGCGGATTGTAAACCTCCCCACCCCCTGCCTTGGCAAAGCAAGGGGATTGCACTAATTAAAAAGAATAACCATCATATTCATTGTCAAGTTAAAAAAAAAAGAGAGAGACATCTGCAAAGGGTTTTTATTCTTTCATTTATTTATTTTTTAAAGATCTAATCAGTTTTCCAGGCGCACTTGTTGAGGATTTTCATTATTTAGATGAAGAAGAATGAAAAATGAAGGGCTGAGCGTAGGCAGTGGTTCAGACACCTGTTGGAAAGCTGCCATGATTAGTTGAGTCAATAGTATTTGATTTTGTAATAAATAAATGAATAACAATAATAGAAATGGAGTGAAAGAATCCACAACCAAGGGTGGGAGGGATGTTGTCTACATACCCGCCCTCATATGATGACATCCCAATAGGGGATTTCTAAATTGCCCAGCCAGTTTGATCTGGTAAAATGTTAGAAAAGCAAAAACAAAGAATAATAATAGGAGAGTTGATCAAAACATTTGAAGGGGATGTAAAGAGAAATATAAGAGAAAGCTGAGCACTCTGAGGTATAGAGTCACAAGGCGAAATACCTTGAACAGCACGGGATGAACAGCAGGTGTAAAACCTCCACTTCCTCACGCTTCATTGAGCTCTCTCCATAAAACTCACTCCATAGTTCTCAGGCCTTGGATAGGGCAGAGACATTTTTCCATGCAGCATTCACTATAATGAAAAACTCTGCCGAGATCAAGGTCTTTAAACTTACCGTGCAGGGAGTGATTTCCATTTGCAGGAAGAAAACGTCCCAAAATCTCGCACAGCATTAGCCTGCTGTAAAAGCGGAGGAAGCTTGCTCGTGCTTTTGTTGGGCTTCATTACGATTATTTTGGGGTTTAAAAAAAAAAAAAAATTATCTCCTTTTTTGTAACATCATCACTCACAGCTTTGAATAGGGCCGTCTATCTTGGGAAAATATTGATCCGTTCATGCCCAGTTGCCTCACTGTGGGGATCACTTATGGGTCTATTAATGGGCAGGAGCAGCGTGTGCAGTTGACCTTCCTGAGTGCGGGTGCAGATTGCGACAGTTAGCCTTTGACTCTTTCCTCCTCTGGTTCCTCCACAGTAACCCTGTGATAGATTGGAAGAGATAGCTGCGCTCCGTGGGGATTTTAAGTGTTGACTGAAGGAGCAGATTGGAAGCAGACTGCTTATGCTTTCTGCCATCCCACCCTCTCTTAGTGGTTTTAGCGGCCTTGGCAGCAGCAGCTTCAGCTGGAGCAAAAAAGGAAATCTCCCTGAGAGATGTTTGTCTGCACACATAACACATCTGCGCCCATGGAAATGCATGCACACGTACTCATATGGGGATTCAAAGCCGCGTATTTAAAGCAAAGAAGCTCCTATGTACAATGGGATAAGGCCACACGCATGCAAATCATTTGAGCATCTCTAAGGTTGTCTCAAAAAGCTGCAAGAAAGTGAAACTATACTCTGAAACGATCAGAAGGGAATTATAATCTGATCGTTTCTAATTATGGGAACGATGGACACGATATCTTTTTTCTCAGCCTGTCTTTTCAGTTTGTTTTCGCTCTAAAATTATACTCTTGGCCCAAAATAGATCTTTTTTATCTTTTGATGGCTCGTTTTTTTTTTTTTTGTTTTTTTTACTGTCTTTGTGCAGTGTGCTACCACAGTGACAAAGCTTTGAACACAAATGATGACAGTATTTACATGCTGACATAAACAAACATATCTGATTGTCTCAGAAGAGCAGGTGTATTCATTATGCTCACACTGTGGTTGGCTTATTGTGTACCTGAGGGTATTAAATGAAATGTCTGAAGGCATCACGGTGCAGGAATAGAGATCCCACAAGGCCAACTGTGCTTGTGCATAAGTGTTTATGGCAGCTTGTTGATTTCACAGTTCCAGACTTCCAGGAGCAGGACATTTTCCTGTGGAGAAAGGACACGGGGTTCGGCTTCAGGATCCTCGGAGGCAACGAGCCAGGAGAGCCTGTGAGTCTCTCTCCCTCAATCTTTTTCAATCTCACGGCTGAAATCTCTCCAGTTTGCGTTTCAATTTCCTCACTTTTCACCGTACATCTCCGAAGAAATGGATAAACTGACAAGATTGTGTAGCTTGAATGATGAAAAGGATGCTATATTCCCAGCACTAGTGGGAGCAGCAGCTATAGGATTTTCTTTCAACAGTCTCAACACAACAGTTCTTATCTTCCCCTTGTGTGCGTGTCCATGCTTGTGTATTGGAATTCAGCAATTTCATATCTGTGATTGCTTCTCTCTGATCTGACCAATGTAGCCTTAACCAGTCAGGGAAGAAAAAAAAACCCTGCACACACACCATTTCTTTTTTTCTTTTCCTTTAAAGAGTCAAAGTTGTTTGTTCTTGTTTACACTAGCCTGCACTGCGTCTCCCCCCTGCTTTTCTTGAAGGGGGAAAAAAAATAATGATTTACTTTAGAGCTTGGCTTGGGTTACTGCTGTTACAGGCTTGAGAGAATAGTAAAGATTTAATGCTGAAGTTTAAATTGTAGCTGTGCAGCATGCCAAGTTTATGGCCGCTGAGAAAATCGACACATTTTTATATGTCATGCACTTTAATGTCGTACTTTTTCTTTTTAGAATACCGCTTGATCGCTTTCCATGCATTTATTTTGCAAAGGTGCGGCGTAACGTATAGCTGCGCAGTCTTTGTCGACGCGTGGTTTCGAATGCACGGCAACCTCATTCGTCTGCTGCGTTTCAGATCTACATTGGCCACATAGTCAAGTACGGGGCTGCAGATGAAGATGGACGCCTGCGATCCGGTGATGAGCTGATATGCGTGGATGGAACGGCGGTGGTGGGAAAGTCGCACCAACTGGTGGTCCAGCTGATGCAGCAGGCTGCCAAGCAGGGCCATGTCAACCTCACAGTGCGGCGCAAAAGCACTTACGCTGGTGAGAAGCAAGCAGCTCGAGATGGAGGAGTAGTTTAAGCTTTTTAAAGACCTCCTAAGAGGTCCAAGAGAGGGTTTTTACTGAAGTCCAAGAATACACTCAGGTTGTTGTGGCTCAGGACGTAGAGTAGGTCATTTACTCCAGTCCACATAGCAAAGTGTGTAAGATACTGAAAGGAAAACTGATTCTGATACATCATCCACCAATATGTGGTTCTGTGAAAATACACAGATGGATAGAAAATAGTACCGTAAGAATGTGGCAGTCCATTTATTATTGAATTCTACTGATTTTACTTCAAATAACAGTGACAAATAATACTGCAGAACTTTTAAAGTGTACTGCAAAAGACAAACGGGTATATCCGTCCACAGTGCAACCAATCAGAACATGTTTTATTAAGTCAGTTAATTTCATCCTCTTATAAACAGTCAGGATCCAATTTCAAGTAGTTTCAAGTTAAGCTAGTAGCTTTGTTGACCAATAGTCCAAAAATGACCATCATTTGTTTCTCTATTTAGATTCCTTTATGCAGGATTCAGAATTATCAGAACTGTAATTTTTTGTTTTGTTTTATAAATTGCAAAAAGTATAAATATCTCTAACTGATCAGTTTGTTTACATATAGTGTATTCACTGATAACATGTCAGTGAATTTTAATGTGTATTGAATCAGTTTTGAGAGCAGTCTGAGATGGCTTCATTTATATTCGTTTTTTGCAGCTTTGCTTACAGTAAAACATTGTTCAGTTTTAGAAATGCACTCCCTGCTTTACCAACAGCCACATTTATGTCAGTCATACTTCCATCAGGAGCCCAGAGGCCTTCTTAATATATATCTAAGGTCAACCTTTCACCTTTTTAGAATTTAGTGTGGGTGTGGAAGTGGTCGGCCGCTACCACGAGCTAACACCCACGCCCCACCGCTGACTTCACTCCGGTCAACACAGCTCTGCTCCTTTAAAAAAAAAAAAAAAAAAAAAAGGCCCATAAATATGATGGAGAGGGTGGCCAACCTTCGGCCCAGTGACAGCAGCCAGACATTAGTGCATTGCTGCTCCCTGTCTGCCTCGGAGCGTCGAGAATATGAGGCGCCTTCCTTGAGCAGCTGTACAGGAAATGAAATGTGGAATGAAATGTCCAGATAGAGCAGGCAGAACACGTCCTCGGTTCATCTTTTCTTGGAAACAGATGAGAGCAGAGATTGGTGAAGAGGCCTTCTTCCAAAGCTGTCCTTTTTTTTTAATCATAAGATAAACTAGGTGTGCTAGAGGAGCTAAATATCTGTTATTTGCCTCCTTTAATATTGTACTGCTCACGTAACGTTTAGGGATGTTGTCATATGTTTTTGCACAGCTTTGCTTTCATTACATTAGGTTCTCACTCTGTTTTGTACATGATTGTCTCCTGAATGTCTCACCTTTGGTTTCACCTCCCTTGTGATCTTTTACTGTTAATCTTCTATATCTGTGTTTTTCTTACCCTCCTGTTTGCACTTTGCACCTCATCTATGTATCTTTCTCACCATATCCTCCTCCTCCTGCCATTTTTAGTTAAAGCAGAGGGAGACATGCCTCCATCGCCGGCGTCTTCGCACCACAGCAGCACCCAGGCGCCCAGTCTCACAGAAGATACTGGGAAGCGCACCCCACAGGGCAGCCAGAACTCCCTCAACACAGTAAGCTCCGGCAGCGGCTCCACCTCTGGCATCGGCAGCGGTGGAGGAGGCGGAGTGGGTGGCGGGGGCGGCGGCAGCGCCGTGGTCGCCGCTGCGGCCGCCACCACCTCCTCTCAGCCGCCCATCGCCACCCCCGCTGTCGTCTCATCCGGTTTGCAGCCCTACGACGTAGAGATCCGCCGCGGCGAGAACGAAGGATTCGGTTTCGTCATCGTCTCGTCGGTGTCGAGGCCCGAAGCTGGCACCACCTTCGGTAAGCACGAGCACCCGCAAACACCACCACCAGCGCACCGTTGATGGCGGCTCATGCTGTTATTTCAAAAATCACTTCTACTCAGCAAAAACCCGAATCACACTTTGGCTTTTGCCTCATCACCGGGGCCTTTTATCTTCTCGTCTGCACTACGGGAATCCTTTGAATCCTCTATAAAAACCACTGAACGCTAAATAGCCTGACAGCCAGTGCACAGTCTGGCTATTTACAGTCCCACCAGATCAATATCAACACTCTTCAAAGAAGTGGTTCTTCTTTCTCATTTTCATCTGAGCCTGTCAAACCAAGACACTGAAACCCTTTCTTTGCCTGCAGCTGCTGCTCACACTCACATAAGGCTTTCATAATTGATCACAAGTGAAGTAGGTCTTACATAAAGCCACTTGTATTATTCAGCTGAACTTAAATGGCTTGTGCGGAGCAGGTTGGCACTAAAATCCTAATAGCAGTTTAATGAGAATGAGCACTGCAAGAAAGATAAATAGGGGAAATGATCAACGTGAATGGGTTCTATTTATTTTCCAGCATGTGATTAGAGATATTCGCTTACTCAAACTTTATCTTCTTTTCTCTTCTTTTTTGTGAGGTTCTTTTTCATTGCTTAGCTGGTGAATGGTGTCGTTTTTCTCTGTTTGATATTGCACAGCAACGCAAGTAAATCAGATTCAGCATTGCTTTTACAAACTCGTAGCACTGCATCTTTTCTACTCGTATTCCATGTACCGGTACGTTTTTTGCTCGCTGCTATGGCTTCCTACCTACACTAGAAGGACATTGCACCATGCTCTTCTCTCCCTGTGTGGGTGTACAGCACTGGAAAGGTCTGTGAACGCTTAGCTTTACAGATTGGCTTTTTTTTTTTCTTCTTTTTGTAAAGTGAAGCTCCTTTTCACAGGCCAAAGCAGAAAGCATAGGCTAGTAGATGAGCTTTCATTTCAGTTAACGTGTAAAGGAAGATTTATCTCTCCGCTGCTCTTGATATTTCACAGTCCTAGATGGTCAGGTTTATTCAGGGGGACAGAAACGGGTTGGGATCAGATGAGTTTGTTGTGTATTAAAAGTGTGAATGCAGTGGGAAGGATGGAAGAATAATAATGAAAAGTAAGGAGGGGAGAGGGTGGCGAGAGTAATGAGTGATTGGGGGCGTCAGTCTGTAGTGACTGATGTCGGCCTGCAGAGTGAAACAAACAGAGAGACTTCAGGGTAGCTGGTGAGATGTCAGCTCTGATGTATGTTTGCAGAGTCTAACTTTCTGCAGTTGCAGGTGTTTGGGATGTAGATGAAACAGAGCTCTAACTTAACAAGAGTTTTTTAGATGTTGAGAATCGTTTGGAAAAACTATTTAGAGAAAATAGTAAGACAAATCCTCCTATTTCTTTGCAGTGCACATTTAAATTGACCCTTCTTTTCCAGTGCTTGCATATTATCCTCTTCTTCTTCTCAGTGACTTTTGCTTGGCTGACTGTTGGCTGCGGGTCAATTAACCTTAACCCTTCTTGGTCCTCTTCTTCTGCTCCTTCCCCACTTTTCCCTCCCGTTTTCCTCCTCTCACCAAACACAATCCCCCAACATTTACACGCGCACACACACACACTCAATCACGCATGCATTACACATCCACATCGATGCTGACCATAGCTGGAAATGCTTGTGTGGCCATGCCCCACAAAATAGGACGCATCATTGAGGGAAGCCCAGCAGACCGCTGCGGGAAGTTGAAAGTCGGCGACCGCATCCTGGCTGTGAATGGATGCTCGATCACCAACAAGTCCCACTCGGACATCGTCAACCTCATCAAGGAGGCTGGAAACACAGTTACACTACGCATCATTCCTGGAGATGGTGAGTAGAGAAAAGCGAATCCAAAACCAGGTCCGAATTTTTTCCTCATATCAGCTATTATTAGATTCCTGATTATGTTTGAGGAGACTTGTTCTCACTTTCCTGGGTTGTCGTTGTTGTTATTAAGTATTCCTTCGGCGTTATGTAAAGTGCACTTTCTTCAGTGGCTTTCAAAGTGACTATAACGCCTCCGCAGTGTTGACAGGAGTGATTCTTTGGGGATATTTGGGAGGTTGCTGGGTTTTTGTTTGTTTTTTTGTTTTTTTGGTATTTTTTAGCTTCCTGCCTTTGGCGTGCCCGCATTTTTAAAACATGCAAGAGCCGTTTAGATTTCGGTGTGTATGCGTGCGTGAGCGGAGAGAGGGCGAGCGAGACAGGCACCGAGAGATGCTGAATTTCCTCTGTGCATGTGGGTGTGTCTCCTCTGTCAAAGTGGATTTAAGGAAAAGTTTGTGTGCATTGTATGTTGCGCTGTGCAGCTGAGAACTTTCTGTGTTTTGTGCTGACATATCACCCTAGCGTGCTTCACAAATGCTATTTAATTAAGCGTGCGTGTGTGTGTGCTCATGGAAAATGGTAAATGGTAAATGGCCTGTATTTATATAGCGCTTTACTAGTCCCTAAGGACCCCAAAGCGCTTTACATATCCAGTCATCCACCCATTCACACACACATTCACACACTGGTGATGGCAAGCTACATTGTAGCCACAGCCACCCTGGGGCGCACTGACAGAGGCAGAAAGGCAATACTCCCTGTCAACCTGCACACTGGTAGGAATAGGAGCTATTTGTCCGCCGCTCGTTGCTTTCCGCCTCGCTTCTTATGGATGGAGAGGGTTTTTTGTTTCTCCCTTCAGAGCAGTTGATGAGAACAGTGAGCCAAAATTGCTCTGCCAAGAAGACACAGAGCAAGAGAGAAGGCGCTGGCGAGGAATAACTGGATATGCTTTATCGGAAAAGTTCTGGTTTGTGTTTATGTGCATGTGTCAAACAACCAGACGCCGTCTGACACAGAGGCAGAAAGAGTGTCGGGCAGAGATGGTGGCTTGTGTTTCTAAACTTGTGCCTCTGAATGACTGTTCTGGCTGCCTCCGTATACAAATGGCTGAGCATCGCCAATTTCTTTGTGGATCAGTCCAATCTTTAAGCTTTCTGATGGGAACAAGCGCCATAGCGAGAGCTTCCTCTAAAGGTGAAGTCTGATTCAGCTCAACCCCCTCACCGTGTGAGAGCACAGATGGAGTTTTGTAGTAGCTGATGCTCGGTACGCCTGCAGTGTCGAGGAAACGAGCATGGGAGTCTCCCTGCTGCTGCTCAGTAATACGTGTACAAGAAACTAATACCTTCATCAGAGCTGATGTCTCTGCAGCATAAATTTGGAGCACAGACAAAGCCCTCCTCATTCTTTCCACTGTGTGAGAAAAGAGAGCTAGACGTGCTGTATGTGATATGATTTTTATTGTTAGCACATGTTGTATTTTAAGTGTAATCTGTAGCTCTCGTATCCTTTTACCCTCTGTAGTGCTCGTTTTCTTTACCTCCCTTGAATTGATTGTACCTGCTGTCCTTCCCGGCTCACGCCATTCAGGGCTGGAGGGCAAATGCGTGGTCAAAGCCACAGACGAATTACAGAACGCTTCAGTTCCTTTTCTGTGCACGTTTTATTTACTTATTTATTTAGTTAAGCGAGAAAGGGGAAAGCAGGCAGTAGGTCGCACGCAGAATAGAAGTAATATCCGGAGAGAAAGCAGTCGGAGGAGAGACGAATGAAGAGAGGCGACAAAAGAAGGAAGTGATTCATGCAAATCAGGCAGAGGGAAAGATAGTGATAGTGTTTTTACAGGAGTTTAACGTGAGACTGCAAAACTGAAAGGGTGGTCGAAGGTTTTCCTCGTGGTTCCCCTCTTTGCCGTCTCAAGTGAAGCTCACCTCACCTGCACTCCCGCTCGAGTGGTCGACACTGTAGATCTTGAGCAGCGGGCAAAGGAATGGTTGAGCCACCAGGCTCCAGTGGAGTACCGGAGGGAAAGGAGATTAATAGGTGAGAAGGGAAGTGACCATGAGAAGAATGGCGAGTAGCAGACTGGGGAAGGGGAGGTGCAGAGTTGTAATCGAATGTAGGATGCCGGTAGATGGCCAAGAAGGATGAGGTCGTTAGATAAAACAAAGGTTTCTTTATGCAGCAGGTGTCGCGTGATGACGGCCTGTCTGGTGTTTTTCACTGATAACTGAAAATGAGTGGATCAGTGCAGAGATAAAAGACGGAGTAAGCACGAGCTCTAATGCCACTGGCGTAGATGTTCCCTACTTGACAATTCAGAGGCAGAAAGGATTAGTTTCAGTCCTAAATGTGATGTACAGCCTTTGGACGTTTACCAAATGATTGATGGCACAAACCGCAGTATTACCCAAGTGTGCGGGAACATGGCTAAGTGGTGAAAGAAGCCTGGAAACTGGTTTCGAGCCTCGTGGTGGACCCTGTAGGTCGGGTTGACACAAGGAAAACAATGAAATGTCTCCACATGTGAAATTAAATTATATCGCCCAGGCTTTCAAGGAAACTGGAGAGGCTTCTGTTAGAGTATGTCTATACAAAATGACAGCATATTCAATTACAAGCCTTTTCCCCCGTCTCCTCATTGGTTGAAAAACACAATCATTCTCGTTCTTTGTTTTTGTTTTGTGTGTTATCTCATGTGACGATATACTTGCTCTTCTTCCGCCCTCCGCAGAGTCATCGAACGCATCTCTGTTGACGAATGCAGAGAAGATCGCCACTATAACCACTACTCACACCGCTCAGCAACAGGCCGCACCGGAGGCCAGGTGAGGAGCACGGCAGAAAACAGACTTGCCTAATAATGAAATGTCTTTTGGAGCGACCCCTTGCTTAGGCCTCATATGTCACGCCTTTTCTGTTTCAGGACCAACACTAAACCAAAACAGGAGTCATTTGCCCCGCAAGCCGCCCCTCCCCAGCCCCCCACGCAGCAACCCCCAAGCACTCAGGTGAGGAAGAGAGGCGCCGCAGTCTTAGCAGTTACATCAGTCATGCGGACACCCATCCATTTCATGTCTCCATCAAAACACGCCAGTCCTCTACACTCCATCAACTTTTCTACCCACATCTAATCTAAATTTGTCTCTTCATACATCCATTCAGCTGTTTCGCGATATCTAAACAGTCCCTCCATCTATCAACTAATATACCCACTTACCTTCCCAAGGACAAACCAAGTGCATTTTTATTTATTTATCTCTTTACGCCGACCTGCTGGCGTTATCTGAGTGTGCATATTAAGGAAAGCCTGTTTGCTTTCAAAGTAGCCCCTCAGTCCACTCTGTTCACCGCTGAATTAATCTGCTGGTGTGGAGATGGCTTTCACAGATAGCATTGATCCTCCAGCAGAGGAGATTAGGAGGGCGTAAAGACAGGAGCTGCTGAGGCTGTCTGCCCGTCCTTGTGTGGTTCCCAGACCACCTCCTCTCTCTTCGTCTGCGCCCTCTCTACTTTTTCAGGCCAGGGCCCACAGCATCAATAATTCAGCGTCCTTACACCTGAGCATATGCATGTCCACACGCAATCACACGCACGCACGCACACACCCGCACACACACCAAGGGGAAAAGCGTAGCACAACTGTTAAGGTGAGACTTGCCTGAAGGTGGCAATTGTCCCTTGCCTCTGAAATAGGATCCCCCTTCAAAGGAGACACGCACACACAAGCACGCACAAACGCAGACACATGCGCACACTTGAAACCTGAATCACAAAGGTGACTTTGATGCAAACATCTCCTTTCTCCTCTTACTCTCTCTCCCTCCACACATGGCGTCTGACTCCATCAGGATTCTGAGTTCTACTCCGTGGACCTGGAGCGAGACAACAAAGGCTTCGGCTTCAGCCTGCGAGGAGGCCGCGAGTACAACATGGACCTGTACGTGCTGAGGTTAGCCGAGGACGGAGCAGCTGTTCGCAACGGAAAGATGATGGTATGGACACACAAATGGGAAACGCAGAAGCTCAGAGGTTGTTTTCTCGGGGTCTTGAAAGGGTCACGCCACCAAACACTGAAGTTTAGTTTGACCATCATAAGAACTAGTGCTGGAAAAACAGCACTTACCCAAGTAACACTGCAATCTCGTCGTCTGTGCTCATATTTAGACCATACAAATTTATGACAGACAGCCTTTTTTGCAGCCACATAACATGGAGCTGTTTTACAGGAAATGTTGGACGGCCTATTGAAATGTAACCACTGCTTGTACCCCTTTAATATTATACTTAATTATGGAAAACTGTGATGTAATTTTATCAATTTAAGGTTATATGCAGCTGTGTCAACAGGGATGCCAATATTCCCTCAGTAGCTAGAATACCTCCAAATAAGTTTTATTTTTTAACAGCCTGCTTTCTTTGGAAACAGCCAACAGATTGTCTGGAAATAACGGCGGACAGTTCCCTCGGTTGTTTTAGTTAATTTTCTGTAATATAGTCGTCTTGGCATTTGTCAGCATAGTTTGAAATCATCTGAAAAAAGCGTTCTAGTGGAATAATTGTAATGTTAATGAGAAATGTTCGGACTTCATTATTTTTGGTGGAGCTGTGCGAGACATTAGCTCTGCAATTTAGCTAAGAAAAATTACGTCTCTTTCCGGGGGTTTTTTTCCTTAGTAATCCAGAGTGTTTTTAAAATGAATGTTTAATTTAACTATTTGTCAAATTTTCTCATTCCTTAATCCGTCAGCTTGCCTGAACGCTATAAAATTATCTTTTGTCGGGGGTGCACATAACAGCATATCTGAAAAACGACTGCTGATTGTAACTGTTGTTATAAATACCAATTATAATTTTATAAATCCTTGCCTTCAGGTGCAGCACAAGCCAGTTGACTTTATTGATTAGCTGGGGGCAGGAGGGGGGGGGGGTTGATGGCAGCCTTGTAGACCTTACAGCCATCGCAATAATATTATTTATCAGTATAATAGCTTTTGCATAATGTACCCCCAATTACTGCAAGCCATGCTTCACTGACTCGCAAACAGTCACCTCCGGGCTCGGCCATGCAGACGGTTCACTGATTGTAATATGAAGACACGCAAACAGAATATGCACATTTTAATTTATGTTTCACGACAAGCTCGTAAAGTGGCATTCATACATGCCACAAAAGCTGTGATGAAACTGCAATATTTAACCTTTCCATCTGATTAATTGTACATAAATAATAGCACTTTCCCCGGAGTGCTTGATGAAGTGTGAGGTGTTTTTATTTATTCTCTCACTGTGCGTTTGCACGGAGGGAGCCTGTTGGCAGACACTGTTAGAATCTGAGATATAGTTTTTCATATATATTAATATGCTGCAGTTAGGGAGTGTGTGGGAGCGTGTGTGTGTGTGCGTGTGTGTGCGCACATTCGTTAGCACATTAGTATATGCATATATGGACCCGGCCGTTGGTGTTTGTGCACCTTGTTAGCAGAGATATTAATAGTCGCAGCTCTGTGAGGCAGGGAGAGGTGTCAGCGAGAGATCCGTATTCTGCCAGAGAAGTATTCCCTTAACGCAGTCAGCACTGACAGATAACCTGAGGAGTGGATTCAAAGAATCAGGAAGCAAAAATGTTTCTTCTAGTTCTCGTTTTTTCTCTGTCGTTCTCCCTCTCTGACTCTCCGTGTCACGCTTGCTGCTTTTTGATGCAGTTTGCCCTCCATATATACTTGTTTTCTTATTGTGCAGATTACCATTCAGCAGATTTGATAATTAACTCCTCCTCATCCCCTCCACCCTTCCCTTCGTGTCATTGTTTCCCTTTGAACCTTATCTTTCTCCTTGTGTACCTTCTTCCCTCCTCTCACTTGTTTTCTTTTGCACCGCGTGTGGCTCTGCGGTCTCCTCCCCTTATTTGGGCTCCTGCTGTCTCTCACCTTTCCCTCTGATTCACCTCTTCTCTTTTCCATTTTCATCTGTCACTCTTGTCCCCCCCTGGTCTCCTTCCCACTAGGTCGGCGACGAAATCTTGGAGATCAACGGCGAGAGCACCAAGGGCATGAAGCACGCGCGAGCCATCGAGCTCATCAAGAATGGAGGCCGGCGAGTCCATCTGGTGCTCAAGAGGGGTGACGGCTCTGTGCCTGAATATGGTGGGTCAATCTACGAAAACATTCCCTTCTCGCCCATCTTCACACCCTGAGCCAGGGGACACTCAAGCGGATGGTGGTGGGTTGAAGGTGAAGGAACTAAATCGCTCCCCCTCCCCAAGGATCCTTCACCCCTCCCTGGAGCAAACCTACCAGGGATGGGAGAGGGGAGTCAGGGGGGTGGGGGGTGTTGCTTCGCGCTTTTGGTCTCTTTGTGGTGGCGGTCACTCCTGGGCTTTTTTGGGATTTCGTGGGAGAGCGAGGGGGTCGAGGCTGCTCCTGTGGGTGCTCTCACCCCCTCCTGCTGTCACCTGCTCTCAGTTTTGTCATGTCATCTCGCTGTCACTTTTCACCTTCTGGGCACTGAGCAAAAGCACTCTGCTGGGACTTAACAGGAAGGTGGTGGGTCTGATTTTCAGTGCTACATGGAAAAAAAAAAAAAAAAAGGAAACTGTTTACAGGGTTTGACCTGAGTAGTAAAGAAAAAGGAAAGAAAATCAATGTTTCTTGTGGGTGAGAAGTAATATGGATGTCTCTCATTTCTCATTACATGCTAATTTAGCATTAAAAGGAAGAGAAAACTTGATCCGTGGCATCCCGTGATAAAATGGGACCTTTCACAGCTTTGGATAGGATGTGACAAACATATTTATGATATTTATTGAAGGTGAATGTAAGCTACTGAACTCCTTTCCAAGTGAGAACTGTGTTGCGAAGAAAAAGACAGTCTAAGACTTTTTTTTCCCACTTTGCCATTTTCAGTAAATCTCACTATACTGTGCTTGACATTACTCACTCATCCATGGACTTTTTTTTTGCACCCACTGTCAGTGTTATGGAAAAGCTGTGAAGATAGGGACTCCACCCATCCCCGTTTAAAAAGACGCTGATTCGTTCCAGTTATATTAACTTTTTATAGTGATGATTTAAAAAAAAAAAGAAAAAAAAAGAGGCATTTTTACAAGTATTTTTGTTCAGTGTACAGAGCCATGAATCAAAGCCACATATTAATGGATAAAAGTTTATTGCTGCATGAACATGTCAACAGTGTAAATTGTTTTTCCCCCTTCTATTGTCTACTTTCCATAATATTTATGGAACATTTCTTTCTTTTCTGTTTTCCTTTTTTTTCTAATCGTATTGATTAGTTTTGATAGTCACAAGTCATTTTAAATGTTTTCTTTTTCATTTTGTTGCTTTTTTTTTGACTGGATACATTTTGCCTGTTTTGAAAAGTTCATCAATGTAAAGTTTATTTGAGCTGAGAATGTGCTGTCAAAACCTGCACCGATGTGACATCATGTGAACTTGTATATTTTGGATCATTGTTTGTACTTTTTAAAAATCTTTATTTTTATTATTTTTTTTTTTTTTTAGTTGGCACAACCTTTGACAGTCTCGCCAGTATTTCTTTTGATTTCTATCAGCACTGTAAAACTGCTTAATTTGCTGGTGTGCGCGCGCGTGTGTGTGTGTGCGCGTGTGCGTGTGTGCGTGCGTGTGTGTGTCTGTGCACCAGTCTCACTGTTTCATTTTTTTGATTTTCTGCTGCTTCTTCATTAACGTGTCTAAGGCGTGTGTGTGCGCTTGTTTGTGGGTGGGTGTGGCAACTCCTATGTCCGATGTGTGCACGCTTGTTTCCAGGGGACTTTACTCTGTAACTGATGGTCTTCACTGGGTTTGGGCAACTTCCTGGACTGTCTCTTTATTCTGAATGAGTCGATGATCAAATAAACACATTTTTTTTCATTAAGAATCAACACTGAATAATTCTCCTTTTCTTCCTTCTAGTTGGTTCCATATTTTTCTAAACTACTGTGCTCTTCTTTTTTTCTTTCCTTTCTGTTTCTGTGTATCTTCCCTTTCCTCTCGTATTGTGCTGGGCTCTTGTCTTCCTTCAGGGATGGTCGCTCCCCATCTCACTGCATGTATGAGAAATGACAAGATGGGGGAGGCCTCTGTCCTCCAAAATCAGACCACGGTTTGTAGCTGTCCTCCCCTCTCATCTCGGCTCTCTCTCCCACTTCCTGTCTTCCTCTCTCTCTTCTTCTATGTCCTGATGTGCGTGGTGTCGCTTCAGTTCAACCGTGCCTGTGCGCTGCTTCATGCATACAAATCCATTCACCCAACTACATCTCCAGTGTCACCGCTGCCATAGCCGTTCTTTTGGATACTTCATTCATGTCCTAGTTGCAGTCAACCTGTTGGAAACAAGTCAAAAGTGAAAATGCAGATTATTTTATCTTTGGGAATTAGTTTTGATACTTTCAGACCAGTGGTTCTCTTTGGGAGTCAACTCTTCTCCTCGAGTTGTCCATGATCCATTGTTGAAGGTCTCCAGAATCATTTGCAGTACATTTTCAAACTAAGCTATAATGTTAAAAAGTGTATATCTACAGGTGGAGACTATTTACTCAATTGACAGAAGCCAGAGTTTTACTCCCACTCACTATATCTCAGGGCCGACGATGTGAAGTATTTAGAACAGTGAATGGTTCTTCTGCCATCTCAGCACTTGTAAAGTTTTGTCTTAAAAATGCCATATTGATCAAAGCATTGTTGTCGCAGCTTTTGTTGAAGATTTAGCAAGAGGAAGCGCTCCATACAGTTTTGTTTTTTCTTAGCAAAATGCTAAATTTCACCCGCTGCAACTGCAATGCACTTAGAGCAACTTCTAGTCTCTGGATCTCATCACGACCATTTAATTTATTCTAAAGATTTACAACGTGCCCTGACAGTACATGAAAGAGCATGGCTAATGAGTCAAATCTAGCAGCATCATCAGTATGAAGCAGCAGTTACACTGACTGTAACCAGCATCCGGTCCAGCCACCAGAGAAGCCGGCGTTCTGCTTCACAGAGGTGACTTCCCCCTTTAGACCAAGGAGCAGGTTTGTTGTGGGTTTCTTCAAGAAATGGCTGCTTCATAACTCTGTCACTGCCTTTTTTAATCTGTGTAAGCTACACTGTTTTACCATTGGCTGCTGCTGTGCCATCCAACAACTTGCCATCTTTGCTGGTATTAACATCAGAATGGCTTCCATTGAAAGTGTTCTCGGCTTCATGTCTGAGTGACTCAGCATGATAAATGTGAAAGCAGATAGAAGCTTTTAGTGTGTCGATGCATGTTTGATCCCCCTGCCCTCGTTTGTATGTCCCAATGTGTTGCAGACGACAGCACCAACAACATCAGCGCAGCCAACCCAGCCTCAGGGGTACAAAACGCTGCGGAAGTGAACACTCTTCCCCCGAACGGTGCACCATCAGAGTCAAGCGACCCACCAGAACCCCAACAATCATCCCGCAGCAAGAAGGAGCCAGGCCGCCGCTCCCACGGCACTGGCAGGCACACACATTCCAACCACCGCCACCACTCCCCCAGCAAGAAAACCAGCACGGGAAAACACAAGGGCAAAAAGTCGACAGGGAAGAACACTCCCAAGAAGAAAGATGACAAGAAAAGTGATGGCCGCCATCGCCACCGCAGCCGCCATCGGTCACCTCATAAGGGGCACACCCGGTCGCGCAGTGCAGATAACGTCCTGGACGACCGACATGGGGGTCAGCGCCGAGGCCGTTCTCCAGACAGGCGCCACCACCGCCACCGTTCACCCAACCGCTCGCCCCACCGCTCACCCCGTCGCTCACCCTACCGCTCTCCTCGCCGTTCCCCTTATCGTTCCCCTCATCGCCATCGGTCCCCCTACCGCACTCGGCAGCAGTCCCCCACCAGACGCCGGGCCCAATCCTCAGACCCCTACCGCCGGTATCGCTCCCCAGAGAGACAGACCCGCAGCACCGAGAAGCCTATTGTGGATGAGCCTGTATTAAAGGAGCCAATCAAAACTCCTGAATCCACCTTCCGTCTGGAAGACAGCATCTTGCGAGAGTCCCCAGCCCTAGACCGCTTAAACAGGGAGGTCACACCGCCACTGCGCAGGGAAGACCGCCTCTATGGAGAAGATAGCCTGCTGATGAAAGCCTCTACCTTGGACAGGTCCTACAGAGGGGGGGATAACCTGCTGAAGGACATGGCGTCTCGCAACCAGAGAGACATCACCCTGCCCAGAGTACGCACTCCAGATTCAGATTCAGCTTACAAGAAGTACAGCACGCTGCTGAGGGGTCGTTCGACTGAGAGGTTTGACAGCACGCTGCTGAGGGGTCGTTCGACTGAGAGGTTTGACAGCACACAGCTGAGGGGTCGTTCGACTGAGAGGTTTGACAGCACACAGCTGAGGGGTCGTTCGACTGAGAGGTTTGACAGGGATGAGCGCTACCCCAGCCGAGACAGCACCCCTGAACCTTGGTACCGCTCCCGCAGTCTCGGACGAGACATATCCCCGATCAGGAGCTTCAGAAGGGACAACTCGGAGGATGAAGAGGACGATGACAATTTTGTGGCGGCTCAAGTGACGCAATACTACAGCACGGTCAAGAACAAGACCAACACCAGTCGCTCATCCAAGCCCACGCTCCCTGAGCCCAAGAAGACCTACAAGGAGAATCCCAAAGACCTGAGCATCTGATTGGACAGCTGTCAGCTGATCACAGCAACCATCCACAAAACACCTCAAATACTCACCATCACTACCACTTTGTTCTACAGAAACGCACCCAACTTGTGTAGACATGCTGACACACACACACACACACACACACACACACACACACACACACACACACACACACTGTAACAACACTGAGTTACTAACAAGGTCGTAGTTTTGAAAGCTGTTTTTTTTTCCTCTTTTTTTTTTTTTAAACTGTATATTTGATTTTCTTTGTTTTCTCATTTTGTTTTGGGGTTGTTGTTTTTTTTTTGTTTCTTTGTTTTGTTAAAGTATTCTACATTTACAGATACTCAGACTTTTCCAGAAAATATAAAACCATAAAAAACAATGATGTGCCTAACAACAGTTCCATTAACAAACAACATTTTTGTTTCGGGTTTGATATGTGGAGGGCAGTTTGTGTGCCCCACTGTCAGATGATGAAATATATGTACTTTTCCACAAAGATCCCTTGGAAGTACTGCGCACCTGGGTCACCATAACAGGTGCTCACAATGATGCTGTGCATGTCTTTACCGGTTTCAATGTCTCTCTCTCTCTCTCTCTCTCTCTCTCGCTCTCTTGCTCTGTCTCTCTGTCTCTCTCTCTCTTGCCTTCCTACTCTCTCTCCTTCCAGTGCCACTGTTTTTTAGACATTTGACCAGACTATAGCACAAGCCTGCATTTGTTTGTATATTTTTGACAGTTTGCAGTATGTGTACATTCAGAGGTGATCATTTTAAATGAAGGAAGGGAAAATGAAAAAGTTAAACTATGATGATGATGTTAAAATAAAATAATATATTCAACAAATGAACAGTTGTTTTATCTTTTTTCTCCTTTGTTATTGCCATTGGAGTCATTCTGGGATTGATTGACCTGCTTAAGTAACATGAAAAAAATGCAGATATTGGATGGGAAGAAAGATGTACACTAACAGCTTTTTTTTTTTTTTTTTTTTTTTTTTTTTTTTTGAGCTCTCATTTTGCCAGGCAGAAAACAAAACAGTGGGGAGACTAACATTGTTATCTCAGCCCTGCCAAAAGTGCATGCATATAGATAAAGCCTTTGAAGAAAAGTAAAGCAAAGAGCTTCTGTCCTTTCCCCAACATCAAAGCCCAAAAGGACGATCTTAAAAATGTTCCTTCACTCCTCTTCACAGCTTACTTTGATTTGTGCCTTTTCAGTGTCGTCTTTCTCCCATCGCCCTCTACGGTCCTTCCCCTTCCTCCTCCATCCACTCTTGTGGTTGCGAGATTTGTCATTTGATACAGAACAAACAGCGGGGATGCTGCGTGTCTATTTCAGGACGGTGACGGCAAAAGGAAGGTGGTGATGCTGGGACAAACAATGTGGAGATTAGATAAAAACCAAGTAGTCACCCTGGGTGAGCGGTAAATACCAATTCACAATATACTTCACCACGGCAATAAAAAACAAAAACAAAACCCTGAAAGATACACAAGTGCATTTTAACCTCTTTAACATTTCCTAACATTCAGCGATAAGAAATCGGGATGACCTCTCATATCTACCTTCTTCACACTCTAACTTAAGGCATGAGATGCTCATACAGTTTTGTCCCTACACATTAGGACAATGACACCCTTTTGTGTTGCACCACAGTGGATTTAATTTGAACATTTGAACCGACTTCAGCTTTAATTTACAAAAAGAAAAAAGGAATTTTCACCAACTTCTCAAAGACCTCAAAGGTGATTATGGTAATAAACAGGAAATAAATCTGTTTTTAATGATAAATCCTTCAAGTCTAAAACTCATAGATGTCACCAAATGTTTCCTCCCTCAGGCTGAAGGTGGCTGTAGTCAAAGCAGACTTGGCAGTTGAATAATATCCCGTTTCTTTGCCTTGAGAAAGTCTTGGATTGTTTTTGCAGTATGCTTTGGATTACTATCCATCTGAAATGTGAAGCAACGTCTGTTGTTCTTTTTCACAGCATTTGGATGAATCTGAGCAACTTCAGAATTCCTCCTGCTACTTGCTGCTGTCAGGAAAAAACACTAGTCACCCAGCTCCACTGGCAGGCACACATGCCCGCACAGCCTCCACCTTGTTTGACAGATAATGTGATATGTTTCAGATCATGATGTGTTTTTTTTCCTTCTCCATACTGTTTTCCTCCCACTATTTCCCATCATGTGGTTTCATCTGTCCAAAGCTTGTTTTTAGATGAAACTCTGTATTCCAATTTCCGAAGGCGTCTCTTTTACAGTGATATGCCTCTGAGTGTTCTAAAAGTTATGAATGATTTTCATTACAGAGGAAAGAATTTGCAGTCATCTGCTTCAGTTGTCTTCTGTGTCGTCCATTTTTGCGATATTAGGCTTTTTTTTTTTTCTTTGCTTTTTTTTTTCTTCAAATTTATCTTTATTCAGTCTCTTGCGTCAGCCTCACTTTGAATCTCGTTTTGAGAGTTACAAAATGTAAGACTTGGAATCAACTCTGAAATGAAATGGCAGCAGCAGGCCTCACCTGTCTATGAAACCCCTTGTCAGTCAATCGTCCCATCGCTTTAGAGCTCACTATTGAAATGGCTGTCGTTCCGGTTTGTTTGCAAGCCCCTTGAACTCAAGCTGAAAGCCTGCACTTCAGTCGCATTGATCGTTTGCTTTTAAGCCCACTTTGCTGTTGAAAAAAAACAGATGAGCCAGGAAAAAGAAATGTTATGGAGCTAACTGTATGTTTACACAAATATGGGGAGAATTTAAGATTTTCTGAGCTTGCATCATATGAAGTTTGTGCTTTTTCCTGCAGCACATGCCAAGGTACTTAATGCCATATGTTCAAAAATCTGCATTCAAGATTACCCTGTGGACACAATCTGTGCAGCTCATAAGAGGAAATGTGAAACAGAGTTAAAGCATCGTGATCAAACGGTAACATATCAGAGCTTTTTTCTGGCCCAGTTTCTGTGCAATTCAAGGGAGCCTCAATGCATTCCACTCCTTTTGATGCAATGATCTGAAACTGTTTTTGCATAGCTACATTTATGGGATGTGCACTAGTGTGGAAGCATTACATGGAAATTCTTCGGCTCACTTTTTAGTAAGTGCAAAAATCCAAGTTGCAAATATCCATTTGAGTATATTTAATGCAGGCTATACGATTTGCATTGTTTTCATTGGATGCCGACATTTTTCCCTATTAGAGAAGCATGTGTTATTTAGTATTTCTACAGAATACAGAGGGCTGGAGTTTGTATCCTGCAAACACATTTCTCTTCCCTGTCCCCTCACAGAAGAGGAAACCATTCCTAAATAATGGATGCAATCCACTTTCCAGCACCGAAAATCTCTTCTCCCTTCTCTTTAAATATCTCTGCCCCCTCTTTATCAAGACCTATTCCACTCTCCATCATCTGACGCAGGAGCAGAGCCCCTGGTTTTATTTCTTGTGTTATCCCAGAAATGATTAACAACACGTGTCTTGGGACAATTTATCATGTCAGTGTCAGGCAGGAGGAAGCAGCAGTAATAAAATGTCCAATAACAACATGAGTGTTCACCGACAGCCTCTTTTCTCCCATCAGCTAAGCTTCAGGTGCTCTTGCTCTGACCTTAGATATCCTCTACTGCCCTGTTGCCATGGCAACACTAATGCAACGGGCTCTTCCCTTAAGCTGACAGCAGACAAGAATTGTAGACGTGCACATACGAAGGCTTGGGGGAGAAGAGAAAACAACAGCACTGGGTTATTTTTGGCTGTGTGCTGAGGACCAAGATGATTTCACTTAGAAGAAAGAAAAAGTTTCACAATTGTATTTATTTATCTTTTTCAAAGAGTTAAAGCTATCTATTCAAAAGCAAAGTGTGAGGAGCCTGGTCCCAGCTGTAATCAGTCAGTTAAAAAATAAATCCACAAGCATTGTGTCAAATAATCAGCAGCGTAGAGCTAGTTTATACATAATTGGTGTTTTTTTTCCTTTTCCTGAACAGTCCTGTTTTCTTGTGTGAGATTATTATACTATCTTATACCACCTTATACTTCTAATCAAAGAATTGTTGAATCATTATACGGCTACAGGCCACATTATGCCTTGGATTAAAGATTGTGAAATCATTATACTGTTTTATGATGCATTATACTGCTGATTTATAAGAAATACTGTTTTCAGAGAATCATGGCCTTATTTGTCTGATTAGAAAGAACAGAACATACTGCACAGGAAGCCGAGGTCATAACTTAGGCTCACTGAAAGAGAAAGAATGTGGATGTTTAGGTTTTATGACTTTGGAGGGGGCTGAAGCTATAAGAATTACAAAACGGTTAGACACTTCGAGATCTGACGGACACCCTCCTGTCCACATCTCCCGTCTGGACGTTTGTAATGCTCAAAGTGTTGTATGGAATAAAGAGATTGTTGACTGAGCATTTATACACCGAGTGTGTCTCTCAGGTCCTGTGTCAGGTCTTTGCTGTTTTTTCCTATTCGAATTCTTAAAGGCATGACTTTCAGTATGTTTCGATCCGATCAGCTATTCATAACACTTCCCACATTGAAATAGACGTCAGCATGAACGATCGCATGTTCGCCATTACCTGCCCGAAACCGGAAGTGACGTCATTTTCGCGGAAAATGTAGTTTTTTACTTGTAGCCCTTAAAAGCCTATACTGGTATTTTTATAAGTCATGTTTAACTTTATGCTTTTCTGAATAGTTTCTGTGATGCTTAGAACTCAAATTGCACTGCTTAAAATAGTTTATTTTGATGCACATGCTGTTTTCTTTGCAAATTTGCATCATAAGATTGTTTTTCGTTTTTTCTGCAGTATATAAAAATTGGTGTATCTCAAAAATAAAACTATGAAGCCACTCCAAATAAATTTCCTGTTGTTGTAAACTATTTTTTGCAACTTTTTTGTATTTAAAGTTTTGAGGGATAAACCTCTTAAATTTCTCCAAGTAGAAATATATGTAAAAAAATCAAAAACGATTTTCAATTTTTTTGTAGTTTATTGCACTTTTTTGCAATTTATGTCGTTACTATGGACTTAATGCATACATATTATTAAAATGTGGGCTATAACAGTTGTATTGATGTATAGCAACTTGAAATGCTCCCTAAAATGGCACTACAGCATGTAAAAATATAAAGTAAGCTCTGGCGGCCTTGATTCTATGGTAGGTCTTAAAGGGTTAATGAACAACAAAAAGGAAATTACATCTGAAAAATGGCCGAAGACTGGACTGAAAATGAGTGTAAAAGCAACCAATGTCCAAAGAAAAACTTTGAAAGACGATTTGAAAGCCTGGAGAACTGTTGCTCAAGACAGCTTTAAAAAGTACAAGAAAGTCTGACTCCATTAAAGCAAAATGTAAAGACTTTTTCACAGCACTGTAAGTACTCATTTATGTGCAAGTGTTGCTGCTGTGGGTGAGGCGTGTGATTATATTGAAACCTGTTTGTTTTCTTAAAAAGAGGATCGGTGGACTCCAGTAATAGCACGCAAGAGCTGAGGCATGCATCAGAATCAGGGCTCATCTAGAGGAAGTCTTGATTGTTTAAGTTGACAAAATATCACTTGTGATTTGATCTTGAAGTCCCATATGTGACTTCATAAGTGGAGGGTTCGTGTCCCCTGAATGACCCTTCCTTCAGCAATGCCAAGACACTGAACGTTTGCCTTCCCTTGAGGCATCACCTCTGGCTTTCCTTTGCTCAAACGTGTCCATGCGTGAGTGTCTAATAAATAAATCTCTCACTTTGTGCAGTTAGCGTGCGTCAAGTCTTTTTCAGGTCTGTGTCCCCTTGAATGCAAGCAGTTCCCCTGATCAGAGGTATGGCTAACACCTCATGGAAAGAATAATAGAATTTTCAGATTGTCTTCTTCCCTTTCAGAAGAGAAGTGGCCCACTGAAAGGTGCTCTGAGCTGAGGCAATGAAATAGTTATACTTTCATAAGAAATGCATGTGGAGATGTCAGCTTTCCTGTTGCACTGTTGAATGATTCATTTGAAAAACTTTGTGTGAGGCCATTTGGTCATGGTTACTTCAGGAAGACTTTCTTCTACACCATATTTTGAGCATGCACAGTATGCATATGGAGTATGAAAAGCGTGTACATGGTCTGCAAAAATGCTAAGATAAAGTTGGTGGGATGGGTTAAAGTAACATCCACGTGGATGGCAGGACCCAACGTTTCCTAGCAGAACGTTGCCCACAATTTGGCCCTTGTCAAATTAGGTCTGGGACCTTCATGTTCCAGATATCAGTTGTCACACATGAAAATGTATTTCTCTCATTCAAAAGATGCACGTGAATTATGTCTTATGCATTTGTTTTCAAAGGTTTATGGGGTCACATCTGGGTGTGTCATAGACCCCGAACAACTGTAGAAAAAAAAAGAGAAATGCATACTGAAATATTAATACTAGACAATACTGATTAAAACCACACACGAGACCAAAGCTCGAACCAGTAGCCCTACATGTAACCTTCGCTCATGTCCTCATCCAGATGCGGTGCTGACATGCATTCACGCCCACATGTTTGCACTCTGAACAGAGCCACAGTATCTAGTCTGAAAGTCTGGTGCTTCTGAAAGTGCCGACGTGCAGGGAAGTGCATTTGAATGGTGATGTGCACAGCTACTGATGCTCACTGTGAAATATTTTGTTTGAAAGGTAATATAACATCTTGGTTTGTGGGGGGTGAATATGCACGACAACATAGTCGATGGTCATTAATTTTTCAACTTTAATGAGCGAAGCTAGAGCGAGCGGCAAACTCATTCGAGATTTCCTCCTCTACTCTGCGCCGCACTATTCACACTCATTTGTATGAGTCAAATCTGCCACTTCTGTTCATGGTACCTTTGAGTTTTACTTTGCAATGAGCTCACGGGACGCAACTTGGTCCTTCTGTCAGTATTACATGTGAGATTGGCCGCCCTGTCCTGTCAGCAGAAGGAGGACACATGAACAGTCCGTCACGCATGTGATGTAGCCTTCCTGTTTTGTGCCATTGTGAGCAATCCATCAGGTTAACACCAAATCCCATTAGTTGCTATTTAATCAAGCACTTCCTCAGTAATGACTGTAATGTGTGTGTTACGACTGTATGATCCGCACTGCCTGCCTGTGTTGTCAACAAACTCGGAGAGGAAATCAGTCATGTTCGGCGCAGGTCTACAGGCAAACATGCTTCAAAGCGCTGCCTTCCCTTCAGCATCATTTCTTTTTTTAGTTTTGACAATGTCAGGTTAAATATTGATGCTCTGAAGTTGCTTCAAAGGAGCTGAGGAGAGAGGGAGTGAGCGTTACTTTGGCAACGTACAAAAGGAGTACTGAGAGTTTTGCTAACTGGGTGAGGAATTTGGAAAAGGAGGAAACAAAAAGACCTGAGATAGACTATTCTCATTCATACACATAGAGGTGAACAAGTTCTAGTAATGCCTTTTACATTGGATTTATTAGTTCTGAGTGTTATACAAATTCATATGGTAAATGGTAAATGGCCTGTATTTATATAGCGCTTTACTAGTCCCTAAGGACCCCAAAGCGCTTTACATATCCAGTCATCCACCCATTCACACACTGGTGATGGCAAGCTACATTGTAACCACAGCCACCCTGGGGCGCACTGACAGAGGCGAGGCTGCCGGACACTGGCGCCACCGGGCCCTCTGACCACCACCAGTAGGCAACGGGTGAAGTGTCTGAACTGAATTCACAACTACACCCGGGCTTGTTCTTAAACATCTTTTGGATGAGACTACTTCTCAAGGCTAAATCCCTTTATTCAAGTACCAAACACCTGTATTCCATTACTCGGCATGCAGATGATACCAAATGGTATATTTGCAATGCTTGAATATACTTCTTTTTGGTAACCTTCATACATTAATAAATAGCACCTGGCAACAGCAGTGTAGGTTTGGCTTTAGCTTTGGAGGAAAACACATTAGGGCCTACAGTCTTTCAAGAATTTTTGACCATCAGATACTTAATTTTCCACCATCTGGTGAATTTTAATGCACCGATTTGTGATTTTTATGCATCATTGTATGGTGGAAATGGAAGAAATAAATATTGGCACTATCTAGCAATGAAAAAGTACCGGTGTATGTATGTATGTATATATATATATATATATATATATATATATATATATATATATATATATATATATATATATATATATATTTCCACTCTTCCAGCAAAAAGTCTAAGCTTCCAGTTTCCCACAAGTTCCAAGACTGGCAAGTATCTGAGACAGAGTGAGACTGGGATTTCAAGGAGGGAGAAGACGAGCACAAGTACAAGGTACTCAGGTAACTGGAGAGAAAGTGAGCAAAGCAGAGTAGAATTCTGGCCTGAGTTACAGTACCACATATGTAGGACACGACAGAAGAGGAGAGTCAGGAGTGGAGACTGAAACCAGGTGGAGGAGGACACTAGACTACGGGGGTGCCAGGAAAATTGTTTCCAAAAATAATGCCAAATCTTTTTATTGTAATGCTCAGGCAACACATGTACATACAATTTATACTTCTGTGAGTGTTTTAAAATGTTTTCCTGGTTCCACAAATGAGCAACTCAGATCTTATGACAGTTGGTAATTCGGTTTGGTGATGAAACTGTTTACCTGCAACTGTTTCTGCCCAGTCTTCCTAGGCCAGCTGAGAGATATAACCAGCGTGTCCTGGGTCAACCCTGGGCCTCCTTCTGGTGGGACATGCCCAGAACACCTCCAGAGGTGGAGGAGGACACTAGACTACGGGGTAGCAGGAAAATTGCTTTCAAAAATTTGCCGAAAACCGAATGCAATGCAATTAAATCTCTAAAACCCATATTTTATTTACAATAGAAAACCGAAACCATATCAAATGTTTAACCTGGGAAAATGTACCTAAAAATACACGTTAACACATTTATGAATTGGATGCCAAAAATGTGATTTGCAACGTTTTTAGATCAGGCACACAAAAAAAAAAAGAGTAGGAAAAGGAAAAGATTTACAAGGAAAAGGAAAAATAGTCATTTTGATGACCAGATGGTCATTCTCCTCTTCAGTTGGAGGGATGGGGCATCCATATTTTCCAAAACTAATTCTACATTTATGTCCTAAATGTTGACTTTAAGTAATCTGATTACATGTACATTTTCCATGTAATTAATCTTTGATTTCATATATTTCAGTTGCATGTCATTCGAAATGGTTGCTTTATGTTTATGAGGACCAAAAATAAGCTTTTTAATTGAGTGTGGATTTGACTGACTGCAGAGGTTTTCTCCTGAACCATTTTCACATCATAGCATCTTTGAGTTTTAACCTGCGTTTTGGATGGCATAGAAAATTATGTTCACGGACAGTGATTTCTGAGCCAATGCTCAGAGGTCGCCTGGGGACATTTGGTACATTTCCATATTGGGTATCCAATGTGGATTTTTTGCATGCACAGAGATTTCTTCAGATTTTCATAATCTTTTCATGATATTTTGTAATGTAGATGATGAAATATTCAAATTCTTTGAAATTGTACATTGAAGAACATTATTCTGAAATTTGAAGATATGTTTATTTTTATTTATTAATTTTTTTTGCAGATTCTTGAACCACTGCCAATTTTCACTTCTGAGAAATGCTGCCTCTCAAAGATGCTCTTTTTTTTACAACCAAGCATGTTATTGACCTGTTGCCTGTTAACCTAATTTCCCTCCAGCTGTTTCTTTTTTGTACCGCTCACTTTTCTTGCTCTTTTTTCTTTTTTTACTGACTTTATCTCAAAAAAGTTGAGAATCACATTACTGCCATTAAATTCAAAGATGTTTAATGTTTTTGTAAACTGGGATATTTTCTACGTTTAAACATTTCATATGTTTTTTCTAACGTTCTCCTTAATAAAACATGAGTTTATAAAATTTGTAAATTTTCGTATAGGGTCCAGTCGTTTTTGGACAATGGGCTGTAATATATTCCAGCAAAAGCAAACATTTCTTCCGCTGACATTTTTACATTGTAATCAAATATTCTAATACTTACTGTACATCAAACCAATGCACTAAGAACAGCACTGGAATCCAAAGTTCAAAAAAACGTATTTTAGGTTAGGAGTCGTTTTTGGACTGTATATGACACAAAGTTTTGAATTTGTAATATTTAAAATGATCTGGATCTCCTACTGGCTGACTGCTTTTTTGTAATTAGGCTATGACAGGCGTGTTTAAATGGGGTGGCAGGTGTTTGAAGACTAACTCGTGTTATTCCTAATGAGAACTCCTGCAAACAGCTGCTGCTCCTTCAGGCTATATGAGGTTGTGATAAACTATTTCAGGGTCTTGATGGACACTAAACCGTTTCACTAGCTGGCCACTAGGTGTCTCGGTGATGTTGGGTTTTTGTTTAAGAAAAAAAAATCTTGATTTACAGTCATGTCTTCAAATGAGCTCTCACAGAGTGTAATTTGTCCCTCGGCTGAAAAAAACAACACCGGTTGGCCACATAAGTAGAGGGAGTAAGAGCTCTACAGTTTGACCTGGCTGATGTGGAGGATCCAGCTGAAGTGGCTTCATTATTGTTATTCTGAGTGGATGAGTGCTGGTTTTCCTTTTTGCTGATGAGATGGCAGAAAACTCCCAGAACACTCCTGTGACACTTCAAAGACAGTGCTGAAGAGAAGCAGGTTTAGTGCTAGAAGAAGCAGCTGAGGACACGAAATCACAATGTTCTGGCAGTGTGAAAGATTTTGCACTGCCACCTAACTTAGTCTGTCATAGATCAGGTTGTATTTAATAATTAAACATTTGAAAAAAAGGATATTTATTTTAAAGGCACAACACTAAAATCCCAATATCTTCTAGAAAATGCATACAAAATGCAAAAATGTTGTAAAAATCAAATGCATTTTAACGAGCAGTTATTAAGCTGCAATTTATCTTTAATGCAGGTGTTTTATTAAAAGTCAAAAAAGCTGCTTATCTGAACTCGGCTGATTAGCTGAATACATTAATTACTTACACACATTTTCATAAGGAGTTGAGCTGCAACGACTCAGTGTTTGTAACCGTATAACCTGCACAATGTTGCTATGGTTTCCGTTATAAAATCCAGGCCTAGAGAGCAACAAATAATAATATCCTCATATCCCACACTTGTTAATCATTTCCACTAATTCTTCTGTGAAATGACTCATGTAATTTAAATTGGTACAATTATTATATTATGACTGGTAACTTGACATTATTAAAGAAGCGCAGCATACTTCCAACAAGGCTGAAGATTCCTCTCATACTATCCACGAATGGCATTCCTGGATAAAAAAGGATATCCAGCTGCAGATTAGTTTTTACATTTTCTTCAGACAATCAAGGCCAGCACTGCAAGTACACACACTGTTTGTATTTGTAAAGATACGATCCAAAATGTACAATGTTGCCATAATCCACAATGATAAAAATTAAACTCAAGGCTTCAGATAAACTCAAAAAATGAATCACTTCTAGCTAAAAGATGGACATATCAATCACAAAGCTTTCTTAGCAGAAGTAAAACTCTTGTTGTTCATCAGGGTTGTTGCAATTTTGGGTTGGCAACCCGTTCTTTGGTTAAGTATGTTAGGGTTTGAAAGCATAACCGTAATTAAAATTGTAAACAAAAACAGCCGCTGCAATACGGGAAATTTAAGATGCTTCCTTTGGAATATTTTAAACTTTAATAAAAATAGATTAGACTTTCACAAACTCTTAGTCTTATATGAATATATAAGAAAAATATGACATGAAACTCAGATTTCTGAAGGTAAAATAGACAGGCAATAAATTATTGATCCTATTGTGCATCAGCTTTCTTGAAAATCAATTGGGACAGTTTATGTATTGGTAACAATTGAAAAAAAATAAAGTGAAAACTACAACTTTCTTTGGTTTCTAATGTGGGATATGCCAAAAAAAGACTTTCGTTTAAATACTGTAGTTGCTACAGAAGACTGTGGTTACATTGCACTTGTTAAAAAGAATTAACCCACCACTTGTCTTGAAAAAAGACAGATTACTTTATATCCGATTTATAAATGAAAAGATTTTACAAACATAAACATAAGCATTGATTATAAAATGCTGTCTCAGCAGGGAAAATCATCAGTTAAGGTTTGTGTCCCACAGTGGCATCTTGTGGCCAGTTTTAGACATCACAGTCTTATGCCCTCAAAGCTGTGTGAACAGACTGTTTTCAGATTTGTGGCAAATGGTGTCAACATGCCGTCGCCTCGCCAACCATAACTCACGAAGCTGAGTGTGACTGATGCTCGAAAAGAAGAGCAATCTGCGTTTCCCGCCCCCGTTCTCCATTATAAAAACCTTGGGTTCCCTGCCACTGTGTCACACATCTGAGGCCAAGGACTCCATCAGAGAAACGGATCAATATGTCACCGAAGGAATTTCTGTGCATGTATGTGTGTTTGACTGTATTCATCAAAGCCAGGGTTGGAGAGGAGATGACCGTCTGAAGCTTCTTTGTTCACAGTATTGATTCAGTCCAACAGAGTGTGAGCAGATTCCACTGGGGCAAATGCTGACTCTGGGTCAGTGATATTGTGGTGAGACGCCCTCTACTGTTGCTTGTGTTTGGATATTCAAGTGCTTTTTGAAGCATGCATAGTTCTCGGTGGTTCAGGGTTTCCCATTTTCCGTTGACCTGTTTGGATTTTAAAGAACACACACCATCTGGTAATACACTGGTCTCACTGTACAAGGGTAAGAGGATGAATCTTATCAGTGGAGTTGAGCACACTACATGTTCTTTTTTTTGGAAGCTCTGCAAACTCAAATCACAGATTGCCAAATGCCAAAGGTTGTATAAGGCCTCTTAGACTGTTTCCTTTAATGAGTGATATAAAAGTCTTCTAGCTTAGGCTGCAAAGAGGGCTGGAAGGCCTGCGTGGGTCGATTAGGTGTTTACTACATGAAAAAGAATGATTGCATGCCTCCCTATATACACTGTGCGTCTATCCAGCAAACACACTCACGGACAATTAACACATGGTTTGCTTTCAAGTTGAGTTATGACCCGACCACTGCACGGTGCGTTTTCCATGGCCCTTTATGCATCACTACATCAAAGTGCTAGTTCATCTTTAACACGGCAGAGTTAACGACAGGCTGTGAGGACCGGACACACAGTCATCAGCAGAACCCACTACAGAATTATGCTGAGCCAACACAAGTTAAGTGATTTCTCATGGGCCCTTTCAGAGTTTTTATTCCCATTATAACAGCAGCTCCACTGTAAGGACCATTTTGTAGGGAGTTCTGGTTAAGAGCAAAGATTCATGTGGAGTGACAGCTTGTATTAGAGAGCCCCATAAACACAATGAGATAAAGTTGGAATGCATAATCCACACAAAGTTAAGAGAACATAAGGCAATAACTGACTTAAAGCTGCAAATCTGGGAATGCATTAACATATACAACACACATACAGTATATATATACTGTGTACACAAATTAAATTGGTTTTTCAGTGCAACATACATACACACAGTTGATCTCCACCACAGAGGGAATTGCAAGAAGTTCCACAGCATGCTAATAAGGCTGCAGTCGGCCAAGAAAAACACAAATCAGATATACATCTGCGTTCTGACCTCGAATGGCTTGCTGCATAATACAAAGCAGAAATAATGAACGATACATTTGGAATAAACATTTCCACAAATGATAGAGTTAATGTGGCCTGATTATTGTCAGTGTGCCTGAGGCTGTGGAGATCTGGAGACTGTAGTTGTTTTCTGCACAGTATTGAGTTGTATCATGGCACCAAACAGTCCTGAGACACTCTCTGTGCTCTCTGTTTTTAAGGCTTCTCCTTTGTTGCGCAGAACAAAGACTGTTTGGTTGCTTGAACAAAGATAGGCATGCTTTGAGTTGACTGTGGTGGCTGTAAACTTCCTGCTCAGTGTGCTCTACTGGTGTAAAGTGGCTGACCAGAGGAAACTGGGTTCTTTGGAGTGGGCACGCAAAGGCGGTCCTTTCAGAAAACCAGGCTGCATCCCAACTAGTAGGTAAATTTTTACAGCTGGGAAGATCTAGTGATAAACTAGTAAGTTATTATTTTTTTCTTTTCTTTTTAACTGTAGAAAGGAAGCTGTTGTGTCAGCATATATACCTAACTATAAAAATTTTAAATGGTAAATGGACTAGCTCTTATATAGTGCTTTTCTACTGTTTTTGAGCACTCAAAGTGCTCCGTAAAACATGCCTCATTAACCTATTCACACAAACGCTTACTTATCTAACTCTTTCACACATATATTCATACACACTGCTGATGAATGCACCGGAGAGCAACTTGAGGTCCAAGTAAAATTCCTTAGACAACCAGACTGGAGCATCCAAGGCTGAACCACCGACCTTGTGATTGGTAGAGAACTCTCTCCACCCCTGAGCTACAGCTGTGCGTATATTTAAAATACATTGGGTTAGCTATGATCAAAACACATTAATTGTGAAAGGTGACCTAGCCTTAAATGCTGTCAAATTTGTGAGGGACACCCAATTGGGAGAAAGCTGGCTTAAAGAGAGGGCGGCCTTAGAACAGATCTGAACTAAACATCGAACTGAAGGCAAGGCAAGGCAAGGCAAGTTTATTTGTATAGCACAATTCAACAACAAGGTGATTCAAAGTGCTTTACAGAGACATTAGAAACAAGAACAAATAAAAAGCATGATTTAAAATTGAATAAAACAAGCAAATAAACTAACTAACTAATTAACAAACAAACAAACAACAGTATATAAAATCAAAACAGATAAAATCAGAACAGTAGATAAAATCAGTAGTTAAATGTAAGTTTTGAAATTTAAGCTTAAAGTGTGGATTTGGTGCTTTATTCAAATGCAGCTGAGAACAGGTGAGTCTTCAACCTGGATTTAAATAAACTGAGTGTTTCAGCTGATCTGAGGCTTTCTGGGAGTTTGTTCCAGATATAAGGAGCATAAAAGCTGAATGCAGCTTCTCCGTGTCTGGTTCTGACTCTGGGAACTGATAAAAGACCGGATCCAGATGACCTGAGGGATCTGGATGGTTCATACTGGGTCAGGAGGTCATTGATGTATTTTGGTCCTAAACCATTCAGAGCTTTATAGGCCAGCATCAGAACTTTAAAGTCTATCCTCTGACGGACAGGCAGCCAGTGTAAGGACCTCAGAGCTGGACTGATGTGGTCCACTTTTTTGGTCTTAGTGAGGACTCGAGCAGCAGAGTTCTGAATGAGCTGTAGTTGTCTGACTGATTTTTTAGGTAGACCTGTAAAGATGCTGTTACAGTAATCAAGCCTACTAAAGATGAATGCATGGACTAGTTTTTCCAGGTCCTGTTGAGACATCAGATCTTTTATCCTTGATATATTCTTGAGGTGATAGTAAGCTGACTTTGTTATTGTCTTAATGTGTTTTTCTAAGTTTAGGTCTGCATCCATCACTACACCCAAATTTCTCGCCTGGTTTGTGGTTTTTAGATGTATAGATTGAAGTTCTCTGGTGACCTGTAATCGTTTTTCTTTGGCGCCAAAGACTATTACCTCAGTTTTGTTTTTGTTTAGCTGGAGAAAATTGTGGCACAACCAGTCATTGATTTCCTCAATGCATTTACCAAGAGCCTGTACAGGGCCTCGGTCTCCTGGTGACATTGTGATATATATTTGTGTGTCATCTGCATAGCTGTGATAGTTTATTTTGTTGTTGTTTATAATCTGTGCCAGTGGGAGCATGTAGATGTTAAACAGAAGGGGTCCCAAGATGGAACCTTGGGGAACTCCACATGTGATACTTGTCTGCTCAGATGTGAAGTTACCTATTGATACAAAGTATTTCCTGTTTTCTACGTATGTTTTGAACAAGTTTAGTACAGTTCCTGAAAGACCTGTCCAGTTCTCCAGTCGTTTGAGTAACATGTTGTGGTCAACTGTATCAAATGCTGCACTGAGATCCAGTAAAACTAGGACTGACATTTTTCCACTGTCTGTATTCAGACATATGTCATTAAACACTTTGGTCAGAGCGGTTTCAGTGCTGTGGTTCTGTCTAAAACCTGACTGGAAGGCATCGTAGCAATTATTCTGTTTTAAGAAGTAACTGAGCTGTTGGGAAACTGCTTTTTCAATGATCTTACTTAAAAACGGGAGATTTGAGATCGGCCTGTAGTTGTTCATTTGTGTCTTGTCAAGATTGTCCTTTTTCAGTATAGGTTTGATTACAGCAGTTTTTAGTGATTCTGGAAACACACCTGATAATAAAGAAAAGTTGACGATCTGTAACAGGTCTGACTCTAAAGTCTTTGAGACCTTTTTGAAAAAACTTGTTGGCAGGACATCTAAACAGCAGGAGGAGGAGTTCAGTTGACCTAAGATGTCCTCCAGGTCTTTGCTGTTAATAGGTTGAAACTGTTTCATGGTGTTTAAACAGTTTTTTGGTGGACACAGTACATATCCTGGATCTGCTGTTGATGTACCAATTGCTTGTCTAATTTTTTGGATTTTTTCAGTGAAGAATTTGGCAAAGTCATTGCAGGCCATGGTCGAATGAAGTTCAGCTGCCACTGACACAGGAGGGTTTGTTAGCCTGTCAACTGTAGAAAATAAGACCCGAGCATTATGGCTGTTTTTAGTGATGATGTCAGAGAAGTAGGACCTCCTTGCATTCCTCAGTTGTAAATTATAATTGTGAAGTTTCTCTTTATAGATGTCATAATGAACCTGGAGGTTTGTTTTTCTCCATCTGCGCTCAGCTTTCCTACACTCTCTTTTTTCATTTTTCACCAGTGTGGAGTTTCTCCATGGAGACTTTTTCCTTCCAGAGATAACCTTCACCTTAATGGGAGCAATAGTGTCCATTACATTTAACATGTTAGCATTGAAGCTATTGACGAGCTCATTGACTGACCCTCTGGGCAGGTCAGGTGTTAATGGGAAGGTAGAATAAATGGACAGCACAGCGGCCCAGTAGAAGATGAATAAGGATTTTTTGAACTGTTGACTCTTTACCCCATAAAGATGACATTAGACAACCTCCGCTGTACCCTTAGTGACACGTTTTAGCACAGGAAGAGGTTCTGGGTTTTTCCAAGAGTAGCCCAGAGATTATCTTCACTAACTTCTGATGCAGAACCAGTCATTTAGCTCAGGAAGCATGGGTGGAATATGACAAAAGTTACCTCTAATACACATCCAAAGGTGAAAAAGAGTTAAAATAGGGAGCTTTAAACATCATGGTCTGGATCACTCCCTGTGAAAAAATTGCATTGTTACTTACAGCTTTAACATTTTGATCCCAGTCGGATCTCTGTCAGCTTAAGTTATATATGCAACTGAATGACTGGCTAATTACTGAGTAGCAACAACTGTGAATCAAACTCACTAAGGTTAGTAAAGTTATACCTATGGAAGATCCTGGAGCAAAGAGATGACTTTCTCTATTTTCAATGGCAGCAACATTAAAATGTAGATAGAAAAGAGATTACTGTATTCTTTCAGAACAATGATTCATATTTCTCCAGTAAAATTCCAAGCATGAAAAAGGTTTGACCTGGAACAATAAAGTCACAACACTTCGTAGATTCCCTCAGCTCTACAAAATATTTATTCATCTTTCAGTTCAGTGGGTTTTTTTTTTTCCATCTTCAGATATTTTCAGAAAATCAAATACAGTTATCACATCTGATAGACTGACTGCCTACCAGAACCACACAGGAGTCAAAGTTGCTGCTGAATTCAGAACTTAACAGCTAAAAAGCTGGTTTCACATCTCAGGAGTTGTCCTGGCCATAATCTAAAAGGACCAGTGATCTGTGCACCCTTTTATGGCAGCTGCAGCCCAAAAGAAATAACTTCAGTTTCAATTTGAAAGACAGAGGCCCGTTTGAGTCCTCAAGCGAGAGGAGATAAATCAAGGAGGCTTACAGGTAAAATACAGGAGTTACCAGGCGCTCTTCATTAATCTTCCCTTCTTTTCTGATTTCTACAAACACAGAGAACATCGTTTGTCGCTGTGATTTGGGAGAGGGGGCAATGTTTATAAGAATGCATCTCTGTGACAACTATCCTTGAGGGCATTATGTGTGCCTTTTAATTCTGTATTTGATAACAGCCATTAGCAAATTAAAGCAGTGAGAAGACAGTTTTTGTTTATTCATCTTTGGAGTGAAAAGTGGTTTTATTATCACTGCCATTGTAAGAGGCCCACATTTACAGTAAAAATACAGAAGGCAATAGCCAGTCAATGACTGAGAAAGTCCACATTTACTGTTAAGTTTGCCATTCTCAGGAATCAGCTTTGTCACCTGAGGCTCAAACAGAAAATATCTCCCTGGTACCTGTTACTGATTTACACGGGAAATCCTCGCAGTGCAGTTGTAGAGGCATGGCAGCGAATCGCAGAGGGCACAGCTATGGAGAAAAAGAAACTGCATTTAATATTTTCGATTTCTTTGTGGATTTAATGTTGTTATTGGCAACCGTGTGACTGTAGTGCATTTTTGTGTGAGTATGGTGATCCTCCACAGGATGTCTCAATAGTTTTTAAAGGGGTGTAAGAAAGTTGGGAAAGGGGGTGGGGATTTTTTTTCTCTGTTTTGTACCAGAAATCCTGACTGATCTCTTTCAGTTGGGAAATCATAAAAACTTCATGTACTAAGATCAGAAGAACAAACAGGAGCGCTTCCTGCTTCTGTTTAGAAATCCGCATCTTAAGCCAGCAAACTCTGATTCTGATTCTGATATTTTCTTGAGCAATAAAAGTTATTGAGTGATGATATCGCATGCGTCTCATGTTGTACGAGCATTGGACAAGTTTCTGTGTGTGTGTGTGTGTGTGTGTGTGTGTGTGTGTGTGTGTGTGTGTGTGTGTAAAGGAGAGGGAGTCCATGTTCCTTCCATGAATTCTTCTCCGTTCTCCAGGGTATCCTCTGATGGTAAGTGTGAGTAAGCACGTGTGTGTCCAGGATCTGACGCCCAGCAGTCAAGGGATGAATGAAGACTGTGAAAGGTGTGTGCATAAGTTGCTCCAGTGGGTCAAAGGTAACTGCCAATACACACCCACATCCCACCCTGTGTTGGACAATGCAAGGGTGGTGGGCTGGTGATTAACAGGACAGGGCTGTGGCTGGACGAGAACGTGGTCTGTCTCATACCTGGCAGAGCCGGATGTGTTGTGTGAAACGCCTGTGAGCTCAAACGTGTACTTCCCCATGCATGTCTGACTGGGGACATACATCCTGGAGCGACTCACGGAGCCACAAGTTTGAGACGGAGGGAGTAAATGGCGCACGGGAAGGGGTTATTTATAACTACTGACCCCCCCGAATATAGAAAGACACTGCTATCAACTTATCACAGGTTTTGTGTTTTGGCAATATTCTCAAGGCAAACTCGGGCCAACAATGTGTTATAAAATCGCTGACTTGGCAGGGCCTCTGCTGACCAGTGGTTTCAAGGAAGTGACAGTTCTCTGGGCAGCATTACATGGTATGTAGGAGCCAGGATATAAACTGAGGCAGTTCTGTGGGAAAGAAGCACTGAGCATGCTCCGTGACCCCCATTGACCAGCTTGTCCACTTTCTGATGGGGACTTCTCAAGAGGAAGAACCCCAGAGGACATTTCTCTGCTCTGCCTGCTGTGCAGAAAAAAACCCTTTTTTGCTTTTCTCTCTGCATGTTTTTACACAGCAGTTCTCTCAGGAAGGATACGTTTATTTAATTTCTGCTTATGTTGACGCTCGCTATGTGCATCATTTCTTCTAATCGCTGTGTATTTGTCCGGCCCTCTGTGTGTGGACAGAAAGTACAGACAGCTCTGTACAAAGTGAGCAAAACACTCGCAGAGATGCTTCTCAGAAGATCGTATCTTCTTAAAGAGTGTACCCAACCCAAAATTTCCCCGCCCATACTTCACCCTGCTGATGTCACATGCCTGCGAAAGCACTGTGGGACTAATAGCACTGTGACGTCTGCTGAGTGAAGGAGTGGGGTCTGATTTGTGTCACTGGTACAGAGTCACCCATAAGAACAGCAGCAGTGTGATGTCAACGCGTTTACGGTAGCTAGGCCTTGTTATTATTAGACATTCTGTTGCACTTGTTTTTTTGGCTTTGCTTCCTACTCTGGGGTTTGACTTTGGCAGCAAGTTAGAGGTTGTTCTCCCTTCTTTTTTTTATTAGAGCTGTCACTGTGAAAATGCTCTATATCCACTTGTGTGAAAGAAACATAAAAACCGCTAAAAACACTAGAGCGAAAACTGCCTGACTGCACGAGCTGACACAAGGTCCTTCTTTTCCTTCAAACACCCTAAATCTCCCCTTTGTGTATATAAGGGAAGTCACTCCAGCGCCCCGCTTACATCTATCTGTCAGTGATGATGTCAGACAAAGAGGTCACCAGAGGTTATCGCATGACTCTCAGAGCAGTTTGGCCCCTGATGTTCTGAACGCTCCCACGAGACTGACTGCGGTCAAATAAGCCGCTCCACGCTGAGTCAGCGTCCCCCGTTCTCAAGCACAGACACACACACACACACACACACACACACACACACACACGAGGGATGAAGTGGCCCTTGAGCACTAGCAGACCTCCTGATTTGGAGTCTCTAGACTTAACCCTGGATGTTTTCTGTGTGTGTCTGTGTGGTGATTCTCTACGCTACTTTACTTCTCAAGGTCTACAAGGCTTTTTCGTTTGACCTTTGATCTTAATGGGGTGTGACTCGTGAGAGGCTCTGGGCGTAAGTGAGTTCTCTATGGAGCTGATGATGTTTGCCAGGAGCCCTCAGATGTTTAACACCCATACAGCTTGGTAAACTTGCAGAGCGCCCGCGTGGATGATGAGTCGAGCTTCTAAGGGTCATCGAGTTTTGTTGCGTTTGCCCTTTGAAGTGAGGAAAGCCATCATTTACCAGATGAAAAGAGTCTGGAGTGTGGCTCTACAGAGTGTCTGCAGTCTCTTTTTCTAAATATATTTTTCATTTTCATTTTGGAGGATGCTGAGGAACAAAGTCTCATCCACTTTTGTAGTTTCTTATTTATGACACGGAGTGGGTTGAGGTTGTGCAGTGCAGCCACGTATCAATATCTGGGGGCTTAAAAATTAAGCAAACATACAGTAGAGGTGCCAAGAACCACAGTTTCTTCTATGACCATTCAAGGGTAACTGTGAATACCAAGTAGATCCCCAGAGAAGGTTAAAATACACAACTTTTTTTTAATGTGGAAACTGTGTTTAGCCTGGCTAAAGTAGAGCCAGGCGCCCTTTGTGACCTGTTTTTAATTGTATTAAAGTTATGCATTTGAGTCCTTGACTTTGCACACGGATGCTGACACAGGCAGCTTTAGCTAGTGCACATAATATGGCTGACTCTGCAGATGAATGTTTGAGTAAATGAATGAGAGCATCGATTACAGAGTACAACAGTATGACAAAACATGCAATCCACACTACAAGTGTACATTGCAAATGATGGACATCTCCTATGTTGTATCCTAACATGATAGCTGTTTCTCTTTTTTGTCTTTTATCATTTTGTATTTTCCAAATTTGCCAGAAAAGGTAGGCCAGAGGAGCAAAAAAAAGAAAAAAGAAAAAAGGGAAGAAGAGGCAGGGGAAAAAAAATCCTTTCCCTTTCATGTGTCTCTCAGGCTGTTAATTAGACAAGGAGTGTTTTATGAAGGCATAATCCCTGGGTGTTCAAACTATCAGTACTGTAAAAGGATGCCAGCAGCACAAACAGCGGGCGAGTGGGAGCTTGCGTGAGTCTGTGCTATGTGTGAATTTATGGGGCCTGATCGTAAACAGAGGAACAGTGAGGCGGGTACGATCAAGCTGAGAACACTGGATAAACTGGCGGTGAAGACGCGGCAACATTATTATGTTATTCCACTTTTAGTTTTCCTCTCTTCCTCCTCCTGCTCGGCACGTTTTTGTTCCGTGTTCACCGTACTTCCAATCTTCCAACGTCTCAGGGATCATAAAAAGCTGTTTTTATATTCACGCCTTCACTCACGTTTCCTCCTTAAATTAATACCCGCTCGTACTGTATGCTTACCACTTTTTGTGAGCTTGTGTATTCTAGCCACAAGGTATGGAAAATGTAGAATGAGACGAAGACTCCACTGAGATGCTCTTTGAAGATATGTCTTTATTTTTATTCCTAGGCCAGCCCAGTGTCTTCTGCTCCCTGAAGGCGTTAAACAGATAAAAAGTCTTTTCAGCGCTGCATTTACAGACGAACATGAAGAAATATTTTGACAGTTGGAAAAATGATATTTTTTACCTTCTTATCTTGAGGTAAATGGGAAGCCTTTCCTTTCTTAAATCAGTTGATTAAGAAGGCACAGTCAGGATATTGTGTATTTTCTGAGAGCAGTTTACAAAGCGGAAAAGACTACTGCTTGAGCTGACCAATTTCTCTCTCTGCTCTCACAATCTAATCCCGTCTTATCTGCACAGCCCCTTCCTCTGATTTTCTCTCTTGCTCTCTGTCTCTCTCTCTCTCTATTGCTGTCTCTCTGTAGGTGGCCTTGTCTTGTTGCTCAATCTAGCCGCAGCCATTTGCACACATGCAGACCCGGTAAATCGCCAATACTCCATTACAGGCCAGGTTTCTCATCATGCAGTCTGCCAGGCTTCCTTATCAGCCTACGGAGCTTTTCATCTGACTCTCTGGTCCTCTGCCACACCACCAGGTTCAGTTTAGCCTCCCACCCCGGGAGTGAAGCTATTTAGACAAATTATCTTTCATCTTTGTGGGCGGACGTTTAGATCAGGGTGGAAACGATGTGTAGGTTAGTTTAGTGTACGTTGGACTATTTGGACTGAAAAGTTGTGGGAGACTTTGGTTTGAAGCCCCGCTCTCCCCATCGGGCAGTGTATAGGATTAGCTGATTTTCAAATAACCGGACTTTCCACATCTTCGTGGCTGCTCACAGTGTGTTTGTGTTTGTGCAAAGGGTTGAGGTTAGCTTAACTGTGTTGCACCCACTCCACTGGGTTTCAGAAGGAAGTGTTTATGGTGAGATCCAGATTTTAGACAAGGTTAAGCGGATTTGAAGCCAGTTTCTGTTGAGGAAATGTAAAAAAAGAAAAAGGGAAAAAAAGACCTCTTGGTAATACTGGCGCTAGAGCAAATACCAAATGCTTGGGGCTCAGTAGTTCCCTGTAGTGCCTGGACTGGGTAACTGGGAGCTGCTGATGGAGACAAAAGCCCACAGCTTTGGACCTCATCTGCCCCCAACTGACTGACTCTGCAGGCACTAATTCTCCTGTTAAACCCTGTCAACCCCTGCTCATTACACCACTTACTGGGAAATCTCTGGTGTATACCTCGGCACAAAAATGGGACAATACCTTTGTGGAATGTGAAATAACAACATTGCACTGTGGGAATATCACACAGGGCCTGAGAATGGAGAACTGCTCATTACGAATAACCATGTCCTGTCTGCCTGTGCTGAAAAATGGCCGGTACTATAACCGGCCACAAACACTTGCTGTCACCTCTTTCTGTCTGCTACAATCACCGTGCACTGCTTTGCAGTTGTATGCAGGTGAACTCTTTCATCGGGTATTCTCAAACAGATTTAGAAGTGCAGAAAGACTGCTGCTTGTGCGATTCAGAGGCTGCATGCTTTTTTTAACTCTGAGACCAAACTGCTCATTTCATTGACTTGACAAAACCGTTCCAGTTTTGGTTTTGTCTGTGACCCCAAGCCATGTTTGCACATGTTCACATCATTTCCATTTTTGTGTTTATGGTCTTGTTGAAGAAGTTCACAGACTAGATATATTTCACCCCATGGCTTTGGATGCCATATTTGTGGCTTCACTTCCCTGCTGCATTTGCAGGACCGAGTCTGGGGAATGAGGGATGATCTTTGATCTGGCAACCCCCCTCCACTCCCCATCCCACCCCACCCCTCTCATTCCTCCCTCACTCATGTTCAAGCACACCCCGTAAGATGCAGCTGGTCTGTGAGCTCATCCCTGCTCCAGCAAAGTGTAAATAAACTTTCTCTGTCCTCTCCCTTGCACATCCCAACTCCATCTTTCTGCTTTTGTCGCTCTTATCAGTTCAACCTTTCCTCAAGGAACTCATCTTTCTCCCTTGGTTGCTGATTTGTCTGACATGCTGTCAGCAGGCCCGGTGAATGCTGTTCTAACACACTTTAGAGGTGGCTGTCACTGAGATGAAATGAAACAAGGATGTTAGGTGGCTTGTAGATGACTAATGCAAAAATATTTTGGGGTGTGCACTACAAAAATACAGAAGTAAAAAGCTGAAAACGTCACTCCTCCGCTTGTACCTGTGACTGAAAAAAATTAGTCATCTTTTTACAGAACTTTGCGGTCACATCCATATGTAGGTGTTTCGATAGCGATAAAGGTTACCTAAAGGTTATCTGTACTTTGTGTGAAGCTTTTCCCTTTCTCTTTTTTCCTTAAGTACATGCTTTAAAGATTTGTGTCAGCTAACCTTGAACTTCAGGCCAAAAATGCGTCTCATACCTCCACTTATGGTGGTGGAAGCCAGATTCTGCTGATGAAATCTGCCTTAACACAATGCAGCAGCCCGTAGTGAGGCCAGGAAGGAAGAATTAGCCACACATCCTCCAAAGAAAGCCCTGGCCCCGTTCATCATATCATCACACATAACACATCCGCTTATTCATTTAAGCCTGGTTAATGTGTTACCGTCAGTCAGCCGGCTCCATTTGCTTTTCCACACTCTCTTGCTCGCTAATATTTGGGCATGTTGTTCGCACGGTCCACCAGCACTGACAGATAAGGAGACTCGGCTCCTGCAAAAGGTGAAGGGAATTAATTGTATGATGGCATTAAAAAAAAAGGTTTAGTGCGTAGTAGTGTTTGGCAGTCTTTTGACCTCGTTCGGGGTTTTCTTGATGGATGCAGCAGACAGATAAAACCCATTGGTGGTTTGTGGTTCGATGATCACGGCTCGTTATGCACAATTTCAGTCCTGTGAGTCTTCTGTGTTCTCACAGAGAGAGGCACATATTGTTAGCAGAGACGGGTCTTCCAGCGGAATCTGCATGAATATTGAAGATACTTATATTGTCTAGACGGAGGAATAATCACACGTGGGGCATCGGCTTTTCACCGGAACAACACTTAGTTTTTATTATTGAACTCTCGCGTGCACTCTGCAGCATAACAGGAAGCATCCTTTCAAAATAAAATCACAACAGATGACAACGAGGGCATACCTATTAACTAGCTCAACACCCCCACTTGCACTCACGTTGTCAGCTTTACATGCATTCCAAAAGAAACAGTTTTTCTTTACTATTTGTTTACACTCCAAACATATATTTCTCAAACTTCAATAACTTCCCCTTTGTTGCTGGCTTTGTCATAACATCGGCCACCATCAGACCTGTCGGACAATACTCCAATATCAAATTTCCAGCATTAACTGTTGATCTCACAAAATGATATTTGATATCGATATGCTTACACCTCTGTCTGTTAACAGGATTCTTTGCCAATGCAATAGTCCCTTGATTGTCCTCAAAAATCTTTGGCGGTCTCTTTTGATGCTCATACATGCTTTGCAACAGTTGTGTCAAGTACAAACATTCTTGTGTTGTTGCTGCCAAAGCTATGTACTCTGCTTCACAAGTTGACAAGGCAACAGTTGGCTGCTTCTTTGTTCGCCATGACACCAAAGTACCTCCTTCATTCAGGCTTACGCAGTAACCTGTAGTACTCCTCCTGTCAGTCACATCCGCAGCCCAGTCTGAGTCACTGTGACCTTGTACTCTCAAATCTTTGTCACTTTTCCTGTAGCACAATGTCTTGTCTTTTGATTGTTTCAGGTACCTTAGAACATGTTTCACAGTAGTCCAATGTTCCACAGCTGGTTCTTTGAAGTGCTGTGACAGCTTACTTACAACAAAACTCAAATCTGGTCGTGTGCAAGAGGTCAAGTAAATAAGGCTACCTACTGCCTCTCTGTACATTCTGACATTGTTCATTTTCTCAGCATCATCATTGTAGTTCAACCTTTGTTCACAAGGAGTTGATCTTGGTTTACAGTCTTGCATTTGAAATCTTTCCAGTATGTTTTCTACATATCTCTCTTGTAACATTTTTACACAATCTTGGGTTTGCTCAAAATCAATACCAAGAAAATGTTTGAGTTTCCCCATATCTTTCATTTTGAATCTTGCAGTTAGCATTTCCTTCACAGTTTTCAAAACCCTTTCATCACTGGCTGCAATAATAATATCATCAACCCATATGATCATGATCACTTTTTCTTTTCCTGTTTTCCTTGTGTAAACACAATGATCTACAGGACTCTGCATGAAACCGTTCTCTATCAAATAGTCATGTAATGTCCTGTTCCAGTTTCGGCCTGACTGTTTAAGCCCATAAAGTGACTTTTCCAGCTTGTAGACCAGTTTCTCATCTGTTTTTCCTTTTACTTCATAGCCTTCTGGCTGCTCAACATACACTTCAAAATCTATTGGTGCATGCAAGTATGCGGTTTTTACATCCATCTGATGCAAAATCAGGTTTTCTTGTATTGCACACTGCATCAATACTCTTATGCTTGTCAGGTTAGCAGTCGGAGAAAAAGTTTCATCATAGTCTATCCCAAAACACTGGTTGTAACCTTTAGCTACGTACCGTGCTTTATATTTTTCTGATCCATCACCACTGTTTTTCTTCACATATACCCATCTACCCCCCACTGCTTTCTTTCCCTCAGGTAAGATTGTTAGGGTAAAGGTGTTGTTCTCTTTTAAGGATTGCATTTCTTCATCCATAGCTGCTTTCCACTCTCTAGAGTTGGGTGACCTTGCAGCTTCACTGAATGTCACGGGTGAGTTACTTATCAGTCTGTAACAGTAGTCTATGTTAGTCAGCACTTGATCATCAATGTCTTCTCCTGACTCATATTCATTTAGATAATCTGGTTTCTTTCTTGTTCTAGAAGGATACCTTCTGGAGTTTTCAGTCTCATCACTAAGTGGGATCTGACTGTTCACTTCTGGTTGGTTGTCAGTATCTGGTTCCTGTGAACTGGTACTGGGGCTTTCCCTGTTCACGTTTGGTCTCTCCCTCACCTGTATGTCTTCATCCTCAGATGTCGTATCAGTTTGTGTTTGCTTTTCCTCATTGTGTTTGGTTACAAACTTAACCAGCCTAAACTTTTGCACTTTGGCGCTGTCTGGGAAATAAACCTTGTATGCTGGACTGTTTTTGTCATAGCCTACAAAAATCCCTTTTGTACACTTAGAATCCAGCTTACCCTTGTTTTGCTTGTAAGCATAACACTCACACCCAAACTTTCGCATTCTGGATAGATTGGGCTTCCGCCCAGTCAGCAAAAAGTAAGGTGTCTGCCCTGTCCGGTTGTTAAAGCATCTGTTTCTCACGATAGCCGCTGTTTGAACTGCATACGTCCATAATTCCTTTGGTATGGCACTCTCAATAAGCATGCACCTCCCCATATCAAAAAGTGTTCTCCAGCCACGTTCCGCTGTACCATTCTGGTGAGGGGAATATGGGGCTGAAGTTTCATGTCTTATTCCATGTTTGTTTAACAATACCTGGTAACTCTTTGCCATGAACTCTGTGCCGTTGTCTGACCTGATACACTTTACCTTCCCGAGTGGGGCTGTATCGGCCAAAAAGATTTCAGTTGCTTGCATTGTTTCACTTTTGTTTTTGAGAAAATATACAAATACTGCACCGGAAAAGTCATCGGTAAACAATAATGCATATCTGTGTCCATCTCGTGATTCTGGATCTATCGGCCCTGCTAGATCCGTATGTACCAGCTCGAGAGGTTTCTCAGCTCTCCTGTCAGGGTTTCTATTCCTAGTCTGGACAAATTTTCCCTGAATACACACCTCACAGTTCAAACTTTCTTTGTCAGTTTTCCCTTTGATTTTCATACCTTCAACCACATTTTGTAGCTTCAGAATGTCACTATGATTGCAATGTCCCAAAATTTCATGCCATGTCTGCACATCAAAACAATTATTACACTTATCATCGTACTCACTTACAGTCTCAAGGTAATAAAGTCTGTTGTGCTCATGGATGTGAAACTTTGTACCGTCTCTGTGTTGAAGGACATTCCTTCCTTTCTTAAAGATGATAGTGGCTCCGTTCGTGGTGGCCGCTCTCACAGAGAAGATATTCTGTGGAAATGAGGGAATGCATAGGGCGTCTTTCAGTGTTGTTTTACACTGTCTCCCTCTGCTGTCAATCAAGCACACCTCTGCATCTCCTCTGCCTTCAGCCACTCCTTTACACCTGGTGCCATCAGCTAATTCCACACAGTGCGTTCCCGGCTGGAAGTTGTCATTAAATTTCTTGAACGCTGTTTTATCATTCAGGATGTGTGATGTTGCGCCAGTATCCACCATTAGGCCTTTGGTCCTGATGTCTTGTGGCTGTTGAGGTGCCGCGTAGTCATCGCTCATCCGGAAGACATAGGTGTCGTCGCTCTCTGCGTTGTCGCCCTCCTCCGAGGCTATGCGTGCTTCATCATTCCGTTGTCGTCTCCTGCAAGTCGACTCTCGATGGGTGTTGCTCCTACAGTGACCGCACCACTGTCTGTAGCGGCATGCTCTGGCCTTGTGTCCCCGTTGGCCACACTTAAAACAGACTATGTCTGACATGTCTCTCCTGTGGTCATTAGCAGCTGCTGCGGGTCTCACGCTGGGTTGCACTCTCGCCTTCATGATGTTATCCTCTTGTTCCATTAAGCGCATTTTCTCAGTGTCCTCATAGCTGCGGAGTTTCGTTTTAAATTCCGCAAACTTGATTTCTGATTCACTTTGCGTAATGTGAACGGAAAAAGGTTTAAATGTTTCTGGTAAACCTTTTAACACCATCGCTACAAGCAGACCATCACTAAGTGTCTCTCCAGCATTTCTCAGGGCTGTAATAAATGTCTCTGCGCGTATGATGTACTCCGTGACGCTCTCACTGCTTGCTTTCTTCAGAGAAGTCAGTTCGGTATAAAGGCTGATAATTCTTGGTTTACCTTTTCCTGCGTAATAGTCTCTTAAAATTTTCAGTGCCTCGCGTCCATCATCGGCAGCTTCTCTCATCACGAGCGACAAACTCTTATCATCCAGGAACTGTATTAACTCTGCATAGGCCTGGGCATTCTTATCTTCGTCGTCCTCATCGTCGTCATCACTTTTCAATATTGTGTCTTTTAGACCTTGTAATCTAAGATGTCCCAAAAATTTTGTCTCCCACAGTTCATAATTCTTCTCATCTCCATCAAAAACCAACCTTGCCCATCGGCCACTGGGTTCACCAGCACGCTTATTCATGGTGCTAACTTAGCACGCTAGCCCCAACCGAACACGCTGTACTTTGCGACTTTTCTGGTGGTAAACTTTCCCCTGGCGTAGCTTCAATGTTTTCCTGGGCCCATAACCTGTTAGCAGAGACGGGTCTTCCAGCGGAATCTGCATGAATATTGAAGATACTTATATTGTCTAGACGGAGGAATAATCACACGTGGGTCATCGGCTTTTCACCGGAACAACACTTAGTTTTTATTATTGAACTCTCGCGTGCACTCTGCAGCATAACAGGAAGCATCCTTTCAAAATAAAATCACAACAGATGACAACGAGGGCATACCTATTAACTAGCTCAACACATATGTGACTATTCTCCCTCACAACATGAAAGAATATGCCTGATTAAAACTATTTCATTATATAACTAACTACAGCAGTGCTAAAAATGGGAATGACCACAATGGAGATTCATAGATTCCACATGGGCAATGTTGGAAGTGCTGACAAAAAGCAAAAACAAACAAACAAAGAAAAATGCTTGTATTCCTTTCAACAGTGTAATTACAAACGAGTTTTGCATTTTTGTAGTTTTTGTAATATTTTCAGACACGCAAGCAACGCTGTGGTCAAACAATCCCCAGAGCACATATGTTCTGATGTATTTGTCAGGAAGCTGGAGATCCCGTTTTAAATCTGAAGGAATTCAGTGTGTGGCAGAAGGTTTTTGTAATGACAGAATAGCAGCCCAGATTCATTTTGAGGTTGTAAACACATGAAGTTCTACAGCATTTCTTGCATATAATAAACAAACCATCTACTGGAGTCTGGAGCAATGGGGTTCAGTCTAAAACATGGACTTGCAGATTGGTACCAGGTGATGCCAAACATGGGTCCATGGTGTCCTTTCAGTATTGGCTTTCATCTGGCACTCAGTGCCAGTTTAGTGGAGGTTTATTCAGTCGTGTTCCCGTTTTGTACATTTCTATTTTTCTGTTCCTGTTCCATGTTTGTGTGTCTTAAAATATGTTGTAAGAACAACTAAGCTGTAGTGCCTCTTCACTTCACTGTGCAATACCTTTTGTGCAATACTTTTGTTAATAGTCAATGGTGCAATAGACCTCAATACTTGAAATGTGCAATTCACTTGTATTTTTATTTTTATTCCTATTTATTCTATTTATCCCCTTCGTATATTTTATTTATATTTGTCTCTGTATTTATATGTGTGTGTGTGTGTGTGTGTGTGTGTGTGTGTGTGTGTGTGTGTGTGTGTGTGTGTGTGTGTGTGTATATATATATATATAATATTCTGTAACTCTGTAACTTCTGTCGGTGCTGTGCTTTTGGAAACCGAATTTCCCAGAGGAACCCATCCGAGGGATTAATAAAGTTTTATCTTATCTTATCTAGATTTGTTGTTTCCAGTGCTACAAAATGTTTGCTTTCTAATTGAAATCTGACTGAAATTCATCTGACCAGCAGCCATTGCGGAAATGAAGTTTTTCACACTTCGGCATTAATAATAATGGATTGCATTTATACAGCGCTTTTTGAGACCCTCAAAGCGCTTTACAATTCCACTCTTCATTCACTCTCTCTTTTTTTTTCTTTTCTTTTTGCCTGTCCCGTTTGGTTCTTTTGCCATCAGAATTATTGTCTAAAGGCGAAGAAAGATGCCCAACGGATTTACTTTACCAAATTTACCTTTTATTGTTTATTTTATTTCGTTTTTATTTTCACTTGCTAGATACGGGACAGACTTGAATGAGGAAAAGAAAAGGGAGAAAGGAAGAGGGGGAAAAAACAGCGGAGAAGAGGGACGGGGATAAAGGGCAAAAAAACAAAAACCAACTAAATAAGCAGACAAAAAAAAACAAAAAAACTATTCATTCACTCTCACACACTGGTGGAGGCAGCTACAGTTATAGCCACAGCTGCCCTGGGGCAGGCTGACAGAGGCGAGGCTGCCATATTGCACCATCGGCCCCTCTGGCCATCACCAGTAGGTGAAGTGTCTTGCCCAAGGACCCAACGACCGAGACTGTCCAAGCCAGGGCTTGAACCGGCAACCTTCCGATTACAAGATGAACTGCCAACTCTTGAGCCACGATCGCCCTAGTGGCATTAGTGTCATTTTTCAGTCCTGGAGGTTACAGCTTGATAAAGTCATCTTTACTTACTGGCAACAAGAAACAGAAAAGACCAGAAAAAGTCCTTGTTTTTATTTCATGTTAGACATTTGAAACGTCTGGATACAGTCTGTTATTCATCCACTTTGTTTCCTCGGTAGTTACTGATTGAATAAATTACCTATTTCAAAGTGAATGTATTGGATTTAAATAACCATATTAAATCGACTATTGTCACATCTGAAGTTGTGCTTTATTAGAATATTCTTCTTTGCCTTCCTTTTCTCCCTCCTGTTTTCTTTCATTGCCTCCTACTTGCTATCCTCCCATTTTCCTCCCCCTTTTCTTCCGTTCGTTGTCAACTGATCCTGTTTACTGGATTTACACACGTACTGTCATTCTAACTTTAGGACACATTATTATTATGCTGAGCTCCAAAAACAGTGGGAGATGAGAAGGCAGCTGTAAATAAACAGCTTTACAAAAAAATAAGCATTACACCCTCATCAATCTTCATACCCAAACTAGATCTAAAAAGCCACAGTAAATAAGTAAAGTAATTGGACAATAAATCTACAAGCTGTATGGCAGTCATGACGGAAATCCACAAACTTGTGTTCTTGGAGATACTTTTTTCTGTTTAGCTTCTCCTGCGTGTCAGAGGAGGCGTAGGCAGAGACGGCGGGTCCCAAGTGATCCTGCCATTTCTACCTATAGGACTTTAAACTTGAAAATCCTATAAATTATTTCACACCCCAGGTGCTGTAGCACTAGATGTCATATGCTGTCAGGTGTTAACCAGTGGTGGCTACGCTGTAGAAATGACACCCAGCAATTGTTAATCTCAGTAATGTTTTCAAATGTATCTGACTGAAAAATAAAGATCTGTCAGCACAACAATCTTAACCCCATATTTGCCCTAATGATTTTTTCCCCAAGGCTGCATAGAATAGGATTTTTGAGTTACAACTAAAGAAGCATGTAGGTAATGGCATCACAGATGGACACCTTTTTGTGGGTATGTGTGTATACGCTCTGTACTTGTGTGTTGTGTGAGCGAGTCAGTTCCAAAACCTTAATATTTCTTTAAAAGAGAAAATATAACAATAAACAGAGACATTTTTTTCCACCACAGGCCTGATCAGTTGATCATGATTGCACCATAAGCAAAAAACAAACAAAAAAAAAACTCTTTCCAGAGGCTTTGTATTGTAGTGATTAACACATGTGCCTTACATGGAAAAGATCCCTGGTTTGAAACCAGGAGGAGACATAAACTCAGCCTCACAGGTCATAACCCAGTGTACTCCTGTTACTGGTCCCCAGCCCAGTTAAATGGGGGAGTTGTGTCAAGGGGGGACATCTGTAAAACCTGGCCAAATCAACATGTGGATCCATCTACAGTGGTGGCCTTGGGGAATAAACGAGCAACTGTGGAAGAGAGCCAGACATTAAAAAACAAATGATTAAAGGCAGAGTGGTGTATAAACACATAGATAGAGAAAAAAGGTGAGTGGAGAAGAAACACCCAATGCATTGTGGGTCCATTGGAGTGTAACTAATGGAGGATTCAATGACAGTCTCAAGGATATAGCTTTCACCAGACTGGCATGCAACTACTCTTTAAAAGCTCCATATGTTACAAGCCAACAGAATATAGATGTTATATACACCCTCTCCTCCAATATGTTTATTCATAGCCCCAAAACTCCAAGCGTGCAGCAGCCACGAAGCTAATGTTAAGGCTTTAAACCAGAAAAACAATATCAATCTTTAGTCAAGAGTCTATGTTCTGAAGAGAAAAAGGATGTTAAATAGTAGCTGTTCTGACCCAGTGATTTCGTCTTTTTCCTCCATGTGTTGGCACACATGTAATGTGATGTGTCCTAACACATACACTCGCATCTATCTGCACTTGCATTTCAGTGGATACCATAAATGTTAACTTCTATCATATCATCTTTCTTTTTTTTTTAGTGTGACAGACCATATGGCTCAGCTCCTCTCCACTTGTGAGCTCATCTCATGTCCTTTCATTCAACTTTCCTAGAAACACTGCCATATGGTAGCATTTCGCAAGCACACCCGTTTTAGAAGCAGACTGACACACAATCTAGCTTAGAATGAAAACACTGCAATATTATACATTTTATGAGCAAGGATTAACAGTCCAGCTCTTTGAAGACTAAACCCAGGTTCACAGGATTTTTTTCTGTTTGTTTTTTCATTCCTTAACAGGGAAAAGTATCGTTTCTGGGGGGGACTTTCTGATTTTTTTCCTCCTTATGGGGTCGAGTTAGCTGAAGGAGATGAAGGGTACTTACAAAGCATAATTAACAGCGTTTAAAAATACAGTTGGGAAACTCGGCAATAAAACGTTTCACTCACTGGTGAGACTGCAGTGAAACGTGGAGTTGGAACACTTTGTGTTTTGCTCAGATGCACATTTTGATGTTTCTGCTGCTAAACCAAGGAGGTTTTGATAACAGTCACTGATTCTGTGTATTATTTTCAAGAAAGAAACCCTGCATCAGCATTTTTCAAAGAAGATTGCGATTTCCATAAACAAAGAGGCTTACAATGTGTTTTGAAAGCACATCTGGACCCCCCGTCATTCTCAGATTCAAACATCCCGAATGGGACCTGAGCTGGAAACGATTTGTTCACCCGGCAGAGCGGGGCCGCCACTCCTGCCAAATTACGAAGGGGTGTGTTGAGGGATGCTGGTGTTTGGGGTGGGTGGCAGTGGATGTTGACTCCTGTGAAAAATTATGATGAGTAGTATCCATAGTTCCTCTGACCATGGGATGTGGTTGTATAGTAATATGGTCCGTTTTTTGTGTTTGAAGATGTAATCTCATTGATTTCCATTCAGCGAGCAGGATGGGAGGGGAGGATGCTCCCCTGGGCTACTACATCCAACCCTTATCAGGCACAGGCAGATTCTCATATAAACACTGATTAAAAGGCTGGAAATGACAGCCTGGCTAAAAGACGCTGCAAAGATCCAACAACACTGAGCCTATGAAAGACTAACTCTAATGAAATTAAACTCCATTATGTATATTCTGTATATCTTTAACTACAGATACATTTTTACTCCTTTTATGTGAGCGTTCATTTCCCCATTTCCTTTTTTTTTTTAACCATGGCTTTAAATCTAAATGTTGAGCAGAAATTCAGTTGTTTTTTTCTCCCTAATTATCTCTGTCATCTCTCCTGTTTATTGGATGGTGTTTAAACCTGTAAAAGAGAACGACATGTCATGTATCGCTAACAACATCAAAGCATGCAGAGCACGACCGTGCCTATCTCAGCATTGAAAAACAGATGTCGCGGATTCAAGGGGGAATTCTGAGTTGATTTCTGCACTTTTATTGAAACCAGAGACTGAAAGAAGGTGGCTGATGTCAGTATCTGGAGCCCCGCATGGAGCCCGTATGGAAAGTTCTCTGATGGTGTTTATGACACACAGTAACATAAGTATGAAAGTGCAGCTTCATCTGGCAGCACCTCTCCTACTTTCTTACTTAGAGATGATGACTGAATTTCATACTTGCAGGGTGAAGTAATGGAAATGACACAAAGATAGTGTTTTAGAATTAACTGCTGGACATTTGTGTGATAACTGCTGTGAAATTCCACAACAGACAGACCTAAAACATATGGGTGTTTGATAAATCCATGCTTTCATGTTGAGAACAGTAAATGTTTTTCCAGAGCCGTTTCATCAGAAGTGTGGGAAAACAAATGAAGACTTAGATGAATACTGGCAAACTGTAATAAGACCCGTTTCTGTGTCAACACTGTGCTGCCACGTACAGGTTTTCCCCTCGGTATCCGTAGCTACGTGGACAAATGTGAAAACCTGCAAATAAATCTGTTAAAGCTTATTTAACTGACTCTTTGGGGATGCCTTAATGTCGGATGGAAGCTTAGTAATCGTGCTAGGGGAAGTTGGCCTGGCACATATCTGCCCTTTACCCTGCAGGGCACTCAGCGACTGTCTTATCAGATACAAAACAAAACTAGAGGAATAACCAGGTTAAGAGCTTTCTGCTAATGAGATGGAAATTGTATAATTCGGTTCATCTGTTGTTCATTTGATGGACCGGTCCTCGTGTAGCCACTTGGGCTCTGGGGGGTGTTCTGAGTGAAGTTTGCAAACACTGATGAGAGAGAAAAAGCTGCAGCCAACTGTGGCTGCTTCACTCAGTGTGGGCTGAAGTTTTGTGGAACTCAAGTTTTCTGTTTGGCTTTGAATGACCAACTTTTACAGAGTTAACAGCTGATATCAGCAACTTTAGAATTAAAATGACTTGAGAAGGTCTTTGTAGTTGCTTTGACTCTGACACAGAACACCGTTTCCCCCAGAGGCCAAAGTCTTTGGGGAGACAGTGTTACAATAAAAATGATTTTCCACAGTGACTTTTGACATGTTTATGCATGTGCTATTGTCGTATAAAACAATTATTTACTGGTTTTACCAAGAAGTCCTCAATTGGAATCACTGCATGACATCTTTTCTTGCTGTGGTTTTCAAGTGATACTCAATTTAAGCCCCAGCTGCAAAATGAAAGGGTTTGTAATTTTCTGTTCTCTGTGGATGTTTTTTTCCTGGATAAATAGTGAAGCAGTGACTCTTTTCTCATCACCTCCCATAGTGCACTCACTTAGTCACTTGGGCACTTTTCCCTGTTTTCCCGCAGCACATCTGAATCCAGACTGCAAGCTCCTGAAATATTTTAGAACTATAGATATGAGGCTGCTGATTCCAGGAGGTCAAACATTAATCGCGTTTCCCTGGTGCTACTGCTCACCATTCTACAACTTTAATTATAACAATAATGGACCATCATTCATCATCAATACTAAAACTGGGCTCATACAGAGAAAAGAATAAAGAAATAAGTACTGAAAAAGGAACAAAGTGAAAGCCGAGAGATGGCCTTGACCATTCATGTGCCTCAGTTTTTCTTTTTAAAGCAGATATTCATATTGAGGTAAAGGACTTTTCTAACAGAGATTCTAATTGAGATGAGGAAAAAAACCAAAACAAAAGCATTTTTATGAGCCAAAGTAAGGACTAGAAAAAGAATGAATTCCTTGTGGAAGGCCATACAGTATATGAATCTGCTTTGTTTGTGTCTGTCCTCTTTCCTCAGGCTATGCACAGAGAGCAGAGCAGTTGCAGATGGCTTGTTTCAGAAAACCACACGTCCAAAAGGGCTCCCTCTCTGCTGTGCATTTAGTATACAAACTACAAAGGCTGTGGTCAGCACACCCTTGTGAAATGGGCTAAAATAGTGTCAGCAGGATGCCCAACAGATGGCAAGCAAGTGATGGAGAGAGCAGAAACCTGCATGAGAAGGACAGAGGAGCAAGGCTTTCTCCCCACAGTTGCTTGAGCTTCTGCTATAATATTAAAGTATGATCTGAAAAACCACTCCAGTAATCATCTGATCAATTGAAATTACTGAAAAATTGCTCACTAAGCGCTTAAGTGGTAAAAAAAAATCTGGCTTTGAGGTTTTCTTTTGCTTTGTATGGTTCACTGCAGACATGCATTTATGTTTCTAATACTGGCCCATGCTTTCCCGCTCAGGTCACAGATTTTACTTTGGGATGATGCCACACGTGCTTTTCAGAGCTCTGAAAAAGTTTCTCCAATTCTAATAAAGAACGGCTGATAAAATAGCAACCCAAATATATGAAATAGAGTAGAAAAACCTGAAACACTATTCTAATTCTAATAACAGCTGAACAAACTTTTGGTCTGGGACAGAGGCAGGCAAAGCGTCTCCATCTTTCACTTCCCAAAGTTATTTTCTTGTGGACTGGCTCCTGTCAACACCGAGTGTATGGCTTAATGTAAGTCTTATGCTCTAAAATGGCTTACCTCTCATATGGTTTCACATTAAATGGAGTGTAAATTGATTTGCGTCCACAGTGCTGCTCATGAATATGTTCAAATTCTCTTTGTTTGCCAAAAACCCGTCAGTGTTGCTCGTTTTCATATGGGAAATGACGTGAGATCCCAGCAGTGCAGATTAAAAGCCAGCCCAAACGTGACCACCATTAGCCGATTGTGGCACACTTCTTTGGTTTAGCCTAAACTTTCATCCCTACTCCTTGATATTTGTGCATTCCTTATGAAAATGGTTACATTTGCACTGTCTGATGTCGAAAACAGAGGCCTGCTCCGCCTACACAGCCATTAACAGAGCAGCTTTCCACCTCTCTTAACTCCACACGCTGCCTTTTAACTTTTAGCTTTGTCTTTGTGTCTAACTTGTCATACCTGTCATAATAAGACATTCAAAAATGAAGAAACAGGTGCCACAATGAGATTGATATGAAGAATTTTTACCTTACTTTGGCTCGCTGATGTTCATGGCCCCCACAACAAAACACGCTTACACATAATAAGAGAGTACCATAATAGAGTATGTTGTTTGCGATGAGTCACACTTTCAGAATGTCTGGATTTACTCAACAACAAAAACCAGAGGCATTTTACAAAGAGACCGACTAGAATTAAAAGTCACCTGTGAGGCTCGAATAAGATGACAACTAGTTTCAAACTAATGTGTGATGATGTGACCTCAGCTATGAGACGCCAACGCTTAAACAGGATAGAAACTGAACCTCAGGGTGATCCAGGTAGGAGTAAATGCAAAAAACACGACAAAGAAGACGGAGAGAGCAGAGCAAGTGTGGGCAGTCCTGATCTCTTTGGATCGATTGCCTTCCCCTGTGTATCTGGAGGCAATAAGAAGCAATGAAGTATGAAACATCTGCGATTTCATTTGCAGATTTTGGACGTTTCACTTGAACTGCACGAAGAGCCAAGCTGTCATAGCATGTCCATGTGACATATTTTTTATTCGGCTGCAGTGCAGTGCTCTTACCTTTGTGTCTGTCTGGAATGGCTGTTTCCTTAGCATTTAATCTAAAGGAATCCTAGATCTCTGAAATGGGATATTACCTGTACTGCTGACGTCTTAAACAGAAAGGTACACAAAACAAAGGCACAGTATAGAAGACGACCAATTTTTCTACAACAGTTTTTTCAGCACAGATCTTCATTTGTCAAAACGGCACGGCCAGGTGTCGAACAAGAGTCAAAATTAAAGTGACTGTCCGTGCTCGTGCAACAACATATAGAGACATTTGTGTGAGGGCTGCAGATTTTTGACTTTTAATGACATTACAGCAAAGCCCAGATCTAATCCACCACCCTCTGGCCACAGAGATTTTTGGGGTTTTTTCTATAGTTTTGATCCCAGATATAATCAGGATCAGCCTGCTACGACTGCTCTAATTTAATTTTAAAGATGGCTGCCTTTTGTGTATATCCCATGAATATTCTGCTTTACATCCTGTTGGAAAAAAACAAAACAGAAAAACATGAAATCATTAAAGAGGTGACTCACAGCTTCTGCATATGGAGCCAATAAGAGCAGCCAAGACAAAGCTGACAACAACAAATTGGTGGTTCCTTCTTTCTTTTAGATTGAACGTTGCAGTTTGCACTTGAAAAGCTGCATTGCTGGTTGGTTGTTTATACCAAATTTGTCATTTTGTTTACCATTTTTTATGCTTCATAATTACAGTGCAGCATACATCATGTTGGATTGTTTAAAAGTTGTAGAACAAGGTTTTTGTGGTTCTACTGTATTGTGAGAAATATGTTTAACTACATTCTTTGAGTTGGATTTCATATCTTAACTCCACCAGTTCTTTTTTTTATGTTTGCAAATAAAATACTACATTTTTAAAGTTTTGCTTCCATTTATAAGCATTATAAATCTTTTGTGTGTAGCATGACGTAATGCAAGTGAGATATTTCTGTGTGTGTGCTCATATTTTCCACTTTCATGCTGTCAGTCAAAGTCACTGTGGCCTTGGTACCATTCACCTCTCTGTGTTAATTCCATGATGCGATTATTGATTGATGAAATCTGATTTGGCCAAAAAATTATTTCTTTGTTAGCTGATGAAGCTAATCCTAAATGGCCTCTGAAAGATTAGATTAAGGCAGACCAGGATTTATGGCCCCGCGATGGAAACATTTCAGGTGACAAGTTGAGAGAATTTTTATATTTACAAAGACATTTTAAATTTTCCTCCTTGTAGAAGAATCATGCACCCCTATTATAAGCCCTTAACCCCCCCCCCCTCACACACACAGACCTTTTTCATACCCTTTTCATTGAAAATTTCTTTGTATTATCGCAAATTTTCTCTGTGGTAAAGCACTCCCCCTGACATCTGGCTGCATACTGGTGCACACTGCTGTGTGCCTGTCAGCTATAGTGAGCTTGCTGGCTCCTCTAGGTCCCAGATGACCCACTTATACGATGGCCTTGCCAGCAGGACCTAGGCTAGCCTATTCTACAAGCTCTGACAGGCACAAAATAGAATCCTTGACCCAGAACACTAAACTATATCCAATATGACAAAGAAGTAGATGAAGCAGAGGAGAAATGGATCTTACTGCAGACTGATGAGTGGCTTGTTAATGAAAAAAAAAAACAGAAAAAAAGTGAAAACGCATACATATCCCACAACCATACAGCGATGCAGAGTATGCAGGTTTTAGTGTCAGTGTCTTTAAACACAATTACAAGTTTCTGACATACAGTCATGTGGAAAAATTAGACAAGGAATCCCCCTTTGAACAAGGCTCACAGACAAATAACACCTCACTGAAAAGTGTTTGACTTTACCTCCACATTTCTGCTTTCTGGTGAAATGGAGGGTGGATATGCTAATGCGCTTAAGATGTCCTCTTCTGTTTGAAAAAAACAAATCAAACACGGTGATCCATGGATTTTCTTTACACCGCCTTAATCTTTCGATTTAACCACAACGTTTAGACAGATATTTATCTGCACATTATCTTTAATACAGTTGTCACAATACTAGATTTTATACTAAGTACCATTGATACCAAGAATTATATAGCACCTTTCTACAAATTTTAAGCACTCAATGCACTTTCTACAACAAGTATCATTCATCCAATCATACACTCCGACGAATGCGTCCAGGGTCAATCCGCGGCCCCTCTGTTTAGTAAATGACCTGCTCTACCACCCGAGCCTCAGCTATATCACAACACAAGGGAACATATCAAAATTAATGACAAAAATAACAATGACGAAATAAAGAGGCATGCATTTAAAAAAAAGAACGATTAAAGAACAATATTGGTCTGTGCAAACATCTCAACGTATGCTACTATATACTATTTAAGATCATGTGTTGATATCTGTCTAAAAGCTATCTCTTGATGTTACAGGTGGACAGGAAAATATTTGCTGCCTAACTCCCATGTTAATATTATCAATTTACTACCAACTATCTTAATAATGACTATCAGGTAAGTGCTAATAGTTAAACAGCTAACGTTAGCATGTGTGCTGGCCAGGTTAACATGTGTGATAACTATGGAATACTTAAATGCTGCTGAAACAGGAGCTTTACTAACCTTGCAAAATTCCTCATCAATACTGGTTGTCAGTCTTTAAGATTCCAAGTTTGTTGTGCTGCCTTCGTGTGTTCAGCTGCTAGTGGGGCTTTACGCCTGCCTGTCTGCAACTGTGATGTATGAAACCGTGTATCAACTAGTTAAGTATCTTTTTTTCTTAAATTGCTGTCTGATATAATGCAGATTTCATAGTTAAACCAGTGACTCCAAGCTGCAGTTCCAGAGGCAGCAAAACAACCTCAAACCAAGACTTTTCCACCACCAAGATTCATAATCGGTGTGATTCATAGTTGGTGTCATGTCAAATAAAAAAGTCACCATAAAATGTCAGTTTTACATGTAATTTGTCTCGATATACCGTCTTTATTTTTAGACTCGGCTTCAAAGAAGTTGAAGTGGTGGCCTGAAAGCCAACAATTTCCATCTGATGTTCCTACTTTTTCACATGACTGAAACATTTGTTGTGTGTACTAATACGCAGAGTCACTTTCACATGAGAAAAAGCATTCTCAAACGTGAATAAGACCAAACTACTAAAACTCTTATCATAACACCATAGTTGTCCAGAACCTCCTACTGCAGACTTTACTCTTCACCCTGTGGATGCATCATAATATTGGTGTGAAAGAATGGATTACCTTCTACAAAGACTTAGTGATGAAGTGGTTCTGTTTGCTCACTCCTCTGTAAACAAAAGAGTTCATTAAAGAAAGCTTTTTGGATTTTAAAGGATCACAGAGGTTGGATCCCCTACTGTATGAATATGGTACCTTTTGTCACAGTGCTACACAAGCTGTGCTGCACTACACCTCTGATGACTATCCCCCTCCCCTCTTGAATCTGTGGAGTGATTAATTTGGTCTCTGGCATGAAGTCTATTGTTGCCATTCCACAGAGAGCCAGAGAATCTGGGAAGCATTCTGATTTTGGAGAGACCTGCTGACAGCTGCTGTACGACTTGGGCAGAATCCAGACCTCTATCTTGTGGTCTGTGAAAGCTCCACCAAAGCCTTAATTGCACTTCAGATGTTGAACAATGTTTTCGCTCAAGCTCTCACCCAACATAAACTTGCCTGAGACTATCCTAAAAAGCCCATTTACAGGATCACCTCCCCCTCCCTCCATTCCTCCCTGGTAAAACTCTCAGTGCCTGCTGTCTGCTTTGCTAGTTAAAGAATAAGAGCATGTGACTTAGCTTGAACATGTGCACCCATTTGTGTTTGTGTGCGGTTGCCCGTCTTTGCCTGCAGGTCTTAGGAAGCCATGCGTCTCTGTGTCTGGTTATTTACCAATGTAGTGTTGGAAGTCCAAGTAGTCTCATGTTGAAAGATGTAGTAAGTGTGCAGCCACAGAAACCATATTTTTTTCTCCTAGGAATACATCTGTTTCATGGCCTGTGGATTATACTGATGTATATTATGTACAGGCCACAGAAATGGAAGCTCTGAGGTATTTATTTGAGACATTTTTCCATTTTAGAAATCACAAGCACAAACAGACGTATGCAATGGAATCACAAAATATTCAGCAAACAAAATAACTCCTCAAGAATTAGCGATATGTATTTTCTGCCTTGTTGGGCTATGGTAAAACATTGGCTTAATGGATGGCAATGTTTGCCAAGTGGACTTTTTTTGGAGTCCACTGTAATATCTCAAAGACTCCTGAATGAATTCATGTAATGAACACAACCAGCATAATCATGCATGGGTAGTCAGCAGGAGCTATAAAGAGCTTTTCATACCTATGACTACATGTTATGCCTATACACTATCACCAGGGGGCAGTATAAAGAAAATACATGGATCATTTGATTATTTTGATTATTCAATCAATGCATTAGTTATGCTATGCTATGTGTTGAATTCATACACAGAAAAAAAATAATGTAGAAAAGTGAAGCCAATGCAGAAGTGACATAAAACTGCATTTCAGCTGAAGACCACCAGATGGCGATAGCTGTGGCTGCAAAAATACTTATAAGTCACATATAAGTCTACAAGAAAATGCCTTTTTGTGTCGACCTCTTTAACACTTTCCTGCTAAATTGACAGGGTCAGTCACTCATTTTCGATTATACTGAAAAAATATTTTAGTATGTTTTGTAAATCTTGGTCATACCATGTTTCAAAATGGAGAATTATCTTCATAAGAGAGAGCATGCTTATTGGCTAACTAACTGTCAATCACATCATTGGTGAATGACCATGCCATGTCAAAGTCACATCCATTTTTTGAGAACCAGCGCTCATTTCGAGACTTTCAGAAGCCAGCGGTGATGTCACAGTAGCTATGTCAGTCTGTCCGTATGCAAACAGGTGTGGGATCATGAATTTAGCATCACATGTGTTTTAATGTGAAATATCTCAACAAATATTGGAGTGCTCAACAATACATTTGGTACACAAATTAATTTCCATCTTAAGAAGAACTATGTTTCCTTTAACACTGATTAAAACTTAAGTGATGTAAAGAGGAAAAAACAGGACAAAAGGAAAGGGAACCCCACCTGACCCACAGCCTGTTCACCCGGCAACCAGCTGACAAGTAATACTGGTTGCCATGCGACCAAACTTTGGACAGTCTCTTCACTCGCATTACTGAACTCATCCTTCATGCTTCATCATGAAAATCTTTTATTTTTTAAGACCTAATTGAAGTCAATTTTGGTGTGCATGCCTATAAATGAATGATCTTGAAATAAAGATTCAGCACTTGGTCTTTTTCACATTCACTACACTACACAGGGATATTGCCTTGTCAAGATCACTGGGCCTGGAAGGTCTGTTGGGTGGGGGCTGAGAGTAAGATCAAGTAAAGGGAGATTTTAAAAGCCAAACAATTAAAGTGTATCTCTTTGAAATCCCAGGCCAGGCTTGGCTACTTCATTCAAGCTTTCCGCCTCCTATCAGCTCTTTATCTGATCTGGAGGGGAAGTGAAGTTTACACTGCTGATAGCTCTTCTGAATGATGCTGCCTGCACACAAATCAGGAAGGGTGACTCTGATGACCTCAGTGACCACCATTCATTGAGAACACGCACACACTACACACGCCCCCAGTTGTAGTAACCGCTTTGTTGAGAATCAAAATCAGCCCATCAAAGATGTTAACCATATGCTGATATTTAAGGTGGAAAAGTAGCTTTTTAATCCATTTTCATAAACGCTGTGTCAACAGTGACTTCAGTAACTCAACTAGCCATTCGTTGAAAAACATAATTATAATTTCTTTTAAATGAATAGCATCTGTAACAATGCAGCAACTGGAACAAGAGTAAATAGCCCTCTGAAGTTGTATTTGCTGTACATAAACATGCTGCCTAAGCACATTTTCTCCCAACTGTTATTACTTACCTGTGATCCAGTGTGCTGTAAAACTGTGTTAAAAAGAATTCTTGGAAAAGAGACTAACTGGAGATAAAAGGGGTGTGTTTAAAAGGGGTTTGTGACCCACAGCTGTCCCTGGGTTGTTATTTGGGATGGTTTTCCAAAAAAGAAAAAAAAAAAGAAAAAACGTGCTCCAGCTGCAGTGGAAGGGCTAGGAGGCTCGGGAATTCTTTTAAGTCATGACGTAAAGGTATTCTTAGGAACCTCAAGTGTGGGTCATTACAACCAGTGATCTCAAATGCTAACATTTTACTGACCCCTATGATCATACTAAACTTGTTCATGGTGGATCATCCATCATACAAAATTAGCCCTTACTGGTGCAAATGGGTGGCCAATTGCCATTTCGCCAAGAATGTTGATTTTGTGAAGAGGAAAAAGCCATGATTAAAAAGGCTGGTGTGAATTTATTTAAAGATGTTCTCTATTAAAAAAGAAAGAAAGAAAAAGAAAGAAAGAAAAATAGATTTCACACGCATATGAAATCAACATAATTACAGAAGCAACTGAGCTATTTTCTCCACTTTTATTTGTTTTATTTTGTGTTTTTGAAGATAAGAGATAAGATAAGATAGAACTTTATTAATCCCTCAGGTGGGTTCCTCTGGGAAATTCGATTTCCAAAAAAGCACAGCACCGACAGAAGTTACAGTTACAGAATATTATATATATATATATATATACACACACACACACACATATATAAATACAGAGACAATATAAATAAAATATACGAAGGGGATAAATAGAATAAATAGGAATAAAAAATAAAAATACAAGTGAATTGCACATTTCAAGTATTGAGGTCTATTGCACTGTTGACTATTTACAAAAGTATTGCACAAAAGGTAATTGCACAGTGAGGTGAAGAGGCACTACAGCTTAGTTGTTCCCCCCTCCTTTGTCCTCCTGTTTCCCCTCCCTCTCCCCTCCAGAGAGGAGTTAAACAGTCTGATGGCGTGTGGGACAAAGGAGTTTTTAAGTCTGTTAGTTGTTGTCTTTGGGAGAAGCAACCTGTCACTGAACAGACTCTTCTGATTGTTTATGGCCGTGTGCAGAGGATGCCTAGCATTGTTCATAATGTCCATCAGTTTCTTTAATGTCCTTTTCTCTGCCACTGTCACCAGAGTGTCCAGCTTCATGCCGACCACAGAGCTAGCCCTCCTGATCAGTTTCTCCAGCCTGGATGAGTCCTTCTTTGCTGTGCTGCTCCCCCAGCACACCACAGCATAGAAAAGTACTCCAGCAACCACCGACTGGTAAAACATCCTCAGGAGCTTCCTGCAGATGTTAAAAGACCTCAGCCTCCTGAGGAAGTACAGTCGGCTTTGGGCTTTTTTATACAGGTGCTCTGTGTTGCATGACCAGTCCAGTTTATTGTCCACCCACAGCCCGAGGTACTTGTACTTGTTGACCACCTCCACCTCCTCCCCCTCTATCTGAACCGGCAGTGAACCTTCTCTGGACCTCCCGAAGTCCACAACCAGTTCCTTAGTCTTTGAGGTGTTGAGTTGCAGGTGGTTTGTGTGACTCCATGCGACAAAGTTCCTCACCAGACTTCTGTACTCCTCTTCCTGATCATCCCAGATACACCCCATGATGGCTGTGTCGTCTGCAAACTTCTGAATGTGGCATAATTCAGAGTTGTAGCCGAAGTCAGAGGTGTACAGGGTGAAGAGAAGAGGGGACAGCACAGTTCCCTGTGGTGCTCATGTGCTGCTGACCACAGTGTCAGACGTGATGTCCTTCAGCCTGACGTACTGTGGTCTGTCGGTGAGGTAGTCGGAGATCCAAGCGACCAGGCAGGGGTCCACCTCCATCCTGTTCAGTTTTTCCTGAAGCATACAGGGCCGGATGGTATTAAAGGCACTGGAAAAGTCAAGAAACAGGATCCTGACCGTGCCTTTTCCCCCATCCAGGTGTGAGTGGGCTCTGTGTAGGAGGTACAGGATGGCATCCTCCACTCCGACACCCGCCTTGTATGCAAACTGTAGTGGGTCCTGGGCATGTTGTACCTGTGGTCGGAGGAGGTTGAGGAAGAGCCGCTCTAGAGTCTTCTGAACAACACAGGCATTCTATATGAGGTGCTTAATTTCAGCTATGCACCTGCACACCCAATGTTTCATGTATAGCCTCATTCCAGGCCACGTGTGTTGATTGCACACAACAAATGAGCTGTGAAGTCATATGCCAGCTGCAAGCAGTTATCACCACATAAGGTTATGTGGGCTGGGAAGCATGCACAGATGCCTTCAATCAAATGAGTCTAAATGGAGTAATCTACCTGAGTACATGTCAGAATCCAGATTATGCACTACAGTAACGCCCGAGTAATTTTGTTAAAGTATCTTTCTGGAATATCTCCCTGAGAGATGACTGACCCAGATTTTTCAAGACTACCCTAATGAAACCATTACCACTGTCCTCAGACAATACCTTTTCCATCACCTACTTAAGACCTAAAGCAATGCCTGTATACGGCTGTATACGGTTGCCAGTTTGAATTTTGTCACTCTGTGATCCCGTGAACTTCTAAGTATACAGCTAAGATTATCTCATTTGCCCCCAGGGCAGGCATTTCCTATATGGGCCCCACCTCACTGTCATAGTCACCGATCTGCTGCGCATCTGTCCACCCCTCTGAAACGTGATTAACTCAACAATAAAAGTCGGTATGTCACTTTGTGTCACGATGCAAATTTGCAGCTGGATTGCGCAACACGTTGTCTACACGTTATGTCAGATTAGTTGGGCAGCTCTCTCTGAGTATAGGTGGTATAGATTGAAACAACACAACTGATAATATTATATTAGACTGATCCCGCCCCTCTAAGCTAGGGAGAGTTGGTTCACGGGCAAGCGGAGCCCATCGCAGTTGAGTGTTGGAGCAGCCCACTCCTCTCTGCAGTATGCATGTTCGTCAGGGAATCCGCGACGCGCTCACGTCCCAGCAGTGTACTTCATCGGCCAGAGACCATCAACTCAAGAGTCTAGGATAATAAAATTGGATGTGGCAGGCGGACCGGAGGCGGAAAGCCCGGAGTTACCGCAGGAATACAGTACTACTAAGGGAATACAGGCTGGCTCTCTCCTCTGAACGTGGACAATCATGCATGTGCTCTTCTGGGGCTTGGGGTTCCTACTATTCCCTGATTTCTTGAATGTAGTCGCATCTACGGGGACATTGCTTTTGAATTCAAGCACGGGTAAAGTATTTTGCTGTGACAACCCCCGCATTTCTTAAAATTTCTCATGCAGCTGTTTTCTAACACTGACGGCAGAGAATGAATGAGTTTTGAATTCAGTCAAGCGAATGACTTGCAGCGTTTAGATGCCTGAAGTTCACTGACTATCGTTTTCTGACTAAAACAACAGATTTTCAAGACAGAAACAACTTTGATAGAATAATAATCCTTAAACCTTTTTACCCACTGATTTATAATGTAAGTAGACTGTTTTTTTAAACCACATTTACATTCTTCTACCTTTATTCCACAGTAAACGAGGAGATCGGCGCTTATGAGGTTGTAACACCGGTGCGAGTGAATGAAGCCGGTGACAAGTTTCCAACCAGTGTGCACTTCAAAAGGAAAAGGCGAAGTTTGGATGAGGGCACAGGCAATAGCACGGATCACTGGGCCTCGCCGAATATCCACTACAGGATATCTGCTTTCGGACAGGACTATCACCTCAACCTGACGTTGGATTCGGGATTTATCGCACCTCTCTACACTGTGACAATACTTGGAGTAGCCAGAGGAGAGAACGTAACGGATTTTGCAGCAGATGAGAGAGAGGAGGAGGAGGAGGACACGGAGTTAAGGCACTGCTTTTACAAAGGACAAGTAAATGCACATGCAGAGCACGCCGCAGTCATCAGTCTGTGCTCTGGACTGGTGAGTTTTTACGCGCGGTTGTACTCGTCGTGCGCGTGATCATTTTACATTCACTTTACTTCTGCAGCATGAGGGCATAAAAAGTTGTGTACGTGTTTTGGAGACTTTTGAGTGAAGCTGTAGTTGATTTAAGAAAAAATAAATAAAACTTTGAAAATTGTTCAAAATTGTATTCGTGGTAGGATCGTGTAGTGGGGCGCATCCAGAAAGTAAGTAACTGATCATTTACCGAGAATCTCGGTTGTGGCTTGCTGCAAAGAGCCCAAGTCGGCTGACTGCACTCAAGTTTACTCCACATTTGTGTCTCTTTCTGGTCCACCGGTAGTCGGTGACGTCTTTAAGACGAAGTTGTTCCAGTTCCCAGGCTTCCTAAAGAGGGAGTCCTGATGAGTGATGCTTTGTAGTGGAGGAAAAGTGCACTCAGAGGAGTTTATACATAAACCACAGTGAGGTGACAGACAAGAGTAATAAGCCAGCTTTGTTCCCAAATGACAAATCAAACATAAAATGCTTTGAATCCTCTGCTCTGCAGGGAACTTTTGTGGGGCTGAGCTGACATTTATGAAGCATATATTATTATTTATCCAAAACCTCCATCCTAAAACAGGCAATGCTGCCTTTCATTGCAGTACATTCTAAAATAACTTATTGTAGTGAGATCCTCTTTTGTCTTGCCAGACAAAAGTTCAAGTGCAGGCCTTTGCAGAGTAATAGAAACAAAATGTAAGCAGAACAAACAGCATCAAATACTAATACACATAGCCAAATCATTTTTTCCTTATGATACACCATATATATATTTTACCATTGATTATCTGGGAGTAGAAACATATGGCAAGCAAACATTATACCAACCTTACCCCTCAAGCTTTCATGATGGTTCTCCATATGTGTGCTTTACTGTCCACGAATCTTATCTGGAACATCCTAGACCTCTAAGTTAACCAACTCATGCTAAACATGCCAAACGCATACAAGGTTTGCAGCATACTTGCCAAGAACATACAGTCTTAGTGTTTTCCTGATAGACATCAACGGTCTCACATTTAGACCTTTCCTCTGTTATAACATGAATGCAAATGTACTTTGTTTTTACCACTGAAAGCTGCTATGTCTGTGTTTTGCTTATTTTTTTACATTCCTACGTTAAGTACAAACTGGTATGTGATCTGCACAGAGCTCAGTACTAAAAGATCCTCGAGATATAGATTATTCTCCTTGGTTTTATAAGCACTTAGAGAATATAGATAGCTGTAGCCTAACTGCTATGTGTCTTCTCTGTTACCCAGCTCGGCACTTTCAGGTCTCCAGAAGGGGAGTATTTTGTGGAGCCCCTTCACAGCTATCAAGGAGAACACTATGAAGAGGAACACACAAAACCTCATATTGTATACAGGAAAAGTGCACCGAAGAAACAGACCACTGAGGAGACCTCAGCTTGTGACACTTCAGGTACGGTACATTATATGATGAGTAAGCATGTATGCCATTAGGATATATAACAGACACGGCTCTGTACCTAAAACGTCAGATCCAGACCTTGCTACTGAGGTGCTGTGTTTGACCAGTCAGCTGACCTAAATATCTGCTCTAGTAAACCCTCACCCAGTGTCCTCTTTCTATCAAAACGGCATACTTCTGCTGCTGAGCATGGACCTCCCAGTGTCTAGAAACAGTATATATTGGTTAGATGTAATTGGTTAATGCACATCTTAGTGCTTTAGTGCGACAGGGGACAGAGTGATTAGGCAATTTTGACATTTGTGTGCCACTATGTACATGGGACCTTTAAATTGGTTTGCGCAGAAATAATCACTGAAATTTAAAGTCTCCACTATCAGCTGTAACAGGAACCAATTATATAATAGTCAGTGAGCTATTACAGTAATTGTACTAAGGCCCTCTAGGATGATATGCTGCTTATCTGGTTAATGCAAGCACAACTTTTCAATTGGTGGGAGGGGCCTCTTTTTCCTTTCATTTGCTTTTTTTTTTCTTATTGTATGGAGTTGAATTCCATACATAAAACTATATCGTTGTGGCGCACTGAAGAAGAATAGTTCATTTCTGACAGCAAAAATGGTCCAAGCTTTTCCTCCTGTGCTTGTCAGGCGGTTGAAGTTTTATGACAAATTAATGCTAGCTGGGAATACTCAGTTTGACAGGGGGATTGTGCACACATGCACAAACACATACACTTTGTGAGGCAGCGAGCAGAGGAGAGGAGACAAAGTAGACTAAGATTTCAGTGTTGATACTGAAGATCACACCTAATCCAAACCACACAGGTATATATTAGTAGCTAACCTTGTCTTTTGAATGGGAACTTCTCAGAATCTCTGTTAGCTGAAGTTTGGTCTGTTTCCATGTCTTTTTCCTGCCATGTGATGGTATGTGTCTCTGACCATCGAGCACCCTCAACATAAACCTTTACTGAGGAAAAATGTATCCCTCATCCTTCATGCTAATGTATTTATATTAGCATAACCATAGCTGTGTAGCTAACCACTGCATAGTTTATATGTCACTGCTCTTTAGTCCTCCATAGACAGCAGAGTTTGAACATTTAGGTTTTTTTTTTTTTTTAAAAACTACCTTAATAAGAATCTGGCTCATCATTTCTAGATTGGAACTAGCAACATAACTTCCTGCTAACTTCTAACGTCACTAAACCTTGTAAATCCTCTTTTTTTTAGTGAATTATTTTTATTGGAGCTGTACTGTTTTTAACTTTCAGTGATGCCTCAGTGTTGGGTTGATTTTGGGAACCGAAGGAATGCCTGGACTCATAAATGACTGTATATATTTTGTACATATATTATTTATTGCAATTACAGCTTGAATTTCTTTTGGCACCAATGTGGAACAGTACTTACATTTTATTGTAGTACTGTAGAAAGTATGACTGTGCAATGACCATAAAGAGTTAAAGTGAACCCGAATGGCAGGGTTAGGGTTAGAAAAACCCCCCCACCATCAAACTAATAATGCAACTGATTAAATATTAAAGTAATTAAAGTTCTATATCTAAATAAAAAATACATTCTGCCATAAATAGGCTACAGTCAGAGATGTAATGACAAGATTAAAGTATAGTATGAAACTATCCTGGCTTGCATGTCATGCTATAGCCTGCACAGTGCAGTACCCACAGCTGCAGTACAGTAATGAGGAGGTTTTCCAGCTCTCGCACAAGAAGAATCATTTGGAAGCTCACACTTATATCGACTCATCTCAGTTTACTGGCTGAACTTCCTGTTGACTCTTGTACTTCCTCTGCTCCTTTGATAAGAAAGTTGGTAGACCTACTTCCATGAAGATGTAGTGTAAATTTTTACATAAGTGATGGCAACTTCAAACGGTAAAATAATCAAAACTAAAAGCAATAAATATGGAAATCGTTTGTCTTTGTGTGCTGGAGATCCTTCTGAAGATGCTTGCTCTCACTCCATTTGAGTGATTGTTTGTGTTTTCATTTTAGCCTCAAGTGACATAAATGAGACTAAACGCTATTCTGGACACGATTCATTCAGCCTTGCACAAAGTGCTATTGAATCTGTAGACCATTCTTTTTATTTTGAACTGAGAATGGAGACACAACACACACACACAAACAATGTACTTTTGATTTGATCAAAATCAGTAAAAAAAAAAAAAAAAAGAAGATAAAAGACAATAAGGAATTAGAAAACGGGCAGGGACAAAATATGAATTTAATATTTAATCATTCACACTGCATAAAATGCCAAAAGGCTTCAAACTTCTTTGGCTGTTGCATTTGACCAGCCTTCAGCTTGCACACAGATTGATCCCTGATTGACTGCAGTGAGCTGACTATGACCGCTCATGCAAATGTGTTTTTTGTTAGAGTGGTGTATGAAAGTTATCCAGTGGTAGCCTTCAGTTTATCCAATGTGACATACCAAAAAGAAGCTGTTACTAGCCACTCCAACAGACTACAGTTTTTAACTATACAAACAAAGATGGAGCTAAGGATGCTGTAAACATATCATACAAGAAAAGACTTTTAACATGATATTTTACAAAATACTTCTCAGTTGAATGTGAAAAAAATATACATGGATTACATTTCTTTCTTGCGGGTGTTTAGGAACGGCAAATTGATCTTTAGCACTCTTCATTAATCATCCCTCATAAATGGTGACACATTGGTAATGGTCTAGTAAGGATGATCTGAAAACAAAAAGACTCAGCAGTTCAGCAGATGTTATCTAAGGACATAAAACCTTTCCAGAGTTAAAGAAAAATGCTTCCCAGTTGTTGGATTGTTCTCGTTTGATGTGTGCACAGCAATTTGTGTACTCTTTTTATGGCTGGGTTCCAGGTTTACCTTGCCTGAACTCTTTGCCCTCTTTTCCTCCCTTTTCTGAGAGAAAAAAAAGGCACTTCAGGCAATGTTCATTTGTCAGCAAACTCTTTTCAGTGGAGGGGGGAGCTTATTTTGACAATATCCACTTCCAGATCTCATATAGCTCCATCATTTAAAAGTTAAACGTGACTTCAGCTTAATAGCAAACACATCTTCTTGACAAAGAATGAATTATTCCTTGCCTTGTTTGAGCGAATATGCTTCCAGTCTTCTCAGGCCTGCACTCTTGTATATTTACATTTGCTCCATTTCTTTTGGCTTCTCATTCTAGGACACAAACACAGACATAAGAGACACAAGGTGAAAAGAAGGCCAGCGGCTGGGGTCAGCACTGTGATTAAAGCAGTCCCTGTGGTCAGTACTGGTGTATTCAATGACCTGGAGTCACTGAGCGCTGGCCTGACCAGCAATGCTTTGCTCAGATCACAGCATGGCAGTGCTAGCGCTAGACCGTCAAATGATAGCAGCGGTGACTCAGGACCTCACAGGAGATCAAAGCGCTTCCTCTCCTACCCGCGCTTTGTTGAAGTTATGCTGGTGGCCGACAGCAAAATGGTGGAGCATCACGGCAGCAACCTACAGCACTACATACTCACGTTAATGTCTATAGTAAGTTCTGATCTCTATGTTTGGTTGGTAGAAATCTTTTGCGCAGATATGGACAGAGTAGGACATCTTCGTGCACACTGATGCACTAAATGTACACACGTGTTCCTCTTTGCTGTTTGCTGTTTGCTGTTTGTGCTGCAAGTCAGTCAGCCTTTGGAGGAGAGTTGAGGGAGGTAAAAGGGCACCTTAGGGCAGGGGTAAACAACATTTTCAAACGGCTCGGGGGAAGAGAGGGCAGCTTGAGGGATAGCCTGCCTGACAGCTTTGATGAATGTTAAAAAATAGGCTCAGGTATGTTACTTAGGCTGCATACTCTCGACCACTTCAAACACCAGTTTCCGCCTGCATCTGGGGCTGAACTGAAAGTCCTGGGGAGGCAGCGATGACCCATATTCTAGTCTGGGGAAAGGCTGACTTGTCCACAGGGGCTCAAGCTGTTATCATGCTGATCCTTCAATCAAACAAAATCTCTGGTACTTGCTTGAAACTGCAAGTAAGCAGCCCATAAAACCACTAGCACTAAATATACAATGTCACATCCAATCTGGCTCAACTTAATTTAAACATTGATTTTCTCTTTAGGTTTGAGGTCACGTTTTGTGTCTTTGTTGTTTTTTTCAGGTGTCTTCCATATACAAGGACCCCAGCATTGGAAACCTGATTAACATTGTGATTGTAAAGTTAGTTATAATAAACAACGAGCTGGTAAGAATACTTAATTTGCTTCCACGCTACAACATGGTGCACGTTCCTATAATTTATTATTTTTTCTGTGTCCTTCTCAGGATGGTCCAGTTATTTCATTTAATGCACAGACCACTTTAAAGAACTTCTGCATCTGGCAGCAGAGTCAGAACGTCCTGGATGATAACCACCACTCCCATCACGACACTGCCATCCTAATCACCAGGTGCAAGAGGAATTGTGGAAGCTTTCATTTTTCAAAATGCAAATATTCCGTGAACCAAAAATGTAGAGGGATCCTGACAAAATTCTAAAATGTAGACTAACAATGACCGAGACCAATTATCTTTGTTTTCACCACAGGCAGGACATCTGTAGAGCGAGGGATAAGTGTGACACCTTAGGTAAATGCATATTTGTTCTTTTTCTTTTTTTTGTAACAGAGTGATACAAATTATAGTAGAAATGTACATTAAATAAATACAAAAGAAAATGAACTGAGCTTCTTCTTATTCAGGACTTGCAGAGTTGGGGACCGTGTGTGATCCCTACAGGAGCTGCAGCATCAGTGAGGACAATGGACTCAGTACTGCATTCACCATTGCCCACGAACTTGGACATGTGTAAGAGCAGCTGACATTTTTCCACTGATTTGTTTTTTCATCAGTCATAAATACTTGGTTTTGTTCTTAGTTACACATCACTAGAGCTTCAGAACACTTTCTAGGAATTTATAACAGCTGATACCATAAATTCTGCACATCTGGATAAAAAAATGTATCCCTGCTTTTCATTTTGAGAGCAAAAAAATCTGTAACCTGGATTCTCAGAATTGAATTTAAACCACTTCTTGGTTTCCTTTGCCCTTCAGCAAACTCTCCACTGTCCAAAGTCCTGAGTAAGCGTTCTACTCTGGAGACTGTTACAGACTTTAATAGTCCTCATCTCAAACAAATGCTCCTTTTCTTATTATTGGGTTGCATGTTTATCTGCATCAGGCTGGGGCAGCATGCTTGATGACTGATTTGCGACAAAGCTCGGTGTTGTAGGCGGACAGCTTAGCAACAAGGAGTGTGATGCCGTACCTGTCCACCATCGACCGGGAGCACATTTGTTTACCCTGCAGGAGCTTGAATGCTTCACTTATTCTTCTCTCAGTTTTCATATAATTTAATATCTTTCTATCCAGTCTTGCCACAGGCAGGCAATACAAATGCTGTGCATTATTTTGTATAGCAACCTTGAATGAGTTTCCCAAAGCCAATAAGATGGTGACAGTAGAAAAATAGAATTGCTGTTTAGATGTTGCTGAAGAAATGAAGTACAGTCAAACACAACACAAATTGCTATTTGTCACTGCCACTTTGTGAAGCACAATAAAACATATCAAGAAGTTGACGTCCTGCCAAGAAGCAATAACCACACTGGCAAAACAGAGCCATGCAGGGCCATGGAAGTACAGCTAGTGGGGACATTTGAAAATGCTCTATTTGTTGCTTGTTAATATAAATAGCTTTTTTTTTATTTTTTATGCCTGAACATGTTTTTTTCCTCTATTCTTCCAGGTTCAACATGCCTCACGATGACAGTAACAAGTGTAAGGAGGATGGAGTAAAGATTCAACAACATGTGATGGCTCCCACACTTAATTACAACACAAACCCTTGGATGTGGTCCAAGTGTAGCAGGAAGTACATCACAGAGTTCCTTGAGTATGTCATACTGTTGTCTTCATCATTGTTCCAAACATGCATGGGGAATAGAACTGGGAAAACGTAGCAAAAATGACCCCCTAAAACCTGGCTAAATATTCTTTAATAACTGTGCAGGTTTACACAAACACACACACGCCAACACACACAGTGCATTGGTAGCCACAGTCAAACTGTCATCATTTCTCAGGGCTGTTGCACCCTCTGGTCTCGTCTCTCGTACACACTGAGAAAGACCCAGAACTCTTGGAGTAATAATATTTAATGACCTACCTCCAAAGCAATGCATAGTATCCCTCCATCCTTGACTTCCTGAGTTCCCCACCACTTACCACATATAGCTAGTTCAACACAAGACGTTTTTCAAGATGTTTTTGTGCAGAAAAATAACCACTCCAGCTGTACTGAGTGTGCTTTCTGTCTGTTTGTTTCTCTTGTTTTTATCCCTTTTCTTTAAGTCATTTTATTTTTATTTCTTAATAGCACAGGATATGGTGAGTGCTTGCTCGATGAGCCCGTTTCTAGACCGTACGCTCTCTCGCAGCAGCTGCCCGGGCGGATATACAATGTCAATAAACAGTGTGAATTGATATTTGGGCCGGGAACGCAGGTGTGCCCTTATATGGTAAGCGGACTCGGTGTGCAAATCTGAACTGTCATGTTGCACGTGGGGGTCTCAGAGGGGAGCGGAGGGAGTTGAGATTCAGTGCAGCAGAGGTTCTCGGATGACTCTGAAGCCTTTAAAGTCACTTGCCACGTTTAACATGTTCTCTTCTGAAACACAAGCAAAGTGAAGCCAGATTTAATTTGAATTTAAGTTAAAAAAGTGACATTTCAGTTTAATAATACAGAAATGTCTTTAAATATGTGACACTATAGTTTCTTGGCTTGTGGTTTTCACTCAGTCTAAAAGGTCACGCAGGCTTAGAAATACCTGGCAAATGAAATTGTTGATGCAGCAAATTTAGTGTAGGGAGGCATATTGTTTGATAGAATGTGCTAAATTGGAAGTCTGCTGGCTTGAGTCCATGCTGTATATTAATGGAGTTGTTTACAGTCAGGGAAATAAACATGACATTTATGAGCCATAGCTTGTTCTTTTAGTTTATTTTTTTTCCTGGAATCCCAGCATTGACTCTTAATGTGTGTGTGTGTGTGTGTTCGTGTGTTCTCAGACCCAGTGTCGAAGACTATGGTGCACAAGTCCAGAGGGCGCCCAGCGGGGCTGCAGGACTCAGCACATGCCGTGGGCAGATGGCACCGACTGTTCACCTGGAAAGGTAAGAGTAATGCTGATAGTGTAATGCATTAGTGTGTAAATGGTAAAGGAGAAGACCCTTGAACTGATTTTAATTAAGCCGGAAGCTTGGGGATAATTAAGTAAGGGGTGGAATGCCATATTTTAATCACTTCAGTTCGGCTGAAGGTGGCGATTTAAGCCTACCACAAGAAAAAAAGTCCATGAACCTTAGCATTGCCTAGTGTTGGTGGCCAGGAAGAGGGGACGTTATACACTGAAAAAAAGGCCATGTTGGATTTACTCGATTCAATAGTGGACATTGGTTGCACACAAATGTTTTGCTTTGGCAGAAACTTAAACAATTGTGTTCAATCAACACAACTTTTTCATATTCAATAAACTTGTGCATTTTGTGTTCATAAAACACGATTGAAACATGTTTAGATGAAGTAAGTTGAGCTCTTGGAATATTTTAATCCTTCACAATTTTGTCATTGTATTTCAACACTATTAAATAACATTTACCCCAATACTACTTGCTCATTTAAATACTACATGTTGTCTTCATATTACATAATGTTCAACAAAGTCTAGAGTCTGGTTAACATAAAAATTTAATGGATCTACAACAACTAACATCCTATCTTTATCCTGGTTGCAGGGGGCTGGGAAATAACCCTGAATTGTTAGGCAGGGTACACCCTAGAAAACTCACAAGTCTGTCACAAACAACCATTTGCACTTACATTGACAGGTAATTTAGAATCATCAATTAACCTAACTCTACCAACTGCACGACTTTTAACTGTGGGAAGAAACCAGAATACCCCGAGAGAAACCAGTGCAAACTAGCCAGATTGTGGATTTGAACCCAGGATCTTCTTACTGTAAAGCAACAGCACTAACCACCATGCCACCAATCCAGACTTAACAAAAGTAGGAAAGCTATGATTTCAAGGCTTGATGCAGAATTTTTTTGTACGTTTTTGTCCTTGACAGGTTAATCCACAATAAATAGCAATAGCATGCACGTGGTGTGTCGTAGTTGTCTGCCTCTTATAACGCCAGTGATTTTCCTACAGTTTGACATCTCGTGCGATCTTGTGAATTTCATGAGTTCAGCAACTAACCACTCTTACTAGATTGTATCATGTCCTCTCAACAAGGACAAATTAAGTTGTTGAATTTCGTACAGATCCTTCATGATTTAATTACGTTCATAGAAGCATGTAATTATTGTGTTTAAATTACAAGTTAATTTAAACATGTAATTTTGTTTTTAATGTAACAAACACCCAATTTCCTTTTTTCAGTATACCAAAAAAAGTAAAAAGAAAAATCTTGCTATTGTTGGTTTTAAATATTCCTTTTTAGTTGGATTTATTAAATGTTTTCTTATGTCATTTGTAATATTTGAGGGAAACACTGGCAGGTTATCTCAACATAATGGACGATAATTTGTTGTGCAAAATGACAAAACAAGACTTGCCAAAAGTCAAGTTTCCACTGACACATGTAAACTCTTGTTACTAGTAAATGAGTGGTGGAAAGCTATGAATGATGCTTACTCTGCCTGAGCTTATAATGAGAACTTTTGCACTGACTTCCTGCTTCCTGTCACTAAGACTGAGACATGAAAGCACCATGGACCAGCCGAACTACACCTCCAGGTCCCAAGACCTGCAGATGCACACACACACAGGCACACACTTGTTTTCATATCTTAGTGAGTACATCTAATTGACATAATGGTTTCCCTAGCAACTTACCCTAACCCTACCATCAAAATCGAATGTCTAACCCTAAGCCTTAGCGTAAACCTCACCATAACTTTATTGTAATCCTAACACTAAAACCACATTTTGAGCCTCAAAAATGCATTAAAACTTGTGGGGACGGGCATGTTGTCCCCATAAGTCCCTGTTGGTCCCCACAAGAATAGTAGCATGCCAATTTTCTGTCTAAACATGTACACTCACACACACAGACAAGCTGAAACCTTTTGGTGTTTGTCTCATCTCTTGTCATGCCAGCGCACACCACACTAATGACTAAAATGAAGTCTGTTTTTTTAACAGTATAAAATGATCCTTCTGTTTGGAGCTGAGATATATTTATTGACTGTAAGGGTGACATTTTCTTGTCCTCTCTCCAGCCAGACACAGTTGTGAATTTTTTTTTTCCCAGTTCCAAATTTCTCCCAGATTAGCTTTAAAGCACAGAAGAGCAGATGGATGTGTTGGCATTTCTTTTTGTTATCTTCTCTTCACTCATCTCTCCTTTACTTTTCCCCTTTGTTCCTCTCTTGCAGCACTGCAAACATGGGCTGTGTATAGCCAAAGAGCATGATGCCTCACCTGTTGAGGGAGCGTGGGGAGTCTGGAGTCCTTTTGGCACCTGTTCGCGGACATGCGGCGGAGGCATAAAGATTGCCATGCGCGAATGCAACCGACCCGTGTGAGCAGCCCGTTCCTTTGTAGTCACGCATGCCTATTGGACCTTGTCTCCAAAGTCAGTGTTCCATAGATCAAACCTCCTTAAGGGAATTCTTTCCATAGCTAATGCTCATCAAAACAGGCTCTCTGATGGCATATCTTACAGGATTGTTTCCTGGTAAATATGGAGATCAGTCAGTCTTCCTGAATAATGGACGAATAGAAAAGAGTAGAGCGTGTGGATAAGTTGGAAATTAAAAACTAACAACAGGCTGAGCAAAGAGAGGGAAATTGATAAACTGATAAGTGTCCTCTGAGAAAAGGTGCTTAACACAAGGGAATGATTCGGTTTTACTGCTTTTATCCCACGTTTTCACTCTCAGGCCCAGAAATGGAGGAACGTACTGTGTTGGTCGCCGGATGAAGTTTCGTTCCTGCAACTCTGAGCCCTGCTCCAAGCAGAAGAAGGACTTCAGGGAGGAACAGTGTGCTGCTTTTGACGGCAGGCACTTTAACATCAACGGTCTACCTCCAAATGTTCGCTGGGTGCCCAAGTACAGCGGAAGTGAGAATCGTTTTTTTCACATCACAGTGGCATCTTAATACTTACTTCATGAATAACAGCCATAATGTAAGCTTTGCATTTATTTGAGTCACCATGAAATAATTATCTGTATTCTATCTCCTGTGTCAGTTCTGATGAAGGACAGATGTAAGCTGTTCTGCAGGGTTGCAGGCAGCACAGCCTACTATCAGCTCAGGGACAGGGTCATTGACGGCACGCCATGTGGACCCGATACCAACGACATCTGTGTCCAGGGCCTGTGCAGAGTGAGCTTTCTAATTCTGTTCATTTAGCAGCAGCGGTTCATGGTTATTTGTAATAATAGCAGAGCAGGGACCATTCTTGAACAGTAACAGTGTTTAGTGGATAAAATAGTAAGCACCTACATTACTAACATAACGCGTGATCTCCAAACCACGCACAGTTTTCAATATATTCCAGCTCAGACAATGGGATTTTTATATTCATAGATGCACTAAAGTTAAGCTAAAATGTGTCTCAAAAGAATCAATTACATATTTGCTATGATTTAGTGATTTTCTAATAAAGTCCTTTAATTAAAAATCCTTAATTTTCTTATTGTGTATTTCCTACTTCCCGTACTGAGCAGCAGGCGGGCTGTGATCACGTACTCAACTCTAAAGCCAGGAGGGACAAATGTGGCGTATGTGGAGGCGATAACTCTTCCTGCAAAACTGTAGCAGGCACCTTCAACATTGTACGCTATGGTGAGTAACAACCTCTTTTATTACCCCCATCAGTCTCCATTTCAGTACATATAAATGGTAATAGCTGTTGTGGCAGTTATTATATTGCTTACACACCTCAGCAGAAAAGCATCGATGGATGGGTTCACTTGTTAGTGCATTTACAGACCTGGGTGCGCTAATGCGCTGCATATGTATTTGCAGGCTATAACGAAGTGGTGCGAATACCAAGTGGTGCTACAAACATAGATGTGCGTCAACACAGTTACTCAGGGAAACCGGAGGATGACAACTACCTCGGTAAGACAGCCAACAATTGTTAATACTTCGATTGTATTTTTACATTTCCAGTCGTGCTGTTTGAAGTCATTTCTGGAGGAATGCGCTGTTAAAAAGATGTGTGTTTATGAGATGCGCTTGAGTGTTTATGAGAAGGACAGCGTTCAGCCTTCAGTGTAAAGCCGGGCACTGCATAACTGCTGTAGATTTTGCAAATACTATGCATGCAAATCCATTAAATGCCTGCGGGTACCAATCCAGCAAGGTCCCTTAGTTTAAAAGCTTTAGTACTTGCTCTAAGGCTCTGTCTCAGCCTGTTCGTACCACTGACCTACTCATGTTTTTTGTGCTCGTGTGTTGTTTTTATTGTGTGCATGTCCTTGATGCAAACTTCTGAACATAGTGTCATCCTTAACTGTGTGTTTCAGTTAGAGCTGGGCGATAGAACGATAACGATATGTATCGCGATATAACTTTTACTCGATAGAGAAATTAAGCTATCGCGATAGACCTCGCCGCTCTTGTCCTCTTTAAAAAAAAAAAAAAAAAAAAAAAGGTCAGCCGATCCAAATTCAGTAGCGCAGAGCCGAACCAATCACAGCCGCAGCGTCACGTCGCGTGACTTGTTACCTACAGCACAAGTGCCAAGCCGCACGTGTGTTTGTTTGGGAAGCAGCCAGCGCGTAATGGAGGAAATGAGTGTGCCGACTAGAAAAATCAACCGAGCGTGACCGAAGAGAAAACAGATGATGGTTCCAACGCCGGAGAGATTGTCGAACGGAAGAGCCATAGAAGTTCCGTAGTTTGAAGGTATTTCGGCTATTTCAAGTCTGACAAAAAACAGAGTAGCGCGCACTGTAAATTGTGCCGAAAGCAAGTCTGGAAATACAATAAACTGGTGCATACGTCACACTGTGCGCCACGTTATTGTTTCGGTGAAATGAATTTCTACAATACTGTTACTGTTAATTCTACTCTCTGCAGTGTTTAAATGCTTACATATACACACAGTTACTGTCCCTCCACACATACGACTCGGTTCTGCTTCTATGCCCCAGCTTTGTTTACTTTTTCCCACCGAGGCTTCTAGACTTCTGATTGGCCAACATTTCTGCACGGTTAGGAATCTAGCGCCACCTGCTGCTTTGGCATGTTCATAGCAGCGTTTTCCTTCATTTCTGCCTTTATGTGTGGACGGGATTATTTTTCAAAACGAAAACGGAAAATCTCCGTTTTCAAAAACACCCGTGTACGTGTGGACGTAGCCTCGGTCTCTGACTGGAAGCGCTAATTCATCATTCGGCTTTTGTCAGACTAAAGTAACTGTTAAAACTGTTTGAAAAGCTCAGCTATACAACAAGGAGAGATTGAGAATTTCCTTTTAGTTCTCAGTTTATTTGATATTGACAAAAGTTAGTCAGTTTTGTCTGTTCTTCTGTAAAACAAACTAAGATTTATTTTTAGAATTAATATTTTGTTTCTAAGTGGAATTGACAATTTAGTCTGTTTTGTTTGTTCTATTTTGAAACTTAAATGCTTTAGTGGCTGCCTTTTGTGTAGTTTGCAATATTTGCCTTTATTTATCTGAAAAAGTCTCATGTTCCTTAAGTACATCTGCCCTGTTGAACTTATTATGGGAAATAAATATTTAAATAAAAACAAGCTGCTGATTATTTCACATTTTACTTGTGAGCAACGGCACATTTAAATCTTACAAATATAGTTATTTGGCTTATATCGTGATAGATATCGTTATCGCCTGAAATGAAAAAAACATATCGTGATATGAAAAAATCTCATATCGCCCAGCTCTAGTTTCAGTGTTTCTATATATTGGGACAACCCAAAGCGGATTGATTGTTTTTTTTGTCTGTGTGCGTGTGCAATAAATGCCACTCTCCACAACCATATTAGTGTAATGTGTGAAATGGCGAGGAAAGTAAAGGCAGGAAATTAGCTCCATAATCGCATTAGGGTGAACGAGTGCAGAAGACTGACTGTTGAACAGAACAGGGTGCCCCTGGATGGGACTTCTTCGGGAACAGAGGATTATTTTAGCCCAATAAGGCTTTACTGTTACCCACTGTGTGTGCCTTACTGTAAATGAACATTTTAAGCCACTGTGTTTTCTAAGCTGCTCTGCTGCGCGCAGAAATAAGTTCATGTTTGTGCAGGTTCCTGCCATAAACAGTGATTTGCACAAATTAATTCACCTTTATGCATATTTTTTTTTTAAATCAGCTAATAAATCAAAACTAGCTTGAGTTTACACAAACTCTTTTCAGTGTGATGAAGCCAACTAACTGTTTCTGCCTCCCTGTAGCCATATCAAATAGCCGCGGAGAGTTCCTGCTTAACGGGGAGTTTGTGGTTAGCATGTTCAAAAGGGAAATCAAAGTAGGAAATGCCATCATCGAGTACAGCGGTTCCGACCATGTCATTGAGAGGATCAACTGTACTGACCGCATAGAAGAGGAGATCGTTATCCAGGTAAGCTGTCCTTATCATGACAATTTGGTATCTTTTGCAGGAGATGTGAAGATAGAAGATGGTGATTTAATAGAAGAGAGGAATGCAGAATCATAAATCCTTCTACAGACTTGATCTTTCAAATTTACAATTGTAAGGTTGTGTAATGTATATCACATTGCCTGCTTTTTCCCAGGTGCTTTCTGTGGGGAACCTTTACAACCCAGATGTCAGGTATTCCTTTAACATTCCCATAGAGGATAAGCCTCAACAGTTCTTCTGGGATGCTTATGGGCCCTGGCAGGAGTGTAGTCGTCTGTGCCAAGGTGAGGGGGAGGCACATGTGGTTTGCAGGGTGAGATGATGGGAAAGGTGAATGATAAACTGTGTGGTCAGAGTAAAAATGAGATGGGATGGAGATGGAATGAAGGAAGAAGAACATTTAGAAAATGCTGAGCAGGAGACCCAGGAGATGGAGGATGCTGTAGTTACCATTAAACATGGTCATTGTAGGCATTTAGCCTTTGTACAAGTGATTAAATATCAGTTTTACACTATGCCGTGGCACATCTGCTTGGCATGACTGTGGAGAGGTCAGAGTACGTGGGTGTGCGGAGGAAGATTGCAAGCAAACTCGAAAACCTGTTATGTGTGTTACAAGTCAATTTTTTTTCTGTTTAAGAATGCCTTTCTCCACTTTTTGACACCACCCTGCTTCAGCAACTGAAGGGAAACCAATAACTCCACAGTTCACAGCAGGATAAACATCTAGCATATAACACATTAAGCTCTCATAGCGTTCAGCTGCAAAACTTGGTAACATGAGGTGCTGATCTATTGCCACATTAAGGTTCATATCGTGCTGTAATTTTACACAAAAGCCAAAGTGAGGTGTACACACTTTTCACGCTGGCATTTATTGCACTCCCGACGATGAGCCATATTTTACTTGAGCCAGATGGTGCATCAACCCAGATAACTACTTGCAGGTCGGGCAGTAAAAAGTCACTTTCATCTCAGGATAAAGTTATGAAACCCGAGATTGTAACTCAAGCTTGAGATTCTGTTTACATCTTTGTAAATTTCTTATTAGTTATAAAACAGATCTCTTTATTTAAATGACACAGCTTTTCTTCAATTTCCTTTGCCATTTTGACTCATGTTTGATTTATTTTTTGTTATAGTGTGTTGCCAAGATGTTTTAGAGTGGCTGTCACTTAGAACCTCAATATTTGTACCCTCACAGGAGAGCGCAAGCGGAAGATTCTCTGTAGCAGAGAATCGGACAGGGTGGTGGTGTCAGACCAGAGGTGCCACGGCACAGCGAGACCTGCTGTCATCACTGAGCCATGCAACACTGAATGTGAACTTAGGTTTGCATCATTACTCTAAACCATTTGATCCATCTGACTGACACTTTATTTGGTCTTTGCAGTGCAAAGATTTACCCACTTGTTCTTTACGCAGATGGCACGTTGCTCGAAAAAGTGAGTGTACAGCCCAGTGCGGCCAAGGATATCGTACCCTGGAAATATACTGTGCTAAAATCAACCGTGCAGACGGCAAGACCCAGAAGGTTGATGACCGCTACTGTAGCGGTCAGCGCAAACCTGATGACAAGGAAGGCTGTCACGGAGACTGTAACCCGGGTGGTTGGGAGTACTCATCCTGGTCGGAGGTACGAACTCTGTTGGAAGTCTGGGGATTTGTTTGTCTGCACTGACCAGATGTTTGTCCAAGTTTATCTCGGGTTGTGTATGTGTTTACACTTGCTGATGCTCAAATGTTTGTGCTGCAGTGCTCCAAGAGCTGCGGTGGAGGAACCCGCCGTCGAGGGGCAGTGTGTCGAAAGGCAGCTGAGGCTGGTGGCGATGAGAGCAAATGCAGTCAAAGGGACAAGCTGACCGTCCAACCCTGCAATGAATTCCTCTGTCCGCAGTGGAAGACTGGAGACTGGTCTGAGGTCAGTTTAGCAATTACTGTATTGTCTTTGCGTTTAGAAGAAAATAAGACCCCAGGGGTATGTGCGCTGCACTCTCTGCACCTTTGGTGGCTTGCTCTGGGGCCGACAGTTTCAAGTGAAGAAAATGAGACTTTTACCTAAGTAGTTAAAGTGGACACCTTTTCAAGCTGCAGATGTATGTGTTTTTGTGTTTCTGTGCAGGTTTTCAACTCGCTCAGTGATTTGTTTGTGAGATTTTTAGACGAGTATGTGTCTAGGGCTACTCAACGTAAAGAATAACAGACTTCTTTGTAAATGCTGGAGTATTAAAGCAGCGGTGATCTGGGTCAAATGTCAAATCCCAGTGCTGATTGTGAATGTCTCAGCTTTAGGAGAGTTACTCCCCTCCTTCCACTCCAAATGAGTGTTGGGTAAGAGGTGATTGCAGGGTGAAATCGTTCTTAAACTGCTGCACAGTTTACACATCGTAGAGCAAGGAGCTTGCAAAGCTGTGGGCTGCATTCCGGGAATTTTTCAGATCTCCCGTGTGGTGTTGCCAGAACCCGTATGCTGTAATATATACATACAGTGGGGCAAAAAAGTATTTAGTCATTGTGCAAGTTCCCCCACTTAAAATGATGACAGAGGTCAGTAATTTGCACCAGAGGTACACTTCAACTGTGAGAGACAGAATGTGAAAAAAAAATCCATGAATTCACATGGTAGGATTTGTAAAGAATTTATTCGTAAATCAGGGTGGAAAATAAGTATTTGGTCACCTCAAACAAGGAAAATCTCTGGCTCTCACAGACCTGTAACGTCTTCTGTAAAAAGCTTTTCTGTCCCCCACTCGTTACCTGTATGAATGGCACCTGTTTGAACTCATCATCTGTATAAAAGACACCTGTCCACAGCCTCAAACAGTCAGACTCCAAACTCTGCCATGGCCAAGACCAAAGAGCTTTCGAAGGACACCAGGAAAAGTATTGTAGACCTGCACCAGACTGGGAAGAGTGAATCTACAATAGGCAAGCAGCTTGGTGTGAAAAAATCAACTGTGGGAGCAATCATCAGAAAATGGAAGACATACAAGACCACTGATAATCTCCCTCGATCTGGGGCTCCACGCAAGATCTCATCCCGTGGGGTCAAAATGATCATGAGAACGGTGAGCAAAGATCCCAGAACCACACGGGGGGACCTGGTGAATGACCTGCAGAGAGCTGGGACCAAAGTAACAAAGGTCACCATCAGTAACACACTACAACGGCAGGGAATCAAATCCCGCAGTGCCAGACGTGTTCCGCTGCTGAAGCCAGTGCATGTCCAGGCCCGTCTGAAGTTTGCCAGAGAGCACATGGATGATACAGCAGAGGATTGGGAGAATGTCATGTGGTCAGATGAAACCAAAGTAGAACTTTTTGGTATAAACTCAACTCGTCGTGTTTGGAGGAAGAAGAATACTGAGTTGCATCCCAAGAACACCATACCTACTGTGAAGCATGGGGGTGGAAACATCATGCTATGGGGCTGTTTTTCTGCCAAGGGGACAGGACGACTGATCCGTGTTAAGGACAGAATGAATGGGGCCATGTATCGTGAGATTTTGAGCCAAAACCTCCTTCCATCAGTGAGAACTTTTAAGATGAAACGAGGCTGGGTCTTCCAACATGACAATGATCCAAAACACACCGCCCGGGCAACAAAGGAGTGGCTCCGTAAGAAGCATTTGAAAGTCCTGGAGTGGCCTAGCCAGTCTCCAGACCTCAACCCCATAGAAAATCTGTGGCGGGAGTTGAAAGTCCGTGTTGCTCGGCGACAGCCCCAAAACATCACTGCTCTCGAGAAGATCTGCATGGAGGAATGGGCCAAAATACCAGCTACTGTGTGTGCAAACCTGGTAAAGACCTATAGTAAACGTCTGACCTCTGTTATTGCCAACAAAGGTTATGTTACAAAGTATTGAGTTGTATTTTTGTTATTGACCAAATACTTATTTTCCACCCTGATTTACGAATAAATTCTTTACAAATCCTACCATGTGGATTCATGGATTTTTTTTTTCACATTCTGTCTCTCACAGTTGAAGTGTACCTCTGGTGCAAATTACTGACCTCTGTCATCATTTTAAGTGGGGGAACTTGCACAATCGGTGGCTGACTAAATACTTTTTTGCTCCACTGTATGGACTGTACTCGCACATAAATAAACACACTCACACTTTTTTTGTTTTTGCGGCTAGGGGCTTTCTAATGTGCATATACTGCTTTACATAAAACCAAGAGAACTTCCTCTATCATGAATCTGAATACTTGTAACTGCTCATTTCTTGTACTAATTTAGCGATTAACTATGTACGCAATTCATGGCGTTATAACCTGTAACATTTATTTATTTATTTTTTTAGTGCCTTGTGACATGTGGTAAAGGCTACAAGCATCGCCAGACGTGGTGTCAGTTTGGTGAGGACCGTCTACATGATCGCTTTTGTGGGTCGTCTAAACCTGAGTCAGTGCAGACGTGCCAACAGCAGGAGTGTGCCGCTTGGCAGGTTGGACCTTGGGGACAGGTGAGTCACCCCTGTATTTATGATTTGTGCAGCATTCAGTACACAGTGCTCGATTGTTTTTGTTCAAAGCTGTAAGAAGTCGGGTCATTTATCAGGTCATTATAGAAAGTAAACCCCAACAATCAGACGACTCCCTATGAGCAAGCACTTGGCGACACTGGGAAGGAAAAACTCCCTTTTAACAGGAAAAAAAGACCCTCCGACAGGACCAGGCTCAGTGAGGGGCGGCCATCTGCCACAACTGGTTGGTAGTGAGGGACGGCAGACAGGAAAAAAGACGAGCTAAATATAAAGGAAGATATGGTAACTGACTGTGGTTGGTTCTATCTATCTCAAGGGTTCCATGTAAAATGGAAAATTTTATTTGCATACTGACATGAGTAAATCTTTTCATTTAAAGAAGACATAATCTATCTTTAATCAATCAGTTTGGTTGAATAATTTTTATAGTTCTATAGCAGATCTTTTTTTCCAAGGCATTTAAAAGAGTATGCTGTATATATAGATTTAGAGCCACTGCTTTCATACTTGCATACATGCAATATGAAAGTCTACCCAGTTGATGGGTCACAGCTCAGCAAGAGAAATTTGCTATTACTTCTCTGATGAATTGGTCTCTAATGTAAATCATCGGGTGGATACACAGACAAGCTACGCTCGTTATTTAGCACTGAACTCTCTGCTGTTTAGAGTCACAGGACATGTCATGAAAATGAAGATACAAAAGCAATGGACAGTCTTCATAGCAGTGTTCCCAGAAAGCCCGTTATATATCTGTGTGCGCACCCATTCTCATTTGTGTACGTGTGCAGAACAGAACACCCAAAAATGCGAGCTATTTTGTGCCCCTCGTCAGAGGATGTGCACATTTTAAGGTATATTTGAAGTGGTTTAATGAAGCATGATCAAATGGTAGCTGAAGTTGCCGCCACACAAGTTTGACCCCGTTTCACTGAAGGCAGTGAGCCAGAAGAAAGCGCGGGATAGTACCCTCTGACTGAGCTGCAGTGGGAAAGCGGCCAGTCCAATGTATATGAATATCCTCATGTATGATTTTTGTTAGAAGACCTTTTTCTAAAGTGAGCTAACATTTTTTCTATATGCTCTATATACTCATGTGTGCAGGGGTTGCTCTGGTGGCTCCAACAAAACATCTGTTTTTTGCTTGCCTTTCTTGTCTTTTTCTCAGTTTTCTTTTTGGCTGACTGTTGCAAATGTTTTCCCATCACGCCTCCTTTGTTTCTTTTTTCTCTCTTTGAACCCAGTGCACTACCTCTTGTGGGCCAGGCTACCAGATGCGAGCAGTGAAGTGCGTGGTGGGCTCTTATGGTGCCGTCATGGACGACACCGAATGTAACGCAGCCACGCGACCCACTGACACCCAGGTAAGAGGTCTTATCGTCCTTTCTTTTCCCCCACAATCTGCTTATCATCTCCTCACTCTGAGAGCATTTTTTTTGCTCCGTGGTTGAGTGTGAAGGAAGAAGATGCACGCTTGTACTGAAAATGTACACAAAAAACCTGGCATTTCATTTCCACCTGGTCTCAATAAAAGCTGTCCCGCCTGCTCCAAATGCAGAGGGAAGTTTACCAGCCTCACTATCCCACCATAAAGACAAAACTCTGAGACAGAATCCCTAATATGTTTCTCTTGAAAACAATTTCACTTGTGTCATCTAGCTGACACTTGAAATGTTTGGCAGAAGCAATGATTGCGTTAAGCCTGGGGCACATGAGAAGGAGGTGACATGCACAAACACTTGCGAGACTGCACTAAATTCGAGTTTTTCTCTGTAATTTTTACTAGAGATGGCACGATACCACTTTTTTATGTCCGATACCGATACCGATATCATAAATTTGGATATCTGCCGATACCGATATGAATCCGATATAGTGTTTTTTAATCAACAAAACTGTTTTTTAAATATCTTGCTGCATTTTGTATAAGTTCATACTCAAGTTTAAAACAACAACTACACTAAAGCTATTCTGTTATACCTGTATGCAAAAAAAAATATTTCATAGTTCAGCAATACTGATCAATCTAATAAACTTAAACCTACACCATTCTCCCTATTCTGGTATTTTAAAGAGTACTTAGCATAAATATTAAGCAACCTAACTAATAGGGTTCCAACTCCCAGCAACAACAAAAATAAATAAATAAAAAATAGGGAACCACCCCTCACGCTCCACCTCATGATGCTTAATCGACGTAATCAACCTTAATTTGATGCAGTGTGAAAAAAAATGCACAGAAATCAATTATTTTTCAAGAAATATTAAATAGATTCAACATCTTTCTTCAACAAAATTGCAGACTGCACAGATGGTACCTTCCCAAAGGAAAAAGTACTATAGCTTACTAGGGTATATATATTAGACTTAATAGTTACTATATACAGTAATTGACTTCTATTCATTTTACATCAAATTAAAACTTTGGGTGTCAGATAATTATTTATTAAAAGCTAGACATTTTAAATGAGAATAAGAAAGAAAAGTATGTCTTTGTGCCCCCTTTTCCCTGTTAATGCCCTATCGGCCCCCCTGGCTAAACTTTGCTAGATCCGCCCCTGCACAGTTACCAGCGTCAGCTACGTAGAAAAAGATCCTGGTGTAGAAAGTAATATTAAATACATTCTAACAACAGCTGATCAAGCTTAAACGTGCTGCTGTTGTTCAGCCGCTGGTTTCTATGGGCTCAAAATGTGGTCATAAATATTTTGTACTTGTAAAAAAGATTTGTATGTGTAAAAAAGATTTGTGTGTGCGTAAAAAAGATTTGTATGTGTAAAAAGAATTTGTGTGTGCGTAAAAAAGATTTGTGTGTGCGTAAAAAAGATTTGTATGTGTAAAAAAGATTTGTGTGTGCGTAAAAAAGATTTGTGTGTGCGTAAAAAAGATTTGTGTATGTGTAAAAAAGATTTGTGTGTGCGTAAAAAAGATTTGTGTGTGCGTAAAAAAGATTTGTATGTGTAAAAAAGATTTGTGTGTGGACTTAGAAAAAAAACCCCTGCAAGTTACAAGTACGGATTTTTGACCCTATTTTTCTACCCTTCATCTGATTGGTCAATGTCATGTCAATCACACATGTAACAATCCAATCAGAGAACAGATGGGTTAGGCTGTCAGAGGGGCGCTTTTTTGAACTGCAGGTCCTTGAAGGGTGATACCGTTTGAAGCTGGAGGATCGCTATATAAATATCCGATAGCAGCTAGGTCCCCTAACTTTCAGTAGCTGTTGAAAGGAAAAAGTTGTGGTATATCAGTGGTTAGAAATAACATTATTACTTTAGGATTAGTTTAACACAAAGTCAGGGCTGACCCAGGACCATTACTGTGAGTCACAGTGCGCAGCATAAAAGTCCTTTCACATCGGATGCAGGATACGCTGCTAATGCTAACTGCTAACTAAAAGCAAAGGATCCAGAATTTGTTACGCTGGCTGCTGGGCTCTGTGGGTTTTTGCAGCTGCTCTACCTGTACTAGATGCACCTGCTCCTTGTCTTTTCTATCTCTGACTTTATGTCCTCTACAAGAGTTTGTTTTTTTTGCTAGTTCTTCAAATGTTCAATAAAAACATGTATGCTAATTCATAACGAAGAAAGCTTTGTAATGAAGACTGTCATTTCCAAAACACTGCCCGCCCCCACCCCGCGGTCCGCAGCGCTGTTGAAAAGGCTGTGGAAGTCCCTGTATTAAACACGTAGACCTGTGACATAAAAATCACCAAACTCGGACAACCACAGACTGTTTTCCTTCGTGGTGATGAAGGAAAACGCTGGGTTGGCATGTAAAAGGGCATTTATTCCCTTCAAAGACCTGCAGTTCAAAAAAAGCGCCCCTCGACAGCCAAACCCATCTGTTCTCTGATTGGATTGTTACATTTGTGATTGACATGACATTGACCAATCAGATGAAGGGAAGAAAAATAGGGTCAAAAATCCATACTTGTAACTTGCAGGGGGTTTTTTTCTAAGTCCACACACAAATCTTTTTTACGCACACACAAATCTTTTTTACACATACAAATCTTTTTTACGCACACACAAATCTTTTTTACACATACAAATCTTTTTTACACATACAAATCTTTTTTACGCACACGCAAATTCTTTTTACACATACAAATCTTTTTTACGCACACACAAATCTTTTTTACACATACAAATCTTTTTTACAAGTACAAAATATTTATGACCACATTTTGAGCCCATAGGTTTCCTCTTTCTGGTGCAAAGTGGGCCAAAAGCAAACTAGAGACACGGACTCGCACAGAAAAGCCGATCAGCTGATCGTTAAGCAGTTTCACCATTGAAGTAGCAGCAGGAGAGGCAGTCGCTTGTTAAGCTTAACGCAGGAATGCTTTACAAACATTCAGAGATGGACTTACACACTTGCTTTACTTCTCTCGGGGATAACTTTGTCGGAGATGAAATGCCGGGTTGCTAGCGAAGCTCCAAATGCTATCCAGACCACCGACAGGTCCCGCATGCCACAGCCGCTCTATCACGTGATGCATACTGCTCCGACGTGCTAACGTTCTGAGGTGAGTTAAGGCGTGTTGCAAGTTTTGTGAGGTGCTTTCGTGATATTTAATGGATCGGATTACATTTTTTATTTTTCTCCGATATCCGATCCAGTAATTTAGGTCAGTATCGGACCGATACCGATACGTAATATCGGATCGGTCCATCTCTAATTTTTACAAACCCCCAATGCACAATCTTTAAAAGATTTGTTGAATTTCTAAACCAACTTTCCCAGACATAATCAGACTGGGTTAAATACAAACAGTTCTTTATGCTTATAGAAGCATAGACAGGAACATCAGCCCACTGTTTGACCAAACCTGCAGCTTAAAACAGCAAAGTTTACCTACCCTGCTCTTACCTCAGCATACAATGGGAATTTGCTTATTATGGAAACCATCAACTAATATAAGCTCCTTTTAAAAAATGCAGTAAGATGGTTTGGGGTTGGAGTCCACCAGCCAGCTGGGTCCTTTCTGTGCATTTTCTCCAGGTACTTTGGCTTTCTAACTCAGTCCATAGACATGCATGATACAGAGATGATCTAAACTGACCTTAGATGTAAATGTGAGGGTGACTGGTTGTCTGTCTTTCCATATTAACCCTGTGATAGACTGATGACCTTCTATTATCTAGCAAACATATCATAAGAGCCTATCCCTGCTGCCTCCTACGATATGCAGCTGGGATAGGCTCCAGTTAGTTCCCTCCATGGATGAATGTTTTAGAAAGTGGTTGGACTGAAGGATGTATTAACTAATTTTTTCCAACTTACAAGCATTATTTTTTCAGACCTGAAGAAGCACTACCTTGCAATTTCTCTGTCTCGTTACCACTTAACTTTCCAATGATTCCAGCACCACGAGTGCACAGTTATTTACCCCCAGTTTGATTTTCACGCATGTTTTGTGTCAAAACATCCTGTATTTGTGGCAGCCATAAATAAATCAGAAATCACAGCTATATCACAGAGGACATGCTTCAAATAAATAATTACCAGTATTTAAAGTAGGCTAGTTCAAAGCCGTGCTTCTCCTCCACTTACCCATGTTGTAGACTGACAGAGGGTTATGTCAGTCTACATCATACGATGTTGGGAAATGACACTCACCCAGGTTAATTTTCTTGCCAATTGTTTGTGTGTGTGTATATGGTGAACTTTGCACACAACTTGCACAGAAACCCCGACAGAAACTTGCAATATTTTGAACTGAATGAGAGGTTTGTTTGGTCAGCGTATGGCGTAAACCCATTTCAGAGCGCTTAGCATGCAGACTCAGGATGAGGCCCCCCTCTAGTCACAGCAGCTCGCAATTCCGGTGCTTGGACCAGCAGAGACCGGTGACCAGTGACCCTGAAGCAGTCGCCCCACCTCGTTGTGATTCTAACCAGCCAGCCATGAAGTGGGCCACCAGGCCACTAGTCCCACCACCACCCTGCACCAGGGCATAGGATGAGAGAGACTGATAGATGGAGGGAGGTTTTAGTACAAGGTTGTTCATGTCTTGGATTTCTTGTAGTATATATTTGTTAATATTCTATTGATGCATGCAAATGCAAGTACAACAGGAAGCATGTGGAGAGCTTCCTGTTACTTTGTTTCTTTTTGGAGGCTGCATGCTGAATGTGTAGCCCAAGTCTGTGCGACCTGATCCAGCACTCATTCCTAAAGACACGGGGTCAGAGGGCACCAGAGGGCATATGGAGGGGAAAGAGGGAAAGGCGGAAGGTGCGGGACAAGGGGGTGGATTAGGGGTGGAGTTTACAACCACGCCAGCATAGGCATTGGAGCCCTGAATACCACTCCACTATGACCTGTTATGACAGGGATCAGGGCTTTATGCTGAGTGGCTTACTGCCACAATCCATAGTTTGAACTGACGGGGCGGACCCTGTTAATGTTGTTTTGGTAAGTTGAGGGGAAAGGGTCGATGGGAAGCATAACTACTCTCAAACGTAGAGCCGAAGGAATATAGTTTAAGTTGCTCACGACTGTCCCATGTCAGAAAAGCTATCTCTGATATTCATGGTATTTTGTTGTCAGGGACAGATGTTGTTACAGTATATTCATTTTGCTAATCACTGCATGAATGGGTGTATGTGTCTCTTCTTCCACAGGACTGTGAAATAGCCCAGTGTCCCAGCAGCCACCCTGTTCCCCCAGGGACCAAAGTCCCTTCCCACCCGGGCCACAAAACCCAGTGGCGATTTGGTTCCTGGACCCAGGTTGGCAGTGCTGTCACATTTTTTGTTTATTTTACTTTTTATCTGCTTTTCTCATTTGGTTGGTTTCCGGTTTCTTAATCTTTCTCTCCCGCAAAACAGTGTAGCGCCAGCTGTGGCAAAGGGACACGGATGCGCTATGTGAGTTGCCGTGACGACCAGGGCGGCGTGGCCGACGAGTCAGCATGCGCCCACCTACCAAAGCCTCCTTCAAGGGAAGTGTGCACAGTCGTGGCATGTGGACAGTGGAAAGTGCTGGAATGGACAGTGGTAAGAAGACCAACATGTGTATATGATTGACTGACTCAAATAATTCAAATAATTAAGAACTTGCAAAAGAGCTTTTCTGCTGACAAAATAATTATTTCCTTATAGTGACAGATTAACCTACATTGTGTCATCAATATTTGCCATCCAGATGTGTTTCTCCCCCCTCCATGTTTGCTCCATTGTTCACTGTAGACTCATTTTAACCCTGACAGCCAGTATCTGCACATGCTATGCAGATGTTAATGTGTTAGCCAGCCAGGATGTGGAGACAGGGTGGCAGCTGGAATGCGTGGATGTTAGACTGGAGGAGGGCTGCAGTGAAGTTATAGGAGGAGAGAGAGAGTGTGTGTGTGTGTGTGTGTGTGTGTGTGTGTGTGTGTGTGTGAGAGAGAGAGAGGAATCAGGAATGAAGTTCTTGAGCTGGGAGATGCAAGGGGCTGTAGTGAGGGGCTCCAGTTTTGTTTACAGATGTTTCTCATCAGAGCCTTAGCGATACAGTTCAGGCAGACTGCAGGTCTGGTCACCATACACATACACAACACACACAAGCACACAACCATGCACACCCACACATGTACTGCCAAGCCAAAGACACTGAAAATAAATATCCTAAATCATCCCAAGGCCACTAAAAATTTCAGAGGCCTATCCCATGTTTACACACACACACGAACAGAAGATTGACAACGGCAGATTTATAAACCCAAAGCAAATCATCTTTTTCTGGCTCGCTGTTACAGAAAAATCCAAACTGAGAGATTTTTGTGACTGCTCTCCAGCCAGTGCAGCTTGCAGCACAGTACAGCTCGATGTAGCGTCACAGTATATACATCAACTTAATGCATGCAGAACCATGTTACAGTATCTGTAATAACATGAAACATCGTGACAGAGTCATGTAAACCTCTGGATAGGTCATGTTTTTTATGAACTGCTGTTGCATAAGTGAAATGGATCACGCGAGACACTGAATGGACTCTGCTAGGGAGGAGCAAGATTGGAGACACCATTAGCATTTGGTGGAAGATCTGCCTTGTGTTATTTTTCTAAAAAATGTCTACTTGGGTCATTTAGAGTGATACTGTAAGTTTTGCTGTAACCTTAACACCAGGTTAAGTCTGGGTTAGCTCTTTGGTAGCATGAAGATGACATCTTTTTGTATCTGACATGGTTCTGTTCATCAAGTCTGGTTTGACCACCAGCAGGTCACAATGAACAGAAATGTCAAGAATCTGCTATCAAAGAAAGTCAGCTTTCCTTTTTATGCCAGTTGGATTTGTGTATATTTGCATTTACCTTTCCTTTTCATTTCTTCACCCTCTCCATGTGTTTGTGCTGTCAGTGCTCAGTCACCTGTGGCCAGGGAAAGACGACGCGACAAGTGCTGTGCGTCAACTTCAGTGACCAAGAAGTGAACGCTAGTGAGTGTGACCCAGACGACCGTCCTGCCACAGAGCAGGACTGTGCCATGTCTCAGTGCCCGTCCCGCTCCAGTGATTCCCGACCTCCGTCCTCACCAAACACCAGCACCAGGAACCTGCCACGTAGCCAATCCCACCAATGGCGGACTGGACCCTGGGGCGCGGTGAGGCTTCCTAAACACAACATCATGCTGGTCAACAGACCTCAGGGGTGTGATATTTAAGATGTTGCATTAATCTTGTGGGACCAATCACTTCAATAAGTAAAAGGTTGGCAGACTTTGTTACCTTTGTGCTAATCTAAGCTAACAATCTTCAAATTCTACTTAAATATCAACCATAAAAACTTCCTATATAGATCTATGCTCTTCTTACAGCAAGGGCAGAGTGAGGATAATTTGGACTATTCTTTTAAGGCGCCCTAAATCAAAGTCGTACCTATATATTATCTGTGCTTTGGAGCTGCAGGGTAGGGTTTAAGAAACATTGTGTAATGTCACACAGTCCTGAATAAAAGCTCAAAAGTTGGACTCTGTTCTTTAGGCCCTTCATTCTTTTTAGGATGAGATCTTTAGAAATAGCACCGAAGGACATTGTGACCTAAATGCCCCAGGCTATCCTGTCCCACTGAGCTCCTTCTCTGTATTGTTCCTGCAGTTTTTTTTTCTTTGTTGTTTTAACTGGGTTACTGATAATCTTTGACAAAAAATAGCCGTGACCTTTAAATAACTCTGGGAAGGATTTAAGATATTTCTGGTCACGCTTCCTTCCTCAGAACGTTATTTTAGAAGCAGAGAAGTTTAGCCATGTCGCATGTGACGTCTCTGCGTTGTCAGAATTTTGTGTGGGCTTTGTGTTCACATCATATACACCTCATATTACACATACTGTATGTGCACTGATTAATTACCGCGAGGCTGAGAATATGTTTGCTAATCGCTGCATTTAAACGAAGCATAAAATACCCACTAAACTCTTTTACACCTGAATAATGAGGAACTATTTTTGTGCCCTCTTATCTCTGTTAAAAAAACACAAAAACAGTGCTCCAGCACATGTGCAGGAGGCTTCCAGCGGCGTGTGGTAGTGTGCCAGGATGAGAACGGCTACCCTGCCAACAGCTGTGAAGATCGCAGCCGACCCAGCGAGCAAAGATCCTGCGAATCGGGGCCATGTCCACAGTGGGTGTATGGCAGCTGGGGAGAGGTAAGAAGGACACACTAAAGTAGTCTCACATAAGACAGGCATATTTTGACATGAAAACATGGCGGTCAGCTCCTTTTTTTTTAATCCACAAACTTGCATCTATAAAATGCGACCTCTCTGTGTGCCGTCCTCAGTGCACGAAGCCATGCGGAGGTGGGATAAAGACAAGGCTGGTGGTGTGTCAGCGTCCAAACGGCGAGCGTTTCAATGATCTGAGCTGCGAGATCCATGACAAGCCCCCAGATCGTGAGCAGTGCAATACTCAGCCATGCCCGTCTAACCCCCACTGGAGCACAGACCCATGGACCTCGGTACGCTCATAAAAAAAACCCAAAACCAAATACTCTATAACCGTTTTTTATTGTTGGTTTTTTTAACCTCACATATGTTCAAATGCATGTAGTCTTACTCTTTCACAAACAGTTTTAAAGAGGCAGGTTGACTGTGGTGCTTTTACACTGGAGATGTCACACTCCAGCTTCTCCAGCTTTTTACCTTTAACCCCCTCCACTTACTGCTCCCTCTCTGCAGCCGGCAACTGCTCAGTCAGTTTTTCCTCAAGACATTTGGAAAGATTCATTTCTGTTGCACTTGAATGGCAAACATGTGCTTAATATGCCAAAAAAGTACGACACACAAAAAAATAATACTTCAGTGACAGCTGTGACCGTAAGAGTTTTTTTCATGAGTAGTTAGAAAACTGTTGTTGAGCCTCGTACTAGTTTTCGCTTCTTTTTATTTTAATAATTCAGGATTACGTTGTATCACAATCAAAGTTAGTTTTGTAAAATATTGTTTTTAAAAGATAATTTATTGAGAGATGTTTTCCTTTTTATCTCTTGTAAATAGTATTAACTTTAAAAAAGTGTCTTATTTGGTGTCTTAGCTCTTTGTATTCGCACATTTAGCCAATCATTGTTCATATGCAAATACTGATGAATGTTTTTGTATATCAGGAATATACAATATGCTGCCTTGTTCTTTTATTATCCAAAGAATGGCCCACGATCTCCACGTATGAGGTGCTACATGATATAGTCGATGTTCTGTTAAGAACGTAAAAGGCACCACCTTACATATTGACTGTATATGGGCTGTAAACTATATATACATCTTTGTACTATATGCATCTATGAAATGGCTATTATATTAGGAATTCAATTTGTTTTAAGGCACATGTAGAGAAGTTACTAATCTTATTTAGACACTTTATTTTACAGTTTATGTATCTACCCCCCTGAAAGCAACAACGCTGTTGTCCCGTAATGACAATGACAGTGAAGGAGACATACGTCAAGTCAAAAGTGCCTGAAACGTCCAGTATCAGTAGTAAACACCAGCGAACAGTGGCTGTACTGCCACTGTAAAATAAAGTGTCTCTTTCCGACGAGTTTGTGGTAGTTAGGCCGGATAGCCTTTGTATTCCAGTTTTGGGTTTGCACCCAGAATTCCTTAGTGTGGCCAAAACAGTAGTTTTAAATCCTTCAAAGGTGCTTAATATGAGTGTATTTATATTATGTTAGTTAATGTTTGCTTTGTACAGTAAGTACTTGGAGTTGCTATATATGCTATGCTCAACAATACCTCACTTGGAACAAAACACAACTCAACTAGCCATTAAACAATGATGACCTGCATAACAGTGGTGCTTTTTCCAAACAAGGGAGATATGAGATATAAATATTTTTTCAAAAAGAGAACCTTTAAATTTTTTTGGTTGGTTAGGTGTTTATTGTGGCACGTTGCCTCTTCTGTACTTTTTTTTTTTTCCATGAGCAGTTTGCACTGATCTGATTGATCAGCTAAATGCAAAGTGTATCACAGATCTGATGAAATAATGTTTGAATTGTCTTTGACTGTCTCAACTTTAAGAGAACGGGCTGTTAAATGTCATGCTTTGAAACATGTAATACCTGTGACCACAGGGGAAGTTAATGGTGTTTTGTATTCAGAGCTCTTACTCTGAGCCAACCTAATGTGTCTACCTCAGTCTCTGTTATGATTGCCCCCCCTGCCGTATCTTGCTCTCCCTTGCACTGGAGGGATTTTGGCTGGCTAAGATTAAGCATGAGTTATCGATGCTACCCTGCGCAGATGCTGGCCCTAAACACAGATCTGTAGCGCGTGTCATCTCCTGCCCCGTAACGCTTAACATTACTGTGAGGACGGTTCAAACTGATCCAGAATCTGTGGTTAGGGTCAACTTTGCCTGAAGCCCACCCAGTTGACTTCTCTTGGTCATAAATGTCTGTACCAACATCACACCTTATTTTAAGGGCCTGTTAACACAGCAGTGAGTACATTTTTACCACACGTCATTTACTAATGAGAACTTTTACTTGTAATGACTCCCACGTGTGACTGTAAGGCAGCACAAAACCAAATCTAGGTTGAATCAGTGAAAGTGGAACACAATAGTGAATTGTATCATAATCCCCTCCAGTTTCATTTGTCAGTCTAAGCAGTCAACCTCTTGTCGCAGAATAGCAGTATAACACAAACACTATATCAACAGGCTCTTGAAATAAGTATAATGTATGTCTCTTATTCACAAATGGCAGTATTAGTCTATGTTTCAAGAATATTTCTGTATATTTATGTAATTACTTGTATTTATTGTTCATTCATTATAATGTTATGTCAATATTTAATTTTTTTTTACAGATTTGTTGGATTTCTGTTCATTTGCAGAAAAGGTTACAATTAAAGTGAAGTAGAGGTACTATCGAAGGCTTTTTTTCATTCTTGCCTGAATAAAAAGGTTTACATCACATACAGCGACCACACCGAGGTCGCTTTAAATTGAGGGAAAGACACGACTTAAAACTTGCTGGTGATTTGCACTGACTGGCTTTAAAAATAAATGAAATGCTGAAATTGCAGTAACTGATCCCTGCGCCAGCCTTTAGCAACATTCATTAATGCTAATAGCATCAGTGCTTGCAACACTATACTCCTGCTGCTAACCCCCATATTAGGATTTCACCAGCCCAAGCTTTTTGATAATTGCAGTGTGTTCATGCAAAGGAAGTGGCTTTTATTGTTTAGTGCTTTAGGTTAAAAAATGAGAAAAGAACGCTTGCAAATAGGTTATAAAGAAGTCCTCTTTTCACGAGCGTTACCCTTGTTGTTTTATGCGCTCAGGGCTTCTGATGACCTCTGTCAGCGAGTATGTTCTCACCATGTGTCAAGAGTTCAAAGCTGTTTCCATTAAGGTAAATCTCAGTCCTGCGGGACAATGCCTCAGCGTACTTCCCATTGCATTTACTGTGCTCATTCACTCTTAATGCACGCTGAGGCTTTTTCGGGGAAGCTCGGCTATGGAGTTGCTAGCGCCCTTTGCCCCCTTTCTGGCAGGCCCCTCTGCTCTGGTCTAATGCGGGTTAATGACAGTGGACCATTGTGGGGGCCTTTGACAGTGACTTGAATAAAAGGTGGCGTCAGCAAGACTATTCAGTGGTGCATTGGCAGGTCAAAGGTCACATTTGATCTAGTGAGGGGCCCCATCCTGATTCATCCCTTCAGCACAGACAGACTTGTGGGAAATTACTCGTGATCTAGATTTAGAAAAATGAAATAAAAGACAAAAGCCAAACAAAATAATGTGACATTGGTGGAGGGCAGATAGATGCCATTCCACAGTGTGTAGACCAAAGATCTGCCACTAAATTTCATGGGTGGAAATCGTCTTCTCAGCTATGTTTATACATCAGCACTGTCAGTTATTTTACACCAATATATGAAAAATAGTAATATATGCTATAATAGTAATATGTCTCCTTAAAATAACCACACTGTGTCGATATGACTCACGTTTGTCTTTATTGATTGTATAAACAATTTACCTGTAAGACAATTACGATAAATTAAGTACATTACAAAATGCACTGGCATGCCTGCGTTTATAAAGGGGAACAAGCACTTTAGTCGTCCCTCCTTTTACAAGGCTTCCTACCTTTTCACCTCGTTGAATGAGGCGAGGGGTCACAGCTTGTTCCTGTCTGGTACAGTCCCTTGCTGATCAGGACAGAGCCACATGCTGGGCCACGTACTCGTTCAACTCTGAGCCTGTCGCTTCCCATCCATCCCCACATGCAACGCCCCCTTTGATTATCCAAGCACAGTCCAGCCCAACTCACTCCTCCCTTAGTGCTGCTGTGTGTGTGTGAGTCTGCCTGTCACACTGAGTTAGCTTTTCAGTAACGCGGTGAACCCGGAGGTGAAACAAACTGCTGCCGGGATGATCAGGCACGCTTTACCATTGGACCACCTCTCCCCATGTAATCGGGTCTCACCTCCTTTTTTTGTGAGTGACAAATAGGGCCCACGAGTTCACAAATACTAATGAGATTTTTTCTTCATTTCTTGTTTATTAAATCCCATTTTTAATGCTGAATAATCAATTACAGTTAAACTTGATATCAACAAAATACCCCCTCAATAAAAACAATAAAAAGGAAATTATTAATCTGAGTTTCATTGTTTTGAAATGTGTCACTTTTTACGCTTTCTGCTTTAGGTTAAAACATACTTCTGCTTCTTATTGGCCTCCTTATTTCCATCTTGCAGTGCTCAGCCTCCTGTGGAAGAGGCTTCAAATCCCGCAAAGTGAGCTGTGTGACCCGGTCAGGACGTCCTGTCCCAGAGGAGTACTGCCAGCACGCGTCGTCCAAACCCAGCGAGCGGCGCCGCTGCAGAGGTGGACGATGTCCTAAGTGGAAAACTGGCAACTGGGGGGAGGTAGGACTCTCTGACCCAGCCATTAAACACTTCTCAGCTATTTGTTCTCACGGTGCCAGACATGTTGGATTTGTTTCTCTCTCGTAGCCCCACTTTAATACTTACAGGCTTACAGGCAAGTATATCCATATGTGTGAAACAGGCCACAGCTGAACCTGACTGCCTTCATGGACAATGCTAAGCCACTAACTGAGGCGTGATTGCTTTTAAACATCACATGGTGGTTTGCCAGGGTGGAGCCAGAGTCTGAGGTGGTGTACGCTGGTGCTACGGTACCGCCGTCCACCAAGTTGGGCAGCAGGATGGATGTGCACCCCTTCCTTTGTATTTGAATTAGAGCCAGTGTAAATCTACCCCTTTCATCTCTATAGCTTCTTTTTCTGTGGTCCTCAACTTCCTCTCCTCTCTGTCTCCATTCATCCCCTCTCCCACGTTTTCTTCCATGCCCTCTTTCCCTTCTTTCTCTTTTTTTAAATTTTATTTTTTGCCTCACCAATGGGAACCACATGTTGGTCTTTTGAATGTGCTACTCGAGGCAATACACTCGCATCATCACGCCAAACAAACTCAACAAAGTGCACCTGGTCGTTGCCTTTCAACACCTTTTCTCTCAATAGGAGTGGACTGAGCACACAGAAACATCTTACATGTCAGAGAGGATGTGCGTCCCCCTCTAAACAGCTGTGGAGCATGACGCAAGGAGAAAATGATACTCCACTCGAGGCTCTTAGTCAAGCACAGCACAGCACACTGGAGTGCCTCAAAGTTCAGCTGCTTCACTGAGTTACAAATAAATGGACACATAAATATGCCTGTAGTAGATGCATCTTTATAGGTTGAGCTCCAGAACACAAACTGCCTTACACCTCCATCACTTTATTTGTCTCTAAATCATCTGTTATTACATAGGCGTTATGTGATCCAGGAGCATTACATTTATATCAGTGAAGTGTGGTCTGTCTGAAAGGAGACAAAAATTGGTTAGTGTAAGATATCGTCTTACAAATATATCTCAAACAGTCAAAATAAGACAGTTGTTTTACGTTTCAGTTAAGGTTAAGGGCAGAAAACGACAGGCATCCCCCCACCTCCCAGTCTCATTCATTTTACCCTCGACACGATGTGCTCTGTATGTCAGCAGAAAGGACACGCTTTCATTTCATCATTTCATTTCTGCTCTAGATTAAACACAGATGTGCCAAACCACTTTCCAGACTTCAATTTTGATTCTTTACATATCTGTAGAACTGGCATTGATCTGATACAGCTTGAACGTTTACACAGACGCTTGGTTGCTTTTATCATTAAAATGTAATTTGCATAGTCTTTTATTATCATTGTTATAAAAGCATCTACCTGACATTACAAATGAATAACATAGTCATTTTGGCAAAAGCATTCCCCATAAATAAATACTTTAGACTAAATCAGTTATGAGTCTTCTATATAAAAATATATTACAATGGATAACTACTAACACAGATTGAATGATTTCATTGCAAAGCTCTTACCTGCCCTGTCTTTAGTGTTCAGCGTCCTGCGGCGATGGCATCCAGCAGCGGGAGGTGTTCTGCCAGTTTGAAGACCAACGGAGCTCGCAGGAGACCGGCTGTCCCCAGCGCTCCCGACCAGCGTCCAGCCAGAGCTGCCGGGTCACCGACTGTCCCTCTCGCTACCGGTGGAGAGAGGAGGACTGGCAACCGGTAAGCCAGTAGAAGTCTGCACAAACAAACACTGTAATCTGCATGCTTAAACAAGTAGTTCTAGTGCCGCGGATGAATTTGCTCTGACATATCTGGGCAAGGATGAGAGTCTCTGCTTCTGTAGGAGGCACAGCTGCCTGTCAGGAGGCCAAAGGGGAGGGGAGCAGAAGAGGCAGATGAAAATCAGGCAATCCCCTTTTTTCCCCTACCCCAAAATAACTCAAGTTCCTCTCATTAGCGAATTAGTCTATTTACTTAAACTCAAAGACGACGCAAAAAGTATTCAGTTTGGCAAAACTGTTAACTGGCACTGAGGATCCAATAACCAGTCAGATGGTTATTCTAATCTATACTCAAACAAAAGCGCTTGAAAATTGGTTGAGAATTCAGTGAGTTGTAATGATTCTCATTTACACAGATCTGCCTGTTACTTGCCCCATTATTAGTGCCAGGAGGGAAATGTACTCTTTACTGCTAAGAGATGGAGTTGGAGATCTCCAGGGTGGAAATGTTACCTTTCTTTTGGATATAAAAAAAAATCAACTTTTGCTGTAAGCTTTTATTTAGGAACTATTTTCTTCCTTCTCTGCTTCGGTCAGTTTGGATAGATGAAGAGCAACAGAGAAAAAATAACTAAATGATTTTGGGGTGAGCTGTCCCTTTAATATTAACCATTTTTATTTGGTGCAAAGTAATGATCAGCTATTTTCTGCAGGATAGAGTCTGCACATGTTTGCTGTTTATTAGAACGGGAAATGCACCAGGAGCTCCTTCTTCACTTTGCTAATGTGATGGTGAATGTGCGTCACTAAACAACATGAAATGCCTTTCTGAAAGAAGAGTCCAATCACTCTGCAGAAGTGCTCGGGGGTCCCTGCCTGGGTGTCCCATTTAACAGCTGGAGGCAGTTAAAACATTTCAACTAGGAAGTATTACCGTGTTTTAGACACTTACACTGTACCCACACATAAGATAGTTACATCTCACACAGGCAGTATTTCTTACAAGGACAGGACACAGTATCCTGTCCCGGTACATCTCAGAATGAAATATAGTATCTTTGGCTACCTAAAACCTGAGTACCTCTCAGGACAGCACAACTCGCTATGACAGATTAAGGTAATTCGGTTGTTTGACAAAGTTAAAGATATTAAGAGTGAAAAAGACCTGCTGGTTGACTGCTGAGTGTTTCTGACACATGTGGAAGCCTTTCTGGACCTTTGATAAATCTTTATGACTCTTGCAAACTTGAGTGTTGTAATATCTGAACCAGCACATAAGCCCCTTTACAAGGCATTATTACAGTACATGATTAAAAAAAACCAACAAATTAATCCCAGTCACCTCATTCTGCTGCTCTTATGCTTTTAATACTTGCCACGGTGACTTGTGCAATGGCACGAAATGGTGCTAACTGGTTTTTATTGTGCCCATTTTGCTTTTCCAATCTTTGAAATGGAAATTTATCTAGTATAGGTCAGGGGCTGATCACGCAATTCTGCACTTACTATTAGATTGTTACACCCTGATCATAGATATCTGTCTCTCTTTCCAGCCTTGTATACCACAAATCTCCTCAGAGATATATTAAGCTGTGCTGCTGATCTGCGCTAAAGCAGCTCTGTTTAGAAAATATACATCATTTATATTAGGTCTGATCTAATGGGCTGTTATAAAAGAATGGGATGAATGGGTACCATGCTTCAAGTTTTACTTTCAAAATAAGAAGATGATTGTTGTCTGACAGTAAGAAAAAAGCTCTTTTTTTGGGCCAAGGGTCTAGGTGTTGAAACTTCATCTATGATCAGACATGCTGTTGGCACGGGATGTGAGCACTGTGTTTTTCTTAACATCTGTATAGCCCAAAGCAGTGCTTAATGACTGAATGCATGCTTTGCTTGAACTGGAGCTTCCTTGCTGTGTGTGCATTGTATATTGCAACTTTAATTTGGCAGTGCCACAGAGTTTCCAATAGTACCGCTCTTTTTCTATTTGTACTCTCTGTGAAAGATTGTTTCCTGTCTTGTCTCCTCTACAGTGTACTAAGTCGTGCGGATCGGGTCGGCGACAACGAGCCTTGAAGTGCGTGGACCACAACCAGCGGGAGGTCCACGAGATGTACTGCGTGAACCAGATCAGACCCCCAGAAATAGAAAGCTGCAACACCCACGCTTGCGAATTCATCTGGATTACAGGGGAATGGACTGAGGTGAGAGTCAAACAAGCAGACATCTAGATCATTTTTTTGTCTTCAGGTCTTAATTGTAAAAGTTGTGTTTGAGTTAAATTGGTAATGCTTTGCTCTTCAGAATGAGCATGCAAATCACCACCTTTCAGTCCAATGACGCGCACATGATGGAAAGTACACTGTTCTCTTTTTTTCATGCCGGTGATTTATGCTATCCTCCAGTGCTCAGCCAGCTGTGGCCAGGGCTACCGCCAGCGTCTGATCTCATGCAGTGAGGTGCATGTGGAGAATGACAACTATGAGTATGGCCATCAGTCTTTGTCCAACTGCCCTGGGACCCCTCCTGAGAGCTACATGCCTTGTAATCTGGGCCCGTGCCCTCTGCTGCAAGAGTGGAGGGTTGGAATCTGGGGACCGGTGAGTGAGTCTGGACTGCCTAAATGGGATATAGCGATTTATCAGTATATCAAAGGCAGATTGATGTCAATCCTAAATGCATGATAAAATGGACTGTTTTTCACCTCGCCAGGCATGACTATTGACTTTAAATTTTATATATATATAATTTATTTTTTTAATAGAATTAATCCAAAATATATTTACTCTCTTTTTTAGTGATGATTCATGGCTTTCTTTGACATTAAAACAGTAGCAGTTGGCTGATTGTATGTGAAAAATCTTGTCTTCAACTAGTGTTTCAGCATTGAGCTTAAACCCTGGTCGAATGAATCGTGTCCATTTTTTTAAAAAAAGTGACACTTCGAAGACAGAATGTCATGTTTCGGCTGTGTGCAGGCAGGAGAAGGACCCAAACGCAAAGCTCACCACGCAGGAATTAAACTCAAAAAGCTGCTTTATTGCAGAATGGCACGAAAAATAACTAAATTAAACTGGGTCATGGATAAACTGACACATAGGGAAACACAGCCATGAGGGCAACTACAACACTGACGAAGAGAAACACAGGGCTTAAATACACTGAGGGATAACGAGGGAATGAGACACAGAAGGAGAGCACAGCTGGGAGTAATCAGGCTGGACGAGACAAGGGAAGCAAAACTAGAAACGCTGACATGAGACACGGACCTTCAAAGTAAAACAGGAAACACACTGACTGAACTCTAAACATGTAAACTTAACAGCAACTGGGGAGACAGAACATAGGAACCTGAAACATGGGACAGAAAGGCACAGTAGACACAACGTGGACATAACAACGCCACAGGGAAAGAGTAAAACAAAACACAGAACCTCTTAGAAAATAAAATAGGAAACCTAATGAAACGCAGACATGACTGCATGAACTTGACAACATAACAGACATGAAACACTTGAAGGGCAAGGGAGACTTAACAGGGACACAAGGGGACTCTAATAACAAATGAACTAGAAAACCTAATGAGCTTAACCATATACTATAAACATCAAACACAGAATTTCTGACAGACTTTCACCTGCAAGAATTACCTTCGGACTGTTATGATAAGTTGCTTCCTTTCAGTGTTCAGTGACTTGCGGAGATGGAGTGACGGCGAGGACGGTGCAGTGTGTATCAGCCGGTGGTCAGAAAAGTGACGGGTGTTCCCCAGATGTAATGCCAGAAGCCAAAAAGGTCTGCAGGAATCCAAACTGTGAGTGCTGAGATAAAACTCCTTTCTTTTAACAAAGGTCAAGACTACTAGGATTAGACAAAATCCAAGGAATGGCTCAACACGACCTAGTCATTTCAGAAATCTGGCCTTTAGTGAAATATTTATGAGCCGAAGCAAACATCAAAGATTTACTGTTTAGCCTGTTTGCTTCCCCACGGTACCGTGGGACGTCAAAGTGTGAGGGGTGTTTCATTTTCTTTGGTTCGATAAAGAGATTTGCCCCACTTGATGTGACTGCCAACATTTGCACATTTGTGCACCGTGCGAGCCCGTATCCCCACAGAACATATATTTATTTCTTCTTGTGTTTCTCCAAGGCCGTTTGCCTTCTAGCTGTCAAGAGATCCAGACCATGAATGGCCCCATGCCAGACAGTGAGCATTTTCTCAGCATACAAGGCAAAACACTCAAGGTAAGATAATATCAGCTTATTACACCACAAATGCTCAAAGCACAGTGTGAGGCCACAGCTGATTTGATTAATAATGGGGAAAACGCAGCTGAAAAGTAGGTTGCTCTTGAAATATTTCTAATATCTTACCCGTTATTTTATGTTTTTTTATGTTAATTATTCCATTTCCTCTATCCAAACTAAATAATTCAGACCCTGTCCGTACAGGGATTTTTGTGGATTCTCCAAATCTTTTAGAATATCATGTACCAAACAAATCCCTTAAAGTGCAACGAATCAGTAGATAAAATGATGATACTGACACAACTCAGGACTTTATTTCTTGCTTGCTAACATATAAAATAGGAAGTGACAAACTATTTAAAACATATTTGCTTGTTCAAATGAAAGGACACATAATCGGTGAGCATTTCACCAAACAGAAAAGATTTTTCTTTGATTATTAAGCTTTACGTAGTTAAGGTGCTCACACACAGTAAAATATACAAGGCTGCGAGCTCCTTAACCAGCGCAGTGCCCCAGAGCCCACGCAAATTATCCTGAAGGTCTTCCCTCCTGAGTTAGCTCTCCGTGTGTGAGAGAGCTCAAGGTCCCAGCCTTGTGCTGCTTAGGAAGGCCCAGATGATTTGTAAGTGTGTGGCTGCCTGTGCTCATAAGTCCTACGTGACACTGCTGCCTGAACCTCTCTGCCCCACCTCTACTTCTGCACCTGAGCAGAAACCCCCACCACCACACCCATATATGCATATCCGTCTCCTCCACATCCCCCCAGTTGTGTCTTTCAGTGCATCTCTCTCTGTTGGCTGTGTTTATCAGTGTAGTTTTGACTCCGTCAAGAACAGTTTGAAGCCAGGTTATGGTGCATCTCGTCTAGTCATCCCGATAACGCTCGCACTCAGCTCACAGCCAAAATCTCCACTCATATTGTCAGTCGCCTGCACTGTGTCCTCTGCCCCAGCGTCATGAAAAAGGAGCCTCCCAAACAGTTCTGGTTTAGTCATTGTGTTTTACAGAAGACAAAGATCTTAAAAAAGCTTTATATACCAAATATATACACCTTTATATTAGTTAAATGAAGGTGTTCCAGCATGTCTTGAGGAGAGATCCTACTGGGAAAAGTTTCTGTCATATTATGTATATTAAGATGGACTTGGCTCCCAGGTGTGGAAAGTGAAGCCAGAGCAAAAGTGCATCAAACCTGCTTTCTGCTTATTTTCCTTGAGTGGAAGCTAAGAAGGTCCGATTTGAGGATCAAAGAATGCTCCTCTACACTGCTCACATCTTTGATCTCCTCACGTGCACACTTAACTGTGCCGGCTGCTTAAAATGAATTCTCACTAAAATCTTTAGGTACTTTTCAGCCACTGAGGCTTGTATATGAGGTTGCAAATAGATGTAGTACTTTTCATGTAACACAGGAAATCTGTCTTTTTGTCTGACCATTACATACTATCATTTGCCAAAATATCCACAAGCTCTTGCAGGATTTAGGGGGTTTTAATTGTTCATTTTAACATTTCTCTTCTTGTCGTTTTTTTCAACTCCTTACGAGTGTTATTTTTATTTCTTTCCTCCTCTCTGCACCTTGTTTGTACTTTGACAAATCTTCCTGTATCTTCCTATCACTTCTATGCCTTTCCCTTTGCCCCACCTCTGGTCTCCCTCCTTTACTTACCCTCTTGCTCCTCTGCTGCTTTTTCTTCCTCCTCAGGTCTTCTGTGCTGGAATGCAGACAGAGGCTCCGCGGGAGTACATCACCTTGGCGACGGGTGAAGGGGAGAATTTTTCAGAGATCTTTGGCTTCAGGTAAACAGGAGGATAACAATAAAAAGCCATTTTCATTACAAAAACTCCACCTGACTCCTGGCAGTGTTATGTTCTCTGTAAATGAAGAAATTCCATGGAAGTGTAAAGTTAAGATGTCAAGCTTATTTGGCAAACGTGTGTTTTCCCAGGCTCAATGACCCCACCCAGTGTCCAGCCAATGGCTCTAGAAGAGAAGATTGCGACTGTCGAAGAGACTACAGTGCCGCTGGCATCACCACCTTCTCCAAAGTCCGCCTGGACCTCAGCAAGATGAACATCATCAGTAAGTTGCCCACAGTCTCACAGCATCCTGTGCAAAATGTTAACTCCACATTACTTCAAAATGAGAACTTCCTTTGGCATTTAATTATGTTCATGCTCACGAGGGTTAATGGGCTCAAGATGTCTTTAAGGTCCATTTAAGGAACACATAATTACAAGGCTTGAGGGGATTAAATGAAACTGCTCTAACTAGATGGAATTATACTGATATGAGTTTGGCTCAGCCTGAAACGCAGGCTGGATTTATAGGTAAATAGCATAAGATTTGCTCACCATGGCAGATGCAAGTCACGATTATTAAGGTTCATTCGAGCTACTATAGCGACTAATGCCTAGAGAGACCTTTTACGAGATCACTTTGTTGCTTTATCTTGATCTATAGCTACAGACTGGCAGTTTGCGTTTACCCACCAAGGCAAGAGTGTTCCATTTGGTACAGCTGGAGACTGCTACAGTGCCGTTCCTTGTCCGCAGGTGAGGATGACGACATCTATTATAATTATTTTGCTTTTCATATCAAGAAAAGCCAAACTGTGGCAAAAAATAGATAAATAAAATGTCAAATAAACTGCTCAGCTGACCAAGGACTGCTTTTCTTATAATCTAATATCTAATCTATATGATAAGTTGTCTTTTATGTAAATAATACAATTCATTTGCAGTCAAATATATATTTTTAATAATAATAAACCCCTTTCCTACTCTGTGATGTTGTGCTTCTTTATTTTTCTGTAGCTCACTGCACATCAGGCACTTAAAGGTCTCTGTATTGAAGCAGAGAGCAAGATTTACTCGCATTTCTGTCCTTTCTCCATCCATCTGTCCTTTTAGGGCCGCTTTAAGATCAACCTGTCAGGAACAGGGCTCAGGCTAGCTGACGACACCTCTTGGATGTCCCAGGGCACCTTTGTAGTGAAGACGATAAAAAAATCACAGGTAAAACATCACATACATGCCCAGAGGATTAATTCACATACTTGCTTTGTGTTTGCACAGGCTGCAGATTAAGCAGACATAGCTCCAAAGGAGGTTCGGTGTTCAGAGCTCCTTGCTGAAAGAGAACCTTTATTGGGCAGCTGCTCTCTCTCAAGTGCCCCCTACAACCACCCTCCACTTTTTGAAATGGAGATCAGGCTGGAGAGTGCTTTTTGGCAGGGCAAAAATAGGAGGAAGTAGAGATGCCAACAAGTGTTCGGAGTCTGACATCCAAAGCCAGCTGGCCCTCCTTTGGGCACTCCAGGCAGTTTAGATAAAGCCTTGTTGGGACAGCGGGATGAAGACAACACTCCAGTGAAAATCAGACAAAGCGCTTACTAGGCGCTTTGGCTTTCATGTCATGGGATAGTGAATTTGGAGCACTCTTCTAATGCAGTTTCCGATTTGCTTCTAGATGTTTGCATGAAACTACTATTAAGTTGCCTGCTTCTGTTACCTACACTAGTGAAATTCTGTTAGCTCACATTTCTCGCTTGTTTCTAAGAGGCTGTTTGCCAACCTTTAGAAACAAACCTGCTTGGTGGGCCTCAGACATTGTGTGTGGTTGGTCTTTTAAAAAAAAAACCCAAAAACAACACATTTCAGGGTGCATTTAAATTTACGCGTCAGGATCTTTTCTACAAAGATTCCTAAAATCATTAACAAGAAAAGCAAAACTTTAAAGAGAAGAATTCACTCAGCTTCTTTTGTACCTATCCTCAAATTCTTGAAACAGCAGATAGTCACAGTACCCATGTTATTATTCTCGTGTCCACAGGATGGCAGCAGAGTGTCAGGAATGTGTGGAGGCTATTGTGGTAAATGTATACCGTCCTCTGGTCACAGTCTGCCCATAACAGTGGAATGAACACAAAGCCATCAAACAGGTGAGGTAAACATTGTGTGAACATGTCCCTCCTTGGTGCTACAGCCAACTTTGAGTTCAAACCGTTCCAAACAACCTCTTTTTCCTCCTGTGTGTTTTTAGCGTAATTTAAAATGATGTAAATACTGTAAAGAGATGGATAAAATTTATTATTTATTGTACTGTGCCATTTATTTTTTATACTGTAATGTAATTTAAGTGTTTTGTTTTCCAAAGCACCACACCGTGCATCAGGCAATAACACCACACAGTTGCCTTTTTGTGAGATTTTTACCAAAGTAATGCGCTTTGTATTTTGGCATTTGCCTGTTTAACTTTTTAATACTGTCATTACGCCACAGTAATTCTGTTACAGCCATTTTTGTTGTAGTTGCTGTTGTTGGTGGGTAGTTTTTTTTAAATAACTATTATTAAAGTTGTATTTAATCCAGTAATGTTATTGTGATGCTCACCAGACCTGTGGTTCTCATGCAGCGAGGTGTCTCCAAGCTATCGGCCTTTTTTTTTATAGCTTCAGAGTTTGTAGACGCATGTGTAGATGGCCATTATGTTGGCCACTGAACGGAGGTGTTCATGTTCCTCCTTTTGTGTGATGAGATGATCTCTTGCAGTAAGTACATCAGACTCTATGTACAGCTACTTCAACTTTTTTCTACATCCTGTCAAAGTCCAAATTTCGCCGCCTCAGTGAGATGTTGTTTGATTTTTGTCAAAATCATCAACAACTACTTCATCTATTAATTGTAGGTTTAGGTCATCAAGCACGTATGCAGGGAAGAGGAGAGTGCATCTTTCGAACTGAGTTACAGCCTCATCAGATGATGAGTACCAGGGTCAGGTGCAATACAGGTCAGGTGTTAGTGCCATGTATTTTTACCGCTATCCTGGAGATGCTGAAAGTTTAGTAAAGGTATAGGTTATAAAAATGGTTGAGTTAAATGGACCAAACATCAGATTCTCTGTGTTCCTGCATATCTCTCAAGTAGTGTGCAGTGGCTGGGGAGAGCCATTAGCTTTTAGATCTTACAAAACAAGCAGGTTATCTTATCTGGAGCAACTTGAAAGAATTTCATAAGAGAGAGAAGGGGGGGGGAGACTTCACCTCAGGCCTATAAAATCCTAGCAGTTATTCCGGAGATCTATATAATGTGATGGTCCATCCCTGGAGACACCCTTCAGACTGCTGAGCTCACAGGCCCTGCAGGCCCCGATTTCTGTCCAGATGCTGCTTGCAAACCATTACCTCCTGTACCTCACATTCTTTTATTCCATCTTTGTTTTGAAGAGTCTATCGAAACTGTGCATACTCATCTGCTCCTGTTTAGATCAACCTGACTTGTTGTTCTGTGTGAAGATATCAGGGTACTTCTTATTTTGTGTAAAAAGTCTGGGTTTTGTATCTATGAAGCCACTGATGTGCAGTATTGTGAGCTGTCCTTGTATTCTGTTTGTTCTGTGTGGTACATCATGCAGCTACATCTGATTAAGAAGCCTTATTTGTGCATGTAAGCTGCTCCATATGGTGCTGTTTCAGTGCCTTATATAAAAATGTGCACATTCAGCCAAAAGGGAATTCAGTGCAGTTTTAATCTGCCGCCAAACAAGTACAAAAGACACAGGGAAGAAGACGTGTTGTGTCTTACTGAAGACCACAGCTGACAGGTGCTCTTCTCACTGCGAATGTCAGAATGCAGTTCTCAGGTGTCATAAAAGAAGGGATTCTTGTATTTAACTGTATTTATCTTATTATTATTTGTTGCATACCTGCTGCATTTTTATCAGACATATAAAAGTGTATTATTGTCTTCATATATATTCTTTGTTTTATATGCAAATATTTATTATTTTCTTTTCTTGTGAATGTACATAAGCCTCGATCATAAACGACTATGAATCACAGCACAGTATTGCCATAAAATGAAGCATCTCGCCAAGCGTTTGTTGTTTTATGAGTGCGTTTATTTATGTGTGTCATATTTGCATAAATTGTATAAGCACAGTTTGGTGGTGCCGCGTGAAAAGGATGATTTATGTATGAGAGCAGATGAAGCAAAGATTGGTGGGTAATAAAATGCCTGGGGTGCACTTGTCTGTCTGCTTTTTGCACTTATATATCATTTTCACTCCAGTTTGTCCTTCACGTGTCGTCCGATTTTAATACCCGCCATAAAAAATAAAATAAAAAAATCATGGGAAGATGATAGTCTGGTTAATGTTTGCACCATAAAATTCTCGCTCCGTAGCACTTCTGATTTATATGGTAACACATTTTATGCCATCGTTGTAGCAGTCGGACTTTTAACCGGGCAAGCATGGAAGCTAATCCAACCTCTGTCTATCTTCATAATTGTGAATTATCGGGTCATTTACCAAGTGTCAGCACTGGTCCTCCAAAATAAATCTAATTCACCAAGTTTTCAGCAGAAGGAAAAGATGAATGTTTATAGTTGGCAGATCCCTAAACTGCAGTGCCAGTTTAGACTCACATCCAGTCATTGTCAGACATTTTCTGTCCATAACAAAATGAAACAAAATCTAAATTTTATAAGCAAATATTCTTCATTTCAAAGGGAGCACAGAGGAACTTGGCCTCTTGAGCAGATGCACATCGGGCAATATAAACAGAAAGAGTCTGGTTCTTTATTTCTAGGAAAAACTGTAAAACTAATGAATACAGTTAAAGTTCAGAGTCTCCAGAGCCATCCAGTGGACTGGATTCTAGTCTTTGCCAGTCTCGTTCTGTCCCCCGGGCCTTATGTTTAACACTGTCTAAACCAGGTCCACAAAGCTCAGTTCCATGTGGAAAGCTGCACATAAAATATTTGCTTGATTGTATTCAGCAGACAGTACGTACGTAACCTGATATTAATATTAAATGGAGCAAGGAATGAAGTGCCAACTGTGTGGAGGCATGAGTATGCAGCACTGACCACCTTGCACCAGCCTCCGTGTTCTAGTTTTTCTTACTGTTTGTGTTGGTATTCCCAGGTGAGCCATAGCAACAGGAGCTGGCCAGTCACTCTGAGGCTGACTCTTCAAATGTCTGTCAGCAGGCTGAGTGAAATGCTGCTTCAGAGCAGCTGTTTAGCAGGAGATGGGGAAAAGTGTGAAAAGGAAAGAGAGAGAAGTCAGTTTGGTGGAGAGAGGAGCTCTCAGCAGCTCCACAAGGCTTGTCTAAACGTAACTACGTGATTCAGGTGTAGATGTGCAAACAGCCCTGGGGTCAGTTGGAGAACTCTGTGTTTCCCCTTTTTAAAAAAGTCTAACAGCGTTGCTATCATGACTGCAGCATGTCAGCAGGTCTCCGTTGCATCAGATATTCCAGAAAAGGAAAGAAAACACTTACGGAGAAGCCTTCTCTCCTCGGCAGATTTAGACAAATGAAATCCTGCTCCGAGTTTCATCGCTCCTAGAAGCCAGGATGAATTTCTCAGGTATGGTAAAAATGCATTTAACATAAAGATTAAAAAACAAACAAACAAGATATGTTTAGCTGGAAGACTGGATCTGCCACTGTTTCCAGGTTTTCATCCAAGATGTCATATCTGATTAAATGACTGGATTTTACAATGACACACTAATACACTTTTAATCTTTACAGCCTTTATTTGATATCATTTCTTATTAACATCTACTCAGACTCCAGCAGCGTGTTATCTCAGGCTGAATACAAGTTCTTGTTATTTTTCTTCTTATCTCCAGGTTCAGTGATCCACAGCACTCATCAGGTATGTTTCCCTTGAAGAATGAGCACTTTTATCGCTGACTGAAGAAAACCACAGAGGTGCTAGAGGTTTCTCTTTCCTCTAAAATGCCTTTTGATTAGTCTGCAAGTGCGTTACCAAGATAGTTAGGGATAGGTGGAGACAGAGAACGGGCAATATTTGATACAAGTGTTCCAACAATAAGTCCGCAAACTGACACAGTATATATCAGATTTTTCCACTGTTGGGGAAATGAATAAACGAACATTTACACATTTACATACTCATACTGCGATCAGTCTGTGTAGCCTCCATACCTTTATATGACTGTTTTTTGCACCCTTGTCTCACAGACCTTCCCACAAGGATTATATGTGTGATCTAAGCTGCTGTATTAGACTTTCTCAGAACCTTTGAACGGCATTTCCAAAAGCTTGCGAACAATGACTCAAAATCAGCTCTGTCAGACTTCTGTAGGTCAAAGGTTCACAGGCTACATGGTGAAAAAATACAAGCAAAAATTGACCTAATTAGAAGATCTGAGCGTGTGGCAGCAGCAGTTCACTGTATAAAAAAAACTCACTTTACCCTGTTTAGCATGCAACCAAAAAAGGAGCTTTTCTTGACTGCCACCTAGTTCTTGCATTGCTCCTGGAAATAGCATGAAAGCTGTTTTTGATTCTGCCAAGCTTGTTTAGACTCTTAACCTGAGAGTTAATGAGGGGAATTTTAAAGTCATGAGTCCCCAGGGTCAGCTTCCCTCACCATCATTATCATCATCATTCCTAAAGGTAATCTGGGCTGACTTTGAACTGAGGCTTAGCAGTAAGCCTGAGGCCCGGCATGCACGCACAAATAATTTGGATACCCAGATACACTGGCGTTATGTGTTACACTTGTTCCTCAACTGCCTTGCCACATTTTTTGAAACATTATCAAAGCACTTGAAAAAGCATTTTCAATAGAAAAATAGAATAGATCTACTATGTACAATAATATCCATCCATCCATTTGCTCCCGCCTATCCTTTTCAGGGTTGCGGGGGGCGCTGGAGTCTATCCCAGCTTGTGCAATAATATACTACAGTAAAAAAAAATTATGATTAAAATGAAGAAAACAAAACTGCCTAGGTGTTCTTCTACAGATTACATTGTTTTGTAATCTAATCCATTTTACATCTACTGTTCTGCATTGTTACTGTAGTTGGAATATGTTCCTTGCAGTTTCTTGCCTGTTCCCCTTCCTTTGTATTCCTATTACTATACTGCCACAGATGCTTTCTCTTTTTCTCTTCTGTCACCAAGTTATTTATCTGAGCAGGCTCCTGCATGTTCACAAATTGTATTTGTTGCATGCAGTAAATATGTTTCAGAAAATGCTCAAAAATCTTGAGGTACTCCTCATTTCTTTTTCCTTCTTAGCAGCCAGGCTTTGTTTAATTTTATAGTGGTCATGACTAATAGTTCTCCTTCTTTTTCACTCATTTTCAGTTTCATTGTTTCATTGAACAACTTAACACTGACCTAGGAATCATTCAAGCACAAAAAGGCACCTAACTCAAGGTATGAACCAATGTTGTGTCATAACAGACAATTTGGCAAAGTGTGCATTTTTTAAATTGCATCTTTAAGTACTTTGTTGTTAGCAGCCACTCACAAATGGTCTGAGTGGAAAAATGGCTTAATGAACGGAAGCAGGGAGACAAAACTGGACAGAAAATCATTGGTAACAGGATTTATGGAGTGATAAATCCAAATCTGAAATTTTTGGTTTGAATCATCATCAATATATATGGAGTAGGTCAGGAGAGATGGACAGTGAGTGTCTACAGCTATCTATAAAACATGGTGGAGGCTTTTTCATGGTTTGGGAATCTTGTCAAAAATGATGGACTTATGAATACAGAAAAGTAGCTTCAATATTTGATCCACCATGCAATGCCATCTGCAAAGTGTCTGCATGCATGGCCAGCGTTCAGCATGCCATTGTTCCCAAACACCGCCAATGCAGAAAAAACATACCTGGATAGGAAAGCACAATGGAACAGTCGGTGAGTGGCCTCCCCAGAGCTCAGATCTAAACATTACTGAAGCAGTTTGAGATCATCTTGATGGAGAATATAACAAAAGGCAGCCAACATGCAAAGAAGAGCTTTGAATATCCTTCAAGACATCTGGAGAACTATTCCTGAAGAATACTTCAGGAAATTACAAGAGAATCAGAATTCTACAAACTCAATGCATATTTGCAGATGTTTCAATAAATCATTGCACTCATTTCCCATTTTCCTGATGCAATATAAAGAAATGAAAGATGGCTAAAGGCCTTTGCACTCTACTGTATGCAACAATGAAGAATCACAATCAAAGAATCACACATTTTCTTCCCCATGTGCTCAGGCAACAAAACACTGAAGAATTTCGTGTAGCTAAAAGGTCATTCAAATGATGACCCCGAGCAAAGGTGAGCTAACCTGAATCTTGAAAGGTAATTGTCTGTTTTGTGAGCAAATGTGGATTCATTTTCCTGTTTCTCTGTTATTCTTTCACACTGCCATCGTTTGACTATTGATGCTTTTTGCCTTCATCCATTGCTACATCTGATTATCTCAAGGTTGTGATTCAATTCAATTCAATTCAATTCAATTTTATTTATATAGCGCCAAATCACAACAAAAGTCGCCTCAAGGCGCTTCATAGATACAGAGAAAAACCCAACAATCATATGACCCCCTATGAGCAAGCACTTTGGCGACAGTGGGAAGGAAAAACTCCCTTTTAACAGGAAGAAACCTCCGGCAGAACCAGGCTCAGGGAGGGGCGGCCATCTGCTGCGACCGGTTGGGGTGAGAGAAGGAAGACAGGATAAAGACATGCTGTGGAAGAGAGACAGAGGTTAATAACAGATATGATTCAATGCAGAGAGGTCTATTAATACATAGTGAGTGAGAAAGGTGACTGGAAAGGAAAAACTCAATGCATCATGGGAATCCCCCGGCAGCCTACATCTATTGCAGCATAACAAAGGGAGGATTCAGGGTCACCTGGTCCAGCCCTAACTATATGCTTTAGAAAAAAGGAAAGTTTTAAGCCTAATCTTAAAAGTAGAGATAGTGTCTGTCTCCCGAATCCAAACTGGAAGCTGGTTCCACAGAAGAGGGGCCTGAAAACTGAAGGCTCTCCCTCCCATTCTACTTTTAAATACTCTAGGAACAACAAGTAGGCCTGCAGAGCGAGAGCGAAGTGCTCTAATAGGGTGATATGGTACTACAAGGTCATTAAGATAAGATGGGGCCTGATTATTTAAGACCTTGTATGTGAGGAGCAGGATTTTGAATTCAATTCTGGATTTAACAGGAAGCCAATGAAGGGAAGCCAAAACAGGAGAAATATGCTCTCTCTTTCTAGTCCCTGTCAGGACTCTTGCTGCAGCATTTTGGATTAGCTGAAGGCTTTTCAGTGAATTTTTTGGACATCCTGATAATAATGAATTACAGTCGTCCAGCCTGGAAGTAATAAATGCATGAACTAGTTTTTCAGCGTCACTCTGAGACAGGATATTTCTAATTTTAGAGATGTTGCGCAAATGGAAGAAAGCAGTCTTACATATTTGTTTAATATGTGCGTTGAAGGACATGTCCTGGTCAAAAATGACTCCAAGGTTCCTCACCGCGTTACTGGAGGCCAAGGTAATGCCATCCAGAGTAAGAATCTGATTAGATACCATATTTCTAAGATTTTCAGGGCCGAGTACAATAACCTCAGTTTTATCTGAATTAAGAAGCAGAAAGTTAGCGGCCATCCAGGTCTTTATGTCTTTAAGACATTCCTGCAGTTTAACTAATTGGTGTGTGTTATCTGGCTTCATGGACAGATAGAGCTGGGTGTCATCTGCATAGCAGTGAAAATGTATGCTATGTCTTCTAATGATACTGCCTAAGGGAAGCATGTATAATGTAAACAGAATTGGTCCTAGCACTGAACCCTGTGGAACTCCATAATTAACCTCAGTGTGTGAAGAGGACTCTCCATTTACATGCACAAATTGGAGTCTATTAGATAGATATGATACAAACCACTGCAGCGCAGTACTTGTAATACCTACAGCATGTTCTAATCGCTCTAATAGGATATTATGATCAACAGTATCGAACGCTGCACTGAGGTCTAGCAGGACAAGCACAGAGATGAGTCCACTGTCAGAGGCCATAAGAAGATCATTTGTAACCTTCACTAAAGCTGTTTCTGTGCTGTGCTGAGCTCTGAAACCTGACTGAAACTCTTCAAATAAACCATTCCTCTGCAGATGATCTGTTAGCTGTTTGACAACTACTCTTTCAAGGATTTTTGATATGAAAGGAAGGTTGGAGATTGGCCTATAATTAGCTAAGACTGCTGGGTCTAGAGATGGCTTTTTGAGTAAAGGTTTAACTACAGCCAGCTTGAAGGCCTGTGGTACATAGCCGATTATTAGAGATAGGTTGATCATATTTAAGATCGAAGAATTAATTAATGGCAGGACTTCTTTGAGCAGTTTTGTAGGAATGGGGTCTAAAAGACACGTTGATGGTTTGGAGGAAGTAATTATTGAAGTTAACTCAGAAAGATCAACTGGAGAAAAAGAGTCTAACTTAATATCAATGGTACTAAGAGTAGCTGTAGATAATATTACATCTGTGGGATGATTATTGGTAATTTTTTCTCTAATGATAAAAATTTTATTTGTGAAGAAGTTCATGAAGTCATTACTAGTTAACGTTAAAGGGATGGTTGGCTCAAAAGAGCTCTGACTTTTTGTCAGCCTGGCTACAGTGCTGAAGAGAAACCTAGGGTTGTTCTTATTTTCTTCAATCAGTGATGAATAGTAAGATGTTCTGGCTTTGCGGAGGGCTTTCTTATAAAGCAGCAAACTATTTCTCCAGGCTAAATGATGATCCTCTAGATTTGTGACACGCCATTTCCTCTCCAGATTACGAGTCATCTGCTTTAGGGTACGTGTTTCAGAATTATACCACGGAGTCAGGTACTTCTGATTTGAGGCCTTAGTTTTCACAGGAGCTACAGTATCCAGAGTCGTACGTAGTGAGGAGGTGAAATTATTAACAAGATAATCGACCTCTGTTGGGGTAGCGTTCAGATAGCTGCTTTGCTCTGTGTTGGTACAGGGCATTGGAGATGATAACAGTGGGTGGATTATATTCTTAAACTTAGTTACAGTGCTTTCAGAAAGACATCTACTTTGATAAAGTCTACTCTTCACCGCTGTGTAATCAATTATTGTAAAAGTAAATGTTATCAGGAAATGATCAGACAGGAGAGGGTTTTCAGGAAACACTGTTAAATGTTCAGGTTCGATGCCATATGTTAAAACAAGATCTAGAGTGTGATTAAAGTGGTGGGTGGGTTCTTTTACATTTTGAGAGAAACCAATTGAGTCTAATAACAGATTAAATGCCATGTTGAGGCTGTCATTTTTAGCATCTACATGGATGTTAAAATCACCCACAATAATTATTTTATCTGAGCTCAGAACTAAATTAGATATAAAGTCTGAGAAATCAGACAGAAACTCTGTCTGATTCTGTCCTTAGACAAGCAGACATCTCCCAGTTTGTCTGTCTGCTCCTTGTTTCATCCTCTTTAAAGGAAACAACACCTGCAGGGTTGTCTGTCTTCGTTCTTATCAGCCAAAACCCAATCTGACAAGAGACGCTTTTTCAAACAGTCTAAACAGATGTCGAAATTCAGCCTCCTTTTCTTAAGCTGTGCACCGCAGCAGTACGACTGCAAGTCTCTAAACTGACCGTGGAGCTGTATTAGTCAGCAGTGACATTTGTGCAATCTTACCACTTCATTTAAAAAGAAAAAAAAAGAAAGAAAAAGGAACCCCATTACGTCTAATATAAACGACCAAAACGGTGCACGGCAACCATCACACATTACTGTTGCATCCCTGAACTTTACGTTGGCTGTCAGAGCAGCATAAAAGCTGCCTGTGAGTCAGATCAGTCTTACACTGATGTTAAAAAGCCTTTTCTCTGGTGATAAATGGAGGGCGATTGTTGGAGAGTCAACGCTGTCAGACCAAAGAGAGGAAGGCACAGAGGAGAGCTCAGTGCAGGTTTGTGGTAAAGTAAAAGAAAGACTGCATTATTTACTCGCTTTTTTCTTTTTCCATTTTTTTTTCTTTCTTTCTTTTTTTTCTTCTTTTCCTTTTTTTTTTCTTCTAAGACACTGAAGCCGAACTTCCTCAGTTCTTCTTTTCAAACTTGCAGCTTGTTGATGCATAAACCAAATACTGAAATCAGCTGAACCTGCTGGTCCCTTATATTTCAAAAAGTTTCATTTATTCTGCATAAGTTTTAAATATTCAAAGCTTCTCAAATATAAGAATTTACTTTTAGGTTATTTGAATTCAAACTGCTGAATTGGTATTTCAACATAGGCAACCCGCCAACTTCACTTTTGGAGCAGATTTTAAAAATAGAATCTGTTTTGTCTTTCTTCTTCTCTTTAGCCCAGCCGGTGCTGTACTGGTGCTCAAGAAACATGTCGGTGTGGAGTGGCATCTCCTTCAAGCTGGTTGTGCTCATGAATCTCCTGGTCTGCTTCTTCTACCCCCTCGAAGGGGTACATGGAGGTCAGTGAGGTGGCACCCGAGTATGAACTGTGACTGCGCGCACATCCTGTTGCTAAAATAGGCGCAAGCATTTCTGCAACATTTCCAGTTAATCAATCGTTTTAGACTAAAACTTTGACACATTTCATTTGACGTTTTCTGTCAGGTGTTCCGATGAGGCTGCCTATCAGTCATTCATGCATGTGACATGCTCACAGACAGTATAGAGATTTTCTTTTTTTCTTTGAATGTAGATATTGTTTCGATGCTGTTTTGCTTGAGACGATTTGTATCTAGCGCCATGATGTTGCAATCAGATTTCTTTCGAAACAAGGGTCAGACAAAGGTTATGTACTCAGGGGGAAAAAACCGGAAGGACAGGGGCTCACTGACATGTTTTCTTCCTGCTTCAAAGCACATCTATAACATTCTATAACTCACAATGGGTTGAGAAATGCAAATATAGACAGCTGTGTAGAAGTTTTCTTTTTTTTTTTTTTCTTTTTTTTTTCTTAAATGTTTTTCCATTTTGGACCAAAGTGCTATCATTAATTCATTCTAATAGAGGAAAAACAAGAAACAGGAACATGTATTTCCTCAGCGATAATTCTGTTATTTGTACCCATCCACTGTAATAAGTGGACATCTCTCTCTCTCTTTTAAAAATATGTGACTTTTAAAACTTGCTCAACTTTCAGCCCAAGTTTGCTGTTAGCTTTTAAGTAAAACACAACAAATTGATTAATTAATCACCACTTTTAACAAAATTTTGTAATAACCTGCTTTCTTTATTTCTTTTTTTGTCCAATAGAAGAAGAAAAAAACCCCCACACTGCCAGATTTCCATTGGCTGTGGATAAACAGGGTGGAGCTGTTACCCGGAACAGCGAGGCTTCATTCATTAATGAAGGAGGTTAATAGGGCAGGACAGCCGCCAGCGCTTTGCGCACTTTTAGACAAATCTTGAGGGGTATTTTTTAAAATTATTATTGTTATTTTTAATCCCGAGTTTTCTCTGTGCTCAGTTTGTCTCTATAGCGCACGACTGTACATCTGCTCTTCTGGGTTCAAGCGGTCATGTTCAGTCGCAGCTCCAAGAGAAGAGATCCCAGCAGATCGGTAAGTTGGCAGGATAAAGTTAGGTTTCCATAGCGCTGCTTCAGCTCCCACTGCACGCGGTATGCTCGTGTTTGTTGTGTGGTTTTCTTCTCTGTATCTGCTCTGCCCTGTTGCTAAGGAGATCCAGTATAATCTGAGCTGTCGAGATATGTAACTCAAGATGTGACACAACAGCACAGTCAGCATGATGATGTTTTCTGTTGCGCACAGTTGCTTTCTGAGCGAATTCTGAAGCGCACACACATATTTCCATTACAAATACCCCCCCCCCATGTGTTTTTAAGTCATATTAGGGACGTCATTTAAAATAGTGTTACACTGTAAAAATGCAATGCGTTCAATGCGTTAAATAGTCTAAATTACCAGCTAATTAACGACAGTCATTTAAAGCCCCATGCAGTGAGGAGTTTAGGGGACCTGCTATTGTGACCTGTGTTTCTTTCTGTAGAACCCTGCAGATGAGACTCAGAGAGGACAGCCCTGTGTCACCTGTGGAGAGCAGTGTCCTGGCTTTGCCCTGCACAAATGGAGGTACAGCACTTGTTCACCCAGATGGGTGAGCGATCCATATCACACCAGTGATGGGGGAAGGTCCAATGTTTCTTTTGTTTTTTACATCTTTACAAGTCACTGAATTCATTCATTCATCGAAAAGGGTTAAAGCGAGAGTCATTTGCTGTGCTCCTGCACCCAGTTTGGCAAAGCAGCCGTTCTTAACACTGTGATTTCTTCTTCAAGAACTGTTCCAAACTCTTGGGCTGTTGAATAGAGTCAGCCATGCATCATACTGTGAGGAAACAATTGTTGTGCCCCTGTGTGCTCCAGGATAATAGTTTTACAGTAGAGACCATTCATGCAGCAGGAAGGATTCAAGCCTGCTGCTTCTGCAGTCACGCTGTCACAACTGTGAGGGTATAAATGTGCTTATGCTGCGAAACAAACTGCATATTGTTGGAAGACGTAATCCTGCTGTGGAGTACGGGAGGATTGGGTTAGAGTGTGAATGCCGGTGACTGTGCTTGTGCAACTGTGGAGATGCTGTGAGCATTGGAAAAGAATAGGCTGCCTGACCCCGCCCCCTAGTAAGGCTTACATGGAGAAGAGAAGTTCCAAACTATAAGTTCAGTAACACTGAGAGGTTTGTGTTTTTACACCTGTGCAGCCTATAAAGTATGACCTTGTTCTGCAGCATGTTAGAACTATTTTAGTACCATTTTTCTCACAGATGTAGAACGCATCAAAAAGACGTTATAACTCACTGCAGTGTTTTGGTAAAACAAAAGTCAGCTGGGTCGGAGACATTTCATTCAGAGAGCGTGGATTTATGAAGTGTTTTGTCTGTTTGATAGGAATCCACAATAGGCTGGGAGTTTCTGAGCCATAAAGACCATCCAGTCTCCTTTGCCGGTAACTATACAGAGGCAACGGCAGCCTCAGGAATGCAGCCTTTAATTGCTCGTCTGTGCAGTCCCACAATAAAAAGTCAACCCACTCCCCACCCTCTACCCCCACCAAGCTGGAATAAAAAAGTCAGTGGACACAGACTGCCTGCAGGAACACGACTGTGTGCTGAGGCAAAAGGCTGTTTTATTGCTCCAGCAAGTCTTTGTGTCTGAGGCTAAACAGAGAAAAAGACAGGGTAACTTCTTAAGGAATGTCCTACTTCCATACCAGGCCAAACTTAATGGGTTTTCATGCTTAAAAAAAATTATTATCCTTTTTTTAAGGCGTAGTTGTAATGTTTTGCAATGCAGTGGACTTAAAGTGACCCTTGGGTCAGAGATAGGAATGAGAAGGGGGGAAATGTGTGCGTGCATGTGTGTACACTTACTGTATGCTCTGGTCACAGTAGCTGTTTGACAAAAACAACACACATTTGTAATAGATTATGTGGTAATATCCACCCTACTGGATGATCTGCCGTGACATTTTGGTTCATATATCCATGTATGCTGAAGGTTCATGCTTTGCTGATGGACTCAACTTAAAACACTGTTGTACTCTTAGTCTTTTCTTTAAGCTGAATTTAAATTTGATGACGAGCTTGATTTCTTATCTGGGATAATTTAGGATTAGTCTTGGGAGTTATTGGGATTTCAGGTAGTTGCTCTCTTTGTGTTGCTGCCATATTTCTTAATATAAATTTAAAACGCTGATAAATGTATGTATTGAAAAGAGAATTTCAGCATTGACATTTTCTTTGCCATTTAATCCTCTAAATGTATTGTGTATGTGTTAGTCCGTAGGGAAATTACTCCTCTGCATTTAACCCATTCACCCAGTGAAGCAGTGGGCAGCCACCAATGCAGCGCCCGGGGAGCAGTGTGTAGGGACGATACCTTGCTCAGGGGTACCTCAGGGTATCCATTCAGTGGAGTCGAACCCCTGACCTTCTGATCATGGGGCAACCACTCTACCTACTGAGCTATCCCTGCCCTTATATTGTCTATCATTGTGTATTATATTGTCTATCCCTTGTTCTTATATTGTGTTATTTGCCATTTGATAAAGTAGCAAAAAATACCATTCTAAATCTGAGGGTAAATGCCCCCTCTGATTATTATCTTTCCCAAATACAGTCTGAAATATTGGGATATGTTTTTTATAAGAATATTAAGAGGAGTAGAATAGGAAGGATCATGGCTGAATGTCCTGTTAAAATTTTGAATGGAGTAAGGGGTCTGGTTAAATCTCTTCCATTTCCACATTTTTATAGAAATGAGCTATTTGTGCTAAAGTGAGGAGGCAATCCCTTTGAGAATATGCTATAGCTGTTGTTTTACTCAAATGCGATCATAATAATTATTATTGATACTTCATTTATCTTGCTGAGATTGAGAGCTCTTTTTCTGGAGAGACCTGTGCACAAAAATAAAAACATAGACAGACCAAAGTAAACCAAATGGTTCTGGTCTGCTTAATGTTAAAGGTTCAGTGGAAGGTCCAGGACATCTAAACGTCTTTTGGGATCTTTGAAGTTGCTGTCCTGATGTGGATACAAAATGGACACATGAAAGAGTTTCGGTTTGCTGGCTGCTTGTGTGTTAGTGTCCATGTGTAACAGAGTAAGTCAAGTTGGCTGCTCTGGGTAGGTTAGTGATAGGAGCGGATTCTCTTCGCTCAACATGTTCCTGCTAAATATTTAATACTTGCCTTTGGCTTGATTGATTTTCTTTGTACTAATGAGACTCATTACCAGCCTTATTAACATTAACCCTGAGTGTGAACGTGCTGTCTGACCCGCCGGATCACATGACTCTTCTGCATGACGCCAGTGTGTTTTCACACCTGAAAAGTTACTGTCGCTTAACCTGTTTTTAACCTGTTTTTGAAGCCTTGAGTCAGTCCAGGCATGAATCAGACTGCAAATCCAATGAGATCTTGCCATTAGCAGTTTTTCATTTCCTCCAGCAGCACAACATAAAACTTAATTTAAGGCAGTAGGTTTAGTTCAGGTTTTGCCAGAGCTGACTGGCGCTGGACAAACCCTGCCCTTGTGTGCAGCGAAGCTTTGGCTGAAACTTCAGCTGGCTAAAAGCAGTTCTGAGCAGATAAAGAGAGAAGCAGAAAAGGACAGAGGAAGGAGGAGAGATGATGTTTGCAGGAGAATAAGAGGGATCACGGTTGAGTTTTAACCCGGCCCTGAATGGCTTGCTGACGTCTGTCCCCTCGGTAACCTGGTGTGATCTGCATAACACAGGCTGGGCCCCTCAATTCACTGTGTTAACAAGACGATCTGGCAAATAAAACTGTCAGGGTGCCCGGCCATTTGAATGGGTTCTGGCTGTTGCAGCACTGAAGAAGACTCAGTTTTAGGTGAGGGGGAAGGGAGAAGGAAGCCAGCGGTGGCCGGTGCCAGATAATGGAAACTTTAGATTTATCACCAAAGCTGTGTCAGTGTATTGGCATGTAGATGGTAAGCATCTTTGCTTGATAGTTTCCAGGGATGAAAACATTCCCTGACCTGCTGTGTTTTCTCCTTTTCAGGGCTTGTTTGGATGCAGAATGCGTCAGCAGTGTCTCCTAATAGCATTCATATGGGTCAGGAAGCAAAATACTTTACTAATAAACTTGGCTTTTTAATGTGTGAATGGCATGTTTTGTTTCTGCCCTTTGGCGGTTTATTTTGAAGGGGTTTTATTTTCACAAACCTGCAGGAACTTTGGCTCTATGCCTGATGTTTACAGATAATGCAAGCCTAGGGAGCTTTGACTCCGTGATATCAATCATAGTTTGACCTTTAGGTTTTCGGACCGTGTCGGGCTAAAGTCAACCCTTCCTATTTCTCTGCTTTCATTAACTACTGGCTTTGTCCCTCGCTCCTTTCCCCCTGCCATTTCTCCTCATATTCCTCTTTATCCAAATCACCCCATAATTGACTGTAACAGGCTGGTCTAGATGGGGATTACGTATGTTGGTCACGGAAATGAGGATGGCCTACACATGTCGCCGGCTGATTTCCTGCAGGGCTGGTGGTTGCCTGTTGAATTCCAATGATATCCTTGAATCAAAATTGAACAGCCAGGCTGAGATTATAGGCTTGAGCAAAATTCCCGTACTATGCCTTCCCTTCTGCATTTGGGAATTTTAATGATAAGCATGGGTAAAGGACTGTTTGTTTGAAACAAGCACACGATTCTAACATATTCCCTGCTTTCTAATACTGATTGTGCACATTGTTGCAGAAAATACACGAACACGTTTATTACTTCTTTTTCCCGACACAATAGTATCGACTGATCTCATCCACTGTGATGGACTGGCATTATACTGGATTTCTTCTTTTTTTTTTTTCTTTTGGTTTGGGACTCATTTGTAGAATCTGTGAGGACGGAGCCTCACATCTGGTTTAGATGCAGCTTGTGGTGCATTCACCAACAGATCAATTTGATCCCTAAGAGAAGGATGGGTGTAGGTCAGCAGGCGGCGTCATATCATCCACCAGGTGGGTTCTGGAAGTGTAACAGGACCCCCTGAGTTGGGTTTCTAAACTCTGTGCTTGCATAATTGGCTTTTGTAATTCTCTATCATTAGAGCTGTAGTCGTTTACTGACAGACTACGTACAGGTAAAAGTAGATTCAATGATTAAAAAACGGTGTGCCTGCAGTTTACAGTATTCACATGCCAAGTTTCAAATAGTTTAATATAACATATTATATAATCACTCTGTGTGTGTGTGTGTGTGTGTGTGTGTGTGTGGGGGGGGGGTGTAACAAATGTCATATAACACAATTTATTAACAATTTTAAAATGGTTTTAAATTTCAACATTCTTAAAAAGCAAAACTGTAAAGACCAGTATATTCATATACCACATATCAGTATGATCTAAAAAGCACTTTTTAAAATTGTTTTCTTGTTTATGTGGTGAAAATAAACTGACCAGCAGGGGGCAAACATGTCTAATAGACACTGAACTGTATTAACCACTTTGTTTACTGGTTGATTGGCTCCATTGTCTTTTAATTCATGCCGTCAGCTTGTTAATTCTTTTCAAAAGGTTTCCAAATTCTTAACAGTTCCCCGTCTATTCCTGAGGTATGACATTAACTCATTATGATAATTGCCATATACAAGTTTGGCTTTTGGCCCAACATCCTGATAAGCCTTCAGCTCTCTCTTGCTTTAACTTTTCCAACATTAGCGCACATTGGCAACTCCCCTTGATTTACATTCTAGTCATGTTCATTCATCCTGGCGTTCGCCCTGGTGGTGATCCATACCTTAAAGGCTTTGTGTGTTGAGCTGCCTTTGAACTGTCATTGAGAATAAAGCCAGCAGGTCAACAAGTGTAACTGTCTGTCAGCTATGACTGTACAATATTTTGTACTAATCCAAGTTAGTGTGGATACCTACAGAATAAGTGGAAGGGGAATCCATGACAAACTTGCATTTGATCCTGTGGCAACCTTTGATATATGTTCATTTAGTGTAACTTAAACTGAAAAAGGGGGAGACACTAAAGTCATCAGGACTGACTTTATGCATATCTCTATTCAGACTGTCTTAACCCTCCCTGCAGCCTTGTACCCATACAGCAAACATGACTAAGAACTGAAATAAATAAAAAGCTCCTAGAGACTGCAAATAGTTTCTTGATTTGTCTTTTAAAGGACTGATAAGTCATTGAAGCTGAAAAACAAATTATTTGACCATCAGTTCATCAGTAAACTGATTTCTCAGTTCAGGAATAGGTGGGTGGTTAGACTGACAGGGAAGGTGAGACTGGTGGAAAATGAAAGATTGACAGTAGTATAATGTCACCTTGTTCTGCCTCTAAAATAAAATGCAAGGGTAATTAGCTTATACTTACCCCAGTCAATAGTTTCCATTGCTTGTTTCCTGCTCATACACCTGTAGTCATTCTGTCTCATAGTGCCACTTATCACTGCGTCACCTCAGCTCATTAACCCTTCATCTTGTGGCCTCCTCTCTCAGTCCTGGCATCCTTCCATTCATGCATCTCCTCATCTCTGCAGTTTAAAGACTGCCAGACCGCTGCAGAGGTTTACACAGTGCTCCACTTCAAAGCCTTCTTTGATTCTCTCCTCTTGTTTTATTCCCCCCCTCCTCAGTTCTCACCGTCTAGCCACCTGTTCTCATTCGGGCTGGGTGTGGAAGGGAAAAGCCTTAAGGAGCTGTGCTAACACCACAATTTGAACACACAATCCTACAGGCATTTCTTGTCTTTGGAATACTTCCTCAGCTGTGGTGATTTGGAGGGGATAAAATGTTCTTTGGTTTTGGGTTTTTTGGGGTTTTTTTGCAGCCAACAGAGGACAGCATTGTACAAGCGCAACATGGATTCATCCAAGTTGAAATCCTCATTGACTAATGTGTTAACTGGAATATCAGAGATGAGAGATTTTTCCATAATAGCAAAGCTTCACACCTGCAGCACTAGAAGACACTGGCGTGGTGTGGATCATTATTTTATTGGGGAAAACTCATATGTTAGGAAAGGGTGACAGTTTCCTTTTGACGTTCCCATTACTTTAATTACTTGTCCTGTTTTTTACAGACCCCCAAATCCCAGTGGAACACAAAGCCTTGTTTGTCTTAATTGCAAAACAGAAGCTTGATGACTCTGCATTGTTAAATTATTTGATTGGTTTATTGATTCAGCCAGCCCCCTCAATATTGGTTGGCTTAAGTGGCATGTGGACCTAAGAGAATTGAGTGTCATCTATTAGTCAAGAAAGGAACCGGATAACCTCTCTATCAAAAAGGACTGAGTTTGGACCATGTCGATGCGTCACTTTGACCAAGTTTGTTAGCTGAAAAAGGAAATTCTAACGTTTTGGATGAATTGCACACATCGCCACAGCTTTGACCCTTTGTCTTCTATTCCTCCAAAGCCCCTTTCACTCTTCATCTTTGTTTCTTTTCCCTTCCCACGTCTGTCTCTGTGTGTAATTTGTCGTCATCTGAAGAGTGGGCGAGGTGTCGTCTTCGTTCTGCTTGCAGGTTTGCGTGAGTCAATGCTGAATCTAATAGGCATGCTGGATGAGCTGTAATGCTCTGCTACTGTTCTGCTGGTTCATGGACTTTGTCTGTTGTGTATCTGGCATTTTCTTAAGCGTGTGTGTGTGTGTGTGTGTGTGTGTGTGTGTGTGTGTGTGTGTGTGTGTGTGTGTGTGTGTGTGTGTGTGTGTGTGTGTGTGTGTGTGAGAGAGAGAGAGAGAGAGTATTAATAGCAGAGAGGCTCTTAAGTGAAGCCTATATTTCATGGATGAGAGAGTAGGCTGGCTCTCATTGCCAAACTGTACAGGTATCTATCAACTGATCTGAGTGCAGTCAGAATGGAGAGGGGGCAGAAAAAAGTCGAAGACAGCTCTGAGGCATGGCCAGCTACCTCTGATAAAGGCCAGAAGTAGCACTGCCTCACCGAAACATTAGAACTCACACACACCAGCAAATGGATAACATTTTATTTTTGTGGCTGTGGTTGTAAATTTTGGGGGCATTTTGGTATTGACAAAGTGTTTGGAAACATTCTGCTATAGCTGGCAGGTCTGTATTCATTCCTATGGTGTTTTAGTCAAAAACTGGTGTCAATAACTATATTTAAGAATCTGATGGTTATTTATTGATTATTCTTATTAGTTTTATTTATTTGTATGTGCTCTTTTTTTTTTTTTTTTTTTTAATAAGAACCTCAGTTGAAATATTTGGATCTGGATCATCTAAGATACTCTAGTACTACCTGGTCCATCAGATAGTACAAGAATAGCTCTGAGGTGTCAAGGCGTGGACTCCAAAGGTGCTTTGTTGTGTTTGCAGCAGATGCTTTAAGATGAGGAATTTCCATGTTAGATTTGTTCAAGCACACTGCTGCCGGGTCACTGTGTGTCCCTGCTGCTGTTATAAGAGAGACAGTCAGTATTTGAGTGGCTGTAATTTTTTTGGCTTGTTTGTTTTTGCAGTTGCCCAAAATTAGTTGTTAGTTATAGGGTGTATGCGAAAAAACTACATACACCCTATAATTCAGTAGCTCGTAGAAGCACCTTTAGCAGCGATAACACAAAGTGATCTTATTCTGTATGACTTTATCAATCTCATATTGTTGTGGAGAAACTTTGGCCCACTCTTCTTTACAATCTTGTTCATTGAGTTTTGCAGGAATTTGTTTATGCACAGCTCTCTTAAGGCGTCACCACAGCATTTCAGTCAGGTTGAGATCTGGAGTTTGACTGGGCAACTGCAAAACTTTAATTATTTTCTTTTTCAGCCTTTCTCTTTAACATATGCTGATGTGATTAGGATCATTGTCCTTTTGCATGACCCAAGTTCAGCTCAGTTTAAGCTGTCGGACAGACGCCCTCACATCTGACTCTTTTCTTTATACTTTGCAATCAACAAGGAACTTTTCTGTATACCAAAGTGCTTTTTTCTTAAATGCTTTGTGTTACTGTTTAGGTACAGAGTGGAGAGACATGATCTGGAAAAGGTAAATGGATAGGCTGATGATATGTGACAAATTACTCAGGTTGAATTTAAGTGCATTTCACTTGCATGATACATGTTTTAGCCAGTTCAGACATGTGGATGTGAAGTAGCTTTACGTTCTCCTATAAGGCTGTGTGTTGCAAAAAAACAGCGTGGGCGCTAACGAAAGACAAAGACATTGAATCACTTGGATTAAGATGGATAGAAATGAGAACTGGTAATGGAGACACCTGACAAAGTTATCTTTGTGATTTGATTGAGGCCATCATCACCCTTATTTTGCAAAATGGTTCTGTTTCTCTAGCTTAACCGCCAAGAGCTCTGCATATTTGAAGGTTAGACTCATTCTTTTTCTCTTCTCCAGCAATCTTTATCACTCATCTGACCGAGTTTATTTGTGCAGGTTGACCAGTTGCCAAGGCAATGATGAATGTGCTCTAAGTTTGCTGCTGCCTTGACAACAAGCCAGATAAGTTGTGTATTATCAGTAAGACAATAGGAGGACCAGTGAATATGGGCGGTAAGCAGACATGGGAGAAGGGGAAAAAAAAACCTGGAAATGAAGAGGCTAGTGTTGCTCATTTGACGTCAGACTTTTTGAGTGGGTTTAAAAAAAATGTTTCTTTTTATGTATGATCTTGGTCACAGTTGAATGAAATGTTAAGCTGCATGATCTGAATACTGTTTCAAAAACCTCCCAAAGAAGAGCATGAAGAGTTTTCTGTTCTTTATTTTAATCAAATGTCAAATTTAGCTACAACGTGTTTGCAAAGATGAAAAGTCACTATGAAACTGGCCCCTCATTTTAAATGGTTACCTTAAATAAGTTATTTAAGGTTATCAGTATCAAAACTTTTGCCAGTGACATTTGGTTAACTCCCTCACCATGAAACGTGGAACAGATGCATCAAAAGAATAAAAAACAGACTTTTGTGGAGTGGTGTGGCCCCAAGAGTGCTTGAGTTGTGGAGGTATTTGTATTATTTGAAAATCTTGTGAAACCAGAGAGCCAAGTAACTCACCAGCAATGTAGCCTTCCCTTGTAAAGTCCCTCTGCGATTTATTTCTCAACCTGATACTCTTGTAGTTGTGACCAGCACACAGACTCCAACAATTTTTGAATGTGATGTTGAAAGAGTTCAAATTAGCTTTGACTGTGATTAGGATATCCAACACTGGAAACATGCATGGCCAAATAGGTTTTATAAAAATAAAAGCCAAATATGCACCTGCAAATGTGATCAGAAGTGCCCGCAGACTCACCTTTGACTCTCTCCATGAATAGTGTTGCGGTTTTAGTGTCTGTCCAGCGTATGCAAAGTATTGTGCTGTAACACTTAGACAGTCTGCACAGTCCCAACTGCCTTCTGTCACATAATAAACCCATGTTATCCTGTTAAGGCTTGACAGTGAATGTGACAGAGTGACTGCAAAGTCCAGAGGCGGAAAACAGAATGAGCTGATGTGCTGAATCAAAAGGCCGTTGTATGCATGTCAAAGGTCAGCTTTTAACCAGCAAATCCCCTTTTCTCTCATCTAATCCACCAAGCTGGGGTTTTCCCACACCACAGGGCACATCTCAGACCAACCAGCGTGCAGACAGACAGGCACGATGGTGCCTGATAGCATCCACAAGGCTCAGACCACAAGTAGTCTTATTTCCATCAAAGATCCTTGGCCTGCAGGTATGGAGGGACTGTGGGTCCAAATTTATTTGAGCAAGTGTTCAGATAAATTAAAGCATAGAAAACATGTCTCTTTGTTATAAAATGCACAACTACCGATTCATTTTTACTGTTGAACTTCCGTTATGGTCTGTCCAAAGGCTAGCGGGTCTTAGAAGATTGGCTCAGTACAGCATCCATGCCACAGATGGCACTGTAGTAAAAGTAGCTTGCTTGTTTCAGTAATGTACTGTAGACATGTTTTCTTTTTTCTTTCCAAAGTCCATTGAGACACTTTTCTAGCTGTGCAGAGTCTCATGAGGTAAATTAACCCTCTGTAAAGTTGGGCATTACTCATTTTCTCCATTATGCATTGTTAAAGATTTTAAGAACGTGTCATTAGCTTGAAACTGATAACAGCTGGCCATATCTCAGTTTCAACCATGCACTAGCTAGTTGCCTTCATTAAACATGTCTTACTATTGCAGCATTTACAGGGTCTAGATCAGACCTTTAATGCCAAAAGCTCAGCATTCTGGTTGTCTATTTAAATTTGAAAGTATTGTCACACATTTCGAATATTACAAACTGTCAAGTGATTCTTGGAATAATGGCTACAAAGGCAAAGTTCCAAGAGAGAGAGAGAGAGAGAGAGAGTGTGTGTGTGTGTGTGTGTGTGTGTGTGTGTGTGTGTGTGTGTGTGTGTCTGGGTTCAGTTGTTAGTAACTTTGTACCACAAAGTGTATAATTTTAGCTATGCCATTGCTATGATTAAAGCTGGCACTGGAGGTAATCATTGTGGAGTAATACATGAGCTGTGCTTAATGACAATAATGGATATCAGGAAGGAAAAGAAAGCAGTTTGGGCTGTAATCCATTTAGCTAAAGACTTTCTTTTGAACTTCTATCCAGACTCATCTGCAGGGGTCCAGGTTGTCTGCACATGAGTTAGTTGCACATTTTATTCAACTGAAAGTTGGTCAGGAATTTATAGCATCAAAAGTTACCAAGTATTACTGCAATATATTAGTGCTGGTAGTCTACTGTATTTTCTTGACTCAATGGGAACCTGGAGGCGAAAGCTAACATACACTGTGAGCAGCATCAACGCTTCTTACATCTCTCTCCAGCATGGCATCATCAGGTTACACGTTTACAGAGAGTCAGCAGTTTAGCCCGGTAAAGCTGACTGGCCTTGCTTTGTCAGAAAGGCTGTGATGTGCGCTGTATATCTCTGCATTCTTAAACAATGAGCTTAACTTCGCCTGAATTCAACCCCCCTCTAACATTATGTTGCCTGTGGCACACATCACATCACACACACACACACACTCATCATTTCCCCCACAGACTGAATCGCTCATTTGGTGTGGGGATCAAAGACTCCAATATTTATAAGTGGTCTTGGGGTGTAATTTGTTTCTCGTTTGATTCTGACGAGACCATTCCCCGTCTCCTCTTTATTTATCTATGTGTTTATTTATTTATCTGTTTAAGCCAAACTTCTTCTTCCTCATTACAGCGGCTTTAATGTCCTCGCTGAGCAGAAGCTAATGGCGATATAATGAACGGCGTGCAAGCACATTGAGAGTAAAATGTAAATTGTTTGCCTGGAGCGCTGGTGGTGAAACAGGAGGGAGACAGATTGGATAACCCGCAGTGTATGGAAAGTCCTGTCTCCTGTCATGTGGGAACACAAAGCTCACACTGCTTTAGCCTGTGTGTGTATATATATATATTTTTTTTAAATGCCACATTTTATCTTCCATCTGGTTGGCTTATGAGACTCTTGACTTTATTTGTTTGTTTATCTTTTAATGTATTCTAAGACCATTTCCAGCCTTTTATGAGCCTGTGTTTGATCTGCATCTGTGACAAGTTTGTGTAATGACGCCACAGTTGTTTCCAGGTCTGGTTTGTCACCCCTTTTCACCTGTTTTTGGTCATTTTAAAAATTGTTTAAAATGTTTCGTTTTTAATGTGTGTGTGTGTGAATGTTTGGTGTTTATCGGAGGGGGTAATAGGAAGCTTCTTTCTTCCCCTGTATTCCCTTAATTGATATTTGATTCCCATAACAGGTCGAATGCAGACAGTGTGCGCAGGTGTGTGTATGTTTAGAAAGACATATCTAAGTGGGGTGGTACTGTGTGTGTGAGAGAGCAGGTGCTAAATGCCAGACACTTTAACTCGAGGGATGTCTTAGATTGTGTAGCCCACGCAGAACTCCGTGCACCTGTGTTTTGTTTTTTTGTTTTTTTTCTCGTTAGCACCGCCACACGTGCCTGCTCGTGCTCCCAGCCATACGAAGAATGGACTATACAGACTTTAAGCTTGTAATATTTAATAGCTTGACACCTGAGCCAGGAAGCGTGTCTCCGTTTATGCCAGATGGTGTTCAGCTGAAATCTCATGTTCCATACTGACTACAGTTCAAGCTGGAATGGAAAGCAACAGAGGACCAAATTGGTGTCTTTACAAAAACCACCCCAAAAAAACCCACAAAGTCGGTGTGTCGCGTGAGAATAAAGCCAAAGGCCATTTAATTAGGCGTGTGTGTCTGCCTGTGTGTGTGTAGGGGGGGTTATATCTATTAATTACTGTTATGTTGTATGTTCCACCTGTGTCTACATGGGTCTCCTCCGGATGCCCTGTCTTCCTCCAACAGAGCAAAGACAAGCATGTCAGGTTAGCTGTGGATGTCGGGTAAAATGCTTAATGTACATAGACATTGGTCAGGAAGCCCTATATAAAGTAAAAAGTATAAAGTGAGGGCAGCGCAGTGGCAGAGTGGTTAGCACTCTTGCCTCACAGCAAGATCCTGAGTTCAATTCCACCATCAGGCCAGGGTCTTTCTATGTTCTTCCTGTGTTTGCGTGGGTTCTCCCCGGGTATTCTGGCTTCCTTCCACAGTTCAAAGACATGCAGTTAGTGGGGTTAGGTTAATTGGAAACTCTAAATTGCCTATAGGTGTGAATTTGGGAGTGAATATGAGTGCGACTGGTTGTCTGTGTATATGTGTTAGCCCTGCAACAGACTGGGTACCCTGTTAGGGTGCCAGAGTGTCAGATTGCCTTTCTATTTGTGCCTCTCTCTTCCTTTAGGTAAGCAGGTACGTCTTGCTATTTGTGGTTGCATGAAGATGGAGTTAAAGGTACTTTAGACAGGCTGGAGAGGACTGTTCGCTCAGTTTCAGCTCCACGTCTGGCCTGTTTGAGTTCCAGATGCTCTAACTCAGACAAGCTGTGCTCGAGAAGTCCCTGAATAATGAATCTCAAGCACAAGAAGACTGGTTGATGTGAGTGTGCAGTTCTTTGTGTCTTGTTTGTGAACTTTTGGCACATTAGCATTCCACTGTGTTTGCTCGCAAGTTGCTTACATTTCTGTTTAATATCTGAGTGCGTGACAGTTATTTGTACTAATTATTGGACGCATTACATTAGATCAATAGAGATGCATCACATACTGCGGGCGCAGTAATAAGCAATCTCATTATTCAATCAGAATAACGACTAAATATGACTATCATAGGTTATTGGCTCCTTTTTTCTTAAAAAATTAAAAAGATATAGATAAATGTGGATATTTGCTTTTTTGACAGAATTTGCATGTTTAAGAAGATCAGTCCAACTCATTTTGTTTATGTGTAAACAGAGTAAGTCAAAAATCAACTAATTGGTTAATTATCTTCAAATTCAACTGAGTGACGGAGCTTTTCCTGCTGTAACTGTTTTGGGAGGGTGTGTGTAAGAAGACTCATTTGAGTTATCTTAGGAGCTAGTGGTGCATGTTATTAGCAAAGAGACAATCCCCCCTGTTGAGCCTGATTAATGATGTAGGACAACAGAAGGGTGTGTGGATGAGGCAAACATAACAGACCTACACTGGACACACACGCACAGAGCCATACACATTTTGTTTGCTCTTACCTCACTGCCTGCCTGGTGCAACAATCAGATTTTAGTTAGCTGACACCTGTGAGCTCCAGCAGGTCATAACAGGTGAAGACGAGTTTATTTTTATTTTTTTAGTGTGTCTGAAACACTTTATTTATTGAGGTTTCTCACATGATGTCATGTGCACATTGAGAGTTGTCTGTTGTATTGGATGCGATAGGATCAGTGATTGCTAAAGAGAAATGTGTATTTCCCAACTAGTTGTCAGTGGTTCCCAGTGGTTTCTGGGCCATAAACCTTCCCTTGACTGCTTTGGTTGCTAGCTGATTGCCACGGCTGCCTGTAGTTTTTCACGGTTGTCTGCAAATACTAACTACTAACTAAGCAGCAGTACAACTGGAAAAGGTGTGACACAAACTGGAAATGGAGGTTTCCCTTTAAAGTAAGAGCAGATGGGCAGTTTTTGTGAAAATGGCCGTCACTTCAATTCAAACTAGCGGTGGGGAGAAAAAATTGATACAGCATAGGACCAAGTTGCAATACTCGTGACCACTTTGATTGGAAAGCCATTGCACATTCGCCTGATAGAAGATAGGCTGCAACTGCTTGCAGGTAGGTTGACTTGGACGGACTGCAATCACTCTCAGAGAGACTGTGGAACATTTGCAGATAAATAAATAAAATGCAGACCAATTGGCAACATCCTGCCATCAGTCTGAATGACTCTTGGTCCATGAGAACAACAAGGGGATAAATCGCAATATATGTTACAGCAAAACTCAGCGTGTCACAAAATGCATGTCACTAAAAAGAAGCAGGGTTGAAATAATACTGTCTGGTGATTCCCAGCTTTAAATCAAACTGCAGCCATAATTTTGGCTGATACTGAGTTTCACAAGCCTCAGTGAAAGTGGAAGCCACTGCCTGACAGATGCGAAGCATCGACAGAGCACTTGGTGGATTTGGCGGTTCCTCTGGAGCATGAGCGTACTTGGCCTTAAGAGTTTACAGTCAGTGTTGCACAACAAGAAAGACATCATTGCCTGCACACGTCGTGTCGAGCATCACTTGTGCTGTCAGGGGCTTCTGACTATGCCGTTTCTTGGAAGTGTTAGTTTCATAATCAGTGAAATGGTGTTTTTTCTTTAGCAGCCACATCTGTGCCACATTGGGTTGTTTTAACAGTGCTCAGCTTTTAGTCAGCACCCTTCATAGTTGCATAATACCAGAAATGGATAGATTTATAACAACAAATGTCAAATTCAATTCATTTCCCAGAACGCTTTGTGGTGCTGATTAAATGGAACTCGTCTTTCTTCATTTATCACTTTCGCTGTGTGAGACTGTGTTCTTACTGTGTTCTTACTGTGGGAAGTTTTTGTCCACATCTGGGTTTTTTCTAAGTTTTTGGAAGGAGAGGCACATCAGGCATCTGCAAAACTAAAAGGAAGTATTTTGAAATTTAAAAAAAAGAAGTATTTTGCCGTATTTTGCCGTTAGTCCACAAAAATTTGGGGACGGCAGTTGGGTGCCCATCTCTGAGCCTGGTTCTGCCAGAGGTTTCTTAATGTTAAAAAGTAGTTTTTCCTCCCCACTGTCATCAAGTGCTTGCTCAACGGAGATCGTCTGATTGTTTAGGTTTTTTTCTGTGTTATTGTAGGGTCTTTACCTTACCATATAAAGTACCTTAAGGCAACTACTGTTGTGATTTGACACTATATAAATAAAACTGAATTGAATAGTAACAGTTTAACAGTGTTACGGCCCCTGGCCTCGTGTGACATGGGGAATCATCTTAACTCTACTATATTTACAGTGGGGCAAAAAAGTATTTAGTCAGCCACTGATTGTGCAAGTTCCCCCACCTAAAATGATGACAGAGGTCAGTAATTTGCACCAGAGGTACACTTCAACTGTGAGAGACAGAATGGGGAAAAAAAAATCCATGAATCCACATGGTAGGATTTGTAAAGAATTTATTCGTAAATCAGGGTGGAAAATAAGTATTTGGTCAATAACAAAAATACAACTCAATACTTTGTAACATAACCTTTGTTGGCAATAACAGAGGTCAAACGTTTACTATAGGTCTTTACCAGGTTTGCACACACAGTAGCTGGTATTTTGGCCCATTCCTCCATGCAGATCTTCTCGAGAGCAGTGATGTTTTGGGGCTGTCGCCGAGCAACACGGACTTTCAACTCCCGCCACAGATTTTCTATGGGGTTGAGGTCTGGAGACTGGCTAGGCCACTCCAGGACTTTCAAATGCTTCTTACGGAGCCACTCCTTTGTTGCCCGGGTGGTGTGTTTTGGATCATTGTCATGTTGGAAGACCCTGCCTCGTTTCATCTTCAAAGTTCTCACTGATGGAAGGAGGTTTTGGCTCAAAATCTCACGATACATGGCCCCATTCATTCTGTCCTTAACACGGATCAGTCGTCCTGTCCCCTTGGCAGAAAAACAGCCCCATAGCATGATGTTTCCACCCCCATGCTTCACAGTAGGTATGGTGTTCTTGGGATGCAACTCAGTATTCTTCTTCCTCCAAACACGACGAGTTGAGTTTATACCAAAAAGTTCTACTTTGGTTTCATCTGACCACATGACATTCTCCCAATCCTCTGCTGTATCATCCATGTGCTCTCTGGCAAACTTCAGACGGGCCTGGACATGCACTGGCTTCAGCAGCGGAACACGTCTGGCACTGCGGGATTTGATTCCCTGCCGTTGTAGTGTGTTACTGATGGTGACCTTTGTTACTTTGGTCCCAGCTCTCTGCAGGTCATTCACCAGGTCCCCCCGTGTGGTTCTGGGATCTTTGCTCACCGTTCTCATGATCATTTTGACCCCACGGGATGAGATCTTGCGTGGAGCCCCAGATCGAGGGAGATTATCAGTGGTCTTGTATGTCTTCCATTTTCTGATGATTGCTCCCACAGTTGATTTTTTCACACCAAGCTGCTTGCCTATTGTAGATTCACTCTTCCCAGTCTGGTGCAGGTCTACAATACTTTTCCTGCTGTCCTTCGAAAGCTCTTTGGTCTTGGCCATGGCGGAGTTTGGAGTCTGACTGTTTGAGGCTGTGGACAGGTGTCTTTTATACAGATGATGAGTTCAAACAGGTGCCATTCATACAGGTAACGAGTGGGGGACAGAAAAGCTTCTTACAGAAGACGTTACAGGTCTGTGAGAGCCAGAGATTTTCCTTGTTTGAGGTGACCAAATACTTATTTTCCACCCTAATTTACGAATAAATTCTTTACAAATCCTACCATGTGAATTCATAGATTTTTTTTTCACATTCTGTCTCTCACAGTTGAAGTGTACCTCTGGTGCAAATTACTGACCTCTGTCATCATTTTAAGTGGGGGAACTTGCACAATCGGTGGCTGACTAAATACTTTTTTGCCCCACTGTAAATCTACTTAAACATTTAGCTACAAAAAATTGAGCAGTTTAGGTGTGTGTGTGCGCGCGTGTGCCTTTGCTTCTACTGTGTTTAACTAGAAGTTGACTGTGACAGAGTTGGACTAATCCTCAGGCTGCCATCTGTTGTTTGACCTCCTCCTTATCAACACATAACCAGCCTCCACAGGTCCAGTGTGTGTTTGTGTCCCCATTCCCAGTAATGAGGTGTGTTTGTTTGTGTGTGCAGGGCATGACTGTCAGTCAGCCATCATGAGCCAGACAAGTTAGGAGGGAGTGGGGTGGGGATTGTCATTAGCACAACCTAACACAGGCCTTGTTTGAGGTTAATAGGGTCATGCTCCTGCTAAAGGTACACATGTGGGACTTATTTCAGACCAAAGGTTAGATTGGCAGAGAGGGGAGACCAGTTTTGGGTCCGCTTGCCTTATGGGTACATGTCACGATCATATTTCAGAATAGTTCCACTTACGGATGTCGGCATGCATTGCAGTTCATGAAGCTGATTGAAATTCATTCTATTCATTCTAAGACCAGCCTGAAGAAATGAGAAGTGAATTCATTATTTTTGTCATTTGTTGTTCCAGCCTTGGAACTCCTTTGTGTTGATTTCCATTTGAAATAAAAGTTTAGACAAGTTTTTCTTCCCCTTTTTTTGCTTTGTGTCCCATTTAAAGCTTAATTGTGTTTGTGAAATATTTTTGTACACAGCAAATCCAGCATGTCCAAATTAACACTGTCAGATTTGATTTCAACACTATTAAAGTGTCTATATGGGTCCACACCAGAGAGTGTTAATTTAACTCTTTTTGGAGAGTTGGTACGTTAACTCTGATTTAGTGTTAAACACCAAATCTGTCTGGAGTTGATAATTTAACACTTGGTGTTAAGAGTTTATATATTAACTCTCAAAGAGTATTTTAGTTTAACTACGTAAGAGTTATCTTCTAATCCATTCTAAAAAGCAGGAATTTTACTGTTCTGACCTTCTAGAAATTTCTTTTGGAAATAAACATTTACTAAAAAGATGCAATGGTTTTTGGAAAACATTTATTCTGAACTGTGCAACACAATTTCAAAACATTTTCTGAAAGATGTAACAGTGTACATGTTCTCGCTTTCATTAGAATTTTGTTTATCAAAAGGTCTGACATAGGTGAGCTGGTAAATGCAAATAACAGCATTCTCATCACTTATTTCTTCAATACAATATGCATGTCCTTCATTCATCCCTTTGTGGAACTTCAACGCACTTCTGCTCTCCCCCATATTCCATCTTCACAAGCATATCCTGTGTGGAGATTGAATAAAAATTGGTTGACACTAATTAATGGCACAAATAATCCAGTAAACAATTGCAGCACAGTAAAAAAAAAAAAAAAAAAAAGGAATCCTCTTATTACTTGTGTAAAGTATTTTCCCAAAAGACAAGGACACAGGCAACAGGTAATACTGAACTAAAGGTAAAACCTCAGCCTTTTTAATTTTTACTTAAACCGTGTGCACAAAACTCTGGAGGGATCTATGCTAACGTAGAACCCAGTCAGGACTGCTGTTTGCTCGTTTTTTTTTATGGGCGATCGTTTTCAGGCTTCAAGTAGCACCATTATACCAACATTTCACATTCTAGACATTGTTTTAGGTGTATTTGACCAAAAGTTTGACTGAAAATTCACATGCAAGCTTTTTTTCAAGGCTGTGGTATTTGCCCGCAAACAATACCTTTCAGCTAGCTAAAACAGAATATTATGCTATCAGCGAGCAACATGGCTAATGCCTTTCACACAGCTTTGTCTCAACTCCAAAGAGCCACAGAAGTAAAAGCTCATAATAATAATTGAAACAATCTTTGAAAAAATGACTTACCAAGCATGGCAAACAACTCAAATATGTAGAGCAAAATGTTCTGAAACGGCTTCACTTCAGCTTCGATTGGAGCCGTGCTGGGGGCGGAGTCTGTGAATTTACTCTGTTGGTGTCATAGCCCCTGTAGGAGTTCAGAGTTAAGAGGTCAAGAGTTAATGTTTCCATTGTAACACCTCCAGATTTGACAGAGAAACACTCATTTTTAACACTCGATTTTAACTACTATCATTTTACACCTCAGAGTTACATTAAAAGAATGTGACTCTGCTTAGAGTAAAATTAACTCTACTTTTGCAAGAAGACTATTAACACCAAAACATTTAACACTTTTGAACTCTACAACAGATGATATTAGGCAGTGGCCCTCGGTGAGCTATGGAGGGATCTTCTACTGCATGTATAACAAACCTATTGTATGTGTTGTGTTTGGGACGCTAACTCTGCCGTCTTGATGTTGCCCTAATTACAGTAACTAACGTCTTTTTTTCAAATATATATTGCTACAGGTTTTTGATTAAGTTCATTTGTCTGGCGCCAACAATCAGCCCCTTGAGAGTCTTGGCCCACTAATCTTGGCTAACAAACCAGTTCTAATCTATCTAGCATTATCATAGCTTCACCACAGTAAGCTAGGCAGCTGCATACTAGCCACTGTGAGACTTGCTATGGTTCATCTTTCACGCTGGAAACAAAGTCCCATCTGTTTATTCTTGTTTTAATTGTTGTTTTATTGGTTCTTGAACTTCTGACAGAGAGTTGATGAGATTAAAATTTCTCTTGTTTACAATGTAAATTCTAGTGCAGAGCCTGATCAAAACATAGCTGTGTGAAATAGGACATTGGGCCTTTTGCTGCCATTTATGGTTCTCTCTTCCCCTCTGCTTTCTTTCACTGTTTGTGAGCAGAGAGTTGTTCAAAGGAACACAATAGGAAAAGGAAACGATAACCAAAATATGAGACCTGCTCATCCAGACAACTTTAAACTTGACGCTTGACTTTTTAGCTACCCAGCAATAGAGCAGATGAAGGACTCTAGCTGAAACTCAGATCACACACAGCTTTTTTCTTCTTTCTTTTTTTTTTTTTTTGCTATTGCCAGCAGCCCTGTTGCTTAGCACCAGCCTTGTCCAGAAGTAATCAAATCAACCTACAATCCTTTTAAAGATCACAAATTAACCCATTTTGTTTAATCTGTACAAAATCATAGTGTAAAACAAATCTAGTTTTTACACGAGGTTGTGAGACCATTTCTTGACTGGGAAAAGTCTCGTGGTCACTGTGGAGTTCTCAGGTGACCAGCAGAGACTACAAGAATTCATCATCACCCCCCCCCCCCCCCCTTTTTTTTTTTTTTTTGTAAAATTTGTTATCTTTGGGAGGAGTAGGGTAATACGTGTTTCTGTGGTTTTCATACTTTGTGCTCAGCGAATTATGTTTAAAGAGAACGATGTTTCCATCGAGAGGAGATAAGGGAGCTGAGAAGTTGGCTGAGCTATGTGGCTCACAATGAGCAACATCCACACGTCACTTCATATCTTACACACTCGCATGTATGTATATTAAATATAATATTGATCTCAGTGGGTTTGATGAGGCATGTTTGTTCTTTTTCTTCTCGTCATACTGAAAAATGTGATTTCCTCTCTTCACCTCAGTATATTTTTACGCCCACTCTGCTTCTGTTCTCTCTTTTTCCATTTCTACGTCACGTTCTTTGACTATTCTCAGTGATATTTCTGACAGGCTTTTTTGGTGTGAGTCATCCCACTTCACTGCAGTTTTGTCCCTAAATAGGTTTGAATTGCGACAGCGTCAGTCTTTTTTTTCTTTAGGAAGATAGCTTTTAGCTCTGCAATGGTAAAACGGTTGAAGCTGAGTCGTGGTTTGTGGATGAAAGCACAGGATGATGTCCGGAGCTGCTGCGTGGGATGTGCACTGTTGGCTGTTTGAACTTTCTCATTCACAAATTCTTGCCTAATGTCCTATTTTGGTATATGTTTCCATGGGAAGACAGAAATTATTTGAGGCAGAGGATTGTTAAGACCTTTTTTTTCCAGGCTTTGCTTGTCGATATATTAAGGATGACAGAGGTGAAAGTAAAAGATGTGTCCCATTCGTAAAACGCTGAACAGAACATCCTTCCTTCACACGACAGTCGTACACTCCTGGCAAGTGTGGACAGTTCCTCTCAGCATTGTTCAAATCCCACAGCTGGGGAAGCATCCAAGGCCAGACCTGTTCAACACACTAGACTGTCTAATGATTTGTGCCGTGTCTAATTTGTTCTCCATATGGTGCATACACACACACACAGACACATAGACACAGCGAAACCTGTCTGACCTTTGTTCCAGCTCTCTCTTTCCAAACTGCTAATATTATTTGCTCTGCTGTTTGAGAGCTGTTTCTAAGGGAAGGTGCTGGTTAGCTGTCCTGATCAACTAGCATTAATCCACTTGATTGGATTTAATGAGCCACACAGGATTCATTTACCACTCAGACCTGACTGGAGCTATGTGCAGCGTACAGTAGGAAATTGGAAAGAATTGCGATGTAGTCTGGAATCAAAACATAGCATCTGTGAATACCTAGCCTTGGCCAAATTACATAGTTACTTTATTAGAACATCTTCTCTGATTGAATCAACAAGGAGGAGCAGTAGGGGATTTGAGGTGGAATTAATAATGCTTTACTCGAAAACATCAGGGAAACGGGTCAAATCATCCCTGGATGAGCTTGAGAGGGTGCAGCGGCAGGTTAAGCCCTTAAGAGCTTCTTCTTTCTATAAGAAAGAAGAGCGAATGAGGTGGGAATGAGATGGGCAGGAAAAAAATTGTATTAGGATATTTGCTTTGTACCCAGGTGGTGTAAATTGACCTATTGCACCACCAGTACATGTTATTAGTAGAGCAGTTCCTTTTTCTCTCCTTTTCTCTCTCTCTCTTTTTTTTTTTTTTCTTTTGAGCTCCTCTTTTCATTTTTGCATTGATTTACATGTTCATGGTTTCAACCTTTGTAGTGCAAAAAACCCTCTAACTTTCATTTTAGCTAATGAGTGCTGAATTTGAATGGGGGTATTTTTTTTGTGATGAGGAAACCATCTCAGGTGAAATTTGCAATGCAAGTGGCATGGATAGTATCATTAGGAAAAATAGGGCAGCAAGGCACATTTGGATTATTTTTTGATTTGAAGAAGTTCCTTTCTTCTACAATTATAACACGAAGACAAATGTAACACTTTTTTTAACCAGTTAGGAAGTTTTTTTGCAGTCTGACTTTACCAAACTTCCTTTTTTTAGTTTGAGTGAAGAGCAATTAATTTAAACTGCAAAGATGTTATAAAAATGTACCACTGTAAATGTACAATGAAATTGTGGGTGCTCCACACCAACTGTGCTGGAATAAAATATAAATGGTCGACAGCAGTAATACATAGCATGCAGGAGAAATATATACAGTGAAGAGGGATGTATACAAAACGAGAGAAATGTATACAAAAGTGACATAAATTTTGTCATCGGGCAGCGAGAGCGGATGTCTGTGTGCCTGTTTTCCAGTCTTAAATGAAAAATTGACGATACCCATGATGCTTCATTTGGGTACAGCTGTTATTTACTTTCAAATGCTCTGAAAAAGCTGATGTTTCTGCTGCTGGGTTCTTTCTGTCCTTCATATTCTAGTTAGATTTGTAAAAGGTTTCTAAGCCTTGATCAATAAGTTTATTAAAAGATAATGACTATCATTATTTGTGAGACTGATACAATTACTGCTGCTCTTTTCTTTGTTCTGTTATCCAATTTTCAATTGGAGCTAACCAAGCATCCAATTGAAGCCAGTTCTTTAAATTAAGCAATTACATCTCTCTTTATTGCTTGTCACAGAAGAAAATCTTTTAATTTACCACCTTATTTTCTTGTGGCGCTCTTCTTTTAGGTTTTGGTGTTTCAAAAGAAATACCTCATGGTGGCTGTCTATAGCCTGGTAAAGCTGCTCTCTTTTGGTTTTGCTAACTACTTCTAAAGTGTTTTTGCATATTTAGAAACCAAAACAAAACGTAAACAAATATTAGATGATTATTTCTCTGAAGTGATTATCTTATATTCCATTGCTGCATGAGTGTTCTCAGTCTTTCTTCCTTAAGAAACTGTTCTGTTCAATACACAGCTGACACAAAGCAGTGTGCAAGATGGCACCACTCCAAATTACTGGTGGGTCTTTCTGGCCATTTGTATTTTTTCTGTGTCCGAGGCTGGCTGGGGCCGGGCTGGTAGCTGACAGCAGATGATCCCTTTTTTAATGAGATTTTTTTCCCCTCCCCTCTCTGTCTCGCTTCATGGCGCCACAAGGGAATCATCTTAGTCAGACAGAAGCCCTGAACCATGAACAGAAAAGCCTGGACACAGATAGGACACCAGCAGACAGGCAGGGAGAACGGGAAGGATAAAAGGAAGGACGGAGGGAAACCTTGGGAGGGGGAGAGGGAAAGCAGAAATTATAGTTATTGTTATATATTGACAGACAGTTCCCCTAACTAGTTGTCAAGTCAGTTGAGATTCTGATGTGCATTTGAAATAAATGAGTTCAGACTTGAATTAGCTTTAGGTGACAGATTAGGCCAAGCCACGTTTTGCTTTTTAACTTTAGATTGAATAGATGCTGTTTTCAAGGACACAATCTATTTCTCATAATGACTATGCATAACTGATGTCTTTTATGTCAGTACTTAGTAATTTTCACAGTATGTAATTTATGCTACATTTGAGACATGGGCCTTATCAAGAACATTATTCAGGTTCTAAAATCTGAAAACATTTTCATCCAAATATTAGATTTACAACTAACAGCCTCAAGCCAGCCTGGAGTCAGAGAGTGACAGGCTCTTTGAGGATAATACTATACTGTGAGGTCTATAAGATTTGATGGGGCCTAAATAATCAAGACTTTCCATGTGAGAAGGATTTAGACTTCTGGTTAGACACCATATTTCAGAGATTTTTAGGGTGAAATATAATGACTTTTTTTTGCCTGCCTGTATCTAAATGTTTTGTGTCATCTGACTTAATAGATCATTAACACTGGGTATCATCAGCACATCAATTAAAATGTTTGGATGTTTTCTAATAATATGGAAGGATGCATAATGTAAAAATATATTGGTACCAGCTCAAAACCCTGTGGAACTCCATGTTTACATCAACAGGGGCTACTGACTTTATATTTACACAAAAAATGAAATTTGCTACATCTTAAAGATGGCTTAGTTTTACAGAGGGCTTTGACATAGAGCAACAGGCCAAATGAAGATCTTCTAAATGAGTGCAATACCATTTCCTTCCATACTCTCATGTTATCTGCTTTAATGCATGCCATTTGTGATTGGTACCAAGGAGTCACCAGACAGTCACCTCTCAATTTTTTTTTATTTTTTATTTTCCCTCCAAGAGGAGCTACAGAGTCCAGCACTGTACGTAGTGAGGGTGTAACACTACTAACCAGACAATTGGCCTCTGTGGGAGTGAAGTCTAGGTAGTTGCTTTGCATTGTGTTGGCACATGGTGTTAACAAGATAACTTAAGCACTTAAGCACTACTTTAAATTTCGTTACAGTACCTTCAGAAAGACATCTAGTGTAATTGCATAGTTGAGTGTTTAGTTCTTCGCTATTTTAAAATTAAATGTTAAAAGATGTGTTAGAGTTAGGGGGGTTTGAGGACATCAGATGCTGCTGGACCCGTCACCCAAAGGAGTGGTGCTCAAATGGTGATTGTAACAGTTGGTTGGTACATCTGAGTAGCAAGAGGAAGATTGGTCATGTGGTGTAAACCATAAGATCCACTCACCCATCCATTAATCATCTGTTTTGTTAGTTTACAGTTAATGTGTCCGGACCGTATTTGCATACATTCATTACATTTAGTCTAGTGGAAAACCAGAGCACAATCTACTCTTGTACATTATGTTAGATTTTACACATACAGGGAGAAATTGAGTTTTTTATTTAATGCTGCTGTAATTATATTAATTTTGTGTGATGGGGAAGACTTTTGAAATAATCAAAGTGGCAAGGCTCAAAGGAAATGGGGTGTTATTTGATCTGTTGATCAGGCTTGTCCACTAGTTTGGTTTAGTTTAAAATATTTTTAAAACTCTTGAATGGGTTTGCCACAGAACTATGAAGACATGCATAGGGTCCACAGACAACGTAGCTTAAAGAATTAGCTGAACTTTGTACGTTTTTGAAAACCTAGTTTTATGATTAAAATGTCTACCTCAGTTGTGCTTTAGTAGTGTCAATTATCAAATGTTAGCATAGCATGCTAATACCCCTTATTGAAACTATGGTTATACTCTGTTATTGATATGGACAGCTGGAGACCCAATAGTCAACTTGGCGTTTTTGCTTTACTTCTTTGATGTCTGGTTGACATCCAGCACTTGGCGTGCAATGCGTCGTTGGTGAGCTGTGAAGTAAAATTTTCCACAATCAGTCTGTGTGGTCCCAAAAAACAGGGAGACACACAAACGTATGCTCTCACTGCCTGATGATGAAGTTTACATCACTTGAACTCGAGCCGACTGTAGCTGACCTGCGGCATGACATGGAAATATAATCAAGCCTTAAGATAGTGATTATCCTAAACAGCAGACGTGCAAAACAGTTTTTATGTGACTATAATGTTGGCAATTCACGACTTCTCTCAAAGCACTGTGATGGACTGTTTTTTTTGTTTTTTGTTTTTCTCTATTTATAACTTATGTTTAGCAGGCTGCATTGTAAAATGACTTTAAATATACTGTACTTACAGATGTATCTCAGACTGCACATCAATCTTATTTTAATAATGTTTCATCAGCATTTTTAGAAAACATTTACAACCAGATTTCATGGGTTTCGTCTAATTAGTGAGTTACTATAATTGGCACTAGTTTATGTTAACACCAGATGTATCGGGGTCATTTATCTGCCCATTAATCTACCAATTTATCTAATCACCATCTAGCCATACTGCCAGCTACCTCCCGTCTTTTCTTTATGACTGATGACTTCTGCACAGCACCAACAAATCATAATGAGCCCATCTGACAACCTTTATGGTGCATTTTAGCCTGAAAGCAAAGGCACAATGGGAAGTCTCAATGGAAAAGCGAGTTCACCACCAATTACTTCCTTTATTGTTTAGGAGAGAAAATCTTGATGGTAGAAGAAATGAAGGAGAGGAAAAGTAGAGTCAAAGATCTTGTGAATGTTTAATGCACAATGCTGTGGTAACCACATCCTCACCATTGTTCAGTGGGATTGTCTGTGTGCATGCATTGTAGCATGTGGGGTCTGATATTCTGCTGCCTGCTGCTTCTAAAAGGCTTTCCCGATCATTCCTTTGTTCCTTGTTTTGTTTTTCTCTCTCTCTCTGGTTCCTTCCTTGCTTGCTGTTTTAGTGTAGCGTCCTCAGAGAGAGGTTGATATATGACATCTGTTTGATGAAAATTGGACTGCGAACATCCCATGTGGCAGATGGAAACGCATCTCCAGTATTTCTCGATGCGTTGTGCATCTGGGTTGAAAAATGAGACTTTAGAGAGGGGAAAGAAGAGGTTTTCTAAAATGACTCCCTCAACCATCGACAATCCCAGACAGAGTAAGAAAGAGAGGATGGAGAAGGTCGGGGAAATATGAAAACGGCAAATGAGGCAGAATTCATTGAGGAAAAGCAGGAAAAGTAAGGCTATAAAACAGAGGAAAACCAACACCAGGCCTCGTTAAACAGGCCGTTACCATGAAGCTTATTGTCCTGTCTCCATCTGCGTTTAAGACTATCTTAAGACCGTCTTTACTTTGAATGCATTTCCTGTCTAAATGTACATCCACTCATAAAGTACAGGAATTAGGCACTTTAACAGCTTTATGTTAAATCCATTAATGAGGAGGGATTTCCTTTGTCACAGTGAAGTTGTTGACCCTTTTTTCTCAGTCTTCTTACTAAGTGTCAGAATAGAGGATGTTCACTGATGGGACCAGTAGCTTAGCTTCCTCACACAGATGCTGATATGACACATGGCTGACTGGAGCTGCATCAGCCGAAAACGTGCTTCAGTTACTGCTTGGGGAATTTGACATTGTGCTTCTTACCTCCCCCCCTCAAAGGATTTCATTTTATTACAACACATTACATCCTGTTAGTTACAAAAACAGTGTCAGCTCTAAAACAATTTTTCTTGCACTAGAGCGAAATGATGAATTCAACAAGCAAGAAACACGAGAAGTCACACGATCATGCAAGCTGAAGTGATTAGCATCTTATTTTATTATTTGTGATCTATAACTCAATACAGTGGAGATATTAAAATAGCCTGAGCAATAGCATGACTGTCTTGATGGGCTTTATTATAATCCAAGCAAGAGGTTTTTTGAGATAATTCAGCATTGAAGTGTTGTTCACGTGAAACATATTCATTCCTAAAAGGAAAAAAAATGGAAATGTGACACACACTTGCATTTAGAAAAGCTTCAAATTAATCTTTGTTCTGACAAATGGCTTGGAGGCAGACTTTAAGTGGGAATGTTGAGGTTTTTGTCTGCTTTGCTACAATTAGGGAGTGATCGACCATTTGCCGCTGCTGTCTTATTTTCCATTTCATTTCCCTGTCTTAAACCCCCACCTTGCAGCACTCATCCTTAAACTGTGACTACATTATGCATGGACCAGAAAGTGTATCATAGTAGATATGAAATATGCATGAGCTTTTGTGCAATGATGCCCCTCCCCATCCCTTGATTTATCCCCCAAAAGGAAGGAATCATTTTGTGTTGTCTGATTCATTTAGGGGCTAGGATCACTGAATTCTTGTGGGGAGGGGGTGAGAGGTGTCTGGTTATTTGTGGTATTTTCTTCAAATGGCGATAGAAATGAAAAGAATGATGGTGGTGATAGGGACAGAGACAGGAGTACGGGATGAAAGCGCAGAAAGAAAATGGATATGGACTTAAAGGTCAGACTTGAGGCTGAAAGAAGGAACAAGGAAACGGACGAGTGAAGTAGGATAGAGAGACAAAAGCAAGTGTGACACATCAACGGAAGATCAACAGAAGGAGTCTTCTGGGGACTGTCAATAGAAGCGATATCAACTGATTGATTGTGTCAGTGTGTCACACGGAGCTGATCTCTAGAGACTGTGTGTGTGTGTGTGTGTGTGTGTGTGTGTGTGTACGTCCTTGTGCGTGGCGGGGCTCAGGGCCTCAGCTGTTGTCAGAGCAGAGGGCCACGCGCCTCTTTTGGAAGCACTCCAGAAGTCCCATATTGTGAAGCCACAGTCCCCACAAAGGGAGCGCCTCCATCTTGTGGAAATGTTTTTGCTCCTCCACCCTGTTCTCAATTTCTGATCGCATTTGTTTGGGTGCAGGAGAGACAGAGCATGGAGATGGCTTTTTAATGATACTGGAGCGCAAGGCACATGTTGTGTGTATGGTGAGAGGTTTAACTTTGCAGTGTTATGCTTGGATCTGGTTATTGAGAGGTTTCCACCCAATATTTTACCCCTCTGAGGTCTAAAGTGAGAGAGGGCTCATTTTTAGGATTTGCATGGCATGCGGCTTTCGGCCACAGTTGTGGCTGTGGTGATAAACAAAGGCATCATCTCTCCCACACAGAACCACAGCTGTGCAGATGAACACGCTGTGCACAGATGACACAAGCACAACTGTCTTGTAGAGAATCTGTTTTAAAATTTGTGGTTCGGTTGAAAGTTTGGTGCCTACATCACTCTGACATTATCCAGTAAGTGGTGACTACTTGCGTGTGCATCACCATGACAAATGGAAACACAAACACACAATGATTATACAGCATACATCCTTAATGACTTTAAAAAGAAGAATTGGGTGCACAAGCTTAAATTTATTTTGGCCTTTCTCTGATCCACACATGGTAAAAAGTATACATACAGTCTTAAGTATATACAGAGACTTGCTCTTTTAATATGTTGTTCTATAAGGTTCTTTAATATGAACCATGAGGCCTATTAACTTATTGTTAGTGATCATGATTGACTACAGCTGGTAGTTTCTTTTTGCAGCATTAAAATGAGAGCACTCATTGTTTTGATCAGTCTGATCGTCACTGTGTTCCTCTGACTTTCCTTTTGCTCTAAAAAGAAGAATTTTAGGTTCGTATGCTGTAAAGTTCTCTTCGATCCATTTCTAAACAATTACATATTCCAAGATCATAAAACAATGATACACGAGTACAAGTTATTTCGATGTTTCTCCCAATTTCTGGAAGAAGACTCAAGCTGTCACCCTCAGATGAGAGAAAACTGTTTTAATATATTCAGAAAAAAACAGGAGCCACCAGGACTCACGTCATCCATGAAGTGCTGGAACACCAGCGTGGTTGTCCACAATGAAGTGAGTTTTACATCGCTATGGACTAGGGTATTGTATGGGGTGTTGGCCAAGGCAGAAGCCCCTACTTAAAAATTGACGTCTTAAAGCTTGACTAAAATTTGCAGCTTCCCACATAGACGAGCAAATTGCCTTTAGAAAAAAGCTTTATGGTCGGACAATGATAAGATTGCGCTAGCAACAGTGACAAGAGGTATGTTTAGAGGAGTAAGGCTTTCTAACCTAAGAATAGTGTATGGACTGTCAAGCATGGTGGTGGTAGCATCATGCTGCGGCTGTTCTGCCCCAGAGCTGGGGCTGGGGTTGTTTTGCTGGATGGAATAATGAAGGAGGACTACCTACAAATTCTCCAACTGGATGTTCCTACAGGAGAGTGGTCCCACATACACAAAACTGGTTTTGGAATTGATAAAGCAGGCTTAAGCTTTTGGAATGCTTTTCTAAATTTTCAATCTCAACCGTATTAAAAATTTATGGGCTCAGTTCAAAGGAAACTAACCAGTTTAGATGAACTCCAGAATAATGCCAAAAACTTGTTGATGACTACCAAAAGCATCCAGTCACCTCTAGTGCACCTTGCTAAAGGACATTTAACAAAATTGTTCCTGAACATCCCAATATATACACATACATACCCTTCCATATGTGTATATGTCCTTAAGTGTATTTTTGTGGATTAGAACTATGTATTAATACATTAAATATGTATCTTGCTTAATCATTCCGCCCTGAAAAAAGAACCAAAGACATTCTTAAAAGTCTAAAATTACTTTGACATTTATGTTCATGATGACTGTAAACTTTTGTATGTAAAATCTGTAGTTATGGTAAGTTTAAAGGAAATTTTTCACAGTTAGTTTAATTTCCTCAGGACCTCCCTTGAGTTCCCCTGCCGTGCATGGCGGATGCTGTCATAACCCTGACTGGAAACTGATTCACCAAACAAATCATTAAACATTTAACAGATGATACTTTCTGTAACTAGCTTCACCTCCTCAGTCCACTTCAGCATATTTGATCTGTTTGTAAATATTCTCTTAGAAGACTCATCTGCTTGGTCACGCAACTTGAAAAGATCCAAAGTTGAAAGTCTTGTCACACTTCTAAAAAACTTAATACAAAACAAGCTATTAACAATGAAATCAGCCCTTTATATGTCCTTTCTTGTACATTCATGGGAAATATTTGCGTAATGAGATGTATTAAATAAACATTTTTGGGAAAGGGTTGGGTTTTCTTAAAGTTTGGAGGCTGCATTTGAAAGCTAGTATGAGACCAAATGTGTAATTTCAGGCAAACATCGGAAAAATGGTGTTTGAAACATCTGGAAGATCATTTAAATTAATCTGAAATAATGATCAATGAATGAACCTCTGCTGCACACTGCAGTTTGCTAATTGTATATATATGTGTGTTTTTTAATTAGATCGGATGCAGTAGAAGCTGAAACAGGATCAAATTCTGCTAGAAGCATAGCATGCATCCTGAGAGTTACACATCTTTAAATTAAAGTCATTTCTCTGCTCATCACTGCAGTGGTGCTTTTGCTTTGGATTGTCCAAAATTTTCAGTTACAGAGCAGTTTCCTTGTGTGCTGGAAAATGTGCTGTACCAGAGGAATGACCCCCAGAAGCGAAAAGAACTCGTATTTTAAGAGCGTAGCTCAACTGGCATTTAGCTACATCACTTCCTTCATTTCCCTTTAAATGAGGGAAATAACTGGGAAACGTTCTTTTGCATCCTGATACATTTCTTAAATTGCTATATAAACCAATTAAAATTTGAATGTGTTTTAATAAATCTCTTTAACTTCTGAAAATTATTTCATCCAGTTCAGTGTAGCTAGCCTTTGCCACTGCACTGACAGCTGATTTTTGCTTTTTGGGGTAATGTGCTGTTTCCTGTTAGTTTGGCTGACAGCTCTATCAAATACTACGAACATGCTATTACCTTGTGTGTACCCGGCTACAAATTGACTGATTGACTGAATAGTTAATATTCAGTCAACTAACTGAGGAGACTACAGAATTCCATTTTAGTGAATTTGCTGTGAATAAATATCTGTGCGTCCACTATTCCCAAGAGATTTCTAATATCCATTGATGGAATAAGATGAACAAATTAAAAGATGAAAAGAAAGAGAAGAAGACACGGAGGAAACGAGGCCCCCTGTGAACTTAATGCCTTGATGTCCTTGAGCTCATTCCCATAAGAATGTGTTTCAGAGTGCATGTGCGTCGTAAGCAGGAATTTTCATGGGCTTTACTTGTGCAAGTAAAACAGCTGGATGTTGTGAAATCCAAGCATCAGTCTAAGTAGCAGGCTCTCAAGAGCTCAGCAAGGACATTGTCAATTCCTAGAAGACTGTTTGCACGAGGTGATGGCTGCTGACTTATTATCGCAGAATAAGACAGCATCTCTCGCCGGTGCTTCTCTCTTTCCTTTCTCACTCCCTTCCTTCCCTTTTATTTCCTCGCTTTTCCATTCCTCTCTCCTCCTCATGTTCCCAGTCCACGTGAAGCACAAACAGATCGGAAACAGCTGTGAAAATTATTCTGTCTAATAAGGGCCAATCTTGGCTTCTCGGTTAGCCTCAGAGTTAAAGAATGGGGGGGGGAAAGCACCCTGCCTCGAAAATCCCCTCAAAGTTTGCGGTGATGCTTTGACTTTGCTCCCTGTATTTGTGTGTGTGTGCGTGTGTGTCTTTCTTTCTCTGCAGGGTTACCCATATGCAATGGATACCAAACATTCTGCCAAAAGGCTGACTGCCAGGCCAGAAAGAAGAAAAGAAAGGGTGCTAACTCCTCTTTCTCATCCCCCTCTCTCCCTCTCTCTCTCCATTTCACTCTCTTGACTGCTCTCCCAGCAGCACAGTCCATTTATTTTCTTCTCTCCTCATCACTCAAGTTTGTATTCTCCTTAAAACAAAGGCACGGCTATTTCGGTCATTATCATCTTCTCTCTCTGTACGGGCCCACTCCATCTTTTCCATCCATATAGTTTTTGCCTAATTGTCAGTTAGTGGTCTTTGGTCTCACCACTCCCCTCATCACCAGGCACACTGTGTGAGAGGAAGAAGCAGTCGAGCTAAAGAGCAGAATGAGCTGACAACTAGACATCATGAGATGAGTTCACTGCTGAGCTGTGTGGACATACCAGGTCACAAGGCAAATTCCAGGGCTTTTTGTGGCTGCACGCGATAAGCGTGGCCTTGAAAAGTGTCTGGATCACAGCTCACACTCTCTAAGGCTTCACTCGTTGAAACGTGAAACTTTGTATCAGGAAATCGTCTTGCACCTGAGCATTTCGCGAGATGGCTGAGATTCTGTTCTCGTTGTTCAGTCATTTTAATGCTGATCAATCTGATTTTAGCATGAAAACTACTTGACTGCTGAAATGGGTACACTGCATTAAACTAGTGGAGTGGGTGCAGCTTTTTGGAGTTTCCAAGGATTTTGCATTATTAACTCAAAATGTGTCTATGTCTGTAAACGTCTGTGCTAACAGCAGCTCCAAGAGCTACTTGGAATCAAATGATCAAATTAAGAAGATGAGGTCAAAAGAGAAACTCGCATTGGTGGTCCTCCCTATAAATAAAGTTTTTAGTGTCTTCTCAGATTTAAATGATTTGGCAAGTAAATGAAAGCAGTGTTTCATGAAATTCCTAAATAAGGCATGTTATTTAAAATATTGATATAATAAAATGGCTCTATTCTATAGAATGATTCAGATTTATTGTAAAGGAATAATCTAAAGTGTCCACTTACTTTTCCAGTCTGATTACTCTGTTTTGCAGACACTGTTTGATCAGTCAGATTGTATGTTTTCCTATCATTGCAAGCTAGATGAAGGGGTCTTGATCAAACTGATTCAGAAAGCTGAGCGTGTCAACTGATTGTATTGTACTTTCTTTTAGTTTTACTTTTTTTCTTCCTCTGCATTTGTTCGGAGCAGCGTTCAAGTTTTCAGAGAAATTTGTTTCTAGATTCTACAATTAGGGCTCAAGAAAACAGCATGTTACATCTACATAGGTTCTCAGTGGGTACTCCAGCTTCCTCCCATACTCCAAAGATATGGTTAGGATTTAGGTTAGTTAATGACTCTAAATTCTCTCTTTTAACCCGGCAGCACATTGGTAACATGTCCAGGGCCTGTCAACCCATGGCAGCTGGGATAGGCGATGGATGGATAGATGGAGTCTGCAATTACTTTGTTCTATTAGCAGATGTGCCTTGCCCATTTATCTTGTGTGCAAGGCATGTGTCTGTATCTTAGACATCAAAAAATAAAAGAAAAAAAGTCTCATTTACAGCACCGTAGAATTACTGTATATACTATACATCCTTACGTAAGATTAAGAATCAGTTGTTTTTGGATTTTTGTTTTGTTTTATTTCCTTGTAAAACTAATATTTCCATATTTATTTATTTTTTACTTTCTGATATCCTCCTTTTTAAAAAAATATGTTGTATAGATGAGAACTGTTTCATATATAGATCGTTTTAAATTGATAAAACAAAAAATCTTTTATAGCAATAACTTACTGTGTATTGAGAGAACGCTGGAATATGAATAACTGCAAATCACACACATAATTGATCTATACATAATGAGCGTTTAGTACAGCTCTCTGCTACAATGCTGCAGGCTTGCTTCTTAAAACAATCAACTTTTATTTTGCAGTGTTTTTGGCCACCTCAGCTTTGCTCTCTTCATGTCTCTGGCCCTCATTTCCTTGTCTCTGTGGGACTGTGGGGTTGATTGATAACTTCATTTGTTCCTCAAGGGAAGAGGGGGATGAGTCGATGACTTATCCTCACTGTGTGTAGATGGAGGGAAGAGGAGATTTTTTTCTCTACATTTTCCTGGACTCACCTCAGGCTCTCTTCACCCACAGCTTCTTTTCAACCATGACAAATGGTCTAATTTTTTAAAAGCATTAGGTCGGTCGTTAGGAAAGTGAGGTGTGAGGGCTTTCTTTTGTCTCAGCAGAGCTCTTGCAGTGTAGTCAGGGGATGCCCTTTTCCTGCTTGTTGCTGCTATTTTCTTCTGCACAAATGGGACCAATTGTGCCTGGCACAGCAGGCGGATTCTCAGAATATTTTGAGCATGATGGGAGGCTTTTGCACCAGATTTGAGTGATGTGGACTGCAGCAGATCAGTTTCCATAGTAGCCAGAAAGAAAACATAAGATGTGGTGATTTGTTGCCTAGAACTGCTTTAATCTATGCAGATGTTGCCAGAAATTGTGTGTTTTTAAAGCTGGTGACTGTAATCTTGTTATCATAATTGTTCCTGTATGACCGTCTTTTTTGGGGGGGCTGTCATGTTTAATCCGTGTTTCTGTCTGTGTTTGATGTGTAAATGTAAGGAGAAAACCTGTGCATGTACTCAGGACACAGAACAAGTCTTTGTTGTCAGGTGCGGACAGGAGCCTCCTCTCTTGGCTGCGGTCCTGCTTGTTCTCCTGAAATCCCTCTAGATTTACAGCTGTGAATCTAGCAGTTCCACACTTCTGAGAACAGTAGGTGCACAGTGTGAGCGCCACTGAAGAAGTGATGACATCCTGCCCACATCACAGTTGCTGAGTGTGCCAGAAACCTCAAGCTCACACCGGTGCAGAGAGATCCTGCTTTCCTGTGCTCACTCTCACTGCACCGTTTCTCTTCCTGTATTTATTTGACATATGACTGGCAGGGAGGAATGGGGGTTACCTCCCTTAAGAGTCAGCCATTTTGGGCTTTGGTTGGTTTAGGAATCGGCATCCCGAGACCCATTACAAGGACGCAGTCAACTCGGGCTGATTTAAGTTATCCGTTGCTCACTGAATGAACATTAGTGCAACTTTGACAGCAGAGGGCTTTTTTTGAAAGTGCTCTAGCAGATGTTTCCATAGACTGCTGCCCCTGTGGATATAGAGGAGGCAGAGCAGACTGATTAACTGCTGAACAGGGACTACTACATTAATACTCTACTTACTATAAACTTAAAGATCAGTCCTTGTACAGCTGCGACCATCTAATTGGCATTAAAATTTAATACAGTTGAACACTGGTGCTCATTCATGCTGCATCCTTAAAGTGTAATATCCACATCTTCAGGGTCAAAATATTAAGCTGCTGTGTGGAAAAGACAGAACACACAGGCTTCATACATTCATGTGCTGCCACATAAATTCGGAACATTTTCCAGTTAGCTGGAGTCAAATTTGTCGCCTGTTAGTTCAAGAAGACCAATCTTTCATCGAATTCATACAATAATCCCATAAATAATCCCATAAACCCAATGTTGGCATAAAAAAGCGCTCTTAACTAAAAGAATACTTTAACATTTGTCACTGCTATTGGCCAAAAAATTTTCCAACATAAAAATGAGGTAAAAGGGAAATCTGACAGTTGTATACTTTAGTTTAAACTGTGTATAATTTGTTAACGCCGGTGCTGTAGAGGTACTGGGAGGTGTGGTACGATGCATTGAAACAGAGCTCAGCTAGACATTTCTACGTGTTCCAGTCTAAGCCAACTTTCTCCTGTCGTTACTAAATATTTACCGTAATCGTGCAGTCATACCTTCCAGTGACAGGGGGGGGAAGTCTGGTGATTGCAGAGAATTTTTTTTGTCTTTTGTCTGAGACAGATTGCAAGAAGTTGCGGTGACCCCTTTTGATCACAAGTCGATTTGTACAGCTTGTCTGGTGGGACACAATCTATCTCAGAGCAGTTGGGGTCCTACTCAGACTGTCTGCAATCACGCCAAACAGATTGGTGAACATTTGCAAATAACTGTCACTACTTTGCAAATGCAGACAGATCACCAGCAGGTTGCAATCAGTCTGAGTCGGTCTGCACCGATGAGTGCAACTTGTCTATGACACATCTCTTTGCAGCAGGGGACTCAAGTGTGAAAGTGACACTGTTGAGTTACTGGTCAATCTAAGTTCCTGCCCTCACCTGTGAACACAAGCTCCGGGTGGTGACAGAGTGAGATTGCAAGCAGTGGAAATGAGTTTCCTCTGAAGGGTGAGGAGCTCGGTCGTTTAGGAGAGGCTCGGAGTAGAGCAGCTACTCTTCCACATGCTAATTTAGCCAACTGATGTTGTTGAGGTATCTGACTAGGATGCCACCTGGGAGCTTCATTGGTGAGGTGTTCCAGTGTTCCAGCCATGAGCAGGCCCTGGGGTAAATCCAGGACATACGGGAGAGATTACACCTCTCAGCTGATTTGGGAGCACATTGGTGTGCCACTGGAGGAGATAGAGAGAGGGAGGTCTGAGCTGCTTAGACTGTTGGCCCTCATGACCCAGACCAAGATAAGCAGCAGATGATGGATGGATGGCTTTTTTTTTTCAAACCATATGTGGTGAAAAGTCATAGACATTTAGGGATGAAATCAAAACCGCTGCAGAACTCCATGTCAAGCATTAAATAAAAATGGTTGATTACTTATTATTTTTGTTTTTATTCTGGAATGTGTTCTTCTATGAAAATAAGAACTACCAATAACATGTTAACTCTTACCCACACGTTGTGTCACTTTGCTCATCCATCAACTCTCAACTGACTTTAATCTTCACTTGTACTTTCTAACTCTCTGAAAAATAACAGAATGTGCATACTCCAACCAGGAATGTTGCTTTTGTTTGCACCAAAGTTTTAGTCTAAAGTTTGAAATCCTGCTTGGTCGTCTGAATCCTCATGCATCAACTCTACATCCCATTATCGCATGATGTCAGCAAAAGAAAACTGCCAGAGCATTTATGGGTTAAGTGTAAGTGGGGAATGAGCTTAGGAAAAACGCTGACTGCTGCTGTCAGGCCGTGGGTGGGGTTAATGTTGTGGACTGTTTGCCCTCTCAGCAACCAGCTTGGTGGTCAGCCCTGATTGCATCCGTCTGTTGAAAAACTCTCGTTCTGTCACTTCCTCTTTTGCTTTACTCACACACATACTGCCCTCACCCTGCTGACCATCTGCAAGCTCATCTCCTCATCACCCCAGCTCAAGGCGATCCTCTCTCTCTCTCTCTCTCTCTCCCTCTCTCCCTCTCTCCCTCCCTCCCCCACATACTCACTGATCACAGAGCAATGAAAACAGATTTTTTCAATTAAGAAGTGCCGCTGAAAGTGTTTGCTTCAGGCTTCTGCCCTGCTGCGGCTCTCTTTGCCCCCTCCTGAGATTGTCTGTCGGTTAGTGTGTTTCTTCCCCCCTTCCACCTCATTCCCAGCACAGCCAGGGGGGAGGGCAGGAAGCGGTGAGTAACTTTTAAACATTGTCATCCTTTTTCCTTGAGCTGATTTGCGGAGACGAGTTGTCTTTGGCATGGTGTCAAGATTTTTCCCCTGGGTGGTGTAAATTGGGCATTTTTGACACCTCCCCCTTTTTTTGATGATTGATTAGTTTTCTTAAGGCTTGTCTTAACAATATAGATTTGAAGGAATGTTTTAATTTTTAGGAGTGTGTGCGCATACCACAACTATCTGGCCAGTCTGTGATGTGCTTCTGTAGGTTTACATCTGCACATGTCTGTGCTTCCAAAAGCATGCGTAACGTTAAGTGACTCTGCCAGCAAGTTGGTGTGCATTTGCATCTCTGTGATGTACGTTCTCTTTTTCTTAGCAGTACATTATCACAGAGTAATGACGGCTGAGTTAAAAACGTCACTTCAGTCTTGTCTTTTCCGTTCCCTCGAGTGCTGCTTTGTTGGGCTGCCAGTGAAGCTGTCAGAAGTGGGTTGCTTCATCTTTAAACAAGGGGGAAAACATGTGTGTCAGGGGAGAAAGAGTAAAAATGGTTAAAGGTGGTGGGATGGATTGAATTAGAGGAATGGAGGAATCAAAAGTGAACGACAGAATGGAGAAGAAGGAAAGGCAGTTGAGAATCAGCACCTTGTCATCTCAGCTGTTGTGATTTAGATTGGCTGACAGCACACAAAGCTCCCAGCATCTCACAGCTGTGCGACATGCCTACCCTGTTTTATTTTTAACCTGGACACCTAAATTAGGCTCCTAGGTCCAAGCAGCATCCACACCATTGTCTCCAAAGCCTGTATGTATGTGTGTGTGGCTCCTTATCTTTAGATATGCATGTGCCAGTGTCTGTGTTTGACTGCGTCAGTAGATGCCTATATATGTCAGTGCTATGATATTCTACCACACAACGCTGAGCGCTCCTCTGGGCTGTGCTCTGACTCAAATCGAGTCAGATGTGACAAGTTTAAGAACAGTTTACATGTGCAAGATCCGGGGTCGGCTCACCAGCCTTTATTGACCGTGTGAGTGTGTCCGTAAATTGCCAAAGTGCATTCCACACAGACGTGCTGCCAGCTCTGTTGATGGCACCTTCGTGTGAGAGGCTGGTAAAAGACTAACATGGAGGGGGGAATAAAGGGGAAGAGAAAGAGGGGCTTGGATAAAAAGCAACTTCCTGTGCTCCAGGGAGCCGACAGTATCTTCACCTGGCCTGTGAGCAACGGTCCACAGAGACTAGACCTATTTAAAAAATATTGAGCAAAATCATATCATCAGGAGAATTAAAATGGATTTATTGACAGTTCCTCTCCTGTCATCCTATTACCACTTGTTTCCGGACCTCAAGACAAAAACATCCCTCACTACAAGGTTTCTCTGCAGTGGAAGAGTAGAATCTGCTTAACTCACTAAACTGGAAGGAAGACTAATGTAAGGGGTCAGGGATGATCGGAGGGGCATGCAAAACAGGGGGATAAATGGATTAAATTCTGAAAGCAGATCTTTAGATGCTCCTCAGGCGGTGAGTGTGGCAATTGATTTGATGAGTGAGCGGTCCCCACACCCACATCCCCCATCCTTCCTCCTGCTGCCGGTCCTGCTGCCTGCATTTGTGCACCATGAACCAATCAATATCAGGGAGTTGGCTCGCAGTGGTGTATCAACTTAGAGTTACATTGATCTTACTTGCATTGATCTAACTCCTAATTATGTTTTATAGTCTGAATACGTAAACACATCTATACACTCTAAATGTAATAGCACTAGAGAAAACATCATTTTTACTAATCACAACATCAAATTTATAAATGATGGAATTTTGGTTGCATTATTTTGAAGGCCCACCTTTTTAACACTTTGGATTTTAGCTGTGAAATTTCACCTCCCACATCATTCCTCACATGTCCGTCTTCTCCTGGCGATGTAGCACCGTCACAGCCGTGAAACGAGATGCATGTTAATAAATAAGATCAAGAATCCGCAGCCATGTTTGTGTGGTCAAAATAACAATGATACTGTGTAGCAGGTATAATTTTTGCCATGTTCAGTACATGGAAAGTGTAGCTGTCATAGTTCATCCTCCAACACATCACAAAATCCTGTAGGATTCGTCCTCTAGGCGCTGTGAATATCTGTGCTGTTCTAACTAGTAGCTGTGTGACTTTGTGGCAGGTGAAAGATCAAAATTCTGAAATGCTGATGTCAATACATGAAGAGTGAGGCTGCCAGAACTCATATTTTTCATCTTCTTCTTCTTCTCCATGACTCTTTTTGCACAAACATTCACTATAATTTGTGCAAAAATGAAATGATAAACATTCCCATCCTGCTGCCAGCGCAGCAAAAATGTGCTTGTACTTGTCAGGCTCTATGCGCCTCAAACAGCTGGACGAAGAATATAATTTAATAGCAGATGAAAAGGCACGAGATACAAGGCGACTTTGTACCTAGAAGAAACAGAGTTTCCTCATGTGCAGTACTTTATCTCCGTCCAGTACTGGACTACATCAGACACATAGGAGACATAGCCAGATGCTCGCTCTCAGTTTGGCTAAATTAGAGCCAGTATGATGGTAGTTGAATGAAACGGCAGAGAAATTGGGTAACTGGGTCATGTCACATTTACCACTCCTTGCAGGGGGATGAAGGGAAGAGAGTAAATGGGGTCATTTTAATTTAAAAATTATATCTGCAGTAGCCTAATTAAACAACTGATTGCAATTAGAATTCTCTGTGTACTTAGACTTTTTATCACACTGGCCTGGTCTTGGATGTGTTTGAATATGCACACGCATGTGTGTACACAAAGCTCTGGAGACAAAGAGTGCGTCCTGAACAGGCTTGCTGCCACTATGCTCTGCCAAGCTCAGCCACTGATAAGGTTGACCACAGGGAGATGTCTGCACTCAGGACCCGTCAATCAAAACACAAGAGTCTGCCTCCACCCCTACTTCACAAGAGTGCGATAGGAGAGATTAGGGGGAGGAGTGTTGTGAGTGAGAGAGATGGACAGGCAAGGAGACAGATATAGAGTCTCACGGGCATAAATGGATAGAGGTAGTCAACTAAGGGAGAAGGGGGAAAAACACGACACAATCCATGAAACTGTAAAAGATTAGTAAAGTGAGCAGACAGTGATAGTGTGTGTGTGCCTGTATTCTCTGTGTAGTGGATCTATACAAGGATTGTGACCCGCTTGTCATGTGGCAGCCAAACCACCTATCTTTAATAATGCTCCATACTTTCACCCACTGTTTTTTTTTTTTTGTAAAAAAAAAAATGTACGCCTAAAGCCTTGATTAGGTTACAGAGAATAAGTCAGTTACCATAAAAATCTCATGGAAATCAAGTCATTGTCATGCTGAGACCTGGATGGAACAATAGAGCTTTGTTGAAGGCTCGCGGCAGAAGACATTTTTGGTAAACACAGCCCAGACTAAAAAATGTGGTCTTATAGCAGCAGTGTTTTGCAGCATAAGAGGTTGCTGTGAGGTGCAAGATAACTTGAGTGAGGAATGGAGACACATAGCATACTCTAGTTGAACTTTATCTCTCAGAAAATTTCTGCTGACAAGGGAGGAAATTTGTTTTTGCTTATTTTTGGAGATCTTTGCGTCACACTTTATTAATTTCTGTCCTCAATAAGACACAGAAAGGGAGAAATATGTTAACACTTGACTCTCTTTATCCGTTTTTGCCTCCTTCCTTTGCTCTCCTATGTAGACTCGTCAGTGATCAAAGATGCTCCAGATGTTTGTTTTTTACACATCATCGTTCACCATCTCTTGGCATGGTTTGAAAGTGGCTGAGGACCTCTTCCAGTTCTGTTGAGTGTTCATTAAAAGAGAAGTGATGGATTAGGCTTTTGTGGGATGTGCATTAGCTTTAGATCTCCTGCAGGATTTAATAGGGGAAAGTGACACATACACAGCCCAGTTGCAGTAGTAAGGGCAAACTCGTTTGATTTTTGACTCTTGTTGACGCTCTGTATTCTTATCATATAAGGAATAAAGTGCCCTGTCACAACACAACAAACTACAACACACCACCTCTGTCTCTGGAAGTAGTTTCATGGTGGAAAATTTGGCAGTGGAAATTCTTTGTTTTTGATCCATCTGCTCCATGTGCCACACTAAACAGAGCTATTTCTGGTTTCACAGCAGGCTGAGGAAGTGCTGGCTCTCTTACAGTTCATTAAAGTTTTGATGGAGAATAATAATGAACTGAATCACAGCTCCTTATTACAGCTGTGTTCATAGCAGTTTTTCTGTTTTTCCCAGTGCATTCAGTTTCACTATTTACTGTAAGCAATTCCCACCTGGGAAGTTTGAGGACTGAAGGATATAAAAAAAACAACAGCAGCAATAGAATAATATTAAACACAAAGTGAACCCGTCTTCCTTCATTAAATAGGTTCTTTTAGATGTTAAGGAGGAATTGACTTAACCAGGCTGGCGGAGAATGAAGACAACCGGACACCTGCTGCAGATGGGGAATCAGTGAACTTTTATTGAGACAGAGACAACCTCTCAAAAACAGCTCACATCAAGAGATTCCTAATATTTGCTGTGAGGATGGGTATATATTCTCTAAAACTTACAGGAGGGGGTTGTGAGGAAAGTGCTGCATTAGCAGAAAAACAACTCCATAAAAGGAAATCGGCCTTGGGTGTTCTAGTCTCTTCGCTTGCAGATATCTTTCACCTGCAGGATGAGGCGATCGCTTCTTATCGCTCTCAAGGCCAAAGTCGTGAGCACATTTTTATTACACAGTTGCACAGTAACTTTAAAGCTGAACAATATTTAAAGCTGAATAATGTTTGATCAGATTATATTTTCTTCAAATCCCCCTTTTGACCCATCTTAAATGGGTCAACACACAAAAATAAGTAACATTCAAAGGAACACAGAGACGTGTCGAAGCCTGGCTCGAAAAACTCCTCGGGTCTTATCATTTGTCTTTATCTGTCATTGCAGATGAGGAGAAAAGAGTCCAGGCACCACCCTGCCCAGGGGTCGGCTGCAAGCAGTCTCGGTTCCCGACGAAAGCAGTAACAGCTGTCCTGCACACAAGGGTACAACGAGTTAGTGCAACCAGGGTAGTGACACAAAATTAACAGTTCCTGTAACTCAGCAACCAAAAAGCATAAGTAATGATAAAAATGTGGAGAGTACAGAGTATACTATAATAATGAGAGATATAAACGTGAAAATGTGAAAGAATAAATCAACCGTAAAATAAACTCAGAACGGTAACTGCTAAGGACATTCAAAAGTGAATATGGTAAAACTGGAGAGGAAGTGGTGGGCAAGACCCTAGGGGCTACATTTGTCAGATTGGGACTGTCAGAAGGGGGCGAAGCTTTTGAACTTGAAGGTGTCAGAAGTGTCGGGGGCCCTTCACAGATCAGGATTATGCCAATGGGAATGAGACCCAGGGCCAGGAAGCAAACAAAGACGCAACATCTTTGCCTGCCTGTCATTTCAGGGGGAAAGGGCCAAGACATGTTTACTTAGCTTGGATGTCGTCTAATAGAGGATGATGGGGCACAGAAAGGTGGTCCAGTTCCCCCCACCTCGCCAAGGGCGTGTTCTAGGAGTTAAAGAGCAACAACCTGCAATCTGTACCAAAAAATCTTCATAGTCCCACCGGAAAATCATAAGAGTAATAAACGATTCAGCTCAACAGACAAGTATCATGTTCAGGTTTCTCCAATCATTAAATCACTATTATTGCCACAATTTGCTTTATTCACCCTTTGGGCAATGTTATTCCAAGAGAGAGAGAGAGAGAGAGAGAGAGAGAGAGAGAGAGAGAGAGAGCGAGAGAGAGCCCCTAATGGCCAGTTAGTGGGCTCTAGGTCAAACTGTCCCCAAATTTGTTATTTGTTATTATTACTTGTTTTCATGTCACTTGTCTGTTTTCTACTGCACCCCTCTCACCAAAGCAAAGCAAACATTAGCAGCACATTGACCGTAGTCAGGCATCCTCATTCCATAGGTGCTATAAAACATTTCCTGTAAAAGAATCACAGTTTTCAAGACAGGGTGTGTCTCCCCCAACACTCTCACCAGAATACAGTTTAATAGCATCCCCAACTCCTAACCCATAAACACCGTTTCTTCACACATCCGCCCAGAAATCCTGTAATAGAAAAACATTAAAACTGTAACCCTGTAGGGAAGAAAATGTAAATGGTAACGCTGCGCAGTTACCTCTGTAAGCAACACAAGACACAAAAATGGCATTTACAGGTTCACTCATCCTCGAATATTTTGTCATCCTTCTACTCCTGTAAAAGAAACCCACATAAATTCATCCACCCTTTTATCCTATCTAGGTGGAGGTGGTTAACCTTGAGTCATGGTCAAGTCTTGTCATCTTTTACCAGTCAGTCCGTTTGTTTTTATTCCCAGTCTTTCATCCATTCATCCGTTCTTTGCTGATAGTGAAACCTGTCGTCGCATCTAGTTTCCACACTCAGCAAAATGACGTCATCTCAAAAAGAAACAAGAACTTGAGTTTGGATTACCTCGCTGAATCCTTTTTTAAACAGGGACTCTCGTTTCTAATTGTCCCCACAAGTGTTTCCTCCAGAACCCATTTCAATGCGGAGAAACTCACTTACAACAATTTTCTCGCCGACGTGTAATGCTTGTAATTTCCGATGTGCAGATCTGCTTAAAGAAAAGATTCACAAACAAAAATCAGTAAATATAAAACAAAATAAAATGAAAAATAACAAAAACAAAATGCAGACGCCCGGGTCTTAGGACTTGTCACTGAATATTCTTCCCATCAATAAAAAATACCAACCTAAACCTACACAGAGTCAAATCAACACCACCTCAACCTTTTCATATTCATAAACCTATATGTTTTGCGTTCGTGAAACAAAATTGAACCATTAAGTAAGTTGAGCTCTTGAAATGTTTTAATTCTCTTAATTCTGCCAGTTTATTTCAACACTTATTCAATGACTTTTATTCAACTGCTACTTGGTCACTCGACTTTTACCTGTTCAAATTGCCTAGGGTTCAACAAAGTCTAGATCCCCGTTTTCATGAAACTTGAACGGTGTACGATGATTTACTTACAGTAATTTAGAATCATCACTCAACCTAGCTCTACTACTGGCACTGCGTGACTTTTCTCACACTGGAAACCAGAATTTAGTACAGAACTTTAATGCCTCAGGCAATCGCGTTCAAGGGCTGCCCCCCCTTCTCTTCTTCTTTGTCCGTGTGTTCCTCCTTTATTAAATCTCCATCACAATGACGTGGCGCTCTGAAATAAAACTCACACTGTTAATTCCTCGTTTTCACTCTGCACCACTGCTCAGAGTGTTTTCTTTTCTTTTTAGTGTAGAGTAAACAATTAAGTCGAGGCCTTAAGCCCCAGATATCTCGCACGGGCATCATTTTCATAACCAAACCGCTCCGGACTCTGCTCCCCAGACCACACAAATGCCCTCTGGGCTTATTATTATAGCAAATTCTGTATTTGACTTTGTTGTGTGCAGCATTGAGCCTTTGTCAGTAAAGCATTCTTCATTGCAGCAGCTGGAGCATTGTGTGTCACTTCTTAGTAAATTAAATCAACATTTTGATTTTAGTGCATGGGTATGTATCAGTTTTTACTCCCTCAACAAGTGCATAAGTGTTCATGTGTGTGTTTCCCTTCATTCTAAGTAGGCGCATGCAGAAGTGTGTGTTCGTGTGTTGGTATATGTTTGTGTTCATCACCTTCCTGTTCTGTAGTTTAGGTAAACCAGCGGCCTGACGCATGGCCTAGGGTCCTCCCCTCCTCTTTGGGTCTGTTTATGTTGTCCTTACTTTGCTCCACGGCCTTCTGCAGCTCTGCTGTTCGGCTCTTCTCAGAGGTCAGCATCCTTCTGCTCACCGTCCCTTTTCCTCCGGGCTTAATGCGCGTCTCGTCACAGCTCTGTCAGCTGACGCAGCCTGGGAATTTCCCCCGTGTAGTGAAACGGGCTTTAGGTTTAGTGCTCTCCGTCTCTGCTGCATGAGATCACTCTTTTGCAGCACTGTTGACATCCTCAAGTTGTTGTTGTGAGTCCAGCTGCTGTGGCCTTCAGGGGTCAAAGGGTCAAAGATGGTCGCGGAGAGGGCAACGATGGTAGAGGGGAGGGTAGGAGTCCAGGTCAGCTTCGGCTCTCAGAAAAAACAAAAACAAAACAAAACAGGCGAACAGGAAAATGATGTTGTGTTGGCTGTGCTGTGTTGGCTGTGTTATCCCGAGAGGGGAGAAACAACGAGATCTCGTCTCCCCCCTTTTTTGTTTTTGTTTTTTTTTTTTTTTTTTTCACCATATAATCAACTCATAATCCCTCAAGTTGACAGGACAACACAGGTACGTGTTAAAATTCTTAAGATCCTGTTTAGAAACCTAAAAAGGAATTTCCTATCATTCAGTAGTCATTTGTCTTAAACAATCAACAAAAACATGTCCCAAGTCGACCCTTTTAACCACTAAATTTGTCGTGTCCTCACTTAATCCTCAGACCAGTGTCTTTGTCTTTTGACGTTACGTTGTTGTCCTGCAACCCAAAGCGTTTAATTGTCAGTAATGTATAAACTATATCATTTAAAAACAGGTGTATGTTAAGTGTCGCTACTTTAACCTTGCATGTACGTGCACATGTATGTAAGCTGTTTCTTCATTGCATGTATGGGTGCGTCTGTATATGGGTTACTTTAACTTTTTCTCAAACGAGGCATGTCTCTAACACGCACATGTGTCTGTTCCTCACCCTTCTCATATCTTTCTCTGGTTGTGTGTGGTTTTATTTGTTTCAGTGATTTACCAGGAACATCTTTTCCTTTTCTCCATGTCTTCCGCCAGAGGTTAACACTGGTGAGATTCAGGGACACAGCACCCAGAGCAGTTCAGCGAGAAAAACCCGCCTCAAACTACATTCTCTCTTTTTTGTTTTACCGGGAGGGGTGAGGACAACTCTGGTGTCCAGCCGTGAATTTTAGCCAAAGCTTGGCCTGTCTTCTGCTGCCGTACTCAGGCTTCCAGGTTAAGAAAAAACACCTGTATGAAGACACTAAACATACATTTAGTATTTGTATAAACATAACTGCCTAAATCATTGAACTCTTGAGGAGGGTGTATTTCAGAATCAGAATCAAAATCAAAAACTTTATTGTCATTGTCATGAGACCGACGACATTAAGAATGGTCCCCGATCATTGCATCATCCCTAGTAATATCAAATATAAAAAAACAATAAAATTCAATCAATAAAATAGATAGAATACTTAAAATACTAAGTATTCCCACCGTCATGCTTCAGACCGTGCATAGATTAACACAAGAGTGGCATGGTGGACATTTTTGTAGTATTCAGATGTGTTATTTGCAGTTGGATAACAGCTGTGTTTGAGTCTATTAGTCCTTGCTCTGATTGCCCTGTACCGTCTGCCTTAGGGCAACAGTTCGAACAGGGAGTGGCCAGGATGTGAGGTGTCTTTTATGATGTTTTGGGCCTTTTTAAAACAGCGGGCGTTGTTTGACTCTTTACTAACTTTAAAACCCCACCATAACAATTTCTCACTGACAAACTTCTATGCATCCATTTAAACATGCGAAGCCAGCACAAAATCACACACATACCCCTACAGCAAAGCTTTAACATAACCACAATGCAACTCCTCCCTTAAACGGGAGAAATCACCCTGAATCAACCAACTCTATATAAAACGTCAAACAAAGATAAACCACAAACATTTCTACACTTCTGTGTCTTCCACGCAGCACAATAGGCAGAAAAACACCGATTACTCACAGTCTACAACAAAAGAAAAACCTGCTCTTTTCACAACTCTCACAGCTAAAGTCAAAACTCTTACCCAGTGCCTCTGAAATAATAAAAAAATCACCAAATACTCGATTACTCTTTTCACTCGCTCCCTCTCACTCCCTTCTTCCTCATACAGCATACACGCTCGCTCCCGCGGACCCGCTCGGCCCCGCGGGCTCACTCGGCCCCCACCTTTTTTCTCTCACAGAGACAGAGAGAGACCCTTTTCCTTTTTTTTTTTTTTTTTTTTACCTCGGTCTATCTGCACAGAGTTTACCTCATCTCTTTCCTTCTATGGGCATGCACACTTCCTGTCTCACACACACAGCCCCTCTCTCAGAGAGAGCAGAAAAGAGTTTTTCCTTTTTTCAACACTCAGGAGAAATTCAACAGACAGTTTATACCACTATTTTACACTTTATTTACACACACCGGTAATTTATGTTCTATTTACACACGGGCCCGCATAGACATATGCCAGAAGAGGTTACCCCTAACTTTTTGACTAATTTAAAAGCACCTATAGCCCAGGCCTAGCCTTGCTGATCAATTACCGTTTCAAGTACGCCGCCTTGAAAACGGCCTCATTACTAAGTTCTAGTACTTTAAAACTGCTTCCTTTCTGTGTCTCACCCCGCTCATCACACCTGCACCTGCTGCTGCTGAGTTGGCTTCTTCCTCTTTCTCTTTTGCCTGCATAGCCTTATTCTGCCAAATTATTCCCCAGTTACCACTACTCCCCTCGTCCTTTCCCTTTTCTTTCATTAACCTTTCAGCTGTTTTCCTCAATGACTCTTTCTGCTTTTTTGCTTCTTTAGGCTGGTGTGTGGAGTTGATGACTGTCTCAACACATGTTAATTGTTCTCCCAATGTGCTAAGAATAACACCGGGACCCCAACCATCATCATTAGTTTCTCGATCTAATTCTCCATCCATTTTACTGTCAATGGAGGAGTATTCTTTTATTGATTTTAAAGGAGAATTTGGGCCAGCTGGGTTTCTGCCTCTGTTAGGCACTAATCAGCTGGGGCGCTGCTTTAAAGGTGAGTCAGCACTGAAATATCCCTTCAGGTGTTACCAAGCTTCTACCAAACCGGAGTCTGGCGGGTAACCTTGCCTAGAGCTTCCTGATAGGGGTGCTAGTTGGTTGTCACCTTGTTCACACGTCTCATTCACACTTCATACATTACCTGCAGTCACTCATTACCCTCCTTATGTATGTAATAAATGTGTAAAAAAAATTCTATGTGTGGTGTATTATTTTAACCAAAAGAGGAACCTAGTTCCTTTAATTGTGTAATCTGTGAACAACGGAGAACCAAACTGTCCTGCCCAGTGTTCCACAGCAAGCATTCAGCGTGTATTTATGTGTGTCCAATATCAAACAGAACATCAAAACATTTAAAACACTAAAATCATCGGGGTTTTAAGAAGAGATCCGTTTTCTCCTATTGATCAAAGGGACCCGTCCTTTGGACTCCAACCAGTACTTCTCTTTTTTAAGTTTTAGAGGATCTTTTCTAATAAAGTCCTCTGGGCCTTCCTAACCCTTCTGTAGTTTAGAGAATATTACTAAAAAATATTCTCAAGGCCTTTAACCTTTTAATTTGTTTAGAAAGGCGTTACTAATAAACCCTTTCAAGGTCCCAGACCTGCACTGAGGTATTTATCCGACACCGGAGAGCAACCCGTCGGCTGCAACCGTGGTCAGACCTCAGTTCACTCTTATCTTTATTCACTTATTCACTTATTTCTTATTCACTTATCTCTTATTCACTTGTCTGATTCTCAACAAGCCTTAAGTAAGCCAGACAATTTTGGTTATGAATTACTAGGAGTTTGGACACTAAGTATTTTTATAATGTTCAATATAGCAGAAATAAAAGGTCTGCTTACCTTGTTTTTGTGTGCACACAGCTTTTGTCCAAACTCCGTTCACTCAGACCACGGCCGATGTCCTCCCATCCGTCCAGTTGACCTGGAGCGGATCCTGTTCCGTGACGCCAATTGAAGGATATAAAAAAAACAACAGCAGCAATAGAATAATATTAAACACAAAGTGAACCCGTCTTCCTTCATTAAATAGGTTCTTTTAGATGTTAAGGAGGAATTGACTTAACCAGGCTGGCGGAGAATGAAGACAACCGGACACCTGCTGCAGATGGGGAATCAGTGAACTTTTATTGAGACAGAGACAACCTCTCAAAAACAGCTCACATCAAGAGATTCCTAATATTTGCTGTGAGGATGGGTATATATTCTCTAAAACTTACAGGAGGGGGTTGTGAGGAAAGTGCTGCATTAGCAGAAAAACAACTCCATAAAAGGAAATCGGCCTTGGGTGTTCTAGTCTCTTCGCTTGCAGATATCTTTCACCTGCAGGATGAGGCGATCGCTTCTTATCGCTCTCAAGGCCAAAGTCGTGAGCACATTTTTATTACACAGTTGCACAGTAACTTTAAAGCTGAACAATATTTAAAGCTGAATAATGTTTGATCAGATTATATTTTCTTCAGGACGGCTTCTCCATATTGACCTCAACCAGCAGGCTCATGATGATGTATTACGTTTCTACTGTCATATGTCTTCTGTTTGGGTCACCCTTACCTAGTCCCAAACATGGGGTGTACTCTGAAACTCATGGCCACTGGTAGGCAAAAACAAATATGCCTATATGAAATTGAGAGTTGAATAAAAAGCATTTCTGCCCAATTCCAAATATAATGAAGGCACTGGGTTGGCTAAAGACCTTAGATTTTTGTCATGTCAAAGATTTTTCTTTTTACACCATATGTCTAAGTTGTTAGAAAATCATTAGCTATGTTAGCAAGCTAACAAATAGGCCTATGTGTTAGCAAGCTAACAAAGCTACACTAGCTTGCTTACTTTAGTTAGTTCATCAGCTCATTAGCTGTAGAAAAGCTTTAGCTTAACATATATGTTAGGGGTATAACAATTCACCAGTACCACATTTCATTTCACATGTGATATTGTAAATGTTTCTACTGGGTTCGGTCCTAATTTCAGAATGAAAATGTAATTTAATCTTATACAGCAGCAACTTGTCAATCACAAGTTAGCCCCATGCTAAAGCATACCCTGTTTTGTCCTTATCTTTGATGCTAAAGCTGGACTACAATTAAAAAAATGAACATCATGGTGTATTCAGAGACTTCAAACCAATGACTGAGACCATAAACTCCTCAGGAAAATGTTTATTGAAGTCACCGATCGAGAGAGCCAAGAGTCTTGTCATAGATTTTTGTCCAACCAGACTTCTCTTTTGCATTGTTTGGAGTTGCTCCATTTGAGCGAATGCAGGTTTAAGCCATTTACACACTGCGTTTACTTTTCAGACCCAGAAGCTATGTACATCTTTTTATAGACAGGATGTTATATGGTCAGGATCCCACAGTTTTTCCATTCCTCCTGCTGATACCTCATGTCTTATTGCACTGTTATCCACTTGGCCTATAAAAGGCTCAGTTTTACACTTTATAAAATCTTACTCCTGGATTCTTTACCCTGTTGGTAATCCATCTTACTGAACTGCAGCTTTTGGACCGTTATCAGGGTTTTTTATGTTTTCTATTTATTTTATTTTTTTGTTGGCAGACAGAACTGACAAGGAAGCACTTTCACGCTATGCAAAGTCAATGGAGAGTCATGAATTGTTTTCCCCTCTGGTGTGGGCAGCACTTATATGTGCTCTGTCTCTTTAGAGAGTGGAAAACACTGTTGAGGAGTCTACTGTAGGCTATATAAGTGTCAGTATGATCAGTGTCATAGGTGGCAAAAGTGAGTTGGGTAAGGGTACATCTGTTAATCTTTCAACAAAGCGTCATTATTTTGGCTATTTGGTTCAAAATGATTTTTTGGTGTGATATGCCTCATTAAAATACATCTTCATGACTCAAAGTCAACTAAAAGATGATTAACAGTGAAATCACATGTTAAAACGCAGTGGAACGATTTACAGTCATAATGTGAGCATGTAAGTTGGCATTGCTGGTTAGCTGCTGTGTTGCCTGGGAACTTTTCTCCCGTCTCTATGGCAACATGCACAGAAATCAGAGTTTTCTCCAGTCTCCTTTTATCCTTGTCTATTTTAATGCCAAGTTGCCATAAATACAGGACTTAGAGGAGCACTTCTGGTAATACACCCAGTTTGTGGGCCAACAAATGCTTTAATTAGGCTGAATGCCAACCATATGGGATAGCAGGTAGGCGCCCCACTCTTATAGTCTAAACACACCCACACACAAAAAATGCAATGTATACTCACATTATTGGGGTTAGGAAAAGTTGTGTGGGAGCCAATCAGTAGATTCTGGTAGATTCTGTGCTGTATGTGTATTTTTATCTTTTTTTTTGGGGGGGGGGGGTTGAAAAAACTTTAAAGCCTAACTGCTGCCTACACTGACCAGTAGCTTAACTCTTTGGATACTATAGCTGTTTGCTTCGTTTCTACAACCCGAATAGGGAGATTGATACCTGAATAGGGAGATTGATACCTATGGCATTCTTGTTTCACTGAGCTCCATAGTCTATTGGCCCTCAGCACTCGCTAGAGAGAATGGAACCTCTCTCTCTCTTTTCCAAATTTAATAATATAAAATAAAATTTGCCGACAACCACGTCTGAGCCTTCCTAGTTTGTGCATACCTTGTTTATTAAATCAGTGTATAAAGGTAAATGTATGAATACTAGTGCAGGGCAGAAAAATATCTAGTAGCTGGATGACAAATTGTAGCTAATCAATCTGTTCAGCAGTTCTGTGCAGAATCACTGTGACTGTAATGACATGATTGGGAGGTTTCTTTACTCAATTATTTGTCCCCAGTTCAATTTTAAAGCACTTAAATTTAGCGTTAGCCAAAAAGGGTAGGAACCTAAGGTTGAATAGTTAGCAAAATGATAGACTTGCTGTCGTGCATGTGTTTTGCATGCATAAAATGGACTGGCCTATAATCAGACACGTGTGAGGCTAACCAGCCAGTCGCTGGTCTTGGCCAAAAATGCTGGAAATCGGCTGATTCCAGTCCCTGGCTGATTGATCGGTGCATCTCTAGTTTTAGGGCTGCTCATTAATCATAATTTTGCCAGTTGTCAGAACTAGATTCAGATGTTATCTACAACAATTAATATACTCGCGAACTTTGTAAACTTTTTCACATGTAGATAACTGAAGCACATCTAAATACTTTATTTGTGATTGTAGTAACTTACTGTATTGTAACCCTGTTGGCTTTCATTACACAGTGGCTGTCAGTATAAGAGTCCGTCAATTCCCACAACACTGGATCTACGTCACATACAGGTTACTTACAAGTCCACATTCTTTAGCAGGAAAGGCTCGACCGGTAACACTCACTCAACCTCAGATTTGAGCTTCTCTCATCAGTTAACCACAAGCAGAGCACATGTTGCTCCATGGATAAGTGAAGGCTTGATTTGAAGAGTCACAGCCAAATTAAAAATCTGACTGTTGCTTCAGAGTGCTGACTTTTAGAGTCTTATTGTGTTTGTTTGCGTAGGTTTCCTAACAATTGATTGATGGGTTTGATCAGTATTGGTGAAAAAAAAAAGTGTAAATGATGGAGCTTAAGTATAATGACCACGTCATTTTCATCGTTTTGCATTTCCGTGGTAACATAACAACAACCTTTCAACCTTATACCTTATATAGCAGTGGCACAGAAACGTCCTGCTGTCTGGATTGTAGACCACATTCATATGTGCTGCTAGGAGTCTTTTTGTTTATTTCTTATTTAATTTATTTTTGAGAGCCACAGTTGTTTGATTCCCTGTGCTTTCAGTCCATATGGTAAGCAAGGCTAATAGGCTCCCAATGCTCTGTGCTTGAGGCACATATCATTGCATCAATCTTCTTCCTTCTTCTCTTGGAAAAAAAGAAGCAAATTGTGTTTTTTTTGCAAAGCGCCAGACTGTTTACTTATACACACAGCATTATACATCAGTGGTTCTCCAGATATTTCTACTGTCAAACTGTGATCACTGAGAGAAGGTGAAAATGTAGTAGCTTCTACACTTGGCTAATTCAGCAAACAACAACGCAGAGTCGTTATAGGAGGAGGAGTAAGAAGAATGAAAAATGACCTGAGTTGAGGGGGAAAAGGAGACAAATCCAGAAAGGCAGTTAATGAATGCATGGGAGGAAGGTTTAAGACAGAGGGACACAGAGGATTAGAGAGAGTTAATTAAAAACTTGTAAGAGGGTATTGAGTGAAGGTTAAACAAAGGTAAGTAAAGCGAGAGAGGGGAAACACTGGAGCGAAGCAACAATAAGAGAAAGTAGTGCCAGGCCAGGGGAAAGAAGGAGGAGAAGCACAGAGGGAGTGTGTGCTAAGAGAGGGAGGTGAGGTGAAAGATGTATAGGAGATGCTGAGCGAGGGACCTGTACAGCTGCAAGTAGAGAGGTGAGGTTAGAGGGAGGCAGGAGGAGAAGGAGGAGGAGAAGGAGGGGAACTGAGAGCATTGCCAAGCTGTCCCAGGGGTGATGAATGAGGCCATAATGAAGTATCTGTGCTCCTCTGCCTCTGCTGCTGGCTGGAGAATACCGCAGCCTTGGCACGGCCAAGGGGCCCGCTCAATCATGCCAGGAGAACGAACACACACACACACACACACACACACACACACACACACACACACACACACACACACACACACACACACACACACACACACACACACAGAGCTAAGTGCAAAGTACATGCACATATGCACACTGAAATGTATGACAGATGATCTCTCCACCCGTAATGTCTCCATCACAGACATTTTTACCTCCGCTCCGTTTCTGTCTCTCCACCCAGATCCAAGGAGGCAGGAGTGTGGTTTTTGTAAAACAACCCATTGTTCGGTATGACAGGAAGGTAATGCACAAGGCACTGCGGTTCTCCACAGAAACACATGCACACAGTGAGCAATTGAAGTCAAGAAGATTGGTAAATTCCTCCTCTGCAGTAAACAAGTCCTGCTGTCCTGTGGTTACCAGTGCTGTCACCAGTACACAATGATATGTCAGTCTGCTATTTAGTCATTGTCTTCTCTGCATACTGAAGATGCATTGTTTGTGCAGCATTGACAAACGGTCTGTGCCACTTGTACACGTGTCTACACGCAAAAGGTTGAGCAGACTTCTACAATGGGCATCAGTGGGGGGAAGCTGCCTCGTGACAAAGAGTGATTGAAACCACTGCACAGTTTTATTGTTTGTGTGTTAAAACTGACCAGAACAGTCAAGGCAGCACAATCCAAAAAACAGCAGAGCTTGACTTATTCTCTGAAGTGCAGGCATCACCTCATGTCCCTTTCTATTTATTGTTGTGTTGCCTGGCAGTGATGTAACAAATGAAAGCATGACCAGAAATAAAACAGATTGTTGATTTTTTTTTTTAATGATATTCAGGGTGCTTTGACTTGCAGTGTGTTTCACCTGCAAAGATCGAGATGTAGGCTAATATCAACAAAGCTCTGGTGACCTTTTCTACCAGCATCTGCATGTGGTTACCTGTCTTCTTGATTGTGCAACGCCCCTATTTAGAGGTAGGCAGTTGAAACCACTCATTCACCCGTCAAATGGCAGAAGTCATCTGGCATTCTTTGTCATGTAAAGGAATTTTTCCCTCCCAAAAATAAAATTTTTATAGTGGATGTGTGCACTATTTGCATTCTTACTTGTTTATGGATCCAAGCACTATGAATTTTTCCCTGCAGTGTAAAATGGATTTCTGCTGCTCCTCTACTGTCAGCGTTCCAGAGGGGAAGCTTTGAATTAGGAGGAAACAGCACTGGATGTACAGTATAGCCTGAACTTTGCTGACAAACTATTTTTTTTCTTTTTTCTTTTTTTCACTGATCTTTCCCAGAAGACCAGAAATGGGAGAGAGAGAGAGAAGGAGAGCTGTAAGGGAAAGTAGGACAGGGACGATGGGATGGATCTCTCATACTCTCTCTTTCCTTTGTCCGTGGCTGTCCACAGCATCTCTTCTCTGTGCCCATGCTCACATTTTAAAATAAACTTTCCAGTGCAAATGAGAATCCCGCCCCACAGTCTTGATGTTGCACATGTATAGTTATAGTCTTCTATCTGGTGCTGTGCAGGTAGGATAGACTTTTTTTCTGCCAAGCTGCTTTTGGCTATTGCCTTATTCACAAGGGGTCACCACAGTGGGTAGTTTTGCATGCCTTCCTGATGCAGGCTCCCAAAGTGATTTGTGTCTCCTCCTGAGGTTGAACCGGAGATATTTCTTTTTCTTGTTATGCAAATGTGTAAATCGCTATACTTTGGCATGCTAGCTCTAGCTAAAAACAATTTACAGTACCAGGGACATCGGGGTGAACCAAAAGAGGAAAGTTGTGGTTTGTAAAACGTTGAGGGGATTTAAGATTTAAGAATTCTAGATGCATCATTGTAAGTGACTGCATTCAGATTGCACATAGGTCTGGTATCACACTGGTATTGCAGTTAACAAAAAAACATATTTGTTATAATTTCTTTAGGGCGAGCCCCTTGGTTGTGACTTTAAGTAAGGCAGTAGAGTTTACAGTAGCTCTGTTTGTCCACACACTGCAGCTCAGCTGGTTTGTACTCCACTGTGGCCAGTTTATCTACAGGGGCTTTCCTCCTGCTTATTATAACAAAAACTGTAAGTTAACCATGTGCTCTCACACACACACACACACACACACACACACACACACACACACGGATCCTAAAACTCAATGGCTCGTGTGTGTGTGTGTTCCCTCACGCTTTCATTCTTTCAGTTATATAGATAAACACACACAGTTAGAACTGGAGCGTGTCCTGGCTTATCATGTTCAGGGTGGTGGAGGTCACTGGAGTGCTGTGTGTGTGTGTATTTTGGCTCAGTTTCATACAGACATGTAGCCTGTAGATTGGTCTTGTTCCAAACAAGTCATCCTTCCAGTGAACCAGCCCACATACAGTACTCCGTAACATGTTTCTCAGTCACTGAGTTGCTCTTTTCTCTGCTTCATATCTTATCTTTGGGGCATTGTGCTTTACTTCTGTTAGCCTTGCCTTCTTTCTTAATATCTTTTATGAAATTTAGCCACTAATGGTTTAGACATGAATTCCTAACAATCTGTGATCCATGTCTCCACTGCTGTGTTTTGCCTAATCTTTACAGAGAGGAATGCCGCATTGAAAACAGACATTCACCCAGGCATAGCGTGGATTGCTGAGTTGTCACAATGAACTGCTAAGGTTTTTGCCACGTCTCTTATTCAGTAAGAGTTTGTATGTAGACTTGTGTTTGATTTGTGAAGGAGAAGAATGGAGTGAGAGATAAACATCAGCTGTGATCAAATACAAAGGAATGCGGAGCGGAGGAATGGGCCGAAAAGCAGGGAATGATCTAGTTTAGCTCATGGAAGATGAGGAAACCAAAAGATGCATGCGTGGGTGCAACTATTGAAAGATGTGCATTTTTTTTTTTTTGTGAAAAAACTTTTTAATTGATTTACTGCCTCTGCAACAGCATGTGTGACTCGAAATTGTTTTAACGCCATTGTAGCCCAACCCTTACTTATCGAATGCTCCATTTATGGTTATGGAGAGACACGGGAAGAACAGCTGTGTGTTTTGGCCTGCTATAGGATTTAGGCAGCAGGTCAGTGTTGTTTAACAGTTTAGCCTAACAGGTTAATGCAACATTATCATAGACTTTCTTTCCTTTTTGGTTTCTATAACCTGACAGGAATTCCCCGTCTGGCTCCCATATGGCAAATTCTCAGTAATCAGTTGAAACCTGCTTGATAATCAGTGAATGCTACTGAAACGGTGGTTCTAGAGGAAAGACTGTTCCCAAAAGTGTGTGGGTGTATGTAACCAGGCCAGAGACGGGCCTTATCACCAGCCCTCCACTCCTGGCCAGACCTTAATTAGCACATAACTGCTTAGCGCAGATCTGGCTGAGCCCAGGGAAGTTACACGCACCCCCAATCACAATCAAGCAATAAACATGTGAATGCATATTCTGTACGAAAACCCAATGAGTGTGTGTGTGTGTGTCGGTTGTGGTTTATAGATTGTGTAAATGAATCTGTGTGTGAAATCTTTATGTTAGTTTTGCAAAAACTGTCTCAGTGTTTAAACTGAACTAGCTCACACTCACATTTCCAAACCCAACATTCTGAAGTTCATAGTCCCAAAAGTGAATTCATTTCAGGGTTTTCTAAAGGTTTCTTTGTTGGTTTAACAGTGTTTTCTTTTTTTTTAAGCTATTCTTTCCCAGTAGAATCTCCTCCCACTCTCCCTTGCAGACTATTGATGCAATCAAAAAGGGATTACTTTTAAAAGAAAATAAGGAGTATTAAGTGTTTTTAACTGCCCCATAAAACCGAACAGTAAAATTCAGTTCTCTAGGAATTTTTCACTCAATAGATTGACCAAAAGCTTCAGCTCAATATGACACCTCAGATTCTCGTAATGTGTGTGTGTTGTTGTTGTTTTTTTCAGATCCAACAGGTACAATTTGCACTAAAAATGTTCCTGAATTAATCTGAATTAGCTCTCTATTAGAGCAGGGTGATATGACCAAAAATATTTATCACGATATACATTTGAAAATTTGCGATAACGATATAACTGACGATATAATTAACACTAGACAAAATACTTTACAACTCCACAACTTTATTAGTGCAAAAAAACAAACATCAATGTATTTTCACGTAAACAAGCAGCTTTTTTAAATGCATTAAAGTTATATAAAAAATTAACAGTGCAAATGCAAATTCCTTGCTGACAGTTTAACCAAAAGGCATTTCCAGTGGAAATTGGCCGACATATCCTCAGCATAACCATGTATAATATCCACAAAACTTAAAAAGAGGTTATACACACACAATACGGTAATATTGTGTTGAAGCATAGTACGTATCACTCTGCGAGGCTCCTGCCTACGATAGCCGTAATGCTCCAACAATCCATCAAGCGGTGCGGCTTCGTAGCTTAGCAAAGTCGTACTAAAACATTTGACAGATTTTCGAGCGCCGTGTACATAAAATCGTTTCGAGGTCAGTAAACACAACCAGAATTCACACATAAGGCACACGGGATTATAAGGGGCACTGTCGATTTTCAGAAAAATCAAAGGATTGATTTTAAGTGTGCCGTATTTTCCAAACAACGCGGTAATAACGACGGCCCGCCAGCATTCGCTACCAAAACTAGTGCTTTGTTGTGTATCTGACGGATGAAAGCCAAACCAGTTCCACACCACTGAAGTTGCAGCATTTTTACAAACCAGTTCTGGTTCATCCGTTTCCTTCGACGATCCACTTTCGCTCTTCTCATTCTGCATCGCCGTCATGTGCTTATGTAAACAAAGGCACTGCGCATGCGCGTTTTACCCATATTCTATCGTGATATTTCATTTTCTTATCGTTGCCCATCATTACACCGGTATTGCCGTGAACGGTATGATATAGCCCAGCCCTACTCTCTATTCATTCATAAAAATCCCGCTAATGGTCACGTAGGCTGGCTTCAGCAGTATCACTTGTCTAAACCGCTCCTAGCACCAACCATGCCAACAAAGCATGCCATGACATCAGTCGACTCTCGTGAGAGCAAAGTCGGCTCACGTTACATTCTTTAGTTGCGTACACCATTCATCCATTTCACCGTTCATTGAAAACATGGTTAAGCTAAATGAACGCTCTCTTTTCAGCAAGTTCATGCACAGCACTGTTTATAATGGCACTTCCACAGTATACGTGAATCACCTCCCTCTGGACTGGCAGCCTGGTCTATCACTAACCTATAACTCACACAGTTAGGTTGTGAGACAATTATTACGTCTCGGATGGCAGATTTCACTCTCTGGAAAACCCAGACCACCCCTGAATGTTCCCACAGTCTCCTGCAAGTCCCTGACCGCAGATAAGACACCCCCAGCCCCCCCAGTACTTTGAAAGACTGTTATCTTAATGCACCCACTACTGTGTAATGAAAGCAGCTGATTTTTAAAATAAAGTTCAAAGTGTTACTTCTCTTTCTGTTTCCTCTTCCTGTTTCTGTATGCAGTTTCACACACTGGCAAAGTTTTATAGCTGTTCCTCTATTACTTACACACAAACACCCTCACGTGCAGGCGACAGTCATGGTCTTTAACCCCCATCCTCCTGCCAGAAGTCAAAAATGGCCCCCCCTTTGCTTCGAATCTGTGCTAGTCGCTGGAAAGCTTTTAGTTTCGTCTCCTCTAGTGACCAGCCCTCTGCCCATCTATCCAGCCAACCAGGAGTTGCTGCTGGAAGTTTTAATGGTCTTTCTGCCTCTCGTAAATCGGCACATGAAGTCAGGAGATTTGGGGGCTGGGTGGGTCCTTTTGATCTTGGACAATGACCTCTAACTTGGTGGTTTCTGACATCCCCCTTCCTCTATATGTCTACACACCAGACTTCAACAACATCATACTACAGCAGAAAGAGACATTTCCTGGATGATGCGCTTTGAGCTGGCCTTTTTTCCTTTTCGTTTTTTTTAAAGACTGTTGATTTGTTGGGGGATGCGAACATCATGGAGGAAAAAAAAGATGCTTCATGGCCCAAACTCTGTTTTAATGAGAACAGACCACAGCTCCCCTGCGCAGCGCTGCATGTGGCTGTCGACCCCCATCAACAACCATGTGAAGATAATTGGGAACAGATCCACGCTATTAATTAATCTAAATAGTACAGCTAGATGGAATTTGGTCCACAAAGTTCCTCCACATATTAATGAAGACATGCACAAGGACATCCTCCTATTAGTGGGGAATTTGTCATTCATCTGTCCTAAGTTATTGAGGGAACATCGCAGATGTCCACGCAACACGAGGAAAACGTGACACACTGTAAGACTCCCCCAGAACACGTGTTTTCATGTTTGGCCTCAAGTCGTTATATTGGAAGTTCACTTGTCATGTGTCTGATCAGAGCTGCTGGAGTTTGCTCCATTGATCCAGCTTCACTTCCTCCTTCTCGAAAGCATGGCGTGTCTGTGTGTAAGTGAGAGCGTGTGTGTGAGTGCACGCATGTGCTCTGGTTCTTGCATGATGGAAGACGCTGAGATGGAACCACGTTGATGTGAATCTCCACTTCCCAGTTGTATCTGATCATTTATTCGACTGCGCTCGCTATCTTTGTCTCCTCCCTTCGGAATTCTTACGAATCCACTCGCAATCACGTTGAGGCCATTACTCTCATTTGTACCTGCAGGCACAAACATGCCCTTTGGCTGGCGTATATCTTCCCCCTCTAAAACTCTTATTTAACCCAAATCTGTCACATTCCACACTAAACAAAGGTGCAGTTACCTGGAGCTCCTTTTGATCAGGCACCACTTTAGAATAAAAATAAATAAATACAGAACTGATACCCAACCATGACAAAAACTCTTTCACTGCTACCAGTTGAGGATTAGCCCTTCGGTTTTTGCAAACATTATTCATCCTTCCTGTTAACTTCTTTGTTGACTTCACCAAGGGACACGCAATAGCTCCTCCCATCCTCTGCTTATATCCTTTGATGCCACATTTAACATCTGCCTGTATGTGACACATTAGCCACCACCTGCTTCCCAGCTTAATTGTTCACAGTATCTACAGTCCAATTCTGGTAGCTGGTAGCTATCTTGTCATTCTAAAAATACCCTCCCCTTCTTTTTAAAGCCGTAATCCTGGCCTTTAGTCTGCTGCTTTGTACAGTTTGTTTCCACAATGTCTTTTTCAGATCATCTCTGCTTAGGCGAGCCGTGGTGCGTTAGTACAGTTCAGCACAGAGATGGTATGTGCTGATTAGTGGCCAAATGAGCTGCAGCAAAGCACCATTATACTGTAAAGTGCTGACTGCTCAAACAAACGTTATACTCGCATTTGCACTTTAATCATATTCTTTCTTTGTGGTCCTGCGCTGTTTCGCAGCTGCAGTTCCCCTGACACCAGCATCCACAACTAAAGCTGTGCCCCAGCATCATAATGTAAGCTCATTCTGAGGGAATTATGCCCACATTTTCTCGTGACTGTATGACAAGCATGTGCAAGCATGCATCTGTATGTGGAAATCCAATTGAGCTGCTTTATTTATTACACAAAATTGGGAAAATGTTTGGAAATTTCTGGTGACAGTTCTAAACTGCAGTCGTCAGCTGATAAAGAATATATATTGAATAGCTTATTGTCTACTTCTATAGAAGCAAGAAACTTGTATTGGATAAGTAGGTTTACTGGTCGTATTATGTGTGCACTGGAAAAGAGACCTACAGTAAGTAAAATACTAAAAAAGGGCACCGAAAGATTGAAGGTTGGCAAAGTGAAGCTATTGCTCGCTGGTGTCTTTCATTGCGAGAAATGTATGATGTCGGTTTGTGGTTGGGGTTGGGAAAAGCTCAAGGATGGGATCAGTAAAATCGTACCTAGATGAAACGCAAAAGTGTTTCTGTTATTTAGCGTTTGTTCTGCATCAGTGCCTGCCTGTTCCTTTTTACTCTCCTCTACTTCAGCCAAGCCCACATGAATGCCAGTCCTTCCAAAAAGAAGAGCGAGATAAGTGGGTACCTTTTAATCTGACATGTGAAGGAGAACCTTATATTTATTCATGGTGGAGCACAACTGCTTCAAATTTACTTTTAGTTCCAATTTCTGTGTGATCCGTGGAAGGGTAAGGAGCACACACACACAAACGTTGTGATATGTACACACCCAATCCCTGGTTGTGTCCCTGACCTCTGAGGTTTGGCTGAATAGCAGACCATGGTGGAGCTCTGAGTGCCGGCAGACCAGATGTGGCTGTCTAACCTCACAGACCTAACAAGCGGCTGCTTGGCCAGTAGCCGTACAACCGCTCAGCTGCTTAGCATTCTGCCTAGAAAGCCACTGGTCACGGTAGCAAGCCACCAGTAGGGTGCTGGCTTTAAAGAGATGAGGTTTTCCCTAATGTCAGGGAGCTGTGCACACCATCTTAAAGCTTCACGTTAACTAGGTTTATTAAAGCCATATCCTTATGTCTTTGTTGGTTTGTGTGCTGCCTGTTAGGATTTAATGTGGCTTTGGGTCAGTGGTAGAATCAGACAGTTTTGGATTCATGCTGTTGTTGCTCATTGCTAACAGCACCGAATTCGAAAGTACTCATTAATGTGAAGAAATTGTGACTTTTTCCTGCAGAGATGCATAAAGAATCACCAGTGCCGACTCACTGCAAACTAGCATAACGAATTTGATCCCTCTGCAGAGGTTTTCATTGTTTTTCTTTTTTATCTAGCGTAAAACTGTAACTGTAAGCTCATGGCATTCTAGACCACCCGTCCCCCACCCCCCAGCCCCCTGATTACTCATGCGCCACCACAAATGGAACGTTTTAAATATAAAAGAATGCATAAATGCAACGTTTTTGTTTTTTCTGGGGGGGTTTGGGCTGCTGGTTGTGTCCTCCACTTCCAGTCTAACCATCACATGATGGCAGGTTTCAGTTTTAACAGGCTAAAAGCACAGTCCAACCATCTCTGCAAAGAATTCAATTCATTGTCCTTCTCCTGTGTCGTAGGTTTCAGTCAGCTCACTGTCAAGTTGTCCAGAAATCCTCAAGTTGATGATCAGAGCTTTCAGGGTGACACAGGAACACTAAAGTTTGCCCAGCATGCCCAACGTGAGGGTGATAAATTTCACCCTTCTGCTCTAAAATACTCATTTACAGCAGTGAAGAAAGCCCAGTGGTAAAACAGCTACGCTGACATTGTAGCATTGTTTCTCTTTAGCAGACCAATTTAAATTATTTCAGCTGAAAGTCTGTACTTTTCTCCGCACCCCTCAATCACTTTTTGTCAGCTCCCTTCAGGAAAAAACAAAAAACTTTTCTTACAATGCTGAAGTCGCAAAAGACAAAACCATGAACAACTGGAATAAAATCCCATCAACAGATTACAGGCTTGAGCGTGGCTTGATTTCCAGAAATATGTAATACATTGCACATGGGCACCAAATGTGTCCCAGATGTGATGGGGTTCATGTGTTGTTCACGCTGTTCTGTCTGCACCCCGAGATCTGTGCTGTGTCATCAGAAAACTCTGCTCTCGCTCATATCGGCGTCCCACCACGGGAGACATTTTCATGAGCTATTGTTTATGACTACACATGCGTCTATTCATTTTCCAATTAAGATCTGGGGAGGCTTGTGATTATTTTCAGTAAATCCAGCTGACTCATCCCATGTATTGATTGAATATTGTTTGAGAAAGCGACTGTCTGACTCCCCGCTGTGTCCGTTCAAACTCTCACCTTGATTTTTTTATTCGTAATCAATAAAGTTCACAATAGATAAACGGCACGCTGATCTCTCAGTAAGATCAGGGGATCAGATGGACAAGCAGCTAAATGCAAAACAGCTCATGAGCTTTTCTCAATGTTTCTGTGTCAAGAGGTTGATCCTCGAGGCTGGAAACCTACCTTCTGCCATCTCGAGCCCACACAAAGCCAAGTAAATTTAGATTTACGTCTGTATCTCCAAGACTAGAAAGGCGTTATTAGTACCTGCAAACAGAGCTAAAATTGAATGAGTAGCTTTAGTAATGTGACTTTTTCTCATTAAATCAGGATAACTCAAATAACAGCACTTTGATTTCATAAAAAAAGAATTAAAAAAAGAGAAACTCTTACATTTTTTTAAAAAAGCATCTGAATATGAAGAAGCGGCAGCTGCTAAACACTAAATCAGCTTAGAAAGACTGACAGTAAATGAGTATAAACACCGCAGACAGCTTATAGTAAGCTGTTTCAGTTACAGATGCTAATATTCAGTAAAGCAGACACGATATACACGACATTCATACCACACCAAATGTATTGGAGCTTCTTGATATGTTTCTTTTTCCACTCTGTGAAGATGATATTTTATCCAGTGGGTATTAAGAGTAGATGCTGAGCAAATAAAGGGTGGCAATGTGAAGATTTTGTCAGTGAAACCACATCTTGCAAAAGGTGAATGTTTGTTACTTTTTTTGTAATGATCTCCACCCAGACCTTTTCTGGTTTACCTCCCCTTGATTCTCCTCCCAAAGGTTTATAGCTTCACATCTCTCTACACATAACATTAATTTTAAATTAGTTTTGTGAAATTAAGTATTTCAAAAATCCAAATGTAAAAAATAAAAAAAAACGTTATGATCCTTTTGCGTTTGTGTGGCTGACTTGCTTGTCTGGCAAGTCTTATGCATTTTGTGCCTTACCTGCTTTTGATTGTTTAATATGGACACAGGTATTTGCTGAAGCAAGCAGAAACACCTGATATTTTGGACGTGTTGTTTTTTGTTTTAAAACCATGTAAAAAAAAAATGTAGCCAGCTTACGGTAAATGCAGACTGAAGCCGGCAGAATTTTGGTAGAGCAAAATATGCCTGCATGTTGTGGTGCTCAGATTTAATTGGGGTCTGCGAGGTAATCTTCTATAAACACAGCAAACAGAATACATTAGTCTTGCCACAAAATGATGGTAATTTAAATGTAGGTGGGAACAGATAGACATGTGCAACTAAATGGGACTGCAGGAGGTTCTGCCCAATTATTGGTGTTGCTGCAATAGCTTGTATCATGACCAGTGGTCATGATACATAAACAGTTCTCCCTGACACTCTGTTCTAATGCTTGCATACAGTCAGGGTTATAGGTTAATTCCAGAGTATTCGTAAATGTATTGGCATGAGGTTTGGCTGCAGATGGATGGGCTTGGTGTTACCATGTGCTCCTCCTCCCCGCTGTGTGCCTTCTCCTCCTCATTGTGTTTCCCTCTCAAGCTTTGTCTCACAAGCCTCCTGCCTTTCCCTTTTATGTTTCCCCCTCTCGCTCGGTCTATCACCCATTGATGTTGGTTTTATGATCTCTTTTTATGATCCCTCTCTCTCCCTCTGTGTCTCTCTCACTCTGAGAGCCGCTTGGTGTGTTGCTGGGATGGAAGAGCAGACTGAATGTGATTCATTCTGACGCCAGAATCAGTCTTGTGGCTGGCACAGTCTTGGCATGCAGATACACACACATCGTGACACATGCGCTTGCACACATACACACACATATATATATACACAGCAGCCTTTCTTGTCCGGAGTTTATTCTACTGGCTGGTATGCTGCCCCAGATACCAGACGGAAGTCAGAACAGGCACCGAACACACTTGAGCTGCAGCGCTGTGATGTGATTAGACATGGCGGATATCGACTGTGCCTTTTTACAGATTAGTATGTCACTCTCTGTTACACTACCAGTGACTGAGGGCTTTGCTTGATTTTTGTGGAAAGCGGTAGCTTGTAAAGACTGATACAATTGTTTGCATGGTTGTGAGTATGGGAGTGTAAAGAAATGTCGCACATGTGTTTTTTGGCACACACACACACACACACACACACACACACACACACACACACACACACACACACACACACACACACACACACACACACAGTGTGTGACTGTGTCTTTGTGTGTTTCTCTCCAGTCAAAGGTATTTATGTGCAACCATTGCCAGCAACACATGTTGAGCCCATCAACAGACTCAAAAAAACCCCCCCAAAACCAAAGGATAATATGCAGTGATAACCTGTTCATTGTGTCATGAAGAAGATTTGATATTTTTAACTTTGAGGAAGTGATTTAAGAGCCACTCTACTGGTCATTCCTAAGCCTGTATGAAAACTAGCAGATGTAATGCTGATGAGCACTGATTTGTCATTCCTTTAACTCAAACCAGCCTTTGGCTGTTTTTCTTCCTGTCCTCTCGTGCCGTCTTTCTGTTTAGAGGTTCTTCACACACGCACGCACACACACACAGAGGGAGCTTTATTGTCATTTCGGTATGTTCATGGTTGCCGCTTAGAGCCAAACACACAAATAATACTGAAAGCAACAGAATGCCTCATTAAGGACAACAAATTACACATGGCCAGCTCTCTTTTCTTTGTTTGTGTTCTTATTTCACACATATATAAGTGTCTATCTTTAGTGAGTCCTTGTCTTCATGTCTGAATACTTGAAGGCTTATATAGTCCTCTTCCTCCTCTCATTCAGTCAGCAGTTTTTAAACACTGACTTCATTGATTCTCAGCTCTTCTTATCCTTTGCTCCTGCCTGGGACAGTTCTAACTAATCACACACTAACATTACTGTTTCCTTGTGTGTGTGCGTGTGTGTCTGAAATCACCTTAGTCTGAATGGAAATCGCTATACATGCATACAATTGCTCATGTGTGAATGTCTGTGTTTGTGTGCGAGTATGTGAACATGCCCGAACCAAGCTGTGATGTCAGATGCAGGTCAGCAGAAGGACATTATTATTAATATTATTGTGTCTGGAGCTCCACAGTGGGGGTAAGAAGTCTGTTTTCGGCTTCCCTGTGGCTGATCACTGCGGCCCCAGTCGGGCTACACAGAGGCCCGTCTGTGGCCTGCAGGACCAGGAGCCCGCGGGGCGAATAAAAATGCTGTGAAACGCGTGTTAAGAAAGGTGTGAATGAAATCCGAGGGCGAGACGCTGCGTTTTGTGTGAAACCGCTCCCTCCTCTTTGCCACTGCCGTGCACATGCTCCCTCTCTCACACACTTAAACACACACACAGACATACGCTTGCACTTTTCCTTTCACACACACCTGGCATGGAGGTTCACAGTTTAAATAAACAGCGGCTCAAGCAGCGGGGCCAGGTCTGGCATAAACGGCAGCAGACCGGGATGATTTTTCTCTTGGGGTAATGCTCTCTTTCACATATTCTTAATGATGCTTTAAAAGGGTAACGAAGGGGAGCAGCTGTAAGAGGGGAGTGAACTAGGTGAAGAGAAAGCTACAAGTGGGCAGAGACTCCAACATGACTACCTTTTTATGAGTAAAAATAATTACTCAGACCCGGCATTCAGAAGACGCCTGCAGTACATCTTAAAATGTAGTAGAAGGTCTGCATTTACTCAGAGACGCGCTCAATTGGATAAAAGTTCTTTAATGGGATTTGTCTGTCTGTGTGCGTGTGTGTGTGCTGTTTGCTGTGACTCATCCCTCCTGAGCCTTCTCCTGCAGCTTTGTCTGTCCTTGCGTGTATGTGTTTGTTGCCTACAATCTCAGCTCTCAGCAGCAATCGGTCAATAACACTTCAAACTCACCGTTTTCATCGACCCCCGTGATGAAACACACAGCAAGTCTGTCACGTCCTGGAAATGGCAATTTCTCCTCCAATCCATAACGTCCACAGGCCTTTGGGACCATCTGGGGATAGGGCTGCGGCGGCTGTATTGACTGAGTGGCGTGTTGTGTATGTGATTGAAATCTACTATTCATTCATTCCCGTAAGGTAAACATGGTAACGGGATGAACTGAGGGAGATTAAATGGCTCAAATATGACTTTGGTCACTCACTACAGGCTTTCAGTGTCTGATCTTCTTTTAGATTCAGATGTTTATTATTTAATATACCAAACAAGCTCATATAGACATAATCTAATCTCCTAGTCTTGTCATTTTGTCATTTTCTCCAATAGATTTTGAATAAGTTTCTAAAAAAAACTTCTTTCAATAAGTTGCTTATAGTTGACAAGGTCCTATATCACTGTTCTCAGTCTGACGGCGAAGCTGGAAATAACAGACAAATTAGAAATGGATTTGAAAACTTTTCCGTGACTTTTGAACAACATGCTCTGCCTCTAGTTCCATATTTTCCCCGATACCTTTTAAAGCCCCATAAATATAGTTTTCCCATCCGTTTTACTGATTCATCTAACAGCCTCTAAATGTATTGTTTGGGTATGTCTGCGTTTCATAGGTCCGTGTGTGTGTGTGTATGTATGTGAAACAAAGTCGTCCTTCAAGCTTCAGTTGCCAATTAAATGCTTTGCGTGGAAAGACTAAAGAGCCTTGAACAATGCCGAACAGTGCTACTCCTCCCACCACAATTATGTTGCATCTTAAAGTCGGAGACAGTATAAGTGCAGCAAACCCAACCTCAAGGTGTATTCCCACATGACTATCATGACCCATGCTGAAGCATTTTTGTTGCCGTTAATTATTTTTACCACAAACTGTGCACAGAAACAGAGTCTGGTTTCCTGATGGGAACACGCAGACACAGTTCGTAATAGAGTTAAAAGAATACTCTTCTTTCCAGTCACATGAGTTGTGTGGAAAACAAGTTACAAACTAAACTCGTGGCACAGTTTTGCATAAGCTCAGCGTCCGGTTTTGTGTACATTTTCCAAGTGTACTTCAGAATGGATTTAATGCCCTCGGGCTGAGCTCCGTTTGATAGACTTATCCTGTCTGTCACTACTCTACCCACAAGTCCTCCGAAGTTAAATATTTGAGCTTTTCATAACTGAGTGTTGGATTTATTTAACTAAAAGTCTGAGCTTAAACCATGACAGAAGGGTTCTGGAGAAAGTGCACAGAATATGTCTGAATCACAAAGGCATTTTACAGTCTCCTCATTCTCCACCTCCTTGTTCATGATTGTGACCTCATACTTAACACATTTCTATTAATTTTAGTTAGGTTTATTTATTTATTTATTTTAATCACATGTCTCTAGAGATTGGCAGCTTTGTTGTGTGGAGTGTGTGGGCTGATCAGTACTGACACCTATGCTTCTCGTGAACATGATGACAAGGTGGCGAGCTGGAACATCAGTGGAGACTGAGAGTGCTGAGTCAGAGAAACTGCTGCGGGGTTGTGGATGTGGGCCTACTGGAGGTGGGTGGTTCATTCATGGAGTCGCAGGTTCATCATCTGTGGAGTTGTGGCTTTATGTGCTGCTGAGAGAGAAATGAGACCTTTATGCATTATTTTGCAACATTGTGGTATTCGACGCAGACGGGAAGACTGAGCAGACACGCCCTCTCACAAATCCTTCTATATTTCCCCTCATATCAAAATGTATTTATATTGCCTCTCCTTACCCATTTGTCATATCCCACTGGATACACTACAGTATTTTTTTTTTTTAACTACTCTTTCCCCGACTGCTTTTTTTTCATACCACAGCGTGACCTAATTATGTTTTGAATCAAACTCCACATGTGGATTATGAGTGAGAAATGCTCAATGACAAACTGTCGTCGCTGGGCACAGCTAGCTGGAAACTGAGCCACATCGTCCTGGAGAGGGTTGGCTAGAGTGGAGATTGATGGCCTGATGGATAGATCAGGTGGATAGAGGTGGAGGGTTTGGTGGTTGTTTTCTTTTTTTCTTCTGTGCTGAAGTGCCTTTGAGTAAGTGGGGCAGGAGTAGCAAAAATAGTTTCCAGTCCCCTTGAAAAGTAACTCTCTAAGGTCATCTCCTTGCCCTGGGCCTTTATGCGTGAAGCTGAGTGTCCATATTCAGTCTTTTCCCTCCCTCCTGTCTTTTTTCTTTCTTTCAGTCTCTCTCCGTTTTCCTTCTGCGGCTTAATGGCTTACACAGGCCTCTGTATCAGCAAGGCTTCTGCAGCAGGAGTAGAGTTTGTGTGCTAACGAACCCTCGAGCTAATTAGAATTTCAGCCAAGCTGGCTGCTCTCCTCATTTCCTAGCCATTTCCCTCCCTTCGGACAAATACAATTTCACCCCTCAACTCGTGCAGAATTAATCCAGTTAATGTTCAACACGGGATGAATAATGGCCACTTATCTGCTGGGAACAAGGGTACAGAGGAGCTGCTGGGCCCAGTGCTGTGTGTCACTAAATCTGCTTTCTAGGCAGAGTAGTTGGGCCAAAGTACTGATAGCCCCTGGAAAAAGGGAGGTCGATGTGCTCTAACTGAATATCAGCCCACTGAACCTTTTATACTCACTGGCCTCTCTTTCCTCTTCTTTTCTAACAGAGTCCAAGTGTTCCCATGAATCATTACACCCCTAATGTAGCGTGGGGGGATGTAAGCAAACAAAAATAAAGATTGAAAGCAGTCCTCAGCTTACCAGGATTATCTGGATTGCTTGACAACAATTTCCACATCGTCTCCAAAGTGCCATGCACTCTCCAGGGATGCTTCATTTGTTAATATGTAACCAAGTGCAAGAATTAAAAATTAACCCCTGTCTGCTCCTGGTTTTCTTTTAGACTGGGTTACACTTGAAAGTCACCAGTTCAAGGAGAGTGTCACCACATCTAAAGTGTGTATAGCTGATCCGAACAGTTACACAGGGAGGCGGAGTTAAAATCCTGCTGTTGCAAAGTGTGATATTTGACAGTCTGCAGTAAAAAGGAGACTTTACAATTGCGTAATATGAATCCTGATATAAATGTCCACTGAAGCGTCCACTCCTGTGGAGGAGGGGAGCTTTTCTGTTTGATAAAGAAGTCTATGGCGACACTTCGCTTTGGCTTCCTGGATCTGTGGCCTCAGTAAATGCTTTTCTAGTCCGTTCATTGTCTCAGTCACTCATTTCAGGTCCTGTTGAACAGGACATAATGTTTAGGGTGGGCCTACCTTATGATTGGTAAGTCCAGACCATGTGACCACATTGTGTCTCTCAGTTTTTCAGTTAGATCTACCCCTCGTTCATCAGAGGGTTCGCAGCAGAGCGTGGCTAACCAGTGGGTGACAGCTCAGTGTCTTTGTCCATCTTTTATATACAGTGTATAGATAACAGCAGTGTTCCTTAAATTAACCAGTTTGTCGTGTGACTGCCAGCCTTTTCATCATCTCATTGAAACTGTTCTTTCAAACTGCCTGACTGGAGATCTAGCAGCACCAAACTTTTGGTGTTACAAAGCTGCTTCTAATATTGAGCTAACTGTAGCAGACAGATAAGAGTTTTATTGACCCCCCCTCTTGGGAAATTTACTTGTCAACGCAATAGAATAAATATAGCGACAGAACAAGTAAGAAAGATAATTTAAAATATTTTTTTTTAAACTGTAGCAATAGAGATTATTATAAACAGATTATTTTCAGAAAGAAATGTAATATATATACTTTATAAACTTTAAAATAACTTTAGCTTTATTCAGGTTATGACCTGGTCTTAATGAGAGGGGAAACACATTTAGTAATTCAGACTGGGTTAATGCTGCGTGCTTGTGTTTATGCATTTGTTATAAAGATACAGACCGTAAAGAAGTAAAGTAAAAAAAATTACAGAGTACATGTGATTGACAGTATAATAGTGCAGTTCACTTTTGTGTTACATGTGCACTTGACATATTTTGTAGTCTAGACAGTATGGAACTGCACAATGGCGTCCACGCAGGGAACCAAGGGCACCCCTGCGAATTAAGGCCGTTAACGAAATTACTTCACGTGGACCCTTGTGACCACTCACAGACCGTGAATGGGCTTTTACATTAGTTGGTGACTTACTTAAGAAACCTTCTGCAGTGGTGGGAAGTGAGGCTATATGGGAAGTTGGTTCTCTACCTCCCTCCCAGCATGTCAGAGCTATCAGCTGTTGGGTTGAGTCCCAGCTGCCTCGTGTGTTGACTCTACGGTGATAGCCATCAGCATTTGCCACATGAAAGGAGAGGAGACTAGTGTTCCTAAAAAAGCAGATGAGAAGTAAAGATGCAGAGGCCATGTTGGGATCTTGGCTATGTTTCAAATCTAGATAAAGACACTGATTTATCAGGAATGCCTTTTGACCATATCAGACATTATATAAATCAGTTCCTTCCTTCTGGTAAGACCTGACTAATGTTCTTGTAGGATAAGATCCTTTGAGCCAGTAAAACTTTCTTACAAATTTCAGATATGCACCCAGCCCAGGGGTTAATGTATTTACAGTTTTGCTCATCCTGTGCTTTGATAAAGACAAAAAAACACAATATGCATACTTAGGAAGGAAGGGAGTAAACCCGTTTGGCTCACTGTCTAAAATTACCAAGCAAAGGCTCTCTGTGCATGCCAACAGCCTATGCAGGCAATGCTATCTGTGGTATGTCCCTTAAGCTGGCCCCTACACTTTTATTCAGTCCTCTTGTGGCATTTGAAACAGCTCACTGCAGGTCTGGGAGCAGTTTATTAGGAAAAAGGGAATGACTGATCGAGGAAAGCGGCTGGGCCCGAGCCAGCTGACCCGTAACCTGATTGTTACGAGTACAGGACACAGTCGTTTAGGGCTTATAAAATCTTATGGAGTGCTTGTGAGTACAGCCTGAGCTGTTACTAGTATTCTTAGATTTCTAAAGGAGTTATAGACGCAATGCTGCAAGATTCATCCTCCACATCTGAAAGGATCAGCAACAATGTCTGCGCAGGCTTTTATAAACCTTTTTTTTTTTTTTCACCTCATCTCTCATTTACCATGTTTGTGTGTGTAAGAGAGAGGGTGAGTGCCATCGTGGCAGATGTTCTTGTGCAGATGCCTACTGTAACAGAAAGTACAACACAGGATGTTTTGAGAACTTTTGCAAATGTTTGTCATAGCCTGTATAAAAAAAAAGATGAATGTAGGCATCATGACATCACCCACTCGTTTTGAACTCTGACGAGACTGGTTGAGTGCTAACTGTAGATAACTTGGTTAGCAAGCTGCATTTTTTTTGTGTGGGTTCAAAACACAACACGATACCTGCTTGGATTATTCGTGCCTAATTAGAGAACTATTGGCTACAGCAGGAGACATATTAGCGGAGAACTTTAGCATGTGTGTGCGTACTGACTGAGGTCACTGTCTCAGGCCACAGCACTATGAACACACAGACACACACCGTCAAACAATTGTCCACTGTATTTTGGTGAGCTAGATCTTTTTTTTTTTTTTAAGTAAAGGGAACAAAATGTTCACGTGTGACATGAAACTCTTAAAGATCTCTAAATTCATTTTTCATACAGTGGATTTTCATTGCTCTCTAAGTCTTTTGTCCTTTTGTTTCAGCTAACGTCTGTTTCTCATGTTAAAGAGAGCTTATCTGCCTCTCTCTCTCTGGATGAGCGCTCATGTCCTTGCATGACCAAGTCAGCGTCCTGCTGCTGTTCTCTTTCCTGCCTCCCTTTCTGTCTCTCTTTTGCCCCCAGCAACTGAGTCAGGCAAGTGGTTTGATTCACATGCAAATCCTGCCAGACCACCAGTCATTCATGCTGCTAATTACACTAGTGTAGGGATGCTGACTTACTGACATCACACTGGCATATTAGCATGCAGGACAGAGGAGAAAAGTGCGTGTGTGCGCGCGCGCGCCACATGAAAGGAGACCAGAGAGGGCCCACAATAACACAGGAAGTGAACAAATCTGCCTTCAAATAGAAAGTTGACATTGTGCTGTAATTTGAAACAAAATGTGAAAATAAAATGCTAAAAGTGATGACGTTTACATGAAGAACAAATATATTTGCTACTCAATATCTGAACAAAATAGTAAATTTGTATACTCATTACTCATTCATCACGGACGGTATGAATTGACAAAGAAGAGGGAAAAAACTAAAGTAGATGCCCCCCATGCTATCGGTGGGTTTCATAATTACATGCAAACTTTTATTTTTAGTTATGTTATTATAAATAAGAACTTAAGGTCCATTGGCCTTCTTTTCACAGAATCATTTGCACTGCAACGGACTTTAATTTGATGTCAAAAAGAGAAGAAACAGCGTTTCAGTAAATAAAACGGAATATGCGTAAATAAATGCTATAAACACAAACGAGGAAGAAAATAATAGATCGACCAGTGAACCAAACTTTTGACGCCATGCTTCTATTTTGAAAGGGTAAACCGGAATCGAGCTATTAATCTAAGCGCACTTGACAAACGGGGGGAGGATTAAAGCGCTGCTGCTGTGTGGCTCTGTCAGCAGAAAGCAGAGCTCTTGGAGCGCTCTGGGCTTTTACGCACCGAAAGTCCGCGCCGATCTTCTCTGAGACTCGGCAGCAGTGTTTAACGTTACTGCCAAAGGAGAGCTCTGTTATTCTCGTTGAGCGACAAAATCTGTTTTTTTTCTCCCTCTGGTGGAATTTGCGCACTTACTGGACATACTGAAAAGAGGAATCCGCTTTTACGCACTTCATACTGGCTCTTCGTTGGGGCTTTTCCTCGTTTGCAGAGCCCCCCTCCCCCCCCTCCCCCCAGAGTGTATTTGCGAAGAGGAGAGGGTTGACAAAAGGCTTTTAAACGGCCGGGATAAATGTAGCAGAGGGGTGCGGATCACGCAGCGGGCGAGAGTGGCGTGTTTTCGTGGCGAAGCTGTTGGAGTTGGAGTTGTGTGACAAATTCTGCAATGAGGAACGCGTATTTTAAAACCCGCAACACCAAAGCCTCCGAGGTCACGGTAATGGCTTCTCTCGGTTGCAGTTTGTAAGAAGGTAAGGGGCACATTATTGATAGTGTTTGTGTTATTGTTTGGTAGCTCTTGTGTAAAAGCGCAAACGGAGACGGGGACTTTAAAGGCTCGATTGATTGGGGAATGCGCCACCAGTCTGGTCGTGAACTTTTAGTCCTGTCTGGCTTAATCCTGATTTGAATTTATGCGTAAAATAATCGCAGGACTGTTAAAGCACACTGCCTTTTTTTTTTTTTTTTAAATGTATAAACAAGTTGAACCCTCTACAAGATTTTTATAGGGTGTTGCACTCTTCTGTTTCACAAGTGGGTGTTTTTTCGATTGTAAATAACACTTGAATGCAGATTGCTGAACTTTCTCTCTGTGGACGTGTTCTCCCTGGTTTATATCCCCCACCCCACCTCCTGTAGCGCACTGGTCCGACCAGTAATGTGTGCTGTGGACCGTGTAGCTGTGTGACATATGGATTGTATTTTGAACTGACACAACAGACAATAGTCTGCCCGAGTAAAGGTCTGCAAATTAGTATTTTCTTCTCGACAGTTTGCATTAAAGAAGGATCTGTATTTTTCTTTGTCTGATTATTTATGTCGTTTTTTCTCCTGAAGTTTGCTGCTGACTGTACGTCTTTGTGGCTTTGCATTACACAACTCAATGCAGATTAATTGATCTGTTAAAATAGTTTACTTATTACTTACTTTTAGCAGTGAAAAGCGCCGCTGGATTAGCACATGAATGGGCGACAATGAATAATGTGGAATAATGTGTGGCAGCTGGCTGCAGGATCGCTGTGCACCTCTGGTCCGAGAGCAGACTGACAGGAACCTAAACGCCTGTCCAACATCATTTCTGACATACACAACTGTCTTTTGGGGGTGTGGTGATTCGGATGCTCATTGGTTCCTGCCTTTTCCTCACTGGTGCTTTGAAAGAAAAGTCAGCGTGATATAACAGCAATATTGTACTTTCTCTGAGAGTGTATCAAGGCCATTTAATGTGTGTTGGGAACTGAAAGAGAATGACTAACGACCTGTCACCAGAGTGCTTCCAAAACAACATCTGTATTGATGCAAGTTTGACCCTTCCATGACCTCCCATCCCATCGAAAGTATTGTCAATTTATTGAGAATTCACATTGAGTAATGTGAGCCTATTTCATGTATAGTAAAAAAGTGTCCCAGTGTGATGTTATGCAAACACAGTCTCCTTTTATCCTTCCGTTTCATATTGGACCAACTCAGGTCCAATATGATGGCCTACATTTCCCATAATACAACTGTTAAAATATCCAAGATCCCTTGAGTTATGTTTTCAAACTTTGGCCATTACAGACTTTGACAGCTGGTTTTGCAGGTGCTCTTGCTGCTTGTGACAATTCAAAGTGCCCTTGCTGTGTTAACTTGTCAATCATCTACTAAAAAATCAGCTCACACTGTCAAAATTCAGTGCCAACATAATAGTTTTTTTGGGGGTTTTTTTTTTGTTGAACATGCTGTAAAATAATGTTGCCCATTAGTGTAGACCAGGGCCTAGTTCAAAAGAGCAGGCTAATCTATAAGTGGCCATGACAGGTGGGTGCGGGCCTAATCTTGGCCATCAGCAGCACGTTGCAGCAGGTTCTTGCTAATTGGCCACACATGGAAAATGCCTTTATCAAGCCTGGGTTATGCCAGAGACACCTCAGTCGTGTTTGCCTGTGATTAACTCTTAATAGCTCTGAAGTCGAAAATGTAGACCATAGATACGACTTTGTTTGCTTGTGTAGCTTGTATAGCTATAATTTGTGAAAGCAGGGCTGTTTCTCAAAGCGCCTTTAAAATTTATCTTCAAATATTACTGCCGGAAAGCTTGCATTTGCTTAACAAGAGGCCGTTAAAGACAAAAGACTCTATCTTCTTCCGCTTCTTGTTCCAAAGAAAACAAAAGCAGAAGAAGAGGGGGGGGGGGACAAAAAAAACACTTGGAGTGTCCTTGCGCCCAGCTGTCTTGTCCTCTCCGTTCTCCCTTCTTATCATGCAACCTCTGCTTTTTGTGTAGAGCTTGCATTTAAAGATGAGATTTTAATCTGACCTTCTGATACCATGGAAAAGCTGCAGTGGTTTCGGGAGAAAATGACGACTTCTGCTCAAAAGACGCACTTCTGTGAATTGCTCTTTATCAGATGGGGTTTTTTTTAGTACCTAACTTACCTTCCTAAAACTTAATCACCTTTAAATCAGCACTAGAGCCTAACCCCACATTTCAGGCTTCTAAAATCAATAAAATAAATAAATTCATTGAGCCCACTTTTGTTTTGTCTTCAGATATTCAACTTAATCTTACAGCCTGTTTCATTAAACTGTGAGACTGTGCTTGCTAAAGAGCTTGCTGCACTGATTGACAACAGTTAAAACAACTGTACGCAATTGTAGAGCAGCCCAGTAGACCCTAGTTACGTATTAAAATTACCCGTTACCTGGGATACGGTGCTCATCTTGCAGCGGTGAATAATGATTATAATTAACTTGAAATAAGAACCATTGTCCACTGACATCATTGCGAACCACAAACATACCCCAACCACCCCATGGGCTTGATAAAACCCTCACTCCGATTGACCAATGATATATCAGCTCTCCCAGGGGACAAAAAAAAGAAGCCCAGTCACATTTGAAAAAAATAACAAGCCTCTTTACTTCCTTCCCTATATCTCAGTCATTTATGAGGCGTCAGTGATGCGCTTGACTTGTTTTACCAGAGTTTCTAAATCTGATTTAATTGAACTCATGTAGCTTACACGGGGAAGCTCAGGGATTACGTTTCAGTTGAGGGGAAATCCCAGGCATGTCCATGAAGAATGTAAATCATGGGGAAAGCAGGGGAAACGGACCCTCAAGGTCTACAGACTCTCTGCTTTTTCTGATTTGAGAAAATCAGGACGTGTTTGGAGGAAGGTCTCTCTGAAGTCTCTCTGACCCACATCTGTACAGATGTGGGTCACCTCCTTCTGAGTGGACACATGAAAGGTGTGGTGTGAAGAGGCTTTCTTTCAGGTTTCATCCTTCTTAGCCCAGGGACAAAATACCTGCCTTTAAGTGTTCATATGTGCTTTATCTCGTGTGATGGATCCACCTTGTGCTTTGACCATTTTCATTGTGATTGTGTATGTTCTCATAGATTCATGAGATTCTGTTCCCATCCAGCAAATCATCTTTAAATCAGTAATAACTGTGAAAGTGCTGGGCTGTACTGAGGCAAGCTGCTTTGCCTCCGGCTATGGCATCATCCTCTTGGGACTGGGATTTGCTAAGCACCCTTCTCCCAGTCTGCCTGCTTGACAGCTCATTGATGACTTCATCTACATCTGTTCTGTTTATCATGGTCATCAATATTCATGACAGGGATATTTGCCCACTTCAGGCATTTTCTTAATATTTATGTAGTGAGTGTGTGAAGTCTGTGGCTGCCCTTGCACAATGACAACAGAAGTTTAGAGGTCCTTCTTTAGCTGGAGCTCAAAGCATGAGCTTTTTAGGCTTCTGCCTGTCGCTAAATAATCTCTCATCCATCTTCAGCTATGTATATATACATATATTACAGGCATGTGGCTAGTTGTGGCATGCCAGTAAGACGTTTTGCTCGAACTAAATAAAGTGAGCTCCATGTGTTTCATTGTCTATCTCATCACTCAAATCAATCACTGCTAAGTCAAATTGGATTTTGAGCTTTGTTAACTAAGGCTAAACCCTTGGACAAGAAGTGCTTTTTTTCAGGGAGAGACACGATGAAGCATTATAGCCGTTTGGCTCAGAGCACTTTACGTTAACAGGTAGTTGACACAAACGCTGGGACAGTGCCAACTGTTATTGTGACTGAGTCTTAGCTTCGCAGCCCTGCACCCATCACCCATCGGTGAGCTCAACAGACTCAAGAGTCCACAGCTACAGTACAGAGCAAAGTTAAGAAAGGCTTACGGACATATCCAGTGGCAGTGTTTGAAAATAGGATTGACTCTGCACATGTACCTAGATTGAAATTCCAATCAGACCTAATTGCTCAGTAGTCATTATAGTGGGAACAGGTTCAACAAGTACCGTAAGGTTTAAAAATTAAGTCTGCAAGAAATATCGAGCAGTTACACGCTGAATATATCACACTGCAAGAACTGATTCACAAGAAGCCAGATATTGCAGACTACTTTGCATTCATTTGTTCGGATAGACTGACACCTTGGATGGCTGAGGATGTGTTACAGTGTCCTGACTGCCCCTAAGCTCCTCCATACGGCTGTCTCTCAGACAAGCCAGCATCCCTCTGAGAAGGTAATGGGATTGTCTCACCAGTTTGGCTGCCTGAGCGGCAGCAAGGGTTAGTGGGATGTGACCTCGTTGCCCACCCAGTTTCTATTTGCAGGGTTTAGAGCTGTCAAGGACACGGCGATCTGTATGGTTGCACTGTCTCTATGCTTTGCATCAGAATGCAGACCTGGTAGTGTTGGGCTACATTTTCATTTTGGCCCATGCACTCAAGTATTGAACCCATATATTGCGATCCTTTTCTGAGCCATCTCATACACAGCTGACTCTAATAGTAGCACAGTTACAAGCTGAGGTGTCTGCAAAAATACAGCTTTACTTTGATGAACAGCAATGATGTTATGGGCTTTTAAATCAACAAGACAGGTGAGCAGTCAAACCCAGAATCATTCTTTATAAGCTTAATTTCAATCCTGTAATGATTAAATGAGCTGTATTTGGTGTTGAAGCTAAAATCAGACAGTGGTACTGTGATTGGTGATGAATTATTTTATGGAAATGAAGGGGCGATATTCTAACTTGGGTTAGGAAAATTATAGGAAAGAGCAGCTCAAATGATTATAGACCCCCTAGTGCCTTAATTTGACCTTGCTCTTGCATCTAAGTTTTCTGTGGGAATTCTCACACAGATTGCTTTCCCTGTTATAGATGGGTGGATCCCTTTGGCTAATGGGGGTGGGGCACTGTCCTCGCAAAGCATCTGCAAGTGGTTCTCGCTAACCTTGTACATAGCAAAGTGCCTGTGTATTGTGTTTGTGTAGTGCTGTTTTCCATCACTGTCGATGGCTGTATTCGGCTTATTTCCAAGGCACGCTTGACAGTAGATCTTCATACCACAGACGAGTGATGAGCATTGCATTTGTGGCACCCTCTTTTACTGGGGAACCCACAGTGGGAATCCTCGACATTTCAACTGAGATGAATAAGAGTGCCGGTGGAGGGGGAAAAGTTGTTTCACAGACTTCGAGTTTGTGTTTCTTGGACTAATTTTGAAAGAAAAGATTTTTTTTAATGGTTTATTTTCGATTATTAATGATGGATGCTAGAGGCTCACACCATGTGACCTCTTGTTCTTCTTTATACATCACTCTATCAAACACAGAACTTGTTTAATAATGATCAGGGATATCATGAGGTTTAGATGCACAACACTGCCCAAACTATGAACCAGACTTTAAAGCTACCATTTAGACGATTGCTTTTTTCCTAGACCATTATATCTGTCCTTAATTTGCACATGTAAGCACACATGTGACATTGAACTGACAGATGGGGGGGGGGTTTGTTTGTCACCGGCAGGAAGATCTGTGTACACTGTAAGTGTCGTCGTGAGGAGCATGCAGTGACAGCCATGCCCGTAGAGATGGAGAAGACGGTCACCAAACTGATGTACGACTTCCAGAGGAACTCAACCTCGGATGATGACTCAGGCTGTGCCTTGGAGGAGTACGCCTGGGTTCCACCGGGTCTCAAACCTGAACAGGTATGTTTAGTCTTATTCTGCTATGGAGCACACGGTCTTCCAGCATTTCAGTCTTGTTAGTAACGCCATCTTATCACTTCTCGTCACCTTTTTTGTAAAATATGTGTAATTGTGTGTACCGGTCCAATCCTTTCATCTATTTTTTTTTTAATCATGTGAAGCTGAAGTTTTTGTAAGAAATTAATTGTTGAGCATTTGAATCCACAGCTTTTTCGTTTCCTCCAGTGTAGAGAATACAACACAGAGGCTAATTAAAGCTTGAACGTAAATGAAATGACGGAAGACGTGGGATCACATTACAGCGCCCTTTCAAAAGCTCCGATTTCACCATACACTGTAGTGGCAGTTGAGCAGTGTAAGTTTATACAGTGAATTAGGATAAGGCTTGGTGTTGTAAAATATGATCATGGGTTAAAGCTTAGTCTTTCAGAGATATGCACAGCCAGGTGTTAGTTCAAATATATAACACACTTTTAGTACAATAATCAGAAATCTAATACAAATTCCAACTATTCGTTTAGACCTGCATGTCGCCATGTGTCGGCATATATTACATGCTGACTGCACCTTCTCCCAGCTAATGGATAACAAGGATTATGTGCTTCCAGCAGTTAAATTAATCTCCAATTCCTTCTCCCTGCAAACATGTTTACAGTAGGTTACATTGCCCTCACAACCACAAAGCTAAGCCTGCGTTAATACATAAGCACATAAAATGGACCCGTGCAGAAAATCCTCTATTACAATACTTCACTTAACTGCAGGTGCGCACACGTGGGAGGGTTTCCAGCTTTATGGGACAATAACAACGTTTATTGAAGCCGGTTTCATTTTGTTGATGAGCTGAGCTGGTCAGTACATTGTTGGCACACTGTTTCGACCTCAAAGGACTGAGACCAGCTATTATTCATCCCTCTCCAGGATCATGCTTACAACTCCGTAGTCACTTAGGTTCTCATTTGGTGAAAATATAACCTCGGGAACATTCAGGAAATAAAGAGGACTGGGCTGATTAGTATGGCAAGACCAGAATGCTAAACAGCCTAGAGAAGAGATTCAGGATTGTTTTTTTAATACTTGATTGACTTGATCATCAGAATGGAAAGAATATTAGACTGTTAAACTGAATCACTTCTAGCTTTAACCTAGCAGCAGGCAGCACATGAAATGTGCCAGAAGCTGTAGCAGTTTCTGTCTTCCAACCCTGACATGACAAATCATTCAAGCTGTGGAGGCCTGGTGTGACTTTTTTCAGGAGAGTGGACATAAAGCTGAAACTTCAGGTTAAAAACTGCAGATCAAGAGTCTTCCTGCTTTGAACCGCAGAACTGTATCTGTCTCCTGTTCAGCCTCAAGTGATGTACTGCTATTCTGTAATGAGACATTTCTAAGCAGGACTGGGGTCAGTCAGGTGTGTCTGAGGGATAACTTGGGATTGTTTCTGTCAACCAAACAGTGCCGTCAGCTCTACTTTCCACTATCAGGGTGCTGAAATGCAGACACGGCAAAAGAATCTTTAGCAACAAATGGAGCCATTATTCTGTGCGTTTGACATGTTATTGGGCCATTTTCCTCCCTCGCTAGTCGCCTCGCTCTCTCCTCTTCATCGTTTAAAATAGATTTATTGGATGTTGCCAAGTTACCGTTTGTCAAGGGCAAGAATGATAACTAGCAGTGGTCTGTGAGAGATAAGCGTTTTCTTCATGTGTAAGAGCTGCAGTCTAATATTGAAACTCTGCTAGGCATCAATTCCATGTGCCATGTCTATATAGAAATTCAATTTTAGGTTTTTCATGCAAACTTGTATCTCTGTCAGGTTCTAACATGGGCCGAGAGCCTTGAAGTAGATGAATTAAATAGAAAAGCGCCAGGTAGAGAAAGAAGCGAGGGCAGTTTGACCTTTTCCAAAATAGACCAGAGGGCAATTGGACTCATTCCGATCTGAGATCAAGAACAATAAAACCATCAGCCTCTGACTTGATTGCAGCCAGCAGCCGTGAAGGACGAGTAAATGATGGGTCAGTGGATGTAAAAGCTAGTTGGGTATTTGACAGAAAATGTGTAAAAATCCATAGTCCCTGGAGGATGAAGAGGACTAATGACTTGAATTACCTTCCTCGCTTTACCTTTGTTGCACCACAGCGAGATTGATATTTGCTGAATTTGACATCGATAGATGGCTGCGATTCTAAAAATTAAATTTAGTGCCACCCTGCTGTCCAAATTCTATTACTTCATGGATCATGATCACGTATCTTTAAAGCTAGTAATATTCCTATAAACATCACTTCTGCTTTGTGTTTAGGTGTCATATGTTAGCGGTGTTTGGCACAGTTTTGCACCATGGGCATTCACACATGTCAGCAAAGACGTGAGAACAGGAGGGAAATGAATGAAAACTGCTGTTAAATCCTCTCTCTTCACAGTAAAAACACCCTTTTTTTCCTCCGCAGTGTTTGACTATAGCTACCAGTATTTTCTCAGCTATATAATATCTGTGTCTACTAACCGCTGCAAAGTGGCTTGTTGTGAGAATGTCAGAACTGGTGCCTGGTGGTGTCTTTTTCCCCTGCCTGCCTGGCCATTAACAGCAATAGAAACCAGCTGTGTGAAGCAATCTCTCTTGTCACTCATCTGTAAGTCCTACCATTTGCTTCAGCCTTAAAAAACACTCCCTTCAGTACAGTTTGAAATTCTGCCCTGTCTTTACTTCCGTCTGTTTTCGATTACAGTTATTATCGCAAGCTGCTTCTTCTAGCTCGCTCTGGAATATTTGTGTGTGTCGTGCGTATGCATGCGTGTACGTGTGTGTATCTTTCTTTAGATCTTTTCCTCAGGGCAGTGTGCCTTTCACCTCCAGATTGTAACCCTGCTGTTCTTGGAAGCATGTTTTGTAATTTATCATTAACAGTGGGTGTGTGCGTGCATCACGAGTCTGTCTTTTTTGTTTGTCAGTGCTGTGTAATATATCGGCACTTGACCACAGTCGGTCGTTTCGGGACTATCCAGAGATTCCACCCCACCCTCAATGCCCGTCCTAAATTGTGCTCCTGAGCACAGATCTCGTGTCCATTGCCAACGCAAGCAGACAGCCAACAAAAGCAGAGCAGAAGGAATTGGGTTACATTTACAGCAAAGAGTCTCCTGCTATAAATTCATCCCAGTAACAAATACGCTTGTACAAGTGGATACTTCAAGGAAATGAAGATCGTCTTTGATGCTGGATGTGATGCCGCACCTTTAAAGAGAGTTTTCGAAAGCTGCTCAGTTTTGATTCGGGTGTTTACACACTGATGCACGTCTGCGTTAATCTGTTTTTGTGTGGCAGACTGTGTTATTGCCAAGGACAAGGCTAGTCGGTAAATCCATTCAGCTGACCTGTAGGCCATCAAGAAAGACGTGATCTTGTCAGCAAGCATCGATCACACATGCTGTCTCTCTCATAAAGTCCTCTGTGTACATTTTGCCCATTTTTGCGTCTCTCCGTACACAAAGATATCTTCCTCTACACTCACATCTTTTTAACTTTTTCCCTCTCATGTCTCCTCCTCCACCTCTCACCCGTTCTCTCTTTTTCATCTATCCTCAAACCTCTCTTTAAAAACCCTGTGGCTTTCTTCATTTGCCCCCCTCGCCAGTCACATTCATATATAACTGCCTGACCTCAGTTATACCCCAGCCCCCCCTCATTACAGTGTAATAAAAAGAGTGTAATAAATAACACAGAAATGACACTCATTGTCTGCTGTGGTGATGTAAAGAATGTCCAAGTAATTTGAAATGTCCAGATTAGCATTAATCTGCTGCCACACGCTTGCATTGCTGGGGGCATACGTGTTGAACACTATTTCGTTTTCTCGTGTGTGTGTGTGTGTGTGTGTGTGTGTGTGTGTGTAATTGTGACAGGTCAGTAATGCATTCCCTTGTCAGTGTGCAGAGATGGAGAGGTGGGGTTCCATTAAGTCTCTACTGGTGGGCCATAAATCAAAGTGTGTGTGTGTGTGTGTGTGTGTGTGTGTGTGTGTGTGTGTGTGTGTGTGTGTGTGAGAGAGAGAGAGAGAGAGAGACTGACTCCCAGTGGCAGATCTTGATACTTTGGTCCTTGCACAGTTTTACCTTTTTAGCCCTGAAATGATAAAATCAAAACAATATCAAATAAAGGCTGAAATTTCTCAGTTTTTGTAGATGGTACAACAACAAAAGAAAGAAGTCACTTACTGCAGAATATTTGAGCACTTACCTGGTAATGAAAACAGCCCCTCAGTCCAAATGTTCTCCGTCTCTCCCTCAGGTTCATCAGTACTACAGCTCCCTGCCTGAGGACAAGGTGCCCTACGTGAACAGCCCAGGGGAGAAATACAGGATCAAACAGCTGCTCAATCAGCTCCCGCCCCACGACAATGAGGTGAGTCCAAACAGATGCCCTCCCCCACCACCTTCCATGCATCCATCCATCCATCCATCCATCACCTCACCTCCTTCAGGGCAATACAGAGATAAGAGGGGGAGCGGGGAGAAGACAGATGCTTTAAAAATGGAGTCTGTCTCCCTAATGGGTGAGATAGGGAAGTGTTTATCGCTGCCTATTAAAGTTGGTTACATGAATAAATTATTACCACAGTTTGTTTGAAGAGATTAAAAGACAGGATCCCCGTGAAGGTCGGCTCTGTTTCCCACCTTAGTTTAGGCTAACAGTCAGCCTGAGCTGTTATTTCTTTTCACTTTATTAAGTGGGACTTCACAGAACCAATTTGTGGTCAGGTAGTGGGTGGGTTCTTAATTCCACCTACTAATCTGATTGGTCAGTCGTTTCGTCAGCTGCGATCTGAGAGCCAGTTATTCGTTTGGTGACGTGGTTCCTGGTTAATCCTGATTCACAATTTTCACCCAGCAAAAGCAGAGCACAATATCAGCACTTCTTAGCAATGACAAAAACATGATGACAGTTAATTCAACTCTGGGATCAGTCACTGACCTGGCAAACATTATACAGATATTGAAATCTTAAAAAAAAAACTACTTCTATTCACTTTAAGTAGTATTCATTCATCCATCCATCCATTTTCTGTCACCGCTCCAGTTCATGTTCTCGTGGTTTCATGGGCATGTGATCTTCATCCAGGTGCGCTACTGTAACAGTCTGGATGATGAGGAGAAGCGAGAGCTGAAGCTCTTCAGTAACCAGCGGAAGCGCGAAAACCTGGGTCGGGGCAACGTCCGCCCACTCCCCGTGACGATGATGGGGGCGATCTGCGAACAGGTAGCTGAAAGAAATATCGAAAGCATAAAATATACATTTGACCTCCGTGTTATTTATTGATTTATTTTTTTTATAAATGTCATTTCTATGTGGACAGAGAAGTGACAGAAGTGAGTGATGTGGCAGACATATGGAACGACCTGCTGGCATGTCAGCAGGGTTTAATGTTGACGTATATAAATGAGGGAGATGCAGTTAAATTACTATTGTGACCTTGTCTCACTTCAAACTCTTAAAGTGATGTGTGTGGGTATGGTGCCCGCACTTTATTTTCTTTTTTTTATGCCTCACCAACTATAAAAATTCTGAAATACAGCTGAGTTCATTATAGTTGAGTTAGACTGCTCTAAATTCTCTAGATGCTTAGTGTTTGTACTCTTATATAATGGAAGTTTGGAGCTGAATGGAATTCCCGTTTAACAATAAACACACACACTTAATGCATCCACTGGCCGTTTGTCATTTTATTTACAACAAGCTCAAACAAGGTGGAGATACTCAGTGCTGTGCTGGTGCTCCGGGTGTACAGCTGCTTTATAGCTCGTGTTTCTTATCCAGTTAGCAGACACACACACACACACACACACACACACACACGAGGGAGTGGATTGTTGGGAGAGTTTGTATTGATTGAATTCTCCCCCCCTCTCTTTGGTTTCTTGCAGCTCTAGGCTTTGTGCCAGTTAGATAACCTGATTGCAACTCTACCTCCGTCTCCACCTTCCCACCCCTCTAAATCTGCTTTGCCTGCCTGACCTTTCCTCTCGTCTTACTGGTGCTGCTGCTCGTTTATCTTCCCGTCTTCTCTGATTGTACACCTCCATGCCTCTATCACACTTTTTTTAATCTTCCCTACATATCTCTCCGTTAATAAATCTATCGTTTGTCCCACCAGTGTCCTCCACCAGCCCTTCAAATTCTTTCTCTCTGGTTCCCACCTCCTGAACACACCTTTGTGCTCGCAGCCTTTTCGACTTGCATAATTGTGTTACAGACAGAGATTTACTGATCCGGCATGTTCGATTGGTATCAGCACTAGCCTGACCTTATTAGAGATCCAATAGAAGGTGGACTTTAAGTTCATGGAAATCTCTTTATTTGTTGCATCTTCTGTAGCGCTGATGTGACTGTTTAATCCGTGAAACATTTTCAGTTAACAGAATGGTTTCTGGTGTCTTTTGTGAGGCTAAACTGTCTTTTCCAGCCATTGATTGGACAGAACAACCAATTTACAGCTATTAACTTCTGCTTTAGTATATGTATTACTTGACTGTAACTTTTTGTAGACCAATCTATCAATTGTATTATCAATTAAGTAACGGGTGATATTAAGTGATGATGACAGTGGTTGGAATTGCGACCCTTATCCTCTGATGCTCCAGTAAGTTTGACTAAAGGTCCAATAAATGGAGTTCATCCCAGATTTAAAACTATTTTACAGTTTTTCACTTCCTGTCAGATTAGATTGTAAATCCATCCCTCTAAATGGAGCAAATTGGATTAGACTGTCTTATGTCCTGTTTCCAATGAACCGTTTTAACAGGAATTACTTTACATTAAGCAATCAGTGATGCCATACAACAAATCAGGATGCTGGCCTGTCTGCTCATTAAAAAAAAAAAAAAAAAAAGCTCTGCAGGCATGGACTTTCAGCTTTCCTTATGCTTTGAAAAACTAATTTGAGCCATGTGACTTCTTGCTGGATCATGACACATGAGTCTCACGGGGTGTTTTGTTTTTGTTTTTTTTTCACATGCAAAGATTTTACATTATTGTATCAAAGAAGCGTTTCACTCAATTCTGTACTTTGAGGTTTAGACACTTTTTAAATAAGAAACGAAACAGTGCAGTAAGAGAAAGCTGGTAAATTGTGACAAATAAACCCAGCAATCATTCAGTTGTTTCATTTCATTTTCTGTTTAGTGTGGAGGCCAGATAAACGGCGGAGACATCGCTGTGTTCGCATCCCGGGCAGGTCACGGTGTGTGTTGGCACCCTGCGTGCTTCGTGTGCAGCATGTGCAACGAGCTGTTGGTGGACCTCATTTATTTCTACCAGGATGGAAAGATCTACTGCGGCCGGCACCACGCCGAGAGGCTGAAGCCACGCTGCACTGCCTGCGATGAGGTAAACGCACATCACACGCAGACACACAAGGCTACACGCGGATGGTCATGTCTTAATAGGTACACGTCACCCCCTTGGACAAGCTGTGCCTGTAACTGTGCCAGCAGGGCTATTTTTAGTGTTTACACACATGCACTCTGCACTTACACATGCCTATATACACACCAAATTGCTGTCATACGACGCTTACGAGTTCACAGCACACTCCGTCACAGTTTAATGTCTGCTGAGGTTTATCCAGTTTAAAGGGGTTGAGTTTCAATATCCTGATCTCCCAGCCCATTAACGCCGACTCTTACTCTGCAAATGGGGACAAGGACTCTTTTGGCACTTAAATGCATCCCAGCGGTTTAACAGCAGCGTAATTAAAAGCAAATGCACCACCAAGATTTCAGTTCCTCACACACATTAGCCTCCTACACGAACTGGCGACAAAGAATGATCTAAGAGCGCCAAGCTGCAGAGGAGAAAATGGTATGGAGTGGGAGGGCAAGCAGTCTTTGTCCTGTCATTCAGCACGCAGTAATAACCCAACTGAGGTTTTATCTCTATGGACTTTCAATAAACGATACTCTTTCTTATGTCTTTGTTCTTAGATCATCTTTGCAGATGAGTGCACCGAGGCAGAGGGCCGTCACTGGCATATGAAGCACTTTTGCTGTTTTGAGTGCGAGACGGTGCTGGGGGGTCAGCGTTACATCATGAAGGAGGGACGGCCCTACTGCTGTTCCTGCTTCGAGTCCCTGTATGCAGAGTACTGCGATTCCTGCGGGGAACATATTGGTATGCTGCCTCACTCCCCATCATCCATCACTTCCCTCTATTGTTTCCATCACTGTTCATATGGACTGCATTAATGACTAGAAGCTCATGCAAAGAATTGGTTGCTGAAAGGTTATTAAAGTTCCAAATACATAATTTATATATAAGAGGATTCAGATGCAAGTTTGCACAGAGAAGAAAAGAGTTACAGTAGCATGACTGTGGTCTTGTTTTCAGCATTTTTTCATGGAATAAAGTTCAGAATATTTGTGGCAGGGGTGCAAAACTGAACACCACAGACTTACCTTTACAAAGCACAGAACTGTATACAATATACATCATGCAGTGTGGAACTCAACATAGGGCAAAGGGATGACTATCACGTGACTTTTCAAATTATGGGCCAGTTTTTGGTTGCTATTTTTGTTTTTTTAAGTTTATAAAGGCATAAAGTGCCAGATAAGTGTAGAGACAACCCCAGCGAGAGAAGAAAATGGGGGATTTTTCAGCTGGAAACATTCCTATAAGCAATTTTTCTGTCTTCGAGTTTGTGCTCATGTGCATGCATGTGTAACTGCACACGTACGTGTGTGTTTCCCAGGACAGGATGCCCAGGTGTGATTTTTGGCACATATTTCTCTACAGATTTGCGCTGTAATTATTAGTCAGACAGGATACAGAAAAGTATTTGGCCTCAAAAATAAAACTGATTACAAATGAAAACCACCAGAAAGCACTCTCAATCCAGATGGCAGTCATTAGCAAATAGCTGGTTTTCTTTTCCCCTGCAACAACTGGAAACATTCTCAAAATGCTATGTGTTTATACAATGCTGGGCGAGCGTCATAATGAGTTTACCCTGAAACACAGCAAAGTTGCCGCCTCTAGCTCAATTTTCCATTTTCTTACTGTATAAGCTACTTGCAGTATGCTGCAATTTTACACAACACAGCTGGTTTAAATTAAATTTTTAAATGTTATGCCCTTTGAATACATGTGTATGAGTATCTGTCATTTATGTGTTTATCTTTCCTGCAGGTATTGATCAAGGCCAGATGACGTATGACGGGCAGCACTGGCATGCTACAGAAGGCTGCTTCTGCTGTGCACGCTGTAAACGCTCTCTGCTGGGTCGGCCTTTCCTGCCCAAGCAAGGTCAGATCTTCTGCTCCCGCTCATGCAGTCTAGGGGAAGAGCCTAATGGCTCCGACTCTTCTGATTCGGCCTTTCAAAGTGCTCGCTCCACTAGAGAGTCCAGACGCAGCTCTAAAACAGCAAAGAATGGAGGGGGAGGCGGGGTGCAGACTGAAAGATGTTCAGGGGAAGTGGACCCACTATCTTTACAAATGGATCTTCTGAGTCTGTCCAGCCAAACACCCAGTTTGACTCGTGAGCCACCTTCCTGGCAGAACCAGGAGCAAGCAGGCGATGGTTACACTTATGAATCCCAATCTGATCCAACTGCTAATCCCACACCTCTCCAGCTTCTTAGCCAGTGCAATGTCAGAAGTGTCTATAACCCCACCTGCTCTGGACAGAATAATCAACAGCAGGATTACAGGATCCAGGAGAATGGAGGTTTAAAGCGACCGCCTATTTCAGCCATGAAAGGCCACTCTCTGAATGAGACGTGGTTCCAACAGCAAGCTCCAGAAGAGTACTATCCATCCAAACTGAGGACCCAAAAGAGCTTCACTGAGGTGTCCCACTGCACTCAAAAACACAATGGCTTCTCCTCAGACAAGCGTTCGATTAGTTTGCACGGTTTTCAGAGGGACAGAGATGCGGGGCCTTCAGCAACTACCCAACAAACAGCAAGGAGCAGGAATCCAATAAATGCACTTAACTTGACAGAGCAACTGACCCCGTTAGAGCAGACCCCAAGAGGATCCATGGAGTCTCTGGCTCTCTCCAATGCTACAGGTTGGTGTGGTAGTAGTACTCACTAGATCTTGGTTTGACTTACAGTTTCTGTTTGGTGTGTTTGCATGTTGTTGCATATTAAGATGTTTCCTCAAGCTAAAGTGACAGTGAGTAAAAGGCAGTCATTTCTCCAAATTCTACTCTGTTTCCTTACAGGCAACTCAGATGCTGGGGGAAAGCGTCAGGAGCACCTTTCACGGTTCTCTATGCCGGACCTGAGCAAAGACTCTGGAATGAATGTGTCTGAGAAAAGTCATGTGGACACCCTCAACTCCTCAGGGCAGTTTCGCAGCTCTGAGTCTATTCACAGTCTCACTGCTGGTCAGTCCTATATGGAAATGAACCCTCGCAGACCCACTCAATACCAGATGCAGTACTGTGACCCTTCTGGCATGGGTATGGGCATTACTCGTTTACCACCTGGCTTCACCTTTCAGGAGGAAGATGGGCTTAGTTTGGTGAGCAACGCCAACGCTTCACGCTTGCCTCCCATTAGTGAGCGCAGGGTGGGTGGAGGTGGTGGTGGAGGTGGAGGAAGGGGAGCCAGTATCCGGATAGATGCCCCAGAAGAGACTCCACAGAGGCGTAGGCACCACCATCACCGCTCTCGGAGATCCCGTCGTTCTCGTTCAGAAAACGCTCTCCACTTGGTGGCAGAGCAAAGACAAAGGCCTCAAGAAAGACCACAGCTACATGTCCGAGAGGATTATGACTGTTTCCCGCCACCAAGGAGTGCAAGGGACCAGTTTGGTGGAAGAGGAGGAGGGGGAAGATACCAGCCCCAACTCTTCAGGCAGTGCCCCAGGACCACTTCAGACCTGAGTCTACAAAACCCTGGGGCCAACAGACGCACTGGCTTGAATCAGTACTCCTGGGATGATTATGATGACGATGACTGGTGCTCCACTTGCTCATCATCCTCAGAATCAGAGGATGAAGGTTACTTCTTGGGTGAACCGATACCCAGGCCCATCCAGCTGCGCTACCTCAGCAACCAGGAGCTGGTCCACAAGTATAACAACGCAGGAATGGGAGGACCCAACCGTAGTGGGCAGTTACACACCCGCAAACGCAGAAAAAGCAAGAACTGCATTATCTCTTAATATCTTGACATTTGCTCATTATATAACTTTTTAGCCCTTTTCAGACATGCATTCCTTACCTTTAATCGAGCAACATCTGAACATGTTACTTCAGCAGTGCCAATCTTACAAAGCACTGGATAAGTTTGAAAGTATGCCGTAATATTAATGGATTGGCTTGGACAATAGTAGGGATTATGTGTGTCTGCTCTGAGTTGTTAAGCTCACTAACGGACATGATTATTTTGGAAGTTAAAAAGCCAGTAACTGGCAAATCAGACACCAGTTCTCAGTAGGTGTCTCATGGTCTCACTCTGTTCAAGGAAGCCACAAACCCATTCCTTTTTTAAAAAACTTAAACACAATAAACTGACCTTTTCCCCCACACACCGGAAAAAGTTTTAATATCCTGCATTTTCCACATTTAAGCACCAATGCTGGTCAGTGCATACCTCATGGACCAGTGACTTCATGTATATATAATCTTAACATACCGTACTGAAGATAGACTGTGAATGATGACTTTAACCTATTCTGACCTGTTCAGAAAACATTATTAAAAAGCAATGTAAACAAGTTAGTTTGCTTCCAGCTGTTTATGGAAGTCTTTCTTCTGAGCATATTACATACCTGCAGTAAGTTAGCTGCAAGATTTTTTGTGGCACTTGGTTTTTAAATTACAATAAATTATCTTTAACGTGGAGACAGGGATGATGACCTTGTAGACTTAAGACAAATGACCTGTTATAGTTTTTAGGCTACAGTTTATAAAGTGTCTAATCTGTTTACAAAAATGTGTGGATGTGGATGTATTCCCATGACTACAAATCGACCTGGCAGACATATATATATTTATTAAATGAGAGCTGATTACAGACAGAAAGTTTTAAAGATTTTACTACGTATATATGACATGAGGACAGTCTCCTTCCTTCAGTGCTTTGAGTGAAGCCATGAGAACATTTATGTAAAATGGACCTACATCTGAATGACAGAACCCTCTGACTTAAACAAATTCATGAAGCTAGCAATGTTACATATATCCCATGTCTGAAAAGGGCTGTTGTTCACCTTGTGTACACTAAAATTCTCCATCTGGAACAAAAACAAAATCACCTACTCCAACTTTTCAGTGTTATTTATCATTGATTATGATGTAATTGAAAGTCAGTGATGAATTACAGTCAGTTAACAGTAAAGAAAACAAGTGTTTGCATGTTTTTTTCCCCTTTTTTTTAACTTTTCACAATAACTCCTGATTATTAAGGCGAACAGTTACATGTGCAGTTTTGTCAAGTCCCAATGTTTATCAAAAGCTGAGGTGCAATTTTTTTTTTTAAACTTAATTTCCACGCAGCAAACGAGTGTACACTACCAGATTGGTATAGTTTTGCTTTTTCATGCAATGTGATTTAGATATAGGATATAATGTACTATTGAATTCAGTTTAATAGTATGTAAATAGATAAAAGAATTAATAATTTCACTTAAGTTAATGAAGTCAGTGTACATATGGTTGTAAATGAAGCCTCACATATTTTTATATTTGTATAGCTGGAGTCATTTATGTATTAAATATCTATAATGTAGAGATAGAAAAATGACCAAAACAACGTTATGCATGTGTTATTTGGCTGACCTGGTCCTGCATTTGGAATAAAAGAGTACTTCAGTGAGTTTCACTGAGTGACCTGTATTTCTCTCCAGAGATAGGGGAAGTGCGCAAAAGAGTCACTTTGTCCATCTGTTTAATAAATAAATGAATGACAGTGGGCTGTAGAAGCCAGTTAGAGTCATCCTCAGATGAATTGTTCGACAGTGTATGCACTCATATTCAAACACACAAAGGTCCATTGTCCTGGAAACAGATGCCACTGCATTTCTGGTTTATTGCATCAGCTTGCACAAGTTGGAAACTGCTGACAAAGGTCTAGGGATTTAGTTATTGAAACCTGGTGATGCTACAAATATTCTTTGTTACCCATGCTAATGGGGTGGCTGAGACATTGTTGTTCCTGAAATTGGCCAAATTAAAAGCTGGTTTTCATGATGCCTAAGACACTGACATTTAATTACATTTCTGTGAGGGTGAGCTGCATATTCAGTCTCAACCAGACACACTTGTGTCTAATTTGGAATACTTACGACATCTGCGTCTCATTCAGGGGCAAATATGGCCCAAATGTCACAATGCACCTGACATCTGGCCCATATTATGTGAACCTGTGGCCATGTTGAGGCAGCCCGACTCGCCCTGATTCAGAGCCCAAAAGAAAGCTGCACATGTGGGCCATTTCTAGGGCCAATCATTCCCTGGTGTCTTATTAACATCAGAACATACTGAAATAGTTTAACATTATAGCCAATAAAACATTATTCAAAGTTTACCATGTTGAAGGACATGAAGGACAGCAGTGCAAGTTGATAGCAAACACATCTTTAGAAGCCAAGGTACAGCTCTACAAGATAGCCAACAGGAGCAGATGTACCAGGTGTACCAATGTAGCAAGTCTGCTAGCATCATCAAAGGCACTTGTTGAAATGGGCTAATTTAGCTCAGGATTAAAAACTTGGCTAGTACCGTATTTTCACGACCATAAGGCGCACTGTGCTAAAAGGCGCAGTCTCAGTTATGTGTGCCCTTACTGTATTTAACACACACATAAGGCGCACTGGACCATAGGGCGCATACAAGTACCGTATGCGTATTTAAAAATAAAGCGGGAGCAAACCTGAATTCGGTACCTTACTCACATTTCTATTGCCGGTAATCGTCATCATCAACAACACACAAGCATACAAGTGTGCGTATTTAAAAATAAAGCAGGAGCAAAACAAAGTTTGGTACTCACATTTTTATCATCAATCAAACCCATCGAAGTCCTCATCCTCTGTGTCTGAATTGAACAGCTGCGCTAAATCTCCATCAAACATGCCCAATGGCGTGTCCAGCGGGGTGGCCTGGGGGGGGGGCACAGGCCACCCCCCAAACCAGACTGGCCACCAGAGGAGGAGCCAGACATTTGAAACACCCGGGGCTTAGCCCTAAAGGGTAGTATGCATGTGGGATTTTTTTTTTTTTTTTTTGAGGGGGGGGGGGGTGTAGAAATGACTGAAAGATTAATAGGCTCTGTTTTGAGTTTTGTTCAAAAAAGAATGACTTCATATAGGGAAATATATATATCACACATGCAGGACACCTTAAACTAGTTTTTTAATTAAGCAGCAAGACAGAACGAAGTCGGGGCTGTATCAAGACACAGGGACTAAACCCCAATTCAACCAGACGCAGAACTGATCCAGAATTAAAACAGGACTACAACAGTTCAAAAGCAGGACTACTGAGGACTTAACCAAGACAGAACCAGAATCAGAACTAGATGATAGTAGCACTAAAAATCATCATAGACCTGCACTACACTTATTTATTTAATTCTACCAAAGTACAATATTTAGATTGAGAAAAGTTTATATAATTATTTTGGCCTTGTTGTGCAAACAAGCCTGCATAACTTAATAAATATAGAATTTGAAAAATAGCAAACCTAAAAAGAAACACTAGGTACGAGATACATGAGTACCTATGATACAGTGATACTTTTGGTAAACAACCATTTGACTAACATGTGTGTCTCACCTGCTCTTGTTCATCTGTTCTGTCCTCATTCTGCTCTCTCTCTCTGTTCCTCTCTCTCTCTCTTTGTGCTGACAATCATCAAATATACAGTTGAAACCAGATATTTACAAACTCTTCAGATCAAAACACAAACACTTTTTTAATTGTAACATCAAATCAGACTAAATGTTTATTTTTTTTAGATTGATAAATATAAAAACATATTTGTTAACTTTAAGAGTAAAGAGAGAAACTATCTGTATTTTTTAATTGCAAATGGCACCAAATTGTATTCAAACTGAGCCACACTTATGCAGCTCCACAGTTCTTTTCCTGGTGTTTTGGTTGACATCTCTTGATTTTCCCATGTCACAGAAACAGGCTTTGTGTTTTGCCTTATATGCATCCACAGGTGTGCCACCTGTTTACTCACATGGACTCTACTAACCTATCAGAAGCTTCTTCAGCTCATAATGGAATCGTCTGGAGTTTTCTTATTAATTAACAATAAACTTAGTGTATATGTACTCCTAAATTTAATGAAAGTGATAAAAAATAGACAGCTCTGTCTCTCTTTATTCTGACATTTAACTAATTCAAAAGATATTTCAATATTTATCTAAAACAAAAGTTTACTCTAAATTGATGTTGTACAGTAAAAATGTTTTATGTTTTCTCCCTAAAGTGTATGTAAATATCTGGTTACAAATGTGAATATCCTGCTGTGTACTGAAATCCCTCTTGTTTTGCATAGAAATATACTGAACAACATACAAAGCATAATATATAAAATAACATTTAACTGAGTTTTTTCTTTGAAAGAAGCCTCTAATGTCCATTCTTATATTTCAGTACATAACTGAAACCGATTTAGTCGGGGAGGGTAAGAACTGAAAATATGAAATAAACACACGTAAGCTAAGACTCTAAAAAAATAGCATTTGTTCTGCTTTTCATTTCGCCATTTGTTGATTCACTTGAAGAGCAAGTAACGTAATATTGGTCAAGTGATCAGTTTCATATCAATCTTTCGTGATGCACCGTCATATTTACATTATTTGTACGGTACGAATGATTTGCTTTGGTACCTGGTCAAACTTAAGCTCTCCTTAGTATGGCTGGCTCTGTTTCTCCAACAGCGCACTAACAGGTAGCAGCTGCCCCGCCCCCTCGCTCAGTCGCTTAGTGCCTGAGCTCGGATCATACCAATATCAGGGGGGGATTCACGCACAGTCGTAAATTCCCACAGTGTGCACTATGTGCTTCGAATATTGTGTGTACTTTTTGTTTTATACAGTTGTCAGCCAGGCATCTAACTATGAAAAAATTACACTCCAAAAGACCCCGGGCTTCTGACAAAACAACCCGGGCTTAAGCCCAGTAAGCCACCCCCACGCTCCGCCCCTGCTGGCCACCCCAGGTGCCACCCCAAAGGCAAAACAATAAAATTCAATCAAATATCAAATGTCCGATTATGTTTTCACGGTGACGCTCAGATATCCGAGTGTAAGTGGATGCAGCATCGCTTCTGCGCTATGCGCATCACGTTAGCAAAGGTAGGAGAGCCAAGCGCGAAAGATGGCACTGCAGGAAACAATTTTTCGGTGAAGGAAAATGAGGACAGAATAAATGTCCCGGTAAGTAATATCAAGTTTGTTGAGTTTAGTAAACTTCGGTGAAATTAGAATACCAAGGAAAAAAAATAACACTTAAAGAATTATTGCAGCTGTGGAATATTTCAGACAGTATGCTACTGAGGGCAGCTAACATAAGAGTTATGAGTTATAAGATATAATCTAAGTCGTAACATTGCTGTATGGAGCTGCAGATTTGGTTGCAGGTTAACATAGCTGGACTGGCCATCGGGCATACCGGGAATATCCCCAGTGACTTATTTTTTATTTTTTTTGTAATGGCATGAACAATGAGAGGTGGTGGATTGGCCAGATGCAGGTCGATGTGTAGAAATAACTCCGTTGTTTGGTGGTGGCTATGACGGGGCTTCCACAGAGGCAACAGGTGGATGAGGGAAGGGGAGGCTGGAGGAGAGCCCCGAGGCAGCCGCCAGTCCGAGTATCAGGTGAACTGAACTTCAGGTAAGTATGACCTGCAGTCTATCTGGGTCAGATATAAACCAAGTTTAGGTGGAGTTTATTTTCATGTTGCTGACTTTTTACTGTCAGTTGCAATAACTCATACTGCGTTCTAGCCAGCTTGGAGTTTTTATACAGCTGGGTGGGTGCTATGATGTTACTGATAGTGAACTTTATTTTATTCATAAGGTTAGTTAGTAGAGTTGCCAACGGCTCCTTAAAAAAATGGAATGGTCCCTCATTCAGAGAAAATATTACGAGTTTCGTATTGAGCTGAGAAGGGACGCAGTTTGTCCCGGACTTTAGCTAGAATGGAAAAAAGACACAAAGCTGGATTTATTCTGTCTTTATGCTGCACAGCTGCTTCTCCTCTCATTCTCTCCCCTGCCTCTCCTGTTGCTACTTCAATCATTAAACTGATCAATGATCAGCTGATCGGCTTTTCTCTCTTGTTTATCGCCCACTTTGCGCCAGAAAGAGGAAACCAGCAGATGTTGCGCTAAACAACAGCAGCACGTTTAAGCTTGATCAGCTGTTGTTAGAATGTATTTAATATTAATTTCTAGTATCAGCTGATGTTTGCTGGAGCCACAGCTGTAAAGCTGCTGGTCATGATGTCGGTTTGGATATGTGGTGAGAGGGAAACATGAAGATGAAACCAGGAGATGTCCTTACTGAATCATCAGAGCTGAACAGGTGATGGAGAAACAGGTTTACCTTTTAGGTCACATGAATGAGTTGAAGGGAAGTTATGAACTGTTTCTGAGAGACAAATAACACCAGGATCCTTTTTTATGTAGCTGACAGCTGGTAACTGTGCAGGGGCGGGTCTAGCAAAGTTTTGCCAGGGGGCCAGGTAGGGCATTAACAGGGAAAGGTGGGCACAAAGAAATACTTTTCTTTCTTATTCTCATTTAAAATACCTAGTTTTTATTAAATAATTATCTAAATCTTACAACCAAAGTTTTTATCTGACGTAAAATGTATAGAAATCATACATATACCAACAAGACTGTACATCACTGTCACAACAGGGTTTGTTTTCAGTCAAAGTCTTTATGGCTTTACTACCTGGTGGGTCGGTCTGTAGTAAAAATGCCCAATTTTTTTGTCCCAGTCCAGCCCTGCAGGTTAATACTGGCAGTGTCACCATGCCAGCTGACTGTATTTCATCATCAGCCAGTGTTGTTCTTTATCAATATTACCAAAGTTTACAATAAGGCAGCATAGAAAGTATTTACTTGCTTTCAGGTTTTATTCAAATGTTAGTCTTTTCAGTTGTTTCCCCACTTTTTTCCTGTTTCAAAATCAAACACCAGTTTGTGAGAAGATTATCTTCTTTTTTTAACAGGCAGATAAAGTTTTGCATTGGCATTGGCTAATTTGTCAATTGTTTGTTACAAATGTTCGTATTTTAATTTTCAAAAATGTTTTTGCCCAAAACATATGTGCACTATATGTCAGTAAAAATACTATGCAAATATTGTTGTCCTTGAATGCTGAGTAAACACTGACAAAGCACTGATTGTATCTCTTGTACTTTATCAACGCAGTATCTAAAAACTTTGCACCGTAGTGGTTAAAATCTCATTCTAATAAGAGTTAAAAGTGCATTTGGTTATTAGGTTTATAGGATTATTGAATTATGGTTAAGGGTTGGTAGAATTTTTTTTTTAAACATTATCTGCCAATTAAATCTGCCACCCTTCTCCAAATCTGTGCCCCTACCTGGCCCCCCCAACAAAAATTTTCTAGACACGCCACTGAACATGCCAGGTTCACTGTCTTCACCAGGGGTGCCCAATCCCGGTCCTCGAGAGCTACCGTCCTGCAGCTTTTAGATGCATCCCTACTCCAACACAGCTGAATCAAATGGTTTGATTACCTCTTCAGCATGCCATCGTGTTTGGCAAAGGCCTGATAACAAGCCATTCATTTGATTCAGCTGTGTTGGAGTAGGGATGCATCTAAAAGCTGCAGGACGGTAGCTCTCGAGGACTGGGATTGGGCAGCCCTGGTCTTCACCGTCAGAGTCACTTTCCGTGCCGTGCGGCTCCTCGGAAATGATGCCGGCTTTTGCGAAAGCTCGAACAACAGTGCCAGCAGACATGTTAGCCCAAGCATCTACAATCCATTGGCAAATTGTGGCGTAACTCGCCCGGCGCTGCCTTCCACTCTTGGTGAAACTGTGGTCTCCATCGGTCATCCATCGCTCCCAGGCCGCTCGCTCGCAGCCTTACTTTGAACGGGCGGTTCACACCGATGTCCAGCGGTTGGAGTTCCTTTGTCAGGCCTCCCGGAATGACAGCAAGCTCACAGTTCATTTGCTTCACAAGTTTTTTCACATCGGCTGTGAGATGGGCACGCATAGAGTCACAGATCAACAGCGATGGTGATGCGTGGAAAAAACCACCTGGTCTCCTTACATACACCTCCCTCAGCCAGTCTTTCATCATTTCCTCATCCATCCAGCCCTTTTCATTTGCCTTAATGATGATTTCTGCTGGAAACTTCTCTTTAGGCAAAGTCTTTCTCTTAAAAATCACCATAGGCGGCAGTTTCTGTCCATTAGCATGGCAGCCAAGCACAACAGTAAAAGAAGACTTTTCATACCCCGTTGTGCGTATCGCTACCGTGCTGGTCCCCTTCTTCTCCACAGTGTGACTCACCGGGATGTCAAAAGTGAGCGGGACCTCGTCCATGTTTGTGATGTGGCTGGGCTGGATGTTTTTGTCGCCGATGTGTTTGCTGCAGTAGGAGCGGAAGATGGCCAGCTTTTCATTATAATCCGCTGGAAGTTGCTGCGCTACCGTAGTCCTGGTCCGGATGGAAAAATGGCACAGTTTCATAAAAAGTGAAAGTGAAACTGCTTTTAGCCGAATGGTGACCGTCGAAACGCTTCTCCCGCTCGCTCTTTGCTCGATGATCCACCGCTCGAGTCTTTCCTCCAACTCGAGCCACCTCGCCTTATGTCCGCGGAAACTCAGCTGCGTTTTCTTGACCTGCCGGAGCTTGTTTTCCAGCTTCCTCCATTTGCGAACCATCGATTCGTTAATCTTAAATTCTCTCGCCGCTGCTCGATTTCCATGTTCCTCCGCGTAGCTGATGGCCTTCAGTTTAAACTGTGCTTCATAAGCGTGTCTCTTTGCCATTTTCAGGGTTGTTAAAACAACGATGTCCTGCATAATGCACATACCTGTTCTTTTATACAGGTATGTGCGATTGTCCCGGTATATACGATCAACGCCCACACTTCACCCTTTAACGTTCTCATGGTGTTCTCTACTACGTCCTCCTTACAACACATAGGGCGCACCGCGCTATAGGGCGCGCCGCACTTTTTGAAGAAAATCTAAGACTTTTAAGTGCGCCTTATGGTCGTGAAAATACGGTAAGCGATCACTAGCAGCCGAACATCAAACAACTGCGACAACGCGAGATATGGTTCACTGGCTAATATTTTACTAATCCAAAGGCAAGGCCAACTCGACATCCATCGTACATCCTGTGTAAAGCTCTCTTACCAACTGAAAGCCAGTCCACAATATACTCTTTACACCCTCATGCTTTGTATCATTCCCTTTGCCTTCCTCTTTCTGTGTCTCCTCATTTTTGCCATGATGTTTGTAGTAAGAATACTAAGCTAAATTCTTCTTATAGCTGGCTGAAGACCCAGAGATTGTGGGCTTGTGAATGGTTTTCAGTTAGAGAGCACACAGAGACAGATCAGCCTAGGGTTACCTTGCCTCTTGGCCTATGGCAACTGGAATAAGCCCCCTTCCACTCTGAATTGGATAAATGGAAGAAGATGGATGGATTTTACTTTACTTTGTGTTTGTTTTTGTACTTTGTTAAGGTAACTAGTGCCATACCTCATGAATTACCAAGCAGAGGAACACAATGTGCTACATGAAATGAGCAATTTGGAGGACATATCAGATGATGTATATTTGCTTGCTAATGAGCACTACGGGGGGACTTCCAATTACACCCCCCCTCCAACTGTGGCCACCTCCAGAGAAATGGTACTAAGGAGGGAAACTTGCTGACTCAAGCCAAGTAAGATTCTTCAGCCATGCTTGAAAACCTGTTCGTTAGATTTCCTGGCAACATCTTGATGGATGCTCTGACAGTTTTTATTTCATCTTAAGTCCACTTAAATTCAAAACAAATCTGCAATGTCAAAAGTATTTTACTTTTTGAATACTCTGACTAAAGAGAAAAGATTTAAAATGGTAATAGAAACAACAAGACATGCACAGAAGGGTTAATTATTTGTACAGTAGAGCAGGTGGTATTGGAAAGTGTTAAGCAAAGTCATACTGTAAATTGGACTGATAATGTCCATGTGGTCTGGGGATTACTGCTGCTAGCCCCATAATCCCACCCCTCCCCTCACACACACACACACATACACACTTGGAACAAGGTGTGCAAATGCCAGTCTCCTGACTTGGAGCCATTGAAGCTCTAATGTTGTTGGCATAATGGTCACATTAGTATGTTTGCCTCACCTGAACTCAGCCACTAAGGCGTGTAGCCCAGCTTTCATGTTTACTTGGGGATGTGCAGATAACTCATTGACGGGAAGGAATGGATCTGAATTAGTCTGTCATTATACCGCAAAGCCAGCTGCAAAAATATGAGTCACATTATGTCTGACTGCTGCTGATGGCCTGGCCAGTAAATATGGACTTTGCTGCTTTAAGCTTTCATGTTGCAGACTGTATATCATTGGGGTGTCTGTCACTCAAATCCTTTTACTTAAAAGGTACTGAGACATACAGTGAGAGTCAGAGTCTTTGGTCTGCCTTCAATAACGTGAATATTATTGCTCTTGAAACACGAGCTTCCCTTACATCATCACTGCTTGCCCATATTAGTTTGTTTCTTTATTAGTCCCTCACCCGTGTGTGTGTGTGTGTGTGTGTGTGTGTGTGTATGTGTGTGGGGGGGGAGTCTCCAAGTGTTTAATTAAAAGCAAATGGAAGCCGTACACTGAAGGGTGCCACAGATTGCAGCCATATGCTTCCCGCGCTGTGCCGTATTCAAGATAGCGGATGGTGGGGAGATAATCCTCGAGTGGTTTGGATGCTTCCAGTTGTGACAGTCATATTGTCAGCCAAGCGTGTAATTTAGAGCCATGAGCGGTTAGGTGTCTTCGCTGTACAAAGAAGTTACAGTCTGGTGATAGTCGAACTAGGTGTCAGGAAGAAGAGGTTTAATCGTTTCGTGATCATGACTGACATTGTCAGTGTTGAACAATAATGTTCTCCAGATCATGTGGATGAAAAGCATTTCTATTTACCCTCTTATTTTGTTTGAGCAGGTGTACATTTCAGTTATTACATACAAACTTAGATTAATAACATCTGGGGCTACAAATGCCCTGTTTGAAAAGGAGTACAAATTTCTGTCTAATCCCAGCTCTACTCTTCTTTTTTTTGTCTGCCACACAGTAAATTTACAAAATGCTCGATAAAGGTTTGACAAGAATAAAAAAAAAGCCCTTGTAATACATGCATCCTAGTAGTCCTCATGTTGTATTTGTGCCTTGAAAGCCACTTCATTTAGAAAATGCAACAGTTTCATTAACAGCCAGACGTGCGCGCGCGCGTGTGTGTGTGTGTGTGTGTGTGTGTGTGTGTGTGTGTGTGTGTGTGTGTGTGTGTGTGTGTGAAGGCTCAGATGCATGGGTTGAAACAGTTGGAGTTGTTTTAGGAGACTCTAAAAGCTGTAATTACCGGTCCTTAAGAGCAGAATGGCTGCAAATTACAGCTGCACTCTGAGCAAACTAAAATAGCTTGATTCAGTTATTTACAAATGAAGAATGCCAACGTGCTATCGCACATGCACACGCAACCAGCTCGCTATCGCTGGCACGCAAGTAGATACAAACTCCAACGCATATACACATACGCACACATGTTCACTGGCCTTGCTGAATAGAAGACGCGTGACAAGTCTGACTGAGGCCTTACCAGCCAGCTACTCTCCTACAGCTCTATCATGTGTGTTCAATTAGTGTGGAAAGAATGCATAAATACAGTTATCACTGTGCCAAAAATCACTTTCTCAAGTGACTGAAAATCACCCGTGGCAGATCTTCAAGTTTAGAAGATTTGTTATGTTGTTCGGGAAGTTTTTTTTCTTGTCCAGTGGATTGTGAATCCCCGTATTCTGAGACCGTAGTAGCTTTTAAACAGATCAGCCACATTAAAACCACCTGCCTGTCCCCTTCATGCCACAGCTCTGGATTAGTTAGGACTTTTTGGGTTGGCCTGTGGTGTGTTGTAATACTCAGAATTAGGATTTAGTGAGTCTGGACACCACATCAGTGCTCTGTGGACTCCTGTTCCCCTGGGCATTTATTAGTGGTTTTAGCAATATAGTGTGAGAGACCGTCGCGATGGTGGGGGAGGCCACTGCTGATGCATACTGTCTTTTCTATGATTATTCTACAGCACATTTCTACCCTGATCTATGACTCTCGCAGTCGTTTCTGTTTAGCCTCACTCTCCTGTGTGACAGGGTCACTTCTCTCACAAAGTGGATGTGCTAATATCATGTGACAGTAACCCTGCTGTCCATCTGTCTTTTCTCTGCTCTACTCACCAAGAAAACATGGCTACCACACCCAAATTGAATTATCTCCAACAAGTTCCTTGCTCCTCTAATTTAAGGAGCTCCAAAGTGTCACAGGCCAGCATTAGACTTGTAGACCTTGACTAAACCCGCTAATCTCAGACTTCATTCTCACCCACTTAAGGCTGTGTGACCTTTGTCCTTTCCACTGGCTTCAAGTGTGGCTGGTCAAGACTTTATACCCGGATTGCCTTCACTTCTCAAACTAATTCCTTGTGCTAATAGACTTGACAGCAAGTTTTTAAAGAGCGCTGTAAATAGGACTCATGACACGCACTGTATTATTAATTAGAGCCCATAAAAGGCCTCTGTGGGGGCCGTCATTAGGCCTTATTGTTGTCATTCAGCCACAGTGAGACAAAATAATCTTTCATTTTCAGTGTTTGCTTAGTATGACACGTGGCGCAGTGAAATGCTGCCAGGTTTGGATTAATCTGCAGATCCAACAGCTCGGAGGGGAACCCCGCCATAATGGAGAACAGCATGCTGGGTATTTTAGTGCTGCACTGCCAATGAGTTCATGGTATCGGCTCACTCTACCCGTTTTCACCACTGTGACTCATTAAGAAGCATAATTCCCAGGAGGGATCCCATCTGCATGCCACCTGTAGGAAGTTCCCTCTGAAAGCAACACTTAATGCATCCTGCATCAACACAATTTAAACTCAATGCTTGTGTTCATCTCTTCACTGCCCTTTCTCTCTTCATTTTCCTATTACCCACATCTTTTTCTGTCTCTGTTTAGCCCAGATGATGGATAGACTGATTAGGCCTTCAGCTGTATCTGAAGCATAGGTGGTCTTGGAGCTAGGAAAGCCCCTTTTCAGACAAACACTGCCGCTTTCTACGCACTGCATGTAAATGGCAGTTGGCGAAATAAATACTAGCTGATGAGCTCGCTCCACCAGTGGGACGAGACCATGAAGGGGAAGGCAGTCCAGAGTGGTTCACCGCAAAATGTGCTTTTTAAACTATCCTCTAAATGTGTAGTCTGGTGGCAAGTCTCTGCCGACATTGCAGATTTTATCGCAGAAATGGCCGATCTGGACGACCTCAGGTGTAAACTGGATACAAGATTCAGGGTTCTTTATCATCATTATAAAAGAAAAATACAATGACATTAGATTAGCAAATATAAAAATAAGTTGAATAAACGTTAAATAGAAATACATTTTTCATTTAATTAATGCAGACACAACATCCATCAAAATTTTCTACTATGCAATACATTCACTGCCATTGTATGCATTAAAAGAAAGTCGATTACTGCACATTAAAAGTCCATCAATGTGCTTGACTATGAACAACAAACTATGTGGGGGGTTTTTTATTGTTAATGACCTTATTGCAAGGACAGAGCAAGCAAGTGTTACAACTGCAGTCTGACACTATTTGTAAAGTGAAAAGCTTCTTGTACACAGTTGTTGAGCAGGTTTTGTTAACACGAACTGAAGCTGTCCTTCGGTAAAGCGAGAGACTGGTATCGGTATGACCTGCTAATTCCCCTGTCATCCGCTCCTCATTCTCTTCCACTTAGAAAAAGTAGATAATCTTCACACACAATGGTCAGTTTAATCAGGTGGAATGTTTTTTGTTCAGGCCATGCACTAAAAAGCATTGTGTCATTTAACCTCCTACGACCCGAATTCTTCCACGGCATGCATTTTTAATTTCTCTTTGATATTTGGGCTGATTGGGGCCCGATGAATGTAAAAACAAAGAAGTACCGGATTTTTTTTTTTTGCCCAATATTTGTTTCTAAGATAAATGAGAGCCACAAATGAGGATATTCGTTTAAAATTTCAATAGAACAGTAGCAGTATAATGTCCTCGTAAGTGGATATCAGGCCCTTGTAGAGCAAAATTGAGGATTTGGTTCTAAATAACCAAGAATGCGATGTCCACATATGTGGACGGAGGGTCCTAGGAGGTTAATAAATCTACCCACATGACTCAGACAGAACAAACCTGGAGAAACCAGCTTGTCCCAAAATCTTGAGACTTATAAAACAATGATTCATTTAATCTGTAACACATGCAGCTGTGTTCACTCTACTCTGACTTGCAGTACTGTCTGTGAGCTCAGTGTTGCCAGGCAGAGTGATGGCTGAACGATGGCCCTCATTTCACCCCTTCTTCAATTTGCATTGTTGCTCTGCTGGAGGAGGATTTACTTAATAGTTAATGCTTAAGTGTAAACCATGAAAAGCTTTCTCTTCTTTTTTCCCCATTAGATACGTAATATGAATAAGACGGATGTATGTGAATTAACCATTTTGAATTTCAATGAAGTTATAGGCAAAAACACCACGGTCAAAACATCAAAAGAGGCACACTGTATCGCTAAGTGGCCAAGCTACGTTTTGAACTCCACACATCTCAGAAACAATCAGACACAGAGGAAACAGTTGCAAGTGGAGAATTTGACATGTGCTGATGAACAGTGAATTCTCTCTGATCAATGGGTCAAAAATGTCTGAAATATTTATTTACTAATTAACTATAATGACAATAAATGATAATAGATATGTAAAGCCTTTATTTACCTCAATTTAAGCATCTATGAAAACCAGATTTAGTTCATTTGTCCTGTTTGCTCTGGGCTACAGTAACTGCACTGGGTTGGTGTGCATGCTCCGTCGAGTTACTGCCTCCCAGCAGAAAGCTAATATCGCCACCTGCTGACGTGAATATTTCAAAATAGCTCTGCAAGTAAGAAATGTTAACAAAGATTGCTCCAATTAGTTGTTTAATTACTCCTCCCTCGTTGTTATCAAAGCACAGCATGGTATCGTTTCAGAATGATCAGCCCAGCCAGGATACTGCCAATCACAACGTGGACCACCAGAGTGCTGAACTGTGGGCAGAGTGTTATTAACAGCTAATGAAGACCCCGTGGCTGCTAGCAGCTGTTGGTTTGTGATAAGGAAGAAGACACTTGTTATGTACATCATCATAACCAGCCATACACAGCCACTCAAAGAGCCCAACGGAGGTGAGGAAAACTCACAGGCCAGGAATTCAATTTGATTTGCTCTGCCTGCAATAATAAGAACAAGGACAGTGATGAAAATGTATGAATAAAAAATGAAATCTTGCCCAATAAAATGTGTAGAAGGTTATTCTGATTTTTTTCTGTTCAAAACGGGTTAGAAATACTAATAATAATAAAATCAACATATCATATTTATATCATGTTAAAAAGAGTAGTTGCTCGCTCTGTGCTTTTGGTTGTTGCTGTGTTAGCTAATTCATCTGTAATTTTTTTTTAATGACAATGTCAATGGATCAGTGGCCGCCAAATTTAATATCAGTCACATAAAATATTTAGGGAAATTAGCTCAGTCGGGCAGATTCACCACTGGTTTTAAACAGCTTCAGGTTCTGATGAAGAGTCACAAAACATTGTGACATGTTAGATTTTTATTAGGACTATTAACAAAATCCATTATGGAGGTCACATCATATAAACGGACATCACAACCTGTGTTGTTCTTAAAACTTCTCACTAAAGCTAAAAGGAACCAAAGGAAGAAGGATGCATCCAAATCAATAAAAGTCCTTATGGCTGTAAACTAATAAGCATGGAGAGCCACGAGTGCCAAAATGAATTCAATAAATATGTCATCAAATAATCCATCTAATGTGTTATTAATTAATAAAAAATGGAAATAATTATTTTATTAACTATATAATACATTCATTAAATGTCAATTCATTTCATTTATAGCATTGAATAAATTATGTGTTTTTCATTTCCAGTTTTAATTATTTATTTTTAATGAATTAGTGTAATAAATGTGCATGTGATGTAGTAGATCAGTAATACAGAAAGAGCTATTTGTTTAACCTGGGCTGATTCAGGGACTAAAAGAATGTCTAATGTAAAAACAAATAAATTAAGTAATTAATTAATTAATATAAATCCTTCAATCATGAAGCCTCATTTCTTGAAACGGGATCTCATATCATATCATATCAAATTTATTTGTATCGCACATTTAAAGACCAAAGTACACTAAAGTGCTTTCCAGTAAAACCATGATACAGATAAAATCACAATATAAAATCTAAATTACAGATATAAAGTAATTACATAATATAAATGCAGAGCCAGATGAAAATTACACTAATTCGCCTTGAATGCCAGGTTAAACACGTACGTTTTTAGACATGATTTAAAAGATTGAATAGAATCTGATGCCCGAATGTCAAGAGGAAGATTATTCCATAATTTGGGTGCGGCAGCACAGGCACGGTGTCCTCTGGTCTTCAGCCGAGACCTAGGTTGCACTAAGAGCAGTTGACCCGATGATCTTAGTGCTTTCTTAGGCGAACAGACAGAGGAGATCCCCAAAGTAATCAGGTGCCATATTATTTAGGATTTTATAAGTAAACAATTAGATTCATACCTTCTAGTGCCAGTTAAGAGACATGCTGCAGCATTTTGGACCAACTGCAATCGATGAAGGAGGGAAGATTGGAGGCCCAAGTAAAGAGAGTTACAATAATCTAGTCTTGAAGTGATGAATGCATGAATAAGTTTCTCTTGATCTTTACGTGGCATATAAAGTTTAGAAAAATCACAGACATACAGTATGAATAGCAACATGTCGATCACAAACCCTGGAGCATATCCTGTTTTATCATGTATTTTACTCAACATGGAACCATAATTGACATTTTAACAACTTACACATTTGACCAACAGACGAAAGATCCCCAATCTAACCCCAGAATAAGACAAATATACCTAGGGTTGTGTCAGGAAGGGCATCCATCATTCAAATCTGCCAAATTAAGTATGGGGAGCTACTAACTGTGGCGACCACTTGTGAATAAGGGAACAGCCAAAATGAGGTTGGTGTTTTATAATAGACTTCTATAAATTGCGACCAAAGGAAGGTTTTTTTTTTCAGACCAGGAGGTCATGTCCATCTTGGTTATAAAGCATGTGGTCAAAAGTATCATGCATAAAAATGCCTCAATTCTTGATCTGTTGGTGGCAGCAGAGCCACGTGTGAAAACAATCTGATCACTGTCTTCAATCAGAAACAGAAAAAAAGGACAAAACATATAAGAAAAGGACAAAATAGTCTGGATGCTATTATGCTTGCTGCACTTAACACACTGCCATAACACCAAGAGCTGTTGCTGTATATGGCTCTTCTTTCTTCAAAAAAAACAAACAAACAAACTACTTTTATCCTAATTGTCTCCTATTGTCAAAGCAGCTGAAGTTTCTTTTTTAACAAAATAGTCCCTTTGAGGTTATATTATATATACTCTGAGGTGTACAAACCCAGCCAAGCCTGATAGCAAGTTTGCCACAAATTGACATGTCTAAAGAAAACCGTGGAAACAAAATCACGGCATCACAGGTATCCTTTTATCCACACCTGACTAGGTGTGGTCAATTAGCAACAGCTGAACCTAGTGATGGGCAGATGAAGCCCCATGAAGCACTGAAGCTTTTCATCCAATTGGTTCACCCCAACGCGAAGCTTCATGAAGCTTCATTTGCTCTAGCAGGACACCTACTGGACGTAAAAATAATAGCTGGCATGAATTTGAAGAGTGTGGCATTTTGCACACAGCCTGTAAATGTCAACAACAAAAGGAGTGTGTAAAACATGTATATTGTAGTGATGGCAGTATACTGTGTATATTTATAGTGGCAGTATGGGAAATGATTATTTGGAAATGCTTGAAATGGAAATGATCATTTACTGTGAGGTGAGGTGTGGTTGGGGTGTGGACAGTGGTTGTGCTTTTGTAACGTTGAGGTATGGACAGCTACACACTGAGGCTTTGAGCCTCAGTCCTGCCTGTTCACATTTTATTCTGTAAAAACTAAATTTTCACTGCTTTTATGACCTTTTTAGTGGGGAGAACATAGCTAGGATTTAATGATTTAACAAATCTTTTGAATCCTTTGTCCTCCACAATGCTAAATGGCTGGGAGTCCTCAATCACCATGCTGACCAGGTCTTCATCTATTTGAGATTGTTCTCCTGAGGAAAGACAATAAAGATAAAGCACAAATATAAATATCACATACGTAACTTATAACAGTTGTATAATATTGTTATATCATTTAGTAACATTACTGCATGCTATATTATCATGGCATTTGATGGCTCACCTGGTCTTGCTCCACAATCGGTGTCCCCCTTATTCTCATGCAAAGCTCTGTAGTGCCTAAGCATGGATGAGGTGTTGTTGTTATATCCCAGCTCCCTGGCACATAGCAAACACTTCACCTTGTACAAAAGTCAAGACAGCTCAACATAAATTGTATTGCACCATCAGTATCATGAAAATACATCTTCTGTAGAAATTTACATACCTTGTTGGGAGGAATAAGATCAAAATGTTCCCACACAGGGGAGGACATCCTCCTCTTCTTAGCTGGCTCCATTCTCTCCTGACTTTCCTCACTCTCATAAACCTCCAAACGGTCTCCAAACTCTCACTAACCGCAACTCTCCATCAAACACCCACATTTTTGAATGAAGTCTGAGGAGTTTATATCGCTGTCATATCTCGCGGCAAAGTTCGAACCACTTCATGAACCAGTCACGTGGTACAGCCGGGCAGCGAGGCTTCGGACGTCATCATTTTCAGCTCCTCCCATAAATGAAGCAAGCCTCGATACGCGCTTCGCGGAAACGCCCCCTCCATTACTCGACACACGCTCCGAAGCCTCGATACAGAACGTCCCATCACTAGCTGAACCCACTGAAGAGATTAGGGGCTGCAGAGGGACGTAACAGTGACCAACAGAACAAAACATGTTTGAACATTATGTAAGACTTTGTGGTGCCTCATTGGACTGAGAAAAGTATTGGATGACTTATTGCTGGAGCCATGATACTATATTGCATAATAGCTGGATTGCACTGATGGCTTTTTTGGGGAGTTTGTTTGTTTTTTTGCAAGTTTAAATGAGAATTAAGAATTAATTAATTTATTGAGTGTATTCCTTTTTCAAATGTTCATAGACAGCCACAGTTCTTAGTCTACGTCTAAACTCTGCTGGCCTGATAATAATAGAGTTTATCTTTCCACGTGATTTAAATAAGAAGAATAAGAAGAAACAGGAACAGAGAGAAAAACATAAATCAAGCTACTGGCAATAGGACGAATCACTTATAAAAACATATGCAGCACCAGTGTTGTGTACAAATATGTACTGATAATGTCCTTGTGATGACACCAAGTTACTTTATTTCTGAAAAGTTAATAATAAGCAGGGTGAAACACTGAACTGTGTCCCCACTGTTAGGACATATGTGCTGTTAAGGTCCGTGTATCAAGAGAATGGAAACTTTGTTTCAGCAGCTGGTAAGATTTTTCCTATATTTGCGCCATAAAAGTTAATGTATTGTATGTACATGAATTGTAAATATGTACATGTGGATTTTAAATATAATTTAAATATTCTTTTCACGTTTCTGTTAAAATGTTTCGTGACAAATCTGTCACATTGCACATGTCTAATTTTATGCGTAATGCGGATAATTTTCTTTTTAAATTGTATTTATTTATTTTTTACAAAATCAGAGTGGCTTATTTTTAGTTCCTGAACTCAGGGGAGTTATCTAAACCACAGTTTCAGCTGAGTCACACTACTCTCTCAGTTATTAAACCATTTCGCTGGTACAGCTAACATGACACTGAGCTCAAATTTACATGATTACAATCTATGACTGAGGTGTGATCATGAAAAGATTCAAAAAAGGTGATTATTATTGTTTTTCTGTGAACTTTCAGACACAGCTAGAAATGAAACAGTTACAGTTTATGAATCAGACAGGGTAAACTTAAGTCTAATCTAATCTTTGTTTTATTCACAACTTGTGTTTAAAAAAAAATCAGTAAATCCAATTTTAAAATCTAGATTTTCTCACTCATTTAACCCTTGTGTGGTGTTCGTATTTTTGTTACTCAGCCAGTGTTCATGGGTCTGGTGGACCCGCTAGAGTTTTGGCTTTCCAAATTAACACTATCAAACAATTTTATGTTAAATTACTCAACAGATGTTTACTTCATCCCAATTACAAGACATATGAACAGCAAACATGGTTAATTTTTTCCCTTTACCTTTGTTAGATCACATTTATGAATTAATGTGCTTCTCGTTTTTCTTTTATATAAAATGTTATAAATAAATCAGTTATAATCAAGTGGAGTGAGTGGAAAGACACAACACATTTACACGTAAAAAAATAATTAATTGTTTAATTTTTCTGTTGAAAAAAACTGAACACGGGTCTCACAGACCCGAACACCATACAAGGGTTAAACATGTTTGAAATCTTTGTTAATACCCATTCTCCAAAAGTTTGACTGTGACTTTAAAAATATAGGCAGCATCTTTACAGGTGATAGTAAACACATTTATAAAAGTGATTCATCGGATTTCTCTCCTTTACTTCAGACCCATGGCAACGCTCTATTCCTCATCCTTGTTTTGGGATTAGGAGGAAGCTTTCAGGTCGGCTTCCATATCACTGGACTGAGTTCTCCTTCGCCGGTGAGACACGTCGCCTTTATCATTTCTTCTCCATTCTGTCTCGATTATCTGGATCACATTTAATAACAGTTTAGATCTATCTCCACAGTACATCCAGCGCTTCATCAACAGCAGCTGGTATGACAGATACGGAGAGCCTCCACATCCGCAGACGGTCACAATGATCTGGTCTCTTATTGTTTCCATGTTTGCTGTCGGGGGACTCTTCGGTGCCATCAGTGTCAAATTTATCTCAGACTTGCTGGGAAGGTGAGTATGAAGACAGATGTTGTACCAAGCTGTATAGCCTACGGAGACCTGAAGTCATGAGCTTTCCTTCTTCAGAAAAAAGGCAATGATCTGCAACAGCTTCATTGCTGTTCTTGCAGCAGGATTCATGCTGACAAGTAAAAATGTCAACTCTTTCGAAATGATCATTGTGGCAAGATTTCTGTTTGGTTACTCAGCAGGTAAGTTGCCATATTCTACAACCTCCTTATTAATATGTTTACACCACCTATACTCACCATGCTTGCTTTATGTGACCTGCAGGCTTGGGAATGAACACTCACTTAATATATCTTGGGGAGATTTCACCCAGAAAGATAAGAGGGATAGTGACTCTGACCTCAGCCACTTTTACGTCACTCGGGAAAGTGTCTGGACGGGCGTTTGGGTTGAGGTAAGCACCTGAAGTTGATATGAAAAAGAAAAATGGGCTTTAACCCATTGTCAAAAGCTACTGCAGCATATTATGACAATAGATTACAAATTAAACACAACATTTCATTTTGATTTTTCAGCGAGATCCTTGGCCGCGAGGACACGTGGGACATTCTCCTTAGTGTCGCTGCACTTTTCTCCTTTGTTCAGATTGTGATGTTGCCTTTTTTTCCTGAGACGCCAAGATATTTACTCATAGAGAAAGGTGATGATAAGGCATGCAAAAAAGGTTAGTAGCTTTGCGCAGTTTATGTATCAAACACGACCCCAGATGTTTATGAAAATGTGTTCTACAAACACATACTAGTTAAAGATAAATGATAGTCTTGTGAAATTACAAGTCAATCAGTCCCTGCGTGTTTTGTATTTGAGCAAAGTTGCACATTTTTCAGTTCTTATCCCCTCCGTGATTTGGGATTTTCTGGTTTCAGCTCTCCAGAGTCTGTGGGGCCAAGGTGACTACCAACAAGAAATGGATGAGATGTTGACTGAGCAGGCAGCCATTGAAGCAGCCCCACCAGTGAGCCTTCTGCAGCTGCTGAGAGACAGGACTGTCCGATGGCAGGTCATCACCATCTCCACCATCTACTGTTGCAACCAGCTGTCGGGCATGTCTACAGTATGAACAATACCATATAGTATTAGTATAATACCATATGATACAATATGATATATGATATAGGATTGCTAAATTGCAGAATGATACAACATTACAACAATTTTGTGACTTTTGGAGGTTCACGCACATGCATACATGACATATCTGTATAACTACAGATCAATATATCTATTGATATCTGTATATATGAGACTTCATTGTTCCTTCCATATCAAGTTTCTATCAACAGAATAGACTAAAATATAAATCAGATTTCATGCTGACTGTTTATAGCCTAATAGTGCCTCTTTTCTTCCCAGATTAGTACCTTTACTTATGACATCTTCCTGGAGGCAGGTATACCAAAGAAGAAGATCCGCTATATCACTCTCGGTCTTGGAGTGGCTGAAATTCTCACCTCGCTCACCTGTGTAAGCAAACACTCAGTCTGTGCCTGAGCTCATCTGTGTAAATGAGCATTTTAAGTGTATACATCCTTTCATTTCTACCATTAGAGACAATCTTCTTATGACAAGTCTGTCATTATTTTCTCCCTTCCTCAATTTCAGGGTCTTCTCATTGACCTCACAGGGAGAAGACCATTGCTGTTCGGCGGTTACGGTGTCATGTCTGCTTGCTGGATTTTTGTCACTGTCACACTCAACCTGAAGGTAAACCATTACCAGTGGTGGGCAACATAATATTAATAAAAGTAAAAGCAATGTAAAGAAAGCAAAACAAAAACAGTTGATTTGTTAAAGACAACAAATAGAATAGAATAGAATTCAACTTTATTGTCATTGCACATGCACAGGTACAGGGCAACGAAATGCAGTTTGCATCCATCCAGAAGTGCTTTAGTGATATAGATATATTACAATATATATTAGCAATAATATAGATATGTGAGTATATTACAGAAATGGGTCTATTATGGTATGTTATAATGTACACGGTATGAAGTATGTTGTGAATATTCTATAACTATAAGTATGTACAGGCTGTAGTGAGTACAAGCTATGTACAGGATATGAACAGGATATAAATATGAAAAACTATACAGAATATGAAATAAATAACTTTACAGAATCTGGGATATACAGCTATACAGAAATGGGAACTATGCAAGTTGTAAACAGCTGTAGGATTAAAGATTATCGAATGTACAGAATGATTATTTACACAGAGCTATACAGTAGTGCAGTTAAGATAAGTGAGGGTGTAGATAGTTTCTACAGAGGCTATATAAAGTGCTAGTGGTTGTGAGTGGTGGTTCAGTCCATGTTATTATTGTGTTTGAGGGTACAGTTGTCCATTGTGGGTGTGTGTATGTTCAGTCCATGAGTTTAACGTGGGTCAGATGTCAGGAGGCAGAGTTCAGGAGTCTGACAGCTGTGGGGAAGAAGCTGTTCCGGTACCTGGTGGTCTTAGTCCGGAGGCTCCTGTGGCGCCTCCCAGAGGGCAGGAGGGTGAAGAGTCCATGTGATGGGTGACTGGGGTCTTTGATGATTTTCCCAGCCCTTTTCAGACACCGCTTTCTGTAGATGTCTTTTATGGCAGGAAGTGGTGCTCCGGCGATGCGCTGGGCAGTTTTCACGACCCTCTGCAACGCCTTCCGGTCCGAGGCAGAGCAGTTCCCGTACCAGACTGTTATACAGTTGGTCAGGATGCTCTCGATGGTGCAGCGATAGAAGTTCACCAGGATGTCTGAGGACAGGTGGTTCTTCCTCAGAGTCCTCAAGAAGAAGAGGCGCTGGTGAGCCTTCTTGACCAGCTTGGAGCAGTTGGTCGTCCAGGTGAGATCCTCAGAGATGTGGACTCCCAGGAACTTGAAGCTGCTCACACGCTCCACAGCCGTCCCCTTAATGTGGATGGGTGGATGTGGGTCAGCATTCCTCCTGTAGTCCACGATGAGCTCCTTGGTCTTCTCGGTGTTAAGCAGCAGGTTGTTTCTGTCGCACCACTCAGCCAGACGATCCACCTCCTCCCTGTAGGCGGCCTCATTGTTGTCACTGATGAGGCCAATCACCGTGGTGTCATCTGCAAACTTAATGATGGTGTTGGAACCATCGGCAGGTCTGCAGTCGTGGGTGAAGAGGGAGTAGAGGAAAGGGCTCATCACACAGCCTTGTGGTACACCGGTGTTCATTGTGATGGTAGATGAGCAGCGGTTATCCAGCCGGACATGTTGGGGGCGGTTGGTCAGGAAGTCCAGTAACCATTTGCAGATGAGGGAACTGATACCCAGGTCTGTCAGTTTCCTGATGAGTTGTGAGGGGTGGATTGTATTGAATGCTGAACTGAAGTCTATAAACAGCATTCTGGCGTAGGTGTTGTTGTTGTCCAGGTGTGAGAGGACAGAGTGCATTGCGATGGAGACTGCATCCTCTGTGCTCCTGTTCCGGCGGTATGCGAATTGGTGGGGGTCCAGGGTGGGGGGGAGACAGGATTTGAAGTGTGCTAGGACCAGTCGCTCTAAGCACTTAGTGATGATGGGGGTGAGTGCTACTGGGCGGTAATCATTGAGGCAAGATGGGTTGGAGTTTTTAGGTATCGGGACGATGGAGGTGGATTTGAAGCAGGCCGGTACCACAGCGTGGGCCAAGGACAGATTGAATATGTCAGGTGTGTGAAGAGACTGAGGACCCAAGTGCAGGCAAACGGAGACGAGGGTGGATGATAACAAAAAACGAGCCTTTATGGACAGCTGAACAAAAACTACAAACAGGTGGAACAGAGAAAACTAAGCAAAACCTAAACTGGGAAAAACTATGCATAAACATATAACCTGAGGGTGGAAACCACAGGCCAGAAAAGAGAGACCAGGAAACGCGGGTAAAGCTGACGGAAGAAATACAGAAGCAACATGGAAGAAAACAAGCAGACGGACCAACAAGGGACAAAGGGAAGTACACACAATAAATACACACAAGGTAACGATGGAAATGCAAACAGGATGTTCCTTGAGTTGACTGTTGTTGTAATTTGGTGCAATATAAAAAAAATTGAATTGAATTAAATTGAATAGGAGGGAGATACAGCTGAACCTAATTAGAAGTGATGAGACAGGGAGGAAGCAAAACAGAATCCACTGACATAAAACACGGACTTTCAAAGTAAAACAGGAAATACATGAACACAGAGACCTGAAACGTTGGCACAGGAAGGCACAGAGTGGGCATAACACGGAACACAGGAGAGGCACATAAACAAAACCTAAAGACTGGAAAATCACAGATGACACCGTTTCTACTCGTCAAGATCAAGGATCAAGGAAGTTTTCTTTTCATTTGCAACACGTTTACATGAGGTGGAATGAAATTACGTACACACGGTCCCGGTTATCCATAGAAGGGAAAAGAAACAGAATAACGAAGAAACTAACAAATAGCAAGTAATGAAATAATACAATATAAGTAGAGTGCAACAACCTGAGTACCAGTATGGAGTGTAAATATAGAAATATAGGTATAAATATTTTAGCAGCAAGAGGGCATGATGACCAGCATTAATAAAGTGATGGTGTCAGTAAAGTATCAGTAGTATAACAGTTCTTGTCCATTTATGCATTGAGAAGTCTCACAGCTTCTGGAATGAAGCTGTTTCTGTCTAGTATTTTGCATTTAATGCTCCTCAGCCTCCTGCCTGAGGGGAGCAGGACAAAGAGTGTGTGTGCTTGGTGAGTGGGGTCCTTCATGATACAGGTAGGCCTCTTCCTGCATCTGGAGGTGTACATGTCTGTGACGGTTGGGACAACAACTGTCTGTGTAGCCTTCACTGGAAAGTACACTAGTAACAATATTGCCAATATGACTGAAGATGACCTGTTTCATAAAGGGGAAAATGTGTATAAGCTATCACTGCTGTGATGATAAAAGGCAGAAATATAGAAATTAATCTGATGCAAAATCAAATATATGCATTGAAAACTGTCTTTCACACAGGATTCCAGCTACTGGGTTCCATACATTACTGTGAGTTTGATGGTTGTCTTCATCGTGTTCTTTTGTGGAGGACCTGGTAAGGGTAAAGCACTTATACATACTGTATGTAGCTTAACGTTTTTAGTATCCAGTACATCACACCTGTAGCGGTTATGGAAAACGTGTCTATATGCAAAGATAACAAGGTCAATTCCCTGTTCTTTCTCTGATTCTCACAGGAGGAGCCACACCAACGCTCAACAGTGAGCTCTTCATTCAGTCTAATCGAATGGCATCACTCGTCCTCACAGGGCTGCAGCGGTGGTTTATGTTTGCAGTGATGGGCCTGGTCTTTCCATTCCTCATTGTACGTACGACCAAACTGAAAATAAGCAGCGCATTACACTATAACACCCACAGGGATCTATATGTTGTGCTGAAATTATGAATGTCGTTTCTTTCCCAGGATGCTCTCAGCTCGTACTTATTTGTGCTGTTTGCCTCTGCCTGCATGCTGGGTAGTCTTTATACCTTCTTCCTTTTGCCTGAGACTAAAGGCAAGACCCTGCTGGAGATCTCAGAGGAGTTTAAAGCCATCACTGTCTGTGGGAAATCCTTTGCAGAAGAAACGAGAACAGAGACCAGGTTGTGATGAGGACCACGTATAGCTACAGCAAAAAACATGAGGAAAAAAACAATTTTTCTTTCAGGACAAGATTGAATGACTGTGGAAAAAACGTGCTTTGCAAATAAATGACTCACAATGACATTAAACAATGTTACAATTCCCAAAATTTGGAATCTTTCCAACTTCAGTTTTTGCTTTTTAGTTGCTTCTGCTATTTTCTGTTTGTCCATAAATGGTGACTGTTGTGCAATCAGATCCTGTACGAAGTTTTTTCTTGGCCCACGTTTCTTTACAACTAACAACAACTAACCTGCATAATGGGCTTCCATTACAATTCTAAGATGCAGTATTAAGTAATCATCAGGTAATGGCATAATATCATTATGCAATTTTCCATATGCCCAAACACCAACATAAATACATATCCTAGTAATGAGAACATGCATAAAGTTCTTCTTTTATGCTCTTAAATGCCACTAGTTTAGCCAAAAGCAAAGTTGGAGAAAAGGAGTGCTTCAGAGAAAACGTCGTAGTGAAAGGAAGGCTCACTTTATGATGTTTCACTAAACCCCAAAGGTGCTCTGTTGGCCTGATCTGGTGACTGTCATGTTCAGTTTGAGATGATTCTGGAAACAACCATCAGAAGATGGGTACACTGATCGTAAAGGGATGGACATGGTCAGTACCATTTTGCAGGTAGGTTGTGGCATTAAAACAATGCTCTTTTGTTACTAAGGGATCCTGCCCATGTCCAAATGCACATTTCTATGTTGTTTACACCAGATTTTGAGCCTACTATCTGAATGTTGAAGCAGAAATCAAGACCAGGGTATTTCCTGTTCCAAGTTGACTGGAGTGGCACCCTGTGTGGTGTTTAAACTTCAGTATGTGTAGTGTGCATAGTGTTAAGCTCTTCCACATACCTTGGTTGAAATGAGTAGTTATTTGAGATGCTGTTGCTTGTTTATCAGCTTGAACAAGTCTGGCCATTCTCCTCTGATGTCTGGCACGAACAAGACCAAAGTCACTTAAATCACCTTTCTTCCATCTTGAGCTGTTGCTGATTAGATATTTGCCTTAACAAGTAATATAACTTGACAACACACCCCTTCACGTTTACACTGTGTCCCTTCCTGTTTGTGGAAGCTACACATGCTGATAAAACGAGAAGTGAGAGCAGTGGAGAGGATCGTAGGTGTTTCTTTTCCCTCCCTCCAGGACACCTATTGCACCCGCTTTAGACTTTTATTTTATTTTTAGCTTTTTATCTTTATGTTGTTTTAGTGTACACTGAGGGCCGTGGGAGCATTGCAATTTAAAATTCCTGTGGATGATCTGTACACGTTTTTTTTTTTTTTTAAATAAAGCTGACTTTGACTTTGATTACAGTGAGAGCAAAACTGTGAATACAGTGATGAAAATGGTCAGTACTTTCAAGAATGGTGTGTATATAGCTTTAATATTTAGATATATTATTAACAAATCGCACAATAACAGTGGCGTTGTTCACACTAATCTCCAAAATCTTTTGCTAAATAACTAAAGAATCTATTCATGTAATGAGCTGCAGCGTCTTGTTTCAATAGTCCATGATGGAGTATTTCATTAAAATCCAAATGGTAGTGGTAAATGGACTTGCCTCATTCACAAAAGCACTTTTTCTAAACTCTTGCTATTTATCATCTGATAGAAGCATTGGAGACCTGGGCCCTGTTTCAGGAAGCCGGTTTAGTGGAAAAACTGAGTAAGTATACCCTGAGTTAACGAAAACTCTGGGTTTTCGGTTTCACAAAGCGAGTTCAGCTGCAGCCTGAGTGAGTCACTATGACGACACACTCCGTGAAGCTAACCTGCCCCCTAGCAGGTTTACTACAACTAACCCTGACTGTCTCCGCCCCTTTGTCGGAAACCTGACAGTAGGAAGTGTCGGACATGGCGTGCCACTTCCTTGAAGAGCCAGTAGATCGTGAAGCCCAAATTCTCCGCAGAGCTCTCCGCCGGGAGAGAGTGATCAGAGCGCGTTTGGACATTTTATCATTTCCTGATGATTTTCTGTGCGAACGTTACCGTTTCTCAGCACAATCTATAATTTATTTGGATAACATCCTCAGGCCATATATTACGCATGTGACACATCGCGGACATGCTCTCAGTTCATTGCATATTATTTGTATTGCACTTCGGTTTCTTGCAAACGGGAGCTTTCTGTATAATATTGGTGACGCTGAGCACGTTTCCAAGGCTACCGTCTGTCGGGCAGTCAGGAATGTTAGAGTTGCACTGAAACGTCTCCTGTACTCGTTTGTGGTGTTCCCCGGTCACAGACCCACAAGATTTATCAAAGAGGGATGCCACAAAATTGCAGGTATCAGGATGACCAAAACTTAATGTATGATGTGGTGATACTTGGACTACTACTTAAATTGCACATTTATTTTTAGGGTTCCCAGGCGTGATTGGCTGTACAGATGGCACTCACATTCCAATCATTGCTCCTTCAGTAAATGAAGGAGACTATGTGAACAGGAAGTCTTTCCACAGCATTAATGTACAGGTACATAGTTCCCTGTAGCATGTCAAACTAACAAATTATTTCATTATAGTAATGGATGCTAATTTGTGTTCTCTGCACTGTGAAGATCATATGTGATGCTGCCAACATTATCACAAATGTGGAAGCCAAGTGGCCAGGCTCTGTCCATGACTCACAAATATTCCGTGAATGTACACTGAGCACAAAATTTGGACATGGTGAGTTGAGAATACTTTAAAATATATAAAGACCAATTGCTTCAGGGACATTTGAACTGAAGTGTACCCTTCTGTCTTAGGAGAGTTCACTGGCTACTTGCTTGGTGATAGGGGGTATCCATGTTTACCCTATTTGCTTACCCCTTACCCTGACCCTGAACCGGGCCCACAGCAGCGATATAATCTGGCTAATTGCAGGACAAGAGCCAGAATTGAAATGACTATCGGAATGCTTAAGGCCCGGTTCCAGTGCCTGCAAAGACTCAGGGTCACCCCAGAAAGGGCATGTGACATTATTGTGGCATGTGTGATTCTTCACAACATTGCCACAATTAGAGGAGAACACTGTCCTTCTGAACCAAACATCAGCAGTGATCCAAACCATGAACATCCTGACCCTCGCACGGACATACAAGATGGAAGCGCAGTCAGAGACACCATATGTCACAATCATTTCTTTTGACCCATCACCTCAACATGTTGAAAGAAGAATAAACAGATTTTTTGTTCAACTGGCTTTATTGGTCGCCTGTATTTCCTGTACACAAAGTATTAAAAGATGTAAACCTCATAAAGTGTCTCTGTTGCTTCCTCCTCTGTAACAGCTGTCAATGTTTCTTCATTATTTTCCTGTAGTAAAGAAATAGACAACATTGCTGTTCTACTGTAAACTCATATAATCTGTGGAGTATTACTTACAACTGCATGTTGGTCTGGCTCAACAGGAGGCTGCACCAGATGCAGTACACCATCACCATCAACTGATAGAATATGAGGTTTATACAGGTCACTTATAACTTACAAGGGACCAAATGGCAATTAACAAACATACCAAGCACCTTACACTTCATTGTCATTATGCTCTCAAAGACAACCAAGACTGAGGGAAGGCAAAATCAGTCGGAAAATAACTTCACTACAAAATAATTCATTATGGTAAAGAGTTTATCAAATGAATGTGTCGCACTGCAAAGGTGACTGTGAAGAAAGGATGTATGCACATCATGTATTATTTTGAATTTACCCCTTATGTAGGCACTTGTGTCTTGCGGGGTTATTGACTCAGAGGATGTCCCCGCAGAGATGCCTTCGGCCACAGGGCGCCCACTGTTTTGGCTGAGGGCCAACTGCTCAGCCTCTGTGAGTGGTGGTGGTGGAGGACCCCCACCTGTTTTTCGGGCCTCCGCTTTTTTTCTGTTGGCTATAACGGGCCACATTTGAGCATACAGAGTAAGCAAATATGTATTTGTAATGTGCTCAGATAATTTCAATAAGTGCTTACAGAAAGAAAATTAATGTAGCCTCTAACTGCAATTGATTTACATAGGACAAACAGACCAAGCACTATGGCTCATAATACAATTACACCTTACCTGTTTGGACTATATTTTTATATTTCATTTTTACTTGCTGCCAGGCACGTTTGGGGCCTGTTGGGTTGCACCTGCGCTCACATCACATCACAAAATAAAATGTATAAAATAACAAATAAAATAACATATGATAAAATAACGTGTTAAATGGGTGGAAATCCCTAGATCAATGTTTATATTAACACTCACGCATTGACTCTGTCGGCTATGTTTTGCCATGCATGCTCCCTTTCTTTTGCAGCTGTGGCTGTGTTACTTTTTTCCGCGGAATTTGCATGTTATCGGCATATGCTGCGATCAGAATTTCGGCCTCAAGCGCTGTGAAATACATTGACCGCGCCTTCTTTCCCTCCGTCTCCATGGTGACTCGCTTAATCTGTGCTCCGCTTATCAGGGCTTTATGTATCCTCGTCCGCGCGCTTCACTTGGGGTTAAAGCAACTCCGCGTTGACTGAACTAATTGTTATCAGCCTTTCTGAAACGGAATATTCCGAGTTGGACAGTTCGGGGTTACTCAACCGTGAGTGTCGTTTTTCACTCTGAGTTTTCCAAACCGGCTTCCTGAAACAGGGCCCTGGGGCCTGTTCTTCGTACCTCGCTAAGTAAGTTAGCTGGATTAGATTGTTGACAATTTTGCGTGATCCCGGATCGTTCGGTTCCCCGAAGCTCATCCGGGACTTGCTGTCATAGCAACAGAGCCGTAAGCGTAAACCTGCTCGGGAGCAGGTTTACTTTATGTAAACAGGATTAGATCGCGGCCACGCAGGTATGTCCGCTTCATTTATACGAAAGCAACAGCGATATTCCACCACTGTTTCACCATAAATAAATAACATCAATGTAACTAAAGATAATGCAGCACTTGATCCTTTTATTGATGTCACACAGATACATACAGGTCATTTCCTAAAAAAGGGAAATGAACTATTAACATTCTATTACATGTATGTGATTATTACAGATGTAATTCATATTTCAGAGTAGTAATTGTAAATTACTTCGTGTAATCAAGATGAGAGACCACGGCTATAAAAGCGAAGGTGGATTTGGGAAGCCTGTCGCAGCCATGTCCTGTCCGTATACGCGAGCCACCCATTGCGGAAGGTGCAAGATTGATAAGGAGAGTCCTCAGAATTCAGCGTATATTGCGGGATAGACAGGATCCTTTAGCTCAGCGCGACAGTGTGCTCATTGAGAGATATCGATATTCCCGTGAGGGTATTATTTACTTAACCAACTTGTTGACGAGGGGGTGCAGGACCACCACCTGTCTTTTTTTCCTCTGCCCTTTTCTTGGTTGCTGTTATGAACAAACTAACAGAGTATTACAGGCCAGTATTACCTTGCCAAGAGACGAAAAGCAATCTAAGAGATAAATATTACCATTCTGTAGAATACTCCTGTATTCCACTTTTACTTGTTCCCATGTTCTTGTGGGTCCTGTTGTGGCTCTAATGTGAAAGGGGATATAATATAACATATTATAATATAATATAATGCCATATGATATTGGACAATATAGTGTCATATGATAGATCTACCCTACCGCCTACTGGTGTTGGCCAGAGGGGCCGATGGCGCGATATGGCAGCCTGGCTACAACCGTAGCTGCCTCCACCAGTGTGTGAATGTGGGAGTGAATGAATAGTGGTATCGTAAAGCGCTTTGGGTGCCTTGGAAAGCGCTATATGAACCCAATCCATTATTATTAGTATTATTATTAAATTACCTACGAGTTTGATTTGTCAGCAACTTTCTGCCAGCCCTCTCTCCTTGCTTTTGCAGCCTTTGCAGTGTTCTCTTGCGTTTTAATTAAACTCTGAAACTCCTGAAATCCCTCACTCATGAGTTCTTGCTCTGCTGCCGGAAAATACCGTGCACGCCCCTTCGACATTTTCGCCGACCAATCAGCGGGTTGCCGATCAATGTTTCTACTATCGATGCATAGCCCCTTTTACGACACCCAGTGATGTCACATTACTGCGTCCAGCTGTACTAATCGTCAACAGCAGGCGTGTTCGGGGAACCGGATTAGCGAGCTCACGGTTAGCGCGATGGTTTGGTCTTGGATGTGTCATTTGATCTTGGATGTAGTAAGCGACGTACGAAGAACAGGCCCCAGCTTGGGGTAGCTATCATGCTCAAGGATATTTGGCATGCAGACTGGAGGGATCGCACCACCAAGCTTCAGATTAGCAGGCGACCGCTCTACCACCTGAGCTACAGCCACCACCATGCAACTATTGTGACAGGTAATGTCACTGAAGTATTCTTATGCCAGCTGTAGACCATACATAAAGGATGGACATCATGAAGTAGCCATATTGGTGCTTTGAAATCAGGCATAATAGATTGAGTGGCTGAGTCTGACTATGAAAGTGTGAGACACTGCAAACTAATAGAAAACCAACATGTCGGTCACAATGTCAGCCTGCCTTAAAGAATATTTTGCACATTTTGGCTACCTGGATTTTTTAAAATGTAAATGCAGATGACAAATCTGCTTGTTAGTTGACACAAAACTGTAGATTTTAAAATGAAAAATACAAACTGCTTAAGTATAAGCTGGAGATTCAACATTTGCTCCATAGTGTAGTGGTGTACACATGTAACTAACAAGTAAAAGCTCCCAGCATTGATTCTAGGAGGATATATGGATCTCTTTGGGATTGTGTCAAAATTACGCAACGCTACCTGCCATGGTGGCCTGTTATTATTACAAGAAGTTTCTTCTTAGTTGGCCGTCCGACTGCGGTCTGGAGTGTGGGGCCTTCCTGCTGCTGCAGAGTCGGGGCGGTCTGCCTCCCCCCACTGCAGGGAAAAGTGTAACACCACCTGGGTCTGGGTGCAGTTCCCCCCTCCAGGGGCAAGGGTACCTAGACCTGGTTCGTAGAGTACGCTTGGGGAGTGTGATCGTGTGTACAGCGTCTCTTTATGTCTGTCTCCACGTTGGTTGAGTGTGGAGTAAGTGCATATGAGAGCATGAGGGTGGGAATGAATGTTTGTATCTGTGTGTGCCTGTATGTCTGTGTCTATATGTCAGGTTGGGTGTCAGGCGCCACCTCTCTGGGGACATCTCAGGCCCTCCAAGGTTTGGAGGCCTATCTCCCCCTACCACCACTTCCCCTGCCAGTGGCGGACTCCCTCAGACATCGGTGCGTTGGTGGTTCTTTGTGTCCGGGGATGGGCGTCCAGGTACACACCGGCTCACTCCTTGGCGGCCGCTTATCGGGGCCTGGAGCCTGGGGCTCGCTCGGGCCACTTCGGAGGTGGGGTGCCCCCGGCCTCTCGGCCTGGGGCTCGGTCACTCAGGCACGGCTGGCTGCCGGCGGAGCTCACGGGCGCGTCACTGCAACTCCCCCTGGCTTCTGCTCCGCGGCTGCTGAGTGAACCCTCATCTGGGACAGCTCAGCTCTTTCTGGGACAGTGGCGCGGCTGCCCCTCTGTTGGTCTTCCTTGGTCTCTTGTATTCTGGGGGCTTCTGGATGTCTGGAGTTTTGATCTCCTCCACACCTGCTTCATGCCCTGGAGGACGGGGCTGTGGCCCCCCCCCCCACACCCTCTAGCAGATTATTACATGAAGGAACCTTTAAAAAAAAAACAAAAAAAAAACAAGCGCGTCCATGCTTACAGGTGTACACACGGGTGATCACACCCACAAACTACACCCTTTTTGGCTCCTACCTCAAAGCACACTGTGTTCTGTTGATCTTATGTGCTGCGCAATAATGTTTAATATTTAGTATTTACTGTCATATTCCCATATATCATTGTGATGTTGTTTATTCTATTACTCTTGTTCTCTTCTGCTTGTTTTCTTTTTTTCTTTCTCAGCAGGTGATTGATATATGCATTTTTTTTTCTCTACCCATTCTGTTGGTTTATGTTTTTTGCCCTTCTCCCCCGTCCCTCTTCTCAGCTGTTTCTCTTTCCCTCTTTCTTTCTTTCTCCCCTTCTTTCCCCCAGTCAAGTCTGTCCCGTATTCAGTAAGTGAAAATAAAATAAACAATAAAAGGTGAATCAAATGGACCATTACGGCAAGGCTGGGATGGTCAATTTGGTAAAGTAAATCCGTTGTACATCTTTGTTTGCCTTTAGACAACAATTCTGATGGCAAAAGAGCCAAACGGGACAGGCAAAAAAAAAAAAAAAAAAAAAAAAAAGTAGTTTCTTCTTCTATAGGATGAAGATTCAACAGTTTTTCCAGTGCAAATCATAGCTAGCAGTGTTTGCTTTAATTTATTGAGTGTATTCCTTTTTCAAATGTTCATAGACAGCCACAGTTCTTAGTCTACGTCTAAACTCTGCTGGTCTGATAATAATAGAGTTTATCTTTCCACGTGATTTAAATAAGAAGAATAAGAAGAAACAGGAACAGAGAGAAAAACAAATCAAGCTACTGGCAATAGGACTGTGACAAAGTGGGTGAGAAGACCATTTGTCTACATTCTTAGTTAACATTCTTGCTTTGAGTTAACCATATTTCACATGTAATCTGCAATCCGGTTGTTCAGTGATGACGCGACGAATCCTACTTCCGGGTCTAAAGTTGTCTGCGTTTAATATGGCTTTTGTGTTGTTAACATGTTTAATGTTATGTATTTTCTTCTATTTGATCTCAAAAAGCTCCTAAAACAGTCAGTGATCACTGTTGACCTCCCTCTGCTTTTATTACTGCTAATCATTTATTTAAGCTCAGTTTTTAAAACCTTAGGATCTAACTACTAGTGATGGGACGTTCTGTATCGAGGCTTCGGAGCGTGTGTCGAGTAATGGAGGGGGCGTTTCCGCGAAGCGCGTATCGAGGCTTGCTTCATTTATGGGAGGAGCTGAAAATGATGACGTCCGAAGCCTCGCTGCCCGGCTGTACCACGTGACTGGTTCATGAAGTGGTTCGAACTTTGCCGCGAGATATGACAGCGATATAAACCCCTCAGACTTCATTCAAAAATGTGGGTGTTTGATGGAGAGTTGCGGTTAGTGAGAGTTTGGAGACCGTATGGAGGTTTATGAGAGTGAGGAAAGTCAGGAGAGAATGGAGCCAGCTAAGAAGAGGAGGATGTCCTCCCCTGTGTGGGAACATTTTGATCTTATTCCTCCCAACAAGGTATGTAAATTTCTACAGAAGATGTATTTTCATGATACTGATGGTGCAATACAATTTATGTTGAGCTGTCTTGACTTTTGTACAAGGTGAAGTGTTTTCTATGTGCCAGGGAGCTGGGATATAACAACAACACCTCATCCATGCTTAGGCACTACAGAGCTTTGCATGAGAATAAGGGGAACAGCGATTGTGGAGCAAGACCAGGTGAGCCATCAAATGCCATGATAATATAGCATGCAGTAATGTTACTAAATGATATAACAATATTATACAACTGTTATAAGTTACGTATGTGATATTTATATTTGTGCTTTATCTTTATTGTCTTTCCTCAGGAGAACAATCTCAAATAGATGAAGACCTGGTCAGCATGGTGATTGAGGACTCCCAGCCATTTAGCATTGTGGAGGACAAAGGATTCAAAAGATTTGTTAAATCATTAAATCCTAGCTATGTTCTCCCCACTAAAAAGGTCATAAAAGCAGTGAAAATTTAGTTTTTACAGAATAAAATGTGAACAGGCAGGACTGAGGCTCAAAGCCTCAGTGTGTAGCTGTCCATACCTCAACGTTACAAAAGCACAACCACTGTCCACACCCCAACCACACCTCACCTCACAGTAAATGATCATTTCCATTTCAAGCATTTCCAAATAATCATTTCCCATACTGCCACTATAAATATACACAGTATACTGCCATCACTACAATATACATGTTTTACACACTCCTTTTGTTGTTGACATTTACAGGCTGTGTGCAAAATGCCACACTCTTCAAATTCATGCCAGCTATTATTTTTACGTCCAGTAGGTGTCCTGCTAGAGCAAATGAAGCTTCATGAAGCTTCGCGTTGGGGTGAACCAATTGGATGAAAAGCTTCAGTGCTTCATGGGGCTTCATCTGCCCATCACTACTAACTACAGCCCAGCCCATGCAGCAGTATATGAATGACTAACCTCGTATTGTGGATGGATTATCTCAGTTGTTCTCCTGGCTGAAGTTTGGTCCTTTTACAGCATCCTGCCATGCGATTACATTTGTTTCTGACCACCAACAACACTCACGTTAACTTTTATCGAGTGGGAAAAAAAGTTAGCTTGTTTATATTATGCTAACATAGCTGTGTCGCTAGCAGTCACGTAGCACATCATTATATACCAGCTAGCCCAACTTCAGTAACCCTACAAACGTCACCGCTGTTTAGTTTTCTGTCTTCATTTATGCTGGAAGTGATAACAGAGCTGTACGTTTTAATTTGTTTCCAAAACCCCGCAGTCAGGACATGCTATATTGTATTTAGATAGAAGCTAGCGAGCTAACTCCCTGCTAACTTCTAACTCCGTTAAATGTCATAAATTCCGTTTTCATGGATGCCTGGATGTTAAACTCAATTGTTACACCTGGTAGAGCAGAACGCTGATCATTTTATTAAAGATGAAAGACTTTAGACAGTTTTTCAACTCTCAGTAATGCCACAGTGATCGTTTGATATATGGACCTGCAGCGGAGTTTAGACCCAGACACGGCTAGTGATGTCAGACTGAACAACCGGATAGGCAAACATCTACTATCCCAGGTTTGTTTATGTTTTGCACTTTTACAGATTATATAATATAACATCTTGGTTTAAATCAATTCATACAAGTTTGTTAAGTTAACATGTTCTTTATTTCAACTGTTAATTTGTATTGTTTAGAACTTACCTTACCTACCTGTCTTGCAGAAACAAAAGGAGGAAATGTAGTTTTACTTCCTGCTTTATACCTTCTGGGTTCATTTGAGGTCACAGGAAGAGACCAAGTGCAGAAGGGGAAGAACTCTTATAATTTAATAAAGTTGATTTTAGAGGGTTTATGAAGAGATAGATTTATTGTTGTAATATGTATTGATTACACCAGAGTTTATGTTGCCAGTAAAGAGGAGTAGTAGAGGTTTGAATATAATCATGTTCATCTTACCTACCTACTGAATGGAATAGTCCAGAGGAGAAATTGTTTGGTTAAGTGGACTATTTAAGCAGAAGAACTCTGAAGTGTTTCAGAGGAGAAAGGTTCAGGTCAGTGTAGCTGTGTGCAGTTTGACCTTAATTTCTGTTGATTTAAGTTCAGTTATGTTTATTTGAACTGAGTTAATTATAGAGTTGAGTTTCTTATTTGTTTTTTTGTAAATATTGTTTGGGCCACAAAATGGTGAATAAATCACTTGCTACACTGGGCAGCATCAGTCTCCTGCACTTCTTTGACCGCTTAAGTCGAGTCCTACCACAAGGACGAATCACTTATAAAAACATATGCAGCACCAGTGTTGTGCACAAAATGTACTGATAATGTCCTTATTTGACATTATGGTTAAATCTATACATTAGCTTGCGTGTGACTGTGAACTCATTCAGTTTATATTGTTTTCAGTCTGAAATAGCTGCAAGTTAGAAATGATCCAGTGATTGTCAGGGTGGTGTGATGACACCAAGTTACTTTATTTCTGAAAAGTTAATAATAAGCAGGGTGAAACACTGAACTGTGTCCCCACTGTTAGGACATATGTGCTGTTAAGGTCCGTGTATCAAGAGAATGGAAACTTTGTTTCAGCAGCTGGTAAGATTTTTCCTATATTTGCGCCATAAAAGTTAATACATGTATTGTAAATATGTACATGTGGATTTTAAATATAATATTTATATATAAATGTATAAAAAAAATTACGTTTCTGTTAAAATGTTTCGTGACAAATCTGTCACATTGCACATGTCTAATTTTATGCGTAATGCGGATAATTTTCTTTTTAAATTGTATTTATTTATTTTTTACAATTTTTTTTTTTATTTCCTGAACTCAGGGGAGTTATCTAAACCACAGTTTCAGCTGAGTCACACTACTCTCTCAGTTATTAAACCATTTCGCTGGTACAGCTAACATGACACTGAGCTCAAATTTACATGATTACAATCTATGACTGAAGTGTGATCATGAAAAGATTCAAAAAAGGTGATTATTATTGTTTTTCTGTGAACTTTCAGACACAGCTAGAAATGAAACAGTTACAGTTTATGAATCAGACAGGGTAAACTTAAGTCTAATCTAATCTTTGTTTTATTCACAACTTGTGTTTAAAAAAAAATCAGTAAATCCAATTTTAAAATCTAGATTTTCTCACTCATTTAAACATGTTTGAAATCTTTGTTAATACCCATTCTCCAAAAGTTTGACTGTGACTTTAAAAATATAGGCAGCATCTTTACAGGTGATAGTAAACACATTTATAAAAGTGATTCATCGGATTTCTCTCCTTTACTTCAGACCCATGGCAACGCTCTATTCCTCATCCTTGTTTTGGGATTAGGAGGAAGCTTTCAGGTCGGCTTCCATGTCACTGGACTGAGTTCTCCTTCGCCGGTGAGACACGTCGCCTTTATCATTTCTTCTCCATTCTGTCTCGATTATCTGGATCACATTTAATAACAGTTTAGATCTATCTCCACAGTACATCCAGCGCTTCATCAACAGCAGCTGGTATGACAGATACGGAGAGCCTCCACATCCGCAGACGGTCACAATGATCTGGTCTCTTATTGTTTCCATGTTTGCTGTCGGGGGACTCTTCGGTGCCATCAGTGTCAAATTTATCTCAGACTTGCTGGGAAGGTGAGTATGAAGACAGATGTTGTACCAAGCTGTATAGCCTACGGAGACCTGAAGTCATGAGCTTTCCTTCTTCAGAAAAAAGGCAATGATCTGCAACAGCTTCATTGCTGTTCTTGCAGCAGGATTCATGCTGACAAGTAAAAATGTCAACTCTTTCGAAATGATCATTGTGGCAAGATTTCTGTTTGGTTACTCAGCAGGTAAGTTGCCATATTCTACAGACTCCTTATTAATATGTTTTCACCACCTATACTCACCATGCTTGCTTTATGTGACCTGCAGGCTTGGGAATGAACACTCACTTAATATATCTTGGGGAGATTTCACCCAGAAAGATAAGAGGGATAGTGACTCTGACCTCAGCCACTTTTACGTCACTCGGGAAAGTGTCTGGACGGGCGTTTGGGTTGAGGTAAGCACCTGAAGTTGATATGAAAAAGAAAAATGGGCTTTAACCCATTGTCAAAAGCTACTGCAGCATATTATGACAATAGATTACAAATTAAACACAACATTTCATTTTGATTTTTCAGCGAGATCCTTGGCCGCGAGGACACGTGGGACATTCTCCTTAGTGTCGCTGCACTTTTCTCCTTTGTTCAGATTGTGATGTTGCCTTTTTTTCCTGAGACGCCAAGATATTTACTCATAGAGAAAGGTGATGATAAGGCATGCAAAAAAGGTTAGTAGCTTTGCGCAGTTTATGTATCAAACACGACCCCAGATGTTTATGAAAATGTTCTACAAACACATACTAGTTAAAGATAAATGATAGTCTTGTGAAATTACAAGTCAATCAGTCCCTGCGTGTTTTGTATTTGAGCAAAGTTGCACATTTTTCAGTTCTTATCCCCTCCGTGATTTGGGATTTTCTGGTTTCAGCTCTCCAGAGTCTGTGGGGCCAAGGTGACTACCAACAAGAAATGGATGAGATGTTGACTGAGCAGGCAGCCATTGAAGCAGCCCCACCAGTGAGCCTTCTGCAGCTGCTGAGAGACAGGACTGTCCGATGGCAGGTCATCACCATCTCCATCATCTACTGTTGCAACCAGCTGTCGGGCATTTCTACAGTATGAACAATACCATATAGTATTAGTATAATACCATATGATACAATATGATATATGATATAGGATTGCTAAATTGCAAAATGATACATTACAACAATTTTGTGACTTTTGGAGGTTCACGCACATGCATACATGACATATCTGTATAACTACAGATCAATATATCTATTGATATCTGTATATATGAGACTTCATTGTTCCTTCCATATCAAGTTTCTATCAACAGAATAGACTAAAATATAAATCAGATTTCATGCTGACTGTTTATAGCCTAATAGTGCCTCTTTTCTTCCCAGATTAGTACCTTTACTTATGACATCTTCCTGGAGGCAGGTATACCAAAGAAGAAGATCCGCTATATCACTCTCGGTCTTGGAGTGGCTGAAATTCTCACCTCGCTCACCTGTGTAAGCAAACACTCAGTCTGTGCCTGAGCTCATCTGTGTAAATGAGCATTTTAAATGTATACATCCTTTCATTTCTACTATTAGAGACAATCTTCTTATGACAAGTCTGTCATTATTTTCTCCCTTCCTCAATTTCAGGGTCTTCTCATTGACCTCACAGGGAGAAGACCATTGCTGTTCGGCGGTTACGGTGTCATGTCTGCTTGCTGGATTTTTGTCACTGTCACACTCAACCTGAAGGTAAACCATTACCAGTGGTGGGCAACATAATATTAATAAAAGTAAAAGCAATGTAAAGAAAGCAAAACAAAAACAGTTGATTTGTTAAAGACAACAAATGTCAGGTGTGTGAAGAGACTGAGGACCCAAGTGCAGGCAAACTGAGACGAGGGTGGATGATAACAAAAAACGAGCCTTTATGGACAGCTGAACAAAAACTACAAACAGGTGGAACAGAGAAAACTAAGCAAAACCTAAACTGGGAAAAACTATGCATAAACATATAACCTGAGGGTGGAAACCACAGGCCAGAAAAGAGAGACCAGGAAACGCGGGTAAAGCTGACGGAAGAAATACAGAAGCAACATGGAAGAAAACAAGCAGACGGACCAACAAGGGACAAAGGGAAGTACACACAATAAATACACACAAGGTAACGATGGAAATGCAAACAGGATGTTCCTTGAGTTGACTGTTGTTGTAATTTGGTGCAATATAAAAAAAATTGAATTGAATTAAATTGAATAGGAGGGAGATACAGCTGAACCTAATTAGAAGTGATGAGACAGGGAGGAAGCAAAACAGAATACACTGACATAAAACACGGACTTTCAAAGTAAAACAGGAAATACATGAACACAGAGACCTGAAACGTTGGCACAGGAAGGCACAGAGTGGGCATAACACGGAACACAGGAGAGGCACATAAACAAAACCTAAAGACTGGAAAATCACAGATGACACCGTTTCTACTCGTCAAGATCAAGGATCAAGGAAGTTTTCTTTTCATTTGCAACACGTTTACATGAGGTGGAATGAAATTACGTACACACGGTCCCGGTTATCCATAGAAGGGAAAAGAAACAGAATAACGAAGAAACTAACAAATAGCAAGTAATGAAATAATACAATATAAGTAGAGTGCAACAACCTGAGTACCAGTATGGAGTATAAATATAGAAATATAGGTATAAATATTTTAGCAGCAAGAGGGCATGATGACCAGCATTAATAAAGTGATGGTGTCAGTAAAGTATCAGTAGTATAACAGTTCTTGTCCATTTATGCATTGAGAAGTCTCACAGCTTCTGGAATGAAGCTGTTTCTGTCTAGTATTTTGCATTTAATGCTCCTCAGCCTCCTGCCTGAGGGGAGCAGGACAAAGAGTGTGTGTGCTTGGTGAGTGGGGTCCTTCATGATACAGGTAGGCCTCTTCCTGCATCTGGAGGTGTACATGTCTGTGACGGTTGGGACAACAACTGTCTGTGTAGCCTTCACTGGAAAGTACACTAGTAACAATATTGCCAATATGACTGAAGATGACCTGTTTCATAAAGGGGAAAATGTGTATAAGCTATCACTGCTGTGATGATAAAAGGCAGAAATATAGAAATTAATCTGATGCAAAATCAAATATATGCATTGAAAACTGTCTTTCACACAGGATTCCAGCTACTGGGTTCCATACATTACTGTGAGTTTGATGGTTGTCTTCATCATGTTCTTTTGTGGAGGACCTGGTAAGCATAAAGCACTTATACATACTGTATGTAGCGTAACGTTTTTAGTATCCAGTACATCACACCTGTAGCAGTTATGGAAAACGTGTCTATATGCAAAGATAACAAGGTCAATTCCCTGTTCTTTCTCTGATTCTCACAGGAGGAGCCACACCAACGCTCAACAGTGAGCTCTTCATTCAGTCTAATCGAATGGCATCACTCGTCCTCACAGGGCTGCAGGGGTGGTTTATGTTTGCAGTGATGGGCCTGGTCTTTCCATTCCTCATTGTACGTACGACCAAACTGAAAATAAGCAGCGCATTACACTATAACACCCACAGGGATCTATATGTTATGCTGAAATCATGAATGACGTTTCTTTCCCAGGATGCTCTCAGCTCGTACTTATTTGTGCTGTTTGCCTCTGCCTGCATGCTGGGTAGTCTTTATACCTTCTTCCTTTTGCCTGAGACTAAAGGCAAGACCCTGCTGGAGATCTCAGAGGAGTTTAAAGCCATCACCGTCTGTGGGAAATCCTTTGCAGAGGAAACGAGAACAGAGACCAGGTTGTGATGAGGACCACGTATAGCTACAGCAAAAAACATGAGGGAAAAAACAATTTTTCTTTCAGGACAAGATTGAATGACTGTGGAAAAAAACATGCTTTGCAAATAAATGACTCACAATGACATTAAACAATGTTACAATTCCCAAAATTTGGAATCTTCCAACTTCAGTTTTTGCTTTTTAGTTGCTTCTGCTATTTTCTGTTTGTCCATAAATGGTGACTGTTGTGCAATCAGATCCTGTACGAAGTTTTTTCTTGGCCCACGTTTCTTTACAACTAACAACAACCAGTGTTGGTCAAGTTACTTGAAAAAAGTAATCAGTAACTAATTACGGATTACTTCCCCCAAAAAAGTAATCCCGTTACTTTACTGATTACTTATTTTCAAAGGTAATTAATTACTTAGTTACTTTTTAAAAACACTATTTACAACCTGAATAGGTGATAAAGCGATAGATCTTTCAGCCCAATTCTACTTTTTCTACATAATCCATCATACAAAATGTAATCAAATGGAAAAGTCCCTTTTTAAAACTTGTTTTATTAGTTTTAGTCTTTTAACTTTATGAATCAAGCAAATAGATGCAAGTAAAACACAGCACAAAATAAATAAAGTCAAAGACTAGCGGTCCTTTTGCTCTATTTTCACCTGTAAAGCAGGAGTGAGGTAGGCGGAGGTTTACCCTGGTGCAGGTGTGCCGCAGAGGTCAGTTGAAGAATCCACGAGTTTTTCTGTGAATTCCCCATTACATCGTAGCGCACTCGGTGCTTGCTTGGAAGTTTAGGGGATTTTTTTCGCTGTAAAAAAATGTTTTCTTCCCACGCACAATGCTAATGGACGCTAATGTTTTTGTCACTTTTTATGGAATCAAACTTAAAGTAAGGTCAGTACTTCCACACTTTAAACGCTGCACGCTCATACTCTCTCCCGCACTCGATATATTATCCATTGTTGATCTGCACACAGCTGTTGTCAGGAACGTTGCAATTGCTTACGTCACTGTCATGCGACATTCACACAAAAAAATCACGGTTTTAGTAACGCAGTAACGCAGCGTTCCTACGGAAAAGTAACGGTAATCTAATTACCATTTTTTCAATCAGAATCGGAATACTTTATTGATCCCTGGGGGAAATTATTTTTTGTTACAGTGCTCCATTATAAACCAACATTAAGACAAGACAGACAATACACTAACTAAGAATAGTACAATATATACATATATATACATACATAAGTCACTCATAAATAAATAGCTGAAAAAGAAACGTGTAGTTATAGCAGCAAACAGTGTGTTAAGTGGATGCGTTGTACAGGGAGATGGCCACAGGCAGGAATGATTTCCTGTGTCGTTCAGTGGTGCTTTTTGGTAATCTCAGTCTCTCACTGAACATGCTCCTGTGACTGACCAGCATGTCATGGAGTGGGTGGGAGGTGTTATCCAACATTGTCTTTATCTTGGACAGCATCCGCCTCTCCGACACCACCTTGAGGGAGTCCAGCTCCATCCCCACAACATTGCTGGCCTTACAGATTAGTTTATTGAGTCTGTTGGCATCTGCGACCCTCAGCCTGCTCCCCCAGCATGCAACAGCTTAGAGGATTGCACTGGCCACAACAGACTCATAGAAAATCCTCAGCATTTTCTGGCATATGTTGAAGGACCTCAGTCGCCTCAAAAAATAGAGACGACTCTGGCCCTTCCTGTAAAGTGCTGTGGTGTTTTTAGCCCAGTCCAGTTTATTGTCAATGTGTACTCCAAGGTATTTATAGTCCTCCACAATGTCAACACTGACCCCCTGGATTGAAACAGGGGTCAAGTGTTTCCTGGTCTTCCTGAAGTCCACGATCAGTTCCTTGGTCTTTGCCACGTTGAGCTGCAGATGATTCTGCTCACACCACGTGACAAAGGAGTCGACCACAGCCCGGTACTCTGTCTCATCATCCCTGCTGATGCATCCAACCACCGCAGAGTCATTTTTTCAATAATAATCCCTTACTTTACTCGTTACTTGAAAAGAGTAATCGGATTACTTAAGTAATCGGCAGTAACGCGTTACTGCCCATCTCTGACAACAACTAACCTGCATAATGGGCTTCCATTACAATTCTAAGATACAGTATTAAGTAATCATCAGGTAATGGCATAATATCATTATGCAATTTTCCATATGCCCAAACACTATGCTCTTAAATGCCACTAGTTTAGCCAACAGCAAAGTTGGAGAAAAGGAGCGCTTCAGAGAAAACGTAGTAGTGAAAGGAAGGCTCACTTTATGATGTTTCACTAATTAAGAATTCTTCGTATGGAGGATCAATCATACAACAGCTATAGAATTAACTGGGGTGTCCCTCAAGGTTTAATTTTAGATCCCTTGTTTTTCTTTTTTCTCTTTTTTTCACTTTTGTTACTAAGGGATCCTGCCCATCTCCAAATGCACTTTTCTATGTTGTTTACACCAGATTTTGAGCCTACTATCTGAATGTTGAAGCAGAAATCAAGACCAGGTGATTTCCTGTTCTAAGTTGACTGGAGTGGCACCCCGTGTGGTGTTTAAACTTCAGTATGTGTAGTGTGCATACTGTTAAGCTCTTCCACATACCTTGGTTGAAATGAGTAGTTATTTGAGATGCTGTTTATTTTCTGCGCTTTTGGTCACTCAGACCACATCACTTTCTCCAGAGATCAACTGCTAAACATCAGGCAGTCGTCTCACTATAGTTCTTATCCATTTTTCACAAACCTGGAAAGTTTTTTGGAGATTTTAGTTGGAGGTGCAGCAGCTCTCTGTGGCTCCTGGAGAAGACGTAGACGGGGGAGTCGCGCTGGTGAAACTACGTTGGCGAGGATTCCGCACGGCACTCCCCTCCATTCACCTCGCGAATCTCCGCTCTCTTCCAAACAAAGTCGACGAATTACTGCTCTTAAACCGGACTAACAAGGACTTTGCACGCTCTGCTGCCCTCTGCTTCACTGAAACCTGGCTCAGTGAGCGAGTCCCAGACGCTGTCTTAAATCTGCCGGGCTTCCAACTTCACCGGGCGGACCGCGAAACAGAGCTCTCAGGGAAAACAAAGGGTGGTGGAGTCTGCTTCTACATTAATGAAGGTTGGTGTACTGATGTCACAGTGTTACAGAAACACTGCAGCCCACACTTGGAAAGTTTTTTCATCAACTGTAAACCTTTTTATTCACCGCGGGAGTTTTCTTCCTTCATGCTGGTCGGAGTTTACATCCCTCCACAGGCCAACGCAAACAACGCACTGTGCGAGCTGGCTGACCAGGGGCCTGTTCTTCGTACGTTGCTTACTACATCCAAGATCAAATGACACATCCAAGACCAAACCATCGCGCTAACCGTGAGCTCGCTAATCCGGTTCCCCGAACACACCTGCTGTTGACGATTAGTACAGCTGGACGCAGTAATGTGACATCACTGGGTGTCGTAAAAGGGGCTACGCATCGATAGTAGAAACATTGATCGGCAACCCGCTGATTGGTCGGCGAAAATGTCGAAGGGGCGTGCACGGTATTTTCCGGCAGCAGAGCAAGAACTCATGAGTGAGGGATTTCAGGAGTTTCAGAGTTTAATTAAAACGCAAGAGAACACTGCAAAGGCTGCAAAAGCAAGGAGAGAGGGCTGGCAGAAAGTTGCTGACAAATCAAACTCGTAGGTAATTTAATAATAATAATAATAATGGATTGGGTTTATATAGCGCTTTCCAAGGCACCCAAAGCGCTTTACAATGCCACTATTCATTCACTCCCACATTCACACACTGGTGGAGGCAGCTACGGTTGTAGCCAGGCTGCCATATCGCGCCATCGGCCCCTCTGGCCAACACCAGTAGGCGGTAGGGTAGATCTATCATATGACACTATATTGTCCAATATCATATGGCATTATATTATATTATAATATGTTATATTATATCCCCTTTCACATTAGAGCCACAACAGGACCCACAAGAACATGGGAACAAGTAAAAGTGGAATACAGGAGTATTCTACAGAATGGTAATATTTATCTCTTAGATTGCTTTTCGTCTCTTGGCAAGGTAATACTGGCCTGTAATACTCTGTTAGTTTGTTCATAACAGCAACCAAGAAAAGGGCAGAGGAAAAAAAGACAGGTGGTGGTCCTGCACCCCCTCGTCAACAAGTTGGTTAAGTAAATAATACCCTCACGGGAATATCGATATCTCTCAATGAGCACACTGTCGCGCTGAGCTAAAGGATCCTGTCTATCCCGCAATATACGCTGAATTCTGAGGACTCTCCTTATCAATCTTGCACCTTCCGCAATGGGTGGCTCGCGTATACGGACAGGACATGGCTGCGACAGGCTTCCCAAATCCACCTTCGCTTTTATAGCCGTGGTCTCTCATCTTGATTACACGAAGTAATTTACAATTACTACTCTGAAATATGAATTACATCTGTAATAATCACATACATGTAATAGAATGTTAATAGTACATTTCCCTTTTTTAGGAAATGACCTGTATGTATCTGTGTGACATCAATAAAAGGATCAAGTGCTGCATTATCTTTAGTTACATTGATGTTATTTATTTATGGTGAAACAGTGGTGGAATATCGCTGTTGCTTTCGTATAAATGAAGCGGACATACCTGCGTGGCCGCGATCTAATCCTGTTTACATAAAGTAAACCTGCTCCTGAGCAGGTTTACGCTTACGGCTCTGTTGCTATGACAGCAAGTCCCGGATGAGCTTCGGGGAACCGAACGATCCAGGATCACGCAAAATCGTCAACAATCTAATCCAGCTAACTTACTTAGCGAGGTACGAAGAACAGGCCCCAGATTACTACCCTGGAGAGGAAATTCCCGGATTCCTTTACAATTATTCTTGGTGATTTTAACAGAGCAAACCTAAACTACGAACTCCCTAAATACAGACAGCATATAGACTGCCCCACCAGGGACAACATCATACTGGATCACTGCTACACCACTCTAAAAGATGCCTATCGCTCTGTGCCCCGGGCAGCTTTGGGACATTCTGATCACTGCATGGTCCATCTTATTCCAGTTTATAGGCAAAAACTCAAACGTGCCAAGCCTGTAGTCAAAACTGTGAAGAAGTGGACTAACGCAGCAAAGCAGGAACTGCAGGATTGTTTTGACTCCACTGATTGGACTGTTTTTGAAGCTGCATCTGAGAACCTAGATGAGCTCACGGACACTGGGACATCATACATCAGTTTCTGTGAAGACGTGTGTGTGCCAACAAAGACCTTTTGCACATACAACAACAATAAACCATGGTTCACTCCTTAACTCCAACATCTTCGTAAGGGCAAGGAGTACGCCTACAGAAGTGGTGACAGGGCCCTGTACAAGCAAGCCAGGAACACACTGACCAAGGAGATCAAAGCAGCTAAAAGCATCTACTCCCAGAAGCTGGAAGAACGGCTCCCAGCCAACGACCCTGTGTCAGTGTGGAGGGGCCTGCAGGAAATCACCAGCTACAGACGCCCCCCACCCACTATTGAAGCAAACAAAGACCTGGCCAACGAGTTAAACACTTTCTATTGCAGGTTTGAGACGGACAGACTCCCACACCCCACCCTCCCCTCCCCAGGGACATTGCTTCAGACATTGACCCCCAACACACCTTCCACCTCTCCCCCCTTCACCCTGCCCCTCCCCAATCCAGTCTCAAAGACCACCCCCACCCTCCCCAATCCAGACCTAACGACCTCCACCACCCTCCCCAATCAAGACTCAACGACCACCCCCACCCTCCCCAATCCAGACTCAACGACCACCACCACCACCCACTCCAATCCAGACTCAACGACCTCCACCACAACTCTCACCCCCCTTTCCTCCTCCCTGAAACTCAGAATACACACTCAGGATGTGAGCCGACTATTCCAGAAACAGAAGCCCAGGAAAGCCCCCGGACCAGACGGCGTCTCACCCTCCTGCCTCAAAACCTGTACTGAACAGCTGGCTCCCATCTTTACTCGCATCTTCAACAGATCCCTGGAGCTGTGTGAAGTTCCCTCCTGCTTCAAACGCTCCACCATCATCCCTGTTCCCAAGAAACCCACCATCACAGGACTGAATGACTACAGACCTGTCGCCTTGACGTCTGTGGTCATGAAATCCTTCGAACGACTGGTGTTAGCCCATCTGAAAGACATTACAGGCCACCAGCTGGACCCTCTGCAGTTTGCCTACCGGGCAAACAGGTCGGTGGATGATGCAGTGAACATGGGGCTGCATTACATCCTGCAACACCTTGACCGCCCGGGAACTTATGCCAGGGTCCTGTTTGTGGACTTTAGTTCGGCTTTTAACACCATTGTGCCTGAACTTCTCTCCTCCAAACTCTCCCAGCTCAGCGTGTCACCAGCTATCTGTCAGTAGATCACCAGCTTCCTGACAGACAGAAAGCAACAAGTGAGGCTGGGGGAGATCACCTCTGAAACCCGGTCCCTCAGTATTGGTGCCCCTCAAGGATGTGTCCTCTCACCACTACTGTTCTCCCCCTACACTAACGACTGCACCTCCAAGAACTCGGCTGTCAAACTCCTAAAGTTTGCAGATGACACCACTGTCATTGGCCTCATTCAAGATGGTGATGAGTCTGCATACCGGCAGGAAGTTGAGCGGCTGGTACTCTGGTGCAGTCAGCACAATCTGGAGCTGAACACTCTTAAGACTGTAGAGATGACAGTGGACTTCAGGAGACATCCCTCAACTCTGCTCCCCCTCACCATATCAGACAGCCCTGTGTCAACTGCGAAGACCTTCAAGTTCCTGGGTACAACCATCTCCCAGGACCTGAAGTGGGAGACCAACATCAACTCCATCCTCAAAAAGACCCAGCAGAGGATGTACTTCCTGAGACAACTGGGGAAGTACAGTCTTCCACAGGAGCTGCTGATCCAGTTCTACACTGCGGTCATTGAGTCTGGCCTGTGCTCCTCCATCACAGTCTGGTATGGAGCAGCCACTAAACAGGACAGGAGCAGACTGCAGCAGACTGTACGGGCAGCAGAAAGGATCATCGGCACGCCCCTGCCCTCCATCCAGGATCTGTACCTCTCAAGAACCAGGAAACGGGCAGGGAAAATCATCACAGACCCCTCACACCCTGCACACAGACTTTTTGATCTGCTGCCCTCTGGCAGACGGTACAGAAGCCTGCAGACCAGGACCACCCGACACAGGAACAGTTTCTTTCTTTCTTAACAGTTGACCTGTCACACTGCTCCCACTGCCAGACTGCAGCTGCACCTTATGTACATTTTGTAGTATTCATTCCACCTCATTCATTTCTGTATTTTATGTATATAAGTTTAGATTCGTTATTTATAGTTGGTTTACACAGCTTTGTGTATGTATGTGTAATGTGTATATATAGACACGTATGTGTGTGTGTGTGTGCGTGCGTGCGTGCGTGTGTGTGATTTACATTGCTGTGCTTAAGAGCCACCATCTACCGGAACCAAATTCCCTGTATGTGTCTGCACATATACTTTGCCAATAAACACGATTCTGATTCTTTATCAGCGTGAACAAGTCTGGCCATTCTCCTCTGATGTCTGGCACGAACAAGACCAAAGTCACTTAAATCACCTTTCTTCCATCTTGAGCTGTTGCTGATTAGATATTTGCCTTAACAAGTAATATAACTTGACAACACACCCCTTCACGTTTACACTGTGTCCCTTCCTGTTTGTGGAAGCTACACATGCTGATAAAACGAGAAGTGAGAGCAGCGGAGAGGATCGTAGGTGTTTCTTTTCCCTCCCTCCAGGACACCTATTGCACCCGCTTTAGACTTTTATTTTATTTTTATCTTTTTATCTTTATGTTGTTTTAGTGTACACTGAGGGCCGTGGGAGCATTGCAATTTAAAATTCCTGTGGATGATCTGTACACGTTTTTTTTTTTTTAAATAAAGCTGACTTTGACTTTGACTTGGATTTTGTTTACAATGAGAGCAAAACTGTGAATACAGTGATGAAAATGGTCAGTACTTTCAAGAATGGTGTGTATATAGCTTTAATATTTAGATATATTATTAACGAATCGCACAATAACAGTGGCGTTGTTCACACTAATCTCCAACAGGGGGCAGCACTTCTCTAAGTCTCTTGTTAGCTTTCAGTCTGTCTCCGCTCTTTTCTCCCTTTGCTGAAAGCTGCTGCGGCGGAAACAGCAGAGTCCAGTGTTTTCCGTAGTCATCGTTCACTAGCGTAAAGGCGAGTCGTTGTAGGCTTTGTCTACTCAAAGAAAGGCTTGAGTTTGTTCATTTGTTTATATAATTTAGCCCGAAAATGCCGTTAGAGAATCTAGAGGAAGAGGGTCTTCCCAAGAACCCCGACCTGAGGATAGCACAGCTGAAGTTCCTGCTCACAATGGACGGTCACCGACAGGATGCTAAAGTGAAGACGGAGCTCATGGACGCTATCAAAGCTAACAGTGAGTTAGCATTTCATCCAGTAAAAGATGTTTCATTGGAAACACGAGTCTCACAGTGCACGATTTTGTCTCTTCATCAAGACACCGGGCACATAAATGCTCCATAGATGTGACTCATGTATAAAATGTTAACTTATAATAAATGACGGGCAGCGCAGGAAAGTTAGCATGCTAGCTAACGATAACAGAAGACGTCAACTGTGGAACTCACTGTGTAGTCTATTTTGCATAGCATTACCAAGTTAGAGAGTTTACATTCACTATGCAGTATTTTAAGCCTTTACATTTCCCTTAAGCTAAGGTGACAACCTTTGCGATGTCATGTTAAAATCCTTTCCCGGTTCGTTAATATGAGACGTAAAAGGTGTACGCTACGTGTTAAGACTCAAGACGTTTATTGTCATTTTCGTATGGTGTTACCCAGCCTGAAATGAAATACTGTTTCTCACCAGCCTCTACAGTGCAATAAGCAATACAGTTTAAAAAGAATAAGTTTCAAAAAGTGCAGCAAAAAAGCCACAAATAGCATAAAAGTTCTAAAACTCCAGTCACATAAGTTAGCGATGTTTCACGTTTTACACCACCTGCTTTCTGTGTTTCAGATATGGCGCCGTATTACGAGAGTCTGTGCAAGGAGCTGAAGTGGCAACTGGATAGTGACCTGCTGAGTAAAATGAAAAAGGCCAACGAGGAGGAGCTGAAGCGCCTGGATGATGTGCTGGAGGATGCAGAGAAGAACCTGGGAGAGAGTGAGATCCGAGACGCTATGATGGCCAAGGCAGAGTATCTCATCAGAATTGGAGACAAGGTATGTTTTCAGAGCAGTCAGAATATTCAAGTTTCCAGGTAGGAAAAAGAACACTGTTAATGCCTGTGCATGTTGGAATATCTTTTTAGTTTTAACACTCTACAACACATATCTGCTTCTAAGTGTTTTGGGTGAAACATATTGAATAAAGTTTAGTTTTCAGAATTTTTCCAACAATAGCTGCTCCTTGGAGTTCCCAGATATCACAGCAAAGGGGTTGACAATTCCCTTTGATGTCAACACTAAGTTTACAGCAGTTAAATTGCTGGAAATGAGTTTTTAATTTTGTTTTCCCTTTATTCTCTTAGAGCTGTTTGCATGAAGGTTATCACAGTTGCCACTTCCAAGTTATATGTACAAAAAGTAAGATTGGCTATTGCCTGATCTTATCTGATGTCACCACAGGAGGGCGCCCTAACTGCATTCAGGAAGACTTATGACAAAACTGTGGCTCTGGGTCACAGACTAGACATCGTCTTCTACCTCCTGAGGATTGGCCTCTTTTATATGGATAGTGATCTCATCACACGCAACTCGGAGAAAGCCAAGAGGTAAAGGCTCTTAAAGCTTTGTTCTGAAACAAATCTGTCAGCACTTTTTTTTTTTTTTTTTTTCTATTTAATACTCATCTGTCTGTGCATCTCTGTTCACCGCAGCCTTATCGAGGAGGGGGGAGACTGGGACAGGAGAAATCGTCTGAAGGTTTACCAGGGCCTGTACTGTGTGGCCATCAGGGATTTCAAGCAAGCTGCTGAGCTCTTCCTCGACACAGTCTCCACCTTCACTTCCTACGAACTCATGGACTACAAGACGTTTGTTACCTACACCGTTTATGTTTGCATGATTGCTCTCAAGAGGCCTGACCTCCGTGAAAAGGTAGGAGAGAGACTCGTGTCTGCTCACAAGATGTGTAACTTGGCAACATGTCTGCTGGTAAATGTACTAAATATGTTTCTCTGTAGGTTATAAAGGGAGCAGAGATCTTGGAGGTGCTCCACAGTCTGCCCTCTGTTCGCCAGTACCTTTTCTCACTCTACGAGTGCCGTTACTCAGTCTTCTTCCAGTCCCTGGGTGAGGTTTTTGTTGTTGTTGTTGTTGTGTGTGTATTCTCAAGAAAAACATCTGAATGCGAAGAGACTGTACTTACAGCCATTATCTATGCTTGTGTTGGTGCTTTGCCATATTCTGAAAACATAAATATTAAATGTGAAACTTTGTGCCACAGCCACGGTGGAGCAGGAGATGAAGAAGGACTGGCTCTTTGCCCCACACTACCGCTACTACGTGAGGGAGATGAGGATTCAGGCTTACAGCCAGCTGCTAGAGTCCTACCGATCTCTTACTTTGGGATACATGGCTGAGGCATTTGGTGTCAGCACAGAGTTCATTGACCAGTGAGTTTGTTTGTTTTTAAACACCTGTGCATATACTATTTAACTCTGCAAGATTTGGAAAATATTATTGAGTGCCAATACATCCAAGAAGGCAACACTGAAAAACTTAACTGTCGGTCTTTGAGTGTGCAAATTTATTTTTCTTGGTATGCTTTGATTGTTTTATTTTGAACACGTAAATATAAAGCAAGCACAAATTACACTGTAAACAGAAAGCAAAGTACATATCACATAATATACATGCTTGAAAAGATGTATATGTATATAGATGAGGTTTAGTGTCTTGGAATAACTTGTGCTATAAATTGTTACATTCAAACTGGACCATCTGTCTAGAACAGTTATCAGGATGGTACATTGGAAACTTACTAAATCAGAATTACTTCTGCTCAAGAATATAATTAGGAGTCTATAGGCCGATGGTCATCATGTAAAACTGGGTGTTATCAGCATAAATGTGGGAGTTAATGCTATGTTAATGCTATGTTTCCTGTTGGGGGGCGATTCTTGCTCCTAATGCCTGTTACATATGATGAAGCTACAGGGCAGCAGTTGGTTGTTGTAGTATTTCTTGGACATTTGTGTCACCATTAAGTTCCTAAATAATTCACAGAAAACATTTGTCAAAATAAAGTTGTCCAAATTCCCTGTTCAGATTTTAGGGAATGCTGGTGTTGGGTTTTTTTTGGTCCTGGCTAACGCAACATATGCCCATCTCCTTCCCACAGGGAACTGTCCCGATTCATAGCTGCTGGCCGCCTCCACTGTAAAATTGACAAAGTTAATGAAATTGTGGAAACTAACAGGTAATGAAACTATCATCGAAACCACAATACTTCGAGTAATTCCCAGAGCACTAAAATTTTGTCCTGTTCTTGCATGCAGACCGGATAGCAAAAACTGGCAGTACCAGGAGACCATCAAGAAGGGCGACTTGCTTCTCAACAGAGTCCAGAAGCTGTCAAGAGTTATTAACATGTAACCACGGAGGCCGCCATCTTCATTAAAGCAAGGGGCTTGTATTATTCTTTTTTGGCATACTGAGACCTTTTGTTTGTCAAAGTAACTCTTCAGTTGTGTAAATAAAACTTGTTTAACTGTTGACATTGCATCACCTGTTTGTTTTAAGAAAGAGGCAGACACATCGTTTCTTATAAATAGCAGTATAAATTATTTTATTTACAGAAACTTGTTACAAAACAAATATACTATACAATCTTTACTTTAAATATTAATTCTAACCTATGTTTTGTTCATGAATTACATAGCAGCCAATACATAAGTCCAGCTGAAAATGATTCTGATAATGTATACCCCAAAAACAAAACCAAAAAAAAAAACTATACACGCTTTTACATAGTATGAATGGTGGTTTTATTTTTTTCTTCCCAGACAAGCTGTATTTTCTCTCACTTTCACATTCCAAGTCTACGGTGCTAAGAAAGAAAACATCCTCGTAATGTTTCCTTGTACTGGAAACAAAGTCGAGATGTCAGTAGAGATTGAGGGTAAACAAAACACTTGAGTGAAGTTTTTAAATACAAACCCTAATAACCCGGAGGGGGCTTAGGCCACACACCGATGCTAAGAAAATCTCAATGGAAAACAAAAACAGAACAAGTGTTTCGCAATGGGCAGCTGACAAGCTCAAGTTCCACTACATTTAGGGTTCAGAGGCAGACTTAAAGCCAAATCCCCTAAATACTTTGAACATTCAAGTAAGGGGAAAAACAACCCAACGAATACTGTCCTCAAGCAGTTGGGATGAAACAAATTCAGGCACTTTCTTAATTTGATATTTCTTTTAAGAGCTGCTCAACGCGTTCTTTAAAAGCTGTGATTCAAATTACTCGTTTGGCAACAACGACGCGAGCAGTTGGACCGTAAAAATGTTCCTATTCCTTGCAATAATTTCTGAAGTCCCTTCAGCCTATTTTCTTTTTTTTCGGAATAAAAGAACATGTTTCAATCATGAAATGTGTTTAAGGTTTACAAAGTGTTACGACTGAAGAGTCCACAAAAGATGGTTAGACAGCGGGGGCACAGCTTCGAGCCTGCACGACATCGCAGAATCACAGGCTAATTGGGTCACAGAGTAACTTATTTTATTAATTCGTAGGCAACATAAAATGTGTTGTAAAAGCACATGTGATTGAGACCTTGAAAAGTGAATAAAGGTTTCCTGTCATACAGACACATGCTACAGTGACAACACTTCTTTCCCTAAAGGATCCCAGTACACGATTCATGAGATGCTTCAGCTTCCACATATAGGCATATTGCATTATATAGACTTGGCAGTGAACCACTTCAAATAGTCATGTTCTCTGACTTTCTTTTTTTTGTTTTTTGTTTTTTACTAAATAAATAATGATTTTTCAAAATTGTACCAAAAATTCTGCGTGTACAAAAAAATGCCTGTGCAAAAATACATATTTGAACTATGTACAATTTGTTAACAAAATATGTTTTCTCAAATAGGGATACTTCAATACTTGTTTGATACATAGGCTACAAGAAAAAAAAAAGCTAACTGAAGATTTTTTTAAAAAAAAAAGTCTACTAGGTTTTCCACACTAATTGACATCAGTGGAGGTTCCATAAAACAGGTGTTGCCAAAAGATCTAAGATCTATATCCAGTGAAGCCATCTCCATGAATCTCACACTGTAACGCTCGTCCCCGAGACCTCTTGACCTAAGCTATTTCCCAACGAGTGGGGCAAGTATTGCCTGATTTAAGACTATTTTGACAGCGGAACAAGAGTACAATGCCTCGTCTACTGTGACAAATCTCTTCTGAACATAGTGTTACTGCGAGGCATTCAAACTGTAACGTCCAGAGCTTGGGTAGTGGTTACACACAGGAGGGACAATCATACCCACAGAAGACAGGTGACGTGCAAGTTTGCTCCAGTTAAGACGTACCATACCTGATTCCCTATGTTTAAAAAATAAAATAAAATACAATTCACATCTGCCCACATACAGCTGTGGAATTCACTCAGCGGTGTAAGTAACTTGTGGCTATAGTTATACAGCTTGCACAGATTTTCTTCAATCCACAAATGCGCCATCACCGCTTCATAAGCAAGACTGCCCACCTTTTACTTAAAAAAAAAAATAAAAAAAATAAAAGTAGTTGGCAAAGCTGATAGCAGCTTTTTGGCTTGCTTTGTGGACAACTAAAGCAGTGCCTGTGGAGAAAGTAGTTATTTAGTGCTGTTCACAGTTGGGGGTAGGTCTACTGTGGCTATCATTTTGCACGCTGAAAAGATTCCGAAAATTAACAGGCTTCCTCGAGACCGAGCTCTCCCTCTCTGACAAAAGATCCAATCGAATGGGCACATCAGGTGTCCTTTTCACATTTAAAAGCACAACCGTCTTCACCAGGTCTACAAAGCCCCATTGTAGTTCAGTGTAAAAAGATCATAAGAAATCATAGAAAGGTAACACTTGCATAATTATTCCGGGTAATAAAAGAAGTGACCAGATCATCCCTACGGGCTCGTCTCAGGCTACTGCATGTTACCCGAGGTAACTCAACATGTCACCAGGGAGAATCACACTAACAAGAAGTGAAACAAGGTGATTGTGTGTATTTTTCTTAAGGTTTTTGCAAGTAACAGTTTGCTTCTCCTACTGCTTTGCTTGCAAGGCTTCTGAGATCAGGCGCTGGGGGTGTAATTAAGTTGGAAATTCCAGTAGTCCAGCAGAATTTGACATGAGAAAAAACATTACTCATACACACATAAGCACACACACACACACACACACACACACACTCTCACACAGTCTTTTTTTTTTCCTTTTTCTTTTTTTAAACAAACACGGAAGAGATCTGCTCGTTGTCTCCCCAGTTGCTCAGTGTCATGACGGCTTGTTGCAGCAGCCCTTAACCTGAACCCAATGACCTTTGAACTACAGGATAAGAGACCGATGGCTGTTGCAATTGTTCCTCCGACCAAACAGGAAGACCTCTCAGAATACTGGGACAACAGTGGCGTGGGGGGGGATCCTTGGCTTGCGCATTAGATCCCTGGCGCTCCACGCTATCCCCCATTCAGTTCCCCCTGCCCGCACCTCACACACACATGGCTTTGGGAGAAACGGTAAGGACCACATATACATCATTGGGCAGTCCAAATTATCTCCACCCTGAGGATTGTGGGAAGCTGAGAGTAATGTGGATTTGATTTCAGAAGGCCTCATGCATTCCAGAGCAGTATGCGGACCACTCTGGATTATTTCCCGCCCGCCTGCCAGTTTCATACACTGAAGCCGGACACCACTGTCAGGGACGAGCCTTTGGCTGGAAAAGGAGAGGAGAAAAACATAATCTTAAAATGGCTGTAAAGTCATCAGTCCATAAACTAGTTTTGCAGTTTAAGATGAGGCTTTAATTTCTAGCAAGAATTATTTCTTTGTCTTTTTTTTTTTTTTTTTTTTTTTAAATCGGGAGATTCAAATGTCAGTCAAGATCATTGAATGTAATCAGAAATGTCTTATCACCTGATACTTTTGGCATTATATATCAAATACTATGAATACCTCATTTCCTCATCTTTACTCAGTTTATATCAGCCCTTCAGGTTCTTTAATATTTCATTTCATTCATTTTGATAATTCACATGAAAAACAAAAGAAAAAAGTTTTTGTTTTTTTTAAAAAGGATTATGGCTGAATACTACTTGGGCACTTTGCTTGGAGGATGCAGTTTATGTGCATGATAGCTCAGAACTGTGAGGTGTTCATAGTCATACTTTATTCATTTATTTTGAAGTAATACACTACACTTTTATTAGTCTGTGTTCAGAATAAGAAAATTGCCGTGACCTAATATATATCTGAAAAATGTGGAACTGTAATCATGGTTTAATGTAGTATCCTTAAAATCTTAATAATATCCATCCTTATCCTAAGATGACCCACATCCCAAAATTTTAAGTGCAGTGAACTGAGAAAGAAACGAAATCTTTCACAAGATGCAATCAGTGAAAACGAAAACACATCCTGAATGTGTCTCAAAAACCAACCTGATGTAAATGAGAGTTGTTGGGTAGACCCGGTGTCCCTGGTATACTCCGCCCATGCTTCCCATGGATGTTGTTAATGGCAGGTGACTTGGCCACTTTGGGTCTACCTGGTCCTGGCCCCCCACCTCCTACTCCGAGCCCACCTTCCCCACCTCCGCTATTTACGCCACTGGAGGCAGAAGAGCTTTTGCGCTTCTTGGCCTCCAGGCGCCCGTCTGAGGAGTGGTGACTAAAGCTGGTGTGGTGGTCAGATGAGGATTGGTGGTGGACAAAAGGTCCCAATGAAAGTGTTGAGTCACTGCTGTTCATTACCACGCTCATACGCTTGATGGACTCTGCAGGGCTGCCCGAGGGAGGACCTCGTGCTGGTGGCCCAGAGGAGCCACCGGCGGAACTGCCAGAGAGCTCGGCCTTGAGGCTAAGGGAGTTTGTTCGCACAGTAGGCCCACAGTTAAGCCCCACACTGTGAACCCCACTATGGGAGGAGGATGACGATGAGGACGAAGGACCTAATGAGCTGTGGTGGTAGGTGCTCCCTGAGCTGCCGACATTTGCACAGTTCTTCTTAAAAGAGGAGGAAGAGAAGTTGGCATTGGAAGAGGAAGATTCAGTGGAGCCATGGGATGAAGAGAGGATAGAACTGTTCTTCCTCTTCTTCCCCGAGCTGAAGCTAGCGCCGCTACTGGTATTGTTGGCTCCAGTGCTTCCTCCACTGGTGGCGTTGGGGATGACGGTTATGGAGGAGCCAGACGAGCTCTCCTTGGGCTTAAAAGATGATGACGATTTGGTAGTGCTGCTGCCAGAGGAACGGGACTTAGGCACCCGGCCTGAGGTTAGGGAAGGAGCTGAAGAAGAAGAGGATGAGGACAAGTGGGCTGAAGGCATCTGCGGCGACGAAGACACTTGTCGGGCTTGTGTGGTGCCATAGGCCGGGTGCTCAGCCCCACCCTGCGGCGAGCTGCGGGCATTTAAGGTGGTCCCATAGGAGAGCACTGACTTGCCCTCGTAGGATTGGCTGTAAGGAGTCTGCGGCAAGGTGGCAGGAGGGCCCAGGAAGCCTGAAGAGGGAGTGCTACAGTGGGAATTTGTGCTTGTCCTATAGGTGGGTGCAACAGAGGAGGAGTTCTCCAAGGCTAAGGGGATTTTCCTGAAGCAAAGAATATCAGAAATTAGCCAATTATTAACTTGACTCATAAATTTAAAAAAAAAAGAAAAAAAAAGAAAAAAGGACGAGTCCAAGACTGACTTACTTCCACATTTGGGAGTTGACATGCTTTTCCATCATTGTGGTGAGGGTACATCGCACTTTGTCCCATCGCCGGTCAAAGGAATAATAGCCTCTCCCAAACAGTCGACTCCCAAAAGTACAGTACTGGGAATAGAAGGGAAGAACAGATGAGAACTGTAATCTTTAATGGCTTGACCAGTGTAATAAAAAAAGGAAAGTTCCTTGGGGGTAACAGCAGATGAAGTGCACTTACAGCTGCCGGTCGTGGATGATAACCTGAATAGTGACAGTCCAGTTTCTCAGCATTGTCCTCACGCTCCTCATTCTCTCCCTCATCACTGGATGGTCTAGAAAAGCCATCGGGGGTCGTTTGGGGATGGTGTAGCGACTCGTGGACTGCTGCAGAGTCTCCAGAAATACCACCTCCGTGACTGCTGTTTAGTCTAATGGAGAGAAATTGTGCCCAGTCACTTTCACCATATTCATCAAAGCTGAATCAAATTAAAACTGTCTGTTTTAAGCCTGTGTGAGCAAAGCTACACACAGACACAATACAAGCACAGCAAAAAATCAAAGTGTGGCACAGCAATTACCGTGGAAGACCAGGGCTGTGAAATTTGGGCTTTCCAATTGGCAAAGGCTTAGTGGCATCAAGGGCTGGGCCGTTTCCATGAGCCACCTGGTGGGCATCATGGCCAGAAGTGAGGTGGGAAGAGGGGTGTGGGTCCCTGAGAGGGGGGTTTTGCTGGGAATGATTTTGGTGGAGTTCTCGCTCCCTCTCCCGCTCCCTTGTTCTGTTCTTGTGCTCTGCCAGCAATGTGTCAAAGCGCTTCCTCCGCCCTGGCACCGCCCTCCGCTGGCTTAAGGAATGTGTCTGTTGAGACATTATAAAGTCAATAGAATTTTCATTATGGTAAGAGCTGGAGAGAGAGTTCTCCTTAGAACCGCTCTTAATTTCCTTTTTTATTGCTGTTTATACTTGGCAGCTCTGGCTCTAACAAATTTTTACAACATCAATTACAATCAATCACAACCATCCTTTGAAATGCAAATAATAACTTTTGTAATATTCTACACATTAAATAGAATAATACGACATAATTGAACTGTATGCCAAAGTGCTCCACTTATATTAAAACACAACGAGTGACGGCATTTTGCAGTTTCATTAAACACAGACATTGTAGTTTCCTATATTTCACAGTAGAGTTCATCATTACAGGCTCCTCAGAGTTACGCTGTGCTCCTCTTTGTGGCAAACCATCTGAGCTGACAGCATGTGTCCTAGAAACACCGGCCCTCAATTGTCAGCCTGTGGCTGCCGTGGGAAACGCTCACCCAGAGGTTTGAAGCTTGCTGCCTCCACAAGTATGTCAAGAACACGTTAGATCATCTTGTGAATCTAGCAAGTGTGCTTTGATCCTCATTGCTGACAACAAGAAAGACTGCTGAGCATTACCAGCCCAATTCTCTTTAAAAATAAAATGCATTTATACAGCTCAGTTGCAGCATGCAAAGCAGGGACTTTGTTACCTTGCATGTTAGGGATCTTGTGCAGGGTTTTCGAGATGTCACATCTATAACGCCACAGTGGATATCTGGATTAAACTCACGTTCTGATGGCAGAGCAAAGGGGGAGGAGAAAAACATTTGTTACCTTCATAATTTGGGACAAGTTGTGTTAACATTACATAAGCCTTTCCCCTCTAAGATAATGTATGGGACATTTTGTTTAAGCTGCTGACAACAGCTTAAACAATGTCTGAAATGATGTCTGCTAGTTACACTCTTTCATAGGCAATAAAATAGGAACCTAATGGGAGGTTCGTCTAATAGATTAAAAAGCAAGGTTATAAAAAACAAAAACATTCAGGCTAAGCATGTAATGCTGTATGAGACTTTTAAATACTCTGAAAAAAATGACAAAATGTAACTAGTCCCCCCTCGTTCCACATTCCAGCTGACCTGTGACTTTCTTGTTAACATGACGTCTGCTACTCGCACTGCTGCTGTCCTGCTTCTTCTCCGAGAGGACAGTGAGGTGGCCCTTGCCATTGGGAATCTGGCCTGGGGCCAGTAATGGAGGCTTTGGTATGGAGGGACAGTTAAGGCCTGCTTTTAGGGCTGATGAGGAGGTCGTGATGGCGGTAGTGTTGGAGCTCACAGTGGTGCTAGAGGAGGATGTAGAGGAGGATGAGGTGGTGGCGGGGGCAGATGGAGCTTGCGCCGGCTTAGCTGGCGTGTCCGGCTTCGGATGCATCTTGTCCATCTTGACAGCTGGAAGGCTGGAAGAGAAGATGACAGCGATGAAAAGGGTGGTGAGGAGGAAGCTGAGAGTTAGAAACAGTGAGCCAGTGACAAGCGTATGGTAAGAGACAGATGTGGACATATGGATGGCCCTGCGAGGACAATCACTACTAATGTTCCGCTATATATAAAACACCTTCAAAAGAAGAAAAAGGTCAAAATCAACACTCGCGTATAAATGACTGAATCAGATTTCTACCGAGAAACAAGCAGTAAAGGCAAATAGCTCTGACTGCCACATAAACCATCAATAAGCAGTAGTACCTTATTTTCAAGTACTAGTATTGCTACAAAAACTATTACAAGTAGTCTCCATTTCAAAATAGTTTTTTTTAAATTAGACTTTAGTATGTCTGCCAGAAATGTGGTTGTAACAACCCTGCACCTGTGCAGAGTGAAACTTACATCTTTTCTGGCTGGTTCATCCTGAAGGGGGCAAAGGGGGGTCTTCGCTGAACGCCTGGCAGCTTCTCTTTGGCTGGTTTGACAAGTTTGGGATTGGAGGACGACGATGAAGAGGAGGGTAAGCTTGAGCTAGCAGCTGAAGGTCGACCAAGGATGCCTCCGGTAGCCACTGCAGCTACGGACACCGAGCCCACCCCGGGCCCAATCCCACTGCCGCTGCTCCGGTTCCTGGCAGACGCAGGAAACGGCGAGGTGGACGCTGGTTTGCTAGCCGAACTGTGTCTTCTCTCTAAAATGATAACAAACAAACCAGAAAGGCATTAAAACATAATAGTTAACACACTAATTATAATCCAACACTACTATAGGACTAAACATAGTTGTGACTCATATAAAAAAAAAAAAAAAGAGAGAGAGAAATGGAAACATTAAAAATCTCCCTCTAACAGCTGTGAGCATGTTAGCTGAACAGCTAATAAGCAGTATTGGTGATTCATGCGCTGCATCTTGAAATAGAACTGGCCAACAGGTCAAGAGCTTTCTTTCTTGCCTGAGCTTCTTATAACAGCTGCTGTGCAAACTGATGAAAGTCAGTAAGACAGCAGAAAAGGTTAGAGTGATGCTTAGTTGTGGATGGAAAGACAAAAATAGAACTTGGAGGGGGGGGAAATGCTCATCTGCTTAAATCCAAAACTAGCTGTCTTTAAGCACACTGCTTTCTAAAATGAACAAACTGTGTGAACACAAATCACACCAATTACACATTTACACAAGACAATTACAGATCTACTTTCAAAAAAGGCTCACATCACATCCTATTTTTAGTAACAGCGTACAACAAAAGCTGCTGTCCCAATGTCACCACTACACAAGCACTTCATAGTTTAAGGTTGATTAGCTGCCACTGCATAAACAATTAAAAAGAAAAAGATAGACAAAAACATCATGAAGGATTTTTTGTTTTAATTCAGAAATGACTGGAAGCATGAAGCAGAGAGATCTGAATCTTGGCAAAAGCAGCAGCTCTCTAACAGAAATAGTGGGCGCTCTGGGTGACACAGACCGACATACACTCCTGCTGCTCTGATTACATGTAGAGAAAGAGAGACTGACAGACGTGAGCGTGGGTGTCATACGCCCTGCCTCGATCACGCTCAATCCAGGGAGCTCCCTCACCTAAACCAAACTGAGAATTTTCAGCAGTGAGGAAACATCTGACATGGAGAGAATCTCCTGCTGGAAGCTGCATGTGAGCAAAACTGAAGGATATACAGAGGAACAAGACAGACAAGTCTGCCAGAGATCAGTAATATCTTCCCCACTCGCTGTCTGAGGAGGGTGCACAGTATCCTGCGGGACCAACATCACCCTGCGCGCCACCTTTTCCATCTGCTGCCCTCAGGGAGAAGGTACAGGTCTATACAGGCCAGAACATCCAGACTGGCCAACAGCCTGTATCCACAGGCTGTGAGGCTCCTGAACTCTCTGCCCCCCTCTCACGGACAATAACCATATCCAACTTCTTAATAGCAATGAACTGGTCTGCATTGGTGCATCATATCTTTATTCTCTTCCCCCTCCTGCCCCCCCCCCCCCTCTTTCTTAAATAGATAACTATCATATCTGATATCATATCTCACAGTACAATAATATTGAATGGGTTGCATTGTTGTATTTTGTCATGTTTCTCAGGTCTTTGTCTGAATTTCTACAAACATTATTGCTAAGGATTGTCTTATTGCATTGGAGTCACACTGGGTTAAATATGTACACTTGGGTTTTAAGGGGTATTTATTATTTTCTTCCTTTTTTTTTTTTTGGGTTGTATGGAAGCCCCAAACGCAATTTCATTATTCTTGACAATGACAATAAATAAATAAATACTAAATACTAAATACAAAGGTGACTAACGAGAATTTCAGAAGAGAGACGGCAAATAAACATTTGACTAAACACTCATAGTCAGCTCTGAGAAGCAGCAACGAAAGACAGGACAGAAAATAACTGCATGCTTAAAAGAAATGAGAGATAAAAGGTGCATCAGCACCAGAAGCATTAGTAATTTTCTACCAAGAATCTGTGTCAGCTGGCTAATGTCACCAGTGTTTTTCCTGCATGATTAATAAATAAATAAAAACAGGCACCTCCACGAAAGAGGTTTTGGCCAAAGGAAAACCACCAGGATTATAGGAAAAAGTATTTTAACTTTTTTTCAAAGCTTCTTAAATGGTCAAAAAATAAAAAAATAAAAAAATAACATGAAAGGTCTTCTGCTAAGTATGGTCACCTAGACCCTCTGCCCCAAATCTGCTTATGTGTGCACTCACCTCTCAACAGTCTTTTGATTTAGTCCCATTTTGTGTGATTATAGCTAACTATATGGTAAAGCTGGGGAGTGGGTTGTGGGACAAAACTCACTGTCACAGGTGACAAAAAAAGTGGAGTGGCTACAAAGAATACGAATGCTCAAAAAAGGTACCACTCCCATTTGCCTTCAGCTATATTCCTCAAGAACGCGCGCGCGCGCGCACACACACACACACACACCTAACTGTTAAACTTCTGCTTTCTGAAAGAAAAGGGAAAGAAGTGCTTTTAAGCGTGCCCTCTCCACACCTAGGGGCCTCTCCCGCACATCCATTCAACCTACACTCCAGATATTTTCCCCTCCCACTTCTAAGAAGCCAAACAACCCAAAAGCTTTTCTTTCACTGCCTCCCTCCCACTTCCTCTCACTGTCTTGTCCTGTCCCAGTCAACAGCGAACCTCTGCACACAAACTCACAACAAGATATCCAAGTGAGACAGTGGTGCTCTGTCTACAAAACAACGAAAGCCAACAGCAGCACCAATGGTAGTCATAACTGATGTAGGGGAGGAAAAAAGGTAAGGAAAAAAAAAAAAAAAAAAAAAAAAGACAGACAGACACAAGACATAGGAGGAGCCTTAATATCATGTTTCATATTATCAAACAGCTGGCTCAGTGGCATGGGGGAATCCCAGCCTGCAGAAGTGAAAAAAAGAAAGAAAATCAAGAAGTGTAATGGCCTTACTACAAACTCCACAGACATCATGTTTAAGTAAAGACAAAGTGTAACCTATTTAAAAAAAGAAAAAAAAAGAAAAGAAAAAAAAAAGACAGACAGACACAAGACATAGGAGGAGCCTTAATATCATGTTTCATATTATCAAACAGCTGGCTCAGTGGCATGGGGGAATCCCAGCCTGCAGAAGTGAAAAAAAGAAAGAAAATCAAGAAGTGTAATGGCCTTACTACAAACTCCACAGACATCATGTTTAAGTAAAGACAAAGTGTAACCTATTTAAAAAAAAAAAAAAAAAGAAAAGAAAAAAAAAAGGTAAAACTAAAACCTTGAGTTAACCAGAAACTCAAATCCACCGTGGTTCCCTTCTTTTACCATTTGAGCTCAAGACACTGAGTGTAAAATTCTGTATGTCTCGATCTCTGAGGAGTCTTTGTTAGACAAGTTCATAAACAAATGCATAAAACGCCAAGCAAAGCAGCAGCTTCCCGTTCCGTGGTGAGTGTCACCCTTGCTGGGCTCAGCCTCAGCCGAGAAGCACAGACACCTAAAGGGAGACAGATGGTCTCAAAGAAGCACGCTAATATCATATTGAGACCATCTCAATGGTGCTGAGATCAGTGCCTTTTCCCCACGTTAACGCTGCACGGGTCCTCCCATAATGACATCACAGAGAGGACATGGGGTAAAACACAGCAAGAGCACTGCTGCTATGTATGGCCACACATACATGGCTACAGAGTTTCACTTAGATTTAGACTGTGTGGTTATAGCTGATGCAATAAGTTCATTAAGTGAAACTTGTTTTTTTTTTAAATAATTTTGATATTGCATAGTTTAAAAGCTTCTTTAAAAAAAAGTAATTATTTGCATCCAGCGGCTCAAATCGGAAGATTTACTGTGATGGGGAATCTTTGGGTTTAGCTTCACCGCCTGATTTTGAGAACAGAACTTAAAGATGTTGCAAAAGACGAAAAAGAGACTGGTGCATTCATTATGATAAACACACTACAGACAATCTGTTCACACAAAGAATCAGCAGCAGCAAACAGCTGAAGAAACAAATATCAAGAAACATGATGAAATCACTGTAAATCTCTGGGTGCTTCTACACCACGGACCAAGCAGAGCACAGTCTGCATTAACAATGCAACCCCTGTATATGGAGTAAAGCCACATGTTCTGATAATGATTGTTTTACTCTACACTTGGTACTGCCATCCAGTGTTTATCTACAGTTCCTTCAAAACCCCCTGACACCTCAAAATAGAGGCTGTATTTCAGAGACACCCATATATCTATACTGTTTAACAATGATGGAGAAGTCTCTGAGTGATGTTCACACAGTTCCAAGGACAGTTTTACCCTAGAAGCCACGTGCTGCTATACCTCCCTCTTGTGGTTGACCTTGATAAGTGTAATTGCTGCTGCACTTCAGAGAACAGGCACTTCCAGGTATTTAGTGGTAGGGCTGCTCGATTATGGCAAAAATGATAATCACGATTATTTTCACTGAAATTGAGATCACGATTATTTGACGATATTTATTTAACCCTTTAAGACCTACCATAGAACCAAGTCCACCAGAGCTTATATTATTTTTTTACATGCTGTAGTGCCATTTGTGGGAGCATTTCAAGTTGCTATACATCAATACAACTGTTATAGCCCATATTTTAATAATATGTATGCATTAAGTCCATAGTAATTACATAAATTGCAAAAAAGTGCAATAAACTACAAAAAAAATTGAAAATCGCTTTTGTTTTGTTTACATATATTTCTACTTGGAGAAATTTAAGAGGCTTATCCCTCAAAACTTTAAATACAATAAAGTTGCAAAAAATAGTTTCCCACCACAGGAAATTTATTTTGAGTGTCTTCATAGTTTTATTTTGGAGATACAGCAATTTTTATATACTGCAGGAAAAACAAAAAACAATCCTATGATGCAAATTTGCAAAGAAAACAGCATGTGCATCATTTCACTGTGGGAAGTGTTACGAACAGCTGATGGATCGGCAAAGCGTGTTTCTGGAATATTATGCTTTTGTTCCTGCAAGCGCTTTTTATGCAATTTTTGCAAAGCTATATGTGGAACGAAACCATGACCGAGGACAAGCTGATGGCATCAGATGTAAGTACAACTCCTCCGGTTTCATATGCAAAACAAATTATTGCGCTAGCTTACACGGTTCAGGTTCTACAGGGATTTAAAAATAGTTACGCAAAACGGAGCGTGCTGCTCTGACCGGCTTTAAAGGGTTAACAATGACTTTAAAAAAATAATATAAAATAGTGTGCAACACCACTGAAGTTTTTTTTTTTAAACTCTCTTTTCAACCAACGGCAGTCACTCTCCAAATAACTTCTGCTTAGCTTTCCGAGCTTCCCTCGGGTCCTCTTAATCAGCGGTCTCCAACCTTTTTTGCGCCACGGACCGGTTTATGCCCGACAATATTTTCACGGACCGGCCTTTAAGGTGTCGCGGATAAATTAGGGAGGGGCTAATAATCGGCTCAGTCATTTTTAATGATCGTTGAAAGCCCAGATCGTAATCGTGATTAAAATTCGATTAATTGAGCAGCCCTATTTAGTGGCCATTGAAACATCCCCAGTTTAATGTCTTAACAGTACTAGAAATCTTAACTGAGCTGTATCTGTTAAAACAGCCCACTACTGGAAAGACTTGAGAGAGACCTATCAAATATTAACACAAGAATTTATAACACACAAACAGTAAATAAATAGGCTACTGAGTGGAGTGGAGTAGAAAACTGGGTGGGGGGGGTGGGGGGGTGGGGGGGGTACACAGAAAGAAGAAGCACTACTAGGAATGTGTTAATCAAAGTAACATCACATTACTCTTGGTATGGGGGGGTATGGATATAGAGTCCCCCCAATTTTTTATTCCCAAACCTTGCTGAGTATCTGCAGTAACAGCCACCTCATTGTTGTAGTGGATTATTGCTACTACGTGAATCTAGGAAATCTAGCTCTGCACCCCAGCTGCATGAAAAATAACTGAATATATAGATACATCAAGGCGTGTGTGTGCGTGTGTATCACTTACCAAAGTGTGCTTGAAAGGCTTGTGGCTTGACTACCTGACCACAGTGGCTGCACATCACCAGGTAGAAGTCGTCCTGTGCGGGACACTGGCCAAATATGGACATGTCTGTAAACGGGAAGATAGAAGCAGATGGGGCTCAACTCAAGGAGAATAAATAAAAGCGTGACCGATGCCACAGTTGGCAGCAGACTCTGCAAAATACACACTGTTCAATGTGCAACCAAACATCAACTGCTTACTTTGTTTTATATTTAATGTGCATTTGTTGGGGAGTGGGCCGAGGCGTAAATAGACAAACGCAGCAGACCACAAGAAAATGCATTCTTGGCTGAGCCCTAACAGCAATTCTGAATTATTGCCCAACACATACAGTAGGATCCATAAATGTGTGAACAAGGCCATACTTTTCAGAATTGTCCTTTTCTAGTCCATCCTAGCAGAAAAGGAAATTTAGCAATCACAGAGTCATAAATGTAGACTCAAGTTAAATTCAAGTGGTACAAAATACTGCCCCACCCATTTAGCAATGGTAGATATTCTTTTACATAGCTCCTACATTTCACGGTCTCAAAGTTCAGTGGACAAACTAACATAATTCTAACATTTTCAGATTATAAATAATACATTAAAGTCAATATCTGCTTTTCAGCCAGTCAGTGAGAGAACCTATAAAGTAGCCAGAGTTGAGGTGCTTCTGGAGCTACATACTTTCCATGCTGAGGCTGTGTGCAGTGGCTTGTGTTCTACTAATCTGCATTGAAGGCAGTGACCTGAAGAAACTGCTCTGTTTGGCCTTTAACAGTCAGGGGGTCCTTTGTACCCTCAATGTCCTCCAGTACAGACAGTAGGAGGCAGTATTGGTTTAGTGACTGAGATAATAAAAACCTGTGTAAACCTACTTTTTCTGCACACAGAAAACTGAAACCGATAAAGACTGAAGCAGGTGTGAACAAAATCTTATCAACATTCATTCCTAAATGACGCCTCGCTGGTCAGAATACTCATGAACTACTAAATGCTAATTTAACACTTGAAAACAACTCCTAGCCTTTTATCTTCTTAATTTAAAATGAAACAACAGGCCACACCTGGCCACGAAACTGCATATCAGTTAACTGTCCAATTTCTTTTGAACCTTTGAAATAGATGAACTATGTAAAGCACTGCTGTAGCAAGAGCCTGCACAATATATCACACAGTGCTACTTTATTAGAAATCCACTGTGGTGGTTTACAGAGGCAAAGTTCAGAAACTGTGCTCTTGTTCAACAGCTTAGACAAAATAAATTTGTAACACAATCCATAATAGGAATTTTAAAAAAATTAACAAGCTCAGGAAAGCAGTTTGGCCAAGTACACATGCAACCCAGGAGTGATTTGTAAATATAGATCACTTATGAGCCCTTATTCACCATGGAGAACAAGTACTGGTGATAAGCACCAATCCAAAGGTTGCCTTTCCAAGATATAAACAAACCCAGGACTGGCTTAGAGCGTGCGACATTTCTGACTCAATAATTAGGAGATATCACTAAGGAATCAGGTTTAATAAGGTGGGTGCCATCTCCTTAGTGCTTTCTATGTTGTTATTAAGAAACAAAGAAAGTCTGCCTTTTGGAATGCCACACTCTGAGCTACCAAGGGAAACTACCAGATATTCTGAGATGGGGCAGTTTTGCAAAAGGTCCAAATGAAATTCTGAATCTCGCCCAGGTCGCAACGCTTGTTTGAGGTTTTCTCTGTCAAACATGGCTTTAATATTTAATTGATTGATTTAATTGGTAAAAGTAATTATGAAATTAACCTATAAAGAATGAATTACTTTTGCAGTTGGGCAGACTAAATGGAGTTATTTATGGTGTTTTTCAAGATGTAAAAGCTGGCAGTCCCAGGTGTACAGAAATGCTTAAAATGCAGCTTAACTAAACTAGTCATGTAGGTTACCACCTTGTGAAACCTGATCCCTAAAGTCAGGTCATATTTCCATGAAGATGACAGTATAGGGTTAAAATTAAAATGCTGACGCACACAACATCATGGATCATGATGCATTTCTTCCTGGATAAAACTGTAAAAACAAGAATTTCCCAATAGTAAATAGGCAAATACAAAGAAAACCATAAAAAGCAAGAATGCAAAGGTGTCTTCAGCTGGAGAACCTCTGCCCAATGACAAACCTCACGCTTTAAAGGCACTCCAAGGCGAATCAGAGGGAAGTGCTGCTTCTCAGCAGAATGTGATCAAAATTTACTCTGGCGGAGAGAACCAGAAACCACCTAATTAAGGAGGCTAATTAAGAGATTGCCTGGGGCGTTATGATGAGATGAGAAGAGGAGAGGATACAAGAGCAGAGAAGTGGAGCCCCTGTTCAATATGTACTCCGCCAGGACCATCAAGGGTTCTCCAAACATCACTGGCCAAGTCTTGAAGGGATGAGGGCCATTAAGCAAAGACCGTATAAAAGATGTACCTGGCAGATTCTCTCTCAAGGAGGTCAGAGGCAATCGTGTGTGGATGAATTGACAAGTCCAATGCTACTTAATGTGTTTCAATTGTCTGAAGCTATTTTGCCAAGTGTCTCCTTCAACAGCAATGGACCAAAAAGACTTGCTTTCAAAGTATCTGCTTGCTACAAAGAGGAAGGAAAATATCCTCACTTAATGGACAAAGGCATGTGAATTACGAGTGGTAAAATGTGACATGGAGTATTCACTATGCCAGTTGCAAAAGAACAAGCCATCAAAACAATAGCTAAATGCTAGCGTAGGCAACTTCTATGTTCAACGCATCTACTTTAATTCTATTCTGTCTCTACCCAATTTGCTTATCCAAGTAGCAAATTGCAGATATAATGAGAGAGCAAACATATTTGCCAAATCAATAACTTCCTGTGTATTTTTCATTAAAAACGCCTTTCTCTCAAATCTACTGAAACAGGACAGGAACTGCAGCATCCAACCACATTTCCTCACTGGATCAATAGCAAGGTCAAACAAGACTCGTTTCCGAACTGCTGCAGCAGTTCACGTGCAGTATTTTTCATTAGTATTTTTCTAATGGGATGCTCAACTATGAAAGTAGACATGCTATACAGCTTTGCTACTCCACATTCAGTGCCATAGCACTAAATGGCCTTTACTGCTAAAACTGTCCGACTTCAAAAGTGGTCTAACGCCACTGTGTCTGCCCTCGTCTCAACCTCCATTTTCTTCTTTTTCAAACATGAGGTGTTAAAGACAGAGAGAAAGAAAGTCAATGTAGACAAGAAATAAGACAGAACGGTGAATTTAAGACAAAAGGAAAAGAGCGCAAAACGGGAACAAAGTCGCAGTAAACGAACAGAGAAGCCGTCTGAGGCCTCTGCGAGACAAAGAGGCAGTGAGCAAAGGACATACGCTTGAAGGAGGAGGAAAAGAGAGCCTGAGAGCACGAGGCAGGGGAAGAGAATGAGAGTCCAGTTAATTTCAGCATCCTCATCCGTGGCAGTGATGAACGAGCTAGGTGCAATCGTAGCAGCTCTGGCTGCCGATGAGTAGCGCACATGCTGGCTGCATCTGACCTGTGGCTGACAGTGGCACTACATTTCCCAGCTTCCCTGACTGTGACAGTGCCACTGTAAAATTTATCAACAGCGTGACAGAATGATGAATTCATCAGTCATCTAGTACCATACATTCTTATAATCTGTGTGCGTGCATGTTATTCATCTGCGTGTGGTAGAATGGCAGTAACGCCACAGAAGGAATCTGGTGGTGAGTCATGGCAGAGCGATGTAGTCATCCACTTGTAATACCCCTACCAGACGCACGCGCACACACAGGCTTTCTATGAAGACAGACTTCTGCCACGAGCAGCATGTGTTGATGAGCCCCATGACACAAACAACAGTCACTGACAGACGCCGCAACATGATAAAGACATGTTTCATGACAGCGAAATGTCAACTGACCCCGCATCCTTGAATTTCAGATGAGCATTCTGTCTCTGTCCTTTATGCAGAAAAATGTTCTAAATGGTTGACAGATGAAAAGATACAGTGACTTAGTGGTGTCCTACGTCTCGTACCATCAACACCGCTCCATTGCACGTTGGCGCTGATTCTCCAAGTTTCATGAACTCTACACAGGACAGAAATTTTCCGAGACATAATCTATCATTTTGTGTTTTGTTGACAGCGATCGAGAGCAGCATCTAACTATCTCCCGTAAGAGTTCAACTCGGTTTAAGGGGTAGCTAACCAAGCATACGACTTACTTCATTTTCCTACTCAAACTATTCCCTTATCTGCCCAACACATGTGAGCATCATAGCATCAAGCACATAGGACACTGCTGACCACACACACACACACACAAAAGGCAATATTAGATAAGTCCTCTGTGAAGCAGTCTGCAATAAACCCCCTCCTTTATTCAACACATAAGGAGGAAAACCAAATAAAGTTGGATAGGCAATGATGACACAAGTGTGGGACAAAGTAATGTGCCAAAAACGAAGAGAGGCTGAACCGCCAATCTCCACACTCATTCAAAGTGTGACTTCAAAGTGCATTACTACTAAGACAGTGAGGCCTTAGGACTGTCCCACTGTTAAACTCTCAAACACACAAGGGCTCTCTCAGGTTTTGTGAGCCCTTTATGCTCACACTGCATTTCTGCAAACACTCCCATAGGGAATTACCCACAGTTCATAGTGTTGTGACGTTAAACTGCGGGTTAAGGGGGAAAGCCTGAAAACATTAAAAAAGTAAATAAACAAAGGAAGGAAAGAGGAAAAAACGCTAACATGAACCAAATGCTATATAATGTGTTCATCTATTCGTCATCTGTTCATACTGTGTTCGTTTTTGTTGCTGCTTGTCAAAAGCAAGTGAATTAGTACTTCTTAAAGCTACTGCCGAGAAGATGTTCAATTCACATGAATGGCTCAGCCTTGGCCATGCAGAAAATAAACAGTGTAACATAAAATGCCCCAAACAACAAATATGTTTTTGAGCCATCAATGTAATATCACATGGTAAGCCCAAACCTGCCGTCCTATTCCTGTATATACCATTTTGAGTGCCCAACCTCTCGCACACAACCACTAAACAGGTAACATCATCAGTCTGTGAGGGCTCAAACACTGGGCCTTAAGATGAATTTATACTTCTGTCTTAAATCTTCAATGTCATGATGTAAACTACACCGTTTCCTGATGATCACTTCCTGAGAAATGTAACTGCACGTCAAACTGATGCAGTCAACAATTACAGTAATTGGAAGATTTGACAGTAGTAAACAGGCCAATGTGTTTCTGGGCACTTTTTCACTCCAGTTTTTGAATTTATCAGTGACAGAATAATCATCATCGCCTCAATTTAGCAAATTCCTGGATGGACACTTCTGAAACTATTAGTATAGATTTGAGGAAATGTTCAAATAAGTGGAAAAACTTGACAGACAAATATGTTTGACCCAAGGAGGGAAAAACGTCCGAGCTGTCTTATCTGTCACCATCATGGCTTGCGCCACATATAAAACAAGAGGGCACGACCGCAAGGCAAATAACAACCCATCACATGCAAATTCGAATGCTGGCACCAGCAATTGCCACTTTTATAGGTTACGTCATAGCCGTATGTGAAATGACTTAAAAATACTGTCCATCCAATATGTCGATCAATGCTTTAACAACAACGATGAGAATGCGAACTACTAAAATTTAACATTTGTGCCTTCACAATGTGAATCACCTAGGTCAGAACCCTGTTAAATTCTTTTGATGATTAAGCACACCACAGCGAATGATTCATAGCTGGCCGGAGAATTATTGATGGTGTTGATGTCTAAAGGAGCTTCTTGTGGTTTTTGCTTGATTAGCACCGTTTTCTCTTGACCAAAATGATCTAGGGCTGCTCGATTATGGCAAAAATGATAATCACGATTATTTTCACTGAAATTGAGATCACGATTATTTGACGATATTTATTTAACCCTTTAAGACCTACTATAGAACCAAGTCCACCAGAGCTTATATTATTTTTTTTACATGCTGTAGTGCCATTTGTGGGAGCATTTCAAGTTGCTATACATCAATACAACTGTTATAGCCCATATTTTAATAATATGTATGCATTAAGTCCATAGTAACTACATAAATTGCAAAAAAGTGCAATAAACTACAAAAAAAATTGAAAATCGCTTTTGTTTTGTTTACATATATTTCTACTTGGAGAAATTTAAGAGGTTTATCCCTCAAAACTTTAAATACAATAAAGTTGCAAAAAATAGTTTCCCACCATAGGAAATTTATTTTGAGTGTCTTCATAGTTTTATTTTGGAGATACAGCAATTTTTATATACTGCAGGAAAAACAAAAAACAATCCTATGATGCAAATTTGCAAAGAAAACAGCATGTGCATCATTTCACTGTGGGAAGTGTTACGAACAGCTGATAGGAACGGCGAAGCGTGTTTCTGGAATATTATGTTTTTGTTCCTGCAAGCGCTTTTTATGCAATTTTTGCAAAGCTATATGTGGAACGAAACCATGACCGAGGACAAGCTGATGGCATCAGATGTAAGTACAACTCCTCCGGTTTCATATGCAAAACAAATTATTGCGCTAGCTTACACGGTTCAGGTTCTACAGGGATTTAAAAATAGTTACGCAAAACGGAGCGTGCTGCTCTGACCGGCTTTAAAGGGTTAACAATGACTTTAAAAAAATAATATAAAATAGTGTGCAACACCACTGAAGTTTTTTTTTTTAAACTCTCTTTTCAACCAACGGCAGTCACTCTCCAAATAACTTCTGCTTAGCTTTCCGAGCTTCCCTCGGGTCCTCTTAATCAGCGGTCTCCAACCTTTTTTGCGCCACGGACCGGTTTATGCCCGACAATATTTTCACGGACCGGCCTTTAAGGTGTCGCGGATAAATTAGGGAGGGGCTAATAATCGGCTCAGTCATTTTTAATGATCGTTGAAAGCCCAGATCGTAATCGTGATTAAAATTCGATTAATTGAGCAGCCCTAAAATGATCCATGTAAAAACAATTTCAAAACAGAGATTATTATTTTTAGTCCACATTTAGTTCTGAAAAGAAGCTTAAACAAAAGAATGCATTTTAATCTTGTTGGCCTACCTACTGCAGTAACTGCTCCTTAACAGCAAGGTCATACATGACATGCCCTGCTTGTTTCTCCGTCAGCAGGAGATAAAATTCCTTTTTAGAAAGTAACTACATCGTGGTGAAATGTATAAAACACAAGAACAAACATGTCCTATCCATAGGTATACACTTTTAAGTAGACTGCCTAATTAATAACTCAAGACAATGTACATCATTAGCTCGGCATAACGCCTTTCATAGAACAAGCTAAGCTTACAATCACCACAGTGACAAAGTTGATTCATCACTTGATTTACTTGTGCCTCAAATGAACAGGTTAGTCCTCACTTCATTTCGCCAGCAGACTCATCCTTATTTCAATCTTGAGGTCTGGCGTGTTATATTTCAGCTTAGAAACTTAAGCATCACATTAGTCTTAAGTAAACAAAATGCAATTTTACTTTTATAACAATTTACCTTTGTGATGAAATTCATTCTAAATCAAGGCCTGCCAGCAGGCCCAATCAGCTGAAGCTAATCGAGGTGTTTCCAAAAATAAAACTGCAGTACAAACTGCTTTGAAACACCTCTCTCTAGCTCAGAAGCCAGGCAATGTGTGTGTTGTACATTGAGTTTTAGCTGCTGTTTAAGATGATGCCCTCTGACATGATTTTACAATTGTCCTTTAAGAGTTTATTAGTTAAACCTACTATGTTTTAACCCTGGAACCACACCTACTAGCAGAACAACAGTCATATCAAGATCAGTGTAGCCTGGTTGATTGTTTTTATCCTATTCAGGGTTTTATATGTTTCATACATGAATAGCTCATGCATACTGGTTGGTGGTTTAAAAGGCCAATAAATAATAAATAAATATTTTTAAGTATTTTTCTTAATAAACAGTAAAACTATTACCATTGGTTAACATCATATGTTGGTTGTTAAACTGAAGTAAGCAAAAACACAACTTAACATTTTAACTTAAATATATTGTACAAAAAGTCCAACTTGCTCTTTTAACAGCAGTAGTTTAACATTATTATGCTGGCTTTTGTTTTGAAAAATCAGAGCTATGCCTATGAAGTAACTTTTTAACTTCTTTATACTTGCATTTCTCTTAGCAACAAACATCAATGTCTTAAGGTAAGGGGAGAGATGTGAAACATGGAAGTTTTGCAAAATGGGAGAAATATGGATGCGAAACAAAGCCCTTTAAACACACCATCCAATGAAATACGCATTATCACTTTAGTCAGCAAGTCCAAGTTGCTAATCGTTAAGTTATTTTAGGTTCATGTGCAAATGTCACCACATGAATTACCGACACGTCTGACTGATTATATCCGGGTGCGCTTGTTTTACTATAAGTTTTGCAGAACGACACGAGTAAAGTGTTTGAATCCATGTTAGCGTGAGTGAATGTATGTATGCGTGTTAACCCCCATAACCAAAATACACCTTTGGCCCTAGAGGGAAAAAAAACACTCACCTTCTCTGCACAAACGCATGGCTTCTCGATTTTTCCCGAAGTCTTTAAAACTTTCCTCCGATTCAGCACCTAAAAAATGAGGCGATCCGAAACACACAAATGAATAGTTGCACTTGCTTCCCTGCCCGTGCTGTTGCTACCAATAGCGTTTCTTCATATTCAACCGAAAACTGCATGCACTCGGCCAAAAAAAAAAAAAAAAAAAAAAAAAAAAAAAAAGACAGGACTGGCAACTGTCGCGCTCTACCTCGCTTCCTCGCAAACATACGGCACGCTGGGGAACTCACCGTCGTTGCCGTGGAGTTTGGCGGCGTCGACCCAGCTGCTCCAAGGCTGTCCCAGCATTATTTCTGGACTAGGCAACGATCTCCGCTCTGCAACAGTCGCCATTGCTGTGGAGCCTTCTCCCCGCTGGATCTGCTGCTGCTTCAGCTGCTGCCTGGCCGCTCGGCGCTGCTCCCCCCTGACGTCATCCTCGGCCCTTTCCGACATTCTTTCCGCTACAATGTAACAACACGAGAGTCAGCGCTGGTAGAGCTCGGGATAGGAGGACTTTTATACTGATTGACACGGGCATACGCGTGTTGTTTTCAGCAAACCCGCCTCTCAGAAAAAAAAATCGCCCTGTGTGGTAACTTGACGTTACAAGTACAAAGCTTACACAACATACTGTTTAACGTCGAATAAATAGGCCGGCTGGCGATTCAGCTGAAGGTTGCTGGTTCCCTTGGCTGTGGCTTACTCGCTAGGTATCATTTAGAAATGTAAATTACATTTAATAATTGTAAACTATACTTAAGAATAACGATCAAATACAGTGCTTTGAGGCAAATTTGTGATTGATTATAAATGAACAACAACAGTAATAATACTAATTTAATGCACAAGTTATTAGTTAATAAGGATCGCTTTTGAGATTTGACTCCATATAAACAGTTGTAAGATATACTAAATACTTTTTTAGTAATTGTGGGTGTGACATTAGAAGATGACTGACCATAACATATTTATAATTTATTATTGATTCTTTGTTTTCTTCCCATACTAAGAAAATGTGAGCTTTAACATCTTAAATGTATGAGCCATAAAGCTGATATCAATATATAGACTTTCTACTGGTGACTTATGAGTGAAATACTATATTATAATGACTTTATGTTTAGAATGTATGCATTAGCTTCCCAATATTTTGAAAAATATGAGAGAAATACATTTAGAGATATTGACTTTGTATAAAAGGATTACGGTCAGTTACATTAGATTCCATTTAAAATAAAAACAGGGTCATGTTACTATTAAACACGTGTCTAAGATGTATTAATGCAAGACTTCAGAGATTTTTGAATGACATGCACAAACCTTTTAATTTCTAAGCATTTCAGATTTACAAAGTCTGTTATAATCTACCAAGTTTACTTTCACTTTCAAAATGAAACATTTCTCATTCTACCCAGACAGCATGTGCTCGCCTAAGTAAAGCTGAACAAGGAGAGAGAAAAAAGAAACAAAACTAGAACTGGGATCCTTTTACATTCTTGCCAGAAACAAAACCTAGAAAAGTACAGATGTCTTATAAAGACGGTGTAACACACTGACTGAAATTACTTATAAATGGCACATCTCATCTGTTGTGGTGTTTAATCTTTAATATTAATCATGCAGTGTTGGACTCTGTGTACCCATTTTACCCCTCTACCTGAAATTCTTACTCCAATTTGGCAAGTACTCCAAAAAGCCTTGGCCCTCTCGAGTACAGAGTTTAGTGTAGGAATGCACTGATATTATCAGATGAACATCAGTATCAACTGGTGTCAGTCTTCCTGACTGCTATCACCTACCAAATGCTGATTGGTTTCTGCTGCGTCAAATAAATCAGGTGATCACACGGTGTGATGAAGAGCTTAAATAGTTCAAGTACATTTAAAACTTCTCTTTGCTTTTAGCACAAAATGGTAATAAATAAAAGAAAAGACAAAATGAGCAAACAAAGGAAGGAAAAAAAAAACAGTATTAGTAAATTGTGATCTCAAAAATCTGTTTGAAAGTCCAATTTTACCATCATGCATTTAAATGCAAATTAAAAACATCATCCTGAATGTGCTGGCTGTGTGTGTGCTCAAACACTGTGATGAAGAGCATTTTTTAACACTGAAACTACAATAATGTCAATTTAACAACCTTGATGCCAGTTGGTTTAATGTTTTAACTGGATATAGTTATTTGACATGCCCTCAGATTTTTCATTTCTTCAAAACATCTGTTGCCTTTATTGCCATAGCATCATATCTGTAAGGTCAAAGCAAAATGATCGCAATAGTGTAGTTTCAGGAACTCTGCCCAGCATAGCTGTGACATTCTTGTGGGAGGAACCAGTTAACAATTAGTGCACTGATCATAACAAGAGCATTTCAAGAGGAGGAGGACTGTGTGATTACCGTCATCCTTTCACGTACCCTCACTCATTAATTTTAGAGAACTACTGCTTCACCGGAGAGGAAATAATTTGCATATGTAACTTATTAGCACCATATGTTAGTAGCTGAGTAAAAGCAATAACATCACAAAGGTAGTGACAACATGCCTCTGACACACACAAGAACGTCAAGCTTACTGTACCTGAAAGACGTCACAACTGCTGCATCTTTCCTGTGGCTTGGAAGAAGAGATTCCCCTTTCTATACACTCCAGTATATGGTGATTGATATTTTGGTAGAGAGCCAACTCTTCAACTGGAGCCTAGTCCAGCCCAGCTGGTCTTCCCTAGTTTTATGTTCTTTAAGATTTTTTTTTCCTGTCCCTTTCAGTTTTACACCGTGATTCACAGCAGACATTTCTACTCTACTTGGCTACCTTATGCTTTACTTTGCTCTGTAAGCACATTTAAAAACAAAAAACAATATCAGTTTGACCCCCTCCTCATGTTCTTGCCGTTTTTATGAAATCACCTTTAAGTAAATACTCTTAGTTAATTCCAGATTGCCCTCTCACAGAAGATTTTGCTCTAGTAAGGTGAAAAATTGAACACTCCCACTGGTCCTCAAGTCGCATCAAGCTTTTGTTGAGTTTATCTTCGTTTTCAGAATCAATACCCATGTCCAGACTGTAAGACTGTATATAAAGATGGAACAAGCAATCATGATGTCATTATTGTTTTTAGAGACAGAAACTCCCATAGGTGAATGAAAGGGTAAAGTGATAAGTTATCAGCTAATGCTAGCTGGACTCAGTATTATTTCAGAATACTTCCAGGAAATCTGAGATAATATTTATGACATTGTAAAGAAAATACTGAATACTTTTTTCTTTTTAATTACTGCCGTTTGCACACAGTGCCATTATTATTATTATTGTTTTTTAAATGAAACAAAGAGTACTTTCCACCCTTTTTTAATGAGTTACTGTCACTGATGACAGACTGCCTAATTGAAGTGCTAATATGTTGAAACAAGGTGCCAGCAACAGTAGCACTCTAGTCCAAATGTAAACCAAAGCTAGCCAAAAGAAAATTTAAATCATAAAATAACTGCTTAATACCTTCATTTAACAATAACTCAATTAACTTAACCTTGTAAAGCATCAAGAGCCTGACCAATATTGTCACCAAGAGACCTTGTACCAGCTACAACATAGCTACATCAGTAATCCTCATCCACTGTTTGCTTTTCCTGACATATAGATTGTAACTATTTGGACTAAAATCACCATCAGAGACAGATATACAGTTCTCACTCTCAGATAGGCCTGGCCTTTCTTTGTTATAGTGCACGCTGGAGGATGCAAATGCATGGTGTTGCTATATTGCTGATGTTTTGACACCTTTTTTTTTTTTTGTCATATGAAGATTTTTACTGGTATTACGAGGAACAGCCCTGCTGTACAGATGGAGCACACAGACAGAGATATCTGCTTATTACTACTAAGTAAAAGACTAATAAAACACTAGAATTTCACTCACCAAAACTGAACCACAAACGTCTAGATTAGGCTGCACCACACACCTGCCAATCAAAGTGACCATGCATTATGAAAGAGGCTTACCTGTCTATGAGGCATAAACTGTTTATTTGTACCAGGCTATAAAGATGTCTTACCGTCATTTACTTGGACATTTTAACATAACAGCCTGTAAAGATTGACTTGCTTTTGGGGCCAGTCTCAAATGGCCATTTATTTATCTAGCACATCCATGTTGGATTCATTTTCTAGCCCAAAATTTGCCACTTGGTCAAACACAGCAGAAGCGTGTAATCATCTCAGATGATTTAATCCAGTGAGTCTAATCAAAATCTATTGTGAGTTCAAAGAACAGAACAAAGCAGATTAGCGGACGCTGGATCAGCCAGCTGATGTTGGATCTTTTAAGCAACATACAGAGAACAGATGCTGTAGTAACGAAGACCTGTGTAACATTAGGTAGTCCAACATAGAAGTCTTGAAATTACACAATTTCTGTAATTTCCTTGATACTTACTGAGGGGCAGCTGCACTGTTGGCCTTTTTTTTTAATTCAAACAATTCATACACATATAGTAAAAAGAAAAACCTAATCTTAAAGCCCAATACAACAAGTAGTATAAAGCATATCCTCAGATGCAACTCACTGATGCTGTAATTGAACACTTCCTTGATACTGAATACTTTACAATAGAAACTGTATTCGGTGTTGGGCTGTTGTAATGGAAGTACTACATGACTAGGTATGATTATTCTGCAGCTATGAGGAAACATAAAAAACCCACCACATGTCAATACAGTTTTGAAATGAACAGCAGCAAGATCTTACCTTGGCAAAACAAGAAACAAGGAATTTATCTTTAAACTCAATCAGATGATCCACATCAGTTTGGGTGATTCCTGGCTGGCACACACACACTGGATAGGAAATCTGGAGACATACACAGACATGCATTGAGGGAAGATGTAACTATACCACACCTTTTCCTTTCTATAGTTAGTAGGTGGAATTTTTGAATTATGTGTAAAAAAACACTTTCATTCCTGTCCCCTTACTGATCAATGGGGTGGCTGTAGCTCAGGTGGTAGAGCAGGTCATCTACTGATTGGAAGGTTGGTGGTTCGATTCCTGGCTTCCCCTAGTCTGCATGCCAAATATCACTGGGCAAGATACTAACCCCAAATTGCACTCTGATGCATCCATCGGAGTATGAATGTGTGAATGTTAGCTATAAAGCACTTAGAAAAATGTGCTTTATAGCGAATGGGTGAATGCACAAGTTGTGTAAAGCGCTTTGAGTCCTCAGATGAGTAGAAAAGTGCTATACAAGAACCAGTTCATTTACCATCCATCAACTTAGTCAACATAAAGAAACACATACATCTACAGGAATCCATTTTAAAGACATGCAGACATTTTTATATTTTTTGTTGTCTTCATACATTTAAGGCATATTGCTGTTTATTCAGTGGTGTACTGTACCATATGGTACCACCAACTTTACATTTGTTAGTCAAATGTTGCTTTGCAACCCTTTAAAACTTACAACCTAAATACCGTCAAAACTAAACCACACATCTTAAGTTTAAGTTATCTAATGTCAAAAATCTGTTATAATGAGCATGAAATCAAAATAAATTCACTGCCGGCGACCTGAATTCCAGGATTTACTGGTGCTACACGTTAAAAAAGTGTATTGCTAATATACACAACAACTTTTAGCAAAAGCAGAAAGAAAAATAAGAATCTTACTGCTGCAAAAGTGGCAGTCCGAAACTATTTTCACACATCAAGTCTGGAAAATGTTCAGAGAGTCAGGTCAGGAGACTGTCCAGTGTTTTCTCTTCTCACAGCTAGCTCACAGCAGAAGATTATTAATTGTTAATAGTTAGTGTGGTTTAGGTGAACAAGCTGCCTGGCTGGAAGATTGAGGACACAGTCACTCAGTGAAAATTCACCACAGTACTATCTGCGCTATTCTCACATTCGACAACATGTAATACATATAGACTATCTATCTATATGTATAGACATCTAGAAGTCAATACTTTCCTGTTAACTTTCAATAAGTTAGAGTGGGAAACAATTACAGAGTATTATGTAAACGCTTGCATATGGGTGTCTGTGGAACATGCTATTTAACCTTTCGACAGCAACAAAAATTCTGACTTGTGACAATGCAGAAGGGAAAAGTTTCAGCAGAACTAAAATATTAGTATTATATTTGATTCTGTATGCATGTGCTGTCAAACAATACTAACAGACAATTCTCACATCTTTGTCATAAATGCCAACACTGATAAAGTGGCAAAGAGCTAGTGCCACCATTATAGCCGTTGGCCTCTACGGTGTCACAGTATTAATACGGGCATGTTTGTCATTATATCAGAAAAATTGCCTAGAATACACTAATATATCATCTGAACATCAGTAACACTGACTTCTGACCAGCATGTAAGATTATGTTTACGGTGGCAGCAGCCGATGTCATCTGTTGTGTTATCTGCTTAATTTATTTATTCTTTTTTGTTGTTTTATCTTTCTCAACTGGGTGGCTAAATAACAAAAGCTACATAAAAACATGAGAAATAAAATGAGATTCAGACAGAAAAGATATGATCCAATTATCACAATGATTGGATTGGGGAACTGGTTATGCTGGATTTCCACCTTTATATAGATTCACTGAAAAGGCCTATACCGGTTAAGAACAATGTTAATAACATTCTTACGGAATATAAACATACCAGTACCCGTAGCTTAGCCTTAGTTCGGTTGTGGTTTTGACTTTATGAAATGAGTATGTTAAAGGCCATGAGTGGAAGAACATAGCATTATGTCACTTCTTTAGAAAAACAGTTGTTGTCATTGGCAGACAGGTGCAACTCTGACACATAGATAAGAGAGAACACAGGAACCAGAATTCGTATTGGCTAGAAATGCTGCCACTTCTACTCGACACTAATTACACTATCGTAGTTATTTTTTTGAATAAAAAAAGACAACATTAACCTTCACCGGAAATACGGTATTTGAAAACAGACCAAATGTCTATAAGCCGTTGTGTCATGACATTAAGCTCAATCTAGTGTGGGTCTGTGACTGGTACAAACGTTACTAAACAACACTGATGGCTAACGTTAGCCTGCTAGCTGGCTAACGTTAGCCAGCCATGACTAGCGCCAGCGAGGAAGCTGACAGCAGCCTGACAGCCCAGCAGAAGTCATTAGCCGCGGTCACATATCGACAACAACTTCACTCTTACCAAGGCTCTGGATCCTGTAGACGTAAGTCTGACACCTGGCTGATATATATCAACTGGATGCACAGGGTGAAGGAGACAGAAGACGGTGGAAAAGAGCGAGTTTAGTGCTCAGCCTCTGTGGAGGTCTTCACCTGGTGCTTCCATGTCTGTTTACCAGACTGCATTCTGGGACAGAGAAAAACGTCACCGCGCCACGACGCAAGCGCGAACTGACCAATGACTGCATGGCACCGCCGAACTTCTTCACCAGGAGATTTTATTTATTTATTTATTTAAATTTATTTCTTTATTATTTTTATTTTATTCCCCTGTTAAATGCAGTATTTACAATTGCATGAAGCCTGGGAGATATGTGATAGGGGAAATCATTACAATTAACATGTGCAATTTAAAAAAAATAATAAATAAAAAAATACTACAACACGTTCACCAAAAATATGTTTAATTCGATTTAAACGATTTAAATCGATTAACTAATAATTGCGGGCAAAAACAGAGATAACTATTATATGGGAATGAAAGAATCCTGAACTAAAATCTATAACAGAAGCAATGGGGGGGGGGGGGGGGGTTTAAAACCTAGTTTCGGTGCAAAGTCAGAACACTCTTAAAGGACTTTTTTATTACAAGGTTTGATTGATGATTCTATTTGCAGTTTTCATATCAGCGAATGCTTCAAACTACCTGCCCAAATAAGAGTCCCTGGGAATTTGAACATGGCTGCAGGGTGTCAAAACGTGCAGTGTCCTTAAAAAAGTAGAGAGAACTAGATAAGAGACATATTCTGCAGAAATAGGAAAAAGTGCAAAGACCTGACACAAGACGATATATGCCAAATTACACAAGAACTGAATTGAAAAAGTAGTGGCACGGATATTATGGAGTCATGAACCCAAAGTTGAAATTTTGGTTCAAATCATCACTATGTATGGAGGAGGCCAGGAGAGAGTTAAAACAGCGAGTGCCTACAGCCATCAGTAAAACACATTGGAGAATGTTATGGTTTGGGGCTGCATTTCAGCCTGTGGTGTCAAGAATCTTGTTAAAACCGAGGGAAATATGAATACATAAAAGTACTGTCAAATTTTGATTCACCATGCACCACCATATGGAAAGGGTCTGATTGACAAACAACTTTTTTTTCCCGGCATGACATTGATCCCAAACACACTTTCAGTGCAGTAAAAGTATACCTGGATAGAAAAACACAAAATGAAACACCATGTCATACACTGGCCTCCCCAGAGTCCATACCTCAACATTATTGACACAGTGTGATATCATTTGGACAGAGAACAGAAAGAAAGGAAGCCAACATCCAAAGAAGAGCTCTGAAGAAACCTGGAGAACTATTCCTGAAGACTGCTCAAAGAAATTCAGAGGAAACCTTACCTTAGAGAGTTCAGGCTATCTTGAAGAATAAAGGCAATCATACACTGACAGACAAGCCAACTGCAATTGTAAAATTGGAATTGGCGTTGTAAAACTCAGTGTTTGCCTTATATAATATATTTCCATGGATGTTTGCACACATTTCAATAAACAACTGTAGCTACTTCTCATTTCTCCAGCACAATATAAATAAATGAGGGGTGGTTTAGGAGTTTCGCACAGTATTATATGCAAGCTAATTAAGAAAAATAGATCACATTGCTCCACTGTTTATGGTCATGTCCAAAAATAAAGGAGTTTTGGGAAGAGGTTAGAGCAATGATAAAGGAGATTTTGTCAATTAAACTTGTGATGGATCCCAAACTTTTCCTACTGGGATTATATCCTGTAGGGTGTAACATAAATCATTTTGAAAAAATCTTCATAAACATGGGAATACTACAAGCAAAGAGAGTGATAGCTCTAACGTGGAGGAGTCTTGGCAAACCAAGTATTTCACATTGGTTCAAAGAATTGTCTTTATGTTTACCATTAGAGAAAATTACATATACTCTAAAAGATAAACAAGAAATTTTCCAGAAAATTTGGGGGCGCTACATCCAGTATATTGGGAATAAAGATCTATCTGGTTTACTGTGTGAGACAGGGACAGCCTAGCTATTTCCTGTACAGGACTACAACCATATGCTGCAATCTGAAAGTTATTCTTTAAAATCTGTCAGAGGTCTCATGGACTCAAGTGCTTTCATTGAATGTACCTTGTGTTTCGTTTATTGTGTAAATTTGTTTGTGTATGTACTTTATATATGTATATATGTAAAACTTTAATAAACATAATGTTGAAAAAAAAGAAAAGAAAAATAGATCACACTTATAGCACTTTGCAGAATTTATTCCAAAACATATAAGAAAGTTATACGTCTGTTTGAAGAAAAAAAAAATCAGTTTAGTGCGATGGTTCATGACACAAATTAAGACACTCTATAAATGTCATCAGTCATCATGTCATCACCAAAACATGGTTTTAACAATATACTTCCGTGTTGTTCTGCTCTTCCCAAAGTTAAAAAAAACTCATCATATAAAGTTTTATCAAAAAGAAAACGCTCTGCATTTTTTTTTCCAACTAAAGGTTTCACTTGTCTCATAAAAATATCCAATGGCACCTATTTTTGCCCACTCCAGTCCGGTTGGTGGAAGTAATTTTTCAAACTAGCTTGCCAACCGAGGACTAAACCCCAGAAGAAGAGCAGGAGACTGTCCACTTCCTGCTGCTCAATAAAGTTTTGCAAAGCCGCAGCACAAACATGGGGGCTGTTACAGATGGTAAGTAACCGTTCTCTTCATTTATATTAGCTAGTCATACCACCTATGAGTAGTAACAATTATCTAAACCTTTAGAAATACTACTATACCCAGGCACATACCCGTCAAAAACGAACCAGTTGTGCATGGAGACGTGGGTTATTTTGGATACAGCTAACATCAAGTAGCCTTGTTAGCCGGTGTATTCGCGTTACCTGCTGTACCTGAATGGCTGTTATTTCGCCCGTATTCCAGATGAAGTTATTCGGAAACGCCTTCTCATTGACGGTGATGGAGCCGGAGATGACCGCCGAATCAATTTGCTCCTGAAGAGTTTCACGAAATGGTGCAACTCTCCCGGGACCCCGGAGGAAGGGTAAGCGAGCTCTACATACCCAACTCGGTTGCCACGCATTTCTCTAAAATCGCCTAGAAGAATTTGGTCTGAGTCATAAAAAGTGCTGTAATTCTGTTCAGATTCACACAGTATCAGAGGATGCTGGGCATTCTGGCTCAGTGTGAATTTTCCATGGGGAAGACGTTGATGGTTTACGACATGAATCTTCGGGAAATGGAGAATTATGAGAAAATCTACTCCAACATTGGTAGGACTGGGTTTTGTGAGACTGTCCATTTATCTTCGCAACTGTTTACAAGTCACATTTTGTATTACCTGCTTTTCCAACTCGTTAATTTGTCCCCATACTACAGAACAAAACATTACATCTGCACATGAGAAGATAGCAGAATGCAAAAAAGAAATTCAGAGGGCAAAGAGGATACGAAAGAATCGCCAAGGTAAGAAAGCTATTCAGTCAGCTGTCCTATTGACAAAAGACTCACGTTTTGTTATGTACCCCTTCTACAAGCTATACCTCCAGCTGTTGTCAATTCTCACCTGTAAATTCTAAAGATCTTGACATCAGTTAAAGCCTTACACCTATTTACTTGACCCTATCCCCACCAAACTATTTAAATGTGTGTTTCACCGTTTCCCTTAAATGTGCTGTAATCACACTGCTACTCGAGAGAAAAAAAAACCTGGCTCCATTGATCATTAATAATTCTAGCCTTAATTGTAATCTTTCATTCTTCAGCAAAGCATTTGGAAGAAAAAGTTTACAAACAACTGAATAAATACCTTTCAAATCATAGTTTTTATAAGTACTAATCAAGGTTGAGAACCAGTCATGGCACAGCAACAGCTCTTACTAAAGTCATCAATGACTCGAGGATCAATAATGATTCCCTGAAAGTTTTAGTTTTTCTTGATCTCACTGCTGCTTTGAACACAGTTGACCATGAGATTCTAATTCATAGGCTTCAGGACAAAGTTGGTTTAACAGGTCAGGCTCTTGATTGGCTCTCATCATATCTAAAGGGTAGAAGTTTAATGTTTCAGTTAGCAGTTTTAGATCAATCAGAGGTTCCTCAAGAGTCTATCCTTGGTCCATTACTATTTAACTTTTACATGCTCCCACTTGGTGCTGTCTTAAAGAACCATAATAAAGCCTACAATTGTTATGCGGATGATACACGTTTGTACTTATCACTTTCCTCTGACGATCTAACGTCTGTTCGCAAAAAACTAATGAGCTATGTTGATGATATTAACTGCTGGATGTCTCAAAGCTTTTTAGAACGGAACAGAGCCCAAACCAAAACACTTTTTGTTGGTCCCAAAAGTCTGGGACATAAAAATAGTTTCTCTGAAACAGAGTGAGCAAATCAGGGACCTTGGCATCATCTTGGTGGTTTCAGTTTTGATAACCACATGAGTGAGGTTACTAGAACTTCTTTCTATTACTTAAAAATACATCAAAGGTTAGAAAATTCTTATCTCAAAATGACTTATGTGTTTGATCCATGTGTTCATGTCAAGTTTGTCAGATTATTGCAATCATCAGGATGTCTTTAGATGATTCAAAATGCAGCGGCTACTGTCTTAATTGGTGTGTGGAAATTTGACCACTTTACCCCAGTGATGAAGGAACTTCATTGGCTCCCATTACAATATAAAATTACCTTAAAATTCTTCTATTACTTCACAAAACTCTGTTTCGCTCACCAGTACATTATGTATATAAGATGTAACTTGTCCAACTTCTCTCTTTCCATACTTTTTCCAGAGTATGATGCTCTAGCTAAGGTTATCCAGCAGCACCCAGACCGACATGAAACACTAAAGTAAGTCAGTCCTTGCCTTCTGGTTAGTCAGATCTTTGCATTAAATTAAATGCATCGAATTTACAGTTGTGGTCAAAAGTTGACATACACTTGGAAAGAACATAATATCATGGCTCTCTTTCCCGTTAATTCTACAACTCTGATTTTTCTCCTACAGAGTGATTGGAACAGATACTTCTTTGTCACAAAAAAACATTCATGAAGTTTGGTTCTCTTATGACTATATTATGGGTTAACAGAAAAAAGTGATCACGTCTGCTGGGTCAAAAATATACATACAGCAACATGAATTAGCAATTTTGGTGACTTAGAATGTTGTCAGTGAAAGGAGCTTCATAGCATGACCTCTTAACTTCTTGTGAGTGATTATGAGTGACTACAGCTGGTGACTTCTCTGAGGCCAGTTAAAGAGGGCTCATTGGATACAAACGCCCACAAATGGTACAATGGGGAAGTCAAAGGCGCTCAGCATGGATCTGAAAAAGAGAATTATTGACTTGAACAAGTCAGGAAAGTCACTTGGGGCCATTTCAAAGCAGCTGCAGGTCTCAAGAGCAACAGTGCAAACAGTTGTTTGTAAGTGTAAAGTGCATGGCACTGTTTTGTCACTGCCACGATCAGGAAGAAAACACAAGCTACCATCTGCTGCTGAGAGAAAATTGGTCAGGAGGAGGAAGAGTCAACCGAGAATCACCAAAAAGCATATCTGCCAAGAATTAGAAGCTTCTGGAACACAGGTGTCATTGTCCACAGTCAAACATGTTTTGCATCTCCATGGACTGAGAGGCTCCCGTGCAAGAAGGAAGCCCTTGCTCCAAAAGCGGCACCTTAAGGCTCAACTGAAGTTTGCTGCTGATGGACAAAGATAAGACCTTCTGGAGGAAAGTTCTGTGGTCAGACGAAACAAAAATCAAGCTTTTTGGCCACAAAAATGCCCAGCAATATGTTTGGAGGAGAAAAGGTGAGGCCTTTAACCCCAAGAACACCATGCCTACCATCAAGCATGGTGGTGGTAGTATTATGCTGTGGGGCTGTTTTGTTGCCAATGGAACTGGTGCTTTACAGAGAGTAAATGGGATAATGAAGAAGGAAGATTACCTTGAAATTCTTCAACATAACCTAAAATCATCAGCCCAAAGTTTGGGTCTTGGGCACAGTTGAGTGTTCCAGGACAATGACCCCAAACACACATCACAAGTGGTAAAAGGAATGGCTAAATCAGGCTAGAACAAGGGTTTTAGAATGGCCTTCCCAAAGTCCTGACTTAAACCCCATTGAAAACATGTGGACAATGCTGAAGAAACAATGTCAGAAAGCCATTAAATGTAACTGAACTGCACCAATTCTGTCAAGAGGAGCGGTCAAAGATTCAACCAGAAGTTTGTGGATGGCTACCAAAAGCGTCCAATTGCAGTGAAAATAGCTAAGGGACATGTAACCAAATATTAGCACTGCTGTATGTATATTTTTGACCCAGCAGACGTGATCACTTTTTTCTGTTAACCCATAATATAGTTATAAAAGAACCAAACTTCATGAATGTTTTTTGTGACAAAGAAGTATCTGATCCAATTACTCTATCAGAGAAAAATCAGAGTTGTAGAAATAACGGGAAACTCGAGAGCCATGATATTATGTTCTTTCCAAACGTTTGACCACAACTGTATGTGCTTTCAGCTTTTGTGATGATCTGGCTATGAGCTCAGTTTTACTTTGTTCTTTGCAGGCAGCTTGAGGCGCTTGATAAAGAACTCCAACAGCTGTCTCACATTAAGGAGAATGTGGATGCCAAGGTAAAACCAAAATATCTCTTAAACGCTTTAGTTTTAACTTTGAATATTTTTTTTAGTTAGCAGTAAAAATTCCTACTTGTTAAAATCTTGCTTTTGTTCCACTCAGTTGGAGTTGCGGAAGAAGCAGTTCCATGTGCTGCTCAGTACCATACAGGAGCTTCAGCAGACCCTTGAGAGTGAGTGCTTTTTGTTTTAAGTAGCTGTTAAAGTGTGCATCTTAGCACATTTGGTGTCACCTCACCTCGCTGATCAACTTTCTGTTTTCTAGACGATGAGAAATCAGACAATGACGACAACAGTCAGGAGAGCCCTGCAGAGAACGGAGAGTGAATATGTGGAGATCCTGAATTTAAAACAACTTGATTTTAATTGATTTTGTTGTCTCTGATACTTTTTTAAAATGTATTTTGAATAAAGCTGACTTGTCCACAGCTGCTTTGTTTAATTTATTCACCAAATTTTAGATTCATATTAACATTGTTGATGTATATTTATGTAAAACAGAACTGATTACTTCAACTTAAATAATAATAATATTATAATCCGAAAATTATAATATAACTATTTGTTTTGCTGTTTTTAATTTACTGTGGGAAACCACAAGAGGGAGCTAAAGTAATTTAAGTAGTTACAAAGTGTAAAGGTAATGGACTGGTTCTTATCTCGTTTTTCTACTGAACAATCAAAGCACTTTTAAGCAACTTACCTGCTCTGCCTCCTGAGTCACAGCCACCCCAGTTATTTACTCAGGTTTTGAGTTAAAACTGATGAATTCAACATCTCAGCCAAACCGAAGCAGTTCAGTTTGATTTGTTATGGTTTTTTAATGAATAGAATTCTCAGAAATTAGAACGCGTCATTAAGTATCTGACACTTAAAATATAATCAGAAAGGTCAAGTTAGAAAAAAAACCTCTTTATTTAAACAAAGTTATGTGATGTGATGTCAAAATCATTTAAACAAGAACAAAAAGCACTTTAGTAGAATTTACTCACTAGTAAACCAGAGAGTTTACAGAGCCCTTAAGCCCTAAAAGACATAATTTAGGATGGAGTGCTACATGTTACACTACATGTGTACATATAAACGGTCTCCCATCACCTGGCACCACTGACTGCAGAGCATTCACATCTAGAACTCGACCAGGTATGCACGGGCCTTCATGAGGCGTGTGAAGCGATTCTGCAGAGCAGCCCTCTTGGTGCCAATGTCAGAATCCTCCTTCAGCAAGAACTCCAACTTTTCCTTGTCTTGAAGCATCTGCAGCATCTCCCTCTGCAGCTGGATGGCAGCCTCTTGCAGCATGTGGTAGCGGATCACCAGTGGGATTTGATCAGCCAGACGCTGCCCAGCAATCTGAAAGAGGAAGTAGAAAAGACAGTTATGAATAATTCCAAAAATAGCCTCTGTGTAAACACTCACTGATTTTGTCCATATATTTTTCCACTAAACATAAAGTAAACTTACTTTGTAATATGATTTAAGGTGTAGCATCAGTTCCTGAAGTGTAGCATGGTTATCCTTGGTGTACACAGGTGTCCGCAGCTTGCCTCTGTGATTGTGTTCCTCCTCCTCATCATCTTCTTGCTTGCTTTCACTCAAGCTGTTGCTGTATGTTCTGTCCTGGGAGTACACCAGCAGCTCCATCTTGAACTGAGTTCTTAGCATTGATTCAGCAGTGGCCTCTTTATCCTGCTTAATGGCTTCGATCTTTGCCTGGAAAAAGACTTTCAGTCAGTCTGAACATTTCTTAAAATGACAAAAATTATACTTTGACATAATGCTGATAACGATTAAACAGTAAAACAGAGGCAAACTCAGACGATTGCTACCTTGGCTGTTTTTATTAGGTTAGGAAATCCAGTGAAGCTTCTCTGGGCCAGCTGTAGGAACACCCTTTTAATAGCATCTAGAGAAAACAGATATAAACAATAAAACCACAGAACTTGAAGTGATCGCATCATGGGTGCAGCATATTTCTGGGTAAATCTATTGTGTAATCCAGGCTACTTCAATAGTTTCAGCCAAACCTCAGTTTTAGAGAGAGGATTATTAAAAAGAAAAAGAGGTCCAACAAGCAAAAGTGCAAGATATCAAAGTCAGTTGCTTTGCCAAAACCAAGAAAATGTAGTAAGTGTAAGTGTTAAACATAGACAGCACTAAAAACATTGAACAGTGAAGAAAAATGTTTTTATAACCGTGGAGATCACTTTTCAGATTGAAGGCATACACGACCGCTTATTCCAAATCTGGCAAACATCTACATTTTGTAAAAACACGTGGAAATAAGCCATTAGATCTATGGAACAAAGTTTTATTAAGCTATGAAACAAAAGTCATTCTATATAGAAATGTCTCAAGTTCACCACCTAATCCGTTAAAACACAGCAGTGCCTCTACTTTTGCCTGAACCTGTATACTGTGAATTTGACATGCTGCTCTTTAATGACCATCTCATATCTGTCTGAAGCAGCAGGCTAAATTCAGAGGTATGTAAAAGCATTCTGTGTGCTCAAATTTAGCCAAATGCATCAAAACTCACTGGATGGGTATTCAATGTAGCATCTACTCAGAAAATCACAAAACTAGGACAAAAAGTGAGTAATTATCCAATATGTACTGCCTAGACTGTAACATCACCTGCTATGTCCTTGAGTTTCTTGACAGCTGGTTCTTCCAGCTGTTTGATCTGCTCCTTCACCATGACCTCAAAGGTCTTGTAGTTGATAAAGCCTGGTAGTTCTCTTCCACGGTACTTGTCTTCATATACCTCCACCTCTTTTTCAATTTTCCTGTTAACTGCAACACGAATGGTATACATCAGAGATGTGAAAATGGACTGCTATACACCAGCTCAGTAAAAATAAAAAGACTCACAGTTTTGTCCAGAGCGGTCCAGGTGGGCATTCCACTTCCCAAACTCTCGCCTGAGAGTAGAAAAAACATTCAAGTTCTCTCCACAGTTGAGCTCCTCTCCTGAAGTCAGGTTGATGGCATCGTGAGTGAATGCGGTCACTTTCTGCAGCACACACGTGTTAGAGGTATTTGATGTTTGTTAAGCAGAAATGCAAGGAAATGAACGTAGTCACATAAATGTTATGGGTGGTAAGGAAGCTCACATCAATGAGGAAGATGAGTCTCTCAGCCATATCAGAAGGAGGTCCATTACCATATCTGTCCAGCTCTGCCTGAGTCTGAGCAAGTTTATCCTCTATCTGCTCTTCCAGTCTTGGCAGAGATCTCTGTAAATCAAACGGCAGGGTCACACACCTTACAGCTAATCACTTGGTTGTACAGGACGTTTGTTATAAGAACGCAAAATCAGAAAAAAAATCACCTCAATGTGATTCACCAGCTCAAGGGTGAGTTTTTCAGCTAGTTTAGGAACAGTGGCGTGGCCTTCACTGTAAAGAGTGCTGGAGCAAGAATAAAACAGGTTCTCAGTACTTTACTAGATGATTCGCACCCAAACAAACCTACAACAAAAAAAGAACAAAACAAAACAAAAAAACTTACTGGAAATAGGGATGATCTTTGAAGAACATCTCCTCTTTTTCTAGGGCTTCAGTCAGAGACACTTTCTCTGTGATCTCCTTCTGACCCCTGCACCTGACAATCATGTAGCCCTTATTCAGGTGGATGACTTCATTATGGACAATTTCAAGCACGTTCTCTTCTGTGCCTTTGTCCACCAGGTCAGGCTTAGTCAAGATACCTGAGTGAGAGAGGGAGATAAAGAGAGAGAGAAGACAACTTTAAAGTGAACTTAGACCTGTCACATCTAAAAGACTGAGTTGGAATTTGCAAATATGTTCAAAAAAGAAGCCAGTATGATTGTGGAATGAAGTTTTATAGCTTTATGAAACACTATAAGGGGTCCTTTTACCCAAAGTCCTCTCTCCTTCAGGATCCACCTGCTGCGCCATTTTCAAAGCCTCTGTGGTTGCAATGTCCACATTACACGGAACAACCACCAAGCTGATGGTTTCTTGTTTTGTGATAAACTTCTGGATCAGTCTTTTTATCTGAAAGTATAAATTCACACCATGCATGTAGTTCTTTCTACGGTACTTCCTATTCTTAAAGTGAAAACACCCATCTAAACCTAAAATCACACAAACTTTTAGAATTCAAGCAGTCGTTGACTGCAAAAGATTTTCACCTTTGCATTAAAATAATCCTTATATTTAAAATGACGTTAGTTTGTCCAGTTATTTTTGAACTGTTGAAAATGAGGGATTGTAATTATTAAACAATACTTTTATTTACTCCTTGAATTAAAACTGAATGAAGTCTGCACTTGAATGCTTGACTTACTATGCATTGTAGTTAGTGTGCAGAGACAAAACTACAAAAATGTCACCGTCCAGAGACTTATGGAGCAAACCACATCTGCCTTATTTACCTGTTATTTGCCCAAGGTGCTATGAAAACCAAAGAAGTCCCTATGAAGTTTTTCAGAGGGACCCTCAACTATGATACCTGATCGCCGATGTTCTCTGGCTGTCCTTTTACAGCCACCCTGGCAATGCCGGGCAGGTCGATGAGGGTCAGGTCCGGGACCTCAGGGGAAGCGATCTCCAGACTGATGAGCTCATCGCTGATCCCCACTCCGACCCCAGCCATTTCATTTTGAGCTGAAGGTACAAACAGACAAACATAACATGATACAACTAATGATTGCAGGACTGATCAGTGAAACCTTAAAGATCCGGTAGCTCAGTCAACCAGATTTAGTAATTATGTGTTTGTATATTGTACCTTCTTCAATCTTTTTATCCACAGTTGTAGGATCTTCTATTTCCTCCTCGTGGCCCTGGTAACTTATCCTTCCAGTCCATTCTTCTCCTTCTTTCTTTCTCTTCATCTTGAGTTCAAGAGGGCATCTTGTTACAATGCCTAGATTAATGAAATGTGAATAAGAAAAAAGGGAAAAAATTAAAGATAATCTGATGAAATTATGAAAAACAGTAGTCTGTGTCAGACAGCACAAGAGTTATTTGATACTCTGTCAACAGCACATCTTAATATTTGGTAACAGTATGAATAGGGAAGAGAAGCAATTATAAATGTTTCCAAATGTAAATGAGGCCATTGCTGTAGTGTGGCTCTTTATTTCCACCTCTAACACATTGCATGATGGTATTGCAAAACCTAGTTTGTTTCAACTATATTGGAACCTTGAGTGAAGGCACAACAGAGTGAACGTTTTAAAAGCCAGGATGTATCAGCTCGGTGTGTCTTTTGACGTGGTTAAAAAAAATCTGTGAATGCTGCGTCAGAATCCCTTATTATTCTTTATTTCTTCATTTGAACCTTTATAATTATTCCTTATTTGCTTCTTTCTTACTCACCGCTGCCTCTCGGCAGTGCCACCCCGGACAGCGCCTCCAACACAGAGCTCTTCCCCGAGCTTTGGTCTCCAATCACGGCGATAGCAGGCAGCGCCAGGTCCTTCTCTACACCGAGAGAGCGGAGAGAGTCAATGAGGTCGATGCAGGGTCGGACTTTCTCCTCATACTGCTGGTTCAGAGTGCTCATGATGGTGATTGCTTTTCTCTTCGAAAGAACAAATGAATGCAGCTAAAATTAAAGTGACAAAGTCGCTGTGGCTTGTGAGCTGTTGTGTCGGAAGAAGACGGACTGAACCGGAGAAGTTTCGAATCGTCAGCCTGGCTGTAAGTTTCGTTTTCCCTCAGTTTCGTGTACGTTACAGGTGCCTGTGTAAAAATGATGAGAGAGAGACTGGCCCATCCTGTCGTTTCAGTGACGGAGCACGCATTTAATAAGGCGTGTCAAACTGAGTGATGATGAACGTTAGCCAACAGTTTACGCTGCAGAAAACAAAAAGGCAGAAGACTTTCTGGAGACCTAGTGGTCACATGCCGGGTGACCTGCAGGTGTGAAATCCTGGAACCATGAACATAAACATGCGTTAGGAAATGTTGGTCTCTTGTTTTTTGTATGGCAACTGCATTGAAGGACAAGATTCAGTTTTCAAGGTATTGAAAGTAACAAAGACTGCAGACTGATTACAGCTGTAAACACAATTTGTTCTTTTTGAGTAGAAGTTAAGGATAATGTCCAACACATGCTTGGTTTTCAGTTCACCTTTGCAAAGTAAAGGATTAAGAGAACTGTAGGCAGTGGAATATACCACTCTGAGGCATTTGAGGGTCAGTCCACTTGTCAGGATTTAAGGTATTGTTTTCTATCTAGCTTTCGCTGCATATTTTATTAACATTATGTAGTTCATGTTGATGTTTTAATGAGTAGAAAAATAGTTTTAAAAAGGGGGCTCAGAACAACTTTATCCTCCCCATAATTTCTGGCAACAGTTTCATTTATATGACCAAAAAACTTTAAGGATGGCACAAAGATTAGAGGGTGGAGGGCAAATAATACCAAGCCTGTCATTGTGAATTGGTATCTGTTTCCATATTTTGTACAGTGGTATAACTAATCTCATTTATTTTGGGGCTGTACCAGTTTGAAGATGAATCCGTTGTTGAGAAATGTTCTTTTAATACATTCTGATCATATTTTTGCAGAAAAAAATGTCACTTTCAAAAAATTCAGCCTTTTAGTATATGTCTCACTTTATTTTAGTTATTCATTTCCCCCGTTAATGTATACACAAACTGTAACACACAATATAACAAAATAGCACATGGAGTGCATACCATTACCAGTGATTTTTATTTCTAACACTCAAAACATTTTTAATAAACAAAAAATATACTTCTGCAACAGCAACATACATGCGTATGACCCTTTAAGATGTTATATTATATATATATATATATATATATATATATTATATATATATATATATTATATATATCTACACACACACTAAAACAATTACAATCTATAATAAAGGCACTCAAAATGTATTGCAAAGCGAATGCTGGGGAAATATTTCTATGATTCTATGAAGTGACGTCCATCATTTTGTTTGTCAGGTTAGAAATCTGGTTTTAAGCTTTGCCCTTGTGCTGAGCTGAAGTTGAATGTGTTCATACTAAACTCAGTCAACAAAAGGCGGCCGTTTGAGAGGCGTTTAAGGCCGTTCTGAAGTTGTTCCCTTTGAATTTTTGTGCCAATGTCCTCTTGAAGCAGGGACTCTTTTCTCTCCTTATCCTGAAGCATCTGCAGCATCTCCCTCTGCAGCTGGTTGGCAAACTGCTGCAGCATCTGATAGCGGATCACCAGGGGGATCTGGTCAGCAAGACGCTGACCAGCAATCTGTGAGCGGAGAAGACAGAAATAAGGACGTAAAAAGCTTTTGTTTGTTACTGTCTGTAATATGTCAGAATTTGAACATGGTTGTTATTTTGTATTAAATTATTAGCTGTGAACAAAATCATAGAACATCTCGATATTTTGTAACCAACTTAGTTGGTTACATTGTGTTCACATCTAAAGAAAAACAGAAAAAAAGTCATACCAGACTAAGACTTAATAAAGTTGAGTAATATTCTTAAAACAAAATAAAACAAAGACTAAAACCACCCTCCCAGCAGATAATAGGGATGCGCTAAAAAGCTAAATCCTTCATGTGCCGCCATCACAAAAATATAGTTGGTGTCTCTAATACTGTCAGACCTGAATTTGGACCTGGCTTTGAGAAGACATTAAAACATTTATTCTGTATTAATAAATTATTAGGCAAAAACAAACTAACATTGTTACTGTTACTGTTACTGTTACTAAGTAAAAGATTTGCTTCTGTACTGATGTCTATGGGCAGATAAACTGGATTTGTTTCTACTTTGTGGCCCATTTTTGTCCCATCAAGCTGAGTTTGTTGGGGCAGTGAGCAAATTCAGGCTCTAACCCAAATTTCCTGTTTGTTGCTTTATGTGACTGTGTCATAAATATAACAGGTGTTCATTTCATTTAACTGTATACATTCTAAATTTCAGCTTTAGTTTTAGTTTTCTTCTTTTCTTTTTGTTGTTGCTTATCTGTAGTCACTGTTTCAAAGAGTCTACTTTTTCTCTTATATTGAAAACTTCAGTGGGATGTATCTTTTGACATGGCAAGAGTTTATGTACTATATCATGTTTTTAAATGCAAACATAAAAAACAGAGTTTCAGTAACATTTACTTGGTAATAGGATTTAAGGTGTTTCAGCATCTCTTTCAGGGTGGCCCCACTGCTATTACTGTTCACCAGGGAATTTACAGCCTCCTCTTTGTCTTCCCTCTTCCTCTTTGCTAACATCTGGCTGTATGTTGTGTCCTGAGTGTAAACGATCAGCTCCATCTGAAACTGCATCCTCAGTATGGCCTCTGCTTCAGCTTCCCGTTTAGTTCTGATGTCTTCAATCTTCAGCTAAATCACACAGAAGATGTCAGTACATATTTATCAGTGTTTATTAATAAATATACAACAAGCAGCAAAGGAGATGTTACCATTGCTGTTCTGATGAGGTTAGGAAAGCCAACCAGGCTGCTCTGTGCCAACTCAAAGAGCTCCTTCTTCACAAGCTCTAAAAAGAGAAAATTATATAAAAAATTAGAAAATGAAAGAATACCTGCAAAGTAAAATGTTCTGTGATCACTTTCAATGATTGCGGTATCATAAAAAACATGCCTGACACATCTTTGAGTTTCTGGACAGCAGGCTCCTCCAGCTGTTTGATCTGCTCCTGGATCATGGCCTCAAACGTCTTGTAGTTGATAAACCCTGGGAGCTCTCTTCCACGGTACTTTCGTTCATATTGAGAAACCTCTCTCTGAATATTCCAGTTGACTATAATATGGTTGTAGTTGTGGTGGGAAAATAGTATTAATAATTAATAATTTCATCTTTTAACAGTAGGTATATTAGAGGTAACTAATTAACAAGTTTTAAATTCACTTACAATTTGTTCCAGAGGTCTCTATGGCTTCCCTCCATACTGCAAACTGACCTCTCAGTAAGGAAAAGATGCTGGACTTGTATCCACATTTTAATTCTTCACCTTTGGTGAGACTGATAGCATCCTGTGTGAATGCTGACACTCTCTAAGAAGGAACGGTTTCAAAGAACAGGAAATGTTGTTTCCAGAAGCTCATATTCATTTTTCTTACACTTTTGTTTAGGAGGTGCAAAACCTGCAGCTGGCAATTTTTTGTCTCCTAAAAAAACTGGTGAACTTACATCAATGAGGAAACCAAGTCTCTCAATTGCATCAGATGGGGGTCCATTGCTTAATTTGTCCAGGTTTGCCCGAGTTTGTTTAAGTTTCTTTTGTATCTGCTCATCAAGCCGTGGCAGAGATTTCTACAAATCACATGGACAAATCACATCAAAGCTGGAGTGGGTTAAAGCTCTCCCCAGTGACCTACAAAGGTAAAACAGTAATAAGTACTTACCTGAATATGATGCACCAGTTCAAGAGTGAGTTTTTCTGCCAGTTTAGGAACAGTGGCCTGACCCTCATCAAAGAGAGTCCTACAGCACAAACAAAAGGTTAGAGTATAAGCAACACAGCCTAACACACCACAAACACTTGTTTGCATAATTTCCAAAAAGAGCAAACTTACTGGAAATGGGCATGCTCTTCGAAGAAGGCTTCCTCATTTTTTAGTGCTTCAGAAAGTGAAACCTTCTCTGTGATCTCCTTCTGACCCCTGCATTTGACCACCATGTAGCCCTTCTTCAGCGGGATGACTTCATTATGGACAATTTTAACCACGTTCTCTTCTGTGCCTTTGTCCACCAGGTCAGGTTTGGTCAAGATACCTGACAGAGAGATATAGTGTTGGATTCCCCACCTTATGAGAAAAGCAGCTGGATAATGATGATGATAATAATCATTAATGAGCTCCAGTCAGAGCTTGGTGCCAGCCATTAAATATTGCTCACATTGTGACAAACTAATAAAAAGATTAAATGAGATTCAACAGTTTCCTCACCAGTGAAAACAGAACCAACATGATAAATGTATGCAGTAAGCATACATAGCAACTATATTTATTCAGTGGATAGAGAATCAATGACCTAAGAGAGACATTTGCTTATAAGCCAGGTGGCACTTTTTAAAATCAGTTCTAGTTACCCAAAGTCCTCTCTCCTTCAGGATCCACCTGCTGTGCCATCCTCAAAGCCTCTGTGGTTGCAATATCCACGTTGCATGGAACAACCACCAAGCTGATGGTTTCTTGTTTTCTGATGTTATTCTGGATCAGTCGTTTTATCTGAAAGTATTAGCTTGTAACGTAACAAATATTAAGCTACGAAATGGAAAAATATAGTTGCAAAAAGTTATACAAACTAATCGTGCCCAAATTAGGATTGTTCAAATCAAGTTGTGAATGAATGTAATACCCATAAAAGATCACAGCCATACTTTTCATTTTTTCACAAGAGAAATATATCATATGATTATATTATTGAGCTGTGGTTTGGATAGTGTTCTGTGGGCTGTACTGATAGCAATCATGCATATATTTATGATGGGGTCTTTCTTGCTTTTCTAAAAATCAAAAGTAAAACAGCAAACATGTGACAGGGATGAATTGAGCTGTATTTTAATCTGACTTGATGCATTCTACCACCAAATGCTACCTGTTCACCAATGTCCTCTGATTGTCCACTGACAGCCACTCTGGTGATGCCAGGCAGGTCGATGAGTGTCAGATCTGGGACATCAGGGGAAGCAATCTCCAGACTGATGAGGTCATTGCTGATCCCAGTCCCATTCCCCACCAGTTTATCTTGTGCTGAAAAGAGGATTTGGTTTGAGTCACACCTGAACAATAAGTTTAGCTGGCCTATCTTCTGCCTCCATCAATAACAGTGACATTTAAGAATACTTCACGCTGTACCTTCCCGAATCTTTTTCTCCACAAGTGAAGGCTTTTTTAGCTCTTCATTATAGTCACGGTAGCTTATCTTTCCATACCACGCCTCTCCTTTCTTCTTTCTTGTCATCTTCAGTTCTAGTGGACATCTTGTCACAATACCTGTGTTTTTTATGAGTGAATGGTGAGACAGAGAGGAAAAGATTTGAGTGAATACCCAGAGTATTTGATAAGATCATAAAAAAGCAGTCATTATACTATATTGCCAAACACATTTTCTTATGTGTCTGCAGGAATATCTAATTCTTAATCCATAGGGTTAAACATGATGTTGGCCCACCCTTTGCTGCTTCAACTCTTCTGGGAAGGCTTTCCACAAGGTTTAAGATTGGATTTACAGGGATTTTTGACCATTCTTCCTGAAGAGAACACGTCTCCACTACTCCAGAGTCCAGTGGTTTATACCCATGCATCTGACTCTTTACATTATGCTTGATGATGTGAGGTTTGCATGTAGCTGCTCAGCCAGCTAAACCCATTCCATGAAACTTTCACTTTCTGTTCTTGAGCTAATCCGAAGGCCATGTTTGGAGGTCTGTAGAAATTGAATCTCAAGCAAACTTTTCTTTCTTTGTTATTATGGGGTGTTGTGTGCAGACTAAGGTGAATAAGAGTGAACATGACAAAAATGTGGAACAAGTGAAGTGCTGTGAATACTTTGCAGATACACTGTAACTGGAAAATAAACAGAGGAAATTATTCAATAAACAAGATGAGAAAGAAAAGGAAACAAGGGAGGGCAAAGGAACCAAAATGAAACAAGACAGAGAGGGAAACAGTGAAGGTCCCAGAAACAGAAACTCAAATAGACCAAGACTCAAAGCAACAAGAATGAAAACAGAAACTAAGAAAACAGAAACAGAAACTGAAATTTATCCAGCCAGCCCGACATTTGTCTCGGCTTATCCAAATATATTCAAACGCACTTCTATAGAACCACGTCAGAGCCCATGCCAGGATAAGACCAGTGGTCAGGTAGTACTGTAAGGATTTGATTTGAACAAGTTGTTACAAGTTGAATTTGAACAGAGAAATAACGCCAATTAAACAAAGGTAAGGGATTTCAAATGTATATACACTACCGGTCAAAAGTTTTAGAACACCCCAATTTTTCCAGTTTTTATTGAAAATGATGCAGTTTAATGTCTCATTGCACCCTGAAATGAAAGCATCTTACAAATAAGCAACTTCAGTTAAAAAAAAAAGAAATAATGGAATCAATTTATAGACTAAAACGTATTCTAAACTTTTGACTCGCCACCTTTGGCAGATATAACAGCTAAACCAAAATCCTCTGATTCAGTTGTGCGCTGGGTGAGCCAGACCTCATCCTTTCAGTTTCTGAGTGCCTTTTGATGGTGAAGGTAACTCTAGTCACTGACGCCTTGACTTTCTTTGCAATTTCTCTGTGCATTTTTAACTGATGGCCTGTCTCTCTTCCATTATTAATTACCTTTTTTTGTAACAATAAACTCTCTGCAGTACAATACTGTTCAACTGATGCTCACGAGGGTATGTGTTAACGACTGCTGTCGTAATGTTGTTTCTCATATGCAAATTTAAGTGTGTAGGTGCCTTCTCGTCATTGGTGGATCCAGGGGACAGTTCCTGCGGATTGGCTAACTACCGGGAGACAACGTATTTGATGACACCGCCATGGACGGCGAGCCTTTCATCCTCGGCCCATCCTAACTGGCAGACTTTATGTTACCTGTCTAGTGATGTTTGTTTTACACAGGGGCATGTAGGGGTGGACTGCCCTTTTCTTTGATTACAGTTTTCTCATGTTTTTGTTAGTTGGGGAGGTAAGTTCCTGTCGTTTGGTTTAATTCTTTTGAGTAGGCAAGTTTGATATATCCTTGAGATAGGCTCCTTTTGTTTGTTGTTTTTTCGTTAGGTCCACCCCAAAGTTATAGTCCGCTCCTTTCCTTTGTTTTAAATCCACTCATTGTAAATAAATCACCATCAAACTGTACTAATTGTGTGATGTGCTGCTTGGGGTCAGACGGGGATGGATCACCCTTATGGTCTGGCCACCCCGAGACGGGCTATAACAGTATGGTACCACAGTGTGTTCCAACACTGCCCTTATGCAGACAGAGGGGATTGTAAGTAATCCAGAAAAGATGGAACACCTGTAGGAATTAGTAGCACCAGCTTTCAAGGCTTGATCGACTTCCATTGCTGCAGAACATCTTTAAATTGTTAACCCATTTTGTGTTCCCTGAAAAAGGCCTTTTTGTATATGTGGCACAATGATAAAGATAAAGACATGAAAATAGCCGCCCCCCATTTTATTTTATACTCAAAGACACTTTCTTTTGGTAAGGCCAATAAATATGTTGCACGGGAGATGAGTTGGCCCACCATTTCGGCAGAGTAACATATAATTCTGAAATGTACTTTTTTTCTTTTTCATTTTTGGGAAACATTAACTTTTTTAACCTCTGGCCTTTCTAACCTTTGTGCCATTTCAAGCTATTCATCGGACTTGAACGACTTGTATTGCAAAAAATAACTGGAAAAATTAGGGTGTTCTAAAACGTTTGACCAGTAGTGTATATTACAAGGGCGTAGATTTGGTTTTGGCATTGGTGGGGACGGATGATTCAGCCACCGAACCCTGCCCTGTTTCTTTTTTTTCCTTTTCGTCTTTGCTTCTTGATAATAAAAAAGGGAGAAATATACTTGCCTACATATGCTATTCTACATGCTTTTAAACCATTTAAAATTACAATTTATAGTTTTATATGTGAATTATATAATGTTAAGTTACTATTAAACAAATGACTGACTAAGTATTTTAGGCTTTAGTTTACTTCAGCCATATTTCATATAAATCAGATATCATACAAAAATAAAAATAGCTTAAAATACAGTCATGACAATAAAATAATATGACTTTAAGGACTTAACAACATTACTTCAGTTATAGTACACCAACATCTCTTATACATTAGTACTAAGGGAACACTGAATGACCTGGTGGGTTTTGTCCATAAAACTACTCATCTAAGATTACCACAAAGTAACAGATCTCTCAGCAAAATTATGCAACATTTTAGGCACTATTGCCCCGATCAAATCAGTGAGCTGGGATGTTTTACTCTAAACATGAACTACTGTTACAGCAACAGACATGGACTACTGGTGTCCCACACAATAACTTAATGTCCAGTATGTGAAGGAGCCAAACACAGGCCTGCTCCTCTCGTTAACTGAGATAAACTGCCGGCATATTTGTTTTACATCTATACGGTCCAGTCTCTCCTGGTGGACATGGCAACACGTTATTCATGGTTACATACAATTTTAGACTGATGTGGGCCAAAGCCTAAAACGATGTGCTGGGAGTTTACTGTTCTCCCCGGTTCAGATATTTGAAGTTTGCACAGCTACATTCTCGCCTGAAATTTTTTTAAAAGTTTATTTTGCAACCCAGAAAGAGTAATAAGAGGGGCACTGAAATTCGGGATTGTCCGAGAAAAAACGGGAGGGTTGGCATGTATTGCCTTGCATAGCCTGTAACGTTATTATGATGGACAGATTTTATGAGTGAACTTGACTTTAAGTGACTTACAGGTTTCTTTGAAAAATACTTTCTTATATCCAGGTTATTTTTGCTGCCATCCTCCTCTCCTCCTTGCATAATGAATTAATTAAATACACCATTAAATAATTAATTAAATGTGGCAATAATTAATTAAAATTGGAATTAATTAATTAAATAAATAGTAATGACACATGTAATTAATTAATTATTGACACATTTAATTAATTATTTATGTATTTCACATTTTAATTAATTATTGACACATTTCATTAATTATTTAATGATATATTTATTTATTTCACTTTGGCAGTCCTGGCGCCTGGCTCTCATCTTGAATTAATTTTATCTGTCAGCCTCACCCATCAAACCCAGGGGGCGGGGTTAACGCTGATCGAGTCAAAACCATTGCTTTGGCCTGGTGGCCATTGTTTTTAGCACACAACAACCGGCATGTGGAAACTAACAGAACTGAACTTTGAAAAACCCTGTTTGTGTGTCACCAAATACAGTTTTAATATTTTTTTAGCCGAGAATGTAGTGGTTTAATCTTCATATGTCTGGTCGGTTTGTCAAGATACAGCCTCTTTGCAAAAGTGCTTCGATGCCCAGTCTCACGGCAAAGCCTGGGATAGACTCGCTCGCCTCGCAAGCTGTTATTACCACCGACAAAGCGCAGGCCCCGGTACACAGCTTTTTCATTGCAAAAGAACCGTCTGAATGGTTAACTGAAGTTAACTTAGATAAATTATAGTTAAGGAGTATCACAGATAATGACCATGTGAGCTGTGTGACTGTTGTGTGACACCACTACACTGAAATCAGTAGGCTATTACTGAAATGCACGTGCTATATCATAAACTATGATATAAATAGGGAGGTCCTACTAACATGTTTAGTTTTAAAGGACACTTTCCTGCCTTTAGTCTCATTCATGAGCAGTATTAGTTTTCTTCTAACATCCAGAAGTCTGCACGATGTGTTTCATAGTTTGTAACAAAACTTTGACAGTTAAACATAACATGACCGAAAAAGCACAAAAAAAAAAAGAAAAGAAAAAAGAAAAGAGAGAGAGAGAGAAAAAATCACACAAATTATATGTTAACCTCATTTATTTTTAGTTAAGTAAACTCTAAAAATTCTAACAGATAGCTGGTGCTTAGAATACAGTTGAATAACTATTAAAAAATAGATGATATAATATTTCTGTCCAGGTTGCAGACTTCATGATGAACATGCTGTTGCAAACTCTGCTTCTCTCGGTGGAAATGCGCCTTCTCTTTCCTCTTTGTATAAAACATTTTAAAAGTCAGTTTAATCTCAGAATTCACTGTTAAATCCAAAACACACCAGATAAAGAAAAGCGAATAGTTCAGTCTAACACATGTGCCAGTGAACCATTAAAGGTCTGTGAAACTATGCAGTTATGAAACGTAACTTTAACCTCAGCCAAACCGATTTGCTCAGTTGTAAATAAAACAGCGAAGTAAACGTGACCCGACAGACAGAACCTGAGTGAATGAAGTCCAGCGTTTAACCACTGAGAGCTAAAACTCAGGTGAGGTTTCAAAGCTGTGTGCCGGTGATTGGACATCAGCCGCTGATGAAGCTGTTCGCCTATAAAGTGCTCTGTAAGGAAACAAGCTCCAGCAGCTCTGCGCTAGGGAAAAATACTATATTTCCTTATCTTGTGCAGAAAAATGCGCTGACATTGCTTTATATCGAGTACCGGCTGCCCAGTTAAACTGTGACTATCACCAGGTAACGTAGGCGTGTTTCTTGAATTAGCAGCAGGTGTTAAACAGCTGACAGGTGAGGAGGAGGATGCATGCAGGTAAACTGAGGGTCTGTTGAGCTGTGGCCTGTTCTTCGTACCTCGCTAAGTAAGTTAGCTGGATTAGATTGTTGACGATTTCGCGTGATCCTGGATCGTTCGGTTCCCCGAAGCCCATCCGGGACTTGCTGTCATAGCAACAGAGCCGTAAGCGTAAACCTGCTGGGGAGCAGGTTTACTTTATGTAAACAGGATTAGATCGCGGCCACGCAGGTATGTCCGCGTCATTCATACGAAAGCAACAGCGATATTCCGGGTTGTCGGGGAACCGGATTAGCGAGCTCACGGTTAGCGCGATGGTTTGGTCTTGGATGTGTCATTTGATCTTGGATGTAGTAAGCAACGTACGAAGAACAGGCCCCAGATCGCTGGTTTCGTGAGAAAAATGTCAGCTCGTTCTTTATGTTACAGAAGCACAGAGACACAAGACCAGGCGGAAAGAGACGATCGTTCGGTGAAAATGAGAATCTGTGAATGCAACATGTGGAACACGGAGAGTGGAATATGTAAACAAACCGGTTAACGTAACCCCCTGGGTGCACTCTGCATGCTGACTGTTAGCAGAGCTAGTGAAATCTCTGAAAACATCTGAGCACTTTTGCAAACATGTTCTATGTTGACAACCTGACCAGACATGTGAAGATTACGGTGCGACATTCGCGGCTAAAACACTGTTAAAAGTGTAGTTGGTGACAGAAAAACGGGGTATTTTAAAACTACAGCACCACCATTGCTGCCTGTGATTTGAAATACATTCTGGGATACCTGGCTGCCCCAAGTCTACACAAGCAATCGATTATCTAGGATCGACCTGTTTTGACTTACTTTGCACGGCAACCAATGAAATGTTAGAGAAGCTGCATGGGCAGCGTTAACCCCGCCCCCTGGGTTTGATGGGTGAGGCTGACAGATAAAATTAATTCAAGATGAGAGCCAGGCACCAAAATGAAATAAATAAATATATCATTAAATAATTAATGAAATGTGTCAATAATTAATTAAAATGTGAAATACATAAATAATTAAATATATCATTAAATAATTAATGAAATGTGTCAATAATTAATTAAAATGTGAAATACATAAATAATTAAATATATCATTAAATAATTAATTAAATGTGTCAATAATTAATAAAAATGTGAAATACATAAATAATTATTTAAATGTGTCAATAATTAATTAATTACATGTGTCATACCTATTTATTTAATTAATTAATTCCAATTTTAATTCATTATTGACACATTTAATTAATTATTTAATGGTGTATTTAATTAATTCATTATGGCAGTCCTATGTTCCACAGGACTCCAGCAGAGAACGTAATTTAACTCTTTCTGCACCGCTGGGTGAATGAGACATTGACAGATCGTTTTTTTTTCTATCGGTTTTGTTTTTCTTTACTCAAAGAGATCAAATTATTGGTGGGGACAATTCAATAACCGCTGGATATTGGTGGGGACATGTCCCTTCCATCCATGCCAAATCTACGCCCTTGGTATATTATTTAAGTAAGGTATGAAAGGATTACTTATATACTGGACTGTCACGAGTCTAATGAACAGTGAGTTTGCTGAGCTGGAAATAAGTGTCTTCTTACCAACTCCTCTCGGCAGTGCCACCCCGGACAGCGCCTCCAACACAGAGCTCTTCCCCGAGCTTTGGTCCCCTATCACGGCGATAGCAGGCAGCGCCAGGTCCTTCTCTACACCAAGAGAGCGGAGTTTATCAATGAGGTCAATGCAGGGACGGACCTTTTCCTCATACTGCTGGTTCAAAGAGTTCATGGTAGCTAATGTTTGTCTCCTGAAAAATGATTTTGTAGAAAAGGTAAAAATGACAGTGTGAACTGTAACCTGCTCTATCAAAATTGTTGGTTTAACCCGGAAAAGAGTTTGCTATAAGTTTCGTTTCTTGGCATCTGTTGTCGCATTGTTTATTCAAACATACAGAGAGGAGGCAGCTTCTTCTTAAAGTGATACTTTCTTTAACTCGCGGTTAATTGACTGTGCAGTGTGCACTATAGAGTCCATCCATCCATCCTCTTCCGCTTATCCTTTTCAGGTTTTTGCATAAGGGGGTTTGGAGCCTATCCTAGCGGCATTACAATTCTTCACTTAAATTATTTTTTCCTAAATCAGCAATTAAGTGAGTTCGGTTAGGTTTCATTTCTTTCATTTCTCCTGTTACTTTAACCTACTTCTTGCAAGATCACGGGAGATAGCCTTAAGCTGGGCAAAACGCAAAGTTCCTGTTGCTAAACCACAGTGATTTGGGTCATCCAGCATCCTGTCCACGGAAGAGGAAAAATACTTATTCTTAAGTCTTATCCTGAGCATGTTTTTCTCTCGATGTATGTGTGTGTGTAAATCTATGAGAGAAGTAC